>NC_046296.1:51242794-52611544 GCF_004115265.2 Rhinolophus ferrumequinum | reverse complement strand
ACTGTTTAAAGACTGAACCTCCCCCTCTCCATCCTGCTTTCTCAGTGGAAAACAGGGTTAGGGTTTGCTTTCTGGACTCAGTCATGCAAACCAGAAGAAGCTGCACATGGAAAGAATAACTAGCAGGTCAGCACATCTTTGTCGGGGAAATGAACTCAGCTGTGCCCTTGTGAGAGCTCCTGAGTGCCCCGGGTTGGGGTCCGATTATCCTTCTCAGCCACTGGGGAAGTATTCGTGATAACCAAGTGCAGCTACTTCCATGTTTGTGCGCTACGGTCGTTTTCTTTCTTGGAAAAATAGACAGACATCTTACAGAGTCAGAAAGGAAGGGGTAGAGGAGTTGGTTTTGGATTTTATGGTTTACTAAAGTAGAAACATGTCCTTACTAATGGAATCAGAGTTGCCTTTAAACTGTTAGAAGACGAAACATACAGAAAGTAAAGAAAATGCAAAGGATAGTGGCCTGGGAGGTAGGAGATCTGGGCCTCATGGGGCACCGTTATTAATTTCCTGTGTGATCTTGGGAAAGACACTTCACCTTTCTGGGCTGCAGTACCCTCTTCTGAAAGTTCAGGGCTATTAGCTGATGATCTCTAAGCTCTAAGTTATTTCTGGGATTGTAACTGAAAATGGTGTTTAAGGTAGGTTAGCATACTTTTTTATTCATGTTGAAAAATTCCATCTCTGTTGCCAGAGTTCAGACACAAATTGAAAACACTACTAAGTGGAATTAAGTACACTATGTACGTGATGCTTTTTCGTACAACCTGTATCTGGTATTTATAGAACACTTCAGTTGCAGAACGTGCACACATATGCCCCGAACACACACCCAGTAAAATAATTGTAGCTGCAATACATTTTCAGATGTCAAGTTAAAACAGCTTCTCGGGAATTAGGCTTGACGGTTCAGATGTGCGTGTTGCGTTCTGACAGGTGCCGCCAGGGCTGCTCAGGGCTGTCATGTGTGATGTGGAGTCCAGCCAAGGCAGGAGAGCCAAGTGCTTGTTTCTATCACTTCTCATTAAGGCATGAATTCTAGAAGGAAAAAAGTGGCGGGGGAGGGGAAGCATCACAGAACAATCAGACTGGCCGTTCTCTGCACATCATGAATGACAAGCAGAGGACTTGCTTCTGCAGAAATGGGATCCTGTCTTGTCTGTTGTCAGATCTTTCAGCACAGGGACCACCTGCTAAAATGAACGAAATTCATGACCTTGTAAAATAGACGCTTTACACAGGTGAGCAAAAACAGGAGCAGATATTGGGGCAGTTTCCACTATTCAAATCCACTGCCAATAGTAGAGGTAAATTGGGTGACCACACAGAAATGCATCTAGGAAGGTACATGTGACACTGGGGGCCAGTCTAAAGACATAGAACATAGAAGGAACCTTAGAGATCATCTAGTACAGCCAAGACTGAATATGGTAAGCATTAGCCATTGCGGTGGACATTAAATGAGATCATTGGTATAAAACCCATAACACAGCGATTGGCATAGAGGTGACATTCAATTTATCATTTTCATTTCCTGGAAGAACTTGTTCAAGGCCAGGCAGTACTAAGATTAGAACCCTATGCCCCTGATCACTGGTCCACAGCCCAGCCCAAGCTGCCTCTGACCTCTTACCTTTCCTCTGCCTGTTTCCTGCTTTGCTCACAGAGCAGCACAGTGGGGTCAGGGCTGGAGGTCAGCATTTCTGCATGCACGTACCTACCCACCTATGCATGGAGGGGCCGGGCATGGGAACCTTCTTTCCAGGTTCTCACCGCAGAGGCTGAGGGCTGCTGTGGCCATGGGGAAAGCCCAGGGTATTCTCGAATAGAAGTTGCTCTTCTGAGAGTATAGAGCCCTGGCACTGAGGACCTTTAAGGGAAGGTAAACATTCCTGTGGCCCAACTTATTACTAGAATCAACGTGCTAAAGAAGAAACGGGATATTATAATGGAGCAGGCCAAAAGAAAGACACTTCTTCATAGCTGCCTCCACACCAGCAGGGAGGCAGCACACTAAGAAGAGAACAAAAAATTCCAGTGACTCCTATCTTCCCAGACAGACATAACCTCTGGTGCTTAGTCACGCCGAATGGAAAATGGAAGCTAAGAAAGCAGAAGTGAGGCAGGAGTGGTCTGGGGTAGTCATTCATCCAAAGTCACTTCTGAGGAGAAAAAGTGGTTTGCCCCCTTGGTGTGCTCTCTGGATAGCCAGGGCTGCGTTGCCAGGTAGAGGTGCCATAACTGTCAGGAGAACAGACTTCGGAGCAGCTGTGATTGTAAGAAGCAAGTGTAACAATGGTCTGCAGTTATGTAATTGCTGGTGATTCATTCTGTAAACATTTAAGAGTTATATACAGGCCATGTGCAAAGCATTGGGGACCACAACCCCCCCCACACACACACACATACACACAGTTGCTGCCCTCCAGGTGCTAAGTAAAATTCATCCACTCATTTCAAAGAGCCCCAATTACAAAGCCTGCTGATTGATTTTGGAACGGTCCATTGCTGGTTGCGATTCCATTCTGACAACAGGGCCATCCATGGTATAAACGACTCAGTCCACGGAATACAAGTCAGTATTGCAAAGCGGGAAGCTCTGTAGCTCTTCTCAAAATCAAAATCAAAATTTAGAAAATCAAAATTTTCCATTATTGATCATTTTGGGGGATTGGGTAATCCTTCAACTGTCATCCTTCCAGTTGTCCAGAAAAGTGAAATTTATGGGAGCATCTAGATAAAGGCAAGACTATGTTGTTTTTCTCAGAATAAATGATAATGGGTCATCCAGTCCCTCCTGATTATCTCATAGATGGCAATAATAGTAAATATGTATTGAGTACATGTACTGCACCAGCATAGCTGTCAATGCTTTACGTACTAACTCCTGTAATTCTCCTAACAATCCTATGAGATAGGTACGGCATTACGCCTGTTTCACAGGCTATGAAGCTGAGCCCCCAGAGTGAAGTGACTTGTCACAGAGCAGCTTAGTGCAGGAACTGAGAGTATGCATCAGATTTCCCAACTTACAGACTGGCATTCTGCTCTTACAGTGCCCTCCCTGCCTCTTCCTCAGCTTGATTGCCTGTCTATTTAGAGCTGGAGTCTCTAAGCGCTCTGCCTTGGACACTCAGGTTTGGTGTGCCCCAGTGTGGATTTGTAGTGGCAGACGTTTTGATTTGGTTCTGCCCAGATCACCAGCACTTTCCCATTCATTCATTCTTTCATTAAGCAAATGTTTATTGAATTCAACGTAGGTATCAGGCGCTATGTTAAGTGATATGTGGGACATAGTCCCTGCCTTCACTGAACTAGAGGCGGGATGTAAATTCTGTATAAATAACTTTTGTGAGACAGCAATATGTAGTAGGAGTCCTGAGAAAAGGATACGATGTCTGTTTCCTGAGATCAAGGAAGCTGACATTGGAGGATGGGTAGGATTTGCTATGTAGAGATGGAGGGAAGACACTCCTGCCAGAGGGGATAGAGTGCCCAGAGGCCAGGAAGCATGGGAGGCCAGTATACACTGACCTATGACTGAAGACGGTAGTAGTAGAAGGGGCAGGTAGCCAGGTTCTGCAGGGTGGAGGGAACTTGTGCTCTGGGATCACACCCACCAGAATTCAAATCCTGGTTCGGCCACTTTCTGGTAGTATTTTCTTACCTCTGTAGATGCTGGTTTTCTCATCTATACAGGAGGGTAACAGCCCTCTTTCACAGGGGATTGTGAGTGTTAGATGCAAAAAAGATGGTAAAATACCTGGCATATTATTGGTGTTCAGTGAACAGTAACTGTTGTTATTAATTGCCTTGCTAAGACATTCAATCTTTTTTTTTCTGTGGACAATAAGGTTTTTCTTAAATTAACAAATTACATGTTGATACAATGATCTGCTTTGGTTTAGATAGTAAATCATAATAGATGCCCTTGGCCTTGGAAATATTAAGAAAGACAGTTAAAAACTAAGTTCTGTAGTCATACTTGTGGAAAACTATCAAAAGAATGTATCTTGGGCCCTTTTCACCCCTTCTTTGCCACCTCAGTGCCCAGGGCTCTCAGGGACCCACTCTTGTTCTCCAGAGTTAAGGTTGCCAGTTTCAGTATAAGTATATCCCATGCAATGTTTAGGACATACTTACACTGAAACATGATTTGTGGTTTATCTAAAGTTTAAATTGATTTAAATTGGTTTAAATTGGCATCCTGTATGGAGGGACAGCTCAAGACTCAGTCAGAACCGTCTGTCTGCCTGTTTGGGGAAGGAGGACTCATCCATCTTGTAGTCTTCTCCCTCAGGTAACACAGGCCCTGCACAGCAGACTTTAGCAGTGCCTTCATATCACTTCCGGGGTAGAGACATTAAACGCTGATGGGTCCTACTGTGTGTGGGACCCACCTGTGTGCGGGGATGTAGCAATGAAGTGAGCAGGACCTCTTGTACCAATCTTCACATACCCATGGCCCTCTTTCTCCAAAACATTCTCTCAGACAATTGGCAGAATGGAAAAATCCTTTGTGGCCTGATAACTTATCTCATGAAATAAGAACAAGTCCTCTTGCACAGTTTCTTCCTGGAACTTCAGCTGTCGCTTGTGGTGTGAGTGGTTTGAGACGGCCAGAGCAGGCAGGATGGTAACTGACCAAATGCTTCCTGCACTGGTGTCTGAGGATCACAGTATTGGAGCTGGAAGGACAATCAGCTGCCTCACTTGGGGAGTAACAACAGAGAAGACCCAGAGAAGGAAAATGCTTGCCCAACGTCACACAGCGATTCAGAATTTGAGTCAGAATTTTAGTCTGGGTCTACTACCTTGGGTTCTTCAGTAATAACTTAGAGTGTCTGAGAATTCCCGGTGCACTTGTTTGGGTGATTTCTGAACATTTTCTCTGGATTACCTGATAACAGTGGTCTCCCAGTCTCCACTTGCCTGCGTGTCCTTTGGCACTGCCACACTCAGCGTCCTGTTTGACTCATCCTATCCTTCAGGCAGAGTTTGTGAAGCCCCTAAGAACAAGATCCCTGCTGGTGGGGAATTCATGGCACTTTCTAAGACCAGCTTGATCTTGGCCTTTCTCGTTAGTACCTCCTTGCTGATCCGATTGCCCCACCCTGACCAAGTGTTCTGCAATCGAGATGGAAAAATCCACCTCCGAGCAGGTGGCTTCTAACCTTAGTTGCAGAGGAGTAATTTGCCCACATAACATGAGGTGAAAATTAACACAAAGCAGGGTGTGGGTTTGAACAGAATAGCGCCCTTGGGCTTAAGAGTGACTTTGACCTATTCCTCCTAGACTAGGATGATTATCCGGCTGCCAGAGAGTTCTTAGAGGAATCACTCTATTAATGGCATCACTGGCAAGGTGGTATTAGCCCTAAAACCAGCTTTATCTGCACCCTCTGAAAGCAAACTTGACCGTGCAGGCAGAGCCAGCCCACGTGGGAGCCCGGAGCAGCGATCATGGGATCTTCCACTCTTTATTTTCTTGTTCTTGCCACGACCTGTCATAAGACCAAGAAAACTTGTTTTGAAAATGCTTGACAGCAAAACAACCTGTTCTCAGCCCTGGACAAGAGGGTTTGTCCTCTCTGACCATTTATGCACTGTCAGATGTTTGACTAGCTACTGACTGGAAAAAATGAATTTGCTGTTTTCTTCTCATATTGTTCATAGGCAAGTGGCAGCGGCTTTCCAGGTCCTTGTTTCCCTTTTCCTTCCAGCCCCTCACCAGAGACATTTCAAGACTGTGCCTGAGTCTAACCGGTGAATGAACGTTAGCAACATATACTTATGAGGTTATAACTGATGGTTACCTCTCTGCAGGTTTTCTTTCCCAATCCTATTAGATTTTAACCTGCGATTTTCCACTTGGCATTTTGATCCACTCTGGAGAAGTTAAATGTGTGAGTCAAAATCTCCAGTTATCTCAGTGGCTAGTTTAGCCACACCGGTGGCTCCAAGGCCTGCAGCAGCATCTCTGTTCCTCCCACTAAGCCATGCAGGTCTTGGTTTTGAATGGTCTTGGGTGGGACCTATGACTGTGAAGCACTCACTTCACTCCTCCTCTGCAAATAGAAGTTTGGACTAGATAAAGAATTGGCAAACAATAGCCTGAGAGCAAATATAGCCAGCTGCTGGTTTTTGTTAATAAAGTTTTATTGGAACACAGCCACACCCATTCATGTATATGTTTAGCATGGCTACTATCACTACAGGGCAAAGGTCAATTGTAGTGACAGAGTACATGGCCTGCTAAGCTGAAAATACAGAGGGTGCCAAAAAAAAGTATACACATTTTAAGAAATGAAAACTATATTAAAATTGTCATACTCAATATATACCAATAACGAAAGATGAATACAAGTCACGTTTGACTTCTGCAATTACAAGAGGTGCTCAAAGTGGTTATCATCAGTGTCCAGACACTTCTGATTACGGCGAACTACGGCTTGAGCAACGTTGACCAAAATGTCCACTTGTATACATTTTTTTGGCACCCTTGGTACTTAAGATCTGATCCTTTACAGAAAAAGTTTGCTGATCCCTGGACTAGATAATCTTTAGGGTTTTCAAAACCAACTTTCTATTTCTATGACTTTTGAACTTGTGGCAGTTCTTTTACAACCAGAGCTCCTGCAGTAACCAATAAGGGAGCTTGTCTCTTCCCTGTAGTAGTTACAATACAAAACATGCTTTCAGATTGTTGAAATCAACAAAGGGTGGAGGCTCATTTTGCTGTATTTTGAGAGTTGATTTTGCTATGTTTGTATTTGTTTATTGGTCTGCTGGCTCTGTATCCATGGTGTCTTACCAGTTTTGGAAAAAAGGCACCCTGGCTATGTAGGTCTGACTGCATTCAGTGGCGTGGTTCAAGATGGGACACCTATTGGAACCTCCATGGAAGAGAGCTCTGATTTGTCTGCGTGATAACCATGCCAGGAAAGGAGCCAAGTGAGGACCTGTGTAGCTGCCCAAACCCACCCACCCCGTCTGTCTGTCTCTGTTACTTCATCTCCAAGTCTGAGCATGGGCAGGAACAGCTCAACGTGGCTGTAGTGAGAAAAACAGGAATGGGTCCTGAAGGTGCCTTAAAAATGCAGAGACTAGGAAAAAACTAATCTTTCTAATCTTCTTACCCAATGCCAGTCCAAAGATTATAATTTATAAAATCTGCATCCCAGGGACATGCATCCCAGGCTCATGTTCCAGATGCATTAAAGGGAATCCAAGCCATAGAATTGAATAGTCCCCTTACCAGGCCTATAAAGAACTTTTGTACCAACTAGAAAAAGGCGCCCCCTTTGGGTTGGTGCAGAGATCGACTAATAGCTTTGGGTAAGAAAAACATGCCCCTTTCTCTGGGCATATGGGCCTGGGAGAGCACACAGCTTAGAGAGTGGAGCAGGGGCTGGGTTTCAGCCCCCACGTGCTCCCAAGGCCTGACACCTTTGTGCAGGGCAGGAACTGCACTCCCAAATGGAGCAGCCACTCCTGATAGCTGGTATCTTAGGCGTCTGCAGGTTCCTCCCACAGGGGCCTTGCCAGCCAACAGCAGGTCAGCTCTGCTTGGCCTTGGTGTTTGAGACCACAGCTGCCAAGGCTGGTCCACATCAGCAGTGCTGCAGTGCGGGGGCGGGGGGGGGGGACAAGGGTGGGGGGGGTACTCAGAGCCTCGGAGCTGGAAGACGGGTGCCCCATGGCCGGGAGCACAAAGCCGTGGTCCTCGCCCAGCAGGCATTGGAGGCCCTGATCTAGTTTAGGTCCTGGCTCTGCTCTGCCAGCTTCTGACCTAAAACTGGCTCCGCTTAGGAAATGCACATGATTTTCCACACAGTTGTATCTCAAAGGTAACATGTTAGCTGCACAAAGAAATGTGTTAAGAGGTCCAGAATAGACAAGCTCACAGTGTTGGGAACTGACCTCACTCCCGAGGCATTGGGTTACACGCTGCCCAGTGTGTGCAGTGACGACATTCTGCCGGGACACCCTCCTCTGCAGGGTGTGTCGTCAGAGTGTTTTGAGAAGGCTTTGTGGACTCCCCATGGGTGAGACAGCCTTGTGGTCAGATCTGATTTCCACCTCTCCACTCACATTGGAAATTGTATTTGAGCCAGCCATGTGGGCAAAGTTTGAAAGACTCCTAACCCACCCTTTTCATTGTGCCTCTATCAGCGGTTCCCATCGGTTCAGAGGCCAGAGGATTAGAAAGAGTAAGCCTGGGAGCCCACAGTAGCCCAGGACTCAGTACCTACTTCCTGTCTCTTTTCTTGGTTCTGAAAGGCGACTGGGAACGGGAGGGAGTGTAGATTGTCACTGTTTTGAGCCCTAAAAGGTGCAGAGCACCATGCTAAGGAGCGGTTAGAGCCCTGTGGATAAGAGCACTTCTCTCTGTGCCCCAGAAAGATGCGATAGGGAGGATGGAGGGCCGTATGTGGGCGTAGGTGCCGCTGCACCCCATGGGGAAGGCTGATGAGACCCCAGTGGAGTCGACACCGGGAATAGCCCTGTATGCTAGCGTGAGGCCCGGGGCCCATGGTCTGAGAGAGAGAGATCTCCCAATTAACAAATGTTTCCGGTTTTAAAACCTCATTACTCTGAATCAGCGAGCTCCTGATAATGCCCCTCACTTTTAGCTACAGATGCTATGGCCAGACATGGGGTTGGGGGCAGCCCCCAGCGGGGCTTCCTAGTGGCACATGGATACCCCAGAGCCGTGCCCTGCCTGTTCCAAGCCTGTGGCCATAGAAAGCACAGAAGACCCTCCAGGGCTGGCAGTGTGCTGACGCTGGGCACCGGCTTGTATCCAGATCCCACTCTGCCTTTACTGCGCGCCTCTATTTCATACACAGGATTGTTACTTGGATTAAAATGAGGTAGTTGTAAAAGCACATTATAAACTACAAAATATTAAGTATGAAGTTAGTTTATTTACTCATGCAACAACTACTGAATGCTCACTAGGTACAGGTACTTTAGGCAGTGGTCCCAGGTGTTCCAGGCCCCCTCATAAACAGGAGCTATTCAATAAATGTTTGTTGAATTAATGTGACAGGAGTTCCTCAGAGTATGTTTATGTGGCTGTGTCAGGGAAGTGGAGGGTGGAAGAAAATAAAAGCAACACGGTTGGAGTTCTTACCATGTGCATAGCCCTGGTGACTCACGACCACCACGCAAGTCCTATGGGCCCCTGGAGAGAAACACATGGAGACTGAGGGAATCACTTCCGGAGACACATAGTCTCTAAATGACAGAGCCGTATCTGAGTTCAGTTGTCTCTGACTCCCACATCCGTGTCCTTCCCTCTGAATACAGTAGCAATGGCTGCAGTGTGTTCTCCTTGCCACAGAATGATAGTAGCGGGCTCCACCTCTAATCCATTATTCTTCTCCCAAGGATCCCCCAGATCCCTGACCCAGGCCAAATCCAAGCCCAAAATGATCACCCCTGATTCTAGGCCAAGAAAGCGGGTATGGTGTGAAATCAAAGCAGAATGAGGCTCCATCACCACAAGCCAAACCTCATGCTCACAAGAGTGCAGGTTGTAGCAGATCAACAGCCTTTGATGCACACTCGAAATTCCTTCCATGGTCAGCCACTGTGAGAAAAATCTCATCCAAACAGTGGACTCTTGGCAGAGGGAGGGCGGTGTCTTTTCAGGCATAAAGCTACCAGCAAGGATCCCAAATCACTGGAGGGAATCGTTGGTTTCCACAGAAGACCTAGTTTCTTGAAATAAATTTTTAAGGGATTTTATCTGCCCCGCTGCCCCCACCCCACCCTGCGGTCTTCCTTGCCTCTAACTTCTTGGAGAAAAAGACGATCATGCAGCTCTTGTCTTTATGTTGGTTTTCAGCTCAGCATCAATGCATCCTTTTCTCAAATTTAGCACCTAGTATTTATTCTAATAAAGAAGGGTAGAAAAAGAGAAAAGAAGAGCTAAAGAAGTTATTATCTGGCTTGGTCTCCAAAAACCAGTCCCTTTAATTGGCAGTAGTTGCCTGGACTTAACAGATTTAGGAAAGAAGAGCATTCATTCATTTAGTCAGTCAGTCATTCAGCAGGAAATTGGGGTATTTCTGTGGCACTGAGGTACAGCCCCCAGAAATGAGCATGGAAGCCTCTGGTGTTTACACCAGAAAGGGCACGGATCTAAAGAGCTACATTTAAAGCTGAGTGGACCCAGGGCTCCAGAGCCAGCAACACCCAGGGACTCCTGCCCACAACGCTCAGAAAAGCAGCCTGGCCTTGGGGTCCAGAGCACATGGCAGAGGCCGCAGCTGCCCTCACCATTCAGTTCCCAAGGCCCCACTGAACCTCGGCAAAAGCTCCACCCGAGGCTGACCACAGAAGTAGAGAATGTGTACACAAGAGACCAACCAGCAACCCCAGACAACTTAGGTAGGATTGTTTGTCCCAGAAGGCAAAACTAAGACCCATGGCTGGGAGTTTCCAGGGGCCAGATTTCCGTTCAGAAGGAAGAACATTGTAACTATAGAAATGCCCTCACGAAAGGTGTTCAGGCAGACACTGGAGGGTCACCCCTCAAAAGTGCTATTAGGGCAGGTCCTGCCTTGGACAAGATCTACGATCACTCCCAACTGTGTGCCTCTGATTAGCTGCAAATGAGTGGCTCAGCAGTTTGTGCTATGGAGCTTCAGAGGCAGGACAAATGGCTGTGGGCTGGGATTGGCGGTGGCAGGCTCTGTGGAGGGCCTGATACTCATGCCAGGCCTTGAGGGTGGGTAGGTTTTCGGTAGTGAGTCCCCCAACATGTTGCATGATTCAGGAAAGTACCCTTTATCTGCAAAGTAGAGGGACTCCTACTTAGCTGGCTCCCAGAGTTGCCAAGGGGAATTAATTATTGTTTGTGATGTACTTTAAGATCCCCGGATAAAAGACCTTGTATAAATGCAAATTATTATTATTGTCATTAAAGGTGCTAGACGTCTGGCCAGCTGGATAATGCCCTGGTGTAGCTCTGAGCAGAAAAGAAAGTGCATCCCAGGCAGAAGGTTTGCTCTGGTCATTCCAGAGCAATAGCAGTGAGAAGGCCAAGGAAGGCTTGGCCCATGACTGAAAGTGAAGCCACTGTCTCCCGCCCAGGGTTAGCATGAGCTCTCTGCTATGGGTCTCAAGTGGCACTGAGGTGCAGCCCCCAGAAGGGTATCCCCCTGAAGGCCAGGGCCCTGCTCGCATTCATTCTTCGACCCCTGCAGGAACCAACCCTTTACTAGCACAGGAACTAACCATGAATGATGAGTGTTTGGTTGTCTGCTGGTCCGAAGGATGCAAGGAAGATGGGCAGGATGGATGCTGGCCATCTGTTCTGGGGCTCCTAAGTCAGATGGGGAGACAAAGGGGAGATATATAGAAACCTCAGACATGTTTAATGCCTCTGGCCTTGCTTATTAAGGCTCTTAAGGGAACCCCTCTAGCAAAGCACAGGGAGAGGTCATTTGTTAATTACTGCCTCCACTTACACTCTCTGTGGCTAAAGTGGTTGGATTGATACCAAAGCAATAACCAGAATAGTGAATAGTGTATTAGACCTGGAAGTGAACTCAGAAGCCATCCCTTCACTTTACAGATGAGGCATCTGGGACATAGAGAGGTAAGGCGCTTATCCACGGTCGAATAGCAAGTGAGAAGCTGAGCTGGGATCACAACTCAGGCCTCCCCATTTCTAGTCCACATCTTGTCAGGATAACAATGCCTCCCATCTTATCGCACTTTACAGACACAGTACTTCTCAGCACCCTGCAGAGTTTGAAGATGTCAAAGGACTTTGTGTTAGAGGAACCTTCTGGGTATCCCTTGCTCTTCTGGGGCTCCTTATGTAGAGAACATTTTCGGTGCCTCCATGTGCACCTGGTGGATTGCATGTGCCCTTGTAATCCACCAGATGCTCAGAGTACGCCTCATGCTTCTAGGCTGCATTAGGCCTTCCAGGCACCAGACGGGGATGGCCAAGCAAGAGGGAAGTCAAGTTCTTCCCTTTGTCCCTTGTGATCAGTCAGGATTCTACTGAAAAGCCCAATGCAGGTCCCTAGATGAGGGGTAAAGATACCAGTCAGTACCTTGGCACACACAAACCTGCAGGGGGCGGGCCATTTAGGGGGATCCCTAAGAACAAATGTAGGTGTAATGGGAATTGGTAGTAACTAGCTCTCGAAATCATTACTGGGCTGCTGGCAATTCCAATTTTAATGGAGAAGACTAAAATATAGCTGAGAAGGGGAAGATCACCACCAAATCAAAAAAACGTGAGCTGTCATCCACCTCCCACCCTCACTGCACAGATGAGGAAATGGAGGAGTGATTCAGTGTCATGCAGCAGAGCTAGAGGCGGAGCTCTAGACTCCTGCCGAGTGGCCAGTGCCCGTTCCGCTGGAAGTCTTGGTGTAGAGAGCAGGTGCACTCTGACGTCAGGCTGCTCTGGATTCAGGAGCATTGCCACCTATTCGATGTGTGGTCTTAGAAAAGTTCCTTGACATCTCTGAATCGTAAATTCCTCATTGGCAAAAAGGGAGATAATAATACCTACCTGGTAGCAGGCCCATTAGGAAGAGTAAATGTAAAATAATATAAATGAAAACAACAGCACGATGTCTGGCACGTAGTAGGCACCTCCCTTCCTTTATTCTCCTGGCTTCTAGACTTTTGCCACAGGCCACAGGAAGACATTTATTTTATATCCTAATCCAGTGTATATACAACTGAAACAAGTTTCACAAAAAAATGTTCCTCCTTGCCACGTGTGGTCACTCTGCTTTTATTTAACTTTATTTTAATGCTGGTCAGGACCCACTAATGGATTCCACTGATCATATGAACACGCCTGTTTGATACCCTGTGTGGATATCATTTATGCACATGGTATCTCTGTTCTCCCTTTCTGTCCTTCCTTCCCACCCGCCCTCTCTGTAACTGGCACAAGGGGCCACAGAGCTACCTGTCCACAGCATGCGCGGGGCCCTGGGCTCGTTCCGACCCACCGGGCAGGTGAGCTCCTCCTCCTGTGCCCCTCGCACCCTCTGCAGTGCACCACAGCATGATCGAGAGGACCCCTGAGACCCTCCACCTGCCGAAAGTTCTGCCTCCTCCTGCCATCCTGCTGTGGCACTTCCCCACGTGCCAGCCGAGCAGGAAGGGTAGGCCTCTGGCATCCTCTCCTGTTGTGAATACTTTCTTTATATGGAATTGCTGCTTTTCCACCTGTAAGCTCAGGGAGCCTGGCGTCTGGGGAGATTATTTCAGCTGCCAGGCGGGGGGATTCTCGTGAAAAGAAGAGGGACCAGGGCCATCCTTGCTGCCCCTCCCCTAGCTCTTCAGGGGTAACTATGAAACACCCAGCGAGGAGGGTGGATAGCCAGGATGCTGGAGTGACCGAACGCTGTGCTTAAAAGGCAGCAGGCAGCCTTTTAAGCCTAGGCCCGAGCAGCTGTGCATGGCATGAGTTGCAGCCTCTAGATGCTGAGTCCAGTGGGAGAAACCAAGTCTACAGCCAGGCAAACAATAGTTAAAAGCCCCAGAGAGAGACTCTCTGGGGAGGAGATTGTTTTATGGCCCAAGAGCTGATCTCCTACATGTTCTCTCAGGTCTTTGGGGGTTGGCACTTTCCTGTGGAGGCTGATGCCTGGCAGTGCTGAGCGGAAGCTTTGGGGCACCATCTCCGCCGGGACCTGTGTGGCTTGGGGCCTGTACCTACACTGGCCAGGACCTGCACTCCATGTGGTCAGCTCCGCTGCGACCCTGAGCACTTCCTCTTTGAAGTCCATCCTTTGGTTTTTCCCCTTTCGCTGACTAAGAAGGGGAAGGTCATCTGTGATCTTGGAGGTGACTCACCGCCATCAGACAGGTGACCATCTCCCCAGTCATCCAGGGCAGGTGGGCTGCGGACGGAGCAGAGGACTTGAAGTGCCTGCTGCCAAAGCACCTGCCACCTGAGGCACACCAGGCAGGTGCAGATGGGGAGACAAGACGAGTCCCAGGCCTCAGGCAGCACCACATTCCTTAGCGCCCCCGCACCCACTGTCTGGCCTGAGCCTCAGCCCAATGAGGTGTGTGTACCCCATCATCTCAGCCAACCCCCACCCCGGGGCCCAGCCTTTCTCAGTGGCCACACTGCCACCCATCCTCCCAGCCTCCCATCTGGTAGGTTCGTGGTGGAAACAGCAGCAGCCTGAGAGTAAGGAGACAGTGAGGACTGGCTCAGACTTGGCTTACTAGCTCTGGGGACTTGGGGCAGCCCCTGGGGGCATTCACGCACCAAACTGACATTTACCTGCTGTGAGGCCCTAAGGAAGGTGAGCACCATGGGGCACTAAGGATGAACCACCTCCAAATTCAAGCGGCTCCCAGAGGCCTGTGCTAACAGCTGTCATTATCGTATGCCATATTGAGGGGACCATCCACTTTTCTGGCCCTCAGTTTTCCCTTCCCTGTAATCATTAGTCCAGATACAACCTCTGAGGTTTCTTTGTGTTACCAAATCCTATAATTCTAAAATATGTCTTTAAATTAGCCAAATGTTGACATTCATTTGAGAAATATTTATTGAGGGTCTCTGTGTTGGGCACTATACTTGAAGCTTGGATTGAAAGATGGATGAATATGACAACGGGTGCAGCCATCAGGGAGCGTCCAGAGGGGTGTGGGAGCATAGTTGGGATATGATCGCCATGAGCACAGAGATGGATCCCAGAGGAAGAAGGTAGCCCTGTAACTAGGGGAGCCACAGGAGCCCGTGAGGACTCTCATTTGGCACCTGGCCCTCTCCTGTCCTCCTGCTCCTTCTCATATACTGCACCAGGGGATGCCCAGGGAGCAGATGTCAGCAGCCACTGGGAGCAAGGCCTGGCCCTTGCAGTTGCAGAAGCTGGCTGCAAGCTGCTCTAGCCCAAAGGAACTGGCCAAGCTCCAGAAGACCTCCTCAGAGTGCCTCAGAAGGAGAGAGAACGACTAGGTAATTTTGATCATTTTAGTGAGCGTTTAAAAATACCCTATGATTTAGAGATTTCATCCCAATACTTTGATGTCTAGAAATAGATCCCAGTTGGTTGTCGAAGTCCGTCTAAATAGCTTTTGATTTAATTCAACACATACTAGACTACAGTCTCGGCTGTCTCACAGGCAAGGAGCCCGAGCTGTGTAAAACATAGTCTAGACACCAATCTCAGCATCTCAGACTCAGCAGACCATGGCTGGGCCTGAGGTTGGAGGCCCTGTGTACCATGAAATCCAGCACAGGGGAGATTGATTCCAGCTGAGGGCAAGAGCTGCTGCCTAACACTGTGAGCTTGGGATATTTTGTTCTCAGTATGATATCAAGCCTTTGCATCTCAAGTGTGTTAATTTTCTTGTTTTGCAAGTTTGTACCCCCTAAAAATGAACTGGGCCTGCTCAAGGGTTGGTGCATTTAGGGAGACTGTGTACGTGAACCAGTTACAACCACTTGTTTGTTCCTGTAGCCCACACTGGAGAGCTAGGCTGACATCGCCCATGGCACAGCTACAAAATAGGCTCCCATCATGCCAGTTACTTGCTCACCAAGGCACCCAGAGTTGGAAGGCCAGTCCTTACAGGGGACTTGGGGTGTTTGAGGTGAAGGGCACTGAAGTAGAACCAGTCTCTTTGTAGAGATCCTATTATAAGAATGACCCCTTTGACACAGGGAGAGTAACCCCACATGAGTCAGTATTTACAGTGGCCGTTCAGGACAATGAGGGCAAGGCAAGGCCATGAGGAACGATTAGCGGGACTTGTCTCACACTATTTACAGGACTGCCTTGATTTTCAGACCACAATCGGTTTTCATATGACTGATTGAAAACATGTGCCAGTTGAAGTCACAGCTGCAGAAGAAAACTGGAAAAAGAAATGAGCCTTAGATGTTTTGGAACTTGCCTATATTTGCCAAAATGAATTCTGACTTGATTTATGTGTTCTTGATTTCCTGAAAACGAGGGTCGTGTCCCTGAACCACTTCTCCCACCCCGCCCCACCCCACCACCACGTTGGCCTGACTCTGGCACACAGCATAAGGCTCATCTTATGATTGCCCAAAGAAAAAAAAATTTTTGAATTCCAGAAAAAGTCTACTTTGGGTCCTGTTTTGGAAGAAAACAATTGTTTAGGCTCTTGCAAAATAACATGTCCTAAGTAAATGAGCTTAAAGGCAGCAGGGTCCCCCTCTACCTGGTCATGCCCCAGTGGGAAGACATGCTCCAGTGGCACTAGGATCAGGGTGACCCTGGGCAGGTGTCTTAACTAAACTCACGAAGCTTGTTTTCTCACCTACGAAATGGAAGCATGGCTCCTGCCATAGTGGACAGAATGAGCCGGTGTGAGCACCAGCTTTGCGCACTGAAGCCGCCCTATGTGGTTCCTTCCCTTTCCCCAGACTCCCAACCTCCCTGGGCTTTGTAGTCTCTGGTTCTGTTTTCACTTTCTTAGAGCTGTATTGATTCAGATTTTCAGATACTGATTTCATTCATTTGAAAATATCCATCAAATAAAGAAAAACTGTAATTCCAATAGGGAAAACCCCTGTTGAGGAGGCCATGTTGGACAAAGATCTCTAACGGCCTCTGAGGATGTTCCTGATGGCTTCCTTTCCTAACTCTCTTCAGTGCCCCAGAGCCCCTTCCGCAGAACACAGAGATTGTTGCGTATCTTGTTTCTCCTGACAACTTACTGTGGGCTCCTGGACCTCCCTTTGGTGGGAGGGCAGGGGAAGAGACCTTCCATCCCTCTCAGAACTTTCTGCGGTGCCGTAAACATCTACTCAGAGCTGTGCAGTGGTCATCCTTACCCCTGTCTGGTTTGTGAGAAAGTCTCTCAGATAACAACTACACCCCCCGCCCCGCACCCCCGCCCCGCACCCCCGCCCCGCTACCGCGCCCCCGCCCCTCGCCGCGCCCCCGCCCCCCCACAGCGCCGCCGCCCCCCCCACCGCACCGCCGGGCCCCCCCCCCCCCCCCCCCGCACCCCTCACCGCACCCCCGCCCCCCCTCACCGCTACTACCTATGATGCAATGGGCCCTGGGTTTGGCTAGTGCCCTAATTCAACAGATGAAGACTCAAGACACAAACAGGTCAAGTGACTTAGTGAAGGTCACATCGATATCTCAGAACCACAACTGGGTGGCACTTAGAAATCATCAAGTATAAGCCTTCATGTTACAGGTGAAGAAACTGGGTCCGAGTTCCCCATGAGAAAACAAGCTGGGTTCTGGACTAGAACCCGTTTTCCGTCTCATGGGTCAATGCTCTTTGTGCTTCCCCCACGGCCTCCCCTTTATGATACATGCCATCCTGAACAGAAAAAGATCCGTTTGCGGCCAATTTCAGTACCCGCCATGAGCAGTCAGAGCCCCATGCTTCTTAAGTGTCCCTGCACTCCACAGCTTCTGCCTGCGCCCTGACCGAGCCTTTGACCAGATCCGCACCCTGGAGCACACCAGTGGGCTTGGGCAGAAGACAGCCAGGGCGGGCAGGTGCCGCTCACTGCGGAGCTCATCCTTAGATTCCACAAGTAATGCCACTAGCAGCTCTGAACTGGATTTCGAGAGATGCATAGGGTCCCAATGACTTTGGCTGAGTGCCCATCCCTGAGGCTGGCCATCTCTGTGCCTCCAGCTGCCAACTCCATGTAAGTGAGAAGTGATCCAGGAAGCCACAGAGGAAAGAATGAACTGAAGGCAACGACCCTGGGGCCTCTCTTTCCACCCAGGGTCCAGCTGTCCCCACAGACTCAGAGCCTCTCCCTCTCAGACCCAGCTTGGTCCCGTGGTAACAGTTGGCATCTGTTGATCATCTAGTATGCCAAGCACTGGGCCAACTGCTTACTTGGACCGTCTCATTTAATCCTCACGAGGATTGCGCTTTAAAGTGGGCATTATTATTTCCCTTTATAGTTGAAGAAACTAAAACTAAAGAGGTGAGTCACTTGCCCAGGTGATACAGCCAGTAAGGAGCAGGGCCCGGCCTTGAGCCCAGCGCTGGCTGGCTCCAGAGCCCACACTACACCGCGCGTCCTTCACATCCTGCAGCCCACAGGGCCCTGGAGTTCATCAGGCTGGGCTCCCTGCTTTATAGACGCGCCCAGGGAAGGGAAGAGATTTACTCCTGGATCCAAGATCCAGAAGAGTAGCCCCACTGGGCCCCTCAGTCCCTGACTTCTGCTCCAAGGAGTCTGTCTACTCCGCCCACTGCGGCACCTGTGAGCTGAGGCCTTGGGCCAGGAGCCAGCTCTCCAATGCATGGGTAACCTACCCGGCCTCGGCCTGGGCTCAGTTCTTTTAGTTTTATTCTTCCAGCTTGAGACTCTGGGATTGGACTGAGTTGTGATTTTATAAAACCTGGAGCAAAGGACTGAGATCAGTGGGGAGGGTCAGAACCTTACTTTGTCCTAGGGCATATTGAGCTCCAATTTGGTCTAAAAATAAACTCCCTCCAGTGTGACCAGAGGGAGGAGTGTGAGTGCCTCAGGGCCCCTCTCCCTGCCAGCCGACCGTCTTGGCCAGTTAATGGGGAGGTGAGGAGACCTTCCCTCCCCGACTGTAACACACACTTCTAAAGCTTACCAACACTTTGTCTTTGGGTAAAAGAGTTTTTTAAAAGGTGACAAATAACTAGCGCCAATGGCAAGATATACTCTGGGCAGCTCTCCATTTTCTCCAATAAAAATGTGAACTAAATGAAGACAGTGCTGTAAAAAAATCTGTACACGGGTGGGAGGCTGTTGTCATTTTCCCGTCCCGCCGCCCCCCATCTGACTTCAGGAGGACGGCTGAGAAGCGCTCACTGACAACAGCTGGTAGCATCATGCCTTTAAATAGCCCTTCTCCACCCTGCTTCCCCTCCGGCCGCACGCAGTTTGCCCTGGCAGGGAAAGCCCAGGACAGGACAGGAAACTTCAGAACTTTCTGAAGGAGGAAAGAGCCTGCTGTAAGGCACGTTCCCTCTTGCCAAGACCTTCTGGTCTCAGGAGCTTGCACTGTTGCAGCCCTTTCCTCAGAAGTTTCCAAGGAAAAACTAAACTGCTCTTTCCTCCTTCACGTTTTCTCTTGTGCGCGTCACATCAGGGTGGGCTTATCCCCCGTCCTCACCACGAGGAAACAGAGCTCGGGGCCTCTCCCCCTAGGTCTAGGACACGTTCTGCCTCATCATGGCCCCCCCTTTCCATAAGGACGGTTGTGGCATGGTGCAGTGGGTGGGAAAGGCCTTAAGTCGTTAAGTCTCAGAGAAGGTGACGGTTCGGCTGGCTCGGGAGCGTGTTAGCAAGATGTGTATGAAGAAGGGTCTCTATCTTTCTTTCTCACTAATTGTTGCCATAATTTACGTAAAGTGTGAGAATGGACTGCATTTTCTTCAGTACCAAAATACTACATTTGTCCGCTTTCTGGGGTTGCTTTCTCACCTTCTTCAACAGCGTGTAATGGACATGCCTTAACTGCTTCCTGCAAACCGGGGGCCATCAGAAATTAGTTACAGCCACAGAGGCCTCGCTGAGTGCTCTCTGTGGGGTCTGTGGGTTCATTGAGACGGGGGCGTGCTCGCTGCTCCAGAGCTGGCAGTGCAGCCCAGCAAGCAAGATGTGCCCACATGTGCCAGATGCCTGGAAGAAGCCCCAAGAATGTCTACGTGCAGGGAGAGAACCTCTAGTGACCAGGGAAGGCTTGATGGGAGCAAGGGTATTTGACCTGAGCATGAATAAGGCCCAGAGATGGAAAACCATATATGTGAGGAAAAGCAAGTGGCCGAATTGTCGGGGGTGGGGGAGCTCACATCCTGGACCCTGCAAGATGCCTGTAACATGGCAGTGGGGAACCTGCAGTTTTTCTGGGATACCATCCTTAGCTTAGCTTCTCAAACTGGAGGGGAGAGGGGTCCCACAATCCCAAAAATGTAATGGAGGTAAAGGGCAAATTTTTTAATGTGTTGTGGAGCCAGAGAGTGAAAATCAGAGTGCCAGGCCGAGAGTTAGGGAATATGAAGAGCCTGAGTTGGGGTAGTGACAGAGACCCCCACTCTGAGAGAATTTATCTAGCTGAAGCAGAAAGGGGAAGTAAACCTAGTGGTCAGGGGAGAAACCGGCTTCTGCAGCAGTTGTATTGAAAGGTAACAAGATGGAGTGCCAGTGCGTGTCAGGAAGGAGAGAGGGATGAGAGGGAGGAAGAGGAAGAACCTGCAGGATGAATTCACCACAGGAGTTTGGGGAGAAGTGGAAACAGCAGGGTTCTGTCGCAGAAGTACAAACGGGTCACGGCACTTTGAAATACCTAATGATGAGGAACACGTTGTTTGGAACAAACACACTGGTTTGAATGACAGAGACACATCCAGGTCACAGTGTCCTGCCCGTGGATGGGAATGTGTGTGGAACTAGAAGTTTGGGAGAGAAATGAGGGCTGGAGACTCAGATCGGGTGATTTTCTGCTGAGGGTGGTGGAAGCCTGAGAGTAACCCCACGGTGCCTGAGGGGAGTAGAAAGGAAGGCGGAGGAGACTTGGGACCAGACGAGAGTTCCTCTGGGAGTGGGGAAGGAGGGACAGAGAGAGGAGGTGAGAGGATGTGTAATGGCGCACAGAGAGCCCCAGAGCGAGGAGCCAATGTTGAAGTGCTGCAGAGAGGTTTCAGGGGCCACTCAGACCGACACAGCCAGGGCAAAGTGGTGAAATTCAAAAGGGGCTTCAGTGGACTAGGTGTGGGGCTGGGGCAGGCTGGTGTCATCACTGCACTGTGCTGTGCTCCAGGCATGGCCCCGGCCCCCTGAGGTGTGTGAGGCTGCTCACCCCTACACTGAACTATCCCCATTTGAGTTTTCACGACTCCTGAGCACCTGTTCTCTGTTCTCAGACTGCTTCCGCAGGTCTGCCCCCTGCCTTTGAGTTCGTGCCTCCGCTCCTTCTAGTTGGTGTTCTAATCTCCTGGGAGCCTGGAGCGCCAAGCTTATTAGAACCGAATCCTAAGTACAGTGGACTCTGGGAGGCCCCCGTGGGTAAGGTGCGTGAGGTCTTTGCAGTATGGGGCCTGGGTCTTCTCGGTGGCCCTCCCTCGTTCATGTCATGATTCTGGGTGAGCCACTTAAGGAAAGTGTGACTACTCTGATCTCATGGGAGTCAGTGGCAGAGGAGGGAGGAGGAGGCAGGCCTGGGTGACCAGGGCATGGGGTGCCCACCCCGACCCCTGCAGCTTCCTCTCCCTCCACTTCATCTCGCCCCTTATCTTCCAGCAGAGCTTTTAGTTCCCAGCTCACAGCAAGCCATCCCATGTCCCCAAGCCTCTGCTCCTGCTGTCTTTTGCCTAGAACCCACGTGATGCCTTCTCTACCTCTACCCACACTAATTGCCCCAGACTGGTGCCTCCTGGCACCTCCATAGGTGCCCTCACCACCTCAGTTGGTATCACATAGGTGTCTGTCTCCTCCTCTAAACTGAGATCTCCTGCATGGCAGGTGCCACATCTGGGTCACCTCCACCCCTGGTACCTCATACAGTGCCCGGCACAGAGTGGGCCCAGCACATGCCCTTCTCCTGATGTACAATGTAGAGCCCGCTTCTACGGATTCGAATCTGCGTGCCAGAAAGTCTAAACAGCAAAAAGGTCTGCCCCAGATCCTATCACTAGTCTCTGACTGACCAGAGAAGTTTCTCTTGATACCCAGCCCGGCTTTCTTTCCAGCACAGCAAACTACATATATGTTTGGAAATAAATGGAGACCATGGATCACTTAGAAATCCTTTTTATTAGATCTTCTTTGTCTACATGAAGTCAGAGATCCAGCTGAGTGACAAGTACAACCCTCTTGATATTTCAGATCACCGAAACGACCAGGTGGTTGGCTTGGTCACTCTATGGCTTATAGCTTAGACCGGCCCTCGTTTTTGGCCTGGGAAACTGCAGACAGAACCTGAGTACTGATGTCTGATAGAAATTGGCAGCCAGGAGGGTCTGCGTAGGCGAGACAGCACAGTAGTGGGGTGCGCGTACCTCCCTTGGAAAAATCCAGAAGGCTTTGCATCAGCAAGAAGGAAAATCCAATCCAAGATGCATGAACAATAAATAACAACTGTTCTGAGTTAGGTTGAAAGCTCTGAGTTGCACTTTTTTCGAGTTGTTTGTGCTAACCACAATTTTTTTTCTCCTTCTCTTTCCCACCAGGGCTTATTTCAAAACCTTTGTGCCTCAGTTCCAGGAGGCAGCGTTTGCCAGTGGAAAGCTCTAGGAAACACCAGTCTTGAGAGGTGGCCAGCCAGACTGCTCTGTCCACATGCGTGTCAGCACATATGGCCGCTTCCTGGAAGCCACTTGGAATGTCTTCATGGCAGTGTTTCGCTCACACAGCAGCTTTGTGCGTCCTGTCTGAACCCAGCCTTGAGTCCCTCTCCTCTGGTTGCTCCCTCTTTGTTTCCTTCTGTATATTTCTCAGTTGGAAGAAATAAAGTCACAAATCATGATGCAATATTTTTCCAGGGAAAGTAAGACATCATAAATGCACACACCCTTCCTTACTCCAAAGCCTTTGTCTCTGAGACCTCTTTTAAGTTTTAAGATTAAACCCACCCCCCTTTGCTTTTTTCCCCTGAAACTAGTATCTTACGTACGTGTGTGTGTGTGTGTGTGTGTGTGTACACACCACACACCCCCCATTTCCCATCTGGGGCAGCACTCCATTGGAAAAGGCACTGCCTGAGTGAATCTGACTGATCTGCACAGCGTCAGCCAGGCCCCAGGCTGGAGCTCGGGAGCAACTGGGTGGCCGCACCCCGCCCACCCACCCGCCCCAGCTCCCTGTGTGCACAGCCCATCCTGACCCAAGAGGCCGTCATTAAAGCCTGCTGAATGCGTCAGTGACTTGGTCCCTTTCTCCCCTCACCCCTCCCAAGGCTGATGGCAGAGCTGCTGGGGTCTTGCCGCACTGAGGGAGTTATGCCTGGAAGACACAGGGGCTTGTGGGTTATTCCTGGCGTATATGTGATTCCTAGGCTCAGCCATCGGGAATAGCTGGGGAATATACCGTTTTTCCTAAATGTATGGATTATCAGAGGTGGACAAGGTCTCAGAAGTCATTTTGTTTCAACCCCCAACACCTCTCCTCTTAGTACAGAGGAGAAAACTAAGGCCCAAGAGCTACAGAAACCCCCAGAAAATGAGAAGTGAATCTGGGAGTTCGGAGCCAGGCCTGTCCAGACCATCACGTGACCTTCCTTAACTTCTACTCCCATTGACTACAGCCAGCCTGATAGCTTTCCAAGATTTACAGTTCAGTTTAGCATCATTCCACCCTGAAGCCTTTCCCCATAGGGAAGCAGGCCCTGCACACACAGGTGAGACAAGCAGCTGGCCTGCACTGCCTGGGCTCTTCCGTAAACCCACCTGCCTTCCCAGTCGAAGGTGAAGCCGGGCCCCACCTGCCATAAGGCCACACAGGGTTTAACGCTGCCTCTCACTGTTCCCTCAGTTCCCTTTCTAGCTCTTGGAGCCCCGTTTTACCATGAGAGCCTGGAGGAGAACCAGCTCAGAGCCCTTGTGGGGACCAGAGAGGAAGACCCCTCCTTCCTTCACTCTCTGCACCCAGGAATGTGCTCAGGAGGCAGGAGCACAGCTCCAACAGATTCCTGGCTTGGCTACCAGCTGGACGGCTGCCCAGCTGGGATCTTTCTCCATGTGGGTACTTTGCCCCCTGCCCTGAAACCTTGGGGATTCCCTTAACAGAACAGTGTCCTGTGTCCACACCCCAGCTCTGTCATTAGCTGGCGGGTGACCTTGAATAAATCCTTTTTCTCTATAATACAAGGACTCGGCTCATCCCAGGAACTTTGTAAAGACCTGCTCTGGGCCCCACTGCAGGCCTGCAGAATCCGGGCTCACCAGCCGGGGCTTAGGCATTTGGATCTGTTAACACTCCCAGGTGATGGATTCTATTGCGTAAGCTGTCATGACCCCTCAGCCAGCTGACTGCCCACTGTACTTCAGGGCAGCTGTGTGCCAAGCTCCACTCTGCTCCATGACACTGGCACTTAGGATTGATGTGGCCACCACTCCCCGCCACAAAGTCGCATGGATTGGGCTTGCTGCCTTCAGAGCCAAGAGTTGACTGAGTCAGGGTTTGCTTCCGACCCAGCGTGGGTTTCCAGTTCCAGTTCTAGCAGAGGCAGTGGTGGGATGGGATGAAGTCATGTAGCCTGGACCCTTGGCATTTCAAATAGCCAGTTGACAGTGACAGCAGTCAGTAGTGCGCAGTGTGATCTGGGAGTGGCCTTCCTACCCCTGCCAACCTCTAGGGGTCCACATAGCTCGGGCTGGCCAGGTCACCAATGACCTGCCTGCTCGTCTGTGAAGCAAGTAACCGTGTAACTCGGAAGTGCTGTCACACACTTTATCTCAGTCTCAGCACATCTCTGCAGCAGACCTGTGAAGTAAGCAAGTGAGTAGGATCACCCCTTTCCACAGATGAGGAAACAAGATGAGAGAGGTTAAGTGAGTTACCCACGATCCCCAGCCAGCCAGTGCCAGGTCAGGACTCATCCCAGGCTCCTGGCTGGAGATTCACAGTCACTTCTTATGTATATCTCCCTAGTAAACGGAGGCTTATTTTTTCTTTCCCAGTAAAGGATGGTGTGCTATGTATAAGCTTGTGAGCGTGTCTCGAGAGAATGTGATTTTTTAAAAAGACTTTTCAGCCCCTTTAGCACAGAGGGAGGGTTTGGACTGATTTTATGAGGGGGAACCAAACAACAAAAGGTGATAACAGCAACTTCATATTTCAAATGCTGGGGATTCAAAACCAGCATTTGTGAGATTTTTTATCTTTACCCCCGACAGCAACAGAAGCAAGTGGTGCTTGTAAATGGGTGACAGTCACCTGTCTATTTTCAAACACATCTTGCTAGTTCCGCCCGCCATCGAGCATTGTACTGCACACAGAGTGCAGCCCAGAACTAATTAGTAAATGGCTGTAAAATGCTTTGAAGATGAAAAGTGCCATATACGAAAGCACATTATTATTACCTCATAAATCCTGTCTCCAGCTTACTCAGCCTTTGTAATTTCAGTGAATCTTTAGCTCGGCACAGGCAAGGAGGAGGACTCAAATGTATTTACTAGTAATACCCACATCTGATTAGGGAGTCTCCTGGGGGGACCCAGGGAGGAGGCATAGCCACTCAGCTGGATTCCCGAGGACCCACTTCTTACAGGCAGGGGGTGCTGTATTTGAGAGCCCATTTTCTTCTGGGATGAACTAGAAACAGTATGAGCTTGAGGAGGAGGGAGACTTATATTTGAATCCTGGCTCTGCCCACTTACTGGCTGGTAAATATTTAACAAGCAGTTTTTCAGTGACTTAAAAAGGAGGGGGAAAAAAAGGAATGGGCCCTTCTTTGTACTGTTTGCCAATTTCCAATGTGTAAATACTCCCACCATGACCGATTCCAAGCTCGGAACGTGAGGTCACCAGATGCAGACGAAGGAAGAGCAGGGAGGGTCGTTGTGGTGGGAGCCGTGCTGGGTGAGCAGGCTCCGGTTCAGGTCTTTACTGAATCTCGCTGAGTTTTGTCCTCCTCATCTGTAAAATGGGAACAAATAATATTGGCCTCCCAGGGTTGTGAGAATTAAATAAGTACATAGAGCACCAAGTAGGGTGCTTGGCACACAGAAATGTTTGATAAATAGTAGCTATTATTACTACAAACTAGAAAAAGGGTTTTCTGATGTTGACTTTGGCCTTTTTCTAAAAAGTCAGAATGCCCCTGTTAAAGTCCTGCCAGTGAATATGGCCTTTAGAAGAGTGACCCTGTCTGGATTACTAGGAGGACAAAGTGGTGAGTCATCCTGATCTTAACAAATGAGAGATTAGCTGTGTCTGTGGGATTTCCCCCCCCCCCGTCCCCCCTACACACGCACACACACACACACACACACACACACACACACACACGGTCTTGCTCCAGCTCTGGGCAGGACTTCAGGCTCTGGGCAGCACTTGAGAACAAACAACCCACTGACCTGCTTATTTGCCCTGGTCCGTGCTTTCCCACAGGCAGGAAAATCACAGCAGCGCAGGTCACTTTTGCTTCTGACTCAGTTTCGGTTCCTAATGGCTGCAGACTCCTGTTTCGGGGTCACAGCCTTGCAAGAGAAACAAGCACATTTGGTTTGCCTCTTGCTTAGGCCTGTAAACAGAACTAGCCCCAAACCTGCCCCAGCTCATGGGGACTGGCTCATGCCACAGTTCTTAGCAGGAATGTTAAAAACAGCATCTCATGGTAAGATGACATTGAATTCTATTAATGGTATAATTAATTTATTGGTGCTTTTAAAAATGAAAACGAGAAGAAACATCACCTTTTGTTTATGCATCTATAGTATTTACCTACAGTGCCAGTAGAGTGGGAGAGTAGACTAGACGTCAAATAGAAATAGGGTGCTGGGTGGGTGGCAATGGTGATAGCTGCTCTTCAATTGAGCTATGACTGACATTCCATACTAGCTACTTTTTATATGCTGTCTTTTTTTAATCCTCAAAACAACCAAATGAGGGTAGGTGTTACTATCTCCGTTTTATAGGTAAAGAAACCAAGCCTCACAGAGGTTAGATAACTTGCCCAAGGACAGGAAGCTGGTCTATTTACTTACTCATTCATCCATTCTACTTTCTCTCCCTTCCCTCTCTTTCCTTCCTTCCTTCCCTTCTTTGTCTTCCTTTCCATCCCCCTTCTTTGTTACACAAAGGAAGTGAAGCCTGGTCTCCCTGTTGCTTTCTACTTCCCTTATCCAGCTTCCCCAAATGAAAAGATAGTTAGTGAGTATCGACTGTATACAAAGCCCCATATGAGACATTCCTTTCCTCGTTTTTGTTATTTTCCACAGGAGCAGAGAGGCTAAGAGTAGTTAGGTCTGGCAGAGATCAGATGGGAGCAGGAGTCAGGCCCAGGTGTGCTGAGTCCAAGGCCAGACTTCACCACGGGGTTCTGCGTGTCTGCCCGCACTCAACTAAGACACACTTTGAAGCAGTCTGTGTATATGCAGACAAGTCTATATGGCTATGTAAATAAATATAAATACCAACTGATTTTCAGGTGGTTGAGCCAGCCCACAGTTGGAAAAAGTCTGACTTCAAAGCTTGTGTCATATTCTCAGGTTAAAGTCCAAAACACACTTGGTTGAAATAATGGCCTCATATCTGAGGAAAACAAGATGAAAATGGTTGTTGCAATTATTAAGGAAAATTACCAAGGTATTACCAAAGACGGCGGGATCCAGAAACTCGTTCCAGGTTAAATATGAAATAACTCCAAGTGTTATTTCCTAACCTGACTCATGATTTCCTTCAGGGTTCCCACATTTGTGCCTTCATTTTTTCT
This sequence comes from Rhinolophus ferrumequinum, assembly GCF_004115265.2. Classification (NCBI taxonomy): domain Eukaryota; kingdom Metazoa; phylum Chordata; class Mammalia; order Chiroptera; family Rhinolophidae; genus Rhinolophus; species Rhinolophus ferrumequinum. The sequence goes on along the minus strand of NC_046296.1, from coordinate 52,584,170 downwards.
CTGATCCCTTTGGAAGAACCACACTTGACAAGCCTGAGAGGTTACGCTTAGGGTCATGAGAAATTATGACTAATGGTGGCAATAAAAGTAGGGTCACAAGCAACCTAGGAATGACCAGGATGACCGCCCTGCTCCGGGCCAGCTGCCTTTGCACCGCCGTGGACGGGGTGACAGGCTCTCATTCCTCCAAACCCCCCAGGAGCAGAGTCTGTCTGCAGACGTCTCCTCATCCCAGAGTCTCTTAGGACTATGCCCCTTGAGCCAGTTGAGGAGCCACCCAAGAAAATCCATTGTGCCGCAAAACGGAACTCCCCAGCTCCAGATGACCTTTGGCGGTTTGGACAGGTGCCAATAAAGGAGAGGCGAGGAGGGTACCACGTGTCCTTAGAAATAAGTTGGGGGGGTGTAAATAGTGACAGCCGCCCCCTCGAGCACCATGCATGATATTCTGGGTCTTTTCCATCCACTGCCTTCTTGGTCCTCTGACCCTTCAGAGAACTAAGATAGTCCCCTGAGAGAGTCAAAAGAAAGTGTCAGGATGCAGATGGCAATTCCTGAGTGGGCCAAAACCATGTGAGTAAGGCAATGTCCAGAGAATAAGAATGCTACCTCCCCAGGGGACAGGTTTGAGGGAGTCAGTAGTCATTTAGGTACATAATTTCAAATAGGTCTGTAAAGGGATTTTACCTTGGACGTATTTCATAGCCCAGCTGGGGACTGGTGTCATGCCTGGGGACCTGAGGTCTGGGGCAGGAGTCAGATTGCCCTGGGGATGGGGGGTGACTCCTGAAGGTTGCCCTTCACTGAGCGCTCGCACATCCATACCTACACTCGCACGTAGCTGGGTTTTAGGTGACTGATGCCCCTTGTGCTGCCTCAGTGCCCCCTCCAGGAACTGCAGCACAGGCCCAGGGCTGGGGAGGACTCCCCACCAGACCCCATGCTGAGGCTCTCGGCCTGCGTGGGCTGGCGGGTTGCACAACCCAGCCAGCTGCCTCCGCCTGTCTCCCCTGCCTTTTCTACCCACACTGACACCCCAGGCTGCCCTCTAGGGCACCTCCTCTGCCTCGCCTGTTATTGCCCCAGCCACCCAGGCACAGTGGCCCCCCCCCACCCACTCCAGCTGCTGTCAGTCAGCAGACGGCAGCCACCAGGGAGCGACCCCTTTGTAAAACTAACTCCACACTGGAGCCTAGCTCAGGTGAAACCAAGCCCTTGGCTAATTGGCTTGTTGTGGGAGTTGAGGCCGGTGGGCTCTGGAGCCAGCCCACCTGAGTCAAATCCTGTCTCTACCACTTACTAGAGGCGTGAACTTGAGCAAGTCACTTGACCTCAGTTTCCTCCTCTGAGCAATGGGCCACTGCTTACCTCATCCGCTGGCGGAAGGGCTGGGTGAGTTTGGACTTGTGAAATGCTTAGACCAGCACTGGCACATAGTAGGTACTCGGAAAAGGCTGTGTAGTATTACTGCCTTTTGGGTTTGTCTTCCTTACCTTTCATATCCTTGCCCTTAAGCTTCTACTGATCAAAAAAGTCCTTTCGTGCCCCTGCCTTGTCATATAGACGCCAGTCCCTCCTAGAGAGTCTGTGACACCCCCTTCACCAGAGTCTCTCCGTGAGCCTGTGCCAAGCAGCTTGACCTGCGGCCTCCAATTCTTCACTCCCATTAAGCTGCTGGGACCCCTTGTTTCAAAGGTTTTGGCTCTTAAACTGCATGTATTAAGTAATCCTTCATTTCCTCCTCTTTTAACCAATGACATACACTTGCTCACTAGGGATTCCAATGAGCACTAGAGACTGGAAGTTACCTCACTGAGCGGGCATGTTTCCAGTCAGAACGAGAACACGTTATTAGCCAGAGGTTCTTTCTCTCTGGGAAACATACAAAAACCTTAGCCTGCCTTAACATCTTGACTGTCCGTCATGGACCCTTTCACTGCTTTCCAGACTCCGGGTCGGAGAGCCTGGTCTGCCCCAGGCCAGGCCCACAGTATAAGTGGAGAAGCAGGATGAACACGCAGCGCAACCATCACAGCTGTCAGAGATGAAAGCTCCCCTCCAGCACCCTCTCCCACTCACTCGCAGGCCAGCTGCCCTGGTCTGAGAAGCAGGTTTCCAGGGCTGGAGAGAGTAGCGTCATCCAGAAAACTTGAGGAGTGGCCCACACCCATGGAAGGGTAGCCAGGTCTGCAGAAGCTGTAGGAATAGATGCCAGGGCCCTACAGAGCCAGAAGGCCTTGACGAAGATGGGCCTAGTGCGAGCTGGACACAGGTGAGGCTATGCGTCCAGGTTCAGACTGGTTGGGACAGACTAAACACATGTAAACTGGAAAAGCAGTGCTGAGTCAGGCAAGACCACCCGTTTATTGAGCACTTTCTATGTGCCCAGAGGTGGGAGCTGCTGCTTCCAGGGAGAAGCAGGAATTGAATCCCATTTATGCATTTGACAGATGTCTGTGGAGTACCCCTCTGTTCTTGGCACTAGGGGTGTACAGATAAGACCAGCCCTGCTCCCGAAGAGCCAGAAGATAAGGTGAGTACACAGCCTCCAACAAGGGAGGTGGTGATAAGCTGTGTGGGAGAGTAATAGATCTGCACTGTTTACGTTCAGCCCAGGTAAATCAGGTAGGGCTTCCTGGAGGAGGGGCCAGCTGGGCACAGATTCAGCCTCTTGGCCCCACCAATATTTTATCTCTTTGCCTCACTGTGGTGGTTTAGCTTCCTGGTGGGATCTCTCACTGGCCTGTGGAGCACGTGATGCCTAGTTCTCATGCATTGAATTTATTGAGCATCAACTGTTCTAGACACTGGAGATATTAGCATAACAATTCCTGCCCTTGTAGAGCTTCCATTCCCATCAGGGGAGAGAGAGCAGGAACAAGGTACACTGTAAGTTGTGTAGTACAAGAGTGGAGAAGAAAATAGAGCAGGGATGGGTGGGAGTACACTTTTAACTAGGATGGTCGGGGAAGGCCCCATTGAGGTGACATTTGAAACAAGACCTGAGGAGGCAAGTGAAAGAGGCGGGCACAGCTCCCCTCTGCCTCCTCCCGCTCCCAAACCTGCTCCGTTCCCAAGCCCCAGTATGAGCTTGGCTCCTCTCCCACTCCCCCACCCCCCAGGAACCCACCCAGTGGAGTCAGTCCCTGAATCCGGAACATCCAGAGGTGACAGGCCAAGAGCAGTGAAGCAGGAAGCCTGGGCTGAGTCCTAGCCGGCCGCTCGCTGACCACACAGTCCACTAACTTTCCTGAGCCTCAGCTCCCTCCTCTGTAACGTGATGAGCCCTCTTCATAGGCTGGTTATGAGAATCGGCAGATCAGGCTCGGTTATACTCCGGGAAATAGGAAATGTCACAGCTATGTAAGCAGATTGCCACCACTTGACACAGTCTCTACCACTGCCAGGCCTGGGCAGGGACCTGGTGGAGGTGCCCTGAGGACGTGGTGAAAATACCACGAATTGCAAAGGAAATGGGTGCTGACGCCCTTCCTGCCTGCGCTCCCCGGCCCCAGCCCGCCCCTGGAGCTGCCCTGGCACAGACCTGCCAGGTGGAGGGGAGAACAGGGAGCAGGTGTGCCTTCTCCTCCTACTCAGCCCTAGAGGACCTGAGGTGGGCAAACAGGGTGCCTGAGAAAGGCCCACAGTGGGTCCTGCCTGAGAGCTCTGCTTCTGGGGTCGTGGGTCAGCCCGAGGTGGCTGTGACCTGGAAGGCAGGCACCTGGACAGGCGTCACAGTCAGAACGAGTTGCCCACCCTCCCACATCATTTCCATCAAAGCTGTTAGTAGTGATGTCTTTTTCGTGTCATGAAAAGAGCAGAGAACAGAAATCGCTCGAACCCCTCCTCCTAGCAGAACCACATTTAGTGTATACATGTTAACACTGCAACAAATGTTATGTACCTGTTCTGTGGCAGGAAGTGGTATCCCAGATGAGGTCTGAGGAACAAAGGAATTGCCTTCCAATCTTTCGTCCTACTCATTTTTAACATGTTTGAAAACAATATAAAACAATTTTGCATCTGGTTTGGTTTTTTTACCTGATATTATTTCATACATGTTGGCCATCTTGCTAGTGTTTAACCATCTTTAGAATGCTTGCCTCTTATTTCTCCATTGGTCACATACTACTTTCCTTATTTTTGGCTCTTCCAGTTATTTTCCCTGTTACAAATATATGCAATAAATGTTTACTTGTAACCTATTATACTAGAGGCACTTGGGAAGACCAATGCAAGGTGATCAATGAGCAAGGAACAGGGAAAATGAGAGTTTGGGTGGGTGCCAGTTCGTGCCTCAAAGACTTCAGAGTAAGGGGAAATGGGAGAATGTGCTGGAATATTCTGGCAGGGTGGTGGAGGAAGCACTGAGATAGGTGTCTTCAGTGAGACAGTGAGGAGGGTGCTGCAGTTCCAGGCTGGACGCAGGGTGGGGAGTGAGGAGAAGAAAGCAGTCATTGAAAAGGTTGGCTTACCAAGGCTTATGAAGGCCTTCCCAGGAAGGCTGAGGTGTCCAGCTGCGGCAGGCGGAAATGGGGATCCCCGGAAGGCTTGGGAGCAGGGGAGGAACAGGATCCAAGTGACGTTTAAGAAAGGTTCGTCAGTGTGGTGGCTGAGGTCAACCAGCAAAGGGTAAAGGGAGCCTAGGCGGGCAACTTCTGAAGAAATCACACCTTGAAGTGGGGTGGGGGAGGCACATGCAGGGAGTGAACAGGAAGAGATGGGAATGAGAAGGCATTTGAAGAGGTTTCCTCCAGCTTTGCGACCTGTGGGCACAAAGCATGAACAGGGAGGTGAGCAAGGAAAGGTACTGACGCCCAGGCCACATGCCCAGCTGGAGGGTACAGCAGGGAGCAGGGAGCCAGAGCCCTGCTGCCTGGCTGCAAGCCCTGGGAATGGAAGCAGCCCAGAGAGTTGGCATGGGGGCAGGCCTGGGTGGGGGCCCCAGGGAGTGCCCTGAAACCTGGGTCTGTACAGACAGGTGTGGGTGTGAAGGTGGGAGGAGCTCGGAGACCAAAGGGAAGGCTTGGGAGCCCAGAGAGTAGTGGGAATGCCCTCCTCTGCCAGTCTCTTGCCAGCCAGGACTGGGAGGAGGCACAGAGGGTTTTGCATGAACACAGCCCAGACCCCAGGCTGGAGGAAAGGCAGGAAACAGTCAGGGTTATGAGCCCAGGTCTGGAGCCAAAGAGATGAAAATCCTTGCTAAGCCTGTCACTGGCTACCTGACCTTTCCCTCTCTAAACCTCAGTTGCTTTGTCTATAAAATGGGATGATAACAGTACATACCTAACAGGCTGGTTGTACCTACTGGGTGATGTAATGGGCATAAGAAGGAGCCATTGGATGGGAGCTGCTGTTACTATTATTAGTACGATGAAGGAGCCCGGGCACACCTGGGGCCTGGGAGGCTGCAGGCCTGGCTCACTCAGGGCCAGGGCTCCATCCACAGGCCTAGCACATGGCCTGAGCTTCCACGGTGAGAGCCCCGGCCGTCAGCCTCAGTGTTGGGCGTGCCACACTCTCTTCTAGAGCACCCACTATGTTGCCAGGCTCTGTGCTGGGCGCTGAGAGACCACCTCCAAGAGGCAGCAGACCTGGCCTGCTCCCCCAGGGCCCACACAGAGCAGCGACTACATTCCCAGGATGCTCTGGAAGAGGGAGAATCTACAGCAAAGGTAGAAAGGGCTCTTTTTCTTTTTTTTTTCCTTTTTTTTTTTTTTAGTTTCACGTATACAAGTACACAAAGCAACGCAATAGTTAGACATTTATACCCCTCACAAAGTGATAAACCCTCCCAATCTACTACCACTCTGACATCGTATATAGCTGTTACCAATACCATTGACTACATTTCCTATACTGTACTTTACATCCGTGACTATATATATATATTTAATTACAGTTGACATTAATATTATTCTACTCCAGCTTCAGGTGTACAGCGCAGTGGTCAGGCATCTGCACAGTCTATGAGGTGATCCCCCTGATAAGTCCAGTGCCCATCTGGCACCCTACATAATCATTACGACATGATTGATTATATTCCCCAAACTGTACTTCATATCCCTGTGACTATATTGTGGCTACCAATTTGTACTTTCTAATCCCCTCACCTTCTCCCTCATCCCCACCCCTCTCCCATCTAGCAACCATCAGTTTTTTTCTCTATATCTCTAAGTCTATTTCTGTTTTGTTTGCTTGTTTTTTCTATTCTTTAGGTTCCACATATAAGTGAGATCATATGGTATTTGTCTTTCTCAGTCTGACTAATTTCACTTAGCATAATGTTCTCTAGGTCCATCCATGTTGTTGCAAATGGTAAGATTTCATTCTTTTTTGAGGCCGAGAAAAATTCCATTGTATAAATGTACCACAGTTTCTTTATCCAGTCGTCTATCGATTGGCATTTCAGTTGTTTCCATATCTCGGCTATTGTGAATAGTGCTACAATAAACATAGGGGTGCACATATTTTTTTGAATTAGTGTTTTGGATTTCTTTGGATAGATACCCAGCAGTGGAATTGCTGGGTCATACGGTAGTTCCATTTTCAACTTTTTTAGGAATCTACATACTGTTTTCCACAGTGGCTGCATCAATCTGCAATCCCACCAACAGTGCACAAGGGTTCCCTTTTCTCCACATCCTCACCAACACTTGTTGTTTGTTGATTTATTGGTGACAGCCATTCTGACAGGAGTGAGGTGGAATCTCACTGTGGTTTTCATTTACATTTCTCTAATGATTAGTGATGTTGAGCATCTTTTCACATGTCTGTTGGCCATCTGTAAGTCCTCTTTAGAGAAATGTCTCTTCATGTCCTCTGCCCGTTTTTAAATTGGGTTGTTTGTTTTTTTGGTGTTGAGTTGTGTGAGTTTTTTATAAATTTTGTTTATTAACTCCTTATCAGAAGTATCACTGGCAAATTCTTCCCCCATTCAGTAGGATCCCTTTTTGTTTTATTGATTGTTTCCTTTGCTGTGAAAAAAACTTCAGTTTGATATAGTCCCACATCTTTATTTTTTCTTTTGCTCCCCTTGCCTGAGGGGATATATCAGTAAAAATACTACTAATGGCAATGTCTACAAATTTACTTCCTATATTTTCTTCTAGGAGTTTTATGGATTTGGGTCTTACATTTAAGTCTTTAATCCATTTTGAATTTATTCTTGTATATGGAGTAAGAAGGTGGTCCAGTTTCATTTTTTTTTTTTGTATGTATCTGTCCAGTTTTCCCAGCACCGTTTATTAAATAGGCTGTCTTTACCCCAATGTAAATACTTGCTTCCATTGTCATAGATTATATATAACCGTATAGGCATGAGTTTATTTCTGGTCTCTCTATTCTGTTCCATTGATCTATGTGTCTGTTTTTATGCCACTACCATGCTGTTTTGATTACTGTAGCCTTGTAGTATAATTTGATATCAAGTAGCATGATACCTCCCATTTTGTTCTTATTTCTCAAGATTGCCATGGCTATTTGGGGTCTTTTATGATTCCATATAAATTTTAGGATTATTTGTTCTAGTTCTGTGAAAAATGTCATTGGTAATTTGATAGGGATTGCATTGAATCTATATAAGGTCATATTAATAGATGCAGAAAAGTATTTGGCAAAATTCAGTATCCATTTATGATAAAAACTCTTAGGAAAGTGAAAATACAGGGATTGTACCTCACCATAATAAAGGCCATATATTAAAACCCACAACTAACATCTAACTCAACGGGGAAAGGCTGAAACCTTTATCCTTAAGATCAGGAACAAGACGAGGCTGCCCACTTTCACCACTTTTATTCAACATAGTGCTGGAAGTTCTAGCCACAGCAATCAGACAAGAAAAAGAAATAAAAGGCATCCAAATTGGAAAGGAGGAAGTAAAATTGTCATTATTTGCAGATAACATAAAACTATATAGAGAAAACCCCAAAAATTCCACCATAAAACTATTAGAACTGATAAATGAATTTAGTAAAGTAGCAGGATACAAAATTAATATTCAGAAATCAGTTGCATTTGTATACACCAATAACAAACTATCAGAAGGAGAAATTAAGAAAACAACCCCATTTACAATTGCTTCAAAAACAATAAAATACTTAGGAATAAATTTAACCAAGGAAGTAAAAGACCTGTACTCAGAAAATCATAAGACATGGAAGAGAGAAATTAAAGAAGATACAAATAAATGAAATGTACCATGCTCATGGATAGGAAGAATTGATATAGTAAAAACGTCCATTTTTACTATAGATTGAAATAGATTCCAGCTAGGGGATCAAAAAATAACTGGGGAGAAGTGGCACTTGTCTGTCCCAGGGCCTCTGACTGTCAGGAGGGGGCATGGAGAGTTAGGGATCGTCCCAGATAGAGGGAGCCACAGGGGGCCGGCTGGGCCTGGGCAGGGGGTGATGGTGACAGTTCCCGTCTGTTGAGCGTTCTAGCCTGTGCCAGCCCCAGGGCCGACATGCTGACCCACATCATCTCTTGCCCCCACAACGACTCTAAGAGGTAAAGGTTTTTCCCCAATTTTATAGAGAAGAAAACAGAGGCCCCAAAGAATGACTACATGGTTCATAACAGGCATTGCAGGACTGGAACTCTGTCTGGCAGCCCCAAACTTTATGATGCCAGGCTCCCTCTCTCAGATCTCAGGCTGGGCACGTGTGAGGGGCTGGGGTCTGAATGGGGGAGGAGAGGAGCTGAGTCAGGAGGCCACACCCACCTGATCTGGGGGTGTCATCCACTCTGGAAGGGCCATGGAGTCCCTTCTGAGGCATCTCCGAGACCCAGGAGACTCAGGCAGTGGGGAAAGACCTGGAGCCCAGCCCTTCTCATGCTCTCCACATCCTCGATCCCCCTCTGCCTCTTTCCTGGCCAGCCCTCGGGTCCCTGGGTCTCCATTCCTGCCACTCTGTGGGAAAGGCAAGCACAGGGAGCCTCACCCAGGGCTGGGGGCAATCTTTACTTTGGCACCTATCAGTGGGTCGCCCAATGTCTGGGCTTTTAGGGGCCATCAACACCATCTGGTCCAATACTAAGACAGGTGAGCAAATAGGCCAAAGCCCGATCTGACTCCCAGTTTAGTGCTTTCTCACCTGGTCTTTGACTCAGCAAGGCAGGGACCAAGCAGGATGACCCCATCACCATGGGAGTTGGGGGCTGGGGGAGGCGTATGAGGGTAAGGTGAGGAGGAGGACCACAGAGGCCTCAGGAAGGCAGGAGGGTCCTGTACCTGCAGGAGACATTCCAGGTCAGGCCTACCTTATACAGTGAGGTGTGGGGACAGACACCTGTACCCTTGTACGAGGTGCAGTTGGGGAGGGAAGGTGAAAGGGCAACCCAGTCCCCCATCCACTTAGCAAACCCAGGCCCAGGACCACAGCTGCCGGATAGGGGGGACCTTTCTCCAATTCTCCCACAGGCCCTGTATGGCCCACCTGCAACTCTGGGGACTGGCATCACCTGCTCCATTCTGAGCAAGTGGCTACCTCTGGAGCCCCTCTGCCTGGGGGGAGGGTAGGAAGGGCGGTGGCACCTGCGCTGGCCTGGCCCTGGGCTGTTTTTCTCGTTCCCCTGCCTGGCCTGGGAGCTAAGGTTCTGCTTCTGTTTTCAGAGGCTTGTCTGTCCCCCAGGACGGTTAGCTCACACTGTACCCATTCCTGCAAGGGCTGCGGAGACCAGCTTTGGGCTCCTGCCTCTTCTCACCCTGGCCCCTGGCCCACACAGAGTCCCACTGGGGCTGCCCTCACCCAGTGTGTGGGGCTGCCACACCTCTCCGGCAGCAGTGTGCTCTGGACCCCAGGGGGCCTGGCAGCCTCCCCACCCATGCTGTGTGCATGCATCACGTCCCAGCCCAAGCTGGCGAGGCCCTCCATGCATGGGTCAGAGCTGGCCCCCCTCTGCCTTGTGGGCTATGTGACCTGGGGCAAGACGCGTGTCCACGCCCCTTTCTCACAGGATGCCATAGCGGTGGACATGACAGAGGTGACTATCTTCTGCCTGGTGGGACTGGTCACCTCCAGCCCTGTCCCCTCCTCCAGTAAGAGGCTCAGAGCCGCCTGACTGTGACCTGAGACAGCTTTGTGAAGCTTTGTGTTTGGTGCTTCCTTTCTTCAGGGCTCAAAGCACTTTTACAAGCATGCCTTCATCCACCCCAGCTGTTGTCTTGTTTGTGCTTTATACTTTATTGTTAGCTGGGGGTTGTGTTGACCCTTTGGACACCCAACTAGGGGGAATTCCCTAAGCCAGAGCAGGCAGAGGACGCCTCCCCTCCCAGCGTGTCTGGGACCTCTTTTTCTCCTTTCCTGCCTTTGGCCAGGTGTCTGCCGCCAGCACCCACTGCAACCAGCAGGATGAGCTTTGAGACGGTGGACCCAGAGGCAGGGAGGTGTTGTGGGGGGAACATTAAATGGGGAGGGGGAAGCTGGGTTCTGCCAGCTGCTGTTATATGACCTCGGGCAAGTCCCTTCACCTCTGAACCGGGTTTTATTGAAATACACAACAGGGGTAGAGACTCTCGTAAATATCAAATCAGAGCCTGTAAAGGCTAAATAAAGTTCTGTGTAAACGTCCAGGGCCTTGCACCCCACCTGTAGGATGGGGGCTGGAAGAGATGGGGATGTCAGCCTACACCTCTTACTGTGTTCTAGATGGAGCTTGTTTCCTACCTCCCACCCCACCCACCGCACGGCCCTGAGCCTCACCCCTTGGTCCAAGTGGCCAGAGTAGGCTGCAGGGAGGGAGATGGGTTAGAAATCAGCCTCGGGTGCCACCAATAGCTGGCCTGACCTAACGGGGCTCCTTCCGGAGCTCTGAGCCAGGGGGAGCCTATCTTATTCATGACCCCTCAGACGCAGGCCTTCAGCGCATGTCCACACGGGGTAAGGGTGGTATCAACTCCACCAGTGCCCGTGGGCTGCCGGGCCACCCCGTCAGGCTGTGTGGTTTGCTGGCATGGTGCTGGCCTGCCCAGAGGCAGGGATGCCTTTTCTGTGCACAAGGTTGCTGTTTGCCAAGCCTTTCCCCGTGGGCGCTGAGCTTTCCGGGAGGCGCGCTTTATTCTAACTCACACAGAGGTGCCAGTGTCTAATGGAGGCCCTGCCTGTCTGGGATAGTTTCCAAGGGCAGGCCACGGGTGGGCAGCCCAGCTGGGCAGGAGATGTCCAGCCAGCCCTCTCCACGGGGGGCTTACCTTTCCCCCTCTGCCTATACCACCATCGAGCAATGGAAACCATTTTTAGCGTAACTTGTCCTAAACAAGTTTTTATAATAAAAGTACTGTTTCCTCAATCCTATATCTGAAATTCCAAACTCCCCAGAAGCTCTAAAAACCCAAAGTTTTTGTGTGTGTGTGTGTGTTTTACCTTATTTGGCAGCAAAACCTGGCTTGATCAAACGGAAGGCTGCCCGTAACCTTTATTTTTCCCACCTACGGTAATTGTCACAAGTGTTAATGAGGAAGTACCGATGTGTTTGATGATGGAGTATTGCCCAGACCTCACTGGATTAGAAGTGACATAGGGATGTGCATAATATTAACTTTCTAAAAATGCAAAAACAGATAAACTCTGAAATACATGTGGCCAAAGGTTTCAGATAAGAAATTATGGATCTGTGATAAGCAGCATGTAGTAGTATAGGCCTTGTGATACCCAAACCCTCTGCTAAGCATGTCACAGGTCTTGGGTCATGTACAGTGGTCCCTCAGTATCTGGGGGGATAGGTTCTGGGACCCAGCGGATACCAAAATCTGCAGATTCTCAAGTCCCTGATGTAAAATGACGTAGTATTTGCATATAACCTATATTTGCATATAGTCTACTGCAGGGTCTGCCTACACATCACTTTATTCGCGGGGATCCAGCGTAGTGCTCGGTGCATGGCAAATTCAAGTTTTGCTTTCTGGAACTTTCTGGGAATTTTTTTTTTTTTTTTTAATTTATGGTTGGTTGAATCCGTTGATGCAAAACCTGTAGCTGTGGGGGGCCAATTGCAATCTAAACAAATCAATTTACTTCCATTTTATGGATGAAGAAATTGAAGCCTGGGAGGTTTAGTAACTTTGCCAAAGTCACTGAGTTCACTAACGGGTAGTGTCCAAATTTGAACCCAGGCAGTCTGGCTCCCTGCTCTTAACCGTCTGCTGTACAGAAGAGGAGACTGGGGCGCACACGACAGAGGGGTCTTACTCAGGGTCACCCAGTGAATCTGCAGTGGGGCTGGCCCTAGGTCCTGGAGGCCCCCAGCCATGCCTGCTCGTGGGCCAGTGGGGGGGCGGGGGTTGCAGTGGCAAGTCCCCCAGCAGCCGCCCAGGAGCTCCCAGTCCTCCTGGCTGAGTCTGTCCAGCCCATCCGGGAGGTGTTTAAAATAGAAGATGTTCCCGTGGAAAGTTTTAAGATTTCACTAGATTGAAACCAGATGACCCCGTGCAAACAGACCCCAGCAGCAGGCGCAGGGTCTGGATGTGCGCTGAGCTCCCCATGTCTGTTCCCAGCCTGCTCCAGGGAGGGAAACTGCCCTGGGGATTCAGAGAGGCCAGCAACACAGGACACTGGATAGGACTGGACGGGACAGGCATCAGCTGTTGGGAAGGGGCCGGAGACCCTCTTTTCTGCTGATGGAGAAGCAGTCCTACCACTTTCACTGGTCCATCTGTTTTCCAGTTTCTGAAGATGGACAGAGAACTCGGGGAGAGCCTTCCCCCTATTCCCACAGGTTCCCAGTCATTTCTCTGTTCCTCCACTGACTTGTTCTCCCTCAAATTCACTCCTTTATTTGCACCTTTAGTCATATAGCCAACATGCAGAACATCCCCGATGGAGAGCTGGCTGTGTGTGAAACCCTAGGGACACAGAGACGAAACAGACACAATCTTGCCCTTTGGAAATCCCCAGACACACTGAACAGTCATCACAGCAGGGCCGGGGGTTTATGCTGGGAATACAGGCTGGTCAGGGAGGGCTTCACAGAGGAGGTGATGAGCAGGACTCTGAAGGGAGGGAGAAGAAGGGGTGTTCCGAGCCAGGGGACAGGTCTGGCACAGGGGCCTGTGATACCCAAACACTCCAGCAGGCTGGTGCACAGGGCACACACAGAGGGCACACCATGATAAAGGAGATGGAGGAAGACGTGGGGCCTGCTGAAGGGCCTCCCAGCCCCGTCAAGTTGATTCTGAGGGTTCTGGGGAGGCAGGAGAGGATTTTGCTCTTCCTGGATCCAGGCTGGTCTGGAAGACTCCTCTCCAAGCAATGGCCATACAGAAGCGACCTGAGCATTTTCCATGTCATCTCCTCTGGGGCAGTGCCTGTCTTTTTCACCTGTGTAGACTGGCCCCTGACACAGGGCCGAGCTTTTCAGGAAATGATTTCTGAATTGATCTGACCCTGGGGATCATGATACTCTTTCTGCCTTCTTTGTGTGTGTTTGGACTTTTTCATAATTTTAGTTTCAAGTAGAGAGGAACGTGTGAGTTTCTAGGTCACTGACCCCACAAAGCAACTGGCGCTGGGCAGATGTGAACTCGCTCATCCCACATAGGAAGTGGATGGGATTGGGGATCCTCTGGAGTTGGGGTACAAGAACACAGGCCCAGAGGGTCCTCAGGCCTCTGGGTCAGACAGGGCACCCCAACTCCCCCTCTCTCTAATCTACACATCCTACCAGTCACTGGTCCTATTTATTCTATCTCCAAAATCTGTCTCCAATCCACCTACCGACTCCATCCTCTCTGCCCCCATTCGGTCCCCATCGTCACTCACCCATCCTACTCAGCAGCCCCTGCGTGGACTCCCAGGCCGCCCTCCTGCCCCACCAGTCCTAGCACTGCCCACTCCACCCTCGTCCATCCCAGGCCACACACAGCAGGTAGGGACAGTTAGGTCAGCACATGGATACTCATCCCGGCTGTGGGTTTGGTGCTCTGGAGGTTGATGAGATGAACAGAAAAGGCCCCAGGTTGGGAGATGGGACATTGAAGCAGAGAGCAGTGCCCAGGGATGGGGTCCACCTGGGCATCATGCTCTTTGAGAGCAGAGCTTGAGTAGCAGTTCTGCCAGGATGTAGAGCACTGGGCTAGATGGCTTCCATAGAAGCCAAGAGGCTGCTCATTGGCCCCTGTGCCACCCAAGCTTGGCCTGTGCGTGGGCCTCACCTGGCCGGCCCACTATGGGAATGGCAACTGTATCCCATGGGCCTTGTTCCTCCTCGGTTCCAGAGTCAGGGACTGCAGCCCAGCAGCTGGATGACTGGGTGGTATGGAAAAGGCCACCCCCACCCCACCCCACCCCCACCCAGAGCAGCCCCAATTCATTACTGTGGCAGGAGGGAGAGCAAGGAGCATTCTAAAGGACCGAAGGAGGCAAACCTGCTGGGCCCGGCTGCCAGCCCAAGTCTGGATAATTGGAAAAACATTCCTGCTGATCCCTTCAATCTCCACCCAGATGTTTAATGAAGAAAACGGCTTTTCTCTGCCTCCCCAGCTGCCACACACAGCCTGGGCAGGCCCCACGGGGCCTCGAAGGCCCAGCAGCTTGCCTTTCCCAGGCCCCTCCCACCCAGAGCAGGGCCCAGGAGACAGTCTCTCAGTCACGAATCAGCCTGTGAGGCCAGCTCTGCGCCTGGGCCTCCTGCCAGGAGCGTGAGCAAGGAGGAGCCGGGCTCAGACACCGTCTCTGTCCCTGGCGCCTTCGCTCGGGGCTTGCTGTCCTTGGCTCTGCCCCTTCTCCACCTCCAGTCGCCCTTGGACCTGCAGTTCAGCTCAGGGTCTTGCCTGCCTCCACTCTGGGGCCCCAAAGAGCCACTTAGCTGAGATCCAACTCCTGATGATAAAGGAGCAGAGGACGGGGTGACAGGAGAAGGGGGTGGCGGAGGGCAGTGGGCAGAGGAGCTGCTCTGGGCTCTGGCTGTGGAGTGAATCCCAGGAGTGCAGGAAAGGTCTCCCCTGCCCCCCTTCGCCACCCCCCCCTTCGCCACAGGCAGAGTGGGCAGGCAGGCGGCTGTGGTGGCCTAGGAGTAACCCCTGATGACCAAGCAATAACTTTGGGAAGAGTGTGTGTGTGTGGAGGGGAAGGGAGTCTGGAGGCCCTGCAGTCAGCCCAGCCTGCAGCAGGCACACCACTCCCGTTCCAACTGAGCTCCCAGAGCCCAGGCCAAGGACAGAGCCGCCCTGCCTGGTTCTCTCCCAGGCTCTCCCAGAGACCACCCACATGGGCTCTATCAGCTCGGATTAGTCTCCAGATCGCTGGCTCAGCCCACAAAGCCAGCCATCTCCAAGCTGCTGGGCCTTCCTCTCTGGGACTACTTAGTCCTCACAGCTGCCTGGCGACGGCATCTGGACCACAGGGAGGGATGTGAGAGGTTGACGCAGAGAAGAGGAGAGTGGCACATTGCCAGAGGAACTCCCGCCTGGACTGGTCTTTGACCCTGAGGACGCAGCCTTCTGTGAGGAACCCAAGCCTGAGCCAGGGTGGGTGCTGTCACCCAGCCCCCGCTTTGCCTTGGTCTCCCTTCCCAGCCCTGGCTCTGTCCCAGTGGGACTCTGCTGTTCCTCACACCTGCACCATGCACCTTGGCTCGTGCTGGTCCCCTTCTGGAGTACCTTTGCCTGGCATCTGCCAGCCTGCGTGCTGCCTGCCTAGCGTCGCCTCCTGTGCACACTCAACACATCTTTCTGGAACGTGGGTCGCAGTTATTGGGGTGCTGTGGTCCAGAGCACAGTCCTACTGTCTGATTAATGGTCCCAGAGTCAAATCCCAGCTCTGCCACTTCTTACCTGGGTGACCATGAACAAGCGACTGAAGCTCGGTTATGTCATCTCTAAAATGGGAATAATGGCCACTTCACAGGTTGTTTTTCGACAGGGATTAAGTGAGACGTGTGTGACATGCCTCGTATAGGACTTGGCACACAGGACTGCTAGGCAAATACGGGGAATATGAACACAGTGGTGGCGGTGGAGGTGGCCACTGTTGCTGTCACTATCCCTGGAAAGAGTATATGTTCCCTGAGGCTGGGAGCCCTGTCTTTTTGCCCTCATTTCTCATAGTGCCCTGAAGAGTGGATGTGACTGGCACAGGGGGTAGAGGCACAATAAACATTTGGATCAAGTGGAAGGAAATGCGGCCCCGCTGGGAAGACAGAAGGGCCATCGTGTTCCCTAGGAGTGGACAGATCTGAAATAAGATGACTCTGTGTTGCTCTGGCCACCCCCAGCTCCAGCCCGACATCCAAGCTCCTTCCGAGGAGGCCCCAGTCAGTCAGGGCCCTGCGGGAAATGGTCTTGCCCTGTGAGCCCTGGACACCTCTGCTTCTCTGAGGAAAGGTAGCGTCTTGGCTTCGTGCTATTTACCAAACATTCCTGAACACTGACTGTGTCTGCGTTCCAGGCGCATTGCTAACTGGGGCCTTGGGCAAGTCCCAAACCTCTCCGAGCCTTGGGTCTGTCATCTGTCAGCTGAGCACTCTATAAATTATCTACTTCAAAGGGTTGTTGGAACATTAAATGAGAGCCTGGGACAAGGTGGATATTCCACAGATAGGAGCTGCCCCTTCCCATCCCCCTTCCCTGGCACACGGCACCCCTAGTCCGGTGGGCAGCAAAGAAGAGTGGGGAGGGCACGTGCCCTAGTCTGAGGAAGGGGAGGTCTCCCTGAGCTCCCTTTCTGTGTGGATGGTGGCTCAGGGCCTGGTGCTCTGTCACCTGGGGAGAGGATGGGGGAGGGACTCCCAGAGGAGACCTCAGCCCCTGGCCTGTGCCTGATTCCTACATGGAGAGAGCGCTGTCTGAGCCTACGCTAACCCGAGTCCTCAGGGCTCCAGAACCGCCTTCAGCCATCCCAGGTCAGCCTGGCCCTGGGCCAAGCCTGGGGATACATTCCCCAGCCAGGCCACAGCCCAGCTGCCCTCTCTGAACCTTCAGATGACGAGTCAGAGCAGGCACCATTTCCCCAGGACCAGCTGAAACTTTGAGCAGTAAAGTCTCTTCTGGTTTATCTGGAGGAAGGAAAATGACGTCATGAGGTAAACCGCACAGCCTGAAACCACGAGGCTGGGTGTCCTAGTGATGTTTGCTTTTCAGCAACAGTCACTCGTGTGCATGGAGGGGCAGAGAACCTGAGACATTCTGGTCAGAGGGTGGCTGGGAAGACAGAGGGAGATTTTCAAACATGGAACCACAGGAAAGGAGAGGGCCCCAGAAAGAGCGGACGTCAGAGGCCAGCAGAGTGGCTTCCTGGGGGTTGTGGGCAGGTTGCCCACTGGGTGGAGCGACTCTGCTGGCCACTCACGAGGTCCGGGCCTTGGCACCTGAGGTGCTGAGGATCGTGTTGGCTGGTGGGTGTAATGAGAGCCAATAATAATAATAGTACTGATGATAAGTACCATGTGTGTGGGTCAGTACCCTGTTAGCGCCTCCACGGCCCCCGTGAGATGACCCCCACGTGCAGACGGGGGGAGGAGGCTGGTGGGCCTCAGCCCTGTGCCTTCAGCCTCAGAACCACAGAGCTTCTTTGCGGACAGGCTGGGTGTCCGCTCTGGGGTCTGACTGGAGGGGTCCCAGGTTCAAGGCCCAACGCTACCTGCTAACTGCGATACCCTCTGGGAGCCTGGTTTCTTTATCCCCCCCATGTCCTGCCTCACAGGAGATTTCATAAAATGGACCCTGTTCTTCAATATCGTTCCTTACTTTTCAACTCTTTGAGCAGGTTTCTCTGGAGACATTAGCTCCAAAGAGTATGCCCCAGCACTGGTCCTGCTGGGCTAGTGGGTGTGTTGGCTTGGGGGTGCCCACTGTGTAGTGGGGCCCAGTGGACAGAGTGAATGAGGACCGAGAGCTGTCTGAGGAGATCAGGAGGGGCCTCCACACCCCCACTTCAGGGCTGCATGAGTCGGGGGTGGTGCCTAAAGGAAGTCCACGGCGTGTCTAGGTGTGTCTGGGTGGGAGTGTAAGGATAGGTGTGATGCCCACCACGGTGGGTGAGATCCCTGGCCATGCGCACTGACCTGCCCCAGGCGAGGGCCCCAGTCCTGCTACCTCAGGGCAGGGCCACGGGTCCACCTGTGACCAGCTCTGAGGGCCTGCAGGGACTGCTGTCATAGTAAGGGGACTGACGGACGCAGTGCAGGGCATTGGCCCAACTCCTCCTCCCAGGGACATCCTGATGCCAGTGTTTCTTCACTGGAGTCACAGCTGTTTAGACTGAAGCTCACCCTTTTCAGTTCTTTTCCTTTATAACGTAAGTCCGCTAAGGGTGAGGTCGCACCTCATCGTCTTCGACTGTCAGGGTGCAGAGGGATATGTAGACAGCAGCACAAGCCTCTCACTTTACCGAGGAGGAAACTGAGACAAGAGGGGAAAGGATTTGTCTGGGGCCCCACAAAGAGTCGACAGCAGCACAGGAGTGAGAACCCAGGTGTCCTCTAGCTCACAGTGGGGTTTCCCTCCCTGTCAGAGCTGTTATCATTCGAGTAGGAATTGCCCATGAGATCCTTTCTAAGACACCACCAGCTGCAAGCAGAGGGTCAGGTTGGGGTTGAGGAGCATTGGCGTGTGGCTGGGGAGCTGAGGGAGGGTCCCAGCGGTCCTGAGTCAGCTGCCCAAAAGAGACGGAGCCTCTTTTGCCACTTTTCCAGGGCCAACTCAGCACCTTATGTGTGAGGATTAGTCATAAGCCACTACTTGACCCCAAAAGTCATAGTTCACTGAGCTGGTGTCTCAGTGATGCTTTTCTGACTCATGGCCCAGGAGGACAAAGCCCCAAGGGACCAGCTGGAGATCCCTCTGGTCCCACCAGGTGCTCTGGGGTTTCTCTTGCCTGCACCCGCTTGCCTGGTGGCTGGGGCTTTGAGGAAAGAGCGGTGGGCAGTGGGAAGGGCAGGCTGACAGGCGGGCAACCAGGTCCAGCCCTGCATATGCCAGTCGTGAGTTGGGGGCCCCTGGGAATTCTCCTCCCTTCCCCAGCATCAGTTTCCTTGTCGGTAAAATGAAAGGTCAGGTCAGATGGTCTCTGGGTTCCTTCCCAGCTCTGAGAACCAGCTCTGCCTCCGCTGTTCTCAGGGAGGACAGAGTGGCTTGGGCTTCAGGTCTGTGCCCCGCTTCCAGCTCGAAGTACGGCCAGAACTTGGAGCCCTCCCTCCCTGACTTCTCCCGTCCTCAGGGTCTCACTGGGGCCAGGCTGCCGACCTCAGAGCTCACCCGCTGCTTTGGCTCCGTCAGAAAGAAGAGCCACAGTAGGTGTAAACGGACAGGCCTCCCAAGTCCCTGAATCCCACTGTTTCCCAGATGAGCAGAGTGAGGCCCAGAGAAGACAAGGAACCATCCGCAGCCACAGGCAAGTCGGTGACCAGGAGCCCCCGGCCCCCGCGTTAGCTGCCTGGTGGTAGCTCCTGAAGGAACCCTCTCACAGGAGCGCTGCAAACAGCCAGGTGAGGGGGTTCCTCAGGCTCCCACCATCGTCATTACCGGCGTCACGCTGTCCTTCGTCCTCCTCAGTGAATGTGGGCTTTTTTCACTCGCTCTTCCTCAGAGGCAGCATAATGCCAGTGAGGAGGATGCTGGAGCCAGGCCGCCTGTGTACCTGGGGTGAGCTTTAATTGTCACTCTGCTTTAGTCCCTTGGCTGTAAAATGGGCATGCCCATGTCTTCTCATAAGGCTGTTGGGAGGCTTAAGTAAGTCAACGCTGTCGAAGGCGTAGAAGAGGGCCTGGCACTTAATGAACACTCAGTAAATGGCATCATTCATTCATTCACTCACTTGTTCATTCTATCCCCCCTGATTCTAAAAAAAAGATTATAGATGACTCAATGGAAAACACAAATATCATAGGCCTTTTGTAAGGTTAAAGGAATGCAAGGCTAGGATTACGGAGGAGACGGTTATCCCAGAACCCTGCCTGGGCTGAGAAAGCTATTGCATCTGAACACTACTTCCTGGCTGTTTCGCCCAAAAGGTAACGCTGTTGGTATCAACCTCTCCCTTTCTGAGAAAAGGAAGCATACCAGCTTTTCAGGACAATAGGAGATTTTTCTGGTTCAAACTTTTTCAATGCCATTAAACAATGCAGTGGGCAGAGCCTCCCCTCACCTCCTCCCTTCCACCTTTTTGATTCAACCCCAGAGAAACTCGGGGTCTCCTCTTCATCCTATTCCACTCCCCACCTCTAGAGGCTTGGGGAACTGGGAACCAGAATCGTTGCCCAAAGCAACGCTCTCAGCCGTCCCAGAAGAAGGTGCTCAGGGGGCTTGAGGGGGCAGCTTCTGGCACCAGGATAAAGTCTGAGCAAGAGCCAAGCCAGTGAGAGACACGAAGGGCCTTCCCTCTGATGCCGAGTCAGCCCCCTTCCCATTAGCCTGAGAAGTAAGTGCCCGGAGGGGGCCTGTGAATGGCCACTGAGAAATCCCAGAGCTGCCCACACACTTCCCCTTCTCTCAAATGCCAGGAGGACTCCTGCAGCACACAGGAGAGGGAAAGGTGAGCAAGGTACTCTGTCACTGGAAGATTAGGGGACCCAGTTGGGGAGGGTCTCATTTGTCTCCTCCAAGCCCCCTGTTTCTAGGTGTGACCTGAGACCGTCTCCACACACTTAGGTAGACCAGAGAGTGGAAACTTCCCCCCAGTCCGCTTTCCCATCTCCCCACAGTGTATACACACTTCACCAGGGCTCTGCTGCCCGGTCCAGGGGACACTGAGAATCTGGGGTTCTGTGAGGCTCTGCCTCATTTGTCAAAGACTCTTAGAGCCCCCAAGTCTCACCTACCTCTTAACTTGAGGATTCCACCTGAGCGACCTCCCACTCCCCTTCCCAATCCAGGGCCCCCACGGTGTTTTCCCAGCAGCCTGTGGGTTTCCATCCTTAACTTTGGCCTTTGTGCAGTGGGGAAAAAACCCTGCTTGTGTTCCTCACTGCAGAGAGCAGGCAAAGGATCCACTGCTACGTGCACCCACTCCTGGGGCCTCCATCCACTGAGGCCCTAGGACACAACTGCCCCCCAGGCTCCCAGCCCTGTCCCCCGAGTCAGCTGCAGGCAGCAGAGAAGCTGGCCCAGCCATTCTCCCTAGAGCTCTCCCACTGGGTTGGGGAATGCCTTTGGCAGCAGAATGTAACCGGGCAGGATGTGATGATTCGCCCACATGGAGGTCTGCCCATACACCGGTCATTGGAATAGTTTGCCCAGAGGGGTTTTTGAGGGCCAATGCCAGACATGAGTGTGAGGGAAGTCCCAGCCAGTCCTTCAAGCCATCCTATAAAGCTGGTATCCCGAGGCGGGTGGTAATGGGGCGGGGGGGGGGGTGCTGTGTTGAGACAGGGTGGGATTTGGGCTTGGGGCTCGTTGGGTGGGTAGTAGGTAGAGCAGCCAGTCCCTTCTCTCCAGCTTTATCACGTCTTACCTGGACTGTGGCAATAGCCTCCTCACAGGCCTCCCTGCCCAAGCCTCGCCCCTCTGATCAACCCACCCACCTTTGCAATCCTGAAGGATTGTTTAGCTATGCCTGGTGAGCTGATCAAGGGCTGAGTCTCTCTCTGGCTCATAAATCTTCAATGGCTCCCCATTGTCAGTGGAAAACAGAAGACTCTCAAGATCTTGCAGTCGGCCTCAGCCACATTTCCAGCCACTCCTCTCCCCTCCCCTAAGAGAACCGTCTACCTCAACCAAAGGACCTGGGCTCTTCTGGCTCCAGACCTCTCCTGCCCCCGGATGGTCCTCCCTCTCCTTCCCCTTAAGGCACAGCTCAAATTCCACCTCCTCCACAAGGCTTTGCCTGACATCCCATCACCACGGAGAACATTCTCTGAACACTCGGCATTCATTTGTTGGGAGAGCCCAGTGTGGGAGCCAGATAGGCCTGG
This sequence comes from Rhinolophus ferrumequinum, assembly GCF_004115265.2. Lineage (NCBI taxonomy): Eukaryota > Metazoa > Chordata > Mammalia > Chiroptera > Rhinolophidae > Rhinolophus > Rhinolophus ferrumequinum. Next base: position 52,562,321 of record NC_046296.1, on the reverse strand, counting down.
GTTAGTGTCTCAGCTCAGTTCTGATTCCATTAACCAGCTGGAAGTCACTTTGAGCTTTCATCTCCCACTCAGTACATGGGAGGAAGTCCCGCCCTGCAGGGTGCCTGCGACTGCTGAAGGCTGAGTGACGTCTGTTATTGCGGCCTTCCCAGTGTCCATTCATCTTTCCTGTAATATCGCCTGGGATTTTTGATGGATATGTGGTCCAGGTGGAGCTGACCTCACTTCCTGGTTTCCAGGTGAGGCCTGGCCAATGAGAATATTCCATTGCCCTGGCCACAGAGACAGAGTAACAAGAATGGACAGGTAACTCAAACCAGGCCCGTGGAATCATACTTGGGACTTTGGCTGGAGTCACTGAGACTTTCTTTCCATCCAAGTTACTAGACTGATAGAAAGAAACTACGGTTGTAGGTTGAATTGTGTCCCCAGAAAAGATGTGTTCAAGTCCTAACTCCCTTTGAATGTGGTTGTGTTTGGAAATAGGGTCTTCATAGATGTAAACAAGATAAAGCTATACTAGATTAGGGTAGACCCCAATCCAACGACTGGTGTCCTAAGAAGAGGGAAATTGGGACACACATACTGGAAAGAAGCCACAGGATGACAGAGGTAGATGAAGCTACAAGCCAAGGAACACCAAGGATTGTCCATGACGACCAGAAGCTAGGAGAGAAGTCCGGGACAGTTTCTCCCTCAGCCTCCAGAAAGTACCGACCCTGCCAACACCATGATTTCAGATTTTGGCCTCTATGACTGTGAGAAAATAACTTCCTGTTGTGTTAAGTCACCCAAGTTTGTGGTGATTTGTTACGGCAGTCAAGGAAACTAATACAGCCACCAAATGGTGAGACTGTGCGTGCGTCTGAAGCCAACACTGGAAATCAGAGCCACGGATATATGACAACACTTGGATCCAGTAGTGGCTCAAGCAAGAGGTCTACTTCAGTTACATGAGCCAATATAGTCTCGATTTTACTTAAGCTGTTTCAGCTGAATTTCTGTCTCTTTCAATTGAGAGAGACCTGACTCATCCAGAGACAATGGATGTAGAATACGTGACACAGTGCCTGGCCCATAGGAAGCAGGGTCTTATAATTCCTGTTGTTGATTCTATTCACAGAGTGAGCACTCACAAGAACATGGCCACTCTCTTTTGTCTCTGTCGCAGGCTGGGTTTCCCAGAAGCAGGCTCTGAGACAGAGTTAGCATGCAGGACATTTCTTAGGGAATGGCTTCTGAATCAAGCCCTGTGGACAAGAGGGCAAGGATACAGGACCAGGCAGAGGGAAGCCCACCAGGGACGCCCACCAACAGCCCCATGGTAGTTCTAGAACTAGAACTGCTCTCCAGAGTCATTCGACATTAGCCCTTTATACCCTTGAATCCATCCCTCACTGAATCTGGGCTACCCTGAGAAACAGTGAGATCTTGGGAGAGGCATCTCCCTGCGGCTGAGGCCATCCCTGAAGGGGCAAAGAGTGACCAGCCCTCCCACAGCTAGGGCAACAAGTCCTTTACCAAAGGGAACCTGGGTGGGCCATCACAGGGCCCACCACACTCAGAGCATAACTCAGAGCCTGGAACTTGATAACTTCATTGTTGAAAACATTCATTCATTTGCTCATTCATTCATTTATTCCTTCATTCAAAACCCAAGTTTGATGGGGCAGTCAGGTGGCCCGGTGGTCTGAGCTGATGGAGTCCCTCGGGAGGGAGGTCCTGGCGTGGCTGGGGGTGGGATCAGAGCACGATGGAAACACCAACGGGGCTGGCTGGGACGTTGCCTGGCTCTCGGTAGTTCCAAGTCAGTGGCGAATAATCAGGGTGCTGTGGGCAACCATGTCAATGGCTTTTCTTTAGAACTACAGGGCTATACAACTTCTCTTCTTTTCTGATGTTGACTTCTTTGTGTGTAGGGTGGAAGCTGGAGGCTGGTAAGTCCTTAAAGCCTCCTTTCTTGAGTCTCTCCTGCCTCCTCGGCAGCTCTTCCTACAGTTGTGGTGTCCCCCATATCCCAGCCCCCGGCCCAGCCCCTCCTGAGAAGCCAGGCAACTCCCTCTTATCAGATGAGAGAGGAAGCTAACTGTTCAAAGTAACAGTCAGTGGTTGAGCCAGGAAGCAGGACGCACTTCTCTCTCCTCAGCCTTCCTCGTGCGCAGTGCAAACCACAGCTCAAGCCACAGTCCTGTTTAAGGAGTGTCCGGCCCCTTGGCCTGCAGCTGCTTTGCGTACAGTGGCCCTGGCAGGGGCCAGCACGGGCACCCCTCCCAGGGCTTCTCCAGGACGTTGAGGAGCACCCACGAGGTCCTCTGAGGCCACTGTCCTGCCCCTCCCCCACCTCCTATCACAGGTGAAGGGAAAGTCAAGGTTTCTGAAGTGAGCGCTTTCTGAGGCCACACAGTGAGTTGTCAGTGGGAGCAGAGCCCAGGCTGGTTGTCTTGTTTTCCCTAAAATTGCTCCCATCTCTGAGTTTACATAAAGCCCTTAACTCTATTTTATTTTATCTTATTTTCAAACGGTCTTAAACAACACAAGACTTGGTTTGATTATACCAACTAGACCACAGACTTCTTAAGGGCAGGTTGCCAGCAGGGAAGGGTGTTGGTGCTGGCAAGGGCAAATCACTTCTGTGCTCCCCTGCCCCCCACTCTTATAATCCAGACTGCTCTCTAAGAAGGGGGTTCCTTTTGCTCCGGTTGACTTGGATATACAGAGAAGGGTCTAGAAGGAGTCAAGCAGGAGGAGATGGAGAAGCTAAATGGCCTTCTAACAGAGAGAGGAGACTGGAGAGGGCACGCAGGGAGGGAAAAGGTGGAGGAGGAGACAGGGGAGAGGGCAGAGGGTGCAGAGCCCCTGAGAAGCTGAGGGACTTTGGGACCATGAAGGGAAAAGGCAAGTGAATGTCTCCCAACAGTGAAGTGACCCAGGGCATTGGAAGAACTGAGCGTGCTCTGTTCAGATGGAAGCTCTTTGCTTTTCTGTCCTCCCCATCCACCGCATCCCCACCTCCAGGAGTGGGAGCGGGCTTTTGATGGAAGCCGAGGAAGCGACAGATGAAGTGCCTGGGTAAGCAAGGCTGATGGTGAGGGAGGCCACAGAGGCGGGGCCCGGAGGCTGAGGGGTCCCAGAACCTCATCCCCACTCTGAGCGATCTGCAGAAATCTTGGGGAGGGCTCTGGATTCCTTGGAGCCCAGTATGGAGCTTCATATAGATCTCAGGGCGCTGGGAGACCCCCGCTGACTCTGCGTTATACCTACATTTTCTGATTTGCTCTTTTCCACATCTCTCTGTGGGAGCTAGTATTATCCCGGTTTTCCACCAGAGGCACCTGAGGCCCAGAGAGATTAAGTAACTTGCACGAGACCCTTGACAGTTAGTAGAGTCCAATCTATTGCCCCTATTTGCAGCTCAGCTGTGCTACCTGACCACCCCCCCAACCCCCCAGTCAAGTGCTGGGCTCACCTCGGATGCTCACTAAATATTTGTACACTTCATGTGGGGGGCACCAAAGCATGGGCACTAGGGCTTCATAGATCTAGGTTCGAATCCTGCTCTGACACTAACTCTATTGTTCTAGGTAAGTCAAACTCTCTGATCTTCAGTTTCCTCATCTGTAAAATTGGGGTTCTGATACAGGCACTTGCTGGATGCTGAATGAGTGTTCATATCATCATCATTACTTGCCAGCCAGAGCCCTGACTTGGTCCTTTCCCTGGGAGGGGCTCGTCCTACTGAGGGAGTCGCACCCTTCCTACCCTTTCCTTTTGCTCCCTGGCTCTGTGATAATGTGCTTTAAAGCCTTCAAGTCCACCTTGGCTTTTCCTGCGTGCCCTGTCCCTTGAGATGTGAGGGTTCTACTCACAGGAGGGGCAGCCCTGGCAGGGACCCTAGAAAGGCCTGTGACCACACACGCCTCCCGGAGGAGCCGTAGGATGAGGACCACGGCCAGAAATGGGCGGGATGGAGCCGTGTGGTCATGGCTGGTTGCTTGGTTCCCAGCATAAATGGGGAACTGCAGAGACCACCCACGTAATCACAGGCGAAGGACCTGTGCCTTTCTGTGCTATTACGTCACTGAGTTCCCAGTGTCTGGATCATGTTCCTGGATCGTAGGAATGATGGGTTACTGCCTATATGGACTGAAAAGCCCATTCTCAACACTCTTTTCCTTCTAACTCTTCTGTCTGGGCTACAGGAATCCAGACCCTGGCTGAGGCCCCTTCTGTCTTCCTTTTTCTGCCCTGGGATCTGCTCAGCCTCTGAGCAGCTACCCACCCTGCAGTGCGAATTGGTCTTTGGCTCAGGCGCTAGCAGGATTCAGGTGGCCCGTGGTCCTAGACTGATGCCTTTTTCTAACTCCAAGAGGTGTCATTACTCATTTTACAAATGAGGCCCAAGTTTGTCCAAGTCTATGTAGCTTGTCGGTGGGGCCACTGGAGTTTGAGCGCAAGGACTGGCTGATACCGAAGGCTACCTGAAGGATGTGGAAATAAGAAAGGAAAAGGGAGGGAGGAGGAAAGAATATCTGATTCTTCCTGTAAGCAGATCGTGTCAGGAGTCTGCCTGGAGGTTAAATCTGGGACATTTTGAGCATCAAAATAAATAGTGGTGATAACAGATTCTAACCCCTTGATTAAAATAAGAATCCACGAGTCCATATTGATATAAATGAATGAATGAATGAATGAATGAATGACAGAGAAAGGAAAATTCTTCCTTACAGTAGAATGACAACTAAAAAGTGTAGAACAAGTTGATGAATAGATATTCACCATTTGGCAGCCATCACAGCTGTGGTTGAATAAGGCTGGAGGCATCTAAGGATGAGAAGGCTGGAGGGTGGAGGTTTGATAAGGAGCAGTAGTCTTGGAGGACCTCCCCACCACATGTGTATCAAAGACAAAGGAAAAAATGGTGAGTTCTTGGTGGAGAAACCTGGCAGGCACCCACCTGACCTGGTGATGGAGGTTAACATCCTTACTGGCAGACAGGTCAGTACTGCGTGCCCTGATGTGATACCCTAGGAAGACCACAGCATCCTTTCCGTGGTACTCTTGGGAAGAACGCACAGCCTGAGTGTGGACACAGGACATATTGGGTGGGTCCAGGTTGGGGGGACATCCTGCATAATGAGTGGCCTGTGCTCTTTAAGACTGTCAGTCATGAAAGACAGGCAAAGACTGAGGGTCTGTTCTGGAGTGCAGGAGACTAATGAAATGTGACAACTAAATGCAACTCAGGATCCTGACTTGGATCCTGGACCACAAAGGCAAATCAGGCATCATTGGGCCAGTTGGAGAAATTTGGATGGGGTCCATGGATAGAGTGATGGCATTAAACTAATTTTGATTTCCTGATGTGGAGGTTTGAATGATGGTAACAGTAATTGTAATGAGGAGAGGGTGTAGTTTTGGAGAAATACAGACTGGAGTATAGGGGGTCTTGGGGCACCCTGTCTACAACTTGTTCTCAAATGGTTCAGGGGGAGAAAAGACATATCTATCTATCTATCATCTATCTATCTATCTGGAGAGAGAGAAGAGAGAGAGAAATAGAGAAGGCACAAACGTAAAATATTAACAGAAGATCTGGGTAAAGGGGCTAGAGAAGTTCTTTGTACTGTTCTTGAAATGTTTCTGTATGTTTGAAGTTATTTCAAAATAAATTATTAGTGAATAAACCTAACACCCGCTTACCCTGCTGACGGCTTTCACACAACTCTGCCAACAGGCACCACCATATGAGTGATGCCCAGTGCTCAGGAGTTTTTGACTTCTGGTCAACTGCCCCATTTCATTCCTGACACAGAATTTCCAAACTTCTACCACAGGCCTCAGGCCTCCATCTGTCTCTTTCCTTCCCCTTTTGTCAGATGATCTAACCCATTTTTCAGAGAAAATATAGGCCATCTGAGGGTCTCTCCAAATTCCCCTACATTCTACATTCATCCTTAGCATTTGTTCTCAACACACTGCAGTATGTCTCATTTAACTGGTGACAGAGTGTAAAACTCCCTTCACTATGGCAAATTGGGTAATGGGTCAAGTCCATGACTTTTTTACGCATGGAGACACCCCTTCTGGAGACCTCCATCCTTTGGTTCCAGTCTGGATAGGTTGCTTTCTGTGCCGGACACAGCTGTCACCTGAGACTTCTCTTCACCACTCACCTGTTTAGAGTCCTGATTTCCTAGATCTTCCTCCTTTCCCCCTTGTTTTGGAGAAAGTACATCAAATAACAGAGAATGGATTCACAGAATGTAAACTTCTTTGAGATTGTGCATATCTGAAGATTTTGCTTACTGAGATTTTATATATATATATATTTTAACCCTGACATTTATTAGTTTGAGCATAGGTTAATCATTTTCCTTCACAAGTTTAAAAATATAGCTCCATTGTCTTCTTGTTTTTAACATTGCTGTTGAGAAATCTGATTTCAAGCGAATTCCTGATCCTTTGCACGTGACTAGCTTTCTTTCCACTCCAGAAGTTTGTAGGTTCTCCTCTTTATCTCCATTCTGAAATTTCACAAAGATGTTCCTTGGTGTACATCTTTTTTCATTTAATTGTTAAGCACTTGGTGAGTTCTTTCATATTGATCCCCCATGTCACAAGTCCTGGGAAATCTTTCTTGTATTATTTATTATTTCTTTCATTATTTCTCTCTTCCAATTTCTTTGTTTTTGTTTTTTTTTGTTTTGTTTTCAGGATTATTTACAGGCAGATGTTGGAGCTCTTGGATCCATTCTCTAGTTTTATTATCCTTTTACTTTTTTCTCTTTTCTAATTTTTTGCCTTTTTATTTGATTTTTCCCCAAGTTTTTCAACTTTATCTTCCAACTATTCTATTGGATTTTTTAAGTTTTTCTATAACATTAATTTCAAAGAACTGTTTGTTTTCCAACAAAACCTTTTTTTATTATATCCTCTTGTTCTTATGTCATGGATACGGTAGCTTCTCTCATTTCTCTGAATATCATAGGTCATTCAAAAAAGCGCTCTTGTACTCACTTAAGAGTCTGAGTTTTCTCTTGTTAGTTAGAGGCAGGGGCAGGCTCAGGATTCCATGCTTCAGGTTCCCAGCCAGAGCCTCTATCCTGAGGACTCTTCGTTTGACAGTTCCCTGTCCCCCTTACATTCCCTTCCTTTCATCAAAACCTACCCATCTTATGCTCATTTCCTCAGCAACCTGCAGCCACTTCTCAAGGAAACATCCCAGGAATATAACCCTTGGGGCAGGGATCTCAGCACTCCTTCTCTCCACGTATATCAGGACTCTATTGGAAACAAGGGTTTCATAGCAATTTCTGGTGACTGAGAAAGAGCAATGAAGGAACTACTTTGGGTGAGAGGGACCTCCCAGTTCCCTTCCTATGGTACCAGATAAGCTCCCCCTCTCCTTGGAGAAACAAGTCTTAGGGGAGAGCAGTGTGCAGGAGTGGGCTTGAACCAGTTTAAGAGAGCCAATTGTCAGAGATTCAAGAATTTGGTGAGCTGGTTGATGTCACATGGGTAGCTTGAAGTCAGCCACGGTAAGAGGATTTATACCATGGAAATTGGCAAGCGCTATACATCAGGGATGTTTTGTTTCCTTTCGAACTTGTTCTTAAAGATTCACCAGCATACCACTGAATTCCCTCCATCAGTGCTCTGGTACCTAAAGAGTGGGGTTGAGGAGCAGGACAAGTGCCTGGAGTTGTGCAATATGGCAGCCCTGGTGGGGATTCCTGCTCTGAGGCTGGGTTTGCTGTTGAATACCTCTGCAGCTTGCTGCATTCATGAATTGATTTTACTTTATGTACTTGGGATCATGGGTTGTTATGCAAATAAGTGCAACCTATCTTCAAATTACTAGCTTTGGGACACTCTTTAAAATTATAAATATATAATCACTGTATCCACATAGCAGGATGCCAGAGAGCCAGTCACTAGCATCAGAGGCTCCTGCTTGTTCGCAGGAAGCAAATGGGCCTCTTCCAGGAAAGGCAGACTGGGGACTCTTGTCCACTGAGCTCTCAGTGGGGATGACAGCCTGGCGCCACCTACTTCATCAGCCTTGGAGCTTTGTTCTTCTTCCCTCTTTCGGATGGCCCTGTAGAGGTAGCTTGGGAGGCTGGGCTGGGCTTGGTTCACCTGAGCCTGAATGTGATGCCACCCCCACTGTGACAAGGGGAGTTTGGGGAACCAGGAGAGAAAGGGAGAATCTGTGCTTAGTACCCCAGGGCCATGGGCTGCTCTGGGTCTTGATTCTCCCTGCCCTTCACGCCCTCTGCTTCCATCTCCTGCTGCTGCCCTCTTTCCAGTTCCCTTAGCACCAGCTCTGCTGCCCAGCCAGACTGGAGAGGAGCTGTCCCAGGCATACTCCCGGGGACAGTGTAATGAGGAGGGAAGAATCAGGGAAACAGGTGATGAGGTGCTGCCTCCGAGCCCCTCACCAGCCTCTTGTGGACCCTGGCTGACTGCTCCAAAGAAAAATGCCCAAGTGGACCCTGGGGGTACAAGGAGCCAGGGTGGCAATAGATCCTAGGAATAGTGGGCCAGCTGTTGCCCCTCCTGCCCTGCTCTGATTTAGCTTCTCTCTGTGCTTTGGTTTTCCCATATGTAAAATGGAACCAACCAACCTCAAAACACCCCTGCAAGGTACTAATTATTGTCTGTAGGAGACTTTGAGATCTTTGGATGGAATATAACAGTACTAATAATGGATAATAACACTCTGTCCTTCTCCAGGGCCTTTCATCCATGGATCTCAAAGCCTTTTACAAACCTTAATTAATTCTCACAACACCCCAGTGCAGGAGGCTGATGGTCATTAGCCCTATTTTACTGGTGGGGAAACTGAGAGAAGCCAGGAAATTGGCTTGAGGCCACACAATAAGTTGGCACCCCCGTGAGGGTTAGAACTCACAGCCCCCGGCCCCTTGGAGAGACTCAGACAATATGGGCTTCCACCCAGCCCAGCAGCGGGCAAGCAGGCGGGTGGCCAGTGGCAGAGCCGCCGGCCTGCTGGGGCCCCAGAATGGCTGCCGAAGGGAACCTGGCCTACTGAGCTCTGGGAAGCCTTGGGGAAATAGGCATGGGCCCATACGCACGGGTTTTTCTGGCTTGGCCTAGGAATTAGGGAAGAAAAGTAACATTTATAGGGCACCCAGCGTGCAGACCCTGTACAAGGCATCTTTGTGTTATTTAGTCTCATCCTACCTGTGAGGTAGGGCGTAATGCTGCCAGGGAAGAAACTGGCTTGTTGAAAAAAACCACCATTTATTCTCACCTACTGTGGACCAAGCAGCTTGCTTTTGCCTTCATTGTCACTAATACAATGACATCCAGGCATCCAGGTAGCACTAGGTGTTATTAACCGTCATTTTAGAGATGGGGAAACTGAGGTACATGTAAGCAAGCTGACTTGCTCAAGGGCATGACATTGGACAAGCAATTGTCTTAAACAACCTCTCCCTTCTCCCACCCCACCCCCAAGTCCTCAGAATCCCCCAGCCCCAACTCCCTCCCAACCCCAGTGGGCAGGTGAGGCTGAATGAGATCATGTCAGGAAGGGCTTTGAAGTGCTCTGAGGCCGCAGCCCAGGTCGTCCCAGGGGAAGATGAAAAGCCTCCTGTCCTGGGCTCTGTGTCATCCCACAGGGAAGTTCTCAGAAGAATGGAAATAGCAGGGTCACCTGGGCTGATGGGGGATCACCTGGGGACAGTGGCCCTGTGGATTTCCCTCCAGGCCTCTCGGGTGGCCTCCCATGTCTTGCCTGCGGGCCTCTCTGGGGAGGACCACGCTTCCTGGGACAGAAGGCTGAGCAGTGTACTCCCCACTGGTATGGGGCAGGGAGGGTTGAGGTCCGGGGTGTGACAGGCAGCTCTTGGTCCTCTCCTGACCCAGTTCTCCAAGGGGATCATCTGGGAGACCTCTGAGGTCCCTTCCAGCTCTGACAGTCCCCAATACCCCGCTACCCTGACTCAGAGCCATGAACCCCAGAATCCTGTCTGTGTTTAATAATTGTCCCTGCATGAGCTCAAATAATTCGTTAGAAAGCAGGTTCACCCCAGTGACAGTGGCAGGACCTCTGGGGCCGAGAAGGGTGATGGGAGCCCCTGGCTCTCACAAACATGCTGTATATGGTCTGGACAAGGGCCTGCCTGCTCCTTGACTCAGTTTCTCTGTTGGCAAAAACAGTGGGGAAGGCCAATAGAGTAACTCCCGAGGGGCCTTTTGAAGCCCAGGGGAGAAATGCAGGGGATGGCAAGATCAGCTTCTGTCTTGGTTGGGGAGACAGTGTGCAGAGTAAAATGGGTGGGGTGCAGAGTGTAGTATGGGGAGAGGAGAGTGGAGCAATCTTTGGGGGGAAATGCTAAAATCTCCATTAGTGGTTTTGCTCACAGCCTACTTAATCTTAGTAGAAATACTATGTAACATTTGTATAGCCTTTTACCTAAGTTAGCAAAATAATCTCTCTTATGCTGTCTCTTTGAATGCCCCTCCACATTTGTGGGAGAGGTAGATTAGTACTCCCAATTTACAGATGAGGAAACTGAGGTTCAGAAAGATGAAATAATCTGCTCAAGGACATGTAGATAGTAAGGGGCAGACCGAGGCCTCCAACCCAGGTCTCTCTCTGAGACACACTTTTCTAGAAAGTTCTGCACCACGGAGTCCTTCCTGGAGTCAGTGCTCGGCAGGCGTGTCCTAGGGGTTGAGGGCCTGGATCACAGAGTCCACTTACTGGACCCCTTTCCTCCTCCCAAGGCCCCTTGCGGTAGTGGGCCTGCCCCTGCGGGAGGAATCTTGGATGGCGAGTCCAGGGTGCGGCCAGCAGTGGGCGGGAGGTGCTGGAGGCTTCTGCTGGCTGGGCTGGGCAGGGCAGGGCGGGCACCGGGAACAGTGTGACCTGGACAGTGTGACCTGCGATAATTGAATGAGGCACGCAGTGGTGGCGGTGGCAGGGAGGCCCCTCGATGCCCACAGGTGGCCTCTCAGAGACTGGGGGCCTTCGTGCCTCCCATCCTGCTGATTCCCCTTTGGCCACTGCTGGGCAGCTTCCAAGAGGCGATGTTCTCTCTCCCTCCCAGCAGATCCTCACCTGAGAGCCTGCTCAGACCTGCCCTCCTCACAAAGCACAGTAGCAACTCCCTGGGGCAGAAAATGTCTCTTCTGAAAGCAAGACAAGAGTTTAATTAAGCCCTAAACGCGCACAGTTGAGCCTGAAATTAGGGTGGTGAAGGGAGGGGGAGAAGGCAATAGAGGACAGGGGGTGCTTCAGCCCAGCACTGCCCCAGCTGAGCAAAACAACCCTGCAAGCAAACATTTACAGAGCCCGAGGGCTTGGTTACAAAACATTTCTGACCTAGAAAGGGGAGGATGCCATATTCCCTTCCCCCTGAATTCGTGTTTTGGGTGGGTATTGGGGTTTGTGGAGAATTTGTAAAGTGGAAAGAGGGAACCAGGAAGTCAAGACAGGCCACCTCTGGGACTATCCAGGGTCTCAGAGGGGCCTGTGGGGAGTCCTGCTGAGTGAAGCTGAGCAGGCGGGAACCTTCCCCATCCCTGAGGGCCAGCTGGGCCGCAGGTGAGCCAGTCACACCACATGCACAGGTGTGCCAGGGTTGGGGCTTCTGCCCAGCACCCTGCTTGGCTCGCCCAGGTGGGCAAAACTCACTCTGCTCCCCAAGGAGGGAGGCAGCAGCCATTCCTGATGTCCCTGCCTGTCTGGGCTCCTGGCTTTAGGGACAAAGCAGCCAAGACTTGCTTTACTAATGGCTGTGGGCATTTGGGCAGTCAGCAGCTTTGAGGGGGCACTGGCTGCAGCCTCTCTCTCTCCTGTCCCCAGGTCTCCCCAGGTTGCTGCTGAGACAGTCAAAGCATAGCCTCCTCCTTCACCTGGCAATCAATCCTCCTTTGCCCTGCAACTTGGGTTTGTTCTTACTTTGCCAGGGACTAAAGGCAAGAGGAGACGGGCAGGTGGGCGTGTTATTGCTTGTCTTGGGGCAGAGAGGCTGTTGCGACAGAGCCCAAGTGCGTGTAAAAGTGCATGCATGCAGCAGTGAGGGAACAGGCTGTGCACAGGGGTGCATGCCTGCCCTCCTGTGTGTGTGTGTGTGTGTGTGTGTATGAAGGGGTATCAGGGTGATTTCTGTCACTGAGGCAGGGCACCCAAGGACAGAGAGGGGACCCAAGGACAGGGGGTCCTGCCTGTCAGGCCAGCTGGTCACTTAGCGGAGATGGTCTAGCCCACCGGGGGCCAGAGCCGCTGTAGGTTCTATGAACTTCTGGGATACTATGTTGAAGAGGTCAAAGTGGGGGCCTTTGTTGGTGGCCATGGAAGTACCCACCAGGCTTCCGCCACGGAACTGACTGGGAAGTCCTGCCACAGCTTTCCCAATACGGAATCACAGGTACCTTCCCGGGATGACGGCCGGTGGGCAGCTGGTCAGGAAAGGCCCCGAAGGTCATTCGGTCAGACTCCCTTACCATTTGTGCATCCCTCCCTCTATCGGTTTCCTGTGGCTACCGAAACAAATGACCACAAGCATGGCAGCCTAAAACAACAGAAATATATTCTCTCACAGGTCTGGAGAGCTGAAGTCCAAAATCACGGTGTCGGCTGGGCCTCTTCCAGCGTCTGGAGGCCGTGGCATTCCTTCGCCGCGTCACTCCCATCTCTGCCTCTGCCCTTCCATCTCCTTCTCCTCTGTGTGTCTGATCTTCTCTGTCTCACTCTTGTCATTGAACTTAGGGTCTACCCAGGTAACCTGACATGACCTCCTCTTGCTGAGATCCTTAACTTTATTACATCTGCAGAGAACCTTCTTCCACAGAAGATCACATGCACGGGTCCCAGGGGATTTGGATGTGGACATATTTTTTTTCAGATCCACCATTCAACAGCCTACACCACCCAGTGGTCAGTCAGCTGTGGCCTGGACCCCGCCTGTGGTGGGAAGCTCATTACGTCATGAGTTGGTTCAGTTCACGTCCAGACAGATCTAATTACTTTAAAGTTCTTACTTGGGTGGAGCTGCAGTTCTACTCGGAAGGAACCTCTACCCACTGGCCCTAGTTCTGACCTGCAGAGCACATAAAATACATCTAAATAAATAAACTCCACTCCCACTACCCTCTGTCCCTGATTACAAAGCAAACACAAAGTCAGAAAAGGGGTGAGCCTGCTTAATCCTGATATCGGGGACAGTGTACAGATCCTGAGATCAGGAGACCTTGACTGGCTGGTGGCTCTGTCCCCAAGAACTTGTCCCTCCGTATCCTCACCATAACGCCAGAGCGCTGGCTGAATCATTCTTTCCATGGGATACTTTTGGGAAATGCATCCTGAATATTCACAATTTGCACTGGCATATGAAAAGCTCTGAGAAGTCCTGAGCAGAGAGACGGACTTAAGTCAGTATTTTCCAAACAGTTTGAAAACATAGTCATGTCATTGACTGCCACCTTCTTTTCTCACCCCGCACATCTCCCAAGCTTCTCTGGGAAGCACAGTCTCTGTGATGCCACGCAGTCTAGTCCTGCTTTTACGATCTGTTGAGGTCAAACCAAAGGGTGAAGTGCAGAGTCTTTGGTTCCCATCCTGAGTTGTTGCTAAGCGTTTTTGCTGGAGGTAACGAATGATCCATCACAGGATGAGAGTCAAGAATCTGGAAAATGAGAAGCTCCTCACCCCAGATGGCTAGGCAAGGTTGGGCAATGGCCTCTCCTGCCCCTGTCTGACCCAGAAGTACCACAGAGACAGCATGAAGGAGGAAGCCAGGGGAGGAAGGAGCATTTCCACTGCTCTGCCCTGTAGGACCCGCTCAGATCCAGACCTCACCTTGATCTCAGACTCCACCTGCTCAGACCTCCCACATTAGGTAATGCCACCTCTGAATCTGGCTCTTCCAGAAGCTTTTGCTGAAGGTTCCAACTAAAGCTCCTACCTTTGCTGGGAGACGGGGGTCGGGGGGGGAGTCTCATAAAAGTTGGATCTTATGAGATGGGAGCAAGGATACCTGGACCTCCCAAGGGAAAGACCATGCTGGTGGGGGGAAAGACCCTAAAGGGTGTGTCCTAAGAGGAGAAGGGGAGAGCCTGAGGATGGGATGGGTGGCGGAGGGGACTCCATCGCTGGGCCCAAGAGAAAGACTGAAACCTTGAAATGAATGTTAAATAGGGAGTGTGGAGTGAATTGAAAAGGCCACCACATTTATTCCCCTGTCCTCAAGTGAGCTTATGCCACGGCTGCTATCCTCTACTGTCCTTCAGGCCCCCAGAAGGGTAAGGCTGCTCAGATTCACCTCTCACAGAGCCCATTGCCTGACAGTTTCATTTGCAAATACAGGCTCATTGTGCTCTCAGATACAGCTTCTGGGCTGTTTATTACAGAGTGCTGTGTATCAGGCACTGTACCAACTACTTTCATGCTTATGTTATTTATTCCTCACGACCTCTAAAATTTTACATGCGAACATACCAAGGCTCGGGGAGGTTAAGTATCTCACCAAAAGTCAAGAAGCAAAGTGAGGAGCAGGACTAGCTCTGTCTGGCTCCCAATCCCACCCCACAACTTTCGATGTCATTTAATAATGCACACAGTCTCTGGACCCTGCTGGTGGGGGCAGTTCTCCCTTACATCTGCCCTGAGTCTCTTCTATCCTCATTTGAGTTATAGCCAAAGGAAGCACCACGTAAGTAGGCTGGATCTGCTCCCCACCCAGCCTCGAGACACATTGCCCATCCTCCAGTACAGGTAGTAGCCTTCCAGTTACTGGGGTGGGGAATGTTTGCCTCCTGTTAATGAGAAGAAATAGATGTGATAACAAATAAATGCCCAACCCAGCGCAGTAATCGGTGTCCCTAACAATAGGCCTCTGTGTTTGCTCTCGGCTGTGGGTTCTCTTCATTGGCTGTAGTCACTGCTCGGGAGCCCCTGGGCATGTCATGAGGGTAGGGCCCCAGGCACACTTACGGGGTGAGGGGCAAGCCTTCTTGCCTTAAGCTTCTGGACTTCACCCTGAGAAGTAAGGCTCCTGCAGTCCTGCCTTGGGGTGCCCCAGACTGGAGTGAGGGCGACGTACAAGGCTCTGGTTCATGGGGCCATGGAAATGGTGCCCTGCACTTGGCATCAGGAGTCTGGTCCAGCTCTGCCTCTGCCACCTTGGGTGACCCGAAGCAAACCTGTTTCCCTCCCTGAGCCTCAGTTTCCACATCTGTATAATGAAGGGTTGCAACAAATGATCTCTCATTCATGTTCCTCCAGCTCTGACATGACAGGACCCTGTAACCATGGCTTTTCCTGGAGTTGCTTTATGCTTTAAGCTTGTGGGCTCCTAGCCAGTGGGCGGAAGATCTCAGAGCTCCAAGAACGCAAGCTCTTCCTCTGGGAGGTAGCTGGACGTCCATTCCCACCTCGGCTTCCCTGAACCCATCCCTTCTTCCCCACTTTCTCTAGCTCTCATGTGTACGGAATATTCCAGTTGGAGACATTTTCAGAAACATTATCCCATTTGAGCCTCCGTACAACCCTTCGAGGCAGGCAGGGAAAGGAGTGCATGAGCATAGCAAGCCCTTCCCGTGCTGTCGCACTGAAGCTTCCCCACAGCTGCAGAAATCCTTTTGGGAGTAAGGCAGAGTGCAAATAGACGGTGCATGGATATTTAGATAGATGCATCCATGCCTAATCCTTGGAGATCTTGGTGTTATTATCGTCATCACATCACAAGGGAGGAAAGTGAGGCTCGGAGGGATTCAGTAACTGCCCGGGGTCCCTTGGCTCTCAGGCAGCAGAATCAGGATTGGAACCCAGGCCCTTTCTGTGCATTGAGCTGTGCCCCAAGCAGCATTCTTCACTTCACTTTGCAGATGAATGAATTAGGTGTAGCAGAGATGAAGTGACTTCGTCGAGGTTTTGCAGCTGAGTGGCACACTCAGGGATCAAATTGTCTTTTGCCTACAAACCTAGGGCTGTTTCTGGAAACATCACAGCTGCCCCAAGAGACAAGTGGAGTGTCTTCCTCCCTCCATCTTTTTCTCCCTCCTTCTCTCTTTCCCTCCCTTCCTCCCTCCTTCCTTCCTTGTGTCCTTCTCTCCAGGAACCTCCCCTGCCCTCTAAGTGCTTCTGTGTCCCAGGCAGGAAATCCATGATGTGCTCACTTGTGCAGATAACAGAGCCACCACTCCCAGGCTCTGTGTGTCTTTAGGAGCATTGGGGGTGGGGGTTGGGGGTGCAAGGCCCATGTGGCCGCCCATGTGCCCAGAGACCCACAGTGTGCCAGGGTGGGGTGTGCTGACACATGGGAGGTGGGGGGTGCTCACTCTGTACACTGGCAGTACCTTGTCCCCCGCTGGGTTTCTTGTCTTTGGGGCGTCCCGCTGAGTCTGTGCAGGTCTGCCCTCACCGTCTGAGCATACCCCAGACAGCTGGAGTGGCGGGAACTACCCAGGTTCTGCATTGAACTTGGGACTCTTCCCATCCTCGGCCTACTGAGGTCCTTCCCTACCTGTCTCATCTCAGTCTCCATGCTGGGCTCTTCCTGCCCCCTTCCACCCTCTACCCTGCCACCAGGGTGATCTGCTTAAAGGGAGATTTTTCCAATTCAGGATGCAGCCCATTATATGTCTTTGGAGTGATGAGGAAAAAAAAAATCTCCCCCCGGGGGATTCAACATGATTCAAAATCATTTGGAAATTCAAGCTTATAAGCATAGTTCAGATCACGTCTTCTCTCTCTTCTCAAAAAATTATCAATGGAGGAGGCATATTTGCTTCAGGTTGCTTGCTCTCCCTCCTACATATATATCACAATGCAGATCTCACGTCCTCTCATACACACACACACACACACACGTATATATACACACGTATGTATGTGTATATACATGTATTTATATATACACAGTCACAAAGGATGTGTGAAAAATATATATAATTTCTTCCCCGTTTCTTACTGCAATATTTTAAATCAAAACCCAAACATGACGTCATTTCATCCCTACGTGCTTCAGTATGCATCTAAAAACTACGGATATTATCTGACGTGAGCACAAGGAATGCCACTATCCCACCTAGCAAAATTCCTGGGCGTCATTTACTATCCAGTCCATATTAAAAATTCCCAAATTGTGTATTTATAAAAAATTTCACGGACACAGGTGAAGCTCTGCCCCCATCACTGGTCCTGCCTCTTTTCCTCACTCCTCAAGTTGGTGTGAATTAGCATTGCCTTTGGAATGAAATCCAACCCCTCCAAGGTCAGCCACGGGAGATTTCCATGTCTGGCGCAGAACTCACAAAGCTGCCAGGGTCAGCTGATTCAGACTCCCATCTGGTTTGTGAATCCTCTTTACAACGCCCACCACATCCCAGCCTCTTTTTGAGCATCTCCTCCAAATTTCCCCGGATATTTTCAGGCAGTACAGGCGTCCTCGACTCTACCTCCCTCGACCGTCAGCCTTGGCCTTTGGGGCCATGCTAAGTAAGCCTCACTCTTTTTCCACAAAGAATGCCTTTGGATTCTTGGAGACAGCACAGGGCCAGCCTCTCCTCACCCCAACCCACCCACACCGTACATTTGACACCATTCTCCGGCTCTCAGTCTCATCCGCTTATTCTTGCCCCTGCATTTGCATACTCTCCTGAACCTGGACCGTTCTGAATGCTGTCTGCTCTGCAACCTCCCCCACCTTCACCTGTCAACTTCCCATCAGACTCTTGAGCCCAGTGTCTCTGCCACCACCCTCAAGAGGACTTCTCTGTGTTCCATCTGGTACGTTCTCATCCTCTGCATTAACCAGAGAACCCTGGTAGTTGTCTTGTGGCATGTGTTGTGTTCTGACTTGTTTTCAAGGTATTTGAGAATGTTTCTCATCCTCAGCAGATTCCAAATTCTTTAAAGACAGCCACTTCCTTACCTGTCTTTGTTTTTTCCTTGAAACATCTAGTAAACTGTGCCAACAGTAGGTGCTCTCTGTGTGCTCACTGGTGTGTTAGTCAAGACTCTTGCTTCTGACTGATACCTACCTCAAACTGGCTTGAAAAGAAAAGGGAATTTCTTGCCATATAATTGAAATTCCAGGAGCAGAAACACTTGAGGTGCAGTGGAGTTCAGGTGATCAGACTGTGTCCTCAGCAACTTCTTGTTGTGCATTGCTTGGCCCTGCTTTCCTCTGGGTTGCCTTTCTTCCTCGTAGCCTCTCCCCGAGTAGTAGCAAAGAGTTGGTGTCCCAGTTGAAAAGAGAGTGCTTCTTTCCCAAGGGTTTCAGTCCGAGCGTCAGGTCTGACTCGCAAAGGCCAGTGTTGGGCTAGCTGCGCAATCCTGAACCAATCAGTAACAGCAACAGGGAAGTGGGGTGTCCTGTTTGGCCAGCACTGGATCATGTGTCCTTGTGCCAACCCCTAGAGCTCAAGAGTGGAGTCAATCTATGCCACATAGAATGGCAAAGTGGAGGTTCCCCAAAGGAAAATCAGGGTGCTCTTACCAGAAGAAGGGGAAATGCATGATGGGCCAACCAAATGACAGCAGAGCTGGAGGGAGCCAGAACAAGCAAACGGGCCTCCTGCCCTCTCTTTTCTCTGGGCTCTTCCTGTATTCCCTATGAGCCCAGGACATAGAGGACAAAAGCAGAAGGCCTGGCAGGAGGGAGTCAAGGGACCCGAGTACACCCTGCCCTGCATGCAAGATTGGTGTGACCTTGAGCCCATGACTTACCTAATTTGACCCCCTCAGTTTCTTATTTGGAAAACACGGCTACTTGTGGGCCCTGGCTACTGGATCGGCTGTTCAAAGGATCAGATGAAACCCTGTGTGGGTGACGTGTGTGTGTGAAGACATAATTTGTAATGGTTCAATGCCATACTAACTGGAAGATTGATTAACACCTTCTGGACCAAGAGCCTGGGGCCTGAATGCACACATTCAAATTCCAGCTCTTTTTCTCTTTTGCTCTGAAAACTTGGGTGAGTTTACCCCTCTTGACTTCGGTTTTCTTCGTCTCTTCAATGGGCATAGTAATTGTAACTACTTCATAAAGTTGTTGTGAATATTAACTGAGTTAATATACATGACTCAATTAAAATACTGTCTGGTGCAAAGGAAGCCCTATAAAACGTGTTTATAGGTGTCACCACTGTTATTGCTCCATGCACCCCCCACACACTATTTTGAGTTTTATTCTTTATTCTTCTCAGCGAGATTGCAAGCTGCCAGAGGGCAGGGCCCATCCAGGCTTCAGGATTCTCTTCTGCTCTCCGTTCCCCAATAAGTGCTAGGAAAATCCTGGGGCCAGGCTGATGGATGGCTGTGCCAGTGGGGCAAGGTCCTGGCTCTGACCAAATTAGAAGTGAATGGAGCCTGCCTAGAGCCTCTGGCCTGGACATGGAGCAGGAGAGGGAAAGCTCACACTAGGGCCTGAATAGCCCCTTCCCCTCGACTCCCAGGTCCGCAGAATAAGAGGGTAGGAGAGAGGTGCTTCCAAGTGGGACTTGAAGATGTCTGGCAGGGGACCCATCCTGAATGGAGTAGTGGGAAAGTTTCCCCTTCTTGGCCTTCTGTGCCTCCCTCGCCCTATGACAGGTTCTAGGTTCAGTCCATCGTCTTGATGGCAGACGAGGAAGAGGTCTGAAGATGTCAAGGGACTTAGCCCAGGCCACACAGCCGGCCATAGCTGGGCCATCCTTGGACCTCCGTTCCCCCAACCCGGAGCTGTCTCTCGCTGTGCAGATCTTAGACCCAGAAGGTGAAGCAAGGGAAGTTGTTCTGTTCTTCCTCTCTGGACTCGAAAAACATTCCTACTAGGGGTAACTTCTGTTCTGACTCATAAAGATATTTTTGAATAATAGCACTAGTTACTTTATCTCTGGAATGTATCCGGCATTAAAAAGAAAAAGAAAAAAAAAAGCCTGGGGAAGTACCCTGTTCTGCCTGACTTTTTCTAAGGCAGTGACTTCTCAGAGTCTGCTGGGCTCTGAGCAGGTGGCCAGAAAGTCCTCATTTGCATACGAAGTCTGACAATTAAGATCCCCCGAACTCATCCTAGAAAAAGTGCTACATACCTCATTGTTGAATGTCACTACAGTTACCTTCGAAGTACTCCCCTTGGGAAGCTATGCACCGAAGCCAGCGCCTAGTCCACCCTTCAAAGCAACTTTGGAACTCTTTTTCTGGAGTGGTCATCAGAGCTGTCATCGTATTATCCTTGATGTCCTGAATGTCATCAAATGTCTTCCTTTCAATATTTCCTTTACCTTCAGGTAAAGAAAGAAGTCATTGGGGGCCAGATCAGATGAGTAGGGAGGGTGTTCCAATACAGTTATTTGTTTACTGGCTAAAAACTCCCTCACAGACAGTGGCCATGTAAGCTGGTGCATTGCTGTGATGCAAGAGCCATGAATTGTTGGCAAAAAGTTCAGGTCTTTTTCATCTAACTTTTTCACGCAGCCTTTTCAGCACTTCCAAATAGTAAACTTGGTTAACTGTTTGTGTAGTTGGTACAAATTCATAATGAATAATCCCTCTGATATCAAAAAGATTAGCAACATTGTTTTGACTCTTCATTTGAACTGATGGAACTTTTTTGGTTGTGAAGAATTGGCTGACTTCCATTGTGCACTTTGATGCTTTGTTTCAGGGTTGTATTGATACACCCATGTTTCATCACCAGTGATAACATGGCCCAAAACATCCTCTTGCATGTCCAGAAGGTCTTGGCAAACTTTGACTCTCCTTTGCTTTTGTTCATTGGTGAGCTCCTTCGGGACCATTTTTGTACACACGTTTCTCGGGCCAAGATTTTCATTTAAGATATTCCTAAGTGTTTCTCTATCGATGTTTACTTAGTCTGCTATGCTTTTCACAGTCAGATGACAATTTTGACACACAATTTGATGAATTTTTGCAATATTTTTGTCAGTTCTGCTCATTACTGGCCGCCCTGACCTCTCTTCATCAGTGACGAGTTCTCTCCCTTCAGAAAAACATTTAATCCATTTGTACACAGCTGTTTTCTTCATGGCATTATCCCCATAAACTTGGACTAACATGTCCCTGATTTCGC
The DNA here is from genome assembly GCF_004115265.2 of Rhinolophus ferrumequinum. NCBI lineage: Eukaryota > Metazoa > Chordata > Mammalia > Chiroptera > Rhinolophidae > Rhinolophus > Rhinolophus ferrumequinum. The sequence continues at coordinate 52,541,271 of NC_046296.1, read as the reverse complement.
TTCCACTCTTGCCAAGTTTAATAAGAAAGTTAATGTTTGTTCTTTGCTCTAATTCAAGCTCAGACATTCTCATGATGGCACACAAAAACATGCAACAACAATAATGAACGCCACTCAGCAAGACACCGCCACACGTCGACACGAACACAGCTATGAGACACTGATATACCAAGGTTATGAAACCTCACTGAGCTGTTTGTACAGTGCTGCCAATGTAAGCACACGGTGGCAAATTCATGAACTTAATTGTCAGATCTCGTATGCTTTCTGAGAAGGTTTGTACAAACTTCAGTATAACTCTGAATGTGGTCTAAGGCAACAAAATGATTTCTGTTGTTTGCTTGTTTTTCTTTCAATTGAAGGTAACACACAGTAAAAAAGTGTCCTCATCTTAGAGTCAAGCTTGATGAATTCTTTACATATATGCAGGTGTAACCACCAGCCAGAGGCAGAACGTTCAGTTTTAATATTGCTATTACAATTGCCTCTAGACTGATAGTATCTTGACTTCTTTGTTCTAATTTCTTTTCATTGGTGTATCTCCCATACATGAAATGGGAATCATGGTGGACAAAAGGTACATGTCACATCTCAGAATACTTAAGCTGGGAGGACCCTGTACGGAATTTAAAGGAGGTCATGTAAGGCTACAGAGGAGAGAGTCAGCATTGCTTATTCATCCAGCTGTTTCTCCCAGATGCTGATCTCTTTTGATCAGTGGTTCCCAACTTTTTTCTGCCCCCACACCTGAGGGATACAATGCATCCCCTCCAGATTAGTGGTTCAGTGCATCAGTGACGTTTAAAAAGAGGAGAGGTGTACTTTGAAAAAGCTGTGCAGGTTGTTTTGACGTTCACCCCCACTTCGGGTGAGGTATGAGACTCACTGATTGACTGGCTTTCCCCCAGCCTGAAATGCCACCCATAAGAAGATACATCTGGGTTTAATAGCATCTACACTGGTTATTCCCATTTGCTGAGTGTGTGCCTTCCCCAACACCACCAGATCCACTGTCCACACTCTTCCTCGCCCTTCTCTGTGCCCTGAGAGGCTGACCTCAGTGGACTGCCTTTGGCTAGAGATGGGGGAAGAGATGGGAGAGATGCGTCTGCTGTCCTTCCCACAGCCCCTTCAGCACTCTCTCTGGCAGTGGTTATTTCTTTCCCTCCTGCTGCGTGGCTCTCTTCCATGGCCCCAGTGTACACTCGGCTCTAATAACACTATTTCCTCCCCTTTTCAACCCCAGGGTGGTCAGTTTCCAGCTGCTACTGTGTGAAGTGTCTTTCCCGATGGACTCCTGACTGATCCAGAGGCCTTTGGACAAACAGAAACACTTCCATATTAAACAGTCATTGCTTATAAGATGCACACACTTTGAGAAATGTTAAAACATCATCAAAATGTATGGCTTACTATACAGAAATGATGGCAGATTTGCTTGGGTTTGATGGATAGAGGGCATTTATCATTAAGCAACAGTGTTTGCTTCTGACCTGACAAGGCTGAAGCTGGGAGCACAGGTAACAGGCAGAGAACTGGGTGTAAAGTCAGATGAGATAGGTCTGAGTACAGTTCTGACACCCACAGGCTGGGAAATCTTGAGTAGGCTGCTTTGCCACTCTGTTCCCTGGCCTCCTCTTTGGCAGTCCAGAGTCACCCCAACTGCCATCACATCCCTGCTGGGGATGTTGTGTGTGAGGACAAGTAAGGCCAGGTATGTGAGAAGGCTTCCTGAACTGTCCAGGCTTCAGATGTGTGGGCTAGTGCAGCCCAGAGAAGGCAGCCATTCCGGGACTCAAGTCAGGAGCCAAACACTGGGCTAGAGGGACAAAGGCGGAAACTGGCAAATGGAGGGCAGGGAAGTTACAGAGACCCAAAGACACAATGAGAGGACAGCGCAAGGACCCTTTACTCTGCCTGTACCCCAGCTTCCCTCCTTCCTGTCCCTCACTTGATGTGACCTTTCCTTAGGCTGAAGGATGCTGCGAGGCTGTTTATTTATTCAGCAGAGAATTAAGGAGCACCTCTAGGTATATGACAAAGCCATGTACCAGATGAAGTCCATGCTCTCTGAAGACCTGTAAGAGAAACCAAGACATTCCAGTAGGAGGCAGGTCATGCAGTATCCTGGGTAAGAGGAAGAGCAGGTGTCACAGAGGCCTAGCTGCACTTCCAACCGGGTCACTAGCCAACTAACCAATTCTCCTGGATAAGTGCCTTAATCTCACTTTCTTGATCTGCTACCAGGGAATAATACTCAAAGGTCTGTTGGGAGTTCTGCAAGAGACAATCCCTATAAAGTGTTCAGCCTGGTGTCGGACTCTTGGTAAGCGCTCAATAAACGTTGGCCTCTGTTCTTCTTAGCATGTTATTCCAGGGAGCCCGAGTACTCTAACTATGTGATCTTGGAATGATTTCCCACGGAGGGGTCAGTTAACTGGACTTGGAGTCTGAACTCACAGTTTGGCACACATAGCCTGGCCGAGGCACCAGCTGGACCAGCAGCGGTTCAGTCCCCACAGCACCGGAGCGCAGCTCTGTGTGTCTGGCTCTCCGAGGACTGAAAGGTGAGGGCAGGCTGCGGAAGACAGGCCTCCCCGCGGGCAGAGGGAACCAGCCAAATTCTGGAGCAGGGGAAGACCGGGATCAAAGCGCTCCGAGGTAGGCCCGGGCTCACCAAAGGGAGGCTAGCGACTTGCATCAGCACAGATTCCGTGATGCTCTGCAGACGTCTCGGGGCTGCTGGGCTTTACGGGAACCCACAAGAAAGGAAAGGGCCGGGGAACAGGCAGGGCGGGGGCGGGCGAGGGTGCGCTCTCCCGCCCGCGCGCTCCCAGCGGCGCCTGCCCGGGCTTGGGCGCGCCCGGGACGGCGGAGGGCGCGGAAGAAGCTCCCGCTCCCTTCCCCCTCCTCCTTTCCCCCGCGTTACTGGAAGGACTGTGTGGGAGAGACCCAGAAGCACCCGGATTTTCGAATGCAGGGTGGGGGAGGGCAGGGCAGCCGCTGCCGCTCAAAGGAAAACCAAAAGTGTGTCTTCGCGCCTCTTTGATACGCGGCAGCTCACGGAAAGGCCTTGGACGCCCCGGCTTCGCCTCCCTTTGCCCCCCACCCCCTAAAGACCTCTCTAGGCGGTCAGAGGTCCGTGTGGCGCGGGGAGGACGGAGAAGTGAATGAGAAAGTGTCACGATTTCTTCTGCGCTCCCTCCCACACCGTCCCCACCCCCAGTTTTCTGGGGTTTGCCGCTGCCGCTGGGAAAAGGACTGATTGGTTTTGCGTCAAAGGACTGCATTTACTCAGTCCTGCTGGGAGAGGCGCGTAAACACCCTTGCAGGCAGAACTCAGGGATGACAAAACACACACACACCCCTAAGCCCCCGCGGCTGGTGTGAACACCCGCCTGCCCCACACCCCTCGCCAGAGCCCGCGGAGTTGGGGACTGCCCCGCGGGCGGTGGCGGAGGTTCGAGGAGTCTGGCTAGCCTCGCCTCGCGCGTCCTTGGGGATGGAGCTCAGGACAGAATGTGTTTTATAACTGTAAACAATGACCCCGAGTATTGTTTGGGATTACCGTATCTTGGGGTCATTGGGGCGGCCAGATGCCGCCAGCCGTCCCGGAAACGCCAGCGCTTTATATAGAGTCCCGGGAAAGCATTGAGTTCCCGGCTCTATTTTTCTTTCCTAGCAACACCTCCACTTTACAGATAAGGAAACTGAGGACCGGAACTATGATGTGTTACAGCGTTTCAGTCTTGACGCGTCTTCCCTTTGGGTCCTCCAAGGACCCTGTGGGAGTACAGATGGCGCCACTTGAGATGGGTAAACCGAGACTAAGGCAGAGCCTGGACCAGAACCCAGGTTCCTTGACTCCTACCTAGTACAGTGCTCCTCCGGATCATCTCTGCAGAAGGGTGGAAGTTCCAGAGCTGACAAGGGCCTTACAAGGTCACCTGCCCAACCCCTTCATTTTATAGTAAGAAACTGAGACCCAGAGAGGTTAAGTGACTCGCCCAGTCTCACAGCTCGTAAATACAGCCTGGCGTTCGTACTCGAAGGCCTGTGGTCTTTATCCCGCACCTCGCCCCGCCCCAGGGCGGCGGGAAGACTTAGGAGTCCCGTCTACTTGCTCCTTGAACTTCACTCCAAAACAGCTGAAGACAACGTTGGGCCACACCCTCTCCCAGACCTCCCTCCTTCCCTGTTATTATTATTTTGCAATTCGCAACAGTCTGTTGTTTGCTTATAATACCCGATTGCTTCTAGTAGTGCGTCCTAATTGTCCCGCATAGAGGGCGGCCGGAATGTTGACTGGTTAAATTTTCGTTTTCCAGCTTTCCCCTAATAAATTAATCGTCGGGCCGGGGGAAAAAAAAAGATGGGGGTAAGCAGTGGGCAGCCAGCCACTGAGCGAAGAATAGGCAGGCCGGCCCCGCCCAGAGGCGCTGTGCCCCGCCAAAGCCAGGCCGCAGGGCGGCGCGGGTACCCTGCGTGCCCAGGGCGCCCGCTGCAACCCGCGGCGCCGCGGAGGGCGCCGACGACCACGGGTAGCCGCGCCCTCCCTGCGAGCCGCTCTGCGCGCCGGGCTCCCGGCCTGGCGGTGGCGCCGCACTGAACTGCCAGTCTCGCTCTTCAGGACTGTGATTATTTTCTGAAACCCGGCGCCGAGGCCCGCGCGGCCGCTCTCGGGGGCCCCGCCCCGCGCCCCTTTCCAGGGCTGTGTGTGTGTGTGTGGGGGGGTGGGGGTAGGGGGAGCCCGCGGCGCGCTCGGGAGCCTGCGAGGGAATCCCTCTCCCTCCACGTCACGCGAAAGCAAGGGAACCCGCACTCGCGTCCTCTAACGCAAATGACCATCTTTGGCAACGTGCGCCAATGGAACAGACCAAGGGCGCTGGGCCCAAGGGGTGAGCGGGGGCAGGACAGGGCTGCCGCGGCTCCCCCAAACCGCGCCTGCCGGCCGCTCCCACCCCAACCACAGCCTTCCTTCCTCGTGCGGGGTGTGCGGCTGGCGTCAGCGCGGCCAGGAGCCGGGGCAGGGAGGAGAGCGCCGCGCCCGCCTCCTCCCGCGCCGCCTCCTCCTCCTCCTCCTCCTCCTCCTCCTCGCCTCCCCGCGCGCTCCTCCCTGCAAGGTGGAGTCGGGTTGACGTGAGTGAATCCACATGGTACAGGGGCTGGAGAATAAAGAGTGTGGAGTTGAACTCGTGCCATTGTAGTGACTCATCTCGGGCAGAGCGCAGGGGCTCCGAGCGAACCAGCCAGCAAGCGAGCGGCGCTCGGCGGGGACAGAGAGGGAGAAAGAGAGGACCCGACGGGAGAGGCGGGCCCGTCCGAGAGCGGGCGCCGGGGAAGGGGTGCAGGTCCAGGCGCTGGAACCGCGACACGGGGAGCGGGGCCGCGTCCCTCTCAGCGCCGGTTCAGCTTGAACTCCACGGGCTGGGAGACGGACGCAGGCTGCCTTCTAGTCAAGTGTCCGAGTCGCTCCGAAACTCCGGAGGCGCGTCGGCCACAGGAAGTTTATTCTCAGTTCCTTTTCTAAAAGGAGGAAATAGAAGTTTCTCCAAGCGGGCAGCCTTTCTTTTCGCTTTTTTTTCTTTTCTTTTTTTGCTCCGCTTGAAATCGGAGACCCCAGACCTGGCAGGCGTGACTCTCCGGCCTCCCATTCTTTTTTAATTTCCAATTTTTGATTGGGCCGGCGGTCCTAGCCGAGCTCTGACTGCGCGCGGGGGCGGGAGAGCGCGCGCAGGGGAGGGACGGAGGGACGCGCCGACTTCTTAGTGGGAGGGACTGGGTGGACAACCGGTCCCGCGGCGCTCGTAGAGCAGGGAAGAAGTGCCGCGCGAGGCGCTCAGGGGGCACTGTTCCCGCGTATTGCCGCCTCCCGGTCCGCGCCGGCCGCCGTGGGAGAGAAGCCCGGGAGCAGAGACTGAAGCCCAGGCCCGGGCCGCAGGGAGCGAGCGCGCAGCAGCCGGTGCGCGGCCGCAGCGAGGGCGGGGGAAGAAAAACACCCTGTTTCCTCTCGGGCCCCCACCGCGGATCATGTACCAGGATTATCCCGGGAACTTTGACACCTCGTCCCGGGGCAGCAGCGGCTCTCCTGCGCACGCCGAGTCCTACTCCAGCGGCGGCGGCGGCCAGCAGGTAAGTGCGGGCCCCGGATGCACCTGGCGGCATGGACGGAACCCCCTCCCTCCTCTCGCCGCCACCGCCTCTTTGCTTTCTTTTCCCTTTCTTGGTTTGGTGAGAAATTTCCTACGGGCCACCATTGTAAGTTCTAGATTTTCTTATCCTGCCCACCCCTCCTCCCCCATCACCACCTTAAAACATACACACACACACTCACACACACACAAACGAGCGGGGAGTGGGCTTGAAAGACAACAAACCCTTTCCTTCACTACATCTTATCCAGACAAGCTCTTTGGACACCAAACCTGTTACCTTCTCTCCCAGGAATTACGCGCCCCTTTCCCTCTCTCGGTGCTGGACCAAAAAAAAAAAAAAAAATCTTTGTACCCACTGGCTTCTCCCAATATCCTGGGACTCTATTCCTGCGGGAAAGCCCTCTCCCTCTCTTTCCCCGTTCCCAGCAGCCAGTTAATTTCTGAGCGGTTAGGGACTCGAAAACACGGTTTGGCCTTTTCAAGTAATCCGGAGTGAAGGTGAGGGCTGCCCTGGGAATCAGGTGCGAAGGTCAAGAAGGAGGAGATCAGCCTTGATTGACTGGGTGGTGTCTGTGTGCCCTGGGCCCATCCATCTTCTGTTAGGGTGGGAGCAGGAGGCTGCAAGGCCACTAGAAGGGGTGCCTGGAGGGTCTGGGAGTACCAGGGCCAAGGAGACCTACTGGGAGAAGTGGAGGAAAGAGACCTCGCTTGGGCTCCTGGGTGGTTCTGGAAGCAGAAAAACAACTTGTTTCTAAAGCAGCCGGACTGGTTTGCACTGGAGGGATTGTGCATGCATCTGTGTGTCTATAAATACCAGAAAGGTCCTGGTGGAGTGGTGGTGCTGGTGGGGTGCCTGCCCTCCGCAGCAGCCCCCACCCCCACCCCCAGTCTTGTTAGGGAGCTGGCTTCATACACACAAAGCCACTAGCAGAAGCCCGCAGCGGTCAGGATCTGCGGGGTCTAGCTAACTTGGAGGCAGCAAAAGTTGCTCCGGTAAGGCGTTGGGTGGCCTTGGTCTCTAGAAACCAGCCAGCCTGCCAGAGGGGTTAGGGTGGGCTTCCAGGGAAGGATGGACCCTGCGGTAGAGTAAAATGGAAACAGTTCTCTTTGGGATCTGAATCACCTTGTGCCAGTGATTCCCCATACCTGGTGAGTCCCCCCAAATGACTCTGAATCTTCCCTCTATCTCCCCTGGTGTCCCCATAAGCACTCACGGGAGAGAGCCTAGTCTGAGCATGGAGGGTGCAGTCACTGCACTCTTAATAATGAGCACCAAGGTGATGAGTTTAAAATCTTCTCATAAAAACGTTCGATTTATTTGCCTTCCAGCCCCGTCGGTCGGGAGTTTGTGTTGAATCCATACATCCCTAGGCACGATGGGTTGGAGTCGTTTATACCCATTCTCTCCCTCTCTGATTCAACAAATCCTCCAACGTCCCTCTTCTCCCCAAATCAGGAAGGGATCTTTTGATTTCTTGTCTATTCTTTCGCTGCAGTTTCTGTGACCGTCACTGAAATATGACAGTCTTGCTGCCTGGCTTTGCTCAGACCCTGGGGCCTGGATGGGAAGTCAGACCGGACATCAGTGCCCCAATTGAATAATCTGTGTCACTAGGGCTTTGAGCCCAGGATGTGAGCGGAGGCAATTCCCTGTTTTGGAAGAAAATCAGACAGGAAACCATTGCTAGGAAGAAGGAAGAGAACTGAGTCCAGCGGAGTGTAATGGGGCCTCATCACCGAAGCCAAAAGCAGCTGTTGGCTAATTCCTAGCATGCTGTAACACATGAGGATTTTGCAATTAGCATTAACTAGTGCATGGGGTTCTCGAATATAAGCCTGCCCCTTTGGCCCGACAGCTTGAGCGAGGCGCCTTACAAACCGGAGGGATTGGCAAGGTAATACCACTTTAGATGAGTTTCTCAGCCTGTCCACTCTTCGGGGCAAGGCGGGAGGGTTTTTCCATCATCTCTCCACCTTTGAGCAAAGCTATTTTGTGGTCCTCAGGATTTACTTTTGTTACTTCACAAGTCTGTGCTATGACCCCACCCAGTCTTGGACTCAAGGTAACTTGATTACATACCAGATAAAACCTATAATCACTTTATTTCTCTCAGCTTCCTTTATGGGGAGACTTTCCTGGCAGTTAGTGATGGGCCTTCCTTCTTTATGGCATCTCTATGGACCAATCAGTGTCAGAGTCCTCTGGTTTTTCCTTGGGCAAGTGAATATTATTTTTTCCCAATCTCTTAATGGGGTTTAAGATTCCTGATGTTTGTGTTGTTTACTCAACCCAGAACTTTCCTCATCTCTTGATCTTGGTAAAGCTTGATCTTAACACATGGTCATAAGTTCCAGTGACTGGGGGGCGGGGCGGGGGGAATGGGCAGACAACTCTTTGTTAAAACCTCTGTTCTTGTATATGGCAGGAACTTGAAGCATGAGAAATATTTCCTGTTCCAGTTATAGTTTTAATCTCAAAAGTTGGTCATTGGTGATTTTTTTTGTCAGTAATCATTGCAGACACCTCCCCTCCTGGCCTTTTCTTTGTGTTGTTATTTTCTCTCTCTCCTGACTCTCCTAGGAAAACACCTCCCAGATATATGCCCTGCCTGGCTGCTCCACTATTACGGTTTCAGGGCCTGAGCATTACGCAATCCAGCCAGTTACACAAACACAGGTTATTTCATAACTTGTTTTCATCAGCTGGGCCCCCTTTAATGAAAAAGAAAACAAAACAAAAACAAGACCCAGAAGTTTTACAAGGCTGCCATTTGTCTGTTCCTCAGATAACTTGTGAAAATAAATCAAGGGGACAGTTCCTTTTTGGAGTTAAGGAATACCAGACTACTTCTCTTCTTTGGCAACCACCCTTTCTCAAGAGACAGACAGACAGACAGAGACACACACACACACACACACACACACACACACACACACACACACACAAACACACAATTTCCCGGAGTGAACTTTTGCCAACTGTACCAGGCTGGGACATTCCTCACATCAAAGAACTTTTACCAGAAATGACTATGATTCCCAAGTCAGCCTCAATCATACCTCTCTAGTGCCCCCTACAGGACATTCTGAGAAGAATCATCTGGGGAATGTATTTTTCCAGCCCCAGAGAGTGTTAACTTGGTGAGTTTTCAGAATTCTTAGGATTTTTTTCTTTTTACTTCTGGACAAATAAATGCCATACATTACCAGCAGTTAACTCGAAACTGCTTGATTTTGAGATGCAGTCTTTTAAAAATTTTTCTTTTGTTCTAAATAAAACCTGGTTGAAAAAGGAGTACTTCTTTTCTTTTCCTATTTTGATGTCTGTCTGTTCACTAGGATGCCAGCACAGTGTCTTCCAATTCCCAAAGCTTCCTTTCTTGACGTGTTTGTGTTAGGATATGGGGAATTGTTTTGGTGGGGGGTGGTCTTCAGAATTGGTGAGAAAGTGGGAGGTGTATATTAAGGGTCTGCTTTTTTTGTGTTTTGTTTTTTTTCTGCCTTGATCTCACAGATGTCGTAGATTAGGATCAAACAAAATGTTATCCGAGGAATTTGTCTGTTCCGCTGATTCTTGATGGTGGAAGTCAGCGTCACTTTTTCATCAAAGTGAACGGGGTGAAACAGCAGTCATGTATTGTCTGAATAGCAGTCGAATTTTCCTATCCAAATGGAGTGCATTTCCATTACTTTATTTCTGCCTGCCTTATTATTCAAGGTGAGTGTAAAGTTAGGAGCCTCATTTTTTTTCTTTTCTGTCTTAATAGAAACACCAGAACTTGTACGTCATACTTGTTCCTTGAGGAGACTAAATACTTATTTGAATTCTGTGGCTGTTAGTCAGATGCAGAAAGGTTTTACAACGCCTCTCTCTTGGAATTGCTTACAGCGAATTCTTTTGAAAATCCTCCCCGCTAACACATCTTTGTCCTTTGTGGGTGAATTTGAGATTTGGAAATGATCAAAAGATTTGACATATAAGGAACCACGCCTGACATACCCGGTCTGGGTGATCAGGCTGGGTCCAAAGCGGAGGGTGGCTCCGAGCCCCCTTGGTGTCAGTCTCAGGAGTCTGCCTGGGAGAGCAGTGACCGGGAAAGGCACACCAGAGCAGGCGTCTTTGCCGTCTAAACCTTAGGGTTTTATTCCTCTTAAACAGGAATAAAGATACTGGTTTTGAGAATTCAGGAAACAGACTTTCTGGCCTACTTGTTGAAAGAAAGAAAAAAATAGCATCATTACTTTGTGGACGTGTCTCATGCGTGTTGTATGTGGTATCTTTTGGTGGCCACGCCATTTCACAATGATGGCAGCTGTTCTGATTGAGGCAAATATATCTGTTCCAAACTCCACTTGGTAACTATTCCTCTTCAACTCACTGGGCTGGAGAGGGAAGATAGAAGAATTCTCATGCCCAGCACTGTTTCGATCTGTCATGTGGCCGTGGCTTGGCTGTGCTCCCCCTGCTGTGGTTGTAGGAGGGATGAGATGGCATGCCCTTCCCATGGAGTGCACATATGTCTGAGGATTGGTGGGGGTACGAAAGGGGTCCTCAGAATAGTGGAGAGAATTCCCCGGTCCTTTGGAGTGGGGTTTCTGGCCAAAAGCACCCTGGGAGGAAAGAAAATAGGACCTGAGTGAATAACTCCGTTATCAGCCACTTTCTTCTTTTCCTTGCTTTTTCTTTTCTTCCCTAATTTTCTTCACCCTGGCAGCTCGGTGAAAAAGAAGAGCGTGGTTGTTTCAAATGAACCTGGGTAAAAGAGGAAGTTGACAGGAGGCAGGTTAACTGATATACTAGTGTTAGTATACTGTAAAATTGGGGGAAATCATAAGTTATTAGCACCCATTTCCATTGTGACTAAGTGGTTTTCCTCAAGAGTGAAAGGTCAAAGTGATGTCCAATGCAAAATCTAGAATGCTTTGAAGAACATCCCGAGTTCAATAAAAAATACAGAACATTTGAGTCAAACTGGGCCTCACCCCGGGGGATTCTGGGGCGTGTGAGGGAGCATTTGCACTACCCTCTCCTCTTCCCTAATCCTTTTCCAGTGCTGGAACTCTAAAAAAACGGGGTTCATAAGAGAGAGAACCCAGTCCCTTTCCAAACATGCACAATCATACCTGCCTGCCTGTGGAGGCAGGTCACAGGTATTCGTGGGATTCATGGCTTGAGTGCTTGGTGGCTCAGTTGAGAAGCAATCTGGTAGAGAAATGTCTGGCCGAGGGAATGGGCCAAGAACACCAGCCATGACTCCATCTCAGATGCCGTTTATGCCCCCCTCAGGAGTCTGTGGTGAGCCTTGCCCCATCCTTCTCTGTAGGAAGCCCAAACCCTACTTCTAAGACCCTTCTGCAGAAGGTCATGGTTATAACTCATTTCTGAATCCAAGGCCCTTGTGTAGAGTTCAGAAAGGTCATTTTCCCAAATCAGCAACTGCTGGGCTGCAGGGACCTCTCTGATCTGATGAAGTTGGGTGGCTCTAGGGGCCCTGTGTTCTGAGCTGTCTCTTGTAGGCAGCGGGGGGACGACACGCATACTTACTGAGCAGCCCCATGGTCCCTGTAGACACAGGGTGCTGCAGGGTAAAGGAGGTTCTGATGCCCAAAGACCCACAGCAGGGCTTGTAAGGGTTCACACCTCAGCTTCAGAGTCTGGAGATTCAAGCTGACCAGTGATAGCCCACCCCCTTGACTCCTTGGGTTTGAGGAACACCTCAGGTCTGATTTTTTTGCTTTCTTGTTTTCTCTCTTTATTCTCTTCCACCTCCAACCTGAGCTTGGGAAATGAGAAGGATCCTCCAGGACAGAAGTCACCCGACTATGGCCTCAATATTTTTATAAATAAGGTTTAATGGAACCCAAGCCCGCCTCTTTGCATGTTCTCTGTGGCTGCTTTCACACTGCAATGGCAGGCTTGAGTAGTTGCCACCGAGACAGTGGCCCACAAAGCCTAAAATATATACTGTCTGGCCTTTTACCGCAAAAGTTTGCCAAACTCTGCTCTAAGAGGTCAGTGGGGGGCCAGTTTGTCCTTTTATACGCATTCGTGCCCACCCAGAAGTTGACAGGATGGCACATTTACAGCATTTAGAGGCTTTGCCAGGTTGGAACACCACATAGTCATCCAGCATCTTTGATCCTGTCCATAGAGAAGGAGCTTCCAAGGGGGCTGGAGGGCGCCAGGGGAGTCACGTGAGGTCCTGGGTTACCTCCTCTATCCACCCCCTCCCAGCACACACCTTTGCTGCAGCCAAACTGCGTCAATGCCAGCAACTGGGAAATCCTCTCTTAGTTTCTGTACAGTGCTAACCCGTTCATAGAGAACCATGATTTAGTCCCAGCATGACAGTTGACTGGTTCTTAGGTCTGTTGGCACAGAAGAATGCCAGGCTGACTTCTGTAACCACAAGCTCCTAGCCTCACCTGTTCTCTCCTACCCCAATGTTGCTTTCTGAATAATACCTGCCGAGGTGTGCCAAGACACATCTGACAGATCTCACTTAAACTTTTGTGTGTCTCATGAGAGGCTCCTTGTGGAGACAAAAGCCTTTATCAGAGCCCAGTCCCCTCCCCCTCCCATGGGACATTGTTTTCCTTGCATTTAGAGCCAGTGTGTTATCCAGATGGCTTTACCTCCCTCTGAAACAGGGAGGTACGTGCATTTAGAGGCAATCATTACCTACTGCCTTGCTTTTATTGCTGTCTTGTTTTGTCTAGACCAAGCCATTGCTGCAAGGAGTCTGGCTGGTGGCCGGGGAGCACATTCTGTAGACCTGCTATCACCGAGCGAGTAGGCTGGAGGGCCTTGAGAGGGGCCGAGAATCATCCACTCATTCCTAAGGGATCTTAGTCTCCAAGCTTTGCTTCAGGTTTTTGCTTGCTTCTCCTAGAAATGGGAGCCCTTTTGTTGGTTGGAATGAGGAGTGGATTTCTTGAGTGCTTTCCTGAAAGGAAAGCTGACAGTTTCCCCCACAGAGATGGAGGGTCACGTTAAACTGTCAAACCGTCGTGCCGGGTGCCTCGAGCATTCTTCAAACCCAGAACCTGACTTGGGGAGAGAAATGAAATAAAAATGTTGGGTGCTTCCGAGGAGTGGGAAGCTGGCAGTTGTCCCTGGAGCCACCCCATGCAGGTCGCACAGACTCTTACAATGATGATGCATAATGATGGTGGTGGTGACGGTGATGACAATGCCACCTTCCATTTGTTTGGAGCAGCATTTCTCAATCCTGGCTGCACATTAGAATCTCCTCAGGTGTTTTTGTTTTGTTTTTGTTTTTTTAAAATACCTTATCAGAACCCCACCCCAAACCAGTTATTTTGGAACTCTAATGGTGAGGCTGGCTCCAGCATTGGTGTTTTTAAAAAGCTCCTCAGACTATTCTAACGTGCAAGCAGGGTTGAGAGCCCCTGGTGTGCTTTTATAGCCTGTGATTACAAGTAGCTACTAATTTAATCCCCATGACGGTGCAGTGAGTTTGGTCTTAGTATTCCCCTTTACAGGCAAGGAACCTGAGTCCTCGGTCATTTGCCTCAAATCCAGGCTCCTGACTCCAAGCGCAGCGCTGACTCCCTGCCCACCCCATGTTCACACAGCCCCTCCGTACAGCCCCCCCAAGAGAAACATGGCTGTCTGGGCCTTAGTGCTTCTGCACATGTTCTCAGTACTCTATCTCCTCACAGCCGAGCCCAGTTGTCTGTGCTTTTTCCTCCTTGAAGATCACTTCCCAGTTGGATCCTTCCTTGTTCACTGTACCCTTCCCTCCTTCACACACACACCCACACACCCATATACAGTCAGCTGCTGATAAAAAAAGACCCACTTGTCTTTGCCTTTGGAGGCAACACAGTCTATTGCACTGGTAGCGTCACAGAATCCCACAATTCGTTGCACTGGGTAGCATTCCTCATGGAATCCCAGAATCCATTGTGCTGGGCCACTCTCTTCACTGCATGCCTTTGGCCTGGAGCCCCAGGGCAGCCCAGGAGGTGAGAGGGCCATATTCTACCATCCAGACCCGGGTCAGGCAGCTGTCAGGGGAGTGAGCAGGGAAGAGTCCTCAGGTCCAATGACGTACTCTAAGCTTCCCTTTGTTTATACAACAGAAACCTCGACGGCCGTCACCGGGCAAAGACAGTGGTAGTGGCAGCTGCCATTGCTGCTAATACTTGTAATCCTGGTTGGTGTGAAGGGGCCAGAATGGGGGTAGGGGGGTGGGGTGCTATAGCAACCATGGTAATGACAGCGAGATTTCATCTGGGGTCAAACAGACCTATGGGTCCTCCTGGGTGAGAGAAGTCTGTCGGGACCCTTGGCAGTGGTGACCTGATGCTCTGTCTGAGGGTAGTGGATACTTGCGCTTGGGGCTAGATGTCGGAGGCAGAAAGAAGCAATGCACAGGAGCTTGTGTAGCACCGCGTGTGAGAGCTCTCGGCTCTTAGTCTGGCTCACCTGGGTTTGAATCCTGACCCCACTGCTTATTTGCAATGTGACCTTGGATAAGTTAGGCTCGCTGAGCCTAACTTTCTGCCTCTAAAATGGAGGTAATGATATTTCTTACCTCAGCAGGAGAATGAGTGAGGTGATGTAGGCAAAACACTACTACAGTGCCTGTCATTCAGTAAATGCTCAGCACGTGTGACTTATTGTCGTCGTCATTTTACCCACCAGATTAGGAAAGGAAGGATTTATAGAACCGTTCTGTGGAAACAGGAGTCTTCTGAGGATGAGGGTTCTGATAGGGGAACTTTTCCCTGAAAATCTGAAAGTGGGAGGGTCCTTCCCTTCTCCATCCTTCTCTTAGTTTCTAGTAGCTGCCTTGAAGAAAGGTCAAGCCCAGCTGCTGAGGAGCACGTCCCCGTTTATATTCTTACAATATGTCATCATCTTATATTTTAAATAGAATGCTTCCTGTAGCGTGTTCCAGGGAGCTCTGCAGCGTGGTCTGCACATAAATTCAGAGACAAGGAGACAGTTCTGAGCTAGCAGCACCAAAGTTTCCCACAGACACATCTGTGAACACAGATAGATATGTAGATAGATAGAGACACAGCATGTCTGCCCCAAGCAAGATGGGGGTGGAGGGCAAGGACAGCAAGGGGAAGTTGCCACTTTTCAGTCTTTGGTTGGAGAACACCTTTTCATGGCCCGGCTGTCACCCTGGTGGGGGCATAGTCCTATCCTGTACCTCTTTGGAAAATAACAAAAGCAGGCACAGTAAGTTTCCTGGTGATCTTTGTTGCTGCAAAGCTGTTGGTGTGCAAATTTCCTCCAGGGCTCCTGAACCAGTACCTCGGGGAATGATTGGCAGGTGACCAGAGGCTTGGGAGGCAGGCGGGAAGCCTGCCCTCCTGTAGATTTGGACCTAGCTAGCCCTGGAGGGATGCAGACAGGCCCGGCTGAGTGTGAGTGGCGAGGGAGCGCATCTGTCCTGGAAGGCATCTGGAATAGGACCAGATTCTCACTGAGCCCTACGGGTGGATTTCCCAGGACCTCATTCAGGGATTCAACCTGACATGGGGCCTCTGGAATAGTTAAGATTCTCCTGATTCCTGGATGTGCAGGACTTGTCCAGGGAAGCCCACCCAGTGCCCTGACCTTGGTCCCCCGAGTATTGATCCTGCTTTCTGATGGATTTTACCTCCTGGCTCTGCTTGTACTATTCTTCTCAGTAATTATTGGCTCAATCCTATTTTTCTCCTCATTTCAGAAATTCCGGGTAGATATGCCTGGCTCAGGCAGCGCCTTCATCCCCACCATCAACGCCATCACGACCAGCCAGGACCTGCAGTGGATGGTGCAGCCCACGGTGATCACCTCCATGTCCAACCCGTACCCCCGCTCACACCCCTACAGCCCGCTGCCGGGCCTGGCCTCTGTCCCTGGGCACATGGCCCTCCCGAGACCGGGCGTGATCAAGACCATTGGCACCACCGTGGGTCGCAGAAGGAGAGACGAGCAGGTACAGCTCAGATCAGCATAAAAGAGCCACATCGGTGGCTTTCAGGGCTTCGTAACACAGTGTGTTTTTCTGGGAACACTGGGAAGAAGAGGGAGCTGGGGACCAGGAGCACATGGCCCTCCTCATTGGAGGCGGAGCTGGAGACCCAAGGGTCAGGCCTGGCTCTGTCATCTTATCCATGTCCCTTAGAATCTCTGAGTCTCAGTTTCCTCAGCTGTAAAATGGGGATTATGGTACCTGCCAGCCCAGACTCGTTGCCACTCAAATGCGATCATGTGTGGGAAAGCATATTACGAGAGGTGAGGTGTCAGCAAATGGGAAGGACTGTTAGGACCTGCCTACAGCAGTGTCCTTGGCAGAGGGGCCATGGGACGAGCAGCCAACGAGCCCTGGCCAGCAGCTTTTGGGGATTAGCCCGTAACTGTCTCCTGGTATCTGGTGCAGACAGACCCCTAAAGGGTCACACTCTAGGCCAGTACTGCCTGCAGCGCTTTACATTCCTCCTTGGTGTCCCAGGCCTCCTACTCAAGTGCATGTTCCAGAAATGCAGTGACTCTGGGGTCCTGGGAGCCTGCTCAGCTGCTTTAGCTGACCAGGGGTGAGGGTGGGAGGTCGACATCAGCCTATTGTTCCTCAAGGGGATCAGCTTTGAGAAGGAGTCAGCCTGGCTGGAAGGGACACCAGAAAGTGGTGGTGCCTCCGCTCTCTAGGCGGCACCCAGCCAACACTCAAAAGGCCCATTTTCTGCATCAACAGTGCGCCAGAGCAACGATGGGCCCCCTGATTGTAGGAAGAGACATTGAAATCATGCATAATTCTAGAAAGGAGGGAATGAGCCGTCAAAGTGCCCCATCTGTCCCCCTTCACAAATGACAGAATTAAAGCCCAGACACACCTGCCCGGGGGCCACTCAACAAGTGAGTGGGGAAGTCTGGACTAGAACCCAGCTCCCTGGACTCCCTGGACATTGCTCTTCCTACAGCGCCATGCTACCATGAGTCTAGGAAAGGGAAAATACTTTAGCCGTGGAATCCCCTTTTCAAATGAAACGTTAACCTAGAGAACTCCAGTTTCACACCGGAACCTCTCTCCATTTTATCCACTGTCCCACCTCCACTCTGGGATGGCCAGCTTGACAGTATTCTAATACAAGGACCTTTAAACATGGCTCCACCCTAATGGATAATCATGGATCCAGTGCCACTAGTTCCCAGGATATTTAGAATTATAAGGATCCTCTCCAAGGAACTGGAAGCTTTCGCAGGGGCCCTGTTCCTCTGAAGACAAAGCTGGGCCTTGTAGCCACTGCACGTTGATTTGTTCTGTTAACATCAGGACCCATGCAGGGTGGCGTGGGGAGGTGTGTGCAGTAGACGCTGTAACAGATACAGCTCACGGTTGCTGTTGGGCAAGTGGCCAATATCCCCTCACTGTTGCTTTCCATAATTGCAGTTGTAAATACTGCAGTAGTAGTGATCTTAATGTCCTTTATAAATATGCCTCCTTCAGGGAGCCCACGGTGCCAAGCTTTACAGTCACTGGTGAGCTGGATTCTTCCTGTATGTGACTCCTGAGGGACAGCCAGGCTTGTGAGAGCGAGTTTTTTTTGGCTAGCAGGAGAACAAAGAAAGATGTGCTGCACACTCTTCATTCTTTTCTGGGCCTAGCTCACACCAAATTTAGATGTTTATATCTGGAAGATACTTTGGAGACCAGCTCTTCTAATTTTCCCTGTGCACCCATTTTAAAGATGAGGAAACTCAGGCTCAGAAAGGAGAAGGGTCCCTGGCCAGGGTCACACGGTGAGTTAGTAACAGAGCCAGGACTGGAATCCACCTCCTTTGACCTTCAGTCTCGTGGTTTTCCCACCGCACACCTAGGCATGCCCTGAGACAATCTGTCTGGAAAATTTCCTTCCTTTATTTGAGAGGGAAGGAGAAAGGAGCATTTTATTTCACCACATTGTCCATTGGGAGTTCAGACAATCTAGCAGCTAGGAGGAAGCCTGGGCAGTACCATCCTAGGACTTTGGTTCTTTGGTTCCTAGCCCCAGGGTCTTTTCCCTGAAGCTTACTTCCGCCTTCCTGACCTTGCCCCCCCATCCCTCACAGGGGAGGGGCCTGTTACCAGGAGCCAGCCTGTTGCCTCATTGCTTACCTCCCAAGCCTGCCCCAAGGCTCCCTCTGAGGCCAGTGGCAATGACTGAGAAGGCAGGGAGGGGAGGGTGTGTGTGGCTTGTGGGTGGGTACATGCTGCTGACACACTCAAGCTGTAACTGTGTTGATGTCACCGCCCCTGAACACTTCCTATACTGACAGCTCCCACAAGGTGCCCCACACCTCACCAGATAGGGAAGAGACTTCTAGGCCAATCGAGAGGCCAGAAGTTGTCCAGAAGCAGCCAAGGGGGAAGGGAGGCCAAAGTGGACCAGTCAGTGGCGGGGAGGGGGCTACCTGGGCCTCAAGGGGAGCCCTGAACTCTGGGCCGTGGGGCCATCAGGCTCGTGGTAACTCTGCTGGGCTCAGGGTGAGACAGGTTGAGGAGCAGCAAGTATTCAGGGCCTCAGCCAAGTGGCCTCAACCAGGCAGCCGGCCCCTGCACAGAGCAGGGCGTTGGAGTCTGTGGACTCGGGTCTCCATCCACTTGGACTCTTTCAGGACTCAGAAAAAGTACCAGAGACCTCTGAATTGCGTCTTTCTGGCACTTTCTCCTTTAGAGAGAACTGTCACACTGCGTCTCATCGGATTGTCACACTTCGTGGAAGGCAGGGCTGGTCCTGTTATTCCATTTTACAAATGGAAAACCTGAGGCTCACAAGGTTCAGAGCTTTATCCCGGGCCACACAGAAATGCCGTTATCTGTCCTTTGCACCTCTCAGAGGAGAGTGTGGAGCCTCTGGCTCTGTTGGGGAGACAGAGGATTTCAGAGGCTGGGATTGGGGCTGGGACTTTGAAAGGGGCTTGAGGACTCAGGGATGTGACCAGCTACACTGCTTGGTGCGTTCCACCTGGAGACCACTGCAAGCCGGAAGGGACTCAGTGAGGGAGGAGCCAGAGAGAGAGGGAAGCTGGGCCTGGCTCCTTCATTCCAGTGAGGTGGGAGCCACCGAGGATGTGACAGAGCATGGTCAGGATGTCTTGGGAGTGAAGGTGGTCCCTAAGGCAGACAGAGATAGGTGTGAGCACAGCCCAGCGGAAGCCCCGGGAGACAGGGACCTGAGGTATCAGGAGGCCCTGGAGGTCTCTCCAGCCTGCCAGGCTTCCTGCCTCTCTATGAGCCCCATGCCTTGGCAGCTAGGGGAGCATTTGAAAGGCGGGAAGGCTTGATGAGCTTCTCTGTGCTTAAAAGGCCTCGGAGAGACTTCATGTCTGAGCAGTTGACAGGCACATTTTCATATCAGTATTTGGAGGATTTAGATATAGGACTCTAGCACCATGGGGCCATAGCGTCACCTCAGTGTAGACAGGGATGGGTTTGTCCTGTCTGATGCTGTGCCCTGCTCTGCTGTTCAGGACATCACAGCCATAGACCTGCAGGGCTGCCGGCAGCGTCCTGGGGACTCAGGCCTGGGCTCTCACCCTCAGGGTGGCTGGAGCATCCCTCAGTGGGGCAGCTTCTCTCATTGCCTCCACAAGTGGCTTTGGCTTTTTCCCCAAGTGTTCCTAGAGAGTGGGACCCAGGTCTGCTTCCCCTCAGAATCTTCTGTGCCCCCAGTCCTGCTCTTGGCACCTAGTAGATATGCCGACTGTCTGATAACTGAATGGGATGGTCTTTCCTTTTGAATTTGTTTCTGCCTTGGCTCACAGCCATCTCTTCGTGTCACCTCTGCCTGCAAGGTCATAGGCCTGGGTCACAGCCCTGGGCCTCAGCCCTGGAAGGGCTGTGTGTAAACAGTCCTGCTTAGTGGCATGAGCCCCAGTCCCCTAACTGGATTCTCTGGAAGGACCTAGACTGTGAGCTCTGCAGAGGGATTTTCGTTCATTGGGTTCTCCGATAAACCTCGAACCCCCCAAACTGTGCCTGGCACATAGCAGGTGCTTATTTGTTGAATGAGTGGACATGGCGGGCAGCAGGATTTAATGTGCCTCAGGGCTCCTTTCCCCTTTGCCCATCCTGTCCAGGCTAGCACTGTGCCAGGCACACTGCTGGGTTCTCAGGGTTGAACTGTGAGCACCTGGCACTCCAGGGCCAGCAGAGGAAAACAGAAGTGGGGTGGCATCCGTGAACCTCTCTTTGGCAACAGGACATTCTCCCCTGGGTGGTTCTTACTCTGGGCCCAGCTACTTAACCAAATGGGGATAATGAGGCTTGCAGAGCAGGCAGAGTGCTAGAGAGGAATAATTAGCCAGGGTTTGGAAGAAGCTGCTTAAGTGGGTAGGGCCAGGCCTAGCTAGCATGAGGGGATGTGGGGAAGCAGTCCAGCTCCTCCTCCCTGGCCTTGGCTCTGAATCAGGGCTGACGTGACAAATGCTGCTGTCCTCATGCCTGGGCTGGTTTGTCCCTGACCCACTGCTGTCCTGTTCTCCAAACATGGGGCATCATGTTTGGGGACCCTCTGAGTCCGGCCACATGACTCTGGCCTTCCTCCCTCCCTTTCCCAGTCCCAGAAGGGCTTCCTGCCCTACGTAAAATGCAGTTAAAGAAAAAAAAAAAAAAAACCTCCCAAAAAGCTGGTGAACCATTTACCTGACCCTAATTATTTTCCTCTACCTTGGCTTCTAGCTGTCCCCTGAAGAGGAGGAGAAGCGTCGAATCCGGAGGGAGAGGAACAAGCTGGCAGCAGCCAAGTGCCGGAACCGACGCCGGGAGCTGACGGAGAAGCTGCAGGCGGTGAGGAGCTCTGCGTGGGGTGGGGGCACCTCTGGGTGGGCCCCAGCATGAGCCCCTGGGCTCCTGGCCCTCCCCCCCTCCTTGCCCACTAGTGGCCTACAGATGAGTCAGTGGACACAGACATTCCTTCATTGAGCACATGGCTTACCATTGTTCTGATTCAAGAAAAGAGAAAGATGGACGGAGGGAGCTGGCCTTTGGCACCAGCCTGGGCGCAGAGAGAGAGCTAGACATCCTCACTGGGCTTAGCACCCTTTCTCATTCAGCGCCTGAGTGTTCCCTGCTCTCGGACCGGCTGGGGCTCCTGGGTAAGGGATGCCAGAGGGTGTGGGCATTGCTAGGCCCCAGGAGCCACGGCAGGCCCAGACCTGCCCCCTCCAGGGCTGCTTCCCAAGGTGCCAGCCGCCCCTAGGCCTGTGCCGGCAGGAGTGGCTCAGCCTACCTTACGGGATCTAGTTTGGACAGGGGACCGGCCATGTGGGCTTCTTCATCTCTGTAGGGGTCTTGATACTTTCTGGTTCTCATGGAGATGGCTCACATGCTGCCTTGTACTATCTTGAGGTTTTCTCATATCCTTCATGGGCAGGAGGGTTTCCCGCCCCTGCTATGAGCCTGAAGCTGTGACCTTGGTACCTCATTCTGCCCTTGTGAGTCACTCTCCCCTGCTGCCTAATTGCCCACACCTGGGGGCCCGTGGCCCTGCCCTTCCCTCTCGAAAGCTTGAGCTGACCGACGTCACGTAACTCCCTCCAGAGCCTCGCCCTACAGCACGGGCTGTATGCCGTGTGGAGGAAGCCCACAGCCAGGACTGACTCTCCTCTGTGGAATGTCTTCAGAGGGAGAGGAGGAGGGCTGGCATGGGCTTTACCGTGAGCAGCCCGGAGGGGCCTCGGAAATCGCAAGTTCCCTGCACATCCCATCACTTTATTTAATCCTCCCAGGTACCATTCACCGGTTTCAGCTTCCCTTTGTCCATCCTGCAGCCCTTGCTCTTGGGTACGGAATGTGTACTGCGTGAATTCCGTGGTGGCTGTACTAATGTCCCGTGGAAGCGTTAGTTAAAGTCAGGGAGGATGAGTGGGAGTTCTCTGTTGCCAGGTGAGGGGGATCCATTAGTGATTAACACTCCATGGGGAGACTCACCCAGGAGAGCCCTCCTCCCCACCAGCCTTGCAAGGATCCGGGCCCTCTGGGTCTACCCTGGACGCTGCTTCCCAGCAGCCCCAGAATAGCTCCACCCACCGAGGCCCCTCTGCTTTCCTCTCCTCCCTCCCCCAGAAGCCTCACACCCTACTCCCCCGCTCCCTACCCCTGGCCCAGCCACCCAGGCCCCCGAGCCACATCCTCCACAGGAAACCTCTCGTAAGCTCATGACGTTCGTCAGACCCTTGAGACAGATGGAAACTTTTTTTTACTCCGGAATATGCTGTACTCCGTTTAGTGAAGCTCTGGCCTTGTACCATCTCGTTCTTGAAGAGGAACCTGTGTTAGGGGAAAAGTGGGGAGGAGGCTGGTGACACACACCTTCTCGTCTTCCACAACTACCCCTTCCACGTGCATTTGCTGCTTCTCTGGCTTTGTGTAAAAGGAGGGCTGAGGTCCTTGCTGTGGGACCCTGCTGTCATCTTCACATGCCCCTTCAGGCTGCCATGACCCTCATCTGTTAAGCACAGGGGCTGAACTGAATGTTCTCCAGGGTTCTGTGAGTCCTGAAACAGATATTAGAGTGAAAAAGTGAAGCGGAGGTGTGATAATTTGATGATCCTACCAGGATTGATTGAACAAGCCAGGCACTGTCCTAGGCTGTGTGTCCAAACAGTCTCCACTGTCACATAACTTGGAGTTTAGTGTGTATGCAGCCCCAAGCAGGCAGGACAGGGTTGAGGAAGTATGAGGAGGAGAGAGGCGTGTTGCTGTATGCTGTGCTCCCTTTCCTCTCCATATCTCTCAATTACCCCTTTCAGGGGTCCTCAGGGGGCGGTCCTGCCACCAAGGCAGTAGAATGTAGCAGCATATGGACTCTGGAGTCAGATACATTGAAGTGGAGTCAAATCTGGGCTACCCTACCTGCTGGCTCTGTGACTTTCTGCAAATTACTACACTTTCCTGCACCTCAGTGTCCTAATCTGCTAAATGGGTTGATGATAATACCTGCTTCAAAAAACTACTAGAGGATTGAATGAGATAATGCCTCTGAAATGCTTAACACAGTGCCTGGCCTAGTCACAGCAACTACAGTTGTTATTTCGTCCCTCCTCCAAGCTGACTTGCCTCCTTTATCAGTCTGGAGTGCTCGAAATAGACTTTTGAGCCTCCAGGTGACTCAGAGCCAGTGGGGCTGCAGCCAGGTATGTGAGCTGGCTGCTTTCACGGTCGGTCCTCTGAGGACATTGCTGATTTTCCCTTTCTCCCCTGGATTTCAACCCCATCCCTGCACCCCACACTCCCTGGCAGGCTGCTGTCCCTTACATGGCTGTCTCTCTCCTGTAGGAGACGGAGGAACTGGAGGAGGAGAAGTCTGGCCTGCAGAAAGAGATCGCCGAGCTGCAGAAGGAGAAGGAAAAGCTGGAGTTCATGTTGGTGGCCCACGGGCCTGTGTGTAAGATCAGCCCTGAGGAGCGCCGGTCGCCCCCCGCTTCGGGGCTGCAGCCCCTGCGCAGTGGGGTTGGTGGCGTGGGTGCCGTGGTGGTGAAACAGGAGCCCCTGGAAGAGGACAGCCCTTCGTCCTCGACAGCGGGGCTGGACAAGGCCCAGCGCTCTGTCATCAAGCCCATCAGCATTGCGGGGGGCTTCTACGGGGAGGAGCCCCTGCACACCCCCATCGTGGTCACCTCCACGCCTGCCATCACTCCGGGCACCTCGAACCTCGTCTTCACCTACCCCAGCGTCCTGGAACAGGAATCGCCCGCGTCTCCCTCCGAGTCCTGCTCCAAGGCTCACCGCAGAAGCAGTAGCAGTGGGGACCAGTCATCAGACTCCTTGAACTCCCCCACTCTGCTGGCTCTGTAACCCAGCTCCCGGGGGGTCCTCGTCACTGCCTCCTTCCCAGGGACCAGTACCTTTAAGTGCTCCAGGGCTGTGAGGGCAAGAGGGGGACCCTGCCAGAGAGCTCCCTGGCTCTGGGGGGACCTAGGTGGGATTTGGCAATGAGGCACTAGAGAACTTGGATGGTCTCTTGGAAGTCATGGGACCTCCTCCCTTGTTTATCTTGCGAAGCAAATCCTGTTTCTTGAAAAGCCTTGGAGAACTTGGTTCCGTGGACTCGGGCATCTCTGGCTTCTGAAGAGCCTGAAGCTGGTGTGGACCATTCCTGTCCCTTTGTTATGAAATGTCTCTGGCGTGATGGTGTCCTCCTCCACCCCACCAAGCATGCTCAGTGCCTGTTGGTTTCACCTTCCCTCTATTTGCCTCTTCCTGCCCCCAGTGTCAATTTCACTTCCTCTTGGTTTTTATCAAATTTGCCATGACATTTCATCTGGGTGGTCTGAATATTAAAGCTCTTCATTTCTGGAGATCGGGCAGCAGGTGGCTCTTCTGCCGGGGCTGACTTGTCCAGACGGAGACAGTCAATGTGCAATACAGAACTTCCCCTCCCGACACGCCCCGGTGCACTGCCATCTCCAGAACCACCAGCAGAGCTCCCTGAGCTCTCCAGGAGATGCCACCGTCACTGGGAGGCTCAGAGGACCCTTCCTCCCCATCCTTGGAGACGGCTCTTGGAGGAGCAGCTTGGCCAGAAGAAAGGGTATGAGTGAGACAGCCGGGGCACAGGTTGGGTTTGCCAAACGCCTAATTACCAGACCAGGAATAGTGCCAACAAGCCACATGGTGTCCCAGCTGGCTTCCCTTCACCTGGTGTCTGGAACAGGACGTCTCCTCTAATTACTGCCTCGCCATTCTGCCCCTGGACCCTTCTCTCCAGACCAGGGAGGCGCCCCTCCCTAGGAACCACACATCACTCCACAGTCCCTGCTGCCTCCAGCCTCCCCCACCCTGGCTCTCAGGGTGACGCCACCCACAGAGATTTAATGAGCGTGGGCCTGGACCCTCCCCAGATTGCTGCCAGGTGGCCCCTCCCCAAGCCTCAAAGCCACCTTTGCTGTGGATGGAAAGGCAGGGGAGGGAAGAGGGAGGCGATTGGAGTGGGATTCGCCTCACACCAGCCCTGGCACCCGCCTTGCCCTGTCCTGGCTGCTCACCTCTTTGAAGTGCCCCTTGTCACGGGATGGATCAAGTGCTTTCTCTTTATACTGTTCCAGCCCCTCACGTCCCTGTGCTCCTCAGGTCCAACAGCTGGCCCAGAGTTGTTGCTGTGGTTTGTGACTTACTCTCCATTCCTGGGGGCTGCTGAAATGGGAGATAAGATGTGTGGCTGACCCCTGCCCGTAGGTGGGGGTGGGTAAGGGGGTCCTCCTGGTCCCACAAGAGCATAGCTCAGCGGGGTCCCTGCCTCCCACCCCTCTGAGCCTTTTTCTCCCCAGGACATAGCTCCCTGATCTTCCAGAATTAGCTTCTGCTGGGCTCGTGCTCTGAGGGAGACTCTGCTGTTGTGATTCAGCTGTAGAGATTATTGTATGATAATTTAAAACTATATAGCTGTTATTTAAATTAAACCCAGCGGGGGTTAACTTTCAGTCAGACGTGGGAGAGAGCAGTCGCACTTAAAGCTCGCGTGTTCCTTTCACACACCTGGTCTTCTGTGCTGGTCATTATTTAATGCCCGTTACCTGCTTACCATGCACTGTTCACACAGAACGAAATGGCTTATGCTTAAAATACATAGCCCACTACGACTGGAAGTGACGTGTGGAAGGATGGGCCACGTAGAGAGAGGAGATTAAA
The DNA here is from genome assembly GCF_004115265.2 of Rhinolophus ferrumequinum. Taxonomy (NCBI): domain Eukaryota; kingdom Metazoa; phylum Chordata; class Mammalia; order Chiroptera; family Rhinolophidae; genus Rhinolophus; species Rhinolophus ferrumequinum. The sequence goes on along the minus strand of NC_046296.1, from coordinate 52,515,479 downwards.
AGAAAAAAGATTTTGTCCAAAAATACTTTTAAAATGTTATTTCCTACGTTTCTTGGCTGTGATGCTGCCCTCACGGTTTTCTGTGGTTCTGGCAGAGGCATGTCTAATAAGAGTGGGCAGCTGGATTTCTGGCTTCAGATTAATCAGAGAAGCAGAAGTCAGCCAGCAGGAGATGGGCAAAGAAAACAGGTGCACTCAGCTCTGGAACGCTTAATCATCTCAAGTGGTATCCTGTTGCCCTGAAAATAAGACCTAGCCGGACCATCAGCTCCAATGCGTCTTTTGGAGCAAAAATTAATGTAAGACCTGGTCTTATGTTAGATAAGACCCAGTCTTATATTACAGTAAAATAAGACCGGGTCTTATATTAATTTTTGCTCCAAAAGATGCATTAGAGCTGATGGTCTGGCTAGGTCTTATTTTCGGGGAAACACGGTATTTGTGGCCACGTGGGGGCTATTTGCTTCTTTGTGCATATATATATGAATGTATGTGTGTGTGTGGTGTGTGTGTGTATGTATGTATGTGTGTGTGTGTGTATATACACACACACACACACACACATATATATCTATGTAATTTCTTAAATGAAGCTGCTTTCTGGTGTTTAATTTCTAAAAGTCGCTTTATGCCCCAGTTTGCACAGCACTGATCCCAAGGCAGGTCACAATCTGTGACTTGGGGCCAGGCTGGATGTTTCTGAGACAGTTTGGCTTTAGTTCAGGTTTCAAGCTGTGTTGGCTTTGGGACCAGCAGAAGGCAAAACCCAGCCACCCCTTAGGACTTTAGAGGCTTCCAGATTCGTTCCCAGTCAGGACCTCTGGCTTTGTTCTAGGAGGTGATTTGGAGGTTGGGGAAGGCTGACTATTACACCTAAATCATGAGCATATCCTCAGGTACTTCCTCTGGCTTGTTCTCCAAGTTCATGAGCACACACGTTGCCCCAGAATCACCAGACACCACCAGGCCTGCTGCTTCCTCCTCCATGGCTCCAGCTAAGGGAACAGCTGCGGTGGGCGGGAGGGGTCTTTGTGCTTGGCTGGGAACTGCTGTGCTTCCCCTGTGTCCTCAGCAGGGAGGCAGCTGGTGTGGACATCAGTTGGGCTGCAGGCAGCTGTGGGACAGCATAGGGCAGTCATTCCTTGACAAGCTAGTGTGAAACACACAGTTTTCTTGGCCACCTGGCTGGTCTCTCTGGGAACAGTTCTCTTCCTGGCTGGGTGGATGGGGACAGCTGTTGGCACAGGAAAGAGGGGAGGTCCCAGGTGAATCTTAGGAAATTGCCGGAGCCAGCTCTAAGCAGGGAATTCACTGGGGAGGTTTTCGGAGAGAAATTATTGTTCTGCCTGTGTAAAAGGTCAGGTGTGTCCACTGTGGTCAGTCATACAAGCAGCCATCAGAGGCTGCTGCTTTTTTTAGGCTTTGGGGAAAGGAGTTTCCTCTCTGCTCCCACTTGGCTCCAAGTGGATGGGTGGGCTCACTTCCATATGCATTGAGACTTTTCTACCCTGTCCTCGAAGGACCAACAGTGCTGCTTGCAATCTCACCATTGAACTTTCAGGCGGATTTCCTTCCTGATCAGATATCTGTGGGGCCCCTTTAAGAAAGTAAAAAAAATAAGTACCTACTATGTGCCAAGCACTGTGTTAGGCCCTGTTATATACTTCTTTAGGATGAGACTAAGGGATAAGGACATCCTTTATTAAAGGCCCCCAGGAAATGGATAAACAAAAACTTGGAGGTGAGAAGATCTCTCTTCAAAAATCCAAGGCAAGATAGTCTTTAGTCCGAGATTTGTTCTCAAAGACCTATTCCTACAATATCCTCCCACCTCTAAATTTCTTCTTTCCCTCTACCCAGTGCTGTGCTCCTCTGCACTCCTCAGATGGCTGGAGGGGTAACCTGTGTCCTTAGAGAATTTGTGGGCCAATAGGATATGTAGTATGTGTCATTTTGTTTTAAAAATGTAAGTAAAGGGGTCTTGCTACTTTCTGCTTGTTGAATTCTTCTTGGCATTGATCTTAAAAGCCAGCATCTCACTATTTATTGACAGCTTGGGGTATGTGTGCGTGTGTGTGTGTTTGTGCACGTGTGTGGACATTTCCAGGTGTGCCCATGTCCTCCTGCAGCTTTTAAAAAGGAAATCCAGTCATCCCACTACTAATTTGACATCTTCTCATGCTTCTAGTGTTTTGGCATACATCAACAAAGGGTTTTAATTTTCCCATGCTGACATGTTCAGGAGGGGCTGGGTCAAATTTTGAGGGGGGTATGGGAAGGGGAGGGGGAGAAAAAAAATCGACATTTATTTTATTATTTATTTTAAATGTTTACATCTTTGTGTTGTACCAAGCCTAAATAGAAACAGATAGCATTAAAGTGCTCAGTTCCTCGCTCCCTCTTTTTCTTCCTTATTTTTAAAACATTTAGGCTAATGATGCTTTTTGTTTGTTTGTTTCTAAAATGATTTGTGACTCGTGCTGTATAAACTGTATAAAAAAAGTTCTGTTTTTAAAGATGGATTGTCATTCCTCTGGGACAGTAGTTACCAAGAACTCTACATTGTAAGAACACAACTCAAGATCCTGCCCTGTTCCTTAAAACGTATTTTCTCTATATGATTAAAAGTTTATTCCAGTTATTTCAGCTTGTGGTTACTTGATGTCAAAGAAGAAAATATTCACCTTTGTATAAAGAGTTAGATATCAGGGTGTCTGTTCTGCAGTGGGAGATGTATATATAGTATTTTGGCATATAGTGGAAAATCATAAGCTTTGTGCATCTGTATTTGAGATATGTCACTGATGTGTGGAGTAAAGTCTGCTATAAGATCCTGGAGGCAAACAAATTGTACAAGATTCCTATCACCCTGTGGGGAATTTAATTACTTTCCTGAGCATTTTTTTTTTTTTAAGTATTGGTGAAATGGTCCCATTGGAAAGGCTTGTAAATAGGGCCTCTCCAGGCAGGACCATCAGCTCAAAAATCTTTGTATAGTTTTGAAAATTGAGGAGTATCTCTGTTCTGAAGCATCTCTGGTGGTGTTTTCTGTTCTTGTTCTGTTATTTTACTGTAATACAAGCCTACAGTACTTGCACTAAAGAAAGCTTGTTAGGAAAAGCTTGCTGCTATGGAAGAAAGAACATATTAAACTTTTTTTCCTTTGCAATTTTTTTTTTTTGGTTAGCTTTTCCATTTTCAATTGAGTAGCATTTTGTAGAATAAAACAAATTAAGATTGAAGAGCCTCTGATGGTTGGTTTATTCCATCTTTTCTTCTTTTCTTTCCTGTCACTTCTCTTTTCCTTCTAGTCTTTTCTACTTTTGGCTTTGTGGGGGTAGAGTTGGTGTCTAGTGGGTGAGGGAAGCAGGGAATGCCTTGCCTGGAGCCTCTTTCTGCAAAACTGAGGTGTGTTGCTGGGAGGGGTGTAGAGCACCCTCACCTCCTTTCTCATGCTCTTTTTCCTCTTGACCATTTCCCACCCCCTCCCAATCCTGTTTCCTACTTCTCAGGGCCTGGTCATCAGCTAGCTGCCAACTACTGCCAAGGTGTGAGCCAATGAAAGTGCAAGGTGCTTTCCCTTCCTGGGGATATTTTGTCTGAACAGGTCTCTGGAAACCCAAGAATCTTCAAGGAACCAATGAAAGGTATCGCTCAGATTCTCCAGGTGCTCAAATGAGATCATGAGCAGGAAAGGGCCCTGAAAACAAGCAAGGCATGCAAATACGTAGAATGATCACATCCTTAGATTTCCTTTTTGAATGGACATATGCTGTTAGGTGTGGAACACGCAGAAATGTCAGCCCCCATTGTTCTGTAGACCAGGAAACCCAGGGTAAGTGGGGCACATTATTCTGAGTACTTTTCCCTTGCAGTGTAAATGGTAGGGAGGCATACCAGTGATTAGTTAATGCTCGTAGTGGTTGGCAGCTGGCTGAAAATTAGGCCCTGACTTGACACCACTTACTCCAAAGCTCCTTCAGGCAAGCTCTGCGTGCAGGCCTCATTCTCTGGAGGACCGAAGAGCACAGGACTGTGAGTCAAAGGGGCCCCGAATCCTAGGCTGTCCCCTCTACTCATTGGCAGTTGAGGTCTGGAGAAAGCCACTCAACCTCTTTGAGCTTCGGTTTTCTTGTTCGGGAGAGAGGGAATGAGAGTCTCACGATATCTCCTTTCCCTTTGAGAGGGCCCGGGGTACTCTTCCGCCTGAGCAGACAACACAGACTCGGGGGCATCTCAGTGGTACTTGTACTTTCCTGAGCAACGGCTGTGTCTCCTTGTGTCGTAAGTGTCAAGGAGGCAGTTACTTGGAACGTTCGCACTGGCTGCTGTAGGCCTCGGGGTTTATGCTGTCCAGAGAAGCCTGTGCTCCTGTGTCTATGCTTGTCTCTCATGCTGAGGCGCTTGCATAACATGTTTCATTTTCCAGCAGCACTTCGAAATCTGCTCCGTCTGTTAAAATTTCCACCTCTCCCCCCCTCCCCCGCCCCGTGGCACATAGGGAGGTCCATGTTCACCGGGCACTTAATAGAAGGAGTCCTAAGCAGACCTGCGGCTTTGTGAAGCTATTAAGTGCCTTAAAAGCATCCGGACAGCTTTTCCGTCTTTTCTTGAGTCAAACAATAAGGGGCCACCTCCTTAGGGTTCCCAAACCTAACAGGGTCCGTCAGGGCATTTCGCAGTCACCTCTGAGTCTGGGCTGTCTTGGTCCAAACCCAATCAGGGACCTGGATTGGTGGCCAACTCTATTGATGACATTCCCAACAGAGTTGGAGTTTTAGGGACTAATCAGAGTCCTCTCCCTCAGGGGAGAGGTCTTGGCAAGGGATTCCTAGGAATATCCCTTTTTGCTGGACCTAGGGTTCCCTGAGAGAGCCCAACTTTGTCAGTAGGCTTTCTTTGTTCATTGGACTGCCACCGCATAAGGGAAAAGGGCATTTCTTCTGGAGCCAGTATTTTCCAAGGTGTTCAGCAGCATTTGTCTCTTGGGCTACTGAACGAGATGATGTCTGTGAAGGCATCTGAGAAGTGCTAAAATAAGGAGGAGACTTCAATGGTTAAACCCTACAGACCTTGGTAATAAAGGCAACTAATGCAACTTGATTATGCTACAGCCATGGGGCTCTGGGCTCCAGAGTCATGTTTGAAATGGAAGGGTGTGATTTCCCTTTGGGCGCTATGTGTTTCAAGGATGGATGGGGTGGTTGGACGTGGGCACTGGCCCAGGGCCCCGCCGGGTGCACAGGCAGCAGGCCCCAGCGAGGAAGGGGGCTGATGGCCTCCCCTCTGGCCAGCCATGCACCTGATCTGGAGGCTGCTCTCACTCCTGCCCTTGCGCTTGCTGACAGAGTCTGTTCCACCCCTGACAAGACAACACAAGGACTGTTTTCTGAGAAACCGTGAGCTGTTAGGACAGGCCCATCTCCCCTTCTTTACAGTCAGCCTTTGCGTTTGCAGAACCTGCCTGGGGTGGAGAGAAGCTGTAGCCATGACTCTGCCCTTCGTGCAGGGTAGCTCCTCCCTCGTCTCCACTGGGCCCTGGTGGTCAGACACCCCAGTGAAACGATGGGGCTCTATGCACATCTGCAAGTTGCTGTCTCTGGAAAGTTCCACTTGTTTAAAGGAAAAAGAAAAGAAAAAAACAAACCTGCTTCAGGTTCCACCTCTGGAACTAGAAAGTCCTTAATCAAACTAAACACCTTCCCAAGTCCTTGTGTCACCCGAAGAAGAAACAAAATGTTTGGCCTGGTTTGTGGTGATTGCTCAGCTGAGTGTCTCTGAGGACACTTTGAGGACATGGCCGCATTTGTACATGAGGGACCCTACTCCTTATCCAAAGGCAAAGTATACGGTGCTGTGGGCCCTTGGATCTGGGGCTGTTCTAGAATACAGCAGTGCCTTGTCCTGTAGGGCATTTAGAAAGTGTTGTGTTATGTAGGCGATAATGTAAATTTTTTTTTTTTTATTGAGGTGAAATTCACAAAACACAAAAGCAACTATTTTAAAGTGAACAATTCAGAGACATTTAGTATTATACTAGATTCGCAGTGTTGTACAGCCACCACCTCTGTCTAGTTCCAAAACATTTTCATCGCTCCGAAAGGAAATCCTGACCCCATTAAACAGCCACCTCCCGTTCCCCTCTCTCCTCAGCCCTTGGCAACCACTCTTTCGGTCTCCATGGATTTATATTTAGGTAGTATTTTTAAGGATCCCAATGGCTCTATTTTCTGAACTAAAAACAATCATGAAACACTCGCATGGAAAATAAACTAATGGCTATGAATAGCAATATAGTCCCCTCCTTATTTTAGTGCTTCGTAGATTTCCTGTGCTTCACATTCGTGGGGTTATTCAGACGTCCAAGAGACAAACGTCGCTGAACGTATTGGCAATTGTCAGCTGTGGGAGAAATTCCTTTTCCCTTACACAGTGGCACGTCTGGTACACTGGCAAACAGAGTCACTACCTTGATCCACGGCATAAGGCCTGCATTTGTTTCTCAAGTAAAGCTGGAATAAACCTGAAGAGACAGACTATTCCCCGATGAAAACAGACACCTTTTTCGTGTTGTTAACATGGGAGAACCACATTTAAATTAATTTTAAAAATTAATGTGTAGATGAAGACGGTCACCATCATATTCTTACGGGTTTAAGGGAGAAAATATCTCGTTCATTCAAAACTATTTTTGTGTCCCTACTAAGTACATGACACCCATGAAAGTCACTACTGGGGACAGTTGTGTAAGACACTATTTATACAAGTGTTATATGAGGGATCTCCGCTTTACAGTCAGATGTTCTCATTTGAAATATCAGTTAAGTACACATCAGAAACTTCCCTCAAGGAGGTTACAGTCTGATCGGAGTGGAAGAACCAGGAAGATAGATGCTTACGTGGTTTGGCCCGTGGCGAGTGGGGCGTTTCAGAGAAGATTCCGCAGGGGAAGGGGCCCTGGGCTGGAAGGAGCAGGGGAAGTCTACAAGATGGAGGGGAGAGCAAGTATGCCCAGCAGAGGGAAGAGTCTGAGCAAAGACCTGGTGGGAGAGGAAAGCAGGAGGCATCTTTGGGGACCAGAAAGGAGCCCCCAATATCTGGAGCATGGGCTGATGTGAGGGGGTGATGGGAAGTTAACCTGAGCTCTGGAGGGCCTGAACGACAGGCTGGAATCTTTCCATCACTCAGTCATCCCAATGTAGTGTCTGTGCCAGGCACTGTCCTCCCTGCTGGGGAGATAGAAGTGAGAGGGACACACACACGCACACACACACACACACACACACACTCACACTCACACACAGCTGCCATCACTAATGGGGGTAGGCGTAAGTAGTTACAAGTGCACTGAGTCTCTCAAAGAAAATGTATAAAGTGTCATGGGTGCAGGTACCATGGGACTTTCCCTAATCTGGGAGGTGAGGGGTAGGGGGGAAGCTTTTCAGAACTAATGGTATTTAAGCTGAGACCCCAAAAGTAAGTGGAAACAAGAGCTTTATTTTGAGGTATTGGAGTTCCAGAAGGGATCTGAATGGGAGGGGAGGTGTCGTGGCCACAGCCACACTCCAGGAAGATTAATGCAGGGGGCGAGCGGGTGGGAGGAGTGAGGCCAGGGGCAGGGAGTCTATGAGGAGGCTCTGCCAACAGCCCAGTGAAGATCCAGCACCAGCAGTGGGGTCCGGAGGGCGAGGAGGTGCTCCTGGGAGTCCAAGATGTCTGGTCCCAGGAATAGAAAGTGTGAAGCAGGAGGAGGAGCTGGTGAGGGTGGGGAGGCCTGGTTCAGTGTAGGCGTATTATGAGGAACTTGCTGGATTTGCAGGTGTGCATGTGTCGCTGCAGTGCAAAGGCAGGCCTGGAGCTTTGGAGCAGGGCACCCAGGTTAGGGATTTCCTTCTGGAGAAAATCACAGAACCTTGCCGAGTGGTGCCACCATGAGTTCATGTTTGCAACCTGGCCTGGACCTCAGCACTTTGTGTTTTCCTGGCCAGTTCTCTCTCTTGTTCCCCAGAAGGGGTGCTCAGACCGCTTCCTCTCTCTCAAACCTTCCCCCAAACTCCGTGCTCTCCATGGATGACATCACCTCCCACTTCATAGAAAACGGCGGCCATCAGAAGGGGATCTCCTCAACCTGCCATTGCTGAATCCTCAAACCTATCAGCTTGTCTCCCCACCTTCCCTCCTTCACCTGCTTTAACAGAGAGGGGTCCCTCTGGCTCCCCAAGGCTCATTCCTCCACCTAGCTCTGGGTCCCATTACACTCCTTCTTCTCGGGGACGCTTGTCAATTAGTTTCCTCCTCCTTGTCTGTCACTGACCTCTGTCTCTCCAAGGGCCCCTTTCCATCAGCGTTAAATGAGGTCCAGTCTTGCCCATCTTAAAAATGACAAGCACCCTCCCTCGACCCCACCCCTCATCTCAGCCTCCCAGACAGAGTCTCAGAGGAGTTATCTTTTCTTGTGGTGCTACTTCCTCACGCCCCACTCTTCCTTCACCCACTCAAGTCTGCATCTCCCCTCACTGCCTCGAGACTACTTCCTTGTGACCAAATCCTACAGACGCATCCCCTTGACCGAGGCCCAGCAGCCCACACTGCTAACTGCTCCTTCTTTGAAATGCCACGTGCCTTGGCTTCCCTCTTCCTGCCCTTGACTCTCGTCTCTCCCTCACCGCCACCAAGAACAGTCTTTCCTCCCAAATATGTTTCAGATCTGAATGTGCCAGCCAGCCCTGCCGTCGCCATCCTCATGTAAGCCCCCGTGATCTCTCATCTGGACAACTGCGGCTGCCTCCAGTCCCCCACTCTGCAGCCAAAACACCAAACTGATTTTGCGTGTTCACAGCCTACTTTCTGCAGGTTCTGGGCCCGTGGATTACATTAAGAATGAACTGTGAAGACTAGGACAGGCCATAGTCAATGCTTTTTGTCTACTGCATTTTCCTTAAAAGCTTAGCAAGCTTTTAATTGGTCTGCTTCTGGTTCAGTTCTCATATAAAATTCACAGCTAAAGATCTAGGACAGGCATCGTTTTAACACCACATGGGAATCTAGGGCGGTTTGAGAAGGTGAAATTAAAACCTTCCCTGTGCCTAGCTACACCAAACCACCAAGTTGACTTTGATGTGAAGACCTCTAGGTAGATTTGTGCTGAAGTCTCTTCCCAGGGCCCGAGGAGGGCCACCCCTCCCTTCTTTCCTCCCTCCCTCCCTCATCTAACACACCTTTGCTCTCTGGGACTTCAACTGGAAGATGGACAAGTAGGAGGTACACCTGACTTCCTTCCATACCTGCTTCCTCTCTCGTCCCCACTACCCTCCAGACCACAGGTCAGGGCTTTCTCTTTTGTTCTCCTGTTTAGGTAAAGCTCTACAACCAATTCTGTTAGGCTTGCTTCTTGATATCTTAAAGAGGAAGTTAAAAGACATCCAGCGTATCCTTTTTCTTAACAAAGACTGTCTTTTGAGAGTATCGTCTGGCTGGAAAATCTTGTTTTGGATGTCAGAAGCTAACTATTCTGCTCTATATTTGTTTATTTGATAATCCCAACTCGACTTCCAAGACAAACAGATGATTGCGTGGATCAGGAAGAAGTCTCATGCACAGAAATGCAAAAGAGAAATGCAAGTTATCCTATTTTTCACAATAGGATGTTATATCATTACAGACTTCCTATTTTGCTTAGGGTGAGTCCAAAATGTGTAAGAGGGTTCTTTGGGGTCTGAGCCATGCTTATCTCTGCGGCCTCGTCTGAGCAAACTTGCAGCCTCACTTTCACATCCACCACCCTGGACTTTTCTCGGTTCCTTCAGCACATTTTGTTCAGGACCTTCCTACAAGCTTTAGCGTAGTCTGGAAAGCTCTTTGCCTCTCTCTCTTTAATTGACCAACTCCTACTCATTTCTCAGGTTTTGATTTAAAGGTCATTGTCTTGGAGAGGCTGTCCCTGACCCATGGCATCTCTCAGAGCACCTTGTACCCTTGTGACTATTTATTATTTTAATGATGTGTTAAGTACCTCTGTTCTCCACTGGAACATCAGCTGCAAGAGTGATGTCTGTTTTGTCTGCCTGGCACATCCTTAGGTCATCGTCGTCTCTAATCTAGATGAGAAAGATGAGCTTCTAAAATGCGAATCTGCTTGAAACCCTTCTGTGGTTCCTCCTTTTACTCAGGTTAAAGTCAAGGGCCTTTACGTACCTTCCAAGGCACTACACCATCTGGCCCGTCTCCTCCTACGTGCCTCTGGACTGAACGTCTTTCAGTGTATTGCAGGGGCTGAACCTTTGCCTGCAATTCTTCAGACATGCTCTATCCAGTATACACAACCTCTCATTTATCCTTCAGGTCTTAGCTGAGAGCTGCATTGATTGATCAATGATTGATCGATTGATTGGATTTGAACAGTTCATTCATCCTGTTCTGGGTGCCAGGAACCATGGTAAGTGCTAAGGAAACAGGGTAAACAAGACAAATCAAAGCCCTGGTCTCCTCCATGTTATCTTCCGTAACCACCCTCACCCTGAAGCTGTTGCATGTCTCCCCTCTGGGCTTCCCTGTGCCCTGAAAACCCCCTAACACTGCCTTATCACACTGCTGTAGTGACTGTTTATCTGTCCATTTCCCCTGCTAGCCCATGAGCTATTTGAATGAATCTATGAACCATCCCAGTCCTCTGCTCAGAGTAGTTAAAAAACAGGAAATGGCATAGAATGGATGAGCTGGGCCACAGAGGCTGCGGGCAGGAGCACAGGGCAATGTGGATCAGAGGGCGGAGATGGAGGCAAAGGAAGAAGAAGAGGTCCCCATTCCTCCTTCTTCCTTGGGGAGTGTGGTCTGAGAAATGTGCTTGGAGCCAGACACAAAAGGTCACATATTGCGTGATTCCATTAGGGGAATTGGTAAACCCAAAGGGACAGGAAGCAGGTTGGTAGTTGCCAAGGGCTAGGATGAGGGAGGAAGGGGGAGTGACCGTTTAGTGGGTATGGGGTTTTCCTTTGGGGTGAAGAAACTGTTTTAGAACTAGGTGGAGGTGGTCACAGCACATCATTCTGAATGTACTGAATGCCACTGAATTGTACACTTTTAAAGTGATTAATTTTGTTATGCGAATTTTACCTCAATGAGGAAGGAAGGAAGGAAGGAAGGAAGGAAGGAAGGAAGGAAGGAAGGAAGGAAAGAAGGAAGGAAGGAAGGGAGGGAGGGAGGGAGGGAGAGACGGGGGGAGGGAGTGAGGAAGAATGAGAGGGCGGGAGGAAGGGAAGGGAAGGGAAATGAAAGGAAGGGAAGGGACTTGGAGGGTGGGGAAGATGTGGGGTCGTTTCTTTCCCTCTGTCAGTCCTGAAGTCACAGTGACCTCTCAGACTCTGCGGCTGGCTGGGTCTGCTTTGACAGGAGGCAGGGCTTCCCAGAGCCACCTGGTTCTTCTCCAGGTACAGGTCAGCTTGGAACACCAGGGTACCGGCCCCTGTATGCACCTGGGGACTCTGTAAGAACATCACAACTTCTCAGACATAGGGGCTAGATGGTGGGGCTAGTCAGCCATCCAAGGCTTCGAGTCCCAGCTGGGCAGGGCACTTATTAGCTGAGTGTCCTTGGACAAGTCATCTGATTCTTCTGAACTGCCATTTTCTCATCTCCAAAAATGAGGATACAAATACCTATTCCATAGGGTTCTTGTGGGGATTATGTGAGATAATGCACTTAAGGTGACCCAAACACAGTAAGTCCTGAGTAATGATGAATGCTGTCACTCTGCAGCCATCCTTCCTCATTACAACATGAAGGAGGTGGAACCCAGAGAGTGGAAGCAACTCATTCACGGCCACACAGCTAGCTCGGGACAGGCCCTAGCTTCCTCTGCAATCATTTCCACCCCTGTCTTGATCAAGCCTTTTCTGAGAATCCCTAACTGATCAGATGAATTGATAGCCTGCCCTTCACACACTGATCGGTTACCCCACCCCCATTTGGCAATGGAATTAGAAAACCACAGGCTGCTGCTATTTTCCAGCCCTGCCACTAACTTATGCAAACAAGCACAGAATGGTGACGTTACCTGCCCAAATTTAAACAGCAAGTAAGTCGCTAAGCCATGTCAGGGAATTGCCTGTTCATATTATTTGCATATTGTTTAATGAGGTAGTTCTTTTTGGTTTGCAGGGTACACAGGTACTCAGCACGATTTGGTGGAAGGTATGAGTGGGAGCAGCTCCAGGACTCCTAGAACGGGGCCAAGCCTGAAGTCTGGAGGTGCCCTTCTCCCAGGTTGGCAGCAAATGCCTCCAGGGGGAAAACAAAATCCAAGGAAGGGATGGGTGGCCAGGAGGGGTGGTGGGAGAGGGAAGGTGCCCCTCTATTCACCAACAGAGTAGACTTTCTGAAGGAGGAGGTTGTTCTGGTTTTTCCTAACCCTGAGGGAACTATGGCAGACAGTTTTGTACGTTGGGGTGTTCCATGGACAGTGCTAGTATCAAATCTTCCCACCTGTAAATCCAGATTTTGGATTCCAGGTACGCAGAAGTCCCAAGAGAGCTCCTTCTCAATATGAAACGTGCAGGCCAGCTGCAAAGGAAGGATGGCCGGTGACTCAGGCAGCTGTCTCCTGGATGCAGGTGGCTAGGCGATACCCATAGCCAAGGCAGGGCTTGCCTTGACCAAGCCTGACAGTGACTCATTTTGGTCACTGTGGCAGAGGGGACAGATGCTCACGAGGCTCGGGCAGGTCTCTGACTGTTTGGGAATGCCCCAGTTACCTCTCAGGGAGGGTGGGTAACCATGGCCTCGAAGCACTCAGACCTCAGTACATGGAGCTCCAGAAAAACCTTCCCAGGTCAGACCCTCAGCTTGCTGTGGTCTGGGGGCTACCACACACCCCGCATCCCTGCCTTTGACCCCGTCCCCAACTCTGTCCCAGTCTGTAACAGCAGTTGGTAGAGACACTCAGTAACAACTATCTCTTGACTCAATAGGGCATTCATAGAGGGGAATCCAGGGTTTGAATAGAAGCTGGAATAGTTCTCATTTCATCATAGGCTCTTGGTGTGAGGAATTGTGCATATTATGTGTCCCCTTTCTTCCACATTCTCAGCATTCCAGGGGTTGAATTTCCTCTATAACATTCCCAGGGCAGAATGGTTACCCAATTTTTGCCTTGAACTCCTCCAGTGACAGAGAGCTTACTTCCTTACAAAGCAGCCAGTAACATCCCCAGGCAGTTCTCATGTTTGGAGAGTTCATCCTTACACTGGTCCTTCCCTACGCTGTGTCCCATCTGCTTCCTGCTTCTTTCATTCATGGTCCCCACAGAAGATAGCCATTCCCTATTGCCCATGGCTTTCAGAGGTTTGAAGACATCTAATGGGTCTTTCTCTAAGAGAGACCACCATAGGGTTTAGCAGGAGGAACGAAATCCGGTCCTTTCGGTCCTCAGGGAAGATTTGCCCTGAGACAGGCCCGCGACAAAGAGGCTTTCTTTGCCTTCTTTCTCTGTGGACCTGCACGTGGGCCCAAGATAACAGTGTGGTGGCTCTTGAGCCCTATGGATGGAGGACACAGAGCCTTGTTAGCTGGAAAGGCCTCAGCCCATTGATTCCCAGTAGAGCATTTCTGGATCCCTGGGGCTGAGGGACATGGTGTCCTAGAGAGAGCACTGTCCTTGGAATTTGACCACGAGGCTCCCAGTTCTGGTTTTATCACTTCCTGATTGGGATCCGTTAAGCAAGTTGCTTAAACTTTCTGAGCTATAATTTTTCTGCTATAATATGAGAAAATATCTTACTATTTTTAAGCAGATCAAATGACATCATGTATGGGAAAATGCCTTGTCAACCAAAACACGCCCTACAAATAATTCAAGTGGTAAGCAAAGGGGCTCTGAGCTTGGAGCGTGTGGTCTGGGCCTTCCCAGTGGGTGAATGTGGCGGAGTCTGTTTGAAGAGAACTTCAGACTCCTCCAGCCCTGTGCCTTGTCCTTGGCACCCTGTGGGGCTCCCTACTTTGGAGCTCACAGCTCCCCATCCTGCCCAAGTGCCTCAGACCTGGCTTTGGAGACCTGGAGAGAATGGGTGAACCTCAAAGGGTTGGGGTTTGGGGTGGGGGCCAGGCAGGAGGTGCAGGCAGGGTCCCCTGGCTTTCAGTTGGTTCTCTTCTCTCAGGAGGCCCCAGGGCTGCCTGCCCAAAGCTGCACCTGCACAGCCACTGCCCTTCATAGCTGCCATCACTCCCTACCCAGCCTTTAATTTAGACAGAGACTAATTCTAATCCCCCAATTAGAATGGGTTTTATTGAGAGAAGCAGTGGAGGGACTGGGACTCAGAGAACCCAGCCTAATGACAGTGGAGGCATCATAAAGACGGAAGATCTCATCTAATCCAGCCCTCTTATTGGACAGATGAGGCCCCAGGACGGGGCGGCTGCCCAGGCTGGGTAGTACCCTGGGCTGAGTCTGCTGCACTGGGGTCTCCCAGGTCCCTAACATCTTGCCACCTCTCTGCAGACTCGCTGCCTCCAGCCTGCGGCCTGTGACTACACACATCCTGGCTCACTGGTAAGCCTGAGTCTCGTGACTGGGCAGAGATGGCTGCTGCCCTTACCCTCCTGGTGTCACGGGAGCAGAAAGGCCAGGAGCCTCCACAAATAGCAGCATGTTGTCACCCGCCTAACCCCAATCCGGTTTATCCTGAGTTAGCAGAAGCACCCGTGGGTTGTACTTCCCAGGCGGGGCTGGGTGGGCAGCCCTGTCCTTCCTCATGCCACACGGTGCCCTGAGGGTGGAAGAGCTACAAACAAGAGGGAACACTGGAGGAAGGAGAGCGAGGTCTGCATTATCTTGAAGAGGGGGTGTGAGCTGAGATGGGCTGGGGCTCAGGTAGCCTGTCTCAGTGGGGCCACATCTCCACCCTGCGGGGGCAGCCCCCATCCCCCGGGCAGCGGCCTTGGCTCAGCTGTGGTCAGACATGAGGCAGATGCTGGGCAGAGCTGGTGGCCTCAGTCTTTTTGTCCTCCCACCCTCTCAGCTTGGGTTCCCCAGCTGTAAAGCAGGAACAAGTCCCATCCCTTACCTGCCTGGGGGGACATTGAGCAGGAGTGAGATAATGTCTGCACTGGCTCAGTCCTCCACTGAGGGAGGAAGCTTCTAAACACACGTCTATTTTTACTGCCTAGAGCTCTGCCTGGCTCCATCTGGGGGTCCCTGCTGCTCCCCGGCCCCACAGAAGCAGTCTGCAGGCCCCACAGGCCCATCCTAGGCATGGCTGAGGGAGCTCCAAAGGCTCAGCTCTCTGGGGCCTGTGGCCCTGGGCCTGAATTAATAGCCCATTGTTCAGGGTTCAAGGAGCCACCACCCGCCCCTGGCATTCTGGTTCAGCCAGGAGTCTGGGCGACCAGGCGTGGCCTGGGCCTAATGAGCAGGGTGTGCCCTGAGGAGTTGTTAGGAGTAGGGTGACAGCTGTGGGCAGGTCCCCACCCACGGCCAACTGGTGGGCGGACTGGCTTACACAACAGTCACCTGTGCTAGGGGCACTGCATGGCATCCTTGCCTAGTGTTTATTTTCAAAAAATAAATACTCAACTTTAGTGGTGGGGGTGGGAATTATTTCCAAGTGTTTAAAAAGCCATCATGCTAATAACACTTTTTAAATCCCCAGATCTATTGTATTAGGAAAGCTGATGTAGGTTTGTAGGATTTCCACCAATTACAAAGAGTGTAGAATGCCAGAACATAGCTGGCTTCTTGTGTTCCTCAGCTAACTCCTTTCCCTCAACTTGCCAAAGGAAGAGACTTCTGCAGTCACTGGGGCCGTGTGGGGGGTGGGCCTTACACCTGGCCATCCTCCACACCTCTGTCAGGACGAGCTTGCGGCTCTCTGGCTCTGTGGGCAAACAGAACCGCAGCTCAGCCTCCTGTTGTCCTTTCGTGGGTTGAAAACTTTTGGCAGGACGATGGGCTTCCTGGGCTTGCCTAGTTTTCGTGCATAGGGCTGTCATTTAAAATCTCTGGAAGCTCATGGAGTTTTGGACCCAATCAGTTTCTAAGTATCAGCCAAGTGGACTCAAGGTGCTGTCCACCTACTATTGTGTCTTGGGGGGACAATTCTGTTTGCGAGAAGCTGGCCTTCTGCCTTTCAACAGAGGTTCGTTTGGTTGGTATGTGGGAGTGGGTCTGTCGAGCACCACAGGTGAGGTGCCTGTGTGTGCACACGGAGTCTTGCATTCCGGGTCCTGCTATTAGCTGGGGGGTTTCCAGTTTAGAAATTGGATTGTAGAATCCAATGGGAAAGCTATGGCAAAAACAAGGGTAGGTGAGGCTGAGAAGAAAACTGTGGTGGAAAAATGTATTCCTGCTCCTCAGGTGGAGGATACTGGGTCTAGCAACAGAGTGAGAATGTGGAAACACCATACTTCCACGTGGGGCGGGGCCAGAATAGAGGCTGTTCCTCTAGAATCTCTTTCCAATATCCTAGGTGCCCTGGCCACAGTGAGGGCGTCTGCTAACACTCAGTCAGCCACTTCCTTCATCCAATAGTTTTGCAGTTCAAGGTGACAGGCTCTGGAGATACCGAAAGACCAAGCAATCCTTGGGAGAGCTCTTGTCAGCACAACTTCTGATCTAGCGCTGGACCAGATCTCTCTTCTGAGCCCCAAACCCCATCAGGCTGCCCACTGACACCCCTAGTCCAGTCTTCAGGGAGCGGCAGGGGGATACCATCTGCTGAAAACAGGAATTAAATGCAAACGCCTCCCCTGTGCTCCAGACACCATGGCCCATTCAGGCTCCAGGGCATGCTAAGCTCATTTTTCCATCTACCTTTGCAACACACTATAATTGCTATTCTTACTTCTGTTTTTCCAATGTACTTCTGAAAAACTGAAATCTCTCCTTCCCTCTTCTGGGGAGCATTCTTCAACCAAACCCTTAAAATCGATCTCAGTGGAGGGAGTTCCCATCGCCAGCAAAGGAAGGGGTGTTGATTAATTGTTAAGTTAGGGGACAGCTGGTAGTGGGGGGTCAGAGGAGAAAATTCAGAAGTAGCTTCAGTCTTGCAAGTGAGACAATTATATATTATGATGAAGGGAGTGAGGTAAGGGGGGCAGGGGCCACGCCTAATTTAGTGGGAGACCTTGGGCAAGTGCTTGTCTTATTCTAAGCCTCAATCACCCACCTACAAATTGGGAATGATGAATCCCACCTCTGAGGGTATTGCGAGGACCAAATGATATAACCGTTATGAAAACGTTTAACCCGACCCTGACCTGCAGGAGATACTTATAAATGACAGCTCTCCTTTCCTTTCCCACAAGGCAGAAGCCCACTGCAAAGGCCAGGAGAGCCTGCTAAGTACCCCCAAAGCGTTTACAACCCACAGGGCACTCTTAGGACCATGAGGAGGTGGAAGGTCTAATCCACAGGGGTGATGGGGATTGGGAAAACTGGGCGTTAACAAATTGTCCAGCACGTGGCCATCATACCTATCTCTTCATTAGCCTGAGTTGATGGACACCACTACTTGTCAACGATACCCTGTTTACCTTCCCTCCACCTGGGCCAGACAGTTGCTGTCACCCCTTTCCACTGTCCACATCACCACTCAGCCACACAGCAGGTCTAGAAGTCAGTTCCATGCCAGAGAGGGGGTCAGCTCTCCTCAGTCCCCTGAGCCCCCAGCCCCACCCCTGTCTGGCTCCTGGACCAGCAGAGCTAGAGGGGTGTCCCTGCCAGGGCTGAGGATCTCAGTATAGAAAGCCCTGAGCTCGTTCCCCCACCCCACTTTTTATTAACAGATACAGGACCTGGCAAAGGCCACGCAGGGTGTTACAAGTCCTAACTTGTAGGCTGAGGCCTCCCAGGGCAGGGGCTCATCACGTTCCCTCACCTACTTCCTTCCCTCAGCCCCTCTGCACAGGACACACCTGAGGCAGGGCCTTCTCCTCTTTGTATATACTAACCTCTAGGGGGCTGGCTGAGCTTGTGGGACCAGGGTATCAGATAATGGGTTCATGGGAGAGGTCTCCTGAACCTTCCTACTCCATCCCTGTCTGTCTTCTGGTGAACTGAGGTGGCAGAGACTCAAATTGAAAGGGTCCACGACGTTCCTCAGCCCTAGAGCCTGGCAGCCCCTCGGAGAGTCCTTCACAGCCACTCAGGCACTCCCTTATTCCTCCACTACCCTCCATGCCCACTGCTTAATAAGTCACCAGCACGACGCTGGGCTGGCGTGGGTGGAGAAGATGCAGGCTGAGTGCACAGGTATAGCAATAATTGAAGTAGAGAGAGCAAGGTCAACCTCTAGAAGATTCAAGACAACTCCCCCACCCCTTCCTCAATTCTACTTTCTCCCAAATGTCTACAAATCCAAAGAGCATGATGTTGGGCATTGTAGCGAGACATGCAGAACAACATTGTCCTGTGCCTGGGACAGAAGGGAAGACAAGCCAGACGCGGCCTCCTTGTCCGGGAGGCTCACACGGCAAGTATGGACAAACGGGCTTCAGGGCTCAGGGTCCCCACTGGCCAGCCCCTTCACTTGAATGAGGTCTACAGCGTCCAGAGGGCAGGATGTGGGAGTTGCCACTGTATAAAGTGTTGTCTGGGTCCAGGGTGTGAGGTGGAAATGGGGGAGAGTTGGAGTAAAAAAGACCCAATATGGAGACACAAGAAACCAGGCTCTTCAGGGTAGAATTCAGCAGGAAGCCCTTCTGGAACTTCTTTCTCCCACTAGCACAAGCCATATTAGCATTTGAGAACCTTCCAAATCCATTGTGATGCCATATGGAAAGCCGTGACACTGTGGGGAGACCCTAACTGCCAACAGGCAGACAGAGCCAGGGTTTGGGTGCCCTCAGAGCAGGATCACGGCAACGCTGCATGGTTTATTTTATTTTATTTTATTTTATTTTGTATTGTACTGTGGTAAAATATATACAACAAACAACTTATCTTGACTCTTTGACTTCAAGAGACTACATAACTGTGACATTAAGAAATTGAGTTGTCTGTGTTTGAACTCTCATGAATAAGCTTTGTACATAGTTCGTTTGTTTTGTAAAAGGTGGTAAAATACACATAACATAAAAAATTACCATTTTAACTGTTTCTAAGTATGCAATTGGGTAGTGTTAAGTATATTCACATTGTTTTGCACCCATCTCTAGAGCTTTTTCATCTTGCAAAACTGAAACTATACCCATTAAACATAGCTGTCCATTAACCCTCTCTACAGCCCCTGGCAACTGTTTTTTGTTTTTTTCATTGAGGTATAGTCTACATACGGGAAATGCATAAATCTTAAGTGTAACATTCAGTGAATTTTGACAGATGCATTCACCAATATAACTACATCTCCAATCAAGGTACAGCATATTTTCATGACCTCACAAACTTGCTTTTTTCCCTTTTCTTTTTTTAAAGTATTATTAATTATAATCAAAATCACCGGGCTATACATTAGATTCCCAGAACTTCTCTGTTGATCCCCACCCCCTACCTCTAGGCAACCAATGTTCTGATTTCTATCATCACAGGTTAGTTTTGCCTGTTCTAGAACTTCATTTAAATATCATCCGATATGTACTCTTTTGTGCTGGCTTCTTTCTTTCAACCATGTTGAAAGAAAGCAAGGTTGTTGAGATCCATCCATGTAGCATCTATTAGTAGTTTGTTCATTTCTTAAAAATAATTTTTTAATTTCTCAATTACAGTTGACATACAATATTATATTAGTTTTCGGTCTATAACAGTGATTAGACATTTATATAATTTACGAAGTGATCACCCTGATAAATCTAGTACCCATCTGACACCATACATAGCTGTTACAATATTATTGACTATATATCTTATGCTGTACTTTACATTCCCATGACTATTTTGTAACTACCAATTTGCACTTCTTAATCCCTTCCCCCTTTTCACTCATCTTCCAAACCCCCTTCCACCTGGCAACCTTCAAAATGTTCTCTGTATCTATGAGTCTGTTTCCATTTTGCGTGCTCCTTTATTTTATTGTTTAGGTTCCACGTATAAGTGAACTCATATGGCATTTGTCTTTCTTTGTCTGACTTAGTCCACTCAGCACAATACCTTCTAGATCCATCCATGTTGTTTCAGGTGGCAAGATTTCATTTTTTATGGCTGAGTAATATTCCATTATATATATATATATATATATATATATATATATATATATATATATATATATATATATATCACATCCTTTTTATCCATTCATCCCTTGATGGACTCCTAGGTTGCCTCCATAACTTGGCTATTGTAAATAATGCTGAAATGAACATATAGATGCACATGTCCCTCCGAAGTAGTGTTTTGGGTTTCTTCAGATAAATACCCAGAAGTGGGATTACTAGGTCATTCTTTGCCTCTTGTTATAGCCTTTGTTTTAAAGTCTATTTTGCCTGGTATAAGTATTGGTAGCCCAGCTTTTATGTTTGTTTGTTTGTTTCCATTTTCATAAAATATCTTTTTCCATCCCTTTACTTTCACAGTGTGTGTGTCTTTTGATCTGAAGTGAGTCTCTTGTAGGCAGCATATGTAAGAGTTTTGTTTTCTTATCCATTCAGCCACCCTATGTCTTTTGATTGGAGCATTTAATCCAATTACATTTAAAGTAATTGTTAATAGATATGTAGTTACTACCATTTTATTATTCATATTTTTGTTTCTTCTTCTTTTTCTTCCTCTTCTCCTCCTCCTCCTTCTTCTTCGTCATCTTCTTCAAGAAGTCCCTTTAACATTTCTTATAATACTAGTTTGGTGGTAATGAACTCCTTTAGCTTTTTTTTGTCTGAGAACCTCTTTATCTCTCCTTCAATTTTAAATGATAACTTCGCTGGGTAGAATAATCTTGGTTGTAGGTCCTTGCTTTCTATCACTGAATATTTTGTGCCAATCCCTTCTGGCCTGCAAAGTTTCTGTTGAGAAGTTAGCTGACCATTTTATGTGAGCTCCCTTGTAGGTAACTACCATGTTTCCCCCAAAATAAGACCTAGCCAGACCATCAGCTCTAATGCATCTTTTGGAGCAAAAATTCATATAAGACCCAGTCTTATTTTAATATAATATAAGACCAGGTCATACTATAATATAATATAATATAATATAATATAATATAATATAATATAATATAATATAATATACTGTAATGTAATGTAATGTAATATAATATAATATAATATAATATAATATAATATAATAGTGAGTCTAATATAATATAATGTAATATAATATAATATAATACCAGGTCTTAAATTTTGCTCCAAAAGACGCATTAGAGCTGATGGTCCGGCTAGCTCTTATTTTGGGGGAAACATGGGTAGTTGCCTTTCTCTTGCTGCTTTTAAGATTCTGTCTTTTTCTTTCATCTTTGGCATTTTAATTATGTGTCTTTGTGTGGGCCTTTTTGGGTTCATCTTGTTTGGGACTCTCTGTACTTCCTAGGCTTTTATGTCTACTTCTTTCACCAGGTTAGGGAAGTTTTCCATCATTATTTCTTTAAATAGATTTTCAATTCCTTGCTCTCTCTCCTCTCCTTCTGGTACCTCTACAATGTGAATGTTGGTATGCTTGATGTTGTCCCAGAGACCCCTTAAACTATCTTCATTTTTTTTTTTTTGATTCTTTTTTCTTTTTGCTGTTCTGATTGGGTGTTTTCTGCTATCTTATCTTTTAAATTGTTGATTCGAACCTCTGCTTCATCTAATTTACTTTTGATTTCCTCTAATGTAGTCTTTATTTCAGTTACTGTAGTTTTCATTGTTGACTGGTTCTTTTTTATATTTTCTATCTCCATTTTTATGTTTCCTATCTTTTTTTTGTTCTCACTAAGATCACTGAGCGTCCTTATAACCAGTGTTTTGAACTGTGCATCTGGTAGATTGCTTGTCTCCATTTTGTTTAGTTCTTTTTCTGGAGCTTCGTTCTGTTTTTTCATTTGGGACATTTCTTTGTCTCTCATTTTGGCTGCCTTCCTGTGTTTGTCTCTATGTATTAGGTAGAGCTGCTATGTCTCCCAGGCTCAGTAGAGTGGCTTTATGTAGTAGATATCCTGTGGGGCCCAGTGGTGCAGTCTCCTTGGTCACCTGAGTTGGGTGCTCCAGGTGTGTCCCTTGTGTGGGTTGTGTGTGTCTTACTGTTGTAGTTGAGCCTTGGTTGCTGTTTACACATCAATGGAAAGATTTAACCTTCGTGTTCATTAGTTATCAGGACTGGCCATGACTACAGGGGAGGAGCTGTTGTGCAGGGATTGACCCTACAGAGCAGGATTTGCTTTATCAGGGCTCTGGTGCCTGCCTAGTCTGCCCTTTGAGTGTATCATCTGTGGAGGTGGCCTGGTGGTACTCCAACTTGGTCTGAAGCCAGCCACAAGGCAGGCTGGCCCCAGAGCCTCCTGGGAGGGACCCTGCTGCAGACCAAATTCAGTCACTGCCTGGGGCCACCTGGCATGAGCCACAAAGCAATACACAGATGTCTTCCACCTGTGTTTGGAGAGGCTAAGCTATGAACCGAGGCCAGTTGCCACTAGTGCCAGGATTGGGGCTGCTTATTAGCAAGAGGTATGGCACACACTGAGGCCAGCTGAAGCCTGTTTGGGGTTTGTGAATCTTTGAGAGGTTTTAGGAAAGACTGCAGTGTGAGACAAGGCAGGTTGTTTGTGGAAAAGACACTAGAAGCGGCTTGGGTGAACCTGCAAGTTGGTAGGGGAGGGGTCTCAGGGAGTCACCAGGGCAGGGATAATGGCATTAGCCAGGTTGATGGACACTCAGATATGGCGGCTGCCTGCTTCTGCATGCTGGGAGAGGGAAGGGCTCAATAAAGAAACAATGGCTTCTGCCAGCACTTCCGTCTGGAAGAAAGCTTCCCCTCCATCCCTTGCCTGGAAGCCAGACATTTCAGTTCCTCCCTTTATGTCTCTGGCACCTTTCAAGCTGCTGCCCCAGTGCTGGAACTCAGAGCAAGTGAGTCTGTCAGTGATTAAATCCGTGTGCGAGCCTTTTGAGAGGAATGCTTGGCCACCCTCCACAGGGGAGACTTTGACTGGTCTCACTCAGCCACAATCTCCCCTGGTTTTCACAGAAGTTGTGAGGACTTCTCTTCCCAGCAATGCAACCCTGGGCTGGGGAACCTGGTGTGGGGCTGGGACCCCTCACTCCTCAGGGGTGACCTCTGCAACTGAGATATACCTCCCAATTTTTAACCACCACACGTGGGTATGGAGACCAGCCCATTCTGTGTCACCACCCCTCCTACCAGTCTCGATGTGGCTTCTTCTGTATATCCTTAATTATAGGACTTCTGTTCAGCTAGGCTTCAGGTGATTCTGAATGATGGTTGTTCTGTAGTTTAGTTGTAATTTTGATGTGGTGGTGAGAGAATGCAAGCACAGAGTTTATCTATTCTTCCATCTTGACCAGAAAATCAGTAATTTGTTCATTTCTAATTGCTGAGTAGTAGTCCATTGTATGAAGATACCAAAATTTGTTCATTTTTCCACATGTGGGTGGACATTTGGCTTGTACTCCAGTTTTTGCTATTGTGAATAAAACTGCTATGAAAATTATTGGGCAACTTTGTTTTGTGAATATGTGCTTTCATTTCTCTTGGGTAAATAGTTGGGAATGGAATTGGTGAATTAAAGGATAGGTCTATGTTTAACTTTATAAGAAAGTGCCAAACAGTTTTCCACAATGGTTGTACCATTTTACACCCCCACCAAAAATGTCTGAGTTCCAGTTGCTCCAGGTCCTTGCCAACATTCAGTATTGTTGGTCTTTTAAGTTTAGCTATTCCAGTGGGTGTAAAATGTTATTGCACTGTGGTTTTAATTTGCATCTCCTGATTAACACAGTGATGTTGAGCAATTTTCATTTGTTTATTGACCATTTGTAATCTTATTTTGTGACACGTCTGGTCAAGTTTTTTCTCCTTTATTTTTTGTGAGGTTTTCATTTTTCAGTATTTTATTATTGATCTGTTGGTATTCTTTATATATTCTGCATACTAGAACTTTGTCAGATATATATCTTGTGAATATTTCTGTGTAGACTGGCTTACCTATTTTCTTAACAATATCTTTTCTTTTTTTTTTTGAATAAGGGTTAAGCACTGAGATATTCTTTTTTTTCTTTTTAATTGGGGAATATTGGGGGGCAGTGTGTTTCTCCAGGCAGTTGTTCTTCAATCTAGTTGTGGAGGGCGTAGTTCAGTTCCAAATCCAGTCGCTGTTTTTAGTCTTTTGTTGCAGGGGGCACAGCCCACAATCCCATGCGGGAATTGAACCAGCAATGTTGTTGAGAGCTTGCGCTCTAACCAACTGAGCCATCTGGTCGCCCCTTAACAACATCTTTTGATTTAATAATTTTTTTTGATGAAGTCTATTTTATCAATCCTTTTTTTAAAAAAATTTTTTTTGTATTTTTTTAAATTTATTTTTTAATTTATTGGGGTGACAATTGTTAGTAAAATTACATAGATTTCAGGTGTACAATTCTGTATCACATCATCTATAAATTACATTGTGTGTTCACCACCCAGAGTCAGTTCTCCTTTCATCACCATATATTTGATCCCCCTTACCCTCATCTCCCACCCCCTAACCCCCTTACCCTCTGGTAACCACTAAATTACGTTCCCCAGATTAATTTTCAAAACCCCATGGCCATCTTGTGGTTACTGATTGTTTTATAATCCCCTCACCTTCCCCCTTAACCCCACCCCCCCGCCCATCTAGCAACCCTCAGTTTTTCCTCTTTGTCTCCAAAACTGTTTCTGATTATTTCATTCACTTATTCTTTTCTTTAGATTCCGCATATAAGTGAGATCATATGGTACTTATCTTTCTCTGTCTGACTTATTTCACTTAACATAATGTTCTCTAGGTCCATCCATGTTGTTGCAAATGGTAAGATTTCTTTCTTCTTTATGGCTGCATAATACTCCATTGTATAAATGTACCACAGTTTCTTAATCCAGTCATCTACCGATGGGCATTTTGGTTGTTTCCATGTCTTAGCTATTGTGTATAGTGCTGCAATAAACATAGGAGTACATAAAGATTTTTGAATTGGAGTTTTGAATTTCTCCGGATAGATACCTAGGAGTGGAATTACTGGATCATAGGGTAGTTCCATTTTCAGATTTTTGAGATACCTCCATACTGTTTTCCATAGTGGCTGCACCAATCTGCAATCCCACCAACAGTGCACAAGCGTTCCCTTTTCTCCACATCTGCGCCAGCACTTGTTGTTTGTTGATTTATTGATGATAGCCATTTTGACTGGGATGAGGTGGTATCTCATTGTGGTTTTTATTTGCATTTCTCTGATGGTTAGTGAGGTTGAGCATTTCTTCATATGTCTGTTTGCCATCTGTATGTCCTTTTTAGAAAAATGTCTCTTCAAGTCCTCTGCCCATTTTTTAATTGGGTCGTTTGTTTTTTTGGAGTTGAGTTGAGTGAGTTTTTTATAGATTTGTGATATTAATCCCTTATCAGATATATCATTGGCAAATATCTTTTCCCATTCAGTAGGATCCCTTTTTGTTTTATTGATGGTTTCCTTTGCTGTGAAAAAACTTTTTAGTTTGATATAATCCCACATGTTTATTTTTTCTCTTACTTCCCTTGCGCGAGGGGATATATCAGTAAAAATCTTACTCCGGGTAATGTCTGTGAAGTTCCTATATTTTCTTCTAGGTATTTTTATCAATCCTTTTTTTAAAAATGGTTTTTGCTTTTTTGTGACCTGTTTAAGAAAACTTTGCCTTCTGCAAAGTCATGAAAAATTTCCCTTCTGTTCTCTTTTAGAAAATTTTAAAAAGTTTTAGGTTGTATGCTTAGGTCTATAATCCATCTTAAAATATTTTGTGTGTATGATGTGAGGTAAGGGTCAATGATCATTTTTTAAAATATAAGAATATCCAGTTGTTCTAGCACCATGTGAAATTAAAAAGACTTTCTTTCCCCCATTGAATTACCTTAGTTCTTTTGTTGATAATCAGTTAACCATGTGCAGCTCTACTTCTGAACTCTGTTACCTTGATCCCATTTTATATTCTTATGCGAAGACCACACTGTCTTGATTACTATATCTTCACAGGAAGTCCTAAGTCAAGTGGTGAAAATCTTCCATGAGGGAACTGTTTTTAAAATACCAACCCATCCCCCCCCAATATTATCCTTTGCCCTTTTGACCCACAAGAAGTTCTTTGCTGATCGCCAAGGGGAAGTGAACACATTCCCAAGATGCAGGGCAGACAAGAAGGGGCCCTTCCTGGGGCCGACCCAGTGGCTCAGGTGGTTGGAACGCTGTGCTCTTAACGCAGTGGCCGGTGTGATTCCCACATGGGCCAGTGAGCTGCGCCCTCTACAGCTAAGATTGTGAACCACACAGACAGCATGATAGAGAACATCTCTCCCTCCACTGCCAGTGGACAACCCTGCTTAGACTAGGATGAGTAAAAGGAATTAGAGTGACTATGAACCCCTATGTCCAGGGTTGGGGTCTCAAGAGCCATCAAGACCTCAGGGGGCCTGGGGTAGCTTTGCAGAGCCTCTCTATGGGCCAGGAGCAGCAACATGAATCCTGGACCCTCACCAAGGCCTGGGGAGAGCTGTGTCTTAAAGGGGCTGTGGGATTGGAACAACGGCCATCCTAGCAGATGTATGGACAGGTGGCCCTAAGAAAAATTGCCCCAGTGCTTTGACTCTCTGTAAACCTCCCAGAAAAATCAGTCCTGACAGGAAGAAACAAGGGCAGAGGGATCATAGATTGACTGTGATTCATGTTCTGCCACTCTGGTGACAAGAGGTCTCAGCTGATTTATAGGAAAGGAAAGAACGTGAGCTCTCTTCAACACCTGAGTTTTTGCTTAAGGTTTATTCTGGCTTTACATGAAGCTTCTAACAAATGACATTTAAATGACTAAGCCTAATGTTAATAAAAAGTGATGGTGGTGAGAGGACCCATCCTTTCCAAGGGGAGAGGAGCAGGCTGGGAAGAATGAGGGCGTGCCTCAGCCAGTCAGCTTGTCTTCCTCACTTATGTTCCAGCCCCCATGTTGAGAATTCATCCACATAATATTTTCTTCTGAGTTCTAGTTCCTCTGTCCTAGAACAACTGAATGAAGTCTTTCTTTTCAATGCACCACCCTTGTCTTGAGCAACTCAAAGGATATTACAGTGGGTCCCAAGTAACACCTCAGTATCCTTGTGGAGCAAAGCTTGGGGGTGAGCCCCATTTTCTACATGGGAGTGACTGAGGAGCTGAGGCTCAGAGTGAGAACAACGTCTTGAAGGCAGAGAACATTGAGGTGGGGCTGCCTCGTGCTTCACAGTCCTGGCGTTATTTTCCATGCCATCGTTGTCCTGACTACACCCATTCTAGGAATGGGGAAACTGATGCTTCAGCCCTATTTATTAAGTGCCAGGACAGTCTAGATTGCATGTTGTTTTGTTTATATTAGCAGGTTCAGCTTGCATCTGAACTCCAAGAATGTAAAATAGACATTTCAAAATGCATTGAATTAATACATTCCTTTGCTGTGATTCGATTTCCACTAAATGTTCAGAAATGAGACACATGGAAAATGGAAAACAGACCAAAAATATTTGCTTGTCTGGCACTATGGGTTAGGGTTTAGAGGACAGTGTGAACACACACCCACTGCATATACGCACCCTGCTGGTTGGGCCCCGGATTAGGGCCCTTTCAAAACAGCCAAGGCTGGGCTTCCAAGTTCAGGGCTGCCCCAGGCTTGGCTGTGCTGGGGTGAGGCCAGGGGTGCTTAGATCAGAGAAGCACAGTGTGCTGGAGTTCAGTGAGAGCTTCTGCACCCACCGTTCAGACAGCCCAGAAAGGTGTTGGGGCTGTTACTCCCCAGTGGGAAGGCCTTCATCACTCAGGAGTTGGAAGGAAGCAGGGAGGATATGGCACAGGAGTTCCGAGCTTATTGCTAAATAAAGCTGAGTTCCTCTCTAGGGTCTTGTTGCCCCTTCCCCCAGCAAGGACCCTGGCACATGTCTAAGTGCCCTGCTCAAGGGATCACTGAACTCATTCACCCTCCCAGCAGTCAGGCTATGACGCGCGTGAGCCTCTTACTCATCCTGAAGTCATCAGTCATGTTTCCAAGAGTGTGAGTAATTTGGGGCGGGCGGGGGAGGGGGAGTGGACTCCAGGGTGGGGGTGAGATGATGTTGAAGACACAGTCTGTCCTAGAATGAGCCCTCATGTCTCTTACTCCAAAACTGGAAATTCTACTCTTTTTGAGAAGGGATGTATCCTTAATCTGCTCCAAAGTATGGGTGTGTGTGTGTGTGTGTGTTGTGTGTGTGTGTGTGTGTGTGTGTGTAGAATGGTGGCAGTTTAGGGAAACTGGAAACCAAAGCAACTTCTCCTTTCATTTCTAGGTAGCTGACAAAGTGCAGCCCAGAGGAGGGATGCCAGGAGGGTACCTTTTGGACTTATTAATAAAATATGAACTCACATTTGTCTAACGCCTTATGCCATTTGTCCCTGGGAGGGGAACTGAAGCTCAGAGAGGTCCCATGAGTTCCTAATGTCCCACCCTTGGGAAATATTGGAACTGGGATTAGGACCCAGGTCCCTTGACTAGTCCAGCATCTACACCACTGGACTGCAAGGGTTTCCTCCGCACAGAGGGCTTTGCCAGCCTTTGGACTTGTTTTCTCTGCAAGATCAGCTTTCTATAGCTGGGCTCAGCCTGGACCCAACAGTTGTCCCCAGGGTTTCCTACACCACACTGTCACAGAAGTCTCGGCAGTGAGAGCTCTTGGTGAGGTTCAAATCCAGATCATTTTTCCCTCCTCCTGTTCTGGGGTTTGATGACCTTCAAGGTAGAACCTTTTCCAAAGCAGTAATAGGTGGGAGAGCCAGGAGACATGTAAAATGGAGGTGGTGAGCTGGGCAGCCAAGACTATGAGAGGTGACCAAGGGTCCTTCTGACCCAAGTTTGAGGAATTAAGTACAGCAGTCAGGCATTTCAGCTATGCATTGGCTGAGGAACCTGGCATCTTACCCCTGAGTGCCAGAATTTCTGAGGTTTCCCAGCACACTCCTCCCCAGAGAATAGTTGGAATGCATCCTTAGTTCACTGAAAGAGGAAACCCTGCAGGAAATACCTGGAAAGGGACCTCCCATTTTATGGGCACCTACTATGTTCCCGAACATTGGGCTATGTGTTACATGTATTACCTTTTTGGGTCTTCACAAAACTCCCCTGTGAGACAGGTAGTATTATCCTCACTATACTGATGAGGAAAGTGAGGCTTCAGAGGTTATGTAACTTGGGCTACAACACCCAACTTGTAAGTGAAGGAGGCAAAATTTGAATCCACATCTGATGGTTCAGGGCTCATTCCACCAAATCATCCTGCCTTAGAAATTCTATAGTAGTGTGGGAAATGTATCCTAAAACCACCTCATCCCAGACGCTAACCTCAGATCAAGATCAAAGAGAAAGACATTGTCATGGGAGAATGGCCTCTTGAGATCGGAGCTTCTTATCAGCTGAATTGTCCATGTGTCTCATTTCTGAAGTCCTAATTTGGAGATAGGGTCTTTAAAAAGGTAATTAAGTTAAAAATGAGGTCCTATGGATGGGTTCTAATTCAATGCAACTGGGGGTCCTCATAAAAAGAGATTAGGACACAGATACATACAGAGGGAAGCCCATGTGAAAACACAGGGAGAAGGAGGGCTTTTAAAAGGCTTCAAAAGGAACCATCCCTGCAGACCCCGTGATCTTGGACGTCTCGCTTCTAGAACTGTGAGAAAATAAATTTCTGCATTTAAGCCACCCAGTCTGTGGTACTTTGTTGTGGCAGCCCTAGCAAATTAATTCAGAGCCCCTCCTAAAAATCACCTCTGTGTTCCTAGCCCCTGCACACAGCAGGTCCCGAGTCCATGTTTGTTGACAGGTTTAAGGAAGTGCCATGAACACTGTGTGTCTCCAATAGGCAGAGGGAATTCAAATTTTGATTTTTGCAACCAGCCTCTGCCCTCCTGTTGAAACTTCCTGTTTCTGAGGAACAGAGATTTTCACAGATCCCAGAGGACATCCAGTAAACCCAGCAGCTATTACCAAATAATTCTGGTTTTGATGAGCTCAGCGGGTATGAATCAGAAGCAGGCAGAGTGGCGTTTCCCTTGAAATACACTCAAGGTTAAATATTAGAGGGAGAAGCAAAGGTATGTTGGGAATTTATTGCCAGCAAGGAAAGACTGGCAATGTCGGCACCCTCAGCCATGTGGAAATGGTCTTTCCTTCCTTCTGTGTGAACAAGAGCCACCGTGGGCCTGGGCAAGTCTGAAGCTGCTGTTGCTCCAGCAGAAGCAACCTCTCGGTATCCAGCAGCGCATCCTGGGTCTCTATTTGAAAAAGAGAATTCCAGGGGTGAGGGTCGCTCCTAGGAGATCTCGTCATCTTGGTGGGCATAAACTAGAGGAGGATCTGGCTCCATTTCCTCTAGGAGGGAGTCCTGGGAGCTTCCCCAGAGATATGGATGTTTGAGATCAACAGAGCACACAGCTGGGAGCCCCCCAGCCCTTGACTCGGGGAGTCAGGGCTCCTCGTCCTGAGATGGGATCAGACAGGGCATGCATGGGAGGGTCGAGGCTGGGTGGGCCACACATCACAGGGAAGCCCAGCTGTTTTTAAGGGCATCCTGTGAAACAGGCCATGGCCGAGGAAGAGCTGTAAAAATCTGGAAAGTGAGTTCAGGCAGGAGGTCCTCGCAAAGCTTCATGGTAGCCGGATTTGGAAGCAGCTAAGAGCTCAGACGGCCCTGGCTGCTAATTCTGGCTCAGCCACTTGTTGACCGGGAGTCCTGGCCAAGCTCCAGTGCCTCCTGCTTGTCAGCCTTTTCATCCATCCGCTGGGGGAAATTGGAGCTGCCTCGGAGGGTCACTGTAGGGTGGTGTGGAGTGAGGCACAGGCCAGACCCCTGTAAGAGCTCCATAACTGAAACCAGTCCAGTTTCCTGAGTAAGCAAGTCACCCATCTATCAGAGGCACTTGCTCGCTCCCCACGAAGAGTCTCCTCTCCCAAGAAGGGACCGGACTACGCTCTCCTGGGTTTACACCTTCAGGAGGCCTCACTGCCTGGAGAAAAACATCTCAGCTCCTGTAGGGTCTGGTTTCCTTTACCTCTTTAATCTCATTTCTCGCCACTGCTTGCTTCACCCTCTCAGGAACTAGTTACAGTTCCCCAAACCTCCCCCCCCACCCCAACCTCCGTGCCTTCAAGCACGATGCTCCTTCCTCTGCCTGAAACTTCCTTCCCCTCCCTCGTCTGCCTACTCCTCCCACACTACAGATCCCAGACATCCCCTCCCACCCTCACCTTCCTTCCTGGGGGCAGTGTTTTCTGGCCACTCCCTCTGGATGGAGCCGTGCCCATATCTCCATCTGCCCCCTGCACACCTATACTCTGCAGGGGAACTTTCTTTCCCTTCTCGACTCCCCCCGCCAGCTCTCAGGTCCTATCAGTTCTCTCTCCCTCCCCGGTGCCTAATCTAGTGTCTGAAACACAACAGCTCAAAAAAGGTGTACTGAAAGAACTGATGACTTGTTAGACAAATGACTTCTGGATATGGGGGCCTGTCTCATAAATGACTCACAGGGCCCGAGTCACCGGGCCGTGCCCCCACCCACCGACCCGGCGAAACACAGCCCGTGATGACATCACAGGTTACCTTTAATTCTCAGAATCACCCATGCCTTCTTCTTTCTGCTCCTTTTGCTCCTATCTGCTTCTCACCCTTCCCCCTCCTTCCTTTTCTTCCTCCTCTGGGGGCGGCACATCTAAATAAAGCACTATTCCCCACTGTCACCCAGCCGGTATATTATCATGATTTTTACCCAGTTATGACCCTGGGGTAATGGTGAGGTAGGATCATGAGCTCGATGCCCAGATAAGAAGGTGGGACAGATGAGATTCCACTGGGAAGCCTAGAGTTGGACTGATATGGAGACTCCGCTGCCAGTGTGGTTGCTGATGCTCTCCAGCTAACTGCGTAGGGACCTAGGAGGACGTAGGGTTCCCGAGAAATATAGCCGAGGATTACTGAGAAGGCCTGGGCCAAGGAGAATGGGCACGGGGTGTGGGAACCTAGCAGAAGGTTTTGGCCTTGCATGCCTGGCTCTGGCGTGGGTAGGGAGGGGGCACCACCCTTGCTGTTACAACTCACACCTGGTTGCCTATGGTCCCTGGGGAAGGGAACTCTCCTCCTCCTCCTCCTCCTCCTCCTCCTCCTCCTCCTCCTCCTCTTCCTCCTCTTCCTCCCCCAACCCAATTCAGATGATGAGGCAGAGGCCTGGACAACCACCAGGGACATCACTGCCTCTTTCATCTTGTTTTCTCTCCTTTGCTCCTCCTTTCCTTTTCCCTAAGGAAATGTCATGGAGGTATTTCTGGCATAAGTTACGAGGTGCTGGCCGTTCAGAGCGTGCCTCTAGATCATTGCCGTTTTCCTATTGTGTACTTTTCCATGAGAATGAAAACAATAAATTAGGACCCTGCTTCTGGAAAATTGATGTTTATGGGATCGTGAAGAGAACAGATGTGATGTTTGTGACTCTTGAAGAAAAAAACACACAAAAAACCCCACAAATATCTGAATAGAAGGCAGCATCTGAGGCTGGAGAAAAATAATATAATGAATAGAAGGATTGCTACCTCATTGTATCTGGTGGAAAATGTATTGCATGAATTAACCCCCCAAAATTGGTTTGTAAATAAGTAAAAGTAAATAAACCAAGGAGGGTACCTAAATCGAAGGATGTTTCTTGGCAGCTTCTGCAGGAGTGGGGGGTGGGGGGCGGGGTGTTAGTTGGCCCCACAGCAGCCTCTTAGGCCCCACCTTCTCACACTGCATTCTGATTGTCTCCTGGTCTGTTTCCTCACTGGACAGTGAGCCCTAGAGGGCAGGGAC
Organism: Rhinolophus ferrumequinum; assembly: GCF_004115265.2. NCBI lineage: Eukaryota > Metazoa > Chordata > Mammalia > Chiroptera > Rhinolophidae > Rhinolophus > Rhinolophus ferrumequinum. The sequence continues at coordinate 52,482,522 of NC_046296.1, read as the reverse complement.
TGTGTGTATCGTCTTTCTCTCCATCCCCAGTGCCTAGTACAGGACCTGGCACAGTAGGTAGGTTGATCATAAAATTTATCATCCAAACTGGGACACTTTGAGTGAAAGGAAGCTTTTAATAATAATGTCAGGACAACGGTTGTAATCTGGGACGAATAAATGAATGAATGAATGAATGAATGAATGAATGAATGATTCTTGAAGAGGTTCAGGCTGTTGGCACTGAAGCATCCATGGCTTCCTATATCTGTTGATGCCACTGCCACATAGAAAATTCGTCTGTGTGCATATTGCATTTTAAAGTCCATCTTTGTTCCCTTGCAGATGAGGACTCCTATTACTGAGGGAAAAGCTGGGCTGAGACCGAAGGGCCCTGCTGGTAATGCTCAGAGGGTCCTCCACTGTGTGTGCAGCTCACGTGGGTGCCAGGCGCTGACCTAGGCACTTCAGCTTCTTTCTTACATTTGATCCTCACACTGGCCTTGTGAAATAGATGCGCTTATTGCCTTTTGTGATGAGTCAGTAGAGGCTTAGAGACATGAAATAGCATACTCCAAATCACACAGTGTGGGGACAGAGCCCCAAAAAGCAGTTTCCAGGCTCTCGGCCTCCCATAGAAAGGTGCTGGCTCAGGTAGTAAATGGCCATCGACTGTGATCAAATGGCCATCAGCTGTGGCTAGTTGGCCGTCAGCTGTAATCAGTGAGCCATTGGCCACTAATATTACTTCCGCGGCTACGGAGGGAAGTCGAGGAGAGAGGAGGAGACTGAAGGAGAGTGGAGGAGAGTCGGTCGGTTGGCAGCAAAGCGGACAGCAGGTCGCACGTCGTGTAAACCCAGCCTCCAGTGAGACCATAGTGGTATGACTCCCCTACCTATGGCTCCGTGGGTGTTCCTTTTTGGCCTCACCATATCCTGCGTTCTGATGTGGGGAGCGGGAGCTGAGACCCTGCAGGCCGCCCCGCGTGACACACAGCTACCACTATCAGAGTGGCAATCCATACCCAAGACTGCTGGGCACTAAAGTGTGTGTGGTTTTAATAGTCCCAACCCTGCTTGTGTGCATCCTGCTCTTGGTAAGAGGACTTAGAGCAGAGGCCTGGGGCTTCGTGTCGAAGGAAGCAGGCCTGCTCACCCCTGCTCCGAGCCTCGGTGCCCTGGTACCCTCAGGTCCATCGGCTGAAGCGAAGTCATCTGGGCTGGAGCCAGAGCCTTGTCCAAATGGGAACAGAGAGTTTGCCCCCCTGGAAGCCAATTCTATGTCCAATTGCAGGGCTGCATCTTGGATGGCACAGTGGCCAGGCCAGGAAGGTGAGAAGTGGGCTCTTCATAGGCCCCTCTGCGGGTAAGGATGCTGAGACCTGAGCGTTCCTGAGTCCTCACTGCTAGTGAGGGTGGGTTAAGGAGCAGAAGGCAGATCCAGACTACTAACAAAATGCTCAGGCAGTCGTCCAGCCCCTGCCTCACCCACCCCTTGGAGGGCTGTGGAATTTCCTTGATACCTGGCCATTTTTCCAGAAAGGCCATCTGTGGCCCAGTTCTAGCCCATCAGGCCCAGTGGTCTGAGGTCTCCAGACCAGGGTGGATCATGCTGCATCTGAGACGCTGGGGGACAGGCAGGCTGGCAGGGGCCTGGCCAGGCTGATTCTCTTACTGGAGAGTGGCTCTCCTCGGCACGGTGTCCCGGTTCTTGGCGTCTCGAGCAAAGAATTGAACGAGATACTGAGGTAAAGTAGTGAAGAAGCAGTTTATTAGAAGACATAGTACACTCCAAAGAAATAGGAGTGGACCCGAGCAGTAGAGAATGGCTCAAGGGCCCAAGGTGGCATTATTAAGAGAAAAAGTACACTCCAAAGTGTTTGGAGTGGACCCCTGAGCAAAAGCAAGGCTCTGGAGGCTAAAAGGGCTCAAGGTTCATAAAAAAGGACTGACTGGGGCGCACTTGGAGTTTTTATCCCTTTTTCTCTAGAATGGGCTGTTCCTTTCTGGGCACGGGACCACTTGATTGACACCTGTGATCGACAAGAGGCTATTACCTCCTCTTTTTAGACTGCACATGTTCTTTCCCGGTATTCAGTCTGTTATAATGAACTTCCGGGCATATGCATGATATTATAATAATGGTATAATGAGGCCCAGGTGAAATGGAGGTCACTGTGGCCTTTATTGCACAAGTGTCAGCGGCCGGTTTAATCTAGTTGGGTATTTTGTACCCATTTGTTCCTCACAGGGGTAGATAATTACAATGAAAAGTGGAAGTTTTGGACGGAGGGGAGGTCTTTTGGGTGGTCGCATTCTGTGGGTTGTGCAGGAATGCAGAGACCCGATGCCCGTCTCTAACTGCCTGCCTTGTTCTCCCCTTGAGAGACATGGTCACCATAAAATCTCTATGGGAAGTTGAGGGACAGAAGGTCTTTTCTTCTGTATCTGCTTCATGCTGGATAGGGGCGTAGAGCTGTCGCTACCTATTGGGGGATTCACGGACCTCTCACCCTATCTGATCTCAGATGAGAGGAAGGGGTCTCAGGATCCTCCTGGAAGACCGTGTTAGCTTCTTGGGTCACGACCGGCAATCTTGCTGGGGTATCCTCTGTATCCCCAAGGCCCCTCAATGAGGAAAAATAGATTTTATTTAATAAATCCGTTAGCTCTATAGAGCCTGTGGTCATTCAACCAGTCATTCAGGTGGCGTCAATTGTCCAGGAGCTGGGCCCAGAATGGGTTGGAAAGAACACTAGGCTTCCATGATTACAATCAACAAGTACCCTGGCCTGCGGGGTCCGGAATGGCGTGGGGGATGCTGAGATGTCACAGGCTTTTACGTACATAGTTACCTGAGAGACGTTCTGTGATTCAGGCCAGGAGCAATCTTTAGTGTAGGATTCAGAAACTGATTAGAAGAGTAATCAAAACCAGGGGAAAATTTCTATAGTGGGAGAGGCTTAAAACCTTTGTAGTGAGGGAGCTCTCCCATAGCAAAAGAGTAGGGGGAGGCAATGCCAGAACTCCTCTTCCCTTGCAAGATTCCCTTGGATGAGAGGGCTTCACCTGTTCAGTCACTCTGGGCTGACGGGGGGAGTGAGAGGAGCTGGGCCTAGACCAGGAAGGGGCTCAGCCAGGACTCTGCTGGGCACTGTCCCAGCTCATCCTCCACTTGTAGCTCTCTTCAAATAGGCCTTGCCCACCGGCTGCCAGCGGGCACCATCCTGGAGACTGCTGTCCAAACACAGCTAACTGGCGCCCTCTAGTGCCTACCTCTCATGGCCAGTTGCCCCTCTGGGCGCCTCACACCCAGCTCCCCTGAGGCAGGCCCCATGAACAGGTTACTCTCCCAAATCTACCATTTAGCTTCCAAACCAGGACACTTCTGAGAACGGGAGAGATAATTTGTTGATAATGATACTGGGACAACAGATATAAAACAGGACTTTCCCAGGCAAGTTGGGCATCTGGTCACCCCACTCAGGTCAGAATCACCCTCCTCACCGTCAGCACCAGAACCATCTCTGAGAGCCACACTGTTAAGTTAAACGAGATACCATATGTGAGGTCCTTAGCACAAGGCCTGGGAAAGTCGGTCAAGGAACACTTGTTAGCTACACTTGGTGGTAGTACTCATCTGTGTGGTCCAGCTCTGGGGCCGTTTCCAGCTGGGTGGATAGGGCAAGCTGCGTCGGAAGCTCCCTGTGAAGCAGGAAGGCGGATTCTAAGTTCTAGAGTTGGGTACCTCGCAGGAGGGCGGGCCGTGGGGCAGGCGTGTGCTGGCTGATAGAGCAAACCCAAGACATCAGTGTGTGATTAATCAAGACATTCCTCTTCTTGCAATTTGGGGTCTTGATTTGGAGAAAAGCTGCCCCTCCAGTGAGAGAAGGACATTTTGACATGGCACTTTCCCCACTGGTTTTGCAGAGGGGCCCTGCCTCTCCTCACGCGTCCCCCTTGCACCAGCTTTAGAGAGGACCTGTGCTGTGCTGGGCGCCCTCGGTGACTAACACAGGTAAGTGTGTGGGCCGCCACCCATCCTGGTCTCCACCCCCTCGCCCCCCTCCATTTCCTCATCACTGCCACGTGGCTTCCGGGGATAAGGCCTCAGGGAGGTGTGATAACTGCTGATTTGCCAGGGCTCTCTGACATGGGCTGATGCAAGGTGGCAGACATCTGTGACCACCGCACCAGGCAGGGCTCAGCATGTGGACTTGAGTCTTGCCCTTGGGGAGCCAGCAGTGACAGAGGAAGCAGTCACACATACAGATAAATCTCATGGAAAGCCCCAGTGTCAGAGCCGGGGCAAGGGGACCAAAGCTGGCTTTGGAGTGCAGAAGAAGGAAGCACAAGGGAGATCCCATAGGATGGGGACAACGGATTTCCACAGATGGCAGTGGGGTGGGGACATGACAGGGCTTAGCTGGGGGCTCCCAGGGGGAGGAATCTGGGGTAGCACGGTGTGTGTCTGTATCTGTCTGTCCCTGTGTGGGTATGAGTTGGAGAGACATAGATGTGACTTGAGAGATGTCAGGGAGATTTGGAGTCTGGGCATATGTCATTTTGAAGAATTCTTGACATCCGGATGATGTGGTGGGGGCAGGTCTGGTGCCTTCCGTGGGAAAGGGAAGAAAGATCTGAGGTGGGTTTTTTTGTGTTCCTCAAACCAGTTTGCCCACATCCTTGGCATCTGTGCCCCGTGAACGACCTGTTTGGAGCCGTGCATGTCTGGGCCTGAGGGCTGGTGGTGCCTACGTGAGGCCAGCGGTCTCTCCAGCCGCTTCAAGGTCACCAGCAACGGCTGGAGTGGAGGGAGGGTTGGGCTCTGCCTTCTACACTACACTTAAAAAGGTTCCTCCCTACACTTCAAAGGTAAAGGAATGTCCTCCTCCCCCTCACTCAGCCCCGCCCACCCACACCAGCCAGAGGGCAGAGCTGGCCGTCACAATCCGCAGGTGAGGGCTGTGGGTTCAGCGCCATGCGGGCTCCAGTCATGGGCGGCTCTTCTCTCTGCTCCACATTTTCTCTCCTCAGGACCCTGCACTAACAGAAGGTTTTTACTCTTGCTCACACTCAGACCTTTGCCTGACCAGCAAGACACACACATTGGGTCTGGAGCAGAAAAAACCTGGGTTTGACATCAGGCTCTGCTAATTTACCAGTTATGTGGCCTTGGGCAGGTCAAACTCTTTGAGCCTCAGTTATCTCATCTGTAAACTGGGGATAATAACACTTAATGGTCCTTATCTCACAGGGCTGTCATGAGGCTAAAGTGAGACAATGCATGTGCAAACACTGCAAAGGGCTCTGCCAGTGGACGGGATTGTTATTGGGGCTCCCAGACCACACACGATAGAAGGAGAACACTCACCCACGAATGGAAACACATGTGTGAGTGCTGGCACTGCTCCTTTACTCCTTCAGTAACTATCTGTTGGGCCTACTATGTGCCAGTCACTCTTCTAGGTACATGGGCTGTACAAATAACTAAAATGCACGATCCCTGCTGTCTTGACACGCTCATGTTCTAGGGGAGGAACCCCCCCCCGCACCTCAGTCTACCCAGCACACACTCTGAGCTCTCTCTTGTATCTGCAAACCTAGCCTGAAATGTCAGGCGACATCGCGCTGCTAGAAATTCCCTTCCTAAGCACCTCACAGTCACCTGATGGCCTGGCAGCAGCCCTCGCTCGAGTGGAAAAACAAGGGCATTTTGATACTTACTAGAATACTCAGAGCGTTATGGCATAAAGACAGCACAATCACTAAGTCTAATTGCCCATTTTCCAGATGAGGAAATTGGGGTCTAGGAAAGTTTAATTGCCTTGCCCTAGGTTATGCAGCTGGTCAGTAACAATTATGCATTCACTCAACAAACATTTATTGAGCTCCTATTCTGTGCCACCCACCGTTCCGGGCACGAGAGGCACGGCTCTGTCTTGGTGGGGCTTACCTTCTGGTAGGGGGTGATATAAAAGAAGTATGTAAGTAAGTAAGCTAATTGCAGGTAGTGCTGAAAGCTGAGCAGGACATCAGACAGGATAATGGAAGAGGGGGTGACTCGGGGTTCGGTGATCAGGGGAGGCCTAGTCAGGAGGGGGCATTTAAGCTGAGGAACTGAGTGGAGGGTATGGAGGACTCCAGAGAAGCCCTCCCCACCCTTAAAAAGGCTAAGGAATGCCTCTCCCTTCTGCCCACTGGGAAAAGGAAATGTTATCAGAATAGTGAACTGGGCTCTGAGCCTCTCTGGGGGAGAGCAAGGCTTTCTGAGCTTAGAGCTGGGTAACTGGTGTGTGGAACGAGGTGGCCTTCCTTGTTACACAGAGCTCAGGGTATCTGGGGTTGCTTGGTGTTTTTTGTTGTTGTTTTAATAGACTTTATTTTTTTTAGAGCAGTTTTAGGTTCACAGCAAATGGAGCAGAAAGCACAGAGAGTTCCCATATGCCCCATAGTCTCACGTATACAGTGGTCTCCCTGTGCCCACGGTCAACCATGTTCTGAAAGTATTGAATGGAAAATTCTGGAAGTAATTCATAAGTTTTAAATTGCGTGCTATTCTGAATAGTGTGATGAAATTTTGCGCCGTCTGGCTCCATCCCACCGGGATGTGAATCATCCCTTTGTCCAGGGTACCCACGCTGTATATGCTCACTTAGCAGCCATTTGGGTTATCAGATTGACTGTCATGATATCTAGTACTTGTGTTCAAGTCACCCTTATTTTACTTAATAATGGCCCCAAAGTTCAAGAGTAGTGATGCTGGCAATTTGGATATGCCAAAGAGAAGCCGTAAAGTGTATGTATGTATGTATGTATATGTGTACGTATAGGGAAAAGAAACATGGTATGTATAGGGTTTGGTTCTAGCTGCAGTTTCAGAAATCCACTGGGGGAACGTATCCCCCAAGGATAAGGGGGGACTACTGTAACCCCTGCCACCCCCACTCACAGCCGACCCCACCATCAACATCCCTTCACCAGAGTGATATATCCCTTACCGTCCATGAACCTACACTGACCCAAAGTCCATAGTTTTCATTAGGGTTCACTCTTGGTGTTGTACTCTCTATGGGTTTGGACAAATGTATAATGACCTGTATCCACCATGATAGTGTCATACACAGTGGTTTCATTGCCCTAAAATGCCCCATGCTCCACCTCTTCATCCCTCCCTCTCTCCTAACCCCTGGCAACAACTGATCTTTTTACTGCCTCCACACTTTTGCCTTTTCCAGAATATCATGTAGTTGGAATCATGCAGTGGGTAGGCTTTGCGGATGGCTTCTTTCACTTATCACTTTGCATTTAAATTTCCTCCATGTCTTTTCATGGCAAGCTTGATCGCTCATTTCTTGTTAGCACGGAATAAAATCCCATTGTTTGGATATGGGGGCTGCTATTGTTTTGTTTTTCGTTTTTTCATTTGGGCTTTTATCTAGATTTTTTTCTTGCAGCAATCTCAGCCTGCAAGCCCTTTCCCAGGGATGGAGTGGAGCAGGGATGTTGGGTGGTGCTTGCAGCTGGCCTATCCAGGAAAGGTGTATGGCTTCTCTGGGCCCCAAGACTGCAGTACTGCCAGTGCTCAACAGGTGGCCACACCACCCTGTTCTGGCCGGCTTCCACCTGTAGCTGGCAATGACTGACTGAGACAGGATTCTTGAGAGATGGTGTGAGGAAGCAAGGTAGAAAGGGTGCCAGTTCCCCTTGGGCCACTTCTCTCTCGCTCTCCCTAGGCAACTTGGGCAGTGGAGCTACATGGTTTGGGGAAGGGGAGGGGCCTGGAGCATTTTGCCATTTCTATCTTCTAGAAGACTGTAAACTTTCAGAAGTATGGTCCTCACAATGGAATCTGATCCCAAGTAGGTAGTGCCCCGTGCAGAGAGCCCCATTTGCATGGGGAGAGCGTCCGTAGGGCAAGGAGAAAAGATGCTGGTATATTTCGCTCTTGGAGCTGGCAGCCTAAAGGGAAACATATTTCTGCTGAAACAGGCTGCTGCCTTTTGTCAGCAAGATTAAACTGAAGCCACAGTGAATGGATACACAAAACGTGGTATAGTCACACAATGGAATATTGTTCAGCCTTAAAAAGGAATGAAATTCTGACACATGCTACAAAATGAATGAAACATGAAAACATTTTGCCAAGTGAACTAAGCCAGTCACCAAAGGACAAATATGGGATGATTCTACATCTATGAGGTATGCTCAATAGTTAAATTTATAAGACAGAAAGTGGAATGGTGACTGCCAGCGCCTGGGGGGCGGGGGGAATGGGGAGTTAGCATTTGATAGAGACAGAGTTTCAGTTTGGGGTGCTGAAAGTTCTGGAGATGGATGGTGGTAATAGTGGCACAACAACATTGTGAATGTCCTTAATGCCACTGAACTGTACACTTAAAAATGATTAAGATGCTAAATTTTATGTTATATATATTTTACTACCATAGGAAACGATAAAAAAGTAGAATTGAACCAGGATTATAGTCCACAGAGCCCAGCTTGTTCTTTTCCCTGCTGTTCACACAATCCCCCTCTACAACAATCTCACATGAGTGGGGCAGCTTCCACCAAACTCTACAAGATGAAGATCTCACTACCTTGAAAGAGCAATGAACCTCAAGTGGCAAGTCCTTTGTTCGTGCCTAATCGATGAGCCTCACCTTCCTCATATATACAATGGGGAAAATAATACTTGCCCTATCCTGTGTTACGGAAGTGTCACAGGACCCATGAGGTGTCATATGTGAAAGTACTTGTAAACTCAAACGCACTCCAGACAGACAAGGAATTGTTAGCGTTATTATCCTTATCCCCTTGCTAGGTCGTTGGCTCCATTTGGGGACAGCTCTAAATTGTTGGAAATTCAGGCTGACTTATGAGGGAGCAAAGGTTGCTCTTGATATCACTTCACCTCTTAGAATGTCTCTCTACTTTTAGCATCTTCATACTCCATCCCAACCCCTTGTTACCATGAGCAGTGCTAACTTTCTGCCTGTATCTTGTCCCGTGGGAACTATGTTAGGTAAAGCCCGCTTCCGCGGTGTGTTTCCTCCACTCTCACACTGCTCTCACACTCACAACACTTCTTATACCAGCTGTGTGGGGGTTTTCCCCCACACCAAGCAGTTCTGTGACACCATCTTGGTATCCTATACATCAATTCAGTTCTGACACTGGCTACCCAGTGATAGTGTCAGACCCCACAGGTTAAGAGCTTAGTCCCACGAGACTGCCCCACCCCCTTCAGATGCCAATTGCAAGTCCAGGTTGTCACCTGTGCTGCTGACTGACTGGCTATAAATCAGAGGTTCTCATGACCCTCTCCTTGGGTTCAACTAATTTGCTAGAGTGGCTCACAGAACTCAGGAAAACAGTTTACTTACCGTTTACCCATTTATTACAAAAGGTTTAACTCAGGAACAGCCAGATGAAAGAGACACATAGTGCAAGGTATGTGGGAGGGGTGAGGACATCCAGGCCCTCTCTGAGCACTTCCACAAGTCTAACCTGGAAGCTCTCTAAACTCCGGATTTAGGGGATTTTTATACAGGCTTCACCACATAGGCAGGATAGATCATCAGCTCCATTTCCAGCCCCTCTCCCCTCTCTGGAGGATGGGACATGGGTCTGAAAATTCCAAGCTTCTAATCATGGCTTGGTCTTTCTAGTGACCAGCCCTCATCCAAGAACCCAACAAAAGTCACCTCATTAGAACACACGACACTGCTATCACCCAGGAAATCCCAAGGAAATCTGTGTCAGGAGCCAGGGACAAAGACCAAATATTATAACAAAAGATGTTCCTAGGGCTCCTACCACTTAATTACAGGGGTTTTTTAAGGAGCTCTGTGCCAGGAACCAGGGGCAGAGACATACACATACGAATATATATATATATATACATTGACTATGAAGGCAATAAGTGTTAAGAAAACTAAAGCAGGGTAAGGAGGAAGAGAATGAGTATTGTAATGCTCATTCATTTAGGGTGGTTAGGAAAGACCTCAGTGATAAGGCATCATTTAGGCAGGAAACTGAAGGAGTGATACACATATCAGAGATTATTGGGGCAAGAACAAAGTCCCTGAGGCAGGAACATAATGGTGTGTTTGACTAACAGCAAGGAAGCCAAAGTGGCCAGATCAGAGAGAGCAAGAGAGGGAGGGGGGAAGAATGGATGAGCGGCAGGAGCCTTTGTAGATGGTGGTAAGAACTCTTGTTTCTTGGTGAGGGGGGAAGCCAGTGGAGTGTTAAGCACAGAGTGAAAGAACTGACACAGGTTTCAAAAGGATCCCTTTGGCTGCTGTATCCTGTGCCACTGATTGTAGTGTATCAAGGGCAGAAATAGGGAGATGGAGTAGTAGGCTCTGCAACAATCCAGGCAAGAGATAATAGTGGTTTGGACCAGGAAGGCAAATGGAGGTAAAAACAATGGTCAGATTCTGAATGCACTCATATATTGACTTGAAGGTAGAGCCGAGAGTACTTGCTGGGGTGTGAGAGACGGTGCTAAAACCCAGGTTTTGGCCTCGGGAATGATGAAGATGGTTTCCATCATTGAGACAAGCAAAGCTACAGGAAAAGCAGGTTTGGGTGGAGCAGAATGAAAATTAGGAATTTGGTTTGGTATTTACCTAGTTATTTACCATGTCCCGTGCTCTTCATTTGTTTCTAATGAGTTGAATTTCACTCTTGCATTATTTCCCTTCAACCTGAGAGCTTTCTTTGGAATTTTTTTTTTTTGTTTGTAGTGAAGATCTGCAAATGGTACATTTTTAAAGATTCCTTTATCTGGAAATATCTTCATTTTACCTTTATTTTTGAAAGATATTTTTCCTGGACATAGAATTCTGGATTGAAAGTTTTTACTTTTAGTACTTTAGAGATGTAGGTCCACTGTTTTCTGGCTTCTATTGTTTTGTTTTGGTTTCAGCTTTATTAAGGTATAACTGACAAAATTATATATATCTAAAATGTACAACTTGATGATTTGATATAGGTATATATCGTGAAAGGATTCACCCCATCAAGTTAATTAGCACATAAATCACCTCACATATTTACTGTTTGAGGGAAGGTGAGAACACGTAAGTTTCACCTGTCTTAGACTTCTTCAATTATTCAATATAGTTTTATTAACTTTAGTCACTATGCTGTACATTAGATCCTCAGACAATATTCATCTCGTAGCTGAGCTTTGTACCCTTTTATCAACCTCTCCCTGTTCTCTTACCCCCAGCCCCTTGCAACCACTTTTCTACTCTCTGTTTCTATAAGTTCACCCCCTCCTTTAAAAAATAAGATGGCACATATAAATTATACCATGTAGTATTTGTCTTTCTCTGTATGACTTATTTCACTTAGCATAATGCTCTCCAGGTTTATTCATATTGTTGTAAATGGTAAGATTTCCTTCTTTTTTAAAGCTGAACAATATAGTCCATTGTGAATGTGTATATATATACATGCGCATATACACCACATGTTCTTTATCCATTTATCTGTTGATGGATACTTCGGTTATTTCCATACCTTGGCTATTGTGAAATGCTCCAGTGAACATTAGAATACAGATATCTCTTCAAGATAGTGATTTTGTTTCTTTTGGCTAAATACCCAGAAGTGGAATTGCTGAATCATATGGTAATTCTATTTTAATTTCTTGAGGAGCCTCCTTAATGTTTTCCATAGTGGGGAGACCAATTTACTTTCCCACCAACAGTGTACAAGGGTTCCCTTTTTCCCATATCCACACCAGCAATTGTTATCTCTTGTCTTTTTTATAATAGCCACTCGAACAGGTGTGAAGTGATATCTCTTTGTGGTTTTGATGACTAATCTGATGATTAGTGATGGTGAGCACCTTTTCATGTATCTGTTGTCCATTTGTATGTCTTCTTTGCAAAAATGTCTATTCAGGTCTGCTCAGTTTTTAATTGGGTTGTGTGTTTGTTTGCTATTTAGTTGTATGAAATTCCTTGTATATATTGTATTAACCCCTTAGCAGATATTGGCCTTTATTGTTTCTGATGAGAAATCATTTGAGTTGTTTTTAACTCTCTGTATGTAATGTATCTTTTTTCCTCTGGACACTTTCAGGTTTTTTTCTTTATCTTTGGTTTTCAGCAGTTTGACTACAATGTGCCTAAGGGAAGTTTTCTTTGTATTTATTCTTCTTGGTTCATACTGGGCTAAATGAATCTTTAAATGCATGTCTTTCATGAAATTTTGGGGAAATTTTGGCTATTATTTCTTCAAAAATATTTCCTGTTTAATAGTCTCTCTCCTTTTCTTCAGGGATTCCAATTACATATGTTAGATTGCTTTTTCTTTTTATTAGTTTCAGGTGTAATAGACATTCACACCCCTCACAAAGTGATAACCCCTCCTCCAATCTACTACCTTTCTGACATTGTATATATGGGAGAAGATATTTGTTAATGATACATCTAACAAGGGGTTAATATCCAAATTTATAAAAAACTCATTCAACTCAAAACCAAAAAACCAAACACCCAGTTTAAAAATGAACTAATCAGAAACAGTTTTGGAGACAAAGAGGAAAAACTGAGGGTTGCTAGATGGGCGGGGGGGTGGGGGGTGCGGGGGAGGATGAGGGGATTGGAAGGCAGTCGGTGACCACAGGATGGCCATGGGGTTTGAAAATTCATCTGGGGAACTTAATTTAGTGGTTACCAGAGGGTAAGGGGGTTGGGGGGTGGGGGATGAGGGTAAGGGGGGTCAAATATATGGTGATGGAAAGGGAACTGACTCTGGGTGGTGAACACACAATGTAATTTATAGATGATGTGATACAGAATTGCACACCTGAAATCTATGTAATTTTACTAACAATTGTCACCCCAATACATTTAAAAATTAAAATTTTAAAAAAAATGGGTAGAGGACATAAAGAGACATTTTTCTAAAGAGGACATACAGATGGCCAACAGACATATGAAAAGATGCTCAACCTCACTAATCATTAGAGAAATGCAAATAAAACCCACAATGAGATACCACCTCACTCCAGTGAGAATGGCTATCATCAATAAATCAACAAACAACAAGTGCTGGTGAGGATGTGGACATTTTGATATTGCTTTTTTAGATCTCTGAGATGCTGTTCAGTTTTTTCTTCTAATTTTTTTCTCTTTATTCTTCATATTGGATATTTTTTACTTATCTAACTTCAAGGTCATTTGATTCTTTCCTCTGTTACCTCCATTCTGTTGGTAAGCCTATCTAGCAAATTTTTTTATTTCAAACATTGTCTTTTTAAGTTAATTTTCATGAAGTTAATTCCATTAAGCTTTTTAAAAATAGAGTTTATTTCTCTGCTAAGGTTTCTTATCTTTTCATTTGTTACAAACATATAATCCCTTACTTCATGAAGCATAGTTGGAACAGCTACTTTAGAATTGTGATCTGCTAATTCTAATAGCTGGGTCATCTCGGCATCAGTCTGGTGATCATCTTCTCTATTGAGCATGGGTCAAATTTTCCATTTTCTTCATGTGCCAACTAATTTTGGGGTAGTCTGGACATTGAGATTGTTAAATTGTGGAGACTCTGAATTCTATTATACAGCTTCCCCAAAATGCTGATTGGGTGAAACTGTAAACTGTCTCTTGGACCACAGTTCAAATCTCAGTTCAGTTCTTTTATTCTTATTTGGGCTTCTTAAGCCTGTCTCATGTATGCACGGTTCAGGAGTTGGCCAGAGATTTGAACAGTTTATATACAGAACGTGTGGTTCTTCTTTTCTGGATCTTTCTTTTATTGGATTCCTCCCCTCACTTTCCAAAGGCTTTAGACACAAGTATCTAGTCTACTGGGGACCATTGCTGTCTTTGTTTCATTTAACTGAGAAAATTACTCAATGACTTGAGATAACATGTGTAGAATATTCTGAATATCTCTGGAGGGATACTTAAGAAACTGATGACAGAGGTTTCAATGGTGTGTGCGTGGGCGAGGAGGGAAGGGGGTGGAGATTGGTTGAGCGGGGGAAGTGGGGGGAGGGAGGCTTGCCTTCTACTTGCAGTGAAAAGGGTCTACATTCTTTTGTTCCTTTGAATTTTGAAATGTGTCCGTGTATTACCTATCCCCAAAACTTGTAGGAAAATTTAAGAGATTTCAAAGTAGTTGCTGATTTACTACTGGCATTCGATTTCAAGACAAACCCATTGTAGGGTCCAGTTACACGAGCTACATAGCGTCCTGGTTTTTAATGTCCATTCAGGGCACTCACCATGAATGAGAGTGGGTAGAAATGGGCTTTTGACAGAACAAATTCCAACATGAAATGCAAAAATCATTGTATAATTCTGACACAGCTGCAGTTTTTGTAAAATGACATCTAAACAACTTGCTCCGGCCCTTAGTTGAGCTACAACAGGATACTTTCTTCCATACAAATACTGATGGCCATGGTGTCTTCCAGGAGGGTCCTTTAGGAGCAGCTGCTCCTGGCAGCCAGTTACGGCAGGGAGAAAAGCCCCGCACAGCTCTGCCACAGGCCACACCACTGTTCTTTTTTTGGTTGGTTCCTTCAGTCTGCAGATAATAGTAAATAAGCCTATTCAACAGGTTAAATAATTCAGGCAACTGAAGGGAGAGGGTACGGATTACATAGCTAATTCTATGCCATAACTCAGAAACCTAGGTTATCTTGGGTGAAAGGCATCAAGGGGCTGAAATTGGAAGGGTCGAGGGAACAGAGCTGGTTATGGGCAGACTCCAGAGGCATGAAGGACGCAGAAGCCTCTGGCTTGATCCTGGGATGAGGTGAGCTGTGGTCAATATAAAAGCGTTGAGACGGTGGCTGTCATCATGGAGAGGTATGTCTATAAGTGGCAGGACACTCACGACAATGATCTCATTCAAGAAGATTGACAGCATCTTTCTGAGGAGTCTGGGCTCTGCCTGTGTCTTCTGCAGCTGCCACCTCGGCCTGGGAATGGAGCCCATCAAAGGGCTGGTCCTGGACCCGTCTGTCGCTTTGTTCCAATCAGAAGTATACTTGGCTGTCATCTGAGCCTGACCAGATAAAATTAATCCAACAGTAGTAACTCATCTCACCCTTTTTTCACATGACTGACCTTCATGTGTCCAAAGGAAGGAATCCCGTTGCCTGAATCTACTCTTTTCTCTCCTACACATCCCCAGTTCTGTTGATCCTTCCTGGCATATGTGGTGTCCTGACCCTTCTCATCCAGCTCAATGTATCATACTGAGGCAGGTGGGTCTCTAACAGGTTGATGCTTCTGTGAACACGCAAGCCTTCAGAATTGGACTCCTTGTGCAGGTCACAAGGGCCCAGAACAGGGACTCTCACCTCTGACGAACTGCATGCTTGGCAGCTAATAATGCTGCCCAAGATCATTAATAGCTCACATCAGAGCAGAAGAGAGGCCTGCAAGCACAAATAAAGGAGTGGGAGGGGTGGCATCCTTCCCTCAGAGCACATTCCCTGTATTAACAAGCTGGCATCCTGGAAGGCATCGGGCCTGCAGGAGTGTGGTAGCCCACCCAGGAGGAGCTCAATA
This sequence comes from Rhinolophus ferrumequinum, assembly GCF_004115265.2. Classification (NCBI taxonomy): domain Eukaryota; kingdom Metazoa; phylum Chordata; class Mammalia; order Chiroptera; family Rhinolophidae; genus Rhinolophus; species Rhinolophus ferrumequinum. The sequence continues at coordinate 52,466,989 of NC_046296.1, read as the reverse complement.
TCCAGTGGCTGCACCAGGTATCTCAGACTCAGGGAGACAGAAGGAGGGGCGGGACCGCGACGAGCTCGGGTGCCACACTCCATCCAAGGGAGAAAGCGTTCCCTCTGCTCAAGCCAGTTATTACCGCACCGGAGTGTGGGCCCTCATGTTTCACGATTATCCACATTTTCAAAAGAAGCCAGAAGTATAAAGTTTTAAAGAATCATCCCATTTTAAAATGTCAACTAATTCAGAATTTTTTTCAATATATGGTGGGAGATAACAGTGTCTAGGCTAGACAGAACCGCAGTGACCGTCCGTTCTCCTTTGGACCTCTGTTCTCTCTGCCCAGAGGTGGGGGGAAGGGGAGGGCGGGGTGGGGGAGCCTGGGTGGAGCCTGGTGACTGGCCCACCCACCTTTCACTCCAGTCTGTCCAAACAGCTTTCAAGTCACTGCTGCCGCCAGCGCCAAATTCGGGAAAAACAGCTGTTATTTGAGCAGCCAGAGAGAGCTTGCCTGAGTCTCACCTCGTGTTTTCTGGGGAGACAGAAAGAGCGATTGTGCCTGGAATACCTGGAATACCGCGTGGAGGAAGGTCTTTGAATGGGATCTAGTCTCCCCCACCCCCTCCCCCCTCCAAGGGGCAGGAACAGTGAAGTATCTGCCTGCTTGTTGGAGGAGAAGGAAATCAGGCTTTGCTTGGCCTCTGGCTTCCTTCATGACTTCAAACTCTCCTTTGCAAAGACTGTTTGCTTATCTCTTTGCAAAGCAGTGAACCTAAAAATGTTTTGTGTTTTCAGATATAAAACATGTGATCACAGGGTAATAATGTAGTTGCTTATCACAAAATTTTAGATTCATTATGCACCCACAGAGTCATAGACTTTAGAGCAAGAAAGGCACCTTTCAATCAGCTAGCTGGCCAAATTAGGTAGACGGAGGCAAAGAGGAATTTGCCTAAAGCCTTGCTGCTGGTTCACGGGCTCCTCGGCTTCAGGTAATCCTCCCAGTGCCTTGGAAAAATGAACTGTAACTGCCCCCACCCACTTAGACACTTTACAGCTTACACACTTTACAGCTGGCCTGATCGACTCACCTTAGAGATAGCGTTGTATTTTATGCCAAACAAAACGTGCATAAAATATTAATAACATTTGAAAGATATTTTATTTTACAATATGAATAAAGGCTCCATAAAATAATGTGACTACCCAAAACTTTTAAAAATGCTTCACAAATTGTATCATTTGAAACCTGGCGGCCAAGTGAGTTGTAAACGGTGTATGCTATTGCCACCTGGTTGATATAACTTCAGCTAGTAAGCAGAAACCATTACCACACTTTGTCAGGATTGGTTTTAATTTATGGGAACTTTAAACTGTTTTCAGAAGGTATCTTTCCCTTAAATTGAACTGCCTGGTACGCCACTGAACAGGTTTTCTTGTTTTCCCAGTTGGATGAAAGCTGCTCTGGCCTCAGAGGGTCTCGGTGATGATGGCTGGCTGCCTCACCAACAGCCATTTCTCCTTTCTACCTTGTGAGTAAAATCCCAATTCTGTCTAGATATTGATCAACAATATGATCAAGGTAGGTAATACCAGCCCTAGGAGATGAGTCATGCTTGGTCTTGGCTGGTCAGTATGATCCCATCTCCTTTGCTAGGAATTGGTTTAGGAGTGGTAACAATGTGACCCAGTTCTGCTTAGTGAGGCCTGAGGAGGAGTTGGCTAGAGACCTCTGGGAAAGATTTTCTCTGACCAATCAGAAAGGTACACACAAAAATTGCTTTTTCTTTCTGTCTTTGGATATCGTTATGTAAAAGTGGGATGCTTGGAGATGTGACCACCATTTTGCAACTGTGAGAGAAAGCAAAGAGAGTCATAGAGAACCCCTAGTTTATGCCAGGTGGAAACGTGTTTCATGGTGACAAGAAAGGCAGAAAGAAGAAAATGACATAGGCACAGAAAGGTGAGGCCTACAGAGCCAGACCCTTTCGGCAAGTCAGGAGCAAAGCTGGGATGATTGCGTTCCCATTTCTTCGTCTCTGAGCTCTTCGTCCTACACGAGCAATGTGAAAGAAACACATGTGCTTGGAGTGGGAGCAGAGAGCACGTGGGAGGAGTGGGGCTGTGAAGGACCCAGTATGTCCCGTGCACACTGAGGGGAGTGTGTGGGACACACCCACATGTGCCATGAGCCATAGAAAGTGTGCTCTGGAAAAGACACCAAAGCTTCACTGTGTCCCACAGATATATATGGAATTGTGGGATAACGTGGAACATTCCTAGGGAATTAAGCCATTCATCAATTCACTCAGTCATTTTACTAATTTACAAAATGCTGACTTTGGGCCACACACTGTGCTGCTTCTAGGGAGAGGAACCATGCGTGCAAATAAGTAGGAACCAAGACAGGACAAGTCAAATACCAGGTGAAGGGACTAGGCAGCCAGGGCTTGGGGGTTCAGAGATGGGAGTGGTCCCTGGAACCTTGTTAGTCAGGAAGGGCTTCATGGAGGTGAAGGGTGAGAAAAAGAAGGAGTCAAATGGTAGAGGTTTGTGACCTGGAAGACAAAACAGAGACTCTCAGTTTGGAATGTCAGGAAAAGGAGGCTTTACTTGTTTTACTTGCACCAATGGGAGGAGTGTAACTTCTAGGTCTTTATCTTCTAATTCATGGCTTCATGCATCACAACACATTTTTATTGAGCAGCTACTATGTGCCAGTATGTACTGGCGATGGGGGATATACAGAGGCAGATCCCTTAAGGAGCTCTGCATCTGTGTTGAACAGACGTGTAATCAGCCAAAGGCTGGGGATAGTCTGTTAACAGAAGGAAACACAGGGCACCCCTGAGCCTGGCCAGAGGAGAGACACCACGGAAGGTAGGGGGAATGGCAGGGTGGTTTTTCAGGGGCACCGATTAAAATTTATCCTGGAATTCTAGAGAATCCTCTAGGCTGGCGATGCTGTTAGCCTGCTGATTAATGTATCCCCACTCGACTTTCTAGTAAGGTCCTATACCCCTGGATAAGAACTCACCCTTGTGTCTCTGAATCACCCCCCTGATCAGTCCAGATGATTTTGGTCTCTCAGCCCGGAGGAAGGGGGCTGAATAAGGAGAGACTCAACTTTGCCACCCTGAGCAAATTCTCTTTGTTTTGAGTTGTATGGACATCTGGAAGTAGACACGTATTGTCCTGGGGTGAGGAAGAGTGTGTCAGGAGAGTGTGGGCACGTCCTCCTCACATATTCCTTTGTAGGCAGAGCTTGAAGGCCACTGGGAGGAGGTGGGCGGCTGTTCAGTGGCCCTGAGCTGCCTGGGGAGCCTGCCTCCTGCTCATTGGGGACCATCAACTCCACATCTCTAATGAGTGGCAGTGGCTCCATCTGAGGTCAACGGGTGGGAAAGAACACTGAGGCCTTGGGAAGGAAACTCCCAGAGTATGGCATTCAATTTGCACAGTACAAAGAGATGATGACATGTTGAGTGGACAAGCTGGACCCATTGGGGCACAGCTGCTTCTTTGGCCATTATTGGGGGGGGTCATCTCTGCTCAGCCAGGCCCATTCCTGCCCAACATCATTGTGCTGGTGGGACAGGAGGAACCAGGAAGTGGCCAAAGGGGTCTGATACTCTGAGATGAGGTGTGGGATGAAACAATGAGCTGGTGTCAGTGTCAGAAAGCAGGTGATGGCCTTTGTTGGCTTTGGAGCATCGCCAGCCACAGGGAAGCATTTGTTCTCCCCAGGAGGGATCATTACAGGCCTGTCAACAATTGTCATTTCCATTCCACAAATATCTTTTGTGTAACACCCAAGGGGGTACAGAAGGAGCTCCTGTTTTAGAGGAGTTTACGACCTATAATAGATGGCCAATTTGGGTGCTGGCAGAGACAAAAAATGTTCTAGAACTTCAAAGAAGGGTGAGATCAGAGCTGGTGGGAGGAAACAAGCTCCAACAGTAAGCACTCCTGAGTCCCTGCCAGGATCCAGGTGCTACGCTGAGTACTTCATACACCTGATTTCATTTAAACCCCACCTCTGTAAGGTATGGGTCATCCCTTTTTTGATAGACTGGAAAACAGGCTCAGAAGACATGAAGTGAGTTGCCCAGGGGCACACAGCTGCCAGGTGGCCAAGCAGAGGTAAAATCAGATGTCTCTAAGTCTGAAGTGCATATTCACGAGATGGATGGGGTTTGAGATGAATCTGGAGGGTGGGAAGGAGCTCGTCAGTTGAAGACGGGGGAAGGCACTGCAGGCTGAAGGTACAGCCTGAGCAGAGGTTGGCAGAGGTTGGGAGGCAATGTGGGACCAGAAACATGTGGTGAGCTCAGAGGGAGTCCTAGGGTAAGGCCAGAAGGAAAGGTTTGGGTGTATTGTGAAAGGCCTTTGGAGACTGGGCCAGGGACTTGTCCCCCTTCCAGAAGCCACCGAAGTCACTGGTAGAGGGAAGAGGCCCAATGATGAAAAGAAGACATGAGGACAGAAAAGGGAAGAGGAAACCAGACCATGGGGGAAGGAAGGCATGCTGGAGATATGGGCTGGAGTCAAGAGGAAAGGGGGAGGAGTTGCCTCCCTCATGTGGGCAGTGGAACTTCTTGGAGAAGAGCCGCCCAGAGACACTTGTCCTGGGCTGAAGGTGCAGCAGGGATACCTCAGGGAGGAGCTCAGCAGCACCCCCCACCCAGGGAAGGAGATCGAAAGGCTGCGCGTGAGGCCGATAGAAAGAAGAAAGGGGCTCGTGAACAGTCAAGGTGAGGAACGATCTTCTCTTGATTTGTTTTGGGGGACAAAGATGGAATAGGTCTGGTGAGAACCACACTGTCAACGTTTACCGTGTTTCCCCCAAAATAAGACCTAGCCAGACAATCAGCTCTAATACATCTTTTCGAGCAAAAATTAATATAAGATCCGGTCTTATTTTACTGTAAGACCGGGTCTTTAATATAATATAACATAACATAACATAACATAACATAACATAACATAACATAACATAACATAATATAATATAATAATATAATACAGGGTCTTATATTAATTTTTGCTCCAAAAGATGCATTAAAGCTGATTGTCTGGCTAGGTCTTATTTTCAGGGAAACACGGTAGACATTTTCCTCAGACCCAGCTCTGGCTGTGATGTGCGGGGAGTCTGTAAGTCTGTGTACCTTGTCAGGTCTGAAGTGACTTTTGGGGGTGCAGGTTCCTACAGGGTGATACCTGCTTTTGCTTGTCCCATGTGACATTGGACCTGTGGCACTAGCTATGCATTGGGCCAAGTTCTGTGCCCTGCACCCAGACTGAAGCAGCCGTGCCCATGACACCCAGTCAGATCTTCCAGGCCAACCCCTCATCGGTCGGCGCACAGCTGACCGCCATGCCTTTGCTGAAGCTCCTCCCGTCAGCATACATCACGTCTAGACCTGGCTCTTGGTTCACCTATTCCACGCAGGAGCCCTCAACCCCTCACTCTGCACTAGGCTGCTTTGTGTACACTTGTGCAATCTTTCCTCCTGTTCATGGCCTCTAGATTTTATTTTCCATCTATGTTCATCTGATCTCCCCAAAGAGATGGTAAGGTCGTGAGAATAAGGATCATATCTTCTATCTCTTCTGTCTCCCACATATCACCTAAATTTGGCTCAGAGAATGTTGAATGAGTGGAAATTCCACCTACATATGGGCCGTATGGCTCCAGGAATGTGACCCCAAAACATATCCAGAGGATGTGGTGAGATGCAGGCAGGGAACAGAGCCAGGGAGGAGCTGAAGCATGCCTCCGCCATGATGGTCCTCTGGAATGATGCTCAGCTGGGAGGGACCTTGGTGATGATTCTGCCCTTTTCCTCCCCTGAAAGGCAAAGAGAAGTCGCAGGTAGGACACAGGTGCCCAGGAGCACAGAGCTGAGCCAGGGCTCTGGGGAGCACCACCAAGTCCAGCAATGGTCCTTTGCTAAGACCCAGTTTTCCAGGCCTCAGACACTTTGCAGCAGCATCAGCATTTGGGAAACGCTCTTTTCTCCATGACACAAACCTGCAGTCATTGGGGTTTTCTCTTTCTAATCTCTATCCTCTCTCCCTAGGCAGATGTATCCACAAAAGCTGGAATGGCCCCTTCGGGCTTCCACATAGCTCTGGCCCAGAATTCTCTTCTGAGTGTCTGATCCATCTATCTTCCTTACTCTTTGGCATCTCTTAAGTGTCTGTCCTAAAGGTACGTCGCACTCAGTATGTCCAAGCTTGAAGCTGTGACTTCCCTTCCTCCAGAAGAACTCATCCTGCCCAGCGGTCCCTACTCAGTGCAGGAACCACGCCCCTGCCCTTGCACAGGCCAGACATCGAGGCATCACCTTTTCCCTCTTACATGGAACCCATCAGTTTTACTTCCTGAGTATCTCTTTTCCTACTTCTCTCCATCGCCACCTCACCAGCCTGTTTCAAGCCTCCTCCACCTCCTGCCTGGGCTCTCAGCTTCCTTCCTTGTCTCTCCACCGACCATTCCCCACCACACAACCATCAGTCGTCTTTTTAAAACATTGAGCAGATCTTGTCCCTTCGCCTCTTAAAACCCTTTCTTGGCTTCTTGCTTCTCTTAGGGTAAAGGCCCAGATGTTAGCAAGGCCTACGTGACCTCGAATGGCCGCACCCTGCCTCTCCTGCCCTCACCTCTGCTCTGCAGCAACCTGCCCTTTTCCTTCGTGGAATTCCTCAAGATTTCACAGAGCCTTGAAATGGAAGAGGCCCCCGGTCACATGTTTCCACAGTCTCACTCGTAACACTCTTTAATTAGGATTTCTCTCTCTACCTGCCTAGAGTATAAGTTCCATGGATCAGGGGCCTGACCTGGCACATAGAAGCAGTTCAGGAAGTATGTGTCCCTCCTTAGGCCTCGCTCAGGAATCACGCTCCCGGGTTCTGGTCCCCGAGCTACAGGACAAAAGCAAGTTGTCCCTGTCCTGGTTAAGGTGTGAACACCTGGGCCCAGCATTGGAGGCGGTGGACAGGGGCTGAGAGGGACTGGAGGTGATGGTCACAGGGAAAGAAAAGAGACAATGACCAAGAGATTTGGTCTTGAATTGGGGGCAGAATTGTTTTATTTCCTGGCAACATGAGACAGGGGGAAGGAGAGTCCACACTGAGCCTTTATCACGAGATGGGTGGCCCTTATGTTCTCTTTAAATCATTGTCACACGTTGGCGACTCAGTCAAATCCTCTGTCAGGAGCCCTGCTTACTGGGGCAATTACAGAGAGCCTGAGAGCCTTTTCAGCAGGTGGGGTTCTACCTGCAGGCGAAGCTAAGAGGGGCTAAGACAGAAAAGGCTCCCCGTTCTGTGCTTAGCACAGTTAGAGCAGGGTTTTTCTTAGCCCGCAGGGAGGAAGCAGAATGTTACCAGGTGCTGCTATTCCAGGGCCCCTTGGGCAGGATGGGCTCCTAGGCGGGGCCCATACGACACACAGGGTCTTGTATTTGGAAGATTTGGAACACTGGTGAAGAGCTTGCGTGACATCTGAGTTTTGAAATCTTCCAATGGGGCAGGGGCAATGTGCAGATCCTACAAGCTGGGCTGCAGCATGAAACACAAACAGAGAAAGGCTTGACTCCTGGAGGAGGCTCAGTTCACGTGTGTGGAAGCACAGCTAGGTTACTAACCCAAATAAGCCAGGGAAAACCCAGGTGATCACTTTGCTGAGCTCTGGACACATGGCACAAGCAGAAATTCTTATCAGCCCCTGCAAACCTTTCTTTGGAGGCATTCTTCTCTGCAGGGAAAACCGCAGGCAGCTCCCATCCGTTTTTAGTCCTTCTCATGTAAAATACCTAGCCCTGTAGGATAACAAAACTGCAAGCTCTGTTCTGTTGAAAATGTCTCCTCCACCCAGGCAGTCTGGGGAGGCTGTGGGGGGCAGAGAAAAATAGCTTGTTCTCTTTCCACCTGCTTTCCCTCTTCTGGGGGAGCTAGGCTGCTCCAGGGTGGAGGGCTCAGGCAAGAAAGGGGAGGGCGGGCAAGGAAGGGTCTGCTTGCCTTTACGGCTGTGTGTGGCATTGTGCCCTCAGGTAGGCAGACTGCAAAGCTAGGTTTTCTCGTGGGGGCCTCTGTGGTCACGTTGGAGCCTCTCCTAGCCCTGAGGTTCTTTGACCTAGAGTTCTCGGACACAGGCCACACCTCCTCGGCCCAGTCACACAGGATCTCTGGCTCCACCAGTCCTCACTTGGTCTTACAGGGTCGTCTTCTGCAGGTGGTCTATATCTGCCTTCCACACTTGTCCTTGCTCCACCAAACCCTGTGTGATATTGTGGTTTATAATAAGAAATATACCGGGGGTGCCAAAAAAATGTATACAAGTGGATACTTTGGTCAACGTTGCTCAAGCAGCAGTTTGCCATAATCAGAAGTGTCTGGACGCTGATGGGAACCACTTTGAGCACCTCTGGTGATTGTAGAAGTCAAACATGACTTGTATTCATCTTTTGTTATTGGTATATATTATTACAATTTTCACACAGTTTTCCTTTTTTAAAATGTGTGTCCATTTTTTGGGCACCCTTTGTATATTTGGTCTTTTTCCAGGCAACGGGCTCTAAAACCCTTGGAATTTCAGAAGTGAGGAGCACAATAAGGGCGTCACTTGTTATGTTAATGAGGTGACTTTTGGAAAGCTCCTAAGTGACCAAAGGCTAAACCTAAAGTCGCCAAGGGAACAAACCATAGGATCAGAGGGATGGAACTTGCAGTCCTAGCCCTGCCCTACAGCACCTCTGGGAAGGAGAAGGGACTGGAGATCGAGTTCAGTCACCGGTGGCCAATGATTTAATCAATCATGCCTGTGTAATGAAGCCTTCACAAAATTCCAAAAGGATGGGCTTCGGAGAGCTTCTGGGTTGGTGAACACATGGAGATTTGGGGAGAGGGATGTGCCTGGAGAGAGCATGGAAGCTATGTGTCCCTTCCCTCGTGCTTGCCCTCTGCATCTCTTCCATCGGGCCATTCCTGATGATATCCTTTTATAATAAACGGGTAAACAGTAAGTAAACTGTTTTCCTGATTTCTGTGAGCCGCTCTAGCAAATTAATCAAACCCCAGCCAGGAGGGGGTGGTGAGAGCCGCTGATTTATAGTGGGTTGGTCAGAAGCTGAGATGACAATTTGAACTTGTGATTGGTGTCTGAAGTATGTGTGGGGGGAGTCTTATGGGACTAAGCCCTTCACCTGACAGTGTCAGAGTTGAGTCGAATTGTAGGACACCCCGCTGGAGTCACAGAACTGCTTGGTGTGGGAAGGGAACCTCCACACATCTGGTGCCAGAACATCTGGTGGTCCTAGTGTGAGAGCCAAGGAGACACTCAGAAACGAGAGGTTTCCCAACACTCTGGAAGCTCAGGCCCTTCTGTCCTCGACAATTTTCCTCAATTCTTGTCTTCTTGAAAGAAAGAACTCAGTCAAGAGACAAAAGTCAAGCAAGCAGGAGACAGCAAGTTTCTTAGCAAAGCAAGTACACTCTGAGCGTGGAACAGGCTGAGCCGAGGGTGGGTAGCAGCACAATGTTTCTGGGACCCTAGCCTCACATCCTATAGATCGAGTTACCCTCCTCCCCACCTTTTCCTGTTTTTCTCCTCATCCTGCAGTCTCCTTCATCACAGTGTGTTTGTACTAGCCCAAGTTTTTGTTCTGGCTGCTGGCTTCCTGGGTTTGTAACAGGACATTGATGATGCCAGCAGGTTACCTGTGATGGCCCCTTAGTTCCTTTTCCTCCTGCTCATGTCTACCTTCCTACCTACTCTGTCACTTCCAAGGCACTCTCTCTTTTCCCAGGCACTCCCTCTCACACTGAGGCTTTCAGGGGTCAGACACCACTTCTTGCGCTCCTCAAGCTCCCCGGGACACCTGTCAAATTCTGTGAGATCTCCTACCCTCATAGGTCTCCTACCCTTCTGGCGGGAGGATGGGGGTGATACACAGCCCACAGATAACTTCTCTTCAGAGAAAGCCTGATGATGTGCCTCTTCAATGTCCTGAGGAACTGGAGGTGAAGCCCGGGCTGATGTTGGCACGATTGATACCTCAGACTCTTACTCAAACAACATTGGGCATCTAGCATCCCGAGGTAGGGTGCAGTGTGTTTGGCACCTACTGAATTGTCCTTGGCCTTTCGGGGCTCTGCCTAGATGCCAAGACAAAAGGAAGAGTCATTTGTGTCCTCCAATTTCATGAACATCATAAAAGTCAAGGATGAGTTGAAAAAAAAAAAAGTTGGGGCAGGAGAGTAAGGCAAGTATAGGGAGAGAATCCAGAGCAGGAGAGGCACAAACAGATGTTGGAAAGGGGAGCGGTGTGGATGGAAGCCACAGAGAGGACAGTAACCTGATATTGACATGGCACCGTGAGCCCCCAAAAGAGTCTCATTTCCTTTTGTTGACTCTTTCATCAACACTGGGGGAGGATATTAATACCCATTTTAGAGATGAGATGGGAAAACTGAAGCTCCCAAATGCAAGGGACCCATAAGGCAAGTATTTGGGTGTCAATCTAAGTTAATCAGTACATCTCCTAGAAGGTCCCAATTGTTTTCCCCTTTAAAAATAATTTCTACTTAAATGGGTATTATTGGAATATATTCTCCATGTTAAAAAGATAAATAAAACTTTAATGATAAATGTAAAGACCCCTTTGACCACCAGCCCTTAAGCAGTGGTCATATGGTAACCGTTGGTATGACCTTTGAAATATCCTTATAGGGCTTTTCCTCTATAACCCCCTCCACACACACACCTGCTCACATATATATACACAGATGTAGCTTCCCATTGGAAAAATGTAGTATTTTATTGGTTGTTTTTTTGAGAAAAGATCTCTCACTGTACATACCTTTGGCTCCTTCATTTCTTCATTCATCATTATACCCTGAAAAGTGTTCGTTAGGAAACACTGACCAACCCCATTCTTTTTTGTTACTGTGTAATATGGTATTTCACCAGCTTGTTTAGTCACTCCCCGCTTTGTGAGTCATTAAAGAGTTTCTAATATTTCAAATAACAGGTGCATTGTTTAAAAGAACTGCAACGTTGCAGGAATCTGTGTAGGCAAGTCTCAGTACTGAAGAGGGACTCTGATCAGACTTACTTGGTAATGAGAAGGGACAGGAGTCAGGGTGATGGGGAAAGCTCTGCATCAGCAGTCAGGTTGCCTGAGTTTGAGGCCACTTCCCTTCTCTGGGCTTCTGTGTCCCCTTCTCTACAACAAAAGGGTTTTGATGCCAGTGGTTCTCAGCCCTAGTTACTCATCTGAATCACCTGGGGAGCTCTAAATAAACAAACAAAAAAAGAAACAACAACAACAACAACAACAAAAAAACAGTGCCTGGGCCCCATTGATTTATTGGTCTGGGACAGGGCTCTTTCACAGGTCACATTAGGCGACTCTAATATGCAGCCAGGTCGGAGAGCCACTGTTCTAGATCAAGGCTTCTCAAACTCTAAAGTGCCCACAGAACACGTGGGGACCTTCTGAAGCTGCACTTCCTGGTTCGGTAGGTCTGGGCTGAGCCTGAGAAGATTCCACCTTTGTAAAAAGCTCCCAGATGACACCAGTATCGCTGTTTCTAGACCGTATTTTGAGCAGGAGATTAGATTCTCTAAGTTCTCTTTCAATTCTAATGTCCTTTTTGACCACCCTTTTTCCATACTGACCCTCAGCCAACTAATGTAGCGTGTGCCTGAGAACTGAGCTGCAAAACAGAATGAATGGTTCCCAAGGACCGTGCAGGGCAGCTGGGAAGCCCAGGGGTTTGGTCCCAGCTGTGGGTATATCAGGCCCAGAAGACAGCAGGCAGAGGGTTGGCCGGGCTTGTGAGGTCTAGCTCCAAAGTAGGTACTCCTGTATCAGCCATAATTTAGGCAACAGTTGGCCCAGGGGCCTTCAAGAGGAGGCCATAGTTTCCAATCAGGCCATCTGAGCCAAGCTGCAAGGAATTCAGGGCAGGTCCTGGGAGGAGGCCGGCCTCTAGGCAACTATATCAGATACCAGGAAGGGGGTTTCCCGAACAAGATAAGGTAGCATAAACCCAGTCTTTTTTTCCAGTGTCCCTTCTGTTTACAATATTTATAGACATCTCTAGCAATGGGGGGTCAATTAGAATTAGGACCACCCAATTGTTTTCCCTGCAAAGCCATGCGTTTATTTTGAGTTTTATATTGTTTTTGTTCCGAAGTCCTTTTAAACTATCCACTAGATGTTATAGTTTAGACAGTGAGGCTATCTTCCATTCTACCTTTTGCTTACAAAAAACTCTCCGATTTTCAGTTTAACCCATTTACAAAAAGAGATGAGTAGACTGCTGTTACATCAGCTTGGAGACTGACTCCTGAATCTTGTTGGAAGTTAATTTCTAGTCTGTCCCTAAAATCTTCTTTCGATTCATCTTTTCTCTGCTTACAAGACTGAATTAAAACTCAGTCAGTTTTTTTGTTATTTAATTTTTAAATAAATTTTTATTTTTAGAGCAGTTTTATCTTCACAGCAAAATTGAAAGTACAGAGAGTTCCCACATAGTCGGTGTCCACACTCAACCCTGCCACACCCTCACAGCCACCCCGACTTTCAACATCCTGCACCAGAGTGTACATTTGTTATACTCTACTTCAGTGAACCTACTTCAATACATTATCACCCAAAGTCCACAGTTTACATTAGAGGTTACTTTTGGTGTGGTACATTCTATGGGTTTTGACAAATGTATAAAGTCATGTATCCACCATTATAGCATTATACAGAAATAGTTTCACTGCGCTAGAAATCCTCTGTGCTCTACCTATTCATCCCTCCTTCCCACCAACCCCTATCTATAGTTTTGCCTTTTCTAGAATGTCATATAATTGGAATGATAAAAGATTCTGTCTTCAGTTTGGCTTTTTCCACTTAGTAAAATGCATTTAAGATTCCTCTACATCTTTCCATGGCTTGATCCCTCATTTCTTTTTAGCACTGAATAATAGTCCATTGTCTGGATGTACCACAGTTTATTTACCCATCCAACTACTGAAGGACATCTTGGTTGCTTCCAAGTTCTGGCAATTATGAATGAAGCTGCTATAAACATCTATGTGCAAGTTTTTGTGTAGACATATTTTCAACTCTTTTGGGCAAATACCAAGAAGTAGTTGCAGGACAGTACAGTAAAAGTATGTTTAGTTTTATAAGAAACTGCCACATTATCTTTCAAAATGGCTGCACCATTTTGCATTCCTACCAGAAGTCAACGAGAGTTCCTGTTGCTCCACATCCTCGCTAGCTTTTGGTGTTGTCAGTGTTTTGGATTTGGCCACTTTAATAGGCGTGTAGTGTTATCTCATTATTGTTTTAATTTGCATTTCCCTAATAACATATGATATGGAGCATCTTTTCATGCACTCATTTGCCAACTGTGTGTCTTCTTTGGTGAGGTGTTTGTTCAGGTCTTTTGCCCATTTTTTTTTTTAAAATCAGGTTGTTCATGTTCTTCTTGTTGAGTTTTAAGAATTCTTTGTATATTTTGGATAACAGTCCTATATCAGATATCTCTTTTGTAAATATTTTCGCTCTGTTTGTGGCTTATCTTATCATTCTCTTGATTGCAATAATTTTTTACAGGGAAGTTCCCAGAAATCACTTTTAGTAAATTCTGACCTGTTTCTGGACTCTTTCAAAGCCTGCTGGTTTCGCATGCATGCTGGGATCCCTTAAGTCTGACCTTGGATTAGTCTATTTTGCCTTTTTTATTGATAATTTAGCATTTGATCTTCCTACCAACATGTGAACTAGTTGGCAGAGATCTGGCAGACCTGAGTTATAGCCCCCTGGGAGATTCTGAATTTTTCAGTAAAGAGGTGTCTGTCTTGTCAGGGTTTGGGGAAATCTTGGACAATAACTATTAGTTCTGCTGAGAACAGAGTTTAAACTCTGTGGTAGAAGGCATGTGTGATTCTCAAACAAGATGCACTTTTAAAGGAAACTGATGTTTGGGGGATGGAGGGGGCTTGTTAAGAAAAGACAAAGGATCCAGGAGAGGGGAAGGAAGAGGTAGAGGGGTAAAGGGACTGGGGTCAGATCCGTCTGGGAGTGGAAGAGGGGGGCTGGTGAAGAATAAGGGGTGCTAGAGGGTTTAACGAAGAAGGCAGTTTTATTTCAAGTAGTGTTTATACTTTAAGTCATCAGGTACCTTGTTTAAATTTGTCAAAAAAAATTCTTTAAAGAATTGGAGTTCTATTTAGAAGCATCAGGGTACCAATCAAAAAGTGCTGCTCAATGGGCCTGAGGAATTTTATTCTGTTTTGTTCTAAGGCACCTCTCAAATGAACAGTTCTAGTTAAGTGTTCCCCAAACTGTCCATTGAAAGTCCAAATCATTCTTAGTAAAGTTCTGCCATTTAACCCTTTCACTGCGTTAATTGATTTCAAGTTTTTTTTCCAAATGTGTCAAAAATCCACAAAAAATAAAAAGTTGATATTTTGACTATTTTATGCATATATACTCAAACTCCGCAGTAGAGGGAAAAATTCTTTTGAGCGTGTAGGGTAAACTCGAACGCTGCAGTCAGTGGATTGTAAATATTCATTCGGATATATCTGAATGTCACAGCAAAGGAGTTAAAGAAATGTAAGAGTTATAATGGTAATGGGACACCTGAAAAAGGCAGTTTTTCCCAGAGGGGGACATAGGTTAGATGGCCCCCAGAGATGACTCTGGGTTACAGTGGGTTGAAAGTTCCAGACAGTTGAAGTCGCTCGTACAAACATGTGTCTTGGGCCCCTGACGTAAGGGTCTGTGACCTCTGAATACAAACACAACGATCTGAGTCCCTGGCAGGTAGCATATATCAGGGAGAGGATGCCGTCTCTGAATCAAAACCAACTCTCAGGATAAATAGCCAGGACGGGAGGACAATCTTACCTGATTTTATTGGTGACCCACAGCAAAATTTGTCCTCAGAGAGTGCTGGTCTGGAGAGAAGTGCCAACGCTGCAGACTGTGGCGCTGGCTCAAACAGCCAACTTACAGGACCAGTGCGTTCCACTCTGTGACCCTCTTCCTCATGACAAAATAAAACGTGACGACTGGGACAAAACAAAGGGAAAAGCAGAAGTAAATCGCCAAGGATGCAGCCCTGAAGGGGAACATTAACCAAATATAAATACCCAAGATTTGACAAATGAATAAAACAGCCAAGGAACTCAACACAAAGAGAGCAGAGTTGAGGGCTGGCTGGAAATTGAAATGTAGGAATCATTGCTGCAGAGATTTTATATGAAGCCATTGGCGGGAGAGAAGGGAAGATCACCTTGAGAGACAGAGAGAAGGAGGATGGTCCAGGCCAGAATCCTGAGGAGCTCCAGCCACACAGGAGCTGGCCAAGGAGGCTGAGAAGGAACACCCAGAGAGAAGAAACCAGGGAACTGGAAGCATGGAGGCCAAGGGCAGAGTGTTCCAAGAATAGGAGTAGAGGTCAGCTGTCAAATGCTGCTGAGATGTCAAGTAAGATGAGGCCTGAGGACCTTACTGTCCATGTGGTCTTTTTGATGTGGATGATATTTCATGGGCAGTGAGACTCAAGGGGCCTTGGTGGGCATCACACTTGGACTAGATCCAAGGTCTACAGTGACAACAGGTCAGGCTGGATCTGAGTCACAGCACCAAGATTACAGTGAGAAATCAAACAAAACCTGAGATAATATTAACCATGGCTGTTTGTTTATAAACGTGCAGCTAGAAGGGAACCATCTGCAGTTGCTTTCATTTCAGCAGCGGTTCAGAGGTGTCTCAAAGGGGAGTAAGTTTAAAAAAAAAAGAAAGAGGCAATACTGACAGTGTATGATTGGCAAGCAGTCTATTAGGAGGCCTTTCAGAAACAGGGGAGCTTTGGATTGGCCTTCAAGTACATTTGGCTATCCTTGATTGTTCACTATCCATCATTTACAA
This sequence comes from Rhinolophus ferrumequinum, assembly GCF_004115265.2. Lineage (NCBI taxonomy): Eukaryota > Metazoa > Chordata > Mammalia > Chiroptera > Rhinolophidae > Rhinolophus > Rhinolophus ferrumequinum. Next base: position 52,451,054 of record NC_046296.1, on the reverse strand, counting down.
GACTGGGTAATTTTCAGGTTTTCTTTTTTAGGAGGATTATTTTAAGAGATTTCTTAACTCTGGGGGAAGGGGTGTAAGAAGATATCTGGGTCAGGCAGAGGTCAAACAGGGCTCTCCTCTTCCTTTGTGTAGCAATGTGTTGTTCTTGGTCCCAAGAAAGCAATTCTGGGGACACAGTTTCCTACTGTGTGCAAAGCTGCTGTGTTAGGGAATGTGCAGGCAGTTACAAAGGTGAATGAAGCATTGGCCATAACCTTTGCAGCAAAGGAGACAGCTCCAATGGAACAATGTTTTGTGGAGTTATCGTTGTTCAATTTGTTGTAAATTCCAGGGGAGATTTCCAGAGGCTCACCTCACGCCGCCATTTTGATGATGTGTTAAACCATCTGCTCAGAACAATGTTTTGATCACTGACAAGATAATGTAAGTGATGTCACGGAGCAACAGAGAGGCCAGGAGTAGTTAATCAACTGAGGGAGGACTTGCTTCTGTGTACCAAAGGCCCTGGAGGAGTGCCTGGAATGAGGCTGCGTATTTTCATCCGTGTAGCAATTGTTGAGCACTTGCTGATGTCAGGCCCTGTGCTAAGTGCTGGGGACACAGCCGCGGACCACTTGGTCCTTGTCCTCCTGGAGCTCATAGTCAGACAGACAGGATAGCTTTTGAACAAATAATTACAAATGTGCTGAGTATTGGAGAAGCACAGAAAACCAGGGGTACATGAGACTCTTACATTGACTGGGCTAGAGAAAGCATGTCATAATTATGAAATAGTTTAACTAAGCCTGGAAGGCGAGTTAGTGAGGCCGGGATGTAGCAAGGGGATTGGTGTGGCCTGAGAGTTCCAGGCAGAGGGAACAGCATGTGTTAGCCTCTGAGGTAGCAAAAAAGGATGACATGTTTTAGGAAGTGAAAGGAACCCAGTGAGCCTGGGGTCAGAGAAGAAGGGGAGAATGGGGCTTGAAGCTGAAGAGGAGGAGGACATGCAAAGCCTTATAAGCCATACTAAGATGGTTGGACTCTGTCCATGGGCAGTGGGAAGCTGTTGAAGGGTTTTATACAAAACTGTGACATTGGATTTGCACTTGGAAAAGACCATTTAGGCTGCCGTGTGGGGAAAAAAATCGACTGGAACAAGCAGAAGCAGCTATTGCAGCCCTTCAGGGAAGCAAAGATGGCAGCTTGGGCCCAGGTTGGGGTGGTGAAGACGTAGAATGGTGAGTGGTTTCATGAGGCGATTTAGGATATAGAATTTATGGGACTCAGCAATTGATGATTTGTTGGGGCCAAGGAGAGGAAGTTTTCAAAGGTCATTTCCGGGTCTGTCTAGAACAACTGTTGCCATTTCCTGTAGGGGTGCAAATGAGTAGGGGAAGATCCTACCTTTAATTTTTAACTCCTTGAGTGTGAGGTGCCTATGAAACATCAAAGTGGAGATGCTGAGTCAGTGAATGAGTTCATGGGGTTTGAAGGTTAGATGAAAGGGCTGGCTGGAAATTGAAATGTAGGAATCATTGCTGCATGGATTTTAAATGAAGCCATGGAGGGTGGGAGTAGATCACCTTGAGAGACAGAGAGAAGGAGGGTGGTCCAGGCCAGAGTCCTGAGGAGCTCCAGCAGCAGAGGAAGAGCTGGCCAAGGAGGCTGAGAAGGAAGAACAAGAGAGAAGAAACCAGGGAACTGGAAGCATGGAGGCCAAGGGCAGAGTGTTCCAAGAATAGGGGTAGAGGTCAGCTGTCAAATGCTGCTGAGATGTCAAGTAAGATGAGGTCTGAGGACCTTACTGTCCACTGGAGTGAACAAACTGTTGACCTTAGAACATTTCTGGTAGGTCGGTGGGGGCAGAAGCCACACTGAGGGGGGTAGAGACAAGTGAGTAGAAGGGGTTTTAAAAGGTCATCCTTGGATGGGTGGGGATTGGGGCAGCCAACCTGCAGGGATTGGTACAGGCATCCAGGTAAGAGATGTTAAAGTTCCAGAACTTGGAGCCTCACTCTAGTTAAGAAATCATGGATCTCAGTGTCAACAGAAAGGAACAATTGGCTCAAGGTGGCTCCCAGAGGCAAAGAAGAAAGTGAATGGGAAGGAGAAGCAGCCATCTGGGACCCCACAGAGAACATGCCTAGATGCCAGCCTCTCTCTGAAGAGCCTACGATTAAGGTCCACGTCCCTGTGTGTTCCTGGTCACACGTGCCCCGTGGAGGCCTCTAAGGGTCAATTAAGAAACAAACTGAAATGAACAAAAGTAAGGAAGTGCTGTGTTTTGGATTAACAGAACTGGCCTTTGGAGTAGAAAACCCAGTATTAAAAATTCATCTGCACCAGCTGCTTTCTGTCGATCTGGGGCAAGTTTCTAAACATTTCTGTGGATTATGAAACAGAGGCTGTTTTCAGAAATGTTGTATGAGAAAACATTTTAGTATGAGAAAATGTGCATGGATTAGAATGGAGGAAGTATGGAATTTTCCTTTTCCTCGGGTTTTCCCTTCTGGGTGCTACCCCTCCAGTTATGGACAAGGCCTTTCCTGAATCCCTGAAGGAAAAAGGAACGAGTGTTTGACCTACGTCTGCTGGCAGTGCCCAGAGGCAGAGGCGCACAGGTACTCCCTGGGAAACAGATCCTGAGGTGACAAAGCTCCTCAGTGCTGTGCCCAATCCAGCCTGGCTGTCCCGATGGCTGGAGCTCAGATCAGATCTGCCCCCTTGGCCCAGCCTGGCCCAGCAGGCCTATATGCTTCTGGGCCGTGCGACAGAAGGCCAGCCCTCACCCTAGGTGGCACCATCAAAGGTAAACAGAAGGCCTGCCCAGGTTGCTGGCAAAGCAAACACATTTATGTATCATCATCATTGTTAAAGCTAATGTTAATGGCACGTGTGTGTGGCAGTGTGTGGGCCAGCTGGTGACGTCACGCCACAGCAATCCCCTGCCCCATAGCCAAACGCCCAGGGCCCCATCCTGGAGCAGCAACGTGGATGGAAGGATGTCCCCAGCCGGTGGTAGGGATGCTCTCTTCCTTCCCAGACCCCCTGCTCTGAACACAGGCCAGGGAGACATGCGGGCTCAGAGCGTGATGACTGGGGCTGTGGGAGCAAGGGGCCTCCCAGCATAGTCTGAAGCATGTGCTATTTGTTCCCTGGAAAGACTGGGAGACTTTGATTATTCCCTTTGGATTTGAAGAACAGATCACAACTCTCGTGGACAGGATGCAAAGGGAATTGAGTGCGGGAGAGATGATCCACATCACAGAAGTTCCCTTGGGATCCCCCTGGTGGGCAGAGTCCTCTCACACCACTTCTCTCCCCAGAGCACTCTGTGGGCCCTGCCACGTGGGTCTCAGCTATGGAAGATCCGGGGGAGAGCTTCACCCTTGTGCCAGGGCTACGGGCCACACTGGGTGGCCTGTCTCCATGGGACTGCCCCCTTCCCAGAATGGAGAGTGGGCCCTGGGCTTTATGTGGGTGTCTGCTAATGCTGAGTCTGTGCCTTGGCAGCAGAGATGGAACCCCCTACATCCCTTAGTTAGAAGCGCTACCCAGCCCTGGGTCCAAGGGAGCAGGGGCCCTCAGCCCAGGCTGCACATCAGAATCCATCAGTGAACTTTAAAAAGGTCCTGTGCTCAAGCCCCATCCTAGACCAATTAATTCAGAATGTCTGAGGGCGAAGCCCAGGCATTTTTCCTAAAAGCTCCCCAGGTGATTCCAATATGCAGCCAGGCCTGAGGACCACTGTGTGCACGGATAATGGTGTTCTTCTTGATATTCTTCTCTTCTTGGAGGAAGAGCTGTGAGCCGTGAGCCTCAGTGTTGCTTCTCCAATGTTTTTCTACCATCACACTTCATGGTATTGGGGCAATGTGTCTCTCTCTTTTTTCCTTAGTTTTCTATCCTAAAATGTGATTTGTATTCCTTTTGTCTTTTCTATTCTGTTGTGTTGAGCTGATCTTTTTATAGTAGTCTTGGTCTTTTTCCTTTTATTCTACCTTTCATATATTTATTGATTTATCATCCAACGTTTAATGAATGCCTGCTATGATAGGTAGTGTGCTAGCTGCTGGGGATGTAGCAAGAACAAGAAGGCCAGGCCTCGTGGAGTGCGTGTTCTACGGGGATTTGCCCTGTCATTCTTTCTCTTTCCTCTTTTTTTCTGGGACATTTGAAATTTGTATGTTTTTATAGAAATACATTGCTGGTCCCTTCTTCATTTTGTCTCTTTTGCACTCCTCAATTAAGCTCTTCTTGTCTTAAGTGTATTGATTATAAACAAAGCCTGTACCCAAGGGAAATGAAATCTGCTCAGTTACTTATATTGGACAGTGTTTTGTATGTGTGTGTGTGTGTGTGTGTGTGTACACACAGGTCTTGTGTATGCATGGGGACACTGGCATCTGGAGAACCTTTGGGTTTAGAGATTCCTAATCCATGCCTGCTTTTACTCCTGTGACTGGGATGGGTCTTAGAGAACATAGACGTGGCTAAACCAGTTAAATCTTTGCCCCTGGAGAGTAGTCAACCAATGATGAGGATTTATTGAGGGCCTTGTATGTGCAGGACACTGAGCTAGATGCTGTCTGGTGGGGAAGTGTTCGTACTGAGTCTGAGTTTTCCCCAGATTCGTGCCTGAGAAACCACAAGCCCAAAAAACACACCAGGTGTCTGAGTGTGACATGGGTTTATTGAGACATAGATGGTGGGGAGTCTCCAGTGGTGGCCAGCCAGAGGGCAAGTTACCTACACGCAGGCAGAAAGAAGCAAGGTTATACGGGGACAGTAAAACAGAGCATTTCATGGGAGAAATCATCTGGCAGGCCCTGAATCCCAAGAAGCCGGGAGACCTTGACTGGCAGCCAGTGTACAGAGCTGGCTGTGAGATAAGCAGTGTTCCCATGTTGCTGGGAGACCTTGACTGCTTGCTAGCTTATCTGCCTGTGAGCCAGGATCCCTACATGAAAGGTTCTGACGGTGCCAAGATGGCAGGAAGAGAAAGGCTCAGCATCTCCCTCATGAAGCCCACTGGGAACTTATGGCTACTTCCATGCAGGAGCAAGCGATACAAGGCCATCATGGTGAGGGCCAGTAGGTACTTCAGGAAGGACGAAGCTTGGGGCAGGCACTTCTCTGGTCATTACTGATATCAATGCACGTTGTCTGAGCTAGGCAGTACTGTGGTTCCACTCCTCCCAGAGTTCTGGTGTGTACTTCCTCTCTCAGCGGTACATCTTCTATAAAATAGTCACCAGTGGGTACTAGTCCTAGGTGATGGGCTACTGATACACACTTATACCGCATTGGCAGAGGTCACCCAGGAGCCAGGGACTAAGTTTATCTTGTTGAAAGAAGAGGACAATTTCACTTACTGTCTGCTCACAACCATTACAAAATTTGATTTGTACTTTCTTGCCCAGACCCAGAACCAAGCACAGGCGTTGTTTCTAGCTCCAGCACTAGGGAATTCAGTGTTAGCTGCATCTTATAACCAGAGGGAAAAACAAACCTGTTTCCTTTTTCTCAAAGTCTAGGGGTTTCTTTGTGGATCTGCTCTCCTATTCTCTGAGGTAGTGGTTTTCAATTTTTATTTTTATTTTTTGCTTTGACCTATATTAAGAAATACATATTATATCACCACATGCAGCTGAAACAAATTTCCCAAAACATTACTTGCCCTTACCAAATGCAATGCCCTCGGATATTTTATATTCTGTTTAATTTTGTTTTAATGGGTTGATCATTCACCAAATTAAATTTATGGCATAATAATGGGTTGTAACCCCCAGTGTGAAGAATAAATCTTCCACGGCCTGCTCTGCTTTAATCCACATGGTTGGTCTAGCACCCCCTTGTGGATGCCTGGGTAACAGCAAACACAGCTTTTTCAGTCATCAAGATGCCTGCTGAGCAAGGTGTGCACTGCCGTCCTTAAAAGATTTGAATTCATGGGACTGTGCCTTTCCCAAAAGGAACATCTGCTGATTGTGGTTCAAAACTGAAATTAAGCATCTTCCCTCCTCTAGAATATGTCCTCTTAGGAGATTTTAGTAGCAAAAACCAGAGAACAAAAATGCATAAACCAGTGATGGAGCTGTCTCTGGCTTTTGATGAGTGTTTTCTGCATTGTTTTCATGGCTGCTAATAGATCAAACAGATAACAGGTGTTAATTAAGCTAACATATGTAAAGAGTCTACCACACGCCTGATCAGAGTGTCCAAGGAACGTTATTCCCCTACTGCCTCACAGTTCATGCAAATTCCCTTTGACAGGACTCAAAGATTTCTCATATCTAAGAGGAAATTCAGTCATATATCAAATGCCTCACAAAGGCTCAAAATGTTTTTAAGTCATTTCTCAATTTTTCTAAAAGTAAACGAGGTTACGTTGGTATGTGTGCCGGCCCCGTTGGGCTGTGGTGGTCATGCAGAAAAGCAGGAAGAGACAGCAGTGAACACATGGCTTGCAGACGCAGGCTATTCCTGCCCATTTCCCATCATGCTTACCACCCCCACCTCCCACTGGCCTAAGCATGAGCGGGGACCTATGGTCTGACCTATGAACACTGATTCAGTCCAAGTAGGTTCAGGGATGCTCCTCAAAGCTGCTAGCGGCATAGAGCTGGGTGGACTCCTGACATTTTTAGTAGGACAGCAGCTTTGGGCCTTTTATTGTGCGTGTGGGCAGTTTAGTGAAGATACCTTGGTATCAGAAGCTTAGGAGTTCCTCTGCCCAAATGGCCTCTGCAGACCTGGCCATGGGGATATTTTCTTCTTCCTTCTCTGTGTGTGCCACTCTGTCAGCCGCTGGGACCAGCCCACAGACTCCTGCTGTGACCTGAGACCTCTGTGCTGCCCTGAAAGTGAGCCTTTTTCCTGGCTAAATCCGTGGTCACCCACAAGCCACATTTTCCTGAGCAGATAAAAAAGGAAGACAACATTTTAATAATCAGGGAGCTAGGAACAAAGAGTTGCCCACTTAGTCTTTACTTTCTAATCCAGATAGCCAAGCTATAACTGTGATTTTAAACATATGAGAAACGTGTCAGCCGATGGAGAGCTGAGGTTGGGTAACAGAAACCTGCTGCAGACTCCTAGCTAGATCTCAGAAGGCAGGCTCCCAGCCTTGCTGCCATAAGGGTGGCCCAATGCAAGGATGATTTAAATATATTTCTTCATGTTAACCACAGGCAATTATTCCTTGATATTTGTGTGAAAAAATTTTAATTTCACCCTCAAGGGTATTTTGTCATCCAGCTCTGCCTGTCCAGTTTAGACCCGGCCCAACATTCCAACTGTGTTTGCCCAAAAGGAAACTGCTGATTCTGTGGAATGAGTTGCATGACTCACCTCTGGCTTGTCTCTCTCAGACAATAGATGTGTGGTATGCACTTCAGTCCAACACTTCCAGCCACCCATGCTTTGGGGGTGGGTGAGAGGGGGCCAGAAGTAAACCTCTCTCCATCATGGAGACCAGGGTACACAGTGGCCCTCCAGAGACAAGGTGGGAACACATTCACACTAAGAAATCTCACGTTCGGAAGAGGCTTCAGGGTTTACAGTTGTTACAACGCACTTTCACTCCTTTCATGGCTTTTATTTCCATAGCTTACAGCTAAGAAGCTGAGGCCATGTTAACGGATGTCCCCGAGTTCTCACAGCTTTGGCCCTGGTGGGATTCCAGCCCCATGCTCCTCTCAGCAGACCAGCCCCCAACACTGGCAATTTCTAGGCACCCACATTCCGGGGGTGGGGGTCGGATGATGGGAGCTGTGTCCCTGATCTTAAATGCCTTTGTCTAGAACATGCTACCCATCTTTGACCCATCTACCTTGAGAAATCTTCTGCCTAAATGTTAATATTTATCATTTACAGCTGGCCACTTCCCCCTTTCAAAGGTGAACACAGTAAAATTTATGGCAGGCACACTATCAGACAACAGAGGAGCATAAAAGGAAGAAGAGTGACAGCCCGTCCATCTGCGGACACGGTTCATCTGAGGCCCACGACACCTGGAGGATTCTGGCATGGGGCTGCAGCCGCACGTTTTCCTCCTGGGGCTGCTGCTGCTTCTGGGACAAGGTAAGTCTACCCTGACTCAGCCCTGCTGCTGTCCCATGTTGCTAAGGCATGGGGTATGGGAGCAGAATGTGTCCTGTTCATGAGCACAAAATGCACATGTCAGACCCAATAGGCTGGAGTGCTGAGGTTAAATGCCTAAGGCTGTGGGATGAGAAAGGTCTCGTATAGGTGAGAAGGGATGGGCAGCAGCTCCATGATGGGGAAAGAAGCCAGGGGTGGAGCGAGTCACAAAGACCTGGATTCTGGTTTTCTGTGCTGTGTGGTCTTGGGCAAGCGCTATATCCCTGGAGGTTGATTTTTGTCATTCTTCACATGGAAATACTACTACTACAGACCATTTGATTGTTACTGTTTATGGGCTTAGTGTTGTTTTTACTGAAAGGACAGAGGAAGGTGGATTTTAGGATAATAAATTCTAGGATTGCCCACATTCATTCGTGCTATTGACCCTGATGGAAAAGAGTGGGTTACCTGCCAGGACTTTGGGGTTCTCCTGACAATAGTAATTAGGAGAAGATTGTGCCTTTGCCACAATCGCTCTCTGTCCCCCTTCACCTGACCCTGGCTCTTTTCTCCTCCCTTTGTTTAGAAAGGCAGAATCTTTTACGCTCAGAAGGACCATAAAGATGATTTTATTTAGCCTCTCCCCCAAATGAAAGAACTGGGAAAGCAGAGTGAGAAAGCAGTTGCCCTAAAGCATCCAGAGGGAAAGGAAGAGGTTATGGGACAGAGACCTAGGCCTGGCTGTCATCCCTGCACCAGTCCTGCTGCTGACCAGGGACAAGTCAATGGCCCTCTCTGAGTCTAGGGAGCGTGTTGTGTGCAAGGTGGGGGGCTGCAAGTTGGGAGGATTGGGGTGGGGGTGCAAGATGGGGAGAACTGAGATAATGCTACTGTATTCACTGCACAGAGTGATTGCATTTTCCTGATTGCTAATGAGACCGAGGAGCTTTACACAAAAAATGTTTGTTGACCATTTGAATTCCTCTTTTGTGAAGTTCCTGTTCAAGTGTGTTTCCCATCTTTCTATGGGTTTGTCCTTTTTCCATTGATTTTTAGGAGTTTTTCCTACATGCCTCGCACTTGCTCTTCGTTGGTTATAAATAGGGCAGATATCATCTACTCTGAGGCTTGTTTTTCCACTCTCTTTATGGAGACTTTAGATGAGCATAACTCTTAATTTGGGGGTGGGGGGAGGGAATGAAGATGAAGACCATTCAAATGAGAACACATGGGGGCCGTTTATTCAGAGGTTGCTATAGCAAGCGGATCGGCCACTATCACTTGTACTGGGCAGACATTCCAAGGCAGGCAAGCGAGTGGGAAAGCTTGAGAGTGAAAAGTGGAAGGTTTCAGGTGCGCCCTGGTTGGAGGTTGTTGCCATGGGGAAGCTGGAGGCCGGCTAACTAGAAACCAGGCCTCTCGAGCGATTCGTTTCGGGAACATATCTGGCTCTCTCTGGTTGGTCCTAAGTGGGAAGCTGCAGTCATGGACCGAGGCTGAGTGCTGCACAGGCGGTGGCTGGGCTTCCTAGACTGGCTGCCGCAGATGTGTGGGTGGGTCAGAGTTCTGTGGTCACCTACTGTCGGGCAGTCGTCTGGGTGTATAGTCAGTCTCTCTATTTCTAAACTTTTTAATCTTTTTCTTTATGGTTTGTGCTCTTTGTGTCTTATTTAAGAACTCCTTTCCTGCCTTGCGGTCATGAAGCTATCATCCTATATTTCCTTCTAAAAACTATACATTTGTTTTTCTCATTTGAGGTTTTAATACATCGAGGATTGACTTTCATGACTCGTGTAAGAGAGGAAGCCAATTATATATAATTATTTTCGTGCAGATACATAGTTATCTCAGCACAACTACTGAATAATTGTTTCTTCATTGCTCTGAGGAGCCACCTCTGTTTATATATAAAGGATTTATATGTTCTTGCATCTGTTTCAGACTGTTTTACTTTATTAATCCATTTGTCTATCCCTGTGCTAATAGCACATTGTCTTAATTCAATAGCTTTATAGCTTTTATGATTTGGGAAAAGAAGTCTATTTTTCTTCTCTGTTAGGACTGACTTGGCTTTGAACTTCCATATAAATTTTACTACCAGTTTGTCAAGTTCTACCAAAAAAAAAAAGCTGTTTGAATTTTGATAGAAATTGAATTCTATGAACTAAGTTGGGGAAAATAGACATGGTTACAATACTGAGCCTTTCAAACCATGAGTATGTACTGAGATCTTTAATGCATCTCAAAGTTTTATCAGTTTCTTTGTTGAGGTCTTGCATATGTTTTACTCAAGTTATTCTTAGGTATGTGATATTTTTGCATGATAAATGGTTTAAAAATTTTTATTTTGAAAATGTTGATATATAGAAATAAAATTGATTTTTATATATTGATTTTGAACCCAATTAAACTTACACATTTTAATGTTATCTGTATATTCTTTTGGATGTTTTACATACATAAGCCTGCCAATCATGACAGTTTTGTTTCTTTTCAATCTGTGTGATCTGTGTATCTTTTCTTTCTTTGACCTTGCTGTGCTGGCTGTGCTTCCATGACAATTTTTCACAGAAGTGATGGTTGGAGGTATTCTTATTCCCAAGTGCAAAAGAAAAGTGTTTAATGTTTTATCATAAAGTATGGTGTTTTGCTACCAGCTTTTCTGTAAATATTCTTTATGAAACGAAGAAAGTTCTATTGTATTCCTAATTTGCTAAGAGGTTTTTTTTTTTTTAAAAAAAGTCATGAGTTGATGTTGAATTATATCTGATACTTTTTCTGCACTAATTAAAATGACTGTATGACTTACTTCTGCAATTGTCTAATGTGGTGAATTAAATTAGTTGATTTTTTATTTTGTCTATTTTTTCAGTCTTTGCTCATTAGATTTACCAAAGACCACACATTGCATTTAATTGTCCTGCCACTTGAATCTCTTTTAATCTAGAACAATGCTTTACCTTTTTTGTTTGTTTATTCCTTTCTTTTGTGTCATTGAAAAATGTAAGCTGGCTTTTGTCCCTTGCACTTCAATTTGGATTCGTCCAAATTGTCTCTTTATTGATAGAATCGGAGTAAAGTCTGGGTAGAAGTACAATATCGATAATGTTGCATCCTAAGTGAGTCTTGTTAGGGATGCACCTGATGTTGGTAAATACCCTAATTGATGATGTTAAATTTGGTAATTTGAGTAAGGTGGTGTCTGCCAGATTTCTGCTTTGTGATGGTAGCTTCCCCCATGTGATTTGTGTTATCTGTGGGGAAATACTGTGATACCGTGTGACTGTTCTTGTACCCAAGGTTTTAGCATCCGCTGATGATTCTTGCCTGAGTTGATTACCATGTTGAGTGTAAAATGGTCATTTTAAAATGTCTCATTCCTTCTAATATTATTAGTTGGCATTCCTTCATAAAAAAAGAGATTCTTGCCCCACTCTTTTTATGTTTTATCTTTTAAATATAAAATGGACCTATGGATTCTTTTATTAATCAGTGTGTTATAATCCAGTCCTGTCATTATTCTTTTTGATGCTCAAGTCATTATAGATTTGGCCAGTGAGAAACCTTTCAAGCTGACTTCTGTGTCCCCATCAATTTTTTAGCACTTTTTAACTTTATGGAATAAGCTATTCAGGCTAATCTTGTATTTTTCCTTTCGTGGCCATGAAGTTTAGCTGTTTCTTCATGGTTCCAATTGATAGGGAATTTTACTTAGAAACCAAGATCTGAGCCCTAGGGGCGTTCATTGCTGCTGGAGTGTCATTATATCTGAGACTTCTGAGTAGACAGAGCTAAGAAATATAGTTTTCTTTTTTAAAAAATTAATTTACACATATATCTCTAATTTTAATTAGAATTAGGCTTTTATCTTTTTCCATTCCGTATTTGTATTTTCCTTCTCCCACAGTGCAAACCAGGGTTACAAAAACATTGATAATTTTATTCATTTGCTGAATCCTATGACATATACACCATACTATTGGAATTACTGCAACAGTAACACCACCACTAACAAATGAAGTTCAAAATTTCTTTGCCGTTCCTTTGTCCTTAGAATATATCTCACCCAGGGTGTATAATCAAAATACTTTGTTCAAAATCACTTGGATTAATTCTTTTTCTTTTTTTCTCTTTGTGTGGTTATGTTATTTATTTGACATATAGTTAAGTTTGTCTCTGTATTCAGTTATGGGGTTACTGCCATTCTTGTTGATTTTACTTTATTTTTGAATATATAAAATATTCACATGGTTCAGCAGTCAAAAGATATACTCCTGGTGTAAAGTTCTCTAGAACGGCCAAGCCCCACACTAAGCAATGTACATATATTACAGCTTCCCTTTAAGAGGAATGTACTATTATGCCCATTTTACAGATGAGAAAACTGAGACTCAGAAATTAATTAACTAATCCAAGCTCATCCAGCTAATAAGTATAGGAGCCAGAAGTTAGTCCTGAATCCAGATCCAGGGACTTCACCACCACCCTGCATTATAATTGAGCCCAAAGGTTGAAAAAAATCACAATTAAAGCTTTGTATTTAAGCTTTAAAATGGTCCCAACAAACAACACATATGAAAGCAGATTCCTGCTCTGAAAGTTTGGGTTTATAAAACTAAAAACACCATTATCTCAAAATTGTAATTGGCAAAAGCAAGTTGGCAAGAGATCACTGTATCTCATAAAATACAACTTTCACCTGAATTTCATTTTCCTGGAATGGGTCAGGAGTTCTCCAGGAGATTGTCATACTTGTGAATGAAAACTCGTTGCCTTGGTAATGCACTGATGCCAGGCCTGTCACTGCAAAGCCAAAGGTGGGAGCTGGGCGAAGTCATTGTGTGAGGAAAAGAATATCTCTTTTATTATTAGAGCAAGTAAAGCTAGTCAGTCAACATTCACTTTACAGAGGCCTAGAGTGCTTCCTAGAGGTTGCCAGCCCAACCTTCTAGAAATACTATCTTTCCAAATAAGAGTAGAAAGCAACCTTGGAGAACTTTTGGTGCCCCGAGTCCTTTCAGTTATTGAGAGAGGGAACGGGACTTGGTTCGAGTCACATATCTAGTTGGTGGCACCCCCATCCCCACTCCAACTCACATACAGTTGTCTCCCAATTCCTGTGCTGCGTAGGAAGCCCAGGAATGGGATTGTCTCGGGGGGCTCCAGAGACCTGCATTCCTGAAGCCATCTGTACCTTGTAGATTTTTAGGACTTTATTGTCAATCATCATTTTCATCGAGTGCATTTTTGCTACTGTCAGTTAACTGAGGATCCTTGTAAGAACCGAAATTAGGCTGAGCCTGGCTGGGAGATGATAAACCAAATGTAAGAAACCCTCTGGGGAAAGAGAACGAATATGCATAAAATCACTGCAGAAGAATAAAGTACCAAAATATAGGTGCAAGTAGCTGTACTAAAAGCAACAGGATTCAGAGCACTGAGACATGAATGTGGGCTGGAGGAGTTCCACGTGGGAAGTGAAACTCGATTGAGTGCTGAAGGATGAGCGGGATTACGATAAACACAGAGGAACAGGGAGGACGTCCAAGTGTGGGGAGCAGTACAGCCAGAGGCAACGCGGGGGCTTGCCATGATGATGAGGGGCAGGGTGCAGAACTGAACTGGAGCGGGGTTGGTGTTGAGGGAGGTGAGGAGTTAGATGAAGAGGGATTTTGAAATCCCAAGACGAGGAGAACAATAGAGATGACCATAGTGTCTTTTGGCTGAAAGAGACTTCTAGTGATTTAATCCAAATCTTTTATTTTACATTTACCCAATCTGAACCCTACCGAGGTTAAGTGAGAGGCCCAAGGTCATGCAGCCAGCCTAAAATTTGAATTTGCTGTAGTGGGAAGGGAGAGCTATTAAAGGTTCGTCAGCAGGGGAGTAGTCTAATGCAAGTGGGATTTTGGGCAAGATGAGCCTGCTAGCTGCTGGCACGAGTCAAAAGAAGCAATACACTGGTGAATCAGCGTGCCTGGCTCCTAGAAAGAGGCCCAGCCTGGAGTTTCCTGGGCTCTGGGAAGTCCATGTGCTTCTCGTCTTCCTTAGGCAACCATTTCCTCTTGCGTTCCTGCATCTCACTGAAAAGCAGTGGTCCTCAAGCCACGCTCCCTTCTTCATACCAGAAACTCACACTTGTCTCTGGGAGGAGACCTTCCTGATGGGGGACACCATGTGGCCCCCACACAGTTCCCTGAGAGTCTCTTCCTGTTGAAACTCACTAATCATTGCTACTGTCCCCTCCAGCTTTGAGGGTCCATGGTCCCTTTTAAAGTTCTGGCTCGTGGTGGCATGGCAACGTGGGGGATCTCAGTACGGGAGGAGTCAGGGCTCCGGCTGGCCACTGCCGAGGCATTACTTGTTTACATTTACCACAGAACCCAGGACCCTTTTCTTCAGGTTGTTCCTTCCTGACTCTGGGTCTGCCTCAATTGTCCCCATGAAGCGATTGAGGAAAATACAATCTAAAAGCGAAGCGTTCTATGTCTGAGGTTATAAAGTGAGTCAACAGCAAAACCTCAAGTCCCCTTGGAATGTGTTCTCTCCTGGTAGGACTGCCCCCTGGAGCCTCCTTCCCTCTCTGAGGGCACAGGGGTAGGTGATGGATGTTGGCTGGACCTCAGGAGATGAAGACAGGAGGGTGTGCTGGTCTCTGCCTGGAACGGAATCTGTAATGGATGGTGGTGGTGTCTCCCCGTGGTTGTCGGCCCAGGACATGGAGTATTTAGGAAATGGCGGTTAGAGGTGTTCCACGTCCTCTCTAATGTTTTTTGTGATCTTCTCAGACTAGAGGTTGTGTCTACTCCAAGGCTGTGTCAGTGTGAATGCTTTATCGTTCTTTGGCATCCTGGTGATAAATCTAGATTGTTGGGGAAGGGCAGCTGAAATTACTGGTCTGGTAGATATGGCAACAGAATACATTTCCGTATGCTGGGAACTTGGGTTATAGAACAACACACATAATCATGAGCCTTTTTATAGGCTCTTTTCAAAAGACTTTGGTCCCAAGGAAAGCATACCAGAGAAGATTAAGGAGAATTGAGCTTCCCCACGTGACCTTTTTAATAACTTGTTGAGCAGTCTTTGACAAGTTTGCTCACCTCCCTGGATCTTAGTTTCCAGAGGTGTTAAATGAGATGATTTCAAAAATCTGCCCACCTTGGCCATTCCGGAATTCTAAGACAATCATTCAGAGGTCAGTCTAGCTACCCCAGAAAGGTTCTCTGTCCTCAGTGTCACCTTCCACGGACTGTGGCATGTGACTCCTCAAGTACCACGCTGATGGAGGGACGTTAACTTCCTGTGTTCCTCAGAGCACCAGGCATTCGTGTGTTGGAGCAGCAGCCAGGTGTGACTCCTTGTTTCTGACTCAGCAACCACAGATAGTCACGTGCCACGCCTGCTCACAGGTCGCCAGCCGTGTACCACAGGCCCTGGGTGTGAATGGCAATGACATGTCGCATGGGCAACAGATAAAACCCAGACCTGCTTACAGTTCCAAATGGGGACATACCCTGGCATCCTGGGACCCTCCTCTTCCCAGCTCACCGGTACAGCTCACTGCCTAGTGGATGGCCGTGCTGGCGGGTGGTCTGCCCCTGCCCTTGGTCTGTGCTTCTGGTGGAAGTCAGCTAACCTTTTTGAGCTCATAAGAGTGCCAACAGGGTCCTAAATCCTGCCTCTACCTACTCGTTAGGGTTGCTATGAGGACAGTATGCACTTTTCAAAGAGTCCAAGAATTTCATGTACACTGAAGAGTGGCCTTACTTCCACCCGTGTGGGCCTTGACAGTCTGCCTCACTGCCTGGGGCAAGCGCCTTCCTCTCATCTGGGAGACAATTCACCCCTCACATGTGTATAGCCCTCTCCTTCTCACACAGCACTTTCCTCTTCTGTGATCCTCAGCACAATCCCAAAAAGTAAGCAGGGAAGCCAGTCTTACCCCATTTTAGAGACGAGGAAGTCAAGGTTCAAAGAGAGTAATGCTTGATCAAGGTCACAAAATGGCTACCTTTCCTCAAGGCAGGGACGGGGGTGGACAGTTGTGCTCCAGACATGGTATAAGGAGACAAACAGAAAGGAAATCTATAAATTCTGAGAGCGTGGTTTCACTCTATCTACCCCGGGCCAGCTGTTGGGCTAACACACTTTGGGTTTCTTTGAAGAGTTGGGGCTCTCAAACTCAGAAGTACATGTACATCATTCAAAGGACTTTTAAAAACTGTGGGTGTCCCGCACACCCAGGCCCCAACCCCAGGCCAGTGAAATCTGCATTTCTGTGTTGGGGGCCTACGCAGCAGGAGCTAGGTTGAGAATCACTGCTTCAGAAGGCACGTCCCTAAGGGAGACCTGTATGTGACTTTCCTGAGCCAAGGCCTGCTGCTCCAGAGTCTCTTTGTCAGTTCCAGAGCCCTAGTGGTAATAGCTGTGTCCCACATGGATGACTGATCTCAGTGAAGCCTGTTTCTCAGAGTGTGCACAGATGTCTTTCTCTTTCATTTCCGTCAGGGTGGAAAAGTACATGTTTTTTTCCTTTACTGGCTTTACGAGGTGGGAGTTTTTCAGGGAGTTCTAAGCCTTTCAGAGATCCATGATCTTGAGGTTAAAACAACCTTCCAAAAGGGAAAAAATTCCCTTGGGATTCAATGGTTGGGATTCAGTCATGTCACAGGTGTTTTGACAATTTCTTTCACAATGCCTCAGGGCGCTGCAGGAATCGGCAAGAAATTTTCTGACCATTTACCTGGTGGGAAGCAGAGAACTGGCGTGAGGGCTCAAGTCACTCCCAGGATTCAGTAAGAACAGGACTAAGAGGTCCTAAGTTTCCATGTGGGTCTTAGGTCTGGACATTCAACGTTTAGATTCCAAGTACAGCCTCTCTGTGACACGCCAGGACAGTTCTTATAGGTGATTCAGACTAAGTTAAAAACTGTAGCTATATGAAGAAATTCCAGAATATGAAGGCTGGAAGGGCCTGGAAAATAGAGTATGCTAAGCATCTCTCTAATACTGAAATTCTAATAATCCTAAGTACCAATTACTGCACCTTTACCACGTGTCAGATACTGTGCTTTGTGTTCACATGAATTTAATCCTTACAGCAACTCCACGAGGCAGGTAGCATCAACCTCATCTTCTAGGTTAGGAAATGGACGCATGGAAAGAGTGACCAGACTGAGGGTGTCCAGGCTCTTCACATCTGCCTGGCGTGTGTGCCACATGGCTGCCACGATCTCCAGCCTCTGCTTGCACCAGTGCCCTGGGTGGCCCATTCTTGTTCAGGTAGCTCTGGCTTTTCTACCAAGGGACAACCTGTGCCCACTGGTCCAGTCCTGGTTTGGGAGTCTCGTGGAACAAAGCCAGCCCTTTTGGCATCCAGCCCTTTAGATGCTGAAGGACGTTCTCGTACACCGTGCCCTGCCCCCAGCTTCTCTTTCCTGGTTTTCCCAAGTGTGTTTAAATATGATATCTGACTATTTGTTTCAATGTGTCCTACCTGTTCTATGACCTTTTCTCCTCCTTTCTTTCAATTTTTTTTTTTTTTTTGGTTTCTGTTCCACCACCAACATTAGCTTGTTGATGAAATATTTTCTCTTATTTGGGCATTTAAGATTACAACGTGCATCCTCGATTAAAGTCTAATGTAAGTGAGTACACTTCCCAGATAAAGGGGAAACCTTATAACAGTGTAACTCCATTAACTCCATCCAAATCTGGCCATAAAGCAATATGTTAGATCTATTTTAAACTCTACACTACATTATTTTTGTTGTTTGTATTGGGGTTGGCAAACTTTTTCTGTAAAGGGCCAAATGGTAAACATTTTAGGTTTTGTGGATCATTTTCGGTCTCTGTCACATACTCTTTTTTATTTTATTTTTTTCATAACTTTTTAAATATGTAAAAGCCATTCTTATTTAGAGAGCCATACAAAAACAGGCTGTGGGCTGAGCTGGCCTACGGGTCATAGTTTTCTGGTTACTCTTTTAAACAGTCAATACTACTTTGGGTTTGCCTACATATTTAGTCTTTCTTTTCTTCCTTCTGACATTACCATGCTTCCCTCTGGGGCCGTTTTCCTCTTAGGATTAGGGGTGTGTCCTTCCACTGTCTTCTGGCCCCTACTGTGTCTGATGACAAGATGGCCATTAATCATAATGTTGGGCTCACGTATGTGAAAAGTTGTTTTTCTTCTGCTGTTTTTGAGAATTTTTTTCCCCTTGGCTTTAGGACTACACCTAGACACATCAGTTGTTATAGCTGAGGTGTCTTCGTGAAATTCCGTGTCGTTCCTACCTAAAGTCTTTTTCAGCTTCTTTTACCTGTGGCTTAATGTTTTTCCTCAAATGTGGGAAGTTTTCAGCCATTATCTCTTTAAATATTTTTCTACTTCTTTCTCTCTCTCTGCTTCTCCTGGGACTCAGTACCTGTATGTTTGTATGCTTGACAATAGTCACAGATTCCTGAGGCTCTGCTTATTTTTCTTCAATCTTGTTTATCCTCTGCATTTTTCAGACATGTACTTTCTATTGATCTATCTTTACGTTTACAGATTCTTTTTTCTGCCATCTCAGGTCTGTTGCTGAGTCCATCTAGTAAGTCCTTCAGTTATTGTATTTTTCTACATTGGGATTTCCATATAAATATAATATTTATTATAAATATATATAAAAGAACATATTTATATCTTCTATTTATTGAGTCTTTAGTCTTCATGGTTTTCTACAGTTCTTTGAACATAGTTTCTTTTATTCTTTGAGTGTGTGTGTGTGTGTGTGTGTGTGTGTGTGTGTGTGTAAAAGCTGCTTTGAAGACTTTGCCGGCAAAATCCAACATCTGAACCCATGCAGTTTCCATTCACTGCTTTTTTTCATGAGACTCACTTTTCAGTTTCAAGTCTAGTAACTTTTGGTTGAAAACTGGATGTATTTGATAAAATTAGCAATCCTGGATTCTGTTTTATTTTTATGAAGGTTGGTCTATTTTGAGTAACTTGCCTGGACTTAAACTGTGGAATCTGTTTCCTTCATAATGTGTAGCCACTGATGTCTTTGCTCAGTCTTTTTATTCCTTGTGTTTATTTTTTTAACCTGACATCCTAGGGGGTCATGCCTGGGTTTGCATGGTTTAGTGATCAACAAATGATTTGGACAGAGGCTGTGCTCAAACACCTAGAGTTTGTAAGGCTGTGTTTATTGGTGTGTGTAGGGGTTGGAAAATAAACACAAAGTTGCAGCCAATTCTCCACTTTCTCTCCACTTTAATTTTACATGAGGCTCTTGCAGGTCTTTTCAGTACATAGGTAGATTTCCAGTGAGCTGGGGATATGTGAAGAGCATACCTGAGTTGCCCCATTAAATATCTGATTGGTTCACTTCTATCGCAAACTGGGAACAAAATATCAGGCTAACAAAGCTGAAGATATTACTCATTTGTTCCCACATTAGTTTACCACTTTTCACTGTCTAATTGTCTGGTCTCTCTCTCTCTCTCTCTCTCTCTCTCTCTCTCTCTCTCTCTTTCTCTCTCTCTCTCTCTCTCTCTCTCTCTCTCTCTCTTTTTCTCATTGTCTCCTGTTGTTTTTTTTTTTAATTGAAAGACAGGCATTATATATGAGAAATTAGAAAGATAATTTCATGTCCTGAATGATGCTATCTGCTTCCATAAAGGCTTTATTTTTTGCTTTTGGCAGGTGCTCAGGTAGGGGCAAATCACCTCAATCTAATCAGGAATCAGACTGATTGAAAGCTGGGCTTCAGTCTTTTTGGAGGCTGGTCTATTTCAAGTTTATCCCGACTCCAAGGGTCTGCTTCTTTGAAATCCCAACTGAAGGGCTGGTGTATGTGGCCCCTCCCCCTTGATGGGCACTGAACAATATTTTCCCCACCTCCATGGAAGTGCCTGAAGCTCTGCACAGCATATTAGCCTCCTACCTGCTGATATCTGATGCCCGTGATTTGGCAAATACTTCAAGGGTAAAAACAGCATTAAATGTTGGGGTTACTCTTTTCACTTCTCTGCTCTCTGGCTCTTGATCCCTCAATTCTTGCTGTCTTTATAACTCTCAACAGATGTGTTCTCGTTCTCTCTCTCTCTTTCTCTCTCTCTCTCTCTCACACACACACACACACACACGGAATGCAGAAATGCATAATAGAATGTCTGCAGAAAGAGAAAATAAGGCCCAGAAGATTCTGTAACAGTTGCAAGAAAAGATGTCAGGATCCATTGATTGTCTCCGAAACCAGCCTCCTTTGAGCCCCTTTAAAACCTTTGAGAACTAGAGTCGGTAGATAGGAGCTCTCAACTCAGCCACACCTCTTCCACTTTTGCTGCTATAAAATTATACTAATCATGACATCTATCTCCCTAGGTTGTTTTGATGATAAAGCAACAGCACCTTTCATCAAAGTTAACATATTTCAATACATACTTTATGCAGGCACTGGGCTAGATCTCTTGTTTATATTATTATTCGATTTAAAATTTTAGACTTCTGAGTATATTTGCTGTCATAAAAATCTTTTTTTTTTTCCCCCAAAACTACTATATATGCCAGGGCACCAAAGGCTTCCTTTGAAGGGCAATTTTTTATTTCTCAGACTTGGAGCCTGGAGGACGAGAGGTGCTGAATGGGACATTTCTCAAAAAACCAGGGTAGAGTTGGTTTCTAGCAGCAGTATTCCTCCATCTGTGAAGGTCCTGGCAAAGCCAGGAGTTTTGGCAGCAGCAACCAGCCTGGTAATCTAGAGGTAGATCCCAGCTCCCACCTGGGATCCCCGGGGCGCAGGGCTACTGCTGATCGGAGATGCCATTCTCCCCTTTCACCTTGAGGACTACTTTTCTGTTGCAGTCTAGATCCAGCATTGGTTGGCAAATAATGGCCCAGGGGCCAAATCCAGCCTGCTGCCTGTTTTTGTATGACATGTGAGCTAAGAATGGGTTTTACAGTTTTAGATTCATTTTTTTATTTTACATATGGATATCTAGTTGTTCCAGCACCATTTGTTGAACAGACCATCTTTTTTATTATTATTATTATTGTCTTGCCTTTGTTCTTTTATCAAAAATCAGTTCAGTCTATTTATGTGGGTTTTCTGGGCTCTCCATTTTGTTCCATGGATCTATTTGTCTATTCCTTTGCCAATACCACACTGTCTTGATTACTGTAGCTTCATAGTAAGTCTTGAAGTTTGGCAGTGTTGGGCCTCTGACTTTGTTCTTCTCCTTCGAACTTCTGTTGGCTATTCTGGATCTTTTTGCCTTTCCATATAAACTTTAAAGCTAGTTTGGTGATATCCACAAAGGTTTTTTACCTTTTTTAATAGTTGGGAAAAATAAAAAGAAGGTTATTTCACAACATGTGAAAATTATATGAAATTCTAATTTTGGTCCCCATAAAGTTAATTTGTTTACATGTTGTCTAGGCTGCTTTCACACTACAACAGCAGAGCTGAGTAGTTGCGAAAAAAACCGTATGGTCTGCAACACGTATCGACTGTCTGGCCCTTTGCAGAAAAAGTTTGCTGATCCCTGGTCTCGATCTTAAGCTGTAACGTAGCCTGTTCATTACGAGCCCAGCTCATCCTTCCTCACCATTTGCTAACTGTATCCCCTTTAAAATGCCACTTAACCTTGCTGTGCCCTTATCTGTAAGGTGGGGATAATAGCATTTATCTCAGAGAGTTGTTAGGATTCAATGAATTATGTAATATAAGTACTTAGAATAGCGCTTGGTGCATAGAAGCTGCATGTAAGTGTTGGCTACCATATAGATTTCTTATCCTGGCTTAACAAGAATACTACCAACATAGTCTCAGATCTCTGCCCTGCTAATTCATCTATCCCACTACTCCCAGAGTGATTGATCGTCTTAAAATATGCCGTAATACTTGTCTCTCCAAAGCCCGGTCACGGCTCCCTGTTGCTCACGGAGTAGCCTGGCATGCAGCTCCGCAGCCCAGCGGCTGTCTTCTGTCTCTGTAGCCTTGTCTGCAATCCCCTCCCCTCCCCCGCCCTCCAGTTCCAAGCTCTGGGCTCCAGCCTTTTCCTGCGCTCTGTGCACACCTCTGCACCTTCCCTTCGTGCGGCTCTTTCTGCTCAGAAAGCTTTCTTCTGGGAATTTCAAAAGGGTCACTGAGATCTGGGGGCAGGTTCCGGCCATTATTCCTATATCTCCAAAGTGGAAATTAGGGTCTGATCTCACAGTGGGTTTGAACTGGAAACATACGCTTGCTCCTCATGAAACCCCAGGTACATTCTTTTCCCTGTGTGAAAAAGTAAAGCTGCAGAAGAAGGCTGGGGTAGAAAAGAAATCAAGCCTACTCCCCCATGTCAGGATTCCCTGCGGCGTTGCCTAATGTTGTGTGGGGGTTCTGGTGTGGTGTGCCCTTATAAGGAGAGTGCATCTGGGGCAGAGAACTGGGTGGGGAGAAGGCAGAGGATGCAAGGGACGCAGATGAGTGATTACATATCAGGATCATAAATGTATCATGAAGCTGTTGACATAAACATCAAGATTATAAAACATGAAAAATGATAGTCACTGTACAGGAGCTTGCAGAATACAAAATTGCATCCATATTGATTACAACTGGGTGTAAAGTGTACCTGATGGTGGGTACGAGCATGTGAACAAATGAAATCACTTTTGGTTGTAGGGGTGGTGGTACCGTGGGTGATGTTTTTTGGTTTCCTTATTTAGAGTGCTGTTAACGATACTGTACTATTATTTGTATATTTGAAAGGTTAAATGTTTTATGGGAAAAAAACACTGAGCTGTACAATTAAAACGAGTCTATTTTATTGTATGTAAATTATGTTTTTAAAAAGTAAAAGAAAATGTTTTAAAAGACTGGCCCAGAGTAAGCTGGGATGAGGAGGGTGTGTTTGCAGTCTCCCTGCCTCTCTGTTCTCCCCCTTCACTTACCTTCAGCAAGACCCCCGGAGACAGCCCCTGTCCGGCCATTATGTACAGTCACGGCTGCTGGGGAGTCTAGGATTAGTTCTTCTCCTAAGCATGCATCACCCTTCAAACTATTCTAGAATGTCCTTTGCCCTCCCTGCTTTGCTCCCCAAAGGACAGCAGCTATTTGTTCAACACTACCTTCCTCAAGAGTCCTGCCCTTCACTAAGGAGCAAAGAAAGGAATCTGTGATGATGTGCCTGTGCATGGTCTCAGGTTATTGCAAACTGTGTCACCTTCTAAATACCACTTTTGCTTTTTAACTTGGGGATTCTGCCTTAATAGGCTGCATTAATGGAAGCACAGTGTTCCAAACAATGGAGGTGATAATTGGAGGAATGGAATCTTGACTTTCCTAACATAAGGGACGTTACTAAGCTGGGCGTACAGGTGGGGTTGGCAGGAAGGCTGTGAAATGTACAAGTCTGGGTGGGAGTTAATTCCAGCTAAATAACCTGAACTGGTTTTGCTTTTTTTCAAGGGACTACCCAGGCCAATTCCTCTCCTGGAGAGAACACATTGGAAAAACAGCTATGGACAGAGGTAAGAACTTTGTCCTCAGGGGAGACACTGGAGAAGGGTTCCTTTTAGTGAGTAAATCCAAGTCATGATACAAGTTGCCGGGTCCCCTCCTGAGGCCTTGAGAGAATGGGCTGGACTGACTAGCACAGCAGAGATGGCACAACTGTGTCTCCTGGAATTTGGGGCTCATCATTCCTGTAGACTGAATGGGTGGTGCCCAGAATGCCCAGAAAGTTATAAATGGGCATGTTATCTCTATGAACCTTGAAGCAGATGCTATGGGTTATCTGAAGGAATCTGGGTGAGGTCTTCCCAGAGTATCCACAAGATAAAAAGAGTTGAGAGTAAATGCTTTATCTCTTACTGCAATCAGTAATTCAAGAGACATTAACTTGTGTATTCTTGTGATAGTGAGATGTGGTCAAGGAGCTCATTTATTGCCTGCTGTCTCCTGTTGGAGTATAAGTCCTCACTTAAGGTCATCAGTAGGTTCTGTGGTGAAACGACCTGGAATGAAACGAGTTTCACTATAGGCTAATTGATACAGGAGAGTTAAGTTCTACAGCATTTCACCAATGTTATAATGAAACGACATTGAATGAAATGACATTATTTGAGAACCTTCTGTATTTCCTCTTCCACTGTCAGTTCGGGGAGAAAACACGTGGTCTCCCTACCCAAAGCCTTCCAAGTGGTTCACAGAAGCAGAGGCTGCTGTGGATTCCCACAATCCTCTGAGGAGGCCCGAGTGGTCTCGAGGACCCAACCTCCTCTGCTCTCCGTGGCCCCTCTGGGCTCAGGACACGCCAGTCGGGTGGAGACAGAAGAGTCCCAGTTTCAAGTTTACCCAATTTCCAGCAGCATACATATACCTGCTTTTGTGTAAATAATCAAATTAAAAGTAGATAATACAAATATAATAAGCATCAGTGGGTTTTTTGAATCTCTTAACTAGGTATATTGGGTCTCTTTTTAATGATTTCTTTTTCTTTATTGTGGTAAAATGTACATAATAAATTTACCATTTTAATCATTTTTGAATGTATAATTCAATGGTATTACATTCACGGGTGTGCAACCACCATTACTGTCCATCTCCAGAAACTTGTCATCATCCCAGGAGTTGGTTTTTATTCTCCTTTTTCATCCTCCCTCCTTCTCTATCTCATTGTTTGGAGGCATCCTTACCTGCCACCTGCTAGAAGCATTGCCAAAAGACACGTCGCCTTTTACTGGGTGAACTGGGTATGGAGTTAGAAGAACGTGACTATGGACAATTGTGGCTTCTGGATTTTGAGCCTAGATAGAACAAGTACATAGTCATGTCTACACCAAATTTTCAGGACCTGCAATATTTCCACACAAGGCAGTTGATGTTTCTGATGTTTGGTTTCAGTTTCCAGCCCTGAAGAATTTTCCATTCCTATGCAACCCAAAGAAGTCAGGATCCAACATGCCTTCTGAGTCAGGTACGTGACCTCCAAGCCAGGACCTGGCATCTTCTCTCTGGTGTGGCCAGTAGAGGCTCCAACCCGACTTCTCTTGTACCTTTTGGCCATTCACGACCTCCC
The DNA here is from genome assembly GCF_004115265.2 of Rhinolophus ferrumequinum. Classification (NCBI taxonomy): domain Eukaryota; kingdom Metazoa; phylum Chordata; class Mammalia; order Chiroptera; family Rhinolophidae; genus Rhinolophus; species Rhinolophus ferrumequinum. Next base: position 52,425,926 of record NC_046296.1, on the reverse strand, counting down.
TCTTCCTCATCCTCAGTCCCTCACACCTCCTCCTTCCCCCCTCATTTATTTCTATGGAGGGACAGTGACACAGCACTCAGAGATAAAACCAACATGGCCCCACAGTGGCTTGCCTAGTGAGGGCGGCCCCCAGGAGCGCTTATCTCCAGGTGGGAGGACAGTGTCTTGGGAGCTATGGGTTGGAGCCTAGTCACTGGTAGGTCTTCCCTGATTCTGTGAGCAGGCAGGGTGGCTACTCTAGACATTCTTTTTCCTATAACGGCCTAGGTTTTCTAACACCTGAAAGCAGCTCTTGAGCTGGTCATCTCCTCTGGCTTTATCCTATTAAGTGGCCACATTATAGACTGTTCAGTGGCTTTATTTGTGTTTGCATTGCACTGGCTTACCAGTGTTTCCAGTTAAGCGTGCTATTCTTATTCTTTTGTGTAAGGAGTATAGGTAGAAATCAATTCTCTTCTTAGGATGTGGCTTCTTCAGGAGCCCGGAACATGACCAGGGAGTCTGTCAGTGGTTTCTAGAGAGATGTAATTCTAAAAATGCTGGTGGCCGAAGTGGGTCACGGAGGCTTCCTGGTGCATCATTTGCATATAGCTTGCATCTGATGTTTATGGGTGTTCACAGGCTTTGAGTGATGTTCTCAAGCCAGTGTGATCCTTTGTGTAACCAGGTGGTTTCTATTTTAATTTGTTGCCCTCTTACTTATTAATGGTGGCCCAGAAATGCAGAGCCATGGGATGAAGGGAAGCGAGAGGCAGAAATAATGGAGGGAAGGCCAGGTGAGAGGAGAAAATGAGGACCATGAGTGACCTTCCATGGAGGGTCACTGTTTGGAGATCCTAAGTCCAGTTAACAATACGGCCTCCAGAGAGGAGTAAGCCTCCTTGGAGCAGGTTCCTAGGGCTCCCAGCAACTGCTGGTCTTTCGCTCTCCAATCCCATGGCCAACAGACTCAACCTTCACAGCTGGCCTCTGACTGGGGGACATGGGTCTGTCCCTCCCATTGGGTGTCCTTGTCCCACATTGTAGAAATGTAGACCTGACCTTCTTGCCTGTGTTCTTGCCTTCACAGTCCACTCTCTGAGACCTTCTGACATTAAATTTGTGGGAGCCATTGGCAATGTTGAAACTGTGAGTATTTCAAGGTAGTGGAGGTGGGAGGCGGGGCTTGGGACTGATGAGCCTCTGAATGAGGTCCTGGTAACCAGGCAGAATGTCTCATGTGGGGGAGGGAAAAAAAACAGCCTCTGAGTTGGAGAAATCCTCAGAATTAGGGGGTTCTGAGTTTGTTTTTCTTTTCTTCTCTAATCAAATGAATGCCTCCATTTATGTTAGGTGATGAAACTTTTGGAATTTTTCATTAATAAATTAAACCCACTGATAAGTCAAAGATCACAGAGAATTTTTAAAGTAATCTCTTAAACTTTCTATTTATGAGATAAAGGAAAAAATGTCCATATCTGCTTGGTAAATTTTTTTAAAAAAATCCATCTTTGCTAATACAGTTTAAGTGGTATATTTAACATGGTCAGGTAAAGGAGAAAGAAAGCAATAAGAAGAGAAAGATGGAGCGAGAGGGATGAACAGAAGACAAGCATCTGGAGAGAAGAGGGCTGGAAGGCAGAGGGAATGCTAATGTGATTCCCCCAGTCAGCCCTGGCTTCCCACAATCCCCGCTGCCCTGGTCTTAGTAAAGGCCCACAGTCCTGCTGCCCCTCCCCCCCAAGTCCCAGTGACCCTCAGCTGGACAGACCACTTATCCGGTGTTCTCGCTCTGCCCCAGAGCTCTGCTGGACCTTCCACATCTGAACCAGGACATCCCCTCCCCTCCAGTGTCTTCCTCCCACCTCCGCCTGCCAGTCTCCTTCCCGATGTCCCTCCCCTGTCTCTGCTTAGGGCTGTGCTCCCTGCAGCCTCAGCTCCTTCCCCTGGGCCCAGCCTCCCACGGCGCTGCAGGCCCCAGCCTACTACCCCATGTGCAGTGCCAGCTGTGTGTAAAGTATGAGACTCCACATTAGAAAACTGACCATGGGCCCAGTGACATCAGGCAGGCAGAGCTACCCATCCTCGTTTAATTCTCTCTGTGGCCGTGGTGTTAAAGCCATACGAGTGACTAAGTGTAGATGGGGATGGAGGTTTACTGCTGGGAGAGATAGAAAACGGGAGAAGGGAATAAATGAGAAAAGAGGTTTCATGTCACGGATAGCACATTGCCTTGGCTGAGGTCGTGTGTCCCTGCATGCTGATGGGTACATTCCAGAGCCCAGAATGTGTGACACTCGCAGGAGGACTCGTATTCTTCCACTTTGGGCAGGGAAATTCACTGCAGGGAAACCTGCACCCCCAAGTCAGGTTTCTAAAGTTAAACCAATCAGTGGCTTCCGCTCTTTGATCCCAGCTCTGGAAGAGCTTCTTATTTATGAATTATTCAGAACCCACAGCTCCCGCCTGTCACTCAAGTCATCCTTTCTCCTTATGTGAGCCCGAGGCCCATGGCGCTGGAATACAGCTCCAGTCCATGACGGTTTCCCAGCCCAGAATCATTATCATTACACTGATGGACACCTCAACCTGCAGGATACAGCCTGAAAACCCAACTCCTAGAAGGCTGCCTTCCTCTGTCTGCCCCAGAGCCGCTATCATGAACCGGCGTATAAAACATCAGGCCAGGGAAAAATAATGGAAGACAGTGAATTTAAAAAGGAAAAAGTTCATAATGCTGATGCTTTTCCCGGAGCCTTCTGTAACCAAGGCACAATCACTTACCTGTGACTATAACTAGTACTTGTTTGATTGCTCTGGACTCCCTTTTCCTCATAGATTTTTAAAGAACAGATTTGTAAATGTTCATAAAAATTATTTGCAAACTAACATTTACGATACATGTTCGATAAAAGAAAAAATCAAACAAAACACATCTATATAGTACAAAAAACTGAAGACCCCGTTTACACCTTCTATTCCCCTGCTTCAACACACACACACACACACACACACACACACACACACACACATGCACGCGTGCGAAGTCTGACAATTAAGTTTGCGAAGTTATCCTAGGAAAAGTGCTACGTACCTCATTGCTGAATATCTCTATGGTCACCTTTGAAGTACTCCCCTTGGGAAGCTATGCACTGACGCCCATGCCTAGTCCACCCTTCAAAGCAATTTTGGAACTCTTTTTCTGGAATGGACATTAGAGCTGTCATTGTATTACCCTTGGTGTCCTGAATGTCATCAAAATGTCTTCCTTTCAATATTTCCTTTATCTTTGGGTAAAGAAAGAAGTCATTGGGGGCCAGATCAGGTGAGTAGGGAGGGTGTTCCAATACAGTTATTTGTTTACTGGCTAAAAACTCCCTCACAGACAGTGCCCTGTGAGCTGGTGCATTGTTGTGATGCCAGAGCTTCAGGACCATTTTTGGACACACGTTTCTAATGCCAAGATTTTCAGTTAAGATTTTCCTAACTGTTTATCGATGTCTACTTCGTCTGCTGTGCTTCTCACACTCAGCCGACAATTTTGACACACAATGCGATGAAGTTTTGCAATGTCTTTGTGAGTTCTGCTCGTTACTGGCCACACTGACCTCGCTTCATCAATGACGTGTTTTCTCCTCTCAGAAAAACATTTAATCCATTTGTACACAGCCGTTTTCTTCATGGCATTATCACCATACACTTGGACTAACATGTCCCTGATTTCGCTTCCACTCTTGCCAAGTTTAACAAGAAATTTAATGTTTGTTCGTTGCTATAATTCAAGCTCAGACAGTCTCGTGACAGCACACAAAAACATGCAACAACAATAATGAACAACACTCAGCAAGACACCGCCACACGTCGACACAAACACAGCTGTGAGACACTGATACACCAAGGTTATGAAAACCTACCGAGTGGTTTGTACGGTGCTGCTAGTGTAAGCGCACAGTGGCCAGTTCACGAACCTAATTGTCAGACTGCATGGTTGCGTGCGTGTGTGCGTGCGTGCATGTGTGTGTGTGTGTGTGTGTGTGTGTTTTAGGAAGGGAGGAAGCGGGAGGGATGGAGGGTGAGGGAGGAAGAGAGAGGCTATGTGTGTGTCTGTGTGTGTAACCCAAGTATGGTCATACTGTTGTATACTATCTGTGACTTGGTTTTTTGTTTAACTGTCCTAGACATTGTTCTGTGCCAGGGAGGTTACAATCGACTGTATCAAATTCCTTGAAGGCAAGACCTGTGTCTGATTTCACTTTGTGTCTCCAGTGCCATAATCCCTGCCACAGGGCAGGCATTCAGCCCATAAAGGGTGGCGAGGAAATGGCTGACAGCAGGCAAAATGGAGACAGAGGAGTTTGCGGGTCTGCCCAGCTTTTCCTTTCTCACTGAGCTCCTCCCCGCACTTTGAGCCTTGTTTCTCTCGTTCTCCTCCGTCCTTCCCCTCTTCACCCCTCCGCCCCATCAAGCTTGTTCTGAGGAAGGCCTGTGTATCAGATGCCCTTTGGTTGGCCTGCTTCCCTCACGACTTCACCTGTCTGGCATCTTTATGATCCCTGACTGGTATTTTAGTGTGATTTTTATTTCACTTGCTACCTTTTCCTGGACACTTTGCCTTTCACCCTCCTTCTTACTGAGGGGTAAAGGACTCTATCCCCAGTGAGAGATATGTCACGGTCAGCCTGCCCTCCCAAGAGGGCTCCTGAGGCATGACCCAGTTTTATAGATTGGCTGTCATTTCAGCTGGGTGGTTAAGGATAGACAGACTCTTTAAAGAGAAGCAGCAGCAGGTTGGGAAAGGCAGTGTGGGTACAGCTGTCACCTGTCATCACCATACCTGAAGACACTGTCTTCTAGGAATTTAAATCTATGAAAATAATACTACTGACAACAAGCTAATGTGTACTGAGCATTTTCTATGTACAGGGTAGGGTTCCACACATCCCCAGGACCTTGCAAAGGACATGATTTTCAGGTGGGTTACCATGATCTCACCTCCAGCCCTGCAACCAGGGCACCTCTCCAACAGGGAGGGTCCTGTGTCAGCTACCATTTTATCAAGAGGAAAATCAGAAATGTATTTTGTTTATTCAAAAACTATTTATTGAACAAATATTTACTGAGTACTTATGATATGTCAGGCTTTATTCCAGGCCCACGGAATATAGTCAAGAGCCAAACAGAAATTCCTGCCCTCATGGCACTTACATTCTAGTCAGGGGAAGACAGACAATAAACAAAATAAATTTAGATTATGGACGGTCACAAAGAAACCATCTCTTTTGCTTCTACATAGAATGTTAATTGGGGTTTTATGATGTACTTAAATCTAAGCTCGCCTGCCCCTGTGTTCTGTTCTGAGGGAAACATTCACACCTTCTATTGCTCTGAGTTCTGGCCGACATGCTGCAGAGGAAGCATGAGGTTCCCTGGCAGATTTGACCTTTCTCTGGATCCGTGGGTTCCCTTTTATCAGTGGGCGGGGCTGTTTGATAGACAGCTCAGGTCTCATAGGCTCTGCCACCTTCCCTAGCTGCGTTATTGACACCTCTTTTCTTTTCCAGTTTCCAGACTCAGGGACAGCCAAAGTGGAGAAGCACCAATGGTAACTATCTTGGAATCACAGAGCAGTAGAGTTGAGAGGAGCCTCGGTGATGACGTGCTCACACCTCCGTGATTCAAGGATGGGGAAACCTGAGGGCCAGGGAGGCAAGGCCTTGTTCCAGGCTCTCTTAAGAGCATGTGGCAGAGCAGGGAGAGAACCCAGCCTCTTGCCTTCCTGTCCAACATTCCCTGTGCCTGTGAATCCCCCTGGCTCCCCTGGGTGAATAAGGGGAAAAGCAGGAAAGGCCGAATGCAGGATTCTTGCTTCTCACCACCAGGCTCCTTGCTCTGCTCAGGGTCAGCACGCAGGGTGTACCAGGATCAGTCTCATTCTACACAGGGATCTGCAGCCCCTTCCAGCTTTGGGCCAGACTGAAGACATGGGGAGAAGGATCCAGATGGAGATGTACACCCTGTTTGGGCAAATCCATTGCTTTCTGAGCTGTGTCTCTGACTCCAGCAAAGATAACCCCAGAACCGGAGACAGGCTGAGCTGAAGCTTGTCATGAAACAGGCCACAGCAGCCCAGGGGGAAGGGTTGTTGGCAGGAGACAAATGCAGTCTGACGCTTACATGTTTGCTTCTACTTGCAGGAATGGAGAAAGGTCACAGCAGACATGCATGGGAATGGTGGCAGGTGAGTTCTGTGTATTCGTGGCCAGATTCCAGATTGTCCCCATCCCTCCCAACATGACAGCATTTCAGTTAATGAAGAGAATGTACTCTATTGGCCACTTCATCATGGAGCATGAGGAGAAAGGAGGAGGCATTCTGAGATGACAGATTGGAAACCTGGGCATGAAAACTCACACACCCTGAAAGGAGAGGGTGTGAGAAACATGTTTGAGGGTCTCTGAGCAAAGAGAAGCTAGGAGGCATTGGGTTAGGTTAGAGGCCATGGGATGGGGGTCGGGGGTAGCTGGGCCAGAGTCCGGAGGCTCCTTCTCCCCCGGGACCCCAGGACCAGACTTGTAGCACTTCATCCAGGAAAACTGCCCTCTATTCATTGCTTACCCCCAACCATGGAGAAGAACCCCAGTCTAATTTTCAGCCTATTTCATTTTGTAATAACTCCTTCGTTTTTAAAATAAATATTTCAGTTGGTTTCAGAAAAATGAAATGGAGAAAATGAAAATCAACTATATCTCATTATCTAGAGATAATCCTTGTTAACATTTATGGCCTTTTTACGTATGAATGTGCTTATGAATATGCTCTCTGTAGCCTGTTTTATTTTGGATTTTTTTCATTTAACATCAGATGTCCCTTATGACTCCATTCAGTCATCCTGAAACCCTGAGTCCCTTAATGCCAGCTGAATTAGCCTAGTGGGACACTAGAATTGCCCCTGCTTGGTGCTCACAGGTCAGGAAGCCACTGTTCACAGTTAGAGAGAGAAGGCTTAGACCACAATGCACATGCTTGGCTGAGCTGACACTTGTGCCAGAGTAATGACCGAGGAGGCTAGTGCCCTGTCGATTCAGCCAGTGAGTTTCACCAAGGACCTGGGAATTATTTGGCTCCCTGCAAAGGACAGGGATGAAGAAGACACCGGCCCCACCTTCAGCCTTCCCCGTCTAGCAGAGGAGGTTGAGGCCTGGTGTCCAGCCCTCCAGGATCTGATTGACAGGCGGTGGCCAAATTGGCAAGAGGGTCCCCTTGCAAGGGGTCAAAGAGTTCTGAAAGAGGAGGCCCCTGCTGAGTTAGTGACTGTCGCAGCTCTGCCTAGGTTTGGCCCTGTTTACTTTTAAATGGTAGGAAGAAAGAAATGAAGCGCTGTATTTGTGGTGTCTGGGAAGATGGGATGTAGTTTAGACCCCGAAACCACAAATACAGCTGCTTGGCCTGGCTTTTCAATTTGTCTCCTTTTTGTGTCCTTCACCCACCTGGTAACAAGTCCTGACTGCCCCTGCATAAGCAGAGAGTGAGCAGGAGTCCCACCTGGCCAGAGGTGCAGCAGACGACTGGGCAGTGAGGGCTGATCTGGCACCTGAATGTCCCCAGAAGCAGGGCTCACCGTAGCTGCAGTGAACCCAGCCTACCAACTGGGGGTGCAGGGGGGGAGGAGTGGAGGGTGGGTCTTGGAAGCTCAGCTGAGTGGCCCAGCCAGCAGAGAAGCACCTGGTCTTCCAAGGAGAAAGTGCTCCGGGAACACACAGGCCCAGCAGTGTCCGAGGGGGTCCGCCTGAGCTCAGCCTACCTGTCCTTCAATGCCAGAATCCTAGAGCTCTTCAAATCTAGCCATGCCTTCGCCTACCACAGCAGTGTTCAGAGGGGAAACTGAGTCCGGGCAGGGGGTTAGGCTGTGGGGTGGGGACGTGCTCAAGGTTACGTGATCACTACATGGCAGAGTCCCTGTGAATGCAGGTGGTCCTACCCCACAGCCTAGGCCCTTTGTTCTGACTCCTCTGACCACTCAGAGAGAGGCAGAGAGTACAGAGCAGATGTAAAACAAAATGACAAGCAGATTTATGTGAAAAGATCCAAGGTCCTATTTGACCACGAAGAAGCAATACAATAACACCTTTAAGTAGAAAGCACTTCTTTCAAAGACCTAGCACCAGATCTTCATGTTTAGTCATTCACCTTCACAGACTAAACTCTCCTGAGGTGAGGGAGGGAAAGTCTTCTCCCACACACTCACACACACTCACACACACAGTCATGCACAGGTATGCACACACATTGTCCGTCTTCCACTGGCCTCAGAGCTTTCCATTTTCTCATCACATGTGGGAATGGGTTCCTTCTGCAAACTGGTCAGAGCTTAGAAAAGGAAGCTCATGAGTTTGGGACAAGATCGAGTTCCACACAACTTGGGTGGCTGCCCATGCTGGCGAAGCTGAGTGAGTGACCAGTCTCCTGACTTCCAGCCCAGCTCTCCCTGCCCCACCACCCCTTCTCTGTCTGCTGTCTGCACAGTGTCAGCTCCCTTTAAAGGGAGCCCCTTTAAAGCTGCCATCTGGATTCTGCTCCCACGAAGCCCCAGGCACTTCTGGATGGGGGAAGAAAGCAAGGGGGACTGGCAAGGGGGTGGAGGCATCTCCTTCCCCTGACACTTTCCCCACTCTGCCCTCTCCTCTCTCAGGAGCAAGACGCCACTGCTCTTGACAGCACTATTTTTAGCGGTCCTCAGGCTGTCAGCTCTGGGACATGTTCTCTGTGTGTTCCCTGGAGATTTCCCACCCTGCTGTCACTCTCAGGAGGAGGGAGAGGGACTGGGAAGGCAGCCTGCCTGGGTCTTGGTCCCAGCGCGCTTTCCCTGGTGGGTTGATAGTGCACAACAGTGAGAAGCGTCTGAGAGCTCTGGTTCAAATCCCAGCACTTCAGTTAGCCTCGACACCTTGGGTAGGTGGCCTAGCTCTTCTCAAGCTCAGTTTCCCCTTCATATATGTAAGACGCTTAGCGCTGGACCTGACCTAGCACCTGACAGCTGTTACTTTTTAGTCTGCTAATTTCCAGGACCTGCTGTAAGGCTGACCTCACAGCCTGAGGCGCGGTATGGAGGTCCTGCTTTGGAATAGGGGCAGCAACCTTGGCACCTCACCCCAGTCTGTACAGGTGACCTCCAGCTGGCAGAGCCCCAGCCTCAAACCTGCTCTCTCTTTAGTCCTTTCAGAAGTCATCAGACACTTCAACCCCTCTGTTCTGAGGCCCGTGTGCAGCCCTGGGAAGAGTGTACTATCCCACAACAGTGCTAAGTAAGTCCCTTTTCGGGTTCTCTCCAGGGTTGTGTATTCCTGTCAGTCTCGGGCATCTGGGCAAGAGGAATCGGGCAAGGGGTCAGGGGGGTGGCATAGTCAAAGCGGTTTAAAAATAGAGGTCTGCATTAAGTCAAAACCAAAATGCATCTCCTGAGCTGATTTCAGTCTGCCTGACGGGCCTAATTTTAAAAATCAGGTCGACATCTGCCCTCTAGGAGGCAGGGATGGTGGAGTGTAGTCTTGGGCTCCGAGGCTGGCATCTGGGCTGGGGCACGGGGCGAGCTTCCAGCCCTGGGCAAAGTTATATTTTGTCCAATAAACTGTTTTTCTCTCTGCTCTCCTCCCTCTGTGCAGAGACTTGTGGATTCAGGCAAAAGAACTGGTGAGAAGCATGAAGGAGAACCAGGTAAGAATCCGTCTGACTCTGGTTGGGGCTGCCCGTGTCTGCTGCGAGGCAATCCGACCAAACACACCAGCCGTGGCCCCGCAGCCATTGCGCCCTGAACTCGGTAACCAGGCCGGCCTGGGTGCTCCAAAAATGCCTCCTATGGTGACTGGAGGCCATTAAAACACCGGGCCGTTCTGTGCACAGTGGTGTTCTGGGTGGTCCTCCCAAAAGTCAGCAGATAGACTCAGTGACCCCTCCCGTAAGGAGGTGGTTGAGAGCTTGGGTTCCAGAGGGAGACTGGTTTGAGTGGGAACCTTGAATTCTCCACCTATTAGCTGTGCGATATTAGGTAAGGCTCTGAACCTCTCTAAGCCTTGGTTTTCCCATTTATGAACCGGGCATAATAAAAGAGGCTGCAGCACAGGACTTAGGGAGGATTCCATGAGGTGTTGGGCGTCCCTGGCACAGAGGCAATGCTCAATGAAAGCCTGCAGTTGTCATTGCCGTTGAGGTGGAGATTGAACGACCATATTCATTTTAGTTCTGAGTTGGAGTCTTCTGTAACATACATGCCGGGGCCCTAGTACCCACTCTTCTAGCAGTTCACACACTTTTTACTTGGTAACTCATGAGTTTGTAATAAGGATTCTCCAATCTTTGTGCTCTCCTTATGGGCAAGTATCAAATCAGGGCAAGCCCTGCTGCCAAGCTGGCTCTAGCCAAGAGCTGAGCCTGGACCGCTGGAACCAAGGCCAGCTGCTGTCTCAACCAGCCATGCATTCATTAAAGAGCTTAGGCATTAAAACCAGCTTATATAGGGACAGGGACAAATACAGGAACTATAAACCAAAGAGTTGGTTTCCCCCTAACAAGAGAAGTTGAGAATTTCTGGAGTAATCATAACATTCTGGAAAAGCTGGGAGATCTTGAATCCAACTCCGTAATTTTACAGATGAGGAAACTGAAGTCCAGAAGTCATGTGACCTGTCCACGTTCACACAGCTGGTTAGAGCTAAACACTAAAGTGTCTGATTCACAGTCCAGTGCCCCTCAACTCCATCACGCTACCTCTCAAAGAACAAAACACAAGTTGATTTTTGGTTCCACAAGCGACACATGTTTATTACAGAAAAATCAGAAAATATAGGTAAACACAAAGAATCTTATCCAGAGATGACTACTACTGACAACTCGGTGTACATCCCCTTCTCCAGCTTTTCCAAGCACATATGTATATTTTATAAAACAAGGATGTTATTAGATGTAGATAGTTTTTATAGCCTGCTTTTCTCAATATGATATTTCCCATGACAATAATTACATTTTCCAACATAATTTTAATAGCTTCATAGCATTTCATTTTATGAGTGTTTCATGATTTACACAGCAATTCCCTATTTTAGACATTTATGTTGTTTCTAGTTTTTTACGGTTATGAGCAAGGCTTAGTTGTTGTAGCTAAATCTTTCATGTATTCTTATTTCCTTAAAATACATTTTGGGAAATGGAATTGTTGGATCAAAGGGTATGCTCTTAAAAAATACTTTTTGATGTATTTTGCCAATTTCTCTTCTAGAGTGGTAATACCACTTTAGATTTCTACCATATACTTCTTTTGGAAAAAAATCCATAAATATGATTTTATGGGAGTCAGTGTATGAAATTGAAAGACAAGGACAGAAAGTTCTTTTGGTACAAGGTCTTACTGCTCTCTCTTTTTGATGCTGTTGCCCTTTTCTTCAGCAACTTGACTTTCAAAATGACTGGAAGCTCATCAATGTGTTCTTCAGTAATGCGAACCAGTGTCACCTGTGTCTCCCCACCCAACAGGTAAACTGCAAGTTGGGAGGCAGAGGGATTGAAAACAGGTACAGAGTGAATGAACTAAACCTGCCTGATCTACACCTGTCAGGCTGGGCCTGATAGTACCTATTTCATAGTTAAGATAGGTGGGTGGATGGATGGGTGAGTGGGTTGTTGGGGGATGGATGGATGGATGGATGGATAGATAGATGGATAGATAGATAGATAGATAGACAGATAGATACATAGATAGATAGACAGATAGATAGATAGATAGATACATGTCAAGCACCATATACAGGGACAGGCGTTTTTAACTTATGCATACTTCATATCAGGAAAATGAAAATTGAGCTACAGATAAGTTGAGTCAACAATCATTCTGCAACTGAAGAAAATAGGCTTCCTAATTAAAAATCATTTTTCCTCTTTTAACTCTGATTTCGTTTAAGTACTGAATTTAGGAAATAAAGCAGGATGTGTACTCTTGTTATCACCTCTTGAACTCTACTACACCGTGAACTCTAGTTGAAACGGGAAGCCTACTGTTTATGTAGGTAGATTGTATTCTCCAGGCTCTTTAGCTTTCCTGGAAACAGGGCAGGAAAGATGTGGCTTCATTTATTATTTATGTCGGTGACAATCCAGGACTTCATTCTTTGTTGAAGATTGTCAGGATTAGAATCAATTGAAAGTGTAAGGGGTGGCTTAGATACCTAGGCTACAGTGATATAAATGGCACACAGACTCTTCTTCAGGAGTCTGAAACTGGCCCTGCCACTTATGGCAGACCAAGTACCTGCCGACTATCCTCTCAACCACCTTCCAGGTCTCTGCCAGGCTGTGGCACAGGCATGGGTTGAAGTTTCTTTAGGTTCCTTTACCCTTCTCCCATAGCATACACTCTGGCCCTCCTCCAAATGCCCCGTGGTCCGCCTGACTCCTGGCCCATCACTACACCCCGCTTCCTTTAGTGATGTTGGGTCCTGGGAGAATGCTGACAGAAGCCTACCTTCCATGACCAGCTCTCGTTGAACAATATTCCTGCAGATCTCCTGGGTTTGCAGCATATAGATCTTGAAGGTTCATTTTACTGCACCCTCTGTTTTCTCCCATGCCAAGGGAAATTTACATGCTCTGTTTATTCTCTGCCACCTTTCGGTCATTATGTACACCAACATTTCTTCATGATTTTACACATTCATGCATTAAAGTGCTCAAACAAGCATTTAGGCATTGCTGTATGCCTCTATGTATCCACTCATTCATCCTTAAGTTGCCTATTTATGTATAATTTCATTCTTTCTTTATATGCAGGCAATGCTGGTGTATTTATGATGAGTATGTTCATGATAGCTCTTGTTTGAGTTTTTTTTGTTTGAATGCATTCATTGATGTTTACACTTATTTATGATTTCTTCCACATTTTTTTGCATTCAAGCATTTCTATGTGAATTCTTGCATTCTTTCCTGTATTAATACTTTCAAGCACTCTTGATCACATGATGCATTCCTGTGTGCATGTATCCATTTATTCATTGTCTACTTTTATTAGTTTTTAGTGACATATGCAATGCACAAATGTTTTCTCCTTTTAAGAAACTAAAACATAGTTAAAGCTAAAATACCCTTTGGCTGCCACCTTCAATCCTCTCCCTTTTCATTTCCAAGCCTTATACATATCTATGAATCCTAATATTATTTTTCATGTGTGTGAGAATGAGAAAGATTTACTATGAATAGTACTACATCATATGCACTATTGAGTTTTTCAGTAACCAAGTATTTTTGAGATTTAGTCACGTTAGTATGTATGGATTGAATTTATTTGCTAAATAGTGTTCTATTGCGTAAATTTACTACATTTTATTTCATCATTTCCCTATTGATGGTCATTTAGGTGTTTCTAGTTTTCTACTATTATAAATAACCTTGTTTATTTACTTCAACATATGTGCTTTTCTAAATACGGTGATTTTCAGATTGTAGATTGAAGTATATTATGAGTCAAAAATCAGTTTCAAAGATTGCAACCAAAATTATAAATATAGAAATAGAATAAACTATAACATATCAGTATTCATTGCATATGGCAAGGTAAGTGTAGGTTCATGATTATTTTTGCGTCATTTCTAGATAGATATGTATCCTGGGTTATGATGTGAAACATCTAACACTGTGGGTCGTGTTCAAAATAATCTGAAGAAAAGTGCCTAGCGTAGATTCTTAAACATAGAATTATTGCTCATTTGATGCACATACTTTAAGTTTTAATGGGTAGTGACTATCTAACTGCCCTCCAATGTAGCTGAACCCATTTATATTCTAATATTCTGGGACCAATTCCAATGTGCGGGGTGTTTTCCACACCAGCAAGCAATTGTCAGACACCAGCTGGGTGTCCTACAATTCAACTCGATTCTGACACTGTCTACCTGGAGATAGTTCAGATCCCACAGATGAAGGACTCCTACAAGACCTCCCTCCCACTACACACACACACACACACACACACACACACACACACACTCACACTCACTCACACTCACTCACTCTTCAGACACCAGTACAAATTTCAGATTGTCACCTAAGCTTCTGACCAACTGGTTATAGTTTGAAGCTTCCAATAACCCCCTCCTTGGGTTCGGTTAATTTTCTAGAGCAGCTCACAGAACTCAGAGAAACATTTTACTTACTAGATTATCAGTTTATTACAGAAGGATATAACTCAGGCACAGCCAGATGGAAGAGATGCATAGGGCAAGGTATGGGGAACGGGTAGAAGGGTGCAGAGCTGCCATGCCTTCTCCAGGCACCACTTCCCCAGCACCTCCATGTGTTTACCAATTGGGGAAACTCTCTGAATCCATCCTTTTTGGTTTTTACGAAGGCTTCATTACATAAGCATGATGGATAAAATCATTGGCCATTGGCAATGGATTCAACCTCCAGACTCTCTCGCCTTCCCCAGAGGTCAGAGGGGTGGGACTGAAAGGTCCCACCTTCTAATCACATGGTTGGTTCTCCTGGCAACCAGTCCCCATCCTTAGGTGAGGTCCAAAATTCACATCATTAACGTAAAAAAGACACCTCTCATCAGGAAATTTCTGTGGTTTTAGGAGCTGTGCCAGAAAAGGGGATGGAGACCAAATAAATATTTATTATAAATCACAATATCACATATCTCACCAGTGTGTGAGAGCACCCATTCCCTATCACCTTTCTGATATTTGTTAGCAAACTTATTAATTTTTGTCAATATGTGAAATTCCCTCAAGATCTAGTCATGTTGCTATACACATATGGATTGAGTTTATTCACACTTAGCACCTCATACTTTTAACTGGTTGTAAACACGTAACAAAAGTTATCATGCCTTACTCCTAGTTTCTAAATGGCTACACACCAGTGACTTGATCTCCATAAATTTAGCTCATTGTACCAATGCTTATTGGCATCAACTCAAGTTCCCTCTTTATTGCATTTTGTCTTTCGTCTTGATTTTCCTTTTGCACAAAGGCTACCAAGGCTTTGGAGCCTAGAATAAATCCCACCTCCACTTCTATTTCTCCCAAAGGACTTTGTGGCTCCTACGTCTGGCTCTCAGCCCTTTGGCCTGGGCCTGCCAGCTCCTCTCTTCACGCCACCTGTCCCATGTCTGCTGCCCAGACCCATCACTCACCTCCTGGTATTCCTGTGGGTGCCCCTGGCTACAGGTCCCTCTTCAAGCTCACCCAGTGGCTTGGCTCACACCCCATCAGAGAAGCCCTTACACAGCATTTTTGCATCCCTAAAGCACATCCCAGGCACCGTCTCTCCCTCAGGCCTTGTTCTACGAGTCCCAAGGTGCCTCTGAGCACAAGGGCAAGGCTGAGAGGGGGGCTCCAGGCTTCTAGATGACTTCTCAGAGCAGCCCTCCCTTACCTGTGTCACAGGTAAAGTTTCCTGAAGTCGTTCATATGAAAAAAAGGTGTTTTCCTTTTAAGAAGAAATGATACACTCCCGTCTGCCCTTCGTAGGACCTGGAATTTTTCTTCCCTAAGAGGCCTTTGCGCTCCTTTTATAGGAAATAGACAAGAGCCCATGTCCACATTTATTCTTTAGGGGTTTCTTAAGACCAAAGTCCTAAGAGAGGAAGAACAGGAGCCATCCACTAGGCAGTGACAACGCTTCTTCGGGGCTGCTATGGTGGGTCCAGCTATTCAAAGGCAGGTGTTTCAGAGGTAACTGGTAACCTGGCTTATTGCAGTGGCGTGGGCATGCGTTTAGGGTCTGCACTCTATTTACTGCTCTCCAGTTAATGGCTAGTTTCGTTAACAAGTTAAGATAAAAAATCAGTTAAGAGAAGAGGGGAAAACAATGAAGGAAGAAAACTCAAAGCCAATGACAGTGCAAGAAAATATACACATTTATTTGTTGTAAATGCCTTTAGAAGCAGGTACCCACATTTTCGAGGGTACACTGGCAGGATGATTCAAGAAACCTAAAAGGGTGTGATCTTTTGACTGAATACTCCTACCCCTTAGAATGAATCCCAAGGAAATAATTTATTAGAAAAAGCTAAGTCTTGTCTCAGGCACAAGGTTGATAATAGAGTGTCCTTCTGATTCTGGGGGCAAAAGATATAAATGGAAACATGCAAGTTCATTGGGAAAAATAAGCTTTTTCCTGACTTTGGGTTCAAGGGGGAGTTTATTATGTGTGACCTTAGAGACGAGGGACATTTTATAGGAGTGCAATGTCTTCCACTAAGAAACAGGGACAGTCAGTTGGTAGCCAAGTGACAACCATTCAGTACCTGGAGTGACTGGGTGGGCCCCGTCTGCAGGACTTCAGGACTTCATTCTGCAGTCCTGAACAAGCACCTTAACGAAGAGGTTTCTAAAGCAGGGTTTGCAGTCGGGGGGAAACCATGCAGGGATCCCCAGTGTCCCTGGGGAAGAGGGATCCCCTGGATGTGGTATAGATGGGCAGCGAGGACCTTTCGAGACAGAGTTCCCAAAGCTCTTCAGAAGGACGAGTGAGTTGTTTAATGCCGTGCTCTGGGAGAGACTCACTTAGACTGAAGAAGATGAGGCAAGAGTCTTCATTGCTGGCTGTGGCCACAGAGTGAGCAGAACTAGCTTCCAGAGGACAACCTGGCACCAAAGCACGGAGTTGGGAGTGGGGAGACTGCCCTACAGGCGGTCCCAGCCCGAGGGACAGTCAGCTGTCTCCAGAGTCACTGCCTATGTCCCCCCAGGAAACAGAACAGCTCCTGGGCCTTCCTTGTCTTTCTGTCTGAGCCAAGTCACCTCAGGGGATAGCCAGTTTACAGGCAGCGTCTTGTTATGAAATTTATTTCTGTTGGCTGTTTTTTGTTTGTTTGTTTTGTTTATTTACCCTGAAAAGGTTAACCAGTGTCTGTTTTTTTTTTTTTTTTTCGTTTTTCTTTTTTACCAGCATCTGTTTTTAAGGTGCTCTTATTTACTTATTTTCATTACTTGCAAAGAATTGGGTGGGTAGGGGATATCTTGAAATATTCCGTGCAGGAGGCCTTTTCTTACTCAGGGAAAATGTGGCAGGGGAGGTCTAGGAAAAGAGTGCCACGTAGAAGTTTTGAGGTCCATCTGGGTCCTTAAATCCAAGTGTAATCATGTTCCCCCTTTAACCTGATTTTCTTCAGATAAAAGTGTTAGTTTCTGGGAGGAAGTCCTCTCTCCCATCCCTTGATGTGATTTTTAGAATTGTCTTGACCTTGAGTTTGCCCTTCCCTAATACGGAGCTTCTCATTTGGTGGAGGTTGGTTATTTTCCTGGTGAATGATGGGTTGGGGAAGTCAGATAATGGACAAAAATCCTAAGAAGCTTTGGGAACTCTCCCCTCGTTTGCGAGAAACTGGGGCTAGTTAGGGCCTTTGGCACTGTTGAGGGCGGAAGTTGGGGAGAAGAGAAGCCAGGCCTGTGCGACCCCCATGTTGCCTGTCCCAACCTACACTCAGCACATTTCTCCTCTCACAGCAAAGACACATGAAGGCTAGCATGGACAAGCTGACTAGGACACTGGACTACCTGCTCCACGAGGTAAGGCTTGCAGCTTCCCCAGCTCTGTGGGACCACGCACCCAGAGCTTTCTTATGGATGCCTTCTGTAGCCAAGAGAAAGCTGCCCTTCCGAGGGCTGGCAGGGCAGGTTCTGGTTACTCTCAAATGGCCTCCACTAGGGTGAGAAAAATGGAGAGGTGCCAGACCTGCCATGAGAGAGATCAAGGCCCTAGGGAAAGGATCTGGAGGAGCCAGTCTTTTACCCTTTTAATGAAAACCCAGGTCAGCTAGGGAGCCCTTCATTCTTACAAAAGGTGTTTCGGACACAGACTTCTGGGGGAGGAAGAAGGAATAGAGCACAGTTCTTCCTGGGGGACTTGGTGACTCCACTCTCTCTGGAGGCCTTTCTGTGACTGCGTCTGGGCAGTGATAGCCTGGATAGGCCTTGAGAACCTTCAGGGCTTCCCTTTCTCGAGTGACCACAGTGAACTGCAAGTTCTGAGACTCCAAGGGGAACTCTGTGGCTCGCACCCACCCCTTAGCTCCCGGGGGAGGCAGTGTTTCTGTTGGAGGGGGCCTTGAGTCCTGGCATCACCATGGTCCTGCTCCTCTGTTGACACGTGGTGGGAGGTGCCCTGCCCATCATGAGGGATGGTGAATGACACATTTCTGCACAACCAGCAGGCTGGCAGCTTTGGAAAAACCCCAACGAAATACCTGTCAAAGAGGCTCCATCATGCTCAGCCAGACCCCAAAAGGGCTAAACCCGGGGTTCCCTGGCCAGTGATGGTGACTTTGCAAATGTTCATTTTTCTCTCTTGTCTTCTCTTAGGTCCCCAAAGCGTTTGTGAACCTGGTGGATCTCTCTGAGGCTGTAGGGGTGTCTCGCTGGCATCAGGGGACCCAGCTCAGGTAAAAAGGGGAGTGGAATGGGACCAGCATAGGTTGAATGGCTGCCAGGTACCAGATACTGCATGGGGCACTTCACGTGCGTTAATCCTATGAGGGAAATTCAAAGGATAGAAGCTGAGAGAGAGTAAGCGATGTGTGCGAAGCGCACGAGATCACGCAGCTAGTGGGTGAAGTCCACCACGTATTGTTTGGGGGACTGAGTCAAAGGATGAACTATTCAGTCTGGCTGATGTAGTGCCAGTGACCGGCCCCCACCACAGTGATTTGAGATTTTAAAAAACAGGTTTGGCAAAGCATCCACAAGCCAAGAAGTGATAACTTCTAGAAATTGGAAAGAACAAAATTTAGCCTAAATGTATTTTACCTTCACAGGACACGATTCTCGTATATTTCTGATATTTGTCATAGAATTTAAACTCCTTTAACCCAAGTCCTAAGATTTCTGGGTTTGCACCCAGAAAAGAAGTTCACGTGAATAAAAGTCAGGGTAGAAACTGCTGAAAGTGGTGGCAATGGAAAGGAGGGTTTTGAAGAGAAAGGACACACAGAGTCGGGGGAGGAAGAACTGGAAGTGGGTTTCTGGTGTGGAAGCAATGAGGGAGGCGGTGTATCATGAGGTGGTGAGAGGGCGCCTGACTCCATATCCCTTCCCCACCCCGAGGAAGGGACAGTTGGGAACCAGATCACAGCGTACCTTTCCACTCTACCCTTTATTTTCTTCAACATGTGCTTCCTTCCTTTTGCACCCTCTAAGACTTCCAAATTCTCCTTCCCCACTCCCTGGGCAACGCCCAGGTCCCTCTGGCTCCCTTGTTTTCCCATGGGCAGCCTGAATGGCCTCCGCTCACATTTCCTGCTTGTTTTAACCTGCAGCTCTGCAGCAAAGCCCTGCCACTGCTCAGGGGACACCTCGAAGCTGTCCAAGGTTGTGTCACAGTGGTTCTATCAGGTGAGCCCATTCTGGGAAACTGGCAGGTGGCTCCTAGGGCCGGGGTGTCATGGAAGAGGGCGGGGCGGTAGGGACTATTAGGGTGCGAATTTGCTATAGTAGGACTTCTCCAACTGAGTTCAGGTCCAGAGACAGCTACTCTCAGTTCACTCCCCGTGATGACCCTGTATTCCTGTCTGTAAAGTGGGGATGACAGTACTGGCAGATTGGGGTGGGGTGGGGGGCCGAGGGGACAGGGAAAAGGTAGTAAAGGACTTTGCAGATTCCTTCAGAAACGGTTCTGCTTCTCATCACTGCTTACACCACTGCATCTGTGGCTGGTGAGCTGGTTTTGCCCAGACTGGGCTTTTACCCCAGACTACAGCCCAAGGGCAATCCAGGGTTCCCAAAGATGTGCTTTCTAGTTTAGAGAACAGACCCCAGGAGAGTGAGGATGGCTCAGTGGAGGCCACCGTCCCTATCAGCACATGGCTCACTGTTGGCATGTGTTCACATGATTTTTGTTTAAGAAGAAAGTTATATATAAGCTGTGTGGCACTTCTCTCACTCCAGAAATAACATGTTCTGAATGGTAAATGGCGCATCCCTCTACAGAACGTGGCCCTTGGACAGAGCACGGGGGCCCTACCCGTGTGCCGGGCTGGTGTAGCCTTGAGCTCCCAGAGAATATATTTCAGGTCTATCTATCTCTGGTATTACCTGAAGCTGGGGCTTCGGAGGAAAATGAAAACCCGATTTAGTTCATCAAAGGGCCTGAAGGGTGAGACAAGAGGGAGCTTCCTAATAGCCTTCAATTCAGAACAGCGCGTGATGGTGACTGTGACCGCGGGGCTGCTGAGAACTCCCTGGTCGGACCATGGGGCCGGCTGTGGCTTGCGCATGCTCCTCAGTACACATCTCTGCTCCCTTCTTCAGGAAAGCTGGGACCGTCTCCTGGCCTCCAGCAAGTACAATGAGCAGGAGTCCTTCGCAGTGGTTTTCCAGCCCTTCTTCTACGAGACACTCTCGGTGAGTGAGGGTGGCCGTGAGAGCCTGGCCCACACACGCTCCCCCTCCCGCCCAGTTGGGCTTCACCGAGCCCAGGATTATAGTCTGGGGGAGGGGGGGTGCTGCTATTCTGTTAGACTTTTTTCATGATTTTCCCACGGGCTTGGAGAGCTCCACAAGGCAGAGCGGCACCGAGGTAAAGAGCATGGATACGAGCCAGACGGCTCCTGGCTCTGAAATGGGCCAGCTGTGTGACCTTGGGCAAGGTGTTGGAACTCTGTAGCTTGATTCCTCATCTGTGAAATCAGTGCCACTATTAACATTCCCTCCCTCTAGGGTGGTTGTCAGGATCGCATGAGGAAATGTGTGTGAGGAACTTAGAGCAGGGCCCGGTGCTTGGGAAACCCTCAGGACCTCTTAGCTATTGTGACTTTTCAGGGTAAGAATTTCCAGGGCACCACATCACCCTCCTCCCTCTGCAGGGAGGGTAGTTTGTGTCACTTCCCCCACCCCAAGGTCACTGGGCAGATGCCCCTGGCCCCAGTGGAGTACCATGGTGGTGTGTCAACGCATGCTCAGCAGGGTCTCTCTGACACGGCTGAGGCTTCGCTGTGTGTCTGGGACAGTCCCTCCCTCTAGGCTTCTGCCTATTGGAGTCACTGTGCCCCCTCCAGGACTTAAACGATGTTTAAATAGTGGTTTAAAAGGAGGGAGAGGAATATCAGCTCCCATCCCCTGCTCCTGTTCAGACCACATGTGACACTTTCCTGTCACCGCTCCTTCTGCTATTTAATTCCGTTATGGAGAACCGCCTGATAATGACAAGCAGCCAGAGGTTGACCTGCTCCTGCAATCCCTCACCTCTGAGCCCTGATTCCAGACAGCAGTCCTCTAAGTGCCCGCCATTATTGATGTGGAAAGGGGCTGAGAGAAAGAGCCTGGACAGATCAGGACCACCCCATGCCAGGGAGAGCCTCAAAGGGCATGGCAGGTGCACCCCATCGTTGGGGGCGCACAAGGTTCTTATCTGGTTCTTTTTCAGAGGCAACGGCCACTTCAGGATCCCACCACACTCGCCTTGAACCTCTGGAACAACATGGTGAGTGGCTAGGGTCCCGGGAGGCTGCTGTGCCAACTGGGGATTTGACCTACAGAAGGAGAGGCAAGGCTACCACCACTGCACCTACTCTGCCCTCTGCTTTGAGGCAGGAGCTGCAGGATGCCAACAGGATCCCAGGGCGATGATTCTGGGCCACCAGGGAGCCTCCTCACATCTGGTGACAGCCCAGCTCTGGCAGCTGGGAGTTTCACCTCCTTGTCTCAGGGCTGAGCTGCAGCCCTGACAGTGCAGCCCCAGTCCCACTCTTCCCAGAGGCAGGGAAGTTTCCTCGGAGTCTGTGTGGGAGACTTCAGTTGGAGTGGGGCACTAGGGAACGGCTCACACAGCAGTTGCAGGCCAGCTTTCCCTCACTGTACACTTAAGTGCCATGGTGTGGTTTCCAAGGCCCAGGATGGTGCCTGGGATGCACGTGGACTTTAGAGTGATGAAGACCTGGGTTCAAATCCTAATTCTGGCTCTCAAAAGTTGTGTGCACTTAGGGTCTCAACTCCCTTTCTGCAAAACCCAACACATGTCAAGTGTATAGCTCACTCCTGACCCACAGTGAGTACTTGATACAAGTTGGCCCTTTTTACTAGAACTATGACAAGCTTTCCCCACACCTTGAACGTTGCCCAGGGCTATCTGGGATTCATCAGCGGATGGAATATAATGTCAAAACTTTGAGACTTTCCAGGGCACCAGACAGAGACCTGATTTTGCCATTTACTTTTTTCCCCATCCACGCTGCCCTATTTTTAGAATTCCAGTGACAGAAACTTGGTTTTCTTCTCCTTTGGATTAGAAACTTTCTTCTCCACCTTTTCAACTGATGTACTATGCTGAGTACTACGAGCAGCTGAGTTTTAGTATGCATTTGCCAGTAAGACAGAAAGCAGAAAAGGGGGCGGGACCTGCCCCGGACAGCCCGTATCAGTGGCAACATACTGTCCTTGAAGAAAGCGTTTCTTTGAACAAGGACCCTTGTCAGTGAGCCTGACCCCTGGGTGGAATATTTCCCCCAGGAAATTGTTGCTGATTTCCTGTGAAGGGCAGAGAAAAGGAACCTGACCTCTCCTGCAGGAGCTGTCCTCCCTCTACCCTCTCTCTCTGGGCGAGAAGGGCCCATTATTCCAGCTCAGCCAAACCTATCTCCTCCTCTTCCTATGTCACCTCTCCCCCAAGCAACAAAAGGGCACCTACGACATGCCTTGCCCTGTACCCAGGAAGGTACAGACACACACCAAATGAACTATGACCTCATTGAGCCTAGGGTGTAGCTGGAAGGGTCAGGCGACCCAGAGGAACAAGAGTAAACTTCCACTCCGCCAGCAGTGATGTGCCGGGCTCTGAACCCAGCCAGACGTGATACGGGCAAGAGGTCAGGAGAGCCCCCACGATGGTGAGATTTGACCTTGTAGGATGTGTCAGAGGAGGTCAGGACAGACATTTTTATCCGGAGGACATTTATGAGCCAAGGACATGGAGAAAAGGAGCCCAATGCATTAGCAAGAGGCAGCAGGAGGCTGGTCCGATGAGAGGAAACCGTGGGGATAAGGGAGCCCCGAGAGCCAACGAAGCACCTTGAACACCAGAAAGAGAAGCTGGGGACAGCGGATAGGGAGGAAGGGCTCCTCTCTCCCTCTTTCTCTCTTCATCTCTCTTGCTAGTGAGTGTCACCAGTGGTGGTGGCAGCGGCGATAGCTACCTTTGTTGAGCCTGAGTAATGTCCCTTCACACAGGCATGCACAGTGCCAACAGCCCATTTGAGGATGAGCACAGAGAGGAACAAAAGGTCTCACACTCAAGGCCAAAGGACTGGGACACAGTAGATGTCACCAGGCTATGAAGAGAAAGAGGTGGCTTTCCTGGGTGGACAGTGCCCCCGCTCTCTCCAGACCTGCCCACCCGATTACCAGTCATTTCCCAGTGAGAGTTCTCAGGGTTCTTGCAGCCAGGCCACAGAAAAGGGAGGGGTCTCCCCAGGCGTGTCTGTCCCCTGGCTTCCTCACCGGGGAATGGCCAGATCATCCCATGACTCCTGGAGCGAGCACAGTGGCCAGAACGCATGGCCAGCTCCTGCAGACATGGACTAGTCCATGGGAAACTGGGAGTGTAAGCGATTAGGGCAAAGGCCATTGGGTGAGGAGCCAGAAAACCTGGATTCTGGTTCCAACTGTTTTCGGGCGTTTCTTGAGGTGAGTCATGTGACCTTTCTCGGTCTCCATTTTCTCTATTTGCCAAAAGGCTTTAATGACCCTCAGCCAGCCTCCAAGGGCCTTGGGAAAATATAGGAGCGGTTCACCCTTGGGTTCATCTTGTGTCCTCCCAGGGACATGGGGAAGCCAGGAGCCTCTCTGCATTCACCTCCTTCAGCCCTGCTGTGCTGGGCTTAGCCACAGAGGTAAAAGCCAGATATGTCCGTCCATGCCCACATTCGCAGACACACAGCCCCTCATGTATGGGGAGCAGAGAGAGACCAGCGGAGCTGCTGAGACCGCAGGGGCCCAAGTCCTACGCTCCTGTCCTTCCTCACGCCCAGGGCTCAATGGTAGGGGTGGCTGTGCAGGGCCATGCCAGGGTCTCCCCCCTGCCCCCCGAAAGCCCCGGCAGAGGCGTAAGCTCTGAGGGCCTGTGGAGGTCGAGTCCACACACTTGCGTGCTTCTGAAACACACTGTCCCGGCAGAATGAGCCCCCGACACAGAAGCTGAGCTCCGGACATAAAGCTGAGGAAGATTTTGTGTTGGGGACATATTCCTTTCCCTAGGCCCTTCCTGCCTTCTCCTCAATGTTTTCTGATCATGTTTATACAACAGTAATTTTTAAAAGACCCACCTTTGGGGAACTCGTTTCCCAGATCCTTCCAGCCATCACTGACCCCCACCTTGTGCCAAGGCTTGTGCAGGGTGCGAGAGCCACAGGGCAGGATGAGAACCCTCAGAAATTGCTCCCAACTGAGTGGGCATTCTACGTGGACAGAATGTCTAAGGTCTCCTTCCCACCCCTCCCCCACCCCAGGTAATTTCAGGGCATCAGGGAAGCGGTACACAGCAGATATGAGTAATTAAAAGGCTGAAAAGTGGAGTAAGAACACAAATATTCCTGGCATGTGCGTGCATTTGTGTGTTGCGTGGGTGGGAGGAGAGACACGTCAGGAGTCGTTTGAAGAAGCACATCATTCTCCATCCTCTCTGAGGACACAGGGTCAGGGTGGGTGTAAAGGGGAGCAGTGGAAGCAGGAAGGATGTAGGTGAATGATGAACATTTAGGACAAGGTCCTTAATGAAAATGGCTCTATTGGGAAAACCTATGAATTTTCCTTCTTTGAGGACCTTAAAAAAATGCTCTGCTGTATCTATTCTAACAGAATCATTAAGATGTGGCTCTTTCAATGTTTCTTTCTAGACTCTACCGTGTTTTCCTGAAAGCAAGATTGGGTCTTATATTAATTTTTGCTCCAAAAGACACATTAGGGCTTCTGTTCAGGGGATGTCATCCTGAAAATTCATGCTAGGGCTTGTTTTCTGGTTAGGTCTTATTTTCAGGGAAACATGGTATTATTGATTAAATTCTTGAAAGACTGAAGAGAAGAAAGCAAGCTAGATGGACGCCTGGCCACCAACTCACTAAACGCTCCCTTCCAGAGCAGGCCTCAGCACTTGGAGTGGGACCTCCCATTTCTAGGTGTGTCTACCATCAGAATAAAACTGAAAGAAACTGGAGGCCCCACTTCCTCCTCCAGCCCTTGAGCTAAAGCGTTGCCACTCCTTTTCCAAATGATTAATTATACCCTCTTACCATATTTGGTCCATTTGGGGGAAGACCCAGTCCCAAGAAGGGTAAAGTTCTTTCCTGCTTCTTGTTTAGTGGGCACAGATTCTGGGATAAGATATTGCTGAAGAATCTCAAGTTCTCATGGAGAATGGCAAAGCCCGTAGCTGAGCCAGACAGGCTGCTCCAGCCTGTGCCCTCCGGCCTCTGTGCCCCTGTCAAGGTCCTTGGAAGGGAAAGTGAAAGACAAAGGTGTCAGGGGAGCCTAGCACCTGTGGGCAGGCAGGCTGACAGCAAACACGAGGTTCTGCCATGGTAGAGACAGTGCGTGCAAAAGAAAATATGTGATCTCTCAAAGCCACTCTTTTTAAGTGTTTACGTACATAAAGTGATCATTTAAAATAACAAAAGGAATTTTTAAAAAATCGATCCTGCATCAAGTTCTTCAACTGCCTTCACTTTCCCCTCGTCCCCACAAGGCTTTCATGTGAGCTTTATCATCAGCTCGTGTCCCCTGTTGGTCCACCGCACCCTATTTGTTGACGTTGTTAGGTAGGCTGTGGTTATCATTTAAGTAGCTGCCTGTATCAGAGCTGATGCCACCATCACGCATTCCTAAATCACCAGACATTCTAGTTGTTTGTGAGGGCGGAGATCGTGCTGTGTCCCATGTCACTGTACTTCCGTGTCCCAGTTCAAGATGTGAGACTTGACCCGGGACCCATAAGTGGCTTCACTCGCACTTGTATAAGCAGTTCTCAGGACATAGAGGGTATCTTTCGTTCCCTACTGGACATGAGTTTACACCCACAGAGGGGAGGCGAGCCCTGGGTCGAGGGCCCGTGCTTTACACAAGAGCCATGTGTTATCCTTCCTTGCCATCCTGCTCTCCTCTCCAAGGGAAGTTGAGTCAATGAGCCAGCCAACAGATGGGCAGCAAGAAGAGGGGACAAGAAGGCAAGCTGAATAACCGGTCCCAGGATGATCAGGAAGCCATGTGACTCACTGAGACATGTGGTTGGATCCAGGACACCAATGTCCTAGCCCCAGTCCGACCTCTCTGGGGTTCAGTTTCTCCTTCTGTGACATCAGGATGGGGTGGGCTAGGAATCATTCATTTCTCTCGTGCATATGGTCCCTACGCCAGAGTTTCTGACTAAGCAGGTCTGGGATGGAGGCTGGACATTTGATGCTGCTGGTCCAGAGTCAAGCTCTGAGAAATGTTGGACAAATGAGGCTTTCTCGGTGGTACCCAGGGAGGCTGCCACCTGTGCATAACTTTTCTGTTCTAAAGATCACCTTCTTTTCTAGATGGAGCCAGCAGGAGAGAAAGATGAGCCAATCAGTGCAAAACAGAGGAAGCTGGTGAAATGTCCCTCTCAGGTAGGCAAGGGCTGGGGAGGAGAGGAAATCTTTTGCTGAATTGGAGAAAGAATTGGGGTAGGCTTTGCTGTGAAGTGGGATCTTACCTGGCTGGGACATAAGTGCATTTAGAATCTTAGGTCTGTTCTTCTGAGCCTAGGCACAGATTTGCATTTTTGGCACAATTAAGGTTTACGCTTTTGGGCCAGGAGAGCCGTTTTAGCAAAACTGAAGCTCTCTCCACGCCTGTGGAGGGCCTAGCAACAAAGCCGCATCTCACCTGACCCCAAATGTAAAGATGGGTTTCTTAAACATGTACCTAATATATAGTAGGCATATAATTAATGTTTGTTGCTGTATAAATGGATAAGAAAAATAACATAAATGAGTAGAATTCTTTTTAGCGTTTAATGCTAGTCAAAGTTTTGGCTTTCTTGATGAATTGGTAAGTTTTTTGTGACTACGTTATGAAAACTATATAATTCATCCTGTTTCCCTCTTTGCTCTGGCTGCCAGGAAGCTTACAATTAAGTTCTCTTTTCATGGAAATATATGTACTTTGCCTGGTAGCATGGACCTCCTGGTAGAGAGCATGAGATGCTGACTATTGCAAATGGAAAATTTTGAAGCATTAATGGTTTCCTTCAGGGAACTCAAAGGCAGTAGTACAGAGAAGAAAAGCCAGAGAATGGTTTTCATTTAAACGATGGTATGAATGTTCCAAATTAGCCAAAGTCATTGCTGGATGATAAAATCTGATGATTAAATGATACAGATCTCTGGGTCATGGTTACAACAGATTACTTTTCTCTGCAGGAGAATCCGTATCTGTTCACCTACAGGAATAGCAACTACCTGCCCAGGTTGATGAAACCCCATGGGAAGCTTGAGGTATGGAGAAGTTTTCTGTGATTGATAAACATGCTAGTGAACCAGGGGCCATACCCCTTGTGGAGTCTTTGGGACCTCCCTCAGGGTTCTTTCTGTCCTGAAACCCCAGGAGCAGCATGGAAAGGGTGAAGGAGCAGGTGTGTTCCTGTTTCCTTGATGCTTGAAGCAGGTCTGCCCCGTGGCTCTGTCTCTAGAAAGGCCTCTCTACGGGGTGTGTGGAGGCTCAGCACAGCCTGTTCCCTGTCAGTTTTGATGTAAGGCAGGATTCTCCAGGCCCTTCCCAAATATCTGACAAGTCCTTTGAAACTCACCTGAGGCGTTAATCTGAAGAGAATGTTAAGAAAATGCAGAGAAATGTGGTGAAATCTAAAACCAGACAGCATGGAGACCAAAAGGCCTCAGAAATTGGTCTACACCTCATATCTACTCACGTCTTTGCTTATTGCTTATCTCGTGACTCTTTCTGATACTTCCTGTCAAGATTAGATAGGGCACCCTGCACTCCCCGGAGGAACCGAGAAACTCTTGTGGGTTGATACCCTCTTTCTCAGAGGACTGGGGACTGAGATGGGTTGCGACAAATTCCGTCCTAGTACCACCCCTGTCTCCCTATTGTAAAATGAGGATGAAAGTTGCTCAAGGTGATAACCTCCACCGCAGAGCCCAGGAGATACAGTGCGAAAGATTTGACTTATCAACGTGTCCCACACTTTCTAACTACCATTGGCAATGAGGGTATATCTGAGAGGCAGCATGGCACAGTAAGGTAAGAGAACAGGCTCTGGGTTCAAATCCAGGCCCTTCCACTTACTGGCTCTGTGTCAATGGACAAGATACTTAACTCTCTCTGTGCCTTGTTTTTTTTAATCATAGTCCTACCTCATGGAGTTGTTATGAAGTTGTAATAAATAATAAGTATAAAGCATGTCTAATAGATCAGGCATTCGTAAGTTCTGTATAAGTGTTGCTATTATCATGTGATAATAGGGAGTGGTACATTCCTTCTGGGTACAGTTATTGCTTACCTGCTATGTACCACTCGCATACAAGGTCAGCGAGGGCAGGGACTCAGAGCAGGTACCTAATCATTATTAGTTGAAGGACGAAGTGGGTGGTGGAAAGATGGGTACTAGACATAGGAGATAAAAACATCAATACAAAACTTGCTTGTCCTAAGGAACTTGGTCTAGTGAAGTCAACCAGTGATTATAGCACAATGGAGTAAGTGTATAATTAAGGTTCCCATGGAGTTTTCTGAGAACGCAGAGTCTGAGCAACTAACTCAGACAAGAGAGAGTTGAAGAAGCCTTCCCAAAGAGTACCCATGACCTTAGGCTTGAAGGGTGACTAAGGCTGAGCCCGGTGAATGGGTGTGTGGGGAAATGGAGAGAGGGAAAGGGAAGGGGAGACTAGAGGTAAGTGCTTGAGCAAAGACGTGGAGGCATGGAGAGTACCCAGAATTGGGTCAACTCTGATGGTTTAGAATATCTGGGGCCTCTTAGGCCATGCTAAGAAGGATGGATTTTATGCTGATGTTAATACAGAGTAGAAATATATTTACTGTTCAACCAACAAATACCAGGGGTGCCAAAAAATGTATTCAAGTGGACACTTTGGTCAACGTTGCTCAAGCAGTAGTTCGCCATAATCAAAAGTGTCTGGACACTGATGGTCACCACTTTGAGCACCTCTTGTAATTGCAGAAGCCAAATGTGACTTATATTCGTCTTTTGTTATCAGTATATATGGAGTATGACAATTTTAATACAGTTTTCCTTTCTTAAAATGTGTATACATTGTTTTGGCACCTTCTGTATTTATTGAGCATCTATTGTGCACTGTTCTAGGCTCTGGGGATACAACAAGACCCAAAACAGATAAAAACCCCTGCTTTCACTGAGAATTTGGCCAGGGGAATGCCACAGTTCTGTTATGTTGAGAGAGAGATTCCTCTGAACGGATTCAGAGGCAGAGGAGGAAGCTCCCAGGGCCGACGTTGTGACCACTGCAGGATTGCAGTAAATCAGTAACAGGCCTGTCTTAGGCTGAGGTAGAGGGTCTAGGACAGAGTGGACATGTTCGGGAACATTTGGAAAGGATGTTGTAGACACCCGGATATGAATATTGAAGGAGAGGGAGAGATCTTAAAAGATACTTAGGTTTCTATATTAAGTGATATTTTCCAAAGTAGTGATCCCACTTCTCACCCAAATTTCCATGTTCCCTTCCTGCTTATTCCTCTTTGTCTCCTTTCAGGTGAATGATGGAATAGAAATCAAGTGCCCTGACAAGGATCCCTCCGACAGGATTCCCACCTCAGGTACACGGCTTGAGTCAAGTGATTTTTAAACTCATTTGAGGCCTAAGTAAAGTAAGAGCAACCTTAGGATGACAGGACTTTCTGTACAATCTGATATGCACCAAGATTTTTCAAGGATAATAAAAGTAGCTCTGAATGTACAGGTACACCTCGTCTTATTGCACTTCATAGGTGTTGCAGTTTTGTGGGGTTTTTTTTTTACAAATTGAAGGCAAGAGTCTCTATCAGCGAAAAGATTACAACTCACTTTAGTGCAATACTGACTTTATTGTGGGGGTCTGAAACCAAACCCACAAGTTCTCCAAATTATGCCTGCATATTTGTAAGTTTATGCCTATACTTGATTACTCTTTAACTAAAATGTGATATGCTATGGTGTGGTATGATACGATATGATATGGTATGACATGATATGAGACGAGATGAGATAGGAGGTGATAACATTATCAGAAAGCATTTACTAAGCATTACCAGGTCGTGGTTAGCAAAGAGCACAGTGTTACTTCAGTGAGCTGATGTCATTGTCCCTGCCTTTAAGCCTTGATGAAGTGAATTTGTTCTCCAAAAAGCAAAACTACCTCGAAGCAGGAAGCAAAAATAACCAGTCCACGCTCCCTGTTGGAGCCATATGCAGGATGCACTCAAACACCACACAGAACAGGAAAACACGCTGTCTTATTTTTTTTATTTTTTTTTTTTTAATTTATTGGGGTGACAATTGTTAGTAAAGTTACATAGGTTTCAGGTGTACAATTCTGTATTACATCATCTATAAATCCCATTGTGTGTTCACCACCCAGAGTCACTTCTCCTTCCATCACCATATATTTGATCCCCCTCACCCTCATCTCCCACCCCCCACCCCCCTTACCCTCTGGTAACCACTAAACTATTGTCTGTGTCTATGAGTTTTTGTTTCTCATTTGTTTGTCTTGTTCTTTTGTTGTTTTTGGTTTATATACCACATATCAGTGAAATCATATGGTTCTCTGCTTTTTCTGTCTGACTTATTTCGCTTAGCGTTATACTCTCAAGATCCATCCATGTTGTCACAAATGTTCCTATATCTTCTTTTCTTACCACCGAATAGTATTCCATTGTGTATATATACCACAACTTCTTTATCCATTCATCTGTCGAAGGACATTTTGGTTGTTTCCATGTCTTGGCCACCGTAAACAAAGCTGCAATGAACATTGGAGCACATGTGTCTTTATGTATAAATGTTTTCAGATTTTTTGGGTAAATACCCAGGAAAGGAATTGCTGGGTCACATGGTAGTTCTATTCGTAATTTTTTGAGGAACCTCCACACTGCCTTCCATAGCGGCTGCACCAGTCTGCATTCCCACCAACAGTGTATGAGGGTTCCTTTTTCTCCACAGCCTCTCCAACACTTGTTACTATTTCTCTTGTTGATGATATGCTGTCTTATTAATGTGCCATTTTTACTGCTGTTCAGTATTTCCAAAATGACTGTTGTTGGGCCATGAAAATGAGAGTCATGGAATGTTCTAGGCAGAGACCTTCCCAAAGAGGATTTGCCTAAGGCCGAGCCTTTTCCTCAAGGCCAGCCAGTCTGGGAGGGGTGGCTGTGTGCATGTGACTATGGGAACTCACGGGAGGGCTGCAGGGTGACCTGCACAACTCAAATCACCAGCCCAGGAGCAATTCTGCAGCAGTGAGGTAGGGTCCTGGAGGATGACTCATTTTTTCTTTTATTGATTTGTTCACTTGTTCATTTATTTATCAGATGCTTTGTTGAGTGCCTCCTATGTGCCTTGCAAGGTAGAAAATTAAGTTTGGAGCTGTCACAGTGACTAGCAGGAATCTTTCGGGGATACAAATCTTTGTCGTCAGGTTGCCTCCTTTTGCAGAGTGTTAGAACAAATGAATGCCGTGGCTGTCAGCCTGCACCTCACGCATGTCTCAGCTCTACACAGTCAAATAAAGCCAAATGACCGGCAAGTCAGTCAAAAATCTTCTGACCCAAACTCTGGTGTATAACTGGCTCTTGTTCTATGTTGCAGAATAAAGGAATAGCTGATCAAGATCTTACACACACACACTCACATTCTCTCACACTCACACACTCACACTCTCACTCAGTCTTTTAACTTTTTCCACCACACTTGGTGACAACTCACACCTATTGGCTAGTTTACTAGCAGGATTTTAGTGGCAGGAGCAAATGACTAGCTTCATGCGTAGGCCCTCCAAAACTCCAAGATGTACTTATATATGTAGGTACTTATGTATGTGTGTACGTACAGAGAGAGAATGTGGATGTTTTAATAGCCGTGCTCTTTGCAGTGAAATATCCATCTCCTTTTAATCTTATCGTTCTGAAAGGATGAGCTGTAAAGTATTTTGCAATCTGTCTAGATTACGTTCCTGTCATGACAATGATAACCAACCAGTCCCTGAGAGCCTATCTCAACATCAAAAAGCCAAATAAAATGTGAACCTCTCCTTTGTTCCCGGACCCTGACGATTGTTGGTTATTGGCACTTGAAGGTGTAAGTGCAAGAAATCTCAAGACCTTGAGACCTGAGATACTCTGGTGATAGGAGCAGTTTGAATAAGCAGATGGATAGATTTAGGCCTGCTTGATCTAACCAGGTGGGCCTGGGACCAAAACACTCTCTCTCCAACTACGTAGGAGGCAATACTTATAGATCAATGCCGGGTCTGTACTTCTGAGTCCCACCTGAAAAGTGTCATAGACAAATGGCCGCAGCTCCCTAGACTATAATGAGAAACATATTTCATTACTGTGCATAATCTAGGATGAGACATTTTAATCATACTTGTGACTGCTGGGGTAAGCAAGAGGACTTAGCACAGGGCCACATTATTATTTTCCCTTGATTATTGTCATATTTCTGGTGAGGTCGTTCACTCTTCTGGAGATCACGTTTGCAATTTCTAATCAAGATGAAGGCATCTGATACATACTTATAAGAGCAGGTTGTCTTATCTTTAGATTCCCAATGACTCAGCACTTGGTAGGAACCCATAAATATTTGTTGTCCTAATCTGAATTGTCCAGTATTTCTAATTCAGCCAATCAACAATTCTCAGGGTTGAAAAATATCTTAAAAACCGGCTCGACCAAAGAAACTTCTGTTAAAACGATTTTTCTTATGAAATAATTACTTTGCCTTCAGAGTTGTTTCCAAAAACCTTCTTTGTTGGTCCCCTTTCCTAGTGTTTCTCTCAAACCATCCACAGATATACCTAGCTAAACACCTAGGTGTTTCAAAACAGGAAACTGCCTCCATCAACAGGCCGGGGCAGCCAGGGTGCCTCACTCTCATTCCAGCAGAGCCCACAGGTGATAAACCTCTTCCACTGATCCGTGGGAAGATACATTGAGTTGATGTAAGTAGTTTTTTTAATGATCAGTTTGCATTTGGCAGCTAATGAATGCAAGCTTCTATTTTTTTCATCCTATTCAGTTCACACGTGCAGTTTGCTGGGTGGTATCTCCTGTGGGCTTTATAATGTCGTAAATTCTTGTGTCATTTTATATGACTCCGTGGCCCTAATATAGCTGGGATAACTGAAAAAAATTATGTTGGGCCTAGTAGTTGATTTAAGGTTTTCCCAGTAAGAAAAGGAGTAGCACTTTGCACACAAAAGAGTGGTAATAATAAGGAGCCAGAGGGGACATGGCTCCTGGACTATCCTTTGAAGTTGGCTGTCTTGAAGGCAAGCTGCTAATTCCATGTGGGGGGTGGGGATGCGGGGGTGGGAGGCAATTCATAGTATTTGGAAAGTAGGAATCCACAATGCTAATTACATGTCAGTGTCACCAATAGTGTGAATCAGAATCATTCATTCATTTAAGCCATTGATTCCGTTCTAAGTCCCTGATGTCATTTATTTCACCCATTTGGCTAAAATGAGCTCTTCAAAAGCTGAGATGAAAAATGCCCCAGGTCACAGCACTGGGTGATCCCTAGGGGGTTCACTTCATTGTGAACCAGCAGTGTGATGTCCAGGGTAGACCCTGAAGCTGTTTCTATAGTCACCCCTGCTCGTGGGACATGCGACTTAACATAGTCTGTGACTAGGAAATAATGACGTCCCACAGGGAATGACAGCCTGCTTGTCCTTAGGTGGGACCAGTCTACTAAGCAAGTTCAAACTCACCCCAAGATGTTTGGATGAATAAGTGTTTCTGTTCCCTGTAGTTTCCATCACTTAAAGTTTCAATTGCTGTCAGATCCCTGATACAGAGCCCCTTACTTAGCTTTTCATTTAATTTAACACATTTCTTGAGCTCCTCCTATGTGCAAGACACATATTTCTTCATATAAATTCACACTGAAACATTTCAAAGGCAGAAACAAGGTTCCAACCTTGTGCCAGCAGTTTACCACCATTGCGAAAGCCTTTATATAAGTCTCTAAAATCAGAAAGCTTATGGGTTGAGCAGCCCTAGCTGACAATTGAGAAGAAGTTGGTTTTTCAGATTATGGCCATGGGTGGTTTAAGTTGTTGAGTTACACAAGACAAAATTCCAAAGTGCCAAGTCTTTTTCCTGGGTGTAACTCTTCATGTATAGAGGGTAGTTTCCCTAATTCTGTAGTCTAGTCTACCATTTCCTTGCTATTCATGATATTTCATCATGATTTGGACGGCCTTCTGATAAGAGGTCCCCTCTGTAGAAATCTTGATGAGTTAATGATGTGTTTATCAATCTCTTTCAAGGTGGTGGACAGTTTGTACCAGATAATGGTTAGCTAATCCACCCACACAATTTTAATCTTATCTCTAAATAGTTCTTACCCCAAGGAGAGCAATTGCTAAAGTGTCTTTGTCATATATGATGATATTACCGAAGCTTAAATCAAGGTCTACAGATACTAAACCAATGGTGTGTTGGGCTCTATCTTAATAAGATCCCAGATAAGTCAAACTCCTCCCATCCTAGTCTTGGCTCATTTGGTTTATTATCTCTTGCAGAAAATCCTTTAAAAAGGCTAACAGGACAACCATGCCCCCCATCACACACGTCAATCCATCTGCCCACACATACCATGGACACAGATAGAGGCATGTGTGTGCATGTACATGTGTGTTTTCTGTCTGTTACCAATTTCGGAGACAGGAATGGCCAGTTTCAGCTGCCTCTTTATCAGACTGTAATGTGCTTTTGATGCAAATCTATCCACCTCTTCCTTATTTTGCCAGGCCCACAGATTTCCCCTCTGCTTTGCACACTTGCTAGTGTTCACAGAATTCACTGTATTACACATTACGGCAAACAAGAATATGGTGATTGACTGTCATTACTAGGAACTAAAATAAACCCTCTAGAGTTGATGGAAAGAGGTCTTATTTTCTGTTTTGTTGCCCTGCCCCCCTCTTTTTACCCACAGCCTGATTTCTTTGAGGGGAGGTCATTTTTAAATTCTCAGGCTCAGCCCCATGGATATGTGCTAATGTGTGCAGCTGGCTTTGTGATTTGATATTGTTCTTCTAACCACATATCCTTGGGCCCACCGCAAACTTACTAAATCAGAAATTCTGAGGGTCAGACCAACCATCTGTGTTTTAACAAACTCTCCAGATGATTCTGATGCATGCTCAAATTTGAGGATCATGAATCTATGTATTTTGCATACACACATTCACAATTATGTACGTCAGTGTGCGTGCTTTCGTAGGAAAAGGCAGGGACTTTTGCTTTTCCATGAGAGCAAATCCTCGGTGGGAGTGGCAGTTCCCCATCTGCCGCCAGCATGGAAGTCAGGTAGACAAGACGTCTCCATGGAAGGAGGCAAGACCTGGATCTCCAAGTCCCTTTGAACATTGTTTCCACTGAGTGTTGACGCAGCTTCCTCTGCAGGTATAATTAGACAACCATGATTTGGATGTTGATGAGTGAAGTGGGCTACATGTAATCTAGTTGTGTTGAAAGCATCTTGTGTTTTCTGTATTTCACTGCGTGTTTATAGAGTAACTTGGCAAAGAAGAGCTGTTAGAAAGCCGCCTTGCACACAAGTTTCAGTTTATCCATCTTGAGCACTGGCCCACTGAAGGGTTTCTTTCCCCTGGGAGCGAGTCACTCCCTGGTGCAAATAATATATTAGACTTCTCCCAAGGCAGGCAAGCTATTTGACAGTGTAGTTCAGCGTTGATCCACTAGAGGCAATGGAAAGCACATTGAAGAGGAAAGATGGAGCTATAGCAAAGTCAGGGTTACTATGGGAGTCAGGTACTCTAGGGGAGTGGGAGGTATTGGGGAGAGTGAGAGATGAGCTTGTGATTTGAGGTGGCAGAGCTACATGTGACATAAGGAATCTTAGGTGTGATCCCCAAAATGTACTTGGATTCACATGCATATGTGTATAAGGTAAAGGGGTAGATAGATATAGTACAAGTGTATGTATGCAGGTTATTGTATATATGTGTATATGTGTATATGTATATGTACATATATATATATGCACAATATATATACACATATATATTTAGAGAGAGAGAGAATGAGAGAGGGCTCATGCAATATTCATGTTAGTCAGGCATCAAAGACCTGTGGCCCTAACCTACCTTTCAATGTTATTTTTCGTTAGTTTCCTTCTATACCCTTCATTTAAGCCAAAATGTATGACTGTCTGTTCTTCACAGACATCACATGCTTTACCATCCTTTATGCTTTCCTCTCCATCACCCACCTCACTCTGCCGCATCCTTACCTCCAACGTCCTGAGGCTCAGTTCAAACACCACCTCCTCCACAAAGCCTTCTCTGAGCCACCCCACCGTACCCCTCGAGGCAGATCACCCCTCAGCTCCAGAACTTCATATCACTTTATATTGCTGAGTGTTTATCAGCCTATAAATTATTGTAACTACGGAGTCCTTCTTAGCCTGTGGGCTTCTTGAAGGCATTCAACATTTCTGATTACTGCGTAGTCCCCAGTGTACCCTGCCACTGCTTGGTGTTGAATATGTTTGTCACATGAGTAAATAGCTGCTTAGAGACATCACAGTACGTGCTCAAACTCAAGAGATACAGTCAGGCTGTGAAAAACAGTTTGGTGGTTCCTCAAAAAGCTAAACATAGGATTAGCATATGACCCACCAAGTCCATTCCGAGGTGTACGCCTGAAATAATGGAAAAGGCATTTATATAAATACTTGTACCTGAAAGTTCATAGCTGCATTATTCACAATCGCTCAAAAGGTGGAAACAACCCAAATGTCCACTAAGTGATGAATGAATAAACAAAATGTGGTATGTCCATACAATGGAATATTATTCCGCCATAAAAAGGAATGAAGTACTGGTGGCACATGCTATTAACATAAGAGGGGTGAGCCTTGAAAACGTGCAAAGTGGAAGAAGCCAGACACAAAAGGCCACCTATTGTATGACTCCATTTATATGAAATATCCAGAATAGGTAAACCCATAGACAGAAAACAGGTTAGTGGTTGTCAAGGGCTGGGGGACGAGGGGAAAAAGGGAGGGAATGCCTAATGGGTGCAGGGCTCCTCTGAAGCTAATGAAAATGTTTTGGAACGAGATAGAGGTGGTGGTTGCACAACATTGTGAATACGGTACTAAATGCCACTGAATGGTTGACTTTAAAATGGTTAATTTTATATTATGTGAATTTCACCTTGATTTAAAAGAAGTGGTATAAAAGCATTTCCCTTTTTCCTTTAGAGAAACTGGCTTTTTTAGTAGGATGATGTGATATTTTATCCCCAATATGACCAGATCCTAGAATAAATTATCAAGTGTTGGTTGCGTGTCCACAATTCCTTCCTTACTCCTGAATCATGCTGCCCAGGGCTATTTCATGCCCTGAGGGTGACTGCCCACCTTGTGACTTCAGGTTCCATCACAAGCCAGTAGACGTCCGTTGAGGAGACTGGCAGTCAGGCTCCACGGTTGCTGTTGCTGAGCCTTCTGACAAGAATGGGCTCTTAATATCTTTGTCCAAGCTGAATTGCAGTTAAAAATAGACTTGTAGCTTTCCTGGACGATCTTCATTTGTTTTCTGAGGAGCTAGGAAGCCCGATCTTCCGTTCACTCCTGCTTGATTCTCAGTTCACAGGCTGAAGCTGGCGGACATCAAGGTGATCGCAGCCCTGGGCGACTCTATCACTGTGAGTTACCCCGGCTGTAGAAGGAAGGGGCAGGAGAGGAGCTGGCCTTGATTCCCTGGAGAACGTGGAGAGAGGAAACCTCACTCCCAGCCCTTACATGTTGCTATTTCGGGTCCTGATCTGCAGTCCCTTTCCACCCCCCTCCACCCCCTCACCCCTGGAACCAGCATTCCTTGCCCATCTCGTTTTCCCACCTCCACTTTAACCTCATCGTTCCTCTCCCAATGCTGGAATGGAGGGAAGAGCGGGAAGTAGGGGGACCCCAGAGGGAGCATCTGTAACAGAAGTGACCCAGCCCAAATCGCAGAGTCTGTCGGTGGAGGGGTAGAAATGGACTATGTCTCCCACCCACATGTATTGCTCCTTCAAAGATCTGGTGCTTTGTTTGTCCGTGTAGAAAAGTTAAGGGTGGGGATGAAGAGAGGCTAAGACAGGAACAAGTGTCCGTGGGGGTGGAGTGTGAGTCAGTGGGTCAGTGGAAGAGCCAGAGCCACTAAAAATGATCCCAGCCCCTCCCTGCAGTCGCTCTGTGGTGACACCCCAGGCCCTGCAAAGAGCTATCCATGAAAAGCCAAATCAGGCCCTTCGAGAGCCTGGGTGGGGTGTGCCAGAGGCTCCCAGACAGAAGCTTCCGTTCAATAGTGGTTCATTAGAGAGGAGTCCAGCTGCTGTTCTCTGGGCCAGTAGAAGTCGGGGCCTCCTCCTGAGTATTCCCCAGAGACCAGCTGGCACTTTTCACGTCTATGGCCTGTTCACACTGATATTATCTCACTCAGTATCCTCAACAAGATCCTGTGAAGTACGACTGTTCTTAAACTTAGCCAATAAAGAAGATGAAGCAGGGTGAGGTAAAGTCTGTGCCCATGGCCACACTGGACCAGGACTAGAACTCACCGGTCCTGACTCGAAGTCCAGAATTCTATCCCTGCACTACAGCTGTCCCCTCCAGGACTCCGCCGTACTGCTCATAACCCTCCGGGAAGGACAGGCAGGCCGGTCTTAGCGTGGCTTATCCCACTCCCTGCCTGCTGCTGTAGTCCAATGTCACCTCCCCACCACTCCATCGCTCCTTGGCTCCTTGAGATGCTGTGGGAATAAGGAGTCTCAAAAGTCAGCACAGCTGTTCAGGACTTCCTGGGGAGGCAGCACTTTGAATGTGACATATCTGGCAGGTGGCAGAGGAATTGGGCCACCGGAGCAGGGATCACACCAAAGAGGGGGAACCTCTCATTGAGGCGCAGCCTCCTCCAAAGCCCTCCTTCCGAGGCTGCCTGGAAGGCCAGCCTTCAGCGTGCCCTGAGGAATGGCCTTCTCGTAACAGAAATGATAGCTATGATAGCTGGCATCATTATTAAAGGGCTTTGGGCAAGGGACATGTACCTGCAGAGTGGGTCCACATTGTGGTTTTAAAAGACCCTGCTTTTTCTTCAGCTGAGGGGTAGGTCCATGGTATTTCATCGGATTAATTTTTTAAATTGCACACGTTAGATATATTGATATAAAAGGATTACAATATGCTTCCTTTTATGACAGACTTCATAATTTTTTTCTTTAAATGAGGAAAACAGGACCTGGAAACGTGTCCTTTTGGAAAATAGACACCTCAGTCTAATTTTCAGATACACTTTTGCTAGCCTCGTGTCACTTGATCTTGGTCTGGACAGCATTTCTTAGGGTGAGGCCGAGCTGTGGCTGGTACAGGATTCCCAGCAGGAGCTCTCACTCATCTCTGAAAAGGCAGGACGTCTATCAAGATGGGATGCTGTGTGGCCTCAGGATTCTAGAAAGGACCCGGGGATTCCCGGCCAAGACAAGATGCGGACCTTCTGGCCAATGGGCAGGGAAACTCATGCCTTTGTCATTCCCTCTCAGGCAGGTAATGGGGCCGGGTCCAAGCCTGGGGATGTCTTGGATGTCCTTACTCAATACCGAGGCCTGTCTTGGAGGTGAGTAAGGGAGTGGCAAGGCCCTGAAGACCTCTCATGGCAGGGCACGGTGGACCGCTGGGATTATAGAAAACCATTCCTCTAGCAGATGGTTGAGCCACCTAGTGTTTTTCATGAGAAACTTCCAGGTTTAATTCAAAGAAGGTATTTATCAGCTTCCCCAAACCACTGCACTCCCCAGAATAAGAGCTGGGACCTGAGTAGGAGGAGTTTGGGGGAGAAACTATATAAACATTTGTGTTACAAAAGCTTCTGTAGCTTCCATTTCTCCTTCTGGGAAGTAATTTCGAAAGGAGGCAGTGGTCTTTGGAATCAAAGTTAAGTCTGAACCCTGGCTGTGCGGCTCTGTGCAACCTTGGGCAAGTTACTTAACCTCTCTGAGCTTGTCATCTTCGATGCAGAGATAATGTTGCCTGAGCACTGTCATGAGTATTAGAGAGAATTTAAGCACCCAGCACAGTGCCTGACACAAAGTAGATATAAACGGGAGCTGGTGTCATTATTAAAGGGCCTTCGTTTTACAGACGAGAAAGCAAAGCTCCAAGAGGGCAAGTAACCTCCAACATTACACAGCCAGATGGTAAAAAGAGCAAGTAGTAGAGTACATGGTTCCTGATGCCTGACTTGGCACGTTCCCCCATCGTGTGTTGCTTCCTGCAGGCTTGTTCCTGCCCTGGCTGAAATCAAATCCAGGCTGCCACAAACTACAGTGATCTGTGCTTTGACCTCTGTGCTTTGAACCCTAGGCTCATGCCAAGCATGAGAGGGCAGGTTTGGTGTTTCCTCAACCTGGAATCTGGCTTCTCTTAAACTTTGGTGTTGAATCCCTGGCATCTTCCCTCGTGATGCTGCACAGAATTAAATCCCAAACACTCTCAGAACTTTTAAAATGTTCCCAGGCGCACTTGGCATAGGATAAGGGAAGAGGGAAAAGCAGGGAATCCAATAAACTCTGGAATGTTCCATGTTTTCATGCCTAGAAACCCATCCAACTTGGATTTCCTTGGCATTTTAGACATGGCTTGGAAGATGGGTTGCTTTCTAGAAGATGCCCCTTAAAAAAATGGGTTTTCCCAAGCCAAACGGGAAGAGAACCATGAGGGCAAACCTTTTTGCTGTGTTTTCAGTAATAATAGCAACGCGCAGCTGCAGTGGCTAGTGGGGTGAGGCTGGCATCTGCACGCAAGGGTGACTCACTTGCCGTTTGGGAGATGGGAAGAAGGGAGCCCACTTGGTTCCCTGCCCCAGTGTTAATAATGCTCAGAGTTAAAACCCAACTGTCAGCCAGGACCATTTAAATCAGTTTCTTCTGTGGATGTTCCGTTTGTGAGGAGAAGGGAGAGGAGTTGCTGTACTCTGGTTTGTTTTTCAGGGTTTGTTTGTTTTAAACTGAAACAGGGCAGGCTCCAAGTCCCCGGGGTGTTTCTCAGAAGGGTCTGTCTCGGTGGTGTCTGAGGTATTTCAGCGTTGCTGGCATTTTCAACCTTCATTTTATGTTTTGTTCCCACAACACAGCGTTGGCGGAGATCACAACCTCAGCAGCGTCATCACCTTGGCCAGTGAGTACTTGCTCCCGCAGGGATTTAGGGCGGGCTCTGGCGGCCACCCTGCATGTCACGTTTCTGCAGCTCCCTCTGGTGGTGGCCGCGGACTTAGCAGGAAACCGGGCGGCGGGACACAGTTGTATTCAGCAGGGGGCGCTGCTTCCCGCAGGCGGTATACCTGTTCGGCTTCTTGAGAGTGACTTTAAGCATGGAAGATTTTTTTTTATTTTTATTTTTTAAGAGAGATTGTATTTGTCCAAGGAAGGAAGAGAGAGAGGAAAAGACAACTCAGGCCAAATCTTAGTGCAAATCATTATTAAGAAATTATTCAAGAAAGAAGGAAAGGAAACCCATCTCTGCTTTGCCTGTCATTCTGAGCAGAGCACCTTTCTGAGAGGCATTGATCTCGACTTGGGCTGCATTGGACACAGTTGCGTGCAAAGACGTTGAATTTCTGTGTGTTGCTTTAGAAACGCTGTTCTTGCAGCAGTAAGAGAGGAAGTTGTTCAAGCTGTGCAAACACAGCCGTATTTGGGGCCTGAAGTTTTCCTTAAATTATTTCACCAACAACTTGCTTGGAATGATTTTTTGAAGACTGGCTATATTCTCTGACGGACCTTGTCTTACTTATCTTTTATTCTCCTTAGTGTATATACATCACAGTGCTTGTTCTTAAAGTATACTTGTGATAAATGTTTATAATGAATTATTTTCCCTTCAAATCCTCTGGCAAATAATTTTGCCTGAGGGGAATTTTATTGGCCCCATTCTCATTTACTTTTCTTGCACTTATTCCTTTGTAATATATCTTTAGAAGCTAAGAAATTGTTTGAGCTATAAACTCACTCCGACTTTGAGGAGAGGGATGCTTCATCTCCACAAAGGCAGAGCTGATTGACCTTCACATTTGATACGTTTTTGCTATTCGCAAATCCTGTTTAAGTAGATGCCCTGGCACAAGAACTCCCTGTCTTCTTTATTTCTAGGTCTACACACAAGAGCTATAAATAAGCTCTCCTATTGCTAGGAGATGGTTTGGGTGGCTTTTGTGAGTGTGACTGACTGTCTGTGAGCTGGCCCGGCATACACAACAGCTTGCTGCGCTCTCTGATTCCCATGTTATTTTTATGGATAACATAATTGGAAATCAGTGGGCTCAAGGTCTTTCACTAAAGTGATTTACAAAAGATAGACAATATCACCCCTCAGGTGGACTCTCCTGACCCATTTAAGCTGTGTGAGGACCATTCAGTAGGGCAACGAATAGTCTTTTCAATAAATGGTGCTGGAACAACTGGATAGCTACATGTAAAGAATGAAGTTGGACACCACCCCCCCACACCTCACACCAGATACAAAAATTAACTCGAAATGAAACGTAAACCTAAATGTAAAAGCTAAAACTAACTCTTAAAAGAAAATAGAGGACCAAATCCTTATGACCCTCGGTTAACAAAGCCTTATTAGATACAACACCTTAGATAACAAAGCCTTATTAGATACAACACGAGTGATAAAAAGAAAAAAATAGATATATTGGACAAAGTTAAACACTTTTGTGCTTCAAAGGAAACAAACAACCCAAAGAAAGTAAAAGAGACAACGCAAAGTGTGGGAGAAAATATTTGAAAATTATCTATTTGATAAACTTGTACCTAGAAAATATAAAGAATTCCTTAAGTCAACAATAAAAACACAATCCAATTAAAAATGGGCAAAGGCAACACTATAAATGTATTTAATACCACTGAACTGTATGCTTAAAAATAGTTAAGATGGTAAATTTTGTTCTGTGTGTTTTACCACACTGAAAAAATAATGGGCAAAGGATTTGAATTGACATTTCTCCAAAGAAGATATACAAATCGCCAATAAACACATGAAAAGATACTCAAAATCAGTAACCATCAATGCAAATCAAACCCAACGAGGTACCATTTCATATCCAGTAGAAT
This sequence comes from Rhinolophus ferrumequinum, assembly GCF_004115265.2. NCBI lineage: Eukaryota > Metazoa > Chordata > Mammalia > Chiroptera > Rhinolophidae > Rhinolophus > Rhinolophus ferrumequinum. Next base: position 52,382,562 of record NC_046296.1, on the reverse strand, counting down.
GGTTATAATAAAAAGACAACAGATAATAACAAGTATTGGTAAAGATGTGCAGAAACTGAAACCCTTATTTGCTGCTGATGGGAACATAAAATGGTACAGCTGCTTTAGGAAAAGTTCTGTAAGTTCTTCAAAAGGTTAAACAAATGATGCAGCAATTCTTCTCCTAGGCGTATATCCAAGAAAACCCACACAAAACTTGTACATAAATGTTCATAGCCACATTATTCATAATAGCCAAAAAAAGTGGGAATAATCCAGATGTCCTTCAACTGACGAATGGATAGATAAAATGTGATCTATCCATGCAATGGGATATTATTTGGCAATAAAAAGGAATGAAGTCCTAGTACACGCTACAACATGGGTGAATGTTGAAAACATTATGCTAAGTGAAAGGAAGCCAGACACAAGAGACATGTTGTATGATTCCATTTATATGCAATGTCCAGAATAAGCAAATTTATATATAGAGAAAGTATATTAATGGCTGCTGTGAGGTTAGAGGGAATGGGGAGTCTCTGCTCAAAGGTTTCTACGGTTGATTGTGGTAATGGATGTACAACTGTATGAATGTACTAAAGCTATTGAACTGTAGGGTTTAAATTGGTGATTTTTATGGTACGTGAATTATCTCAATAAGTTATTATATATTTAGAAAAAAGGAAAATGCATGAGAGAAGCACCTGCCCAGACTCACATTTATTCAACAACAATTCATTAAGTACCCAGGTGTGCTGCCCAGGCAGTTAAACATCAGCCTGCTGGGCATTTTCTTTCCGTGCTGAGTGAGGAATAGTCAGGGGAAGGGCTGTGGGTGGGGGCTCTGCTTGGTCCTGAACACTCACTGGTGCTTATTAAAGGAATTTGAGGATTGCTTTGGGGTAGTTACTAAGCACATCTCTTCCTTGGGTTTCCAGACCTCCTCCGGGAATTCAACCCTTCCCTCCAGGGCTTCTCTGTTGGCACCGGGAAAGAAGACAGTCCTGGAGCCTTCTTCAACCAGGCCGTGGCTGGAGAACGAGCTGAGTGAGCAGGGGAGCCTTGGGGGTGAAAAGCATAGGTCTTCTGGGGACCCAGTGGGGGCTTAGCCTAGACTGGGATATATAGCTGAAGGCTGGGGGGCTTGGTCTAGGGAAGGGGTCTGAAGGTCAAAGACTGGATTGGATGGGCTGTCTTGGGGATCCCTTGCTGTGGGACACAGGAAGCTGCTAACCCATCCCCAACTCCACCCCAGGGACTAGTCACACTTGACTCTGATGCTTTGAGCAAATCACTTTTTCTCCTCTGTGAATCTCATGTCCACATAAGACAGTGGCCCTAAGAGGGCTCACTCTGAGTCTCAGTTTTTATTGCTCTGTCAGTCTCCATCTTTTGTATCCTTTCTCCCTCCCTTCCTCAGACATGCTTTTCGGGAAGCTTGTTCAGGCTCTAGATTTGGCATCCCTCCTAGGTCATGGGAAGAGCATCAGTTCCCTGAGTCTGAGTCCTGCCCCTCTCCCACCCCCCACCCCGCCACTAAGCCTTAGCCTCTACGAGATGGGCTGTTGTGAGGCTCAATGCATGTTGAATGCAGAAGTTCTGGTGAGCTGTAAATAGCGCACATGTGTTGGATCAGGACGGTTGTTCCAGCAGCAATGCAGCAGGGCTGCAGGACCCACCTGGGAAACCTGTTAGTGAACAATGGAACCATCGTGTCATGGTCCGTGGCACTGAATGGCAGGTTCACAAGGGCAGGGTCGGCTTTCCTGGGTCCTACAGCTCCATTTCTCCCAAGGAGCCTTGAGTGATTCTTTGGGTTTGCTGCCTGGTCAGAGAATAAGTGAATGCCACGCCATTTACTTTTCCAGGAAAAATAAATGGAAAGATCCTCTCTGGTTCTTAACCCTATTCTTCTTCCAGAATAATCACAAACCTCACTTTACTGTGTAGTTCCTAGGGATTTCTGGGTTCTGGTTTCTAGATTCCCTGACGTCATTCTCCCACTTCTCAACCCCATCCTGAATCTGTGAGCCACCCAAGTAACTCTCATGTGTTCATGACAGGAAAGGTGACAGATCATCCAAAGCAGAGATCTCTCAGAACCTGATGGTTTTAGAATGATTTCGGTGGCTTTGCTTTCCTTTTAGTGGGGGCGGGAGTGAAAGGCGACCAAGTTACTGCTTATAAATTTGGGCTTACTTTAATATCACCATGATTTTGCTTTTTTCCCCACGCATATGTCAGCTGGTGGTATGAGAAGAAAGGTGTTTCTGGGCATGACTAGGTCAGAAGGCATCCAAGAATGAACCCTTAGTTGAGATCATAAAAGTGACCTAAGCAGAGTGTGATTCATATGGCCCTGGATTTCTTCCCTGCTTTCCCCCTAGGCCTTTGGGGCTCTTTGGTGCAAGCAATCCATTTGTCCAGGCACATCCTGAGGTGTAGGGAACAGTTGGAGATGATTATTCCCATATCACAGATGGAGACATTGAAGCGCCGAGAGGCAAAGTGGCCTGCACGGATGCATCCATTCAGTCACGTGGTCTGTTGGCTTTGTGCCCTGCAGGCTTTATCCCAAGCCAGACAATAAACCCTCATACATATACAACAGTGTCCAAGTTACAGAATACCTTCATGTCTATTATTCCTGGTATTCCGGACAGTAACTGTGACACGGACAGAGCAGAGGGTCAGATACCCATGTTTTCTTAATGATGGCACTGAGGCACAGAGAGGTTAGGTAATCATCCTCAAATCTGTCTATAGAAAGAGCAGCTGCCCTGATAACTTCAGATCTACAGCTGAGGAAACTGAGGCTCAAAGAGGTTATGTAGCTAACTCAGAATTCCCACCCAGGTTAGCTGATACGTAGTGTACTATGACTAAGACCAGGCCAGTTGGGCTGATAGTTAAGAGAGGGAGGCGATGACAACCAATGTTTCCTGCTGGGCATTGTGCCAGGGGCTTAACTGATGATAATGGTGACGATGGTGGTGGTGACGATGGTAGAAATAATTCAGTGGATTATTTGTAATATGGATGCTTACCATACGCTGTTCTAAGTTCTTTATGGGCACCTTATTTAATCTACCCAACAGCTCTATGAAGGTATGCGTGTCCTCCCCATTTTAGAAAGGAAAAAACTGAGGGTTTGCAAGGTTAAATACTGCGTCAAGGTCTCAGAGCTGGTCAGTGGTGGAACCAGGCTTCAAACCCATGCCGTCTGGCAGCAGTAGTGGCTCTTACTCCATTGGGCTGCTTTGCCCATCTCGCTGCTCCTGATGACCCTCTAAGATTGGGGATTTAGCTCCATGGTTACCGTCTTTTTGGACTGGGAACTTAAGTCATATCCCCACAGTTAGCAAGAGGTTAGTAGATGTCAAACCCAGGTGTGTCTGACTCAACCATGTCACCTTGAGGATGAGGGCCCTTTGAGGCTGAGATCATAGCACCCACAGAAACGGGCTTATGCTGACCCGTGCATGATGTGAAACACTCACACGCCGCCTTCTGTTTGCCCCCACATGAGCCTGGCTTGGGAGAGAAAGAAAAGTATGTAAAAACATTGCCAATCAGAAAACCATTCCACTAACAGTCTGCTTCTTGTATGTGGAGTACTCTGTCCTTCCCAAAGCACAGCCACAACACTCCACCCCACCCTCACCCCCAGTGGAGGCTGAATGGAGAAGCAGCTCTGATGGGAGCCTGGCTTTCAGTCCAGAGTTCCTGCTCCGTATTTGATTCCTGTTCTCTCTGCTAAGTTCCCTCCCAGCCCCAGCTTTAGTGTCCCCACTCCTCACAGGACTTCTTCCTATGTCTGCCCGCAGGGATTTAGCTAAGCAGGCCAGGAGGCTGGTGAACCTAATGAAGAATGACACTGTAAGTCTGGGCGAGGCACCACCTTGAGGGAGGAGTCCCCAGAACTGGGAGAGGGCAGGAGAAATCCATGACAACAGACAGGGTCACCTCTGGGAAAAGGACAGGGCCACATGGAAATCCAGAGTCTACCTTTAAAACAACACCAAGAACAACAACAACTAATGACTGAACACCTACGGCCTGTGACCTCTGACCTCAGGATCCCCAAACCAAAGAACAGAAAACATTACTGTTCACTAAACCCTGTGGTGTATGAGGACCCATCCCTGCCCGTGTGTAGCCCTTTGTGTTTTCCTTGACTCGACTCTGGGGTAAGGCTTTTATTTACTTGTTTGTTTCCTATTCATTTCAGAGGATAAATTTTCAGGAAGATTGGAAGATAATAACCCTGTTTATAGGAGGCAATGACCTCTGTGATTTCTGCGAGGACCCGGTAGGTCTCCAGGCCCTTAATTCAAAACTCCCTCCTGGAAAGATTTCTACCCCAGGTCCCTGGAGCAGTGTAGCTGGGTTGGGACTTGGGGCTTGTGGTCTGGCATGGATCCAGCCTGAGATTAACTCCAAGACCGAGAGGACATTCACCTCCAGTGAGAGATTCAACAGGACAAGCAGGACTGATTGTAAGATGAATCGTGATTAGGTTTCCTATCAGGGGAGCTTGATCATATCATTCTAGAAACCAAGATAACGTTCCAACGATCTTGAAAAATCTGGCATATCTTCATACATCATTCTAAGTCAGCTCCTTTTCCAATATTGAACTGCTTCCCTATTACTTCTATGGGAAAGTTGATTTCCTAATGTAGGCATTTAGGCCATGTTTGGAGCCTAACAGTTATTCTGGGCTGATGGGAAATCCAAGAGTCAGACTGCTGCCCTGTGGGTGCAGTGCTTCTTCCTGGAACCCCAGATTCCCTGAGCTGGAAGAAACCCACAAGCCATAATGACCAGTCTCCCACCCACGGCAGGAATGCCTTCCACAGAATTCAATTGTTGAACATTTCCAGCGATGGGCCGCTCTTTAATTTGCAAGGTGGCCCTAATTAGTATCATGAGTAGGCGCAAACTCTTTTGTGGTGTTTCTTTGTGTTAAGCCCAAATCTACCTCCTGTGACTTCTGCCTTTACTGGGCACTTCATCTATATCAATTCAGCTGCCTTTAAAAATAATAGTTGTTTTTTTTTTTTTTTATTGTACAAGCAATATACACAGAAAACATATCAAAGTATAGAGGGAAAAAAATATTGTCTGTAATGTGATTACAACATCCAGAAAGGCCATTGTTAACATTTCAATAAATGTCTCTAGCATTTTCTGTGAATAGAGAGAAATTGCTTTATTATTTTCTAAAAATGCTATATCATCCTGAAAATATTGTTTGGTAACCTGCTTTTTTACAATAGCAACACATTGGGAGGATATTCCTATGTCAATATTTATTTTTCTATACAATAATTCTTAATGACTGTATAGTAACCCATAATATAGGTTGGCTCTTATTTACATAACCAGTCCCCACTACTGAGTACTTAGCTTACATTACTTCTAGTTATGCCTATTATAAATAACACCAGGGTAAACATCCATCTTTATGTACATCCATAATTGTTTCCTGGTATATATTCTAAGTAGTAAGCTTTTTAAGCAAAAAGATATATATACTTCTCCCAATGTTTCATTATGAAAATTTCCAAACACACTGAGAAATTGAAAGACTTGTGTAGTAAATGCCCATGTGCCCACTACCTAGATTTTACAGTTGTTAACATTGTGCTATATTAATTTAACACATATCCATCCGTCTTATTTTTTGGTGACTCTACATTTGTAATACTTGGGATACATATTGCTAAGTTGCTCCCAGAATGTTTGTACCAATTATGCTTATTTCCCTACTTCACAAGTGGCAATGTATGTTATTTAATAGCTGCAAATCTGATAAATGAAAAAATTGTGTCTTGTTTTCAAATTTTGCATTTATTTTCTTACTAGGTGGGAACAAACTTTTATTTCCCTTTTTTAATGCTCACTTGAATTTCTCCTGTTGATAAATTCTATACTATGCCTATCAGCCATTTTCTGTTAAGGTACTTATTATTATTAATCTGTAAAAAAAAAAAGGCCTGTATTAAGTATACTAACCCATTATCAAACATGTTGCCTATTTTTTATTTTCCATTTAATTTTGTTTACAGTGTTTTCCGATAAATAGAACATTTTTTATTTCGAGTACCATTCACTGGGCATGTTATTATATGCCAGGCACTGTACTGGGAGCTAAGCAGGCAAGTGAAACAAAGATTCTGTCTTCAAGGAACTCACAATGTCAGGGGAAGGAGACAGACAATTCATAACACGATGAGAAAAACATCACGATGCGCTTCTAGTGATGCACACAGAGATCTGAAGTCAGAATTGCCATGGAAATTTGGGGTGGGGGGAAAGGGTGTCAGCCGTTTACACACAGCTGGAGACCTTCCAACTGGGACGTGAAGTTGAGGATGGTTGTCAGGGGCCAGCAGAGCAAAGTTTAAGAAGTGGCCTCCCAGCACCTGCCCTGAGGGGCAACCCTGCCCCCCACACCCTTCACAGCCTTCTTTCCTGGCATCAAAGTCACCAGAGCCTGGGGTTTTCAAGCTGTTATGTGAAGGGATCTCAGTGTGGAGTCCGGGGGCTGCTGGGAGGGGTGGGGAGGTGGGACCATGGGCCTTCCCCCATTTCCCTGCAGCTTTAATCGATTTGGTAGAGCAGGGCTCTTGGTTAGATTTCATTCAGAGAAAGGGTTCCATAGCTTTAAAAACAAAACGTTTAAGAACCACAAGTATCAAAAGCAAAAGAAATAACCACACAACGTGTTTATGCTTAGGACCTGGGTTTCACGGGACTCTCTTCCCCTCTATCACTCCTTAAGTGATTTGATTGGGCTGTGGGTCCCCAGGACGGGGGGATCCAAGCAGAAGAGATCACACCGTAGGACCAGAGGATGTTCAAGCTGCAGGGGATCTTAGAGGTCCTCTGTGCCAACACCCCGTTTTAAAGGGGCCCAGATATGTGATGTGCCTTTGTGAAGGCCCTACATCTAGCTAATAAAAAGTGGATCCCAGAGCTTTCCATAGCTCCATGTAGAAGAAAGGGGTCACAGCTATGACAAGCCCAAGGACCACGGGGTTGGTTTGGAGGCAAACCTACATTTTAGTGTTGCCCATTCTGGCTGAAACACAGGGAGGAGGGGGCCCAAGAGAGGAGTGGCCCTGGTCTGCAGAGAGAATGGGTGACGAATGGTGTTAGACATTTCCTCTTCCTGCAGGTTCACTATTCTCCCCAGAACTTCACAGACAACATTCAGAAGGCCCTGGACATCCTCCATGCTGAGGTACAGAGGCTCGGTCACATGACCTCCAAGCAGCTCAACCACAGTCCTCCTTGGGCCTCAGACAGCCTGGAGGTGGCTCTGGCTTTGGTTGAGGCCTCCCTGCTGGGTCCCCTTTGCCTGGAGACCAGCACTGACCATGCTGTCAGTCCTGGTCTCAGCGGCCTAAACACATAGGTGCTGATGGGAAGCAGAGGGGCGGGAGAGGCAGGGATGAAGGGAGTGGATGGGGCCAGATGGAAGGCCACAGACCTGACGTCTAGCAGGAAGGACTGCCCAGCCTCGATCCTCTTGGGAACTGGTCTTGCCTTTGCTCAGGTTCCTCGGGCATTCGTCAACCTGGTCAAGGTGGTGGAGATCGTCAAACTGAGGGAGCTGTACCTCGAGAAGAAAGTCAACTGCCCAAGGCTGATTCTTAGGTAAGATGGAAGCTTCTTCCCCTGTTCTTGAAAGGGCCATAGGACGCTTAGTAGAAAGTGACTATGGTTAGCAGGGCAGAAGTTTGAGGAGTGCAGAGACCACCCCATTTTCTAACCGGACAAGGCCTAATGGGGGAGATTTTTCTGAGCGCAATATGGGCCTCAGCTACCCTTGGAGTATGCTTTTACAACCCAGCCATGCTTCTGTTGTCATGTCAGTTCAGGACACCCTTCAGTCCTCCAAGGGAGGAGTCAAGCATGAGGACTGCAGTGGGCCTGTGTGGGCCAGGCTCCCTGGCCACTGCGAGGGCCTACTTTTAAGTGTGTCCAAAGCTTCCTCTCCCAGGGACCCATCTCCAGGACAGAGGGAGCCATTGTTTGGTGTGGGTGCTCCAGGCTGGGCATTCACAAATGTAGGGCTATTGCCACTTGTTGAGGAAAGTGTGGACAAATCAGATCAGCAGGGTTTAGAGGCCAGTGTCTTCCCCAGAGACACTTCCCCAGTGTCTTCCCCAGTGTCTTCCCTGGTCCTGGGAAGGCCCCGCAAGGCCTTCTTTATCCTGTCTTTATCCCAGAGCCAAACAAAGGTGGGTGCTCCCGCTCTAGTAGTACACATTTCCAGGAAGTGAGAAGATGTTCTCCTAACCCAAACATGACCATTTCTCACAGCGTTGCTTCCTACCAGGCCTCCTCTGGACCATTAGCCGGGGTCATGGTGGCAGGGCCCATTCCCCCCGCCCCCACCCAGCTCTGTACCGCCCCACACACCATAATCCTGAACACGTCACATGGTAATTATTCCTGTGCCTCTCCTCCACAGCCCTGCGCTCTGGGTCTGAGTCACTGCCAGCGCGGCATAGGGGCTCAGCTGCTGTTCGCTGAACGGCTGAATGAATAATTCACAAGGGCTAGATTTGCTCTTGGAAATTAAGGGGTAGCTTGGTTGCTCCCCTAAAGATCCCTGCCAATGCTCACCTGGGGGTCCAGACTGCACAGGTCCCCTCGGGAGGCCTGAGGATGCTGGGAGCAGGAGGATGGCTGCTGGATGACACATGCCTATTAATGCAGCTGGTGTCAGCCATGCTATTTTGAGCTGCTGACTCATCTCCTGGCTCCCACTTTCTCCAGTCACTGGGCCACACGGGGTTCAGTGTATTCATTAGGTTTCAGAGCAGCTCACCCCTTGCCATGGATCACTGCAAGGGTTTTCGACAATTAAATCTAAAGGTTCAGAGTAGGCATTTGCCAGGTCCATTCTGAGAACTGCAATGGCCAAGTCACTGACTGTGGGTGAGCCAGGCTCAGGGTCACTTTGTCCTGCCACCTCTGCAGTGCTCTGCTCTCCCCGCCTCTCCTCTGATCTGCCTCCGTGGTAGTGTTTTCCTTGGCGGTGCCGAGTCTACACTGGACCATCCATGCTGTAATCATCTCATCTCCCTGGACCAAATTTGCAAGAGGCCAGCCAGATCAGAGCTACAGACTGGACAGGAGCAGTTTAACTAGGGATTAAGAGCTCCAGTTCAGACCAGACAGACTTGAGTTCAAGTCCTGGCTCCGACACTTAGCATCCATGTGACTTTAAGAAAGCACTGAACCACACTGAGCCTCAGTTTTCTCATCTATAAAATGGGGATAGTGACAATACAGCTTCTAGAATAGCTAAAGAGGATTAAACAGGTTATACCCATAAAACTCTTGGCACAGTAAGTATTTGATATGTGTTAACCATGATTGTTTTCATTGTTGTCACCATTGTTATTTAAAAGGAGGTGTGTCTTATCTATACTGCACTGTCCTCTGACAGTCATAAGGTAACTCAGCATCTTAAAAGTCACTCCTGAAGATGTCAGAAGAAGTAACTATTTTATTTTCATGAGCCAATCCAGGCCTGGGAAATTTTCTTCAGCTTCTTCTGGTACAGTTAACAATCAGCCAGAGCCTCCATTAGCACAGACTCCTGATTAGCTCCCAAGTTAAATATATTCTGAATGTCAAGCCACTATTTCTGTGTCATGCACTCAGGTGATGATTTTGGTGGGGTGGGGCATTTCTTCTGTTTGGTCTGCAGGAATTTGTGTCCCTGTGTCCTGAAGTTTGATGATAACTCAACAGAACTTGCCTCCTCATTGAAACAAATAAGAATTATCAGGTGAGCCGAGAAAGGGTTTTGAGCTGCACAGGAATTGCTGTGTGGTTTGGTTGCTCTGGGTGGAATATGAACATGTGCTTACGTTATTTTCACCCTGACGGGGAGTGAGGTTACCACTGACCAGTTTACAGATTTAAAATACACTGTGAGGCAGCAGGGACTGTGGTTCCATTTATTTGAATCAAGCTATAGAGCCAAGCCACCAAAGATGCTTCAGCAAGTCTCAGTTCCTGGCCTTGCACAGAAACAAATATTTTCAGTTGTCCATGGGAATGTGTGTGAGCTTCCAGCTCCCGGGTGGGAAACCTTTTCCAGACTCCAAGAGAGTCTGGAGGATTCTGTGAAATAACATCCATTGCCTCTGCCCTCCCCTCCGAGAGAAACAGGTGTTATTGGGGAGCATGGGGGAAAGTCAGCAGGTGCTCTCCATACATCCTATGGGTTGTTCATTTAAGGCCTATCTCTGTCAAATCTTTGACCAGAGCAGCTGATTCCCTTGACTCCATCTTGGGTTTCCCCCAAATAATTGTCCAGTCAAGAGGACAGTGGTGGCCTTCCAGCCCTTCTAGAGTGGGCTGCAAACAGCTCCAGGGTGGATCCATGCTTCAAGCTCAAGGACTCCTTGGAGCGGAACCACTTCCCTGAAGACTCTTGGGGGCAGCCATACCTGCCAGGGGATCAGGGCTCAGGAGAATGGACCTGTTTATCAACCTTGGATGTCCTCACCCAGTCCTCTGGTGCCTCCCCAGTTGTACTTCCTTCTGCCGTGAGCAGGTACCTATGTCTCCATGGCCCACACAGGAGAGGGAAGGCAGCCGAGGTTATGGCCATGAAAGCTCACCTGTCCCAGGTGGGCTTTTTGTGTGCAAGCAACAAAAGCTTAGGAGTTCTGGTAACTTAAGCAGAATATCTGGAAGAGCTAGAAAACTAGGGTCAGAGGCCAAGCCACCAGAGTCATGGGATTTCAGGGGCCAAGCCATAGGAATCAAAAATCAGGACAAAGAATGAGTCCAGTGAAGATACCATGGACACCACTGTCCCTGCTGCTTCTAGGGACTGGATGCAGCTACCACCCTCAGCAGCATAAAGTCTGTGCTGTCCCTTTATCTTTCTGTCACTAGCTTCCAAGCCCAAGCTGCAGGTGGACGCATTGATTGAGGACCCTTGGGCACGTGCCTGTACCCTAGCTGCGAGGGGCATTAGGGAAGCCAGCGTTTGCCTTTCTCACCTTCTACAGTGAGAGGCAGGCTGCTCTTCATACAATGGGTTTTTCAAAACACAGGAAGTGGGTTCAGATGCTAGGGAGACAAAAAGAAGGCGAACTAGTCACCAAAAATTACCTTCACCAACCTTTCTAGATTGGCCAGCTCTTGCCAGGTCTGCTCTTGGTTACCGACCACTGAGACCCTTACTTAGCATCCTGGAGAAGCTCACAGCTCAGCCCCGTGAGGCCATCATGCCCCGTCTCAGAATCCTCTCCTTTCCTACTTCCTGGAAAAGCTACTGTTCCCACCACTCTCCCTGGAGATAATCACTGCTATTAGTACTACCAGGCGCCAGGCATTCTAGACACTACTTCTTTCATTTCTCAAGAGGTGCATGGCGCCACTGTGAGCCACTGTGGCTCCCCAGAGTAAAAAGTAGCTTTGGAAAGGATTTAAGGGATGGTCCAGTCCTTGCTAAACATCTTCCATTTACAGATGAGGAAATAGAGGTCCAGAGAGGGACAGGACAATACCACTAACTAGCTGTATGATTTTTTTTTGCTGAAAATCATACAGCTAGTTAGTGGTATTGTACCTTCTGCCTTCCCCAAGGCTCTGCCTCTAACGAGGAGACTGCCCCAGGAGGTCCGGGGTAAGGCATCCCTAGGACAGAGGCTCTCTCTGGCTAACTCTGGGAAAAGGAAGTTCACCAGGTCTTCTGAAGTGACCACACTAATGTATTCAAGCCTGACTTCCTTCTCTAGCCAGGATTTTGGCCCCAAATGGTAGAAACCTGGCAAGCAGTGAAATAGCAGAATCTCGTAGAAGAGAGAGCCAAAACTGGGGTATTAGTCCTCTTGGAACTGAGCCCAAGTGGAAGCTGTGAGAGTAAACACCTCTATTACCCTCCTAGACAGATCTGAGAGTCTCAAAGGAGTGTGAAGGCACAGGAGCGTGCGTGCTCTCACACACACACACCATGCACACGCAATATAAATAGGCATTACATGTTGTTGTTGATTCACCTTTGATTTTTCTGAACAAATGTAGGACAGAACTGTAAGGATGATCCAAACAAGTCATTTAATCAAATACATAGCTCCTCCCCCAGTCTTCATCCAGAAGCTTTAAAAGGGGGATCAAGCCGATGGACTTAGGTTTCTTCTTCCCTTCCCTTTTTTCCCACCACCTAGGTCAAATATATGCAATTGCAGCAGAGATTGAGGGCAGGGTTTGAAATAAAGGTTGATCTAAAAAGTAATTAGCTGGCTCCTGATCAGTTGAGATTTTGCTGCAGATTGATTTCACTCAAAGGTCAGACTGTTTAATTCTATGGCAGAGAAAGAGGTCACACAAAGACCAGGCAGATGCAGGGATCCCTCTGACTGTGGTCCCCTTGCCTCCTGCAGGAGAAAACTGACCAGATGGTTGAGAGTGGGCGATACGACACGAGGGAAGATTTCACAGTGGTCATACAGCCATTCTTCGAAAAGTGAACCTGCCAAAGACCTCGGTAAAGAAAACGAGCATCATGGATAAATGGGGGGCCTAGAGAGCGCCCCCGCTGTTTCTGGGTGCCGTCTGTGTTACCCAACGCCTCATAACATGGCCCCTCTTGTCTGCCCGGTGACCAGGAGGGCTTGCCCGACAACACTTTCTTCGCCCCTGACTGTTTCCACTTCAGCAGCAAGTCTCATGCCCACGCAGCCAGTGCCCTCTGGAACAATTATGGTAAGATGACTGAGGTAGGAAAAATTATTCTCCCTCTAATAAGAAAAGACTCTGGAAAGCTTCTGTTGGACTTCAGAGGCCCGTCACCCATGCTGTGTGAGTCCCGGCACAGCAATGATGATAAATCCATTTCCTTTGTCCCTCCCTCCTTCTCCAGCCCTGACCTCTCCATTCTTGCCGCCCCTATCTCATACCCCGTCTTCTTGCTTCTTGGTTTAGCTGGAACCCATTGGCCAGAAGGCAACAGAGAGTAATTTGAAAGAAGATCAATATCACATGTCCAAACCAGGTAGAGTGAAAAGCGCATCCTTGTAACTGTTCCATCTAAAGCATCTTTTCCAGCCTTTTAAAAGTCTGGAATGCCAGGGTCTCACCCTCCTCCCCAGCTCTGTTTACCTATCCACTCATTCCAGACTCCGGTTAACCATCCCCAGTGTCCCATCTGGTGTTCTGTGATGGGTGACAGCCCTTTGTGTCAGGGAAGCCCTAGAGCACTCTTCTGTCTGTATGTCACAGCGAGCCCTAGCCCATGTCTGGGCCGCACACAGCTCTTTCTAGCCAGAAAGAGGAATGTGGCAGCACCATCCAGCTCTCCTTTTAAAGGTGAGGGGCAGGGAGAACATCAAGGGCAGGATGGGACAGAAGGACTCCGCATCTCCATGTAACCACTGTCCCATGGCAGGATAGGGAGAGCAAGGAACTGAGACCTAGAATAATATCTACTAGGACGGAGGTGGGGGTGGGGGTGTCACTGGGATGCTGGAGCTAAAAAGCACACATTCACCGGGATTGCAAAGCAGATCAAGACCCCCGTGTTCACTCACAAATTGTCAGAAAGATTCCTGGACCTCTGCAGCTGCTCCCTCACCTCTGTGAATTCCTCTATATTCCCAGTGGGGTCCCACTGAGCTGGGTCTTGCATGGGCAGGACCTCAGAGCACCTGACTTTTCTTATCTGGGCAGGAAGGAGCCCAGGCGGCTATAGGGTACGAGTGGCATGGGGTGGCAAGGGGACCTAAGGAGTAGGGACATGGGCTTATATTAGCAGAAAGTAGTGCTCTTTTGGGAGGGGCCAGAGTTGAGAAAGAGAGGTGACACAGCCACCCCAGCCAGCTGGGTGGGAGGTGAAGAACAAGCGTGGTCATTCCTGGGAGCTGCTGTAGGGTTTATTCTGATTGGTCGTGTGGGTTCAGGTTAGGTTGGGGTTACAGAGAAGGCCCCTGTACATCACAGGGTAGGCCTGGCAGGGGGGCGCTCGCATTGTAGAGCCCGGAGGAGGCGGAAGGTGTTGAAAGTATTTATGCCGAGGTCGGCACTTCTGGAGGGCGGGGGAGAGCAAAGAGCAGTGCTGGAAGCAAGCCGAAGTCTCAGTGGTTCTCACCTGCCTCTTCTCGTAGGACTGGCCGTTTCTGAGCACCTACAAGAACAGTGTGCAGGTATTTGCATGTTGCTTTCTTTCCACTCACCAGCCAATGCAGTGGGCAGCCCCTGGGCTGGAACTGGCCCAACAGGGTGGGTGGGAACAAAGCGGTTCACAGTCTTTTATAAAGTCCATCCACATACACCTCAGATGGGGTGGAGTGAGCTCCATCAATGGCAGCCCAGATGGGGGGCCAGCCCGCCAACTCACAACCTCATTAAAGACCTAAGTAAAGACCCTCTCCTCCTCATAAAGCTGCTGTAGAAGCAGGGACGGGGTGGGGTGAGGTCATTTTGTTGACGTCCCAAGTCTTGCGTTGGATGGTGGAAGGGTCCAAACCAGGTTAGCAGGTCCCAGGCTGGCTGATGTTTAGAATCACCTAGGAAGCCTTCTTCAAATGCCCTTCTAGGCTTCTCCCCGGTGGGGGTGGGGGGGTTGGGCAGGAGTCTGTTAAAGCTCTCTGGGTGAGTCTGATGCCCAGCCAGCCTCTCTGGTCCCTTTCACCCCTGAGATTCATTCTATACTCTTAGGGTCATGGGAGCCAGCTGCTGTGCCGGGACAGAGCCCCTTCCACCTCAGTGCCTACCTCAGGTAAGCTCCCTGGGATACACCAGCACCCAGGACCTCTCCACAAGGACTCAGAGACCAATGAGTGCTCTGACAAGACTTTTTGCACGTAACTAAGTGACACAGTGATGGCCAGTGCTTGCTTCCTATCTGGGTGGTCTTCTGGAACAAGTCCCTGATTTGTTCCTCTCCACCTTGTAGCGATGTCTTACTCATCAGGCCCAAGGCGGCCAGGCCAGGGACTGTTTGCTGCCCTCTCAATTAAGCCCCTTAAAGGGAACACAAGTGGAGGAGCCATGTGAGCTCCCCGTTCAGTGACCCAGCCCTGTGGTGTGACCTCACTGAGGCCCAGAGATGGGGAGTGGGGTGCTGTGGGGATCCCAAGAGGGAGCCAGCTCTGCAGTAGTCCTGGGGCCCCAGGCTCTGCAATTATTTCCATCTGCAGGGGTGGAAAGTTCCCTGAAGTCTTCAGAAGACACTTGGGGGCACAGAAAGGCACTACACGATTATTTCTGAGATTCTTGGTGGAAATCCAGAACCCAGCTCTAACTGGGCTGTGCGTGAGGCTCTGAACTTCATCTCAGATGGTCCACTACCCATCTGGTTGTGCACTCAGGTCACAGCTGATATCCCATATAACTGCTGGGATCCCACTGTGCCTTCTCTAACATCCATCCATCCATCCATCCATCCATCCATCCATCCCCTTTCCTTCTCCCTCTCTCTCAGCACCTCTGCCTCCACATAAGTGCAGGATTCCTTTATTGTGTCTATTATGGGCAAAATCTGTCTTCATGTACCCTCTGCCTCCAGGGCACCATGGACACTCAGTCCTGTGTGGCCCAAATGCACGTGCAGATGGTGTTTCTGGTCTTGCTTAGAGCAAGAAGCCCTAGACTCTGACTGCAGCTTCCTTGCCACGGATTCAAGTATGTCAAATTGTCTCTGCAGTGCACGCCTTGAGACCTGCAGATATCCGAGTCGTAGCTGCTCTGGGGGATTCTCTGACTGTAAGGACTCGGGCCCTGCGTGGGGTGGGGGTAGCTATGTCAGTTCCAGGTCCCAGCCCTCCTAACCCTGCATTATCCCACCCCTCTCTCCCAATTCTAGCAATCCAAGAACGTGGCAGTGGTTTGTTTGCAGCCACTTTCTCACTCAAGTGTGCAAAGGGAACTCTTTTTTAGGGTGACCTGAATTATCTCAGATAGTAGAGGTTTTGAACACCTAACAATACTTTTTTAACAATTGCAAGAATATGTCCCTTTGACTCCAAAAACCTTCTATACATGCCTGTGTGGATGCTCTTTTCCCTTGGGATGATGCTTTACAAGCCACCCAGACCCTCCTACCTGTTTCCTCTTCGCATCTGCACAGAAAGCAGTGAGGACTCCAGCATGGTGGCTAAAGCTCTACTCCTAAGTTTTGAGAAATAAGGCCAGGTTGCCAAGCCTGAGGACCACTTCCTGGCAGCACTTTTAAGTCCATGAGGTTGCCTTGCAGAAAGTCCCAGAAGGAAAGAGGAGAAATGTGAAGCTTAGAAGCAATCTGCCCACTGCCGTCCACTCAAATCTATGAGCTTTTTCTTCATGGCTTATGAAGACCTGAGTAATGATAGAACAGTGTATCACATTTGTAAAGCACGTTAGAGTCTTCCAAACTGTTTTTACAAGTCTCATCCAATTTGGTCATTAAACAACCCCTGTGAGACAAGCAGGGCGTGTCCTCAGTGTAATAAGGAGGCAGCCGCAGTTCACAGAGTAAGAGTCCAGGTCCTCCGACTCCCCATCCAGTGCTCTGCTGACATGAGGAACGTGCTGGGAACCACCAGCAGATGTCCTGCACGTTCCCAGCCTCTCGTTGCTTTCACTTGCTGATTTCCCTGTGGATTTTGGTGTGTTTTCAAAGGCTGGCAATGGAATTGGCTCCAAACCAGACGACCTTCCTGATGTCACCACTCAGTATCGCGGGCTGTCATATAGGTAATGTTACCCCTCGACCCTCTTTCGCCCCCTGCTCACACCCAGAGATTGGGTAGGGGTGTGTCTCCTGTAAATGCCGAAATACCAACGAGCAAGGACCAGGTCTGGAAGGGGCTTTCAGAAGGCAAACCTATATACATCTACTGATTATGACAGTTTGGTGAGTGGAGAGGATCTTTTACTGTTGATGACCTTCTTTCTTCTTTTTCTTTTTTAAAATTGTGCAGAAAAGCATCCCAGGGTTCTCATCAGACCCTGGGTCAGCAAATCCAACAGGAGATGCCCCTGAAAAGCACCAACTCTCTGAGTCTCCACCTGCCCGTTTCCATGTATATGTTCGTGTGTGGATGTACCTACGTCTCTGTTTACTGTCTATATGTATTCTTGTGGTTCTGAAGTCACATCTCTGCCTTTACATGTATGTACACATCTGTATAGAAAACTCCGAAATACGACACATACTTCAGGAGGAAATAACCGAGACAAAAATCACAACCAACAGGTGTTGAATGAGGGGGCATACGGGAAGCTCAGGGAACTGGTTATTCTCATTGGCAAGGGCTCCGTGAAAATAAAAGCTGTCTGAGTGGACCGTAGAAGAGGGAATGACCAACCCTGGCAGCAGGGACTAGAAGGCACGCCAGTCGTGTCCTGACAGGCTAGCAATGAGATAGACGGAAAGGATGAGCAAGACTGTTCCAGACACAGAAGTAGAAAAGCTCTAGGTGTCAGGTGAGTAGCTGGATTGTGGGTATTCTTAAATTTCCTTCTTACCTAATGAAGTTCCTGTTTACGTAGGCTTCACAGTAATTGGCCTTTAGCTCAGACTTCAAAACGAGAACAAAGCCAGCCACGAGAGGGCAGAGTGCTAGTGAGAAGCGGGGTGGCCCAGCCACGCACTTGCCTCCTCCCTTTTCTTCGGAGAGGATTTAAATGAAATGTTTCTTCCCAGAAAGTGAGAGGGAACTGCGTGGGGGTAATTAGGATTGTGATAGTTCTCCGGCCAATCCTGAGACAGTCCCAGAGAGAAAGGTTTTCCTGGGTGAGAGAGGTGTCGTCAGGCTGTAGCCACCCACACAGAGAATCCAGAGCAGGGTGTGTAGCACGAGGACTTCACCCGCTGAGAGCTGAAGTAAATGCCTCCCAGCTCCCGAGGTCCCCCAGGTTTCCACAGACCTCAGCCAGGGAGGTGGTCTCTAAGAGGGGGCCTAGGTCGTCTCTAAGGGGCTGCCCTGAAACAAAACAGAGCCTCACTGGCCACCTGACCACTCTGCCCCAAATGTTACTGAGGCTGCAAGAAACAGAAAAGCCAGACGAAGAGAAAGACAGCAGAGCTATTACTAAATCATGAAAAAGCACGAGATTGTAGCTGCTGCACTTAGTCTTAGCTAAAGAAGGCCATGGCCTCACATCAGTGTGGGAAAATAGAAATAAAGGAGACAAAGCAGCCAACAGTGATGGATAAGCTGTATCTGGTGGTACAGTCTGGGGAAGTGAGGTGACATGCCAGTTTTACACAGTTTCAACCAGACAGTTCAATCTTCTGCTAAATATTTCTCTCTGCAGCAATGGAAACATTTAGCCATTGCTTGGTTTCTTCCTACAAGTGAGGCCCAGGAAGGCCTAATGTTTCAGTCTTCTAATGCTCATTCCAAGGCCCCCTATATTCAATGGCTGCTGTCCCTTTAGACCCTTGGTTCTAAATGTTTCAAATACCTGCCCCAATGATTATATTATAGAGTCACATGTATCTGGAAGCTCTGGGTCAGAGTCTGAGAGACAGTCTGACACTTGGTGAAATGCTGTATAGACTAGTGTTTCCCAAAGTGTGTTCAATGGAACACCAACCCCGGCCATGTTCCTGAAGAAAGCAAAATTCTATTTTTTTGAAAACATTACCTACTGTATTCTTCCTCTGAGGAATTCACATGCATGCTGGCATGTCAAAGGCTGCGAGAAGCCCTACAACGAAGATATCTGTCTAAACTGTATCTGTGTCATCCAGAGTTTCCCTTAGTCCCAGAATTCTTTCCTTGTTCGTATGCCTATTAGCGTCCCCTGTGAAAAGTCCATGAAATATACTGATCTGAGAAAGGCAATTTTCTGAAACCATTAAAGCTTCCGGATTGGGAATACTAGGCAATGAATGGGAATACTAGGTAAATAAGAATGGAATTTGAGCCTTTTTCCCCAAGGAAGCAAAGTGGAGAGAGTGGGCCTCATGGAGTTGGACTGGGGAGAAGTGGACCCAGGACCTACAGAAGGAGGTTTGACTTATATTTCCAAGGCTTCTTGACCTGTGAGAATTATATATCTTAATAGTGTGGCAGGGCCCAGCGGTCTTTAGAGCATTGTCTTTTCTTTAGTTGAAATAAGTTTGCTTGGTTTGCACCACTCAAAGGACCCAAAATAAAATTATTTACCAAAAATTGCATTTCTCTGCCTTGTTAATTAGGAGTTCAATCACAATTTACTGAAACTCCTTTAGCAATGTTATTGAACATCTACTCTGTACTTCTCTGTGCACTGTGGGTAACAGCAGATGAACAAAGTCCAGCCATGGGACTCATGGTACAATATAAATTACACTAATCTGAAGGTCGCATGTAGACTAGCTGCTTCATATGGATCTATTTTCTTTCATGTTTCACATAGTTTCTGATCCAAATGAAGGCTTACATATTTTTTGCTCCATATTTATTTCTATAATTCATTCCTTTCTCCTGGGAATGTTGACTCTAAAATGGGCTCAGAGAGAGAATTCTGTAGCCTGTGGGTCTTGATCAGCCACCACACTTTGTTTTAGAACAAAAGATACCTTTAGACAAGAAAAGCCTTTGTACAAGTAGAACGGACTTGGACCGTGTTTACGTTATCTCGCTGTTTTATGTTACTTGTTTATTGAAGGAGAAAAGGAAGCAATGTTAGAACACAGTGATTGGAGAAGGTATATGATTTATAATTTCCTTTCAAATGTGAAGTCTTCTGATTAAATGCTTTTAATCCAAGAAAGAAGGATCGGGAAGCAGCTAAAGCAGCAGCTTTTTTGCAGTGAGAGAAGAATCTTGAGTTCAAACAAATACCCAACCACTGGTCCACTTAGGTTCAGACATCTGCTGAGAGGTGGGAGAGAGAATACCTGAGTGAGGTCAAAAGGGCAAGGCATACCTGGCTTCTTTCTCTCCACCACCTGGGGATGTTGAGCCTTTGGCTTATGCCCTTGAGCACTCTGGAATGAAATAGTCAACTTCATTCCAAGCATTCCTTGAAGGAAGAACAGCCATGACTTTGATTCATGGCCTTTCCTTTGGAAGTCTCTACTGGTGAGCTAGATGCTAACACTGTGTTTTCAAAATCTATTGGCCTGGAATAACATGCTGGGACTGAGGCAGGTGGGGCAGAAGAAAAATAACAGTAAATACAGTACATCTGAACATTGGGACTTTGTTAAAATAGAAATACTTCTTGCTTCCCACATGTGTTCAATTTGAATGCATGAAGGAAAGGAAATTTTGAGTGTGTCCTGGGGTTAGAATGAGGGCCATAAAACTCTATTAGATTACATAAAATTAGATTGGGCATTGGAAGGCAGTGAGAGGCCATCCCCCAGAACCTCCCCGTGGCATTTACCTCACCACCGGGCAGAGAAGAGCTCATCCATTTTCTAGAGGTTTCCAGCTCAAACTGGTTTTTAGTTACCTTTATGGTTTTTAGTTGCCTTTAGAAAGGTAATGAACCCCTATGAATCTCAGCTTCCTACTCTCTAAAATGGAGGTAGTCCCAGCTACACCATAAGCTTGCTGGGTGATGTGACACAATTAATACATGGACTCTAGTTCCTGGCTGGGCACATAATATATACTCAGCTAAGTGCTCTCTCTCCTGATTTGGTGGAGAAAAGAAACAGCTCTCTTTTGCCTTCAAATCCTGGATTTCGGGGGGAAACAACCCACTGGGGAATTCACATTTTCCAGAATCCCTCAAACATCTTACAGGTGCTGATGGTGTGGGCACTTAGAAAGATGGGGGTGCTCTTTTGTAAAACTTACGTATGATTCAATCTCACTGGCTTGCTCACTCCCTTACAGTTCAGGAGGAGATGGCTCCCTGGAGACCGTGACCACCTTACCAAGTAAGTAACCACCAGGGGCACTCCTTGCACCTGATCCCCAGCGTTCTTGAGAGTGCTTTCAGCTAAGAAATAGCATCTTCCTTTGAACTACCATTGAAATGGGAGGAGAGGCCCATAAACAGGCAGCCGAAGGGGGTGGTATAAACTGTATTTGGAGCCCAGACACCTGGGTTCAAGCCCTGGCCCTTCTATGTGCTTGCCAGGTGACCGAGGGCAAGTTACCAAACATTCTGGACCTCAGGTTTCTTCAACTGGTCCAGAGGGTGCAGAGACAATCAAATGAAATAGGATTCTCTGCACAATGCTCTGTCAAAAAAAGAGGAAGGAAGGAAGGAAGGAAGGAAGGAAGGAAGGAGGGAAGGAAGGAAGGAAGGAAAGAAGGAAGGAAGAGAGAGAAGAGAGAGAGAGAGAGAGAGAGAGAGAGAGAGAGAGAGAGAGAGAAAGAAAGAAAGAGGAAAAGGAAAAAGCTGAGAGGCTCCTGTTGCCTTGGCCCATCCTGTCATCAAGTCATTTCAGCTCAGGCTCCAAGTCCCGCTCGGGCACACATTCCGCCTGCCCTCCCTGGGCTGCATGAGGATGGCAACAGCTCACAGTGGGGACCCTAGACCAGAGAAGACGTCCTGGCCTTCCACCCTAAGCTTTCTGTGCCCTATTCACCCCTCCTCTTCCAGATATTCTTCGGAAGTTTAACAGAAACCTCACAGGTTATGCGGTGGGCACAGGGGACGCCAATGACACCAATGCGTTCCTCAATCAGGCTGTTCCTGGAGCAAAGGCTGAGTATGGGATTTGGGGACGTGGGGTAGGGAGTGGGAGGCACGTGGTCACCTTTAAGATTGTAATACTGACCTCCTGTGCTATGGGGACATTTATCCACTTACAGCAGTGATTTGAGAGGCTCTCCGCTGCTCTCGCCCTGTGACTGAGGAGAGAACAGACCCATGCTCCCAATGGCTGAACTCCTGACCTTGCTTTCCTGTGCAGCGTATTCTAATCACTTGACTCACTGACCAGACTTACCCAATGTTTGAACTCGCCATGGCATAATGGTGCTTGAGAGATTCATTTACTCCAAAGCCTCACAAGAGGCAATTCTCTCAAAAGACCAGGGCGTGCTAACCAAATGCATGGGCAAGCCAGAATCTCCAGCCCTAAAGGTCTCTGGGGCAACAAGTGCTGTCCTGTGCCTAACCCCGCCGTGGAGCTAACAGGAAGTGCAGCTGAGACGCAGAGGCAGCTAAAGCAGAAGTGCTCAGCCTCCCAGAAGGATCTCCCAGGGAGACCTCTCATCCTGCTCCCAGAGGTCCCAGCAGACTGGGTTCCTGTATTCCTGGCTCAACTGTCTGAGCCTCTGTCACATTGCTCAGGCCCATACCCTTCTGGTAGATGGGCACAGCCCCCACACCTGTTCACCCAGCCTGGGGAGAGCCTTCTTAGTAATAGAAATCGCGGGGGACAGATGAACCCACCACAGGTCCCCAGAGATCACAGTGCTATGGATCCATCTCACCCAGACCTGTAACAGGGACCTGAGCTAGCGGGGAGCTCAGGATGCCCAAGATCTAGTCCTTCCAGGAATTATAACCCCAGGCACGTGTACAGTGTACATTTATTCCCCATCTCTTTGTAGAAGAAGCATTTAGATAAGTTTATTTAAAAACACATATACACAAATATCATATACTTAAGAGAAAAATCACAGCCACTACGGGGGAGAAAGAGGAAGCAATTCTGTCAGTATGAACATTTTTACGGTTATTGTGCCTGGGCATCAAACTCTCAGCTTCCTGGCAGCCAGGGTAAAAAGAAAAAGCATGCTCAAACTCATAGATCTAAGTTCAGGATCTAAACCAGTCCTCAGAGGAGACCAGTGGTTTCCTAGCATGGAATCTGTAAAGACGCTTTGCATGTGGAGTCCTAGAAAGGCCGTGAGCCACAAATGTAGTTGGCAGTGCGTTTGACTGCAGCTTTAGGACAGACACACAATTGGCTTTTCAAAGGGTTATTTGTTGTAATGACTCTCAGAACAGGTAAGTGCCTCTTTGTCCTTGAGCTTCAGGGTCTCTGCCAGCTCATGCAGTGGGGACAATGCCATGGAAACCTCCAGTACAGGCCCTTTAGGAGCAAAAATCTGGGCACTGTTCTTCCGCAGGACTGATGTCTTCTCCTTCTCAGGGCACTTACGAGCCAAGTCCAGTCTCTGGTGCAGAGGATGAGAGATGACCATGTGAGTCAGATTTATGTTCATTTTTAAACACAGATTTTCTAAGCCACCAAAGTCCCCAAATGGAATGATCTGTCATGAAAACAGTGAGCCCGCTGTCATTAGAGGCCTGCAAGCAACAAGGGCAGCCCTTATTGGAGGCCCTCTGAATGGAGTGAGGTTTGTTGCTGATGAGCTTGAAAGTCCCTCCTGATGCTAAAATTCTGTGGTCGATACACCTCAAATGCTTTCAGTTCTGAGATTCTGATCCTATTATTTTAAGTGGGCAAGGAAGTCTTAGAGGGTTGAATGGATTTCCTAGAGCTTTGGTTGTTTTATTTGTTTGTTTGAAATCATTAAGCATTTTCCTCCCTCTGCAGAGAATAAATTTCCATGAGGACTGGAAAGTCATCACGGTGCTGATTGGAGGCAGTGACTTATGTGACTACTGCACGGATTCGGTAATGGGGCGGGCCAGGCCTGCTCACTGCTCCTGGCTTTGACCTGTGGGCCTTGGAGATCCTCCTTGAGAACAGTCTTTAGAATCAACCCAAGGATTGTCCAACAAGACCTGTGTGTGTATGCACACGTGCACATGCACAGTTCACACACGTGTATGTGCACACAGGTGCACCTACACACTTTGTACCCCGTGACCCTCAGGCGTCTGGCTCCACCTCCATGTCCTAGGTGGTGTGAGGTGGCAGGTGGCAGATAGATGGTGTTTCTACCCCGCTCTCTTACAATTTCTCAGAATTCAGAAAGAGAAGAAACTGTAAACCCCAAGCAGTGGGAAGGAAGCCTCTACTTTCTGCTCCTGAACTAAAGCTCTGGCTGAAGGTTCCAGTCTTCTGGCTGGCCCATCTTTGACAACAGCGAGTAGTCAACTGCTCATCTCAGATTCTGATGTGATGAGCTGGTGACAGCTGAGGCCAGAAAGAGAACAAGTCCTTGGGGTTGGACCCGGAAGGGCCCTCTCCCTCTAACCGGCTCTCCCTCCTGTCTCTTCCTAGAATCTGTATTCTTCTGCCAACTTTTATGACCATCTCCGTAATGCCTTGGATGTCCTGCATAGAGAGGTGGGTGGTAACATCCCCAGCCATGGTGAGGGCAAAGGTGGACAGGGGAAAGAAGGTGAAATATCCTCTCCCCTGAAGGAGACCGCCAAGGGCATGGACTCCTTCCCTTTCCAGAGCTTGGGTCCTACCCCGAAGGCAGCCTTGTTCCGTTTGGAATCAGCCCAGAAGGATCTCAGGCTTGAGGAAGGGAAGGCAGTGTGTGCACTAATTCTCCCCCCCCCCCAATACCTGGCATATTCCCTGGTGGCTACAGCTGGCTGGCTCCAGACTGGGCACTGTACTCTGGGCCATAGGATGTGACTAGAGCAAGCCCCTCTCTGGTCCTGTGCCCAGCGATGTGCTCTGTCCCCACCCCCAGCCTAGGCAAGCTGCCTTTCTACTCTGACCGCCAGATGCTTCTCGGCGGGGCTGAGTCCCTGGGCCTGCTCAGCAGAGCTAGTCCAGGTGGGGCTACAGGGAAATGGTCAAGAGCTAATGTCCTGGCAAATGGAGTACCTATCTTACCAAATTTAAAGCTAATAGATTTGGGTTCACTAACTGATGGCTGAACGGGCCTGAGTCTCAGCATTTAGACTCAGGTCTGCCATATTGTCCCACTCCAGGAGGTGCCATCCACACTGCAGCCTATGTGGGTGGCATGGCCTGCAGGGCCCTAGGTGGCAGCCCTGTGGAGACACCTCCCCAGAACTCTACTCAGGGACAACTGAGCTGCAGTTCAATGGGGACCCTAGAACCTGTTCCCACTTCTCAGGGCTGTAAGGCAGCTAGAGGAAGGAGCTCCTGGAGTCCCTCTCTCACCTCCGGTCTTGCCCTCAGGTGCCCAGAGCCCTGGTCAACCTCGTGGACTTCATGAGCCCCAGTGTCATGCGGCAGGTGTTCCTGGGGAACCCAGACAAATGCCCGGTGCCACAGGCCAGGTAGGCAGGTGCTGGCTGCCCCCGGCTGGAGGAACACTTACCGCCTACCTGCCCCCACCCCTCCTCCCCATCTGGCTCATGCAGCCGTGACTCCTTGGGGTCTTTGTGACTTGGTCTGTCCAGGTGTCCAAGTCTATAAAGGGGGTCTTGAGCCAGGACTACCCCTTTCTGGGAGGTTGGAGCCATGCCCCCTCTTATCCAACCTCAGGGTACCAGAAGGAACCTCTGATATGGGGGAACCCAGGGGGAGAGGTCAGGGCTGGGGCAAAGACTAGTACTTGAGAGACAGTGTGGCCCAGCCTGTGAAAGGGCAGCATGTAGGGTTGTGCGTGGACGTACACGGTCAAAGTGAAACAGAAGGTGAGGAAATGAGATGTACAATCCCGTTACCTCTGGGGAGGAAGCAGATTGGGGAGGGACACAGGGAACTGGAGCGCGGGAGGGTTTGTTTCTTCAGCTGGGTGAGAGGTACAAAGGCGTGTGTTTTATTATCCTTCATACCTTATATGGAGATGTATTTAACAAATAAAGATAGTGTACCAGGTACTGTGCTGAGTGCTTTAGAGATAATATCTCTTTTAACATTAACTATATTTTATGGGCATGAAATAATTCATAACGAAATAAAAGGAGACACAGTGGGGCACTCATATGAACTAAAGATTTGGTCGCATATCATCAGACCAAAATACCAGCTCCAATAACAGTGGCTGCATTCTTGTTTTATTTAAAAAGTTAAATATTGCATTTTCATTGCCTAAATTCAATTATTCAGAGTAATTTGCTGCAGGCCCACACACACCTGCCGTCCAGTACTTGTACTACGTTAGGAGGGGAGGGTGCTGATCCATACACCCTTAGGACCTTATCCAGTCCCCACATCAGGCCTGAAACCTGCGCCTGAGCATGTGCGTCAGAGCCTCCGGCCACATGTGCTCCTAAGCCTGGGCTGGAGTGAGCGCCTTGACAAGAGAAACAGCCCATGACCAGAACTTCAGCCGCAGGTCCTCCTGCCTCCCTCTCTTCATGCAGCATTTTGTGTAACTGCATCCTGACCCCTCGGGAGAGCTCCCAAGAGCTGGCCAGATTGGAGGACATCACCAGAGCCTACCAGGTGAGACCAAGAATATCACCATTGGTGTGTTCTCTCCCTACTTGATTAATACACCAGCCCAGAGCGCCCTAGGGGAGGCACACAGGGGAGGGAAGAGTTCACGGTTTGAAGGAGGTCTTCACCATCCGGGCCCTTCCCTCTGCCCTACCTGGCTCAGGTGTCTCAGTCCCCCGGTTGGAGTCATCCCAAAGGAACTCAGGTTGCAAAGCCCTCATGGCCCAGCTGCCCATGGTGGCTTAACCCCAACAGTTGGCCTGAGGAGGCCAGTAACCCTGGATGCCCCATGGACTGCCTTTCCTTTCTCTGCACCCTGGGGGCCCCAGCTGCCCCTACCCCTCAACGGGCAGACCACCAGTAGGGAGACTGCAGGTCCCAAGGCTGGAGGCTCCCTGGTGACTCTTCCCAGGTTTGTATTCCTGTGGGACTTCCTGCCGGGCCCTTCAGAGCTTGTAGTTCACTTCAAAGCAAAACAAAACGATGGCCTAACCTATTTCTAATTTTCTGGAAAGAGCTTTGCAATCGAGTGTTTTTGTGTTCTCAAGGGAAGGGCTGAGTTAGCACCCCCATCCCTACGGAGATGGGGACAGGGATTCTGCCCACCCTTGCCCCCTTGGGCTCTCAGGCCACCAAGAGCCTGTGCTGAAGGCACCTATGCATGTGTCCTCAGAGCAGCATGCGCGAGCTGGTGGAGTCAGGCCGCTATGACACGCGGGAGGACTTCTCTGTGGTGCTGCAGCCCTTCTTCCACAATACCCGGCTCCCCATCCTGGAGGTATGCTCCCTGCCCCCCGCAGTGGGGCTTCTGGAGGGAAGAGGAAATTCAGAGCAGAAATGTCACATGCTTCCATGACACTGTGAATAAAATGGGAAAGACACAGGCAACTTTCTGGGTGCTGGTCTGGTGGGTGCAACCCCCTTGAACAGCTGAGCTGCATTTCCAGAGGCAGCCTGTGTAGGATGTTCTCAGTGGGGAGTAGCTTCCATTTTATTGAGACCTACTATGTGCCAAGCATTGTGCTTGCCATACATAAAATCTTCACAACTACCTTTTGAGGTGAGTTTTATCATCCCCATGTAACGGAGGCTCAGAGATGTGAAGTAGTAGCCTTCTTAAAATCATAGGAAATATGGGACAGAGAGGCAAGATTTGAAAGTGTCCAGCTCCAGAATATTCACTTTCTGCCACACTTGTGACACTGCAGCCATAAAAGAGGGCACTGGATATTCAGTTCCGCCCTGGTTATGCTCTCCGCTGACACTCCCACTATGAGCAGAAGAGCTCTGTGAGTGGACCACGGTGGGGACTTGGTTCTGTCTACCTGGGTGTCCTTCCTAAGGGCCTCACCTAACTGAAGGGAGCTTCGAGCAACCCTGAGTGCCTTGAGAGAGGAGGGTGGCATGCTGCCCTGGAATTGGCATTGTGTAGGCCTGCCCTATTCTTCCCCCCAAGACCTCTGGGACCAGCTGGTCAAAGGCTGGGAAGTAGCTTTTCCCAGCTGGCTGGCCCAGACTTCCTTAGGGACTAGACCTCATTTCCCCAACCATGGTCGGGGCTAGGGGATCATACAAATGTGCCTACAAACAAATATGGCACTTTTTTAATTAAATAAGGGGGACTTGAGGGACAGAAAGGAGGATGGGGATTTGGGGCCACCCCAGGCTATTGATCTGTGGGATTGCTCTGATCCCCCTCTTGATATGAGAAGGCCTTGTGGAAGGCCAAGGGCTTGGAGCACCCCCAGGGGAGGAGGGCATTGAGGGGTCAATCTCAAGGTCAGGCCAATCACCTGTGGCTTTCTCCGCCATCTGCACCAATAGGATCTTGAAGTATGTTTCTCTCCTCCAGGATGGACAACTGGATATGTCCTTCTTCGCCCCAGACTGCATCCACCCAAGTCAGAAATTCCACTCTCAGCTCTCCAGAGCCCTTTGGGTCAATATGGTAAAATAAGTGGGGTGCCCCTGGGTCTCTGGGGTTCTAGTGTAGAGCAAAGCACCCGCCCCATAGAATGTAGCTTGTTCTTGGTCTCTTTTTGCCAGCAGAGTATAGAGGAGTAGTGGCTGGCAGATGTGTAGAAGTCTGGAGTGTGAAAATATGGAGTCCTGAAGATCCCAGGAGCTACTGTACCTTCTCCTCTGTGCTTTGAACTCTGTTGAGGGACTCTTTGCATGAATGCAAGGCAGAACCTTCACATTTATTCAACATTTTCTATGTGCCGGCACTGTGCTAGCCAGTTTAAGCCATGTTGTCTCATTAAAGCTTGTCCACAGCCCTGCTAGAGTATTATAAGTTTATGAGGAAGCTGAATCCTAGAGAAGCTGAGAGACTTGCCCAGTATCCCACAGCTGGCAACTGGCAGAGCCAGGAGTGGAAGCCAAATTCCCAGAAATCAAGTTCAGAGCTTTCCCACTGCAGGATGCGTCCAGCGAGTGTTCACATCAGTGGAAACAAATGAATACATCCATGTCTCTTTTCTCCCCCAACCAGCTTGAACCACTAGGAAGGAAAACAGATACCCTGGACATGAAAGCAGATATACCCCTCTCCTGTCCCACTCAGGTAATAACGAATGATCTGCCTTCTTCCTCTCCAGAAACCTAGAGCTCTGACCTTGCCCTTCCTATTTCATTCTCCAACACAGCTTTTTTGTTGCCCATCTTGCCCCTTGACTGGGAGCAGATGGACTTTGGAGGATGGAAAGAATGAATAGAAAGGGGAGAGGAGGGTACAGAAGCACTTATTTGGGGGGAATGGGCGATGCAGGTGGGAGAGGAGGACTGAGACCCCAGCGGATGTAAAAGATCAGGGTGAGAGAGATAATTCTTGAGAGGGGGAGGCAAGAAGCCAGAAGGATGGCAAGAAGGCTTGTTTTAGCAGTGGCATGTGGAGCAGACGGGAAAGCTGGACTGCAGGTTGAGGCCTAGCAAGAAGCCAGCCGGGGGTAGAGCCCGAACGGGAGTTTCCAGCAGGCTTAGGGTCAAAGAGGAGAGCCCAGGAGCTATGTGGAGGGGAGGCAAGTAGGAGTGGCCTTGGAGGGCTCCAGCGAGGCTTCAGCTCCTTTTAAGGAGGAAAATGCAAGTCGTTCAACTTGATTTCAACTCTAGGGGTGAGGGTAGGTTCATGTTCCCACTGCCTTCAGCTCCCTTTTCTAGGTCACGTCTTACGGCTTTTTAACCAAATAAGGCCTAGGGCTGACAGCCCTCAGCAGCAATAAAAGCAGAAGGGCCTGACCCAGTCTGGGAGGCTGGGTTTCCCTCCTGGGTCAGCTGGCTCCCATCCTCCTGGCGGAGCAGGGAATGGCCCTGCAGCTCCCTCCTGTGTCTACCAGGGCTCTAGAGAAGGTGGCAACCCTGCCAGGACACATGTGCCCTGTCTGCTACCTTCCTCACCCCAGTCTGCGGCCCAGGCTGAGCCTTGGGTGCCATCAGTCTCATCGGGACAACCAGAGTGGTGGGAAACGGGGGTGAGGTGGAAGTGAGGGCAGTGGCAGCAGAGGGCTCGGTTCCTGGGTCTGGTGATTGGAGCAAAGGAGACGATCAAATGGTGTAATAATCAGTGCCCCACGGATGCTTCCAGTCCAAACGCCAGATGCTGCAAAAGTCTGGGGCAAGGGCCTAGCGGGCTCGTACTGTGCCCGGTGTAAATGGTTTCATTGCAAGATCCTGAGCATGCCCAAGAGGTGGGAGGGGCGGGACCAGGCACCCTCCATAGTGTGGGCATTTGAAGACTCAGAGCAGAGGCTGTAAACCGTGCAGGAGGCAAGTGTTTCAATATTTGTACAACCCACATCCACACACTGAGCATCGGCCATAGAAAACCCTCTCTAATCTGCCGAGTCAACCTTCCGTTAAATAATAACAGTAATAACCCGTTTCAGGGAGCATCATTTGCTCTTCCTCCCCACCAACATTTATTAAGTACCAGGTTGGAGCCTAGGCACTGGGTCAGGAAGAGCCCTGTTACCACAGGACTCAAGGTGACCTGTGCCACGCTTTGCCCCAGATCAGGCAAGGAGCCTGGAAACGGTGCCACTCCACCAGCACACTCAGTGGGGTTTGCTCCTCCTTCTGGACAGAGCCTGCCTGAGCCATCAGGAGCAGGGGAGAGCAAATCCAGCCTCCTGGAACCTTAAAAGCCCCGCCTGGGAGAAGCGGTTGCTAGGCAACCCCAGAGCCCATTCCCAAAAGCTCCATCTGTTGGCTAACCCAATTTCACTGCACCAGGCAAAGTAGCATTCTGTGTTCCTCAGGTCCATCTGCTCCCTCCCGTGTGCCTTAGAGCTATATAAAAGTCCACCAGCATTTCAATGTTAGCTGACAGGGGCCAGGAAGCACATATTTTAGTGCTAGCTGTGTCTAAACATAGAGGCAACGGGCAGGACCCAGCGGGGAGGAGAGGGCCGAGATGTATGTGAGCACTGGGGAGCTTTCTCAGCCTCCTCCTGGCTCCTCCCCGGCCCCAGTCAACTGCAAGTGCATTCTGCCCAGACAGGTTGGCCATTTAATAGCACTCCATGGATTTCTGTTAGACTTTCAGGTTGGACCAATGATTTTATAGTCAACTTTTGAATAGCTGCTCTGTGCATTGTGACTAGTCCCCTTCCTGCCTTCCTCGCCTCTCTGCCCAGGGCCACCGGCAGTGGCTCCTCAGGCTTTGAAGGAAGCAGCTGAAAGACCAGCACAGTCCTTTTTCAGCTCTTATTCATCTACCTTCTCTAAGCATCTGACAAAGTTAACCACCTCCTCTGTTTGTTTCCTGGATGCGAAAGTACCTCCGTTGTTCTGTTTTGCTAGTTGCTGCCCCTTCTCGTTTCCTTTAATGACCCTGTTCCTTCTTCCAGCCTCAAAAATGTGGACATTCTCCAACTTTCATGTCTCAGCCCTATTCTCTTTTCTCTCCTGCCCCATCCCCTGACTCCGAGATTTGTCCATTTCCAGGGTTTCCTGATAAATTTCTTTGCATGGGACTCCCCAATCTGTCTTCATTTCTTATTTCTTCCCCAAACTCCACCTCTGTATTTCTAACCCATAAGAGCTGTTTTCCCCCTGGATGCCCTATAGGGTGTAAGGTTACCCAGAAGGCAGCTTAAATGTACTCGTATGGTCAGGGTATCAACAAAGGAGGGGAACCAAAGAGATGGAAAGAGGAGGGACAGACAGAGAGGCAGAGAAAGACAGAAACCGAAATAATTCCAAGTGACATTTCATCCCATCTTTTATCCTGGAAAAAGCAGAGTTTTGTTGGATTCCCCTATATGTACTTATTGTTTAGCAGTGTTTCTGTTTGGAATTACAAATGGGACACACCATTATCTTTTGAATGCTTTGGACTTCTAAACCTCTGACTCCTGCCCCGACTTCATCACCTCAAACTCAACAAACCCGTTCATTCAGAAAATAATGTTTGAGTGAGGAGTATCAAAATCAGAACTAAATATTTGTCTTCCCAGATTCTCCGATCCTTAGGACTTTCCTATTTCTGTCACCGTTATGGTGGGTTTTGCCATTCTGCAGACATGAACCATCAGGCAGGAACCCTATCTGATAGGATGCTTGCTGGCGCCACTCGGCCTTCCTCCCCTTCCATTCCCATTGCCACCATCCCAGTTCAGATCCCTCTCTGGTCCTACGTCTCCATCATAAAATAATAGAGAGCTGTGTGTAGGATCTCAGTGGGGAAGGCCTGCACGTCCCGTTTATGTCATCTCTCCTAGAATAACTGAATTACTCTACCACGTCCCTCCCAAGGCATCACCACAGCCTCTGCTTAAACATCCACACTCTCAGGGCAGTGCTTTCCAGACTGCCACGTGGCTGCCCACTGACAGCCTAGTTACTGGGCCCTAGTAGGTCATGAACCAGCATGTATGGAATGGGGTGGGACGGGATAGGTTGGCATGGGATGGGATGGGATGCAGTCAGAAATGTCAGAGAGTATTCCATGTAGTACTGTTACCGTGTTTCCCCGAAAATAAGACCAGCTCTTATATTAATTTTCGCTCCAAAAGACGCATTAGGGCTTATGTTCTGGGGATGTCATCCTGAAAATTCATGCCAGGGCTTATTTTCCAGTCAGATCTGATTTTCAGGGAAACACAGTAAGTCCTCCTGCCGCCACTGCCATGCTTCCCTGAGGCTTCTCCTCAGTTCTCTCAACCGTGTATCGCAGACAAGCCTTCCAAACCCTGTCTCATGTAGCAGGTATGTCTCCTTGGAACACAGCCTCTCTTTACGTTGGTGCCCAGACCTGCCTGTGCACTCCAGTTCGGTCTGAGCACAGAACAGGAAAAAAAGAAAAGAAAACCCAGCGCTCTTTCACTGTGGAACTTTACACCTCGTAACACAGCCAAGAGGAACACGACCTTTTCCCAAGCCACTGACTCATGTTGCTGACTCACAGTGGGCGGCCGTCCAGCTCTGTCCCATCCCAGGCAGGCCGCACTGTCTTTGCACAAGCTTCCTTGTGCTGGCATTTAATGGGCTTCACTTTCCAATGACGAGTATTAGAAACGGAGCCTACGAGAGCCGGTCACACTAAGTGGAACCCCTCCTCCACACAGTCCGCTCAACTCCGGGCCTTTAAACCCGTCTGACTCACGCGCACACACCACACAGCCTATGGTCAATAAAACAAGCCCTGGGCACCCCACGCCACATGTCTGCCACTGCCCTGGACCTGTTCTTACTGTTCCCACTCTGGCCTCCCTCTTCAGCACAGTCCAGTGTCTCCCTGACCTCTAGCCTCTTTGACTCGGTCTCCCCTCTCTGGCTCCTCCCTCAACCCTTGGATCATGAGACCAGTCAGACTGTCCAGTTTGACTTTCAGCACTCCCCAAAGGGCAGGGTGCACCTCTGCCCTCTGGTTCTTCCTGTGCTGGCCTACGCCCGGGCAGGGCTGCCTTGGAGCAGTGGGGAAGGGGAGAATATTAATTATTGACCCCCCCCCCCGCACTGCATCTCATCTTTGAGGACCATACATCCCCAGATCTTGCAGCCATTCCTCAGCAATCACAGCGCTTACTGGCCACACTATCTTTGATGCTTCACTGCCAGCCTGTTACTTCTCATGCTTTCCGCCTGCCTGGGTCATATGCCTCTTTGTATCCTGCCCTCATCCTAGCACCTAGAACAGTGCTCTGAACACTTGGGGGCTCAACAAACGTGGGTCAGTTATTTCTAGAATGCTCCCAGATTGCCCTCATCTGATGGTGCATGCTTAGGGGATGCTAAATAACATTTGTTAGAGACAAACCTAATTCGCCGTGGTGACATGCCAATGGAAGCCCTCTTTTCTGCCTTGTACTGTCGCAGAGGTGACTGCTCAGTCCCTCTCCGTCTGGCCAACGGAGTCTTTTGTTGGCCTGACCCCAGTGTGAGGAACGGAAGCAGGACATTCCTGGTCAGGACGGCCGGCCAGGCCAGGCCCCAGCTCTGCACTCACGGCTTGCTCTCTACCTGGAACAGGTCCCTTCCCCGCTGTGGGCCTCAGCTGCTCCTCATCTGTAACGGGGAGGCTTTCAGGGGTTGCAAACTCAGCTATGAGACCAGCAACCCACCTGATGGTGTGAATGGGATCACGCAGGAGGCGAGAGGAAGTGGGAGGGCCAGAACGGAGGAGACCACGCCGGGCTTCGGAAAGCGTTCAGATTCTTCTTCTCTCCCCCTTCTCCTCCTCCTCCTTTGTTAACACCATTCAAGCCAAAATAAAGCAGAACAAAGCAAAACGTCTCCTGGAAGGGTTCCGCCTGTGGGCAGTCAGTTTTCAACCCCTGGAATTGATCTCCAATGACCTCTTCTCCAACATTTTGGTTCTTTCTTCTTATTCCCATTTTATTCCCAAAAGTTCAGACCATGGCCCTCCTACTCCACTGACTGCATCTAGTGAAAGAGTGGACAGCCTGGGCCACTTGGTATTTCCTGATCTCTGTCTTACTGACTGGTTCTTGCTTCACTATCCTTTTTACATTTCCTTATTACCTTGTTTTTCCCGTTTCTCCTTTGCCTAGTCCTTCTTCCTTCTTGATGAACCCATCACCTGCAGCTGAATAGACTTGGACCCTTGACTGGGCTTGTGTGAAAACCAATTGTGAAATAGATAGATGAGTAGGGAATGAAGAGGTGTCTTGAGAAAAAAAAAAAATGACCAAAATAAATGAAGTCAACCTGAAGGGGGTAAGACACATAGTTCAAGGGGGGGGGGATATATTAAAATATGTTGATAACCATAACACTTTTTAGGAAAAAAAAAATGCTCTAATGTGACTCTCTTGCCAGAGAAATTACAAAGGAAAGAAAATAGATCATTGTGATCACTGGGGAGATGTTGAGGTGCTAGGGTGAAAATGAAAGCGTAGAACACACATGGAACCCTTTTTAGACCTTCCGTTGTGCATCCCTTGCCAAAGCTGATATGTAAAACCCTCTGGGGGATGAAGGAAATGGCATTTATACAGTTCTTTCTGTTTGAGTGCAGAAAAATCATGTTAAATAAACCTAGAAGACAAGATTATTTGTTATTATCTTTCTTAAGCAAACTTCAATGATGTCAGATAATCTCTCCCTGTGGTTTCTTTTCTCTCTTAGAACGAACCTTTTCTGAGAACCTTCCGGAACAGCAACTATACATACCCCACCAAGCCAGCCATTGAGGTAACCCTTGATACACGTCTGCCTCTCTCAGGGAAAAACCATTTCCACCTGCCAGTGACTCGGGGTGGGATGCGGGTTTCAGAGGGTTAGCGTAAGCAGAAATGTACCTGTCTTACATCCTGGAATTTGGAATATAAAGAAAAAAGTCTCCTGAACTACAAAGTCCCCATATTGTCCTAACATGTCCTAACACGTGCTTAGCTGATGTCAGCAACCAACAAAAGAAAGTACCCATGGATCAGTTTTCTTTGACCTTTGTACAAACAGCATTTCTGATTAGGTAGCTCAACATTTCCAGAAGGGATGAAGGGAAGATAGTAGGTATGATGCACCCTTGACTTCCTGTAAGGTGGGAGCTGGGTAGAAAGAATCGCAATTCCAGGGGTTTTTTCCATTAGGAAACTGACACATATCCAGGTGTCCCCAAGGCTTGTTTGGTTCAAGTCCATCATACTGGCTCTGAAGAACTCCAAAGGACTCAGGGCCCATGGCTCTCAGGACTGCTACTCCAGGTTTACAGGACAAACCTGGTCCAGACCAGATCTGTTGGCCACCAGGACAGGAGTTCAACCACCAGATTCAGTAGAGCACCTATGGCATGTCCAGTCTTGTGTTAGGAGCTGGAGGGAACTCAGAGAAGTATCAGACGTGGTCTTGCCCTTGGAGAGTTAGAGGTCATTCCATACTTAGCACCTACTATGTGACAAGCGCTGTTCCAGGAGATAGAGCAGAAGACCAGACAGATGGATCCCACCTCTCCTGGAGCTTACACTCTACTAAAGGAAGCATTCAATAAGAAACTAAACACAATCATTTCAGATAGTGATAACAGCTGTGAGAAAGGTGATGCAAGAAAGTGTGATGGTGCAAGGAAGGGAAGAGTGGCAAGTCCCACTGAGCTGGGCAGGCCAGGCCAGTCCTTTCTGAGGAGGAAAGATTTGAGCTAGGACATACGTGATGAAGAGACACCAGCTGTCTGAAGAGCCAGAGTCCCAGGCAGGACCAGGGAACACAAAGTTTCAAAACTGGAGCCGAGTTGGGTGTATTGAAGGAAGAGGAAAAGGTCAGAGGGCTGTGGGCGTGTGAATGATGTGGAGAGTGCTGGTGAGATCAGAGAGGTTGTTAGGTGAAGGGCACAGAATCTGCATCCTGAAGTAGGACGGCTGGACTTCAGGTGGGAAGCCACTGGAGGTTCTAGGAGAAGGTGACATCATCTGGGTCACCTTTATAAAAGATCTTCCTGACTAGTGTGGAAAATGGATTGGGAGCACCAGGAGTGATTGAGGAAGGACCCTTTACAGGCCAACTGAAGCACTGAGACTAACCTATAGGAAATAATTGAAGAAATGTTACATTCTAAGTTCTGGGGTCCCAGCCATGACAGCTTCATGGCTGAGCTAATGCCACCATCCAGCCTCTCTGGATTCTCTCAGGCTCACGTAAGCCAAGGGAACCTTGTCCTAGGCAAACCACTGACCAAAACTCATTATAATTGAATGTCAGCTCTGTCTTGTCAATGAGGCATTTGTTTATCTAACATTTAGTTATTGGATGTCTAAATGGAGCAGGCACTGTGCTAAGTGCTGGGGACACAAGGTGAGCCAAGTGGGTCTGGGCCTGCCCTCTGGGATCTTACAGTCTCATGTATCTTTGCTTCTGCTGCTGGAAGATTTAGAAACTCAGTACAGGGTGGTGGGGTGTTTTTGTTTTGTTTCGGTTTTTTAGTATCTTGCTGTTTAAAGGAGCACAGACAGGCAACATCAACATTACCTGGGAACTTGTTAGAAATGCAGTCCTGGGCACCACCCTAGTCTCCTGAATTAGAATCTACATTTAGCAAGACCCCCATGGCATTTGGGTGGCTGGTGTAGGATGTGGCGTGTGGTTCTCCCTTGTGACCGAAGTCCAACCTGTATCCGTTTATCTGCATGGAACCTACTTGTCTCTGGCTCCCCGGCTACGTGATATATTTCTAAAGTGCTCACGGCTATAGAACTTTTTTTTTTTTAATTGCATTTTCCCCGATGTTTATCATCGGTATACAAGCATGGATGTTCTTGATTTCAGTAGAACATCCGGACAGAAGAAGGAATCCATTAGTGTGATAAATTGAGGAATCCCTTGGAATAAACTAAATTATATCAGATTAAGCAAATAATATTTAAGAGAAGTTTTCATTTTTGGTCCCTCGTGACAGGAGTGTTTCAACAGGCTTATCTTCCTCATCATCTTATAACCGATGATATAAGCCTCCAAGGCCTCTGGCAGGCACATCCCCGGGGAATCAGCCAACCAGTCAGTGCCTGTATGTGGAGCCCTACTGTGCGCTCAGCACTGGGCTTGTCTCTCCAGCTCTCCTGGGCATATGCAGATGTTTGGGACTCTGAGCAAAAGACTGTTTCTCCCCCAACCTGCTGGCACTGGTTGTTTCTGTGCCCTCTGCCTCCCACTACATCCGTTCCTCCAACACCTGGAAAAGGTGCTCTGTATTCCAGAGACAAGGGGATTTGACGAAAGGTTATTGGCATTAATTTGTACACATCCAAGGAAGTGGTCAGCTACTCAGTTAAATGTGAAAAAGGATATACATAGGTACAGAGAAGATATGCGAAAACCAGGAACTTTGCAGTTGTAAAAATGTTATGTTCTTTTCCTAAAAATATTCTAATTGTTGTTTCAGCCCTAGAATTGTAATAAGTGTGCATTAGCTTAATGTTAAACAACAGCAAAACTCATCTGTAATCTGTCATCTCTTATTAGGCATCCAAATCTGTGTTCCTCTGGGAGACCCCCTGGGGCCTGACCTCACTGTTTGTCCCCTGCTTTGGTCCCCGCTGGCTTCATTTAAGGGTGCAGATAAGTTGAGACAGGAAAGAGTGTGTGGGTGTGCACGTGCACGCCCACACATTATGTGTTTTGTGCATAGGGGTAGGCAGACCCCATTTTCTCCTCTCTAATTTCCCTCCACTCCATCTACAACTAACAGATCTTGCGCTCATACGATCCCTTACAGTGACAATTCTAGCCTCTGTGGAAAATTCCTTAGCTAGTGCTTCTTGGGCTGAAGCTAAGCTCCTGTACAATGAGTGTTGGACATTGGGTCTTTCCACCTCTTGATTTAGAACTGGGGCAGTGACTTCCTGTGTATGGAGTGGAATCCTTCCGACAGTGTTCCCACCTCGGGTGAGTGAAACATCATTCCATCCTTCAGTTAAGGGCCTTGCTAAGTGTGGGTGGTGGGAGACCCTATAAACACACCTTGGAGCCTTGAGCAGGCCTCGCTGATTCCCATGCAATGCAGACCTAGACTGGGGCAGCCCGTGAAAAGGTGCCCTGCAACCATTGATCACACTTCTCATCTCCACTTAGTCCCAGTGGCAGCCCCTCAGTCCTCCCTGCCCAGTGAAGTCAGGGATTGGGGTCCTCTCTGCCGATGCTCATAACTCCTGCAGCTGGAACTTACCTGGACCACTCCAGTATGAATCGGGCTTCGCTCAGAATGGACAATAGCCATCAAGCTCATTGCCTTCAGTGCCTTGGTTGCTCTGAGTGGACGCAAAGGGCAAATTTGCTAAAGCTCTAGTCTGGAAATAAGTGTAATAGAGACCTGTGGGACTAGAACAGAATCTCGGACTCCTAGTCAAGTTTCTACTTTTAAAGGGAGCCCTCCCCCTGACCTTCCATCTTTTTGCCTATCTATCCTAGTTCATGAGCTCCGACCAGCAGACATCAAGGTGGTAGCTGCCCTGGGTGATGCACTGACTGTAAGTACTGACTGAGCTGTGCCAGGCACGGGCATCAGCCAAGTCCTGTGCAGAATTAGCTGTCCCTCTGCACCAGCTCTGCATTCAGCTTGTAGCGGACACTATGGAGAACATACCTATCTCAGGCACTGAAACACAGCCAGGCGGCCACAAGACATCACCAGGCAATCTAGAATGCCCTGCCCTCTACCCTTCTACAGTCCCACCCAAACACCACCTCTTCCATAAGACCTCCCCTCTATCCCCAGGTAGATGCAGTCCACCCCCTTTTCCCCACTGTCCCCAAGCATTTCGTCTCTGTGTTACGGTACTCATCCAAGTTATCCTGCCTTTATCAAGGAACTCCTCTCCATCTTCCTGACTCATAGAGTGGTGGGTCTCACCCACACGTTATTCAGCACCTCCTCACCCCATTTAAAGCTGAGTTCTTTGGGGCAGAGAGAACCCAGTTCCTGCACACAGCGCGGTTTCGCTAAGTGAATCATATTAGCCAACTATTTAGCTATCGCTGTGTGCAAGACACTCTGCTAGCGATTCTGAGGGGAAAGAAGTATAAGGCATACATAGTTGTACCTCTCAAGAAACTTGTCCAGCTGGGAAAACAAGAAACTTACACAGGAGGAGCTACACAGTCATATAGATGACATACAGGACTTTTTAAATCAGGTATTCATTTCTGTAAAAACAAACAACTTCCCCATATGTGTGTGAATGTGTTTGAATGTTGGGATGAACGTGGAGAACGTTATAGAAGGAGGTACACCAGGCTCTTTACCATTGATTAGCTCTGGTGGTGTGTATGTGTGGGTAAGGAACGAGGAGGGGATGGAGAACCTGTGGCAGGGGGCAAGATTAGTCAAGTGGGGGGTAGATTTTTAATGTTTAGAAATCTTTGTATCATTTCATTAGTTATGGTGAATATGTGTTATTTTTGTAAGTTTCAAAGAATTTCTCTCTTTTTTTAAGATAGGCTTTATAGAGAACGTAGAAACTGACAAAAGTCTTAGAGATTGAATTCAAAATTTCAGGGCTGGACAGGAGGCAGTTTAGCATTTCGAACCCTTCTGTGTTCAACATTCTGGAAGGGTTGGAGTGGGCGGTACTGGGGCAGGCTGGTCCAAGGCCTTCATACTTCGGATCAATATGCTTAGACCTAAAGGCTTGTGTGGACAGAAAAGGAGGGTGTGGTGAATGAGGGAAGGAAAGGGGAAACCAAGTTACAGAGAGCTCAGAACATTGGTGAAGGGGGTTGGCTTTGGCCCTGTGGGTAAGGGAGACCCATTTGAAAGGTCAGATTCGGGGAGGTATTTAAAAAGAGATGTGCTCAGAAGAGCAGGTGGACAACCTGGGGAGAAGGGAACTGGAGACTGGGGGGTCAGATAGGAGGCCAGACAGTTGTTTATGGCAAGGAGACGAGTGTTTCACCTCTCATCTGGCAAAGAAAGGGAAAAAATGGGAGCTAGAGAGGTTAGAAAGGAAGAATCTTGGTTTTTCCAGGACTTGGTTACTCTCTCTGTGTAGAGGACTGGGGAGTCAGGATGACTCAGAGACTCAGTGGCCTGGAGAAAAGCTGGTACCATTTTCAGAGAAGGTAAATCCAGGTCATGGCTGCTACACAGGAGGAAGGGCCCTTGGCCTGCACCTGGGCCCAGCCCAGGTCTGCAGCCTTCTCTTTACCTTTCACAGGCAGCGGTGGGAGCCCGCCCAAGCAACTCCAGTGACATACTCATGTCCTGGCGGGGACTCTCCTGGAGGTGAGGCTGTTCTCTGCTTATTTTCTATTGATGATGCTCCCCCCAAAGAGGCACGAGTGGTGTGCTTCCCTGTCATTCCTCCAGAGGCGAGGCCAGTTTCCATCACCTGGCTCTGAGATGCAAGGAGACCCACTGATGCCCGTGTTAGTCCTAAGGGTGATGGGAATCATGCACCAGATGCAGACTCTCTGGTTCTGACTCAGAAATATGGAGTATGTGGAGCAGCCGGTCGGGGGATTTTGACAAATGTGTTTCTCTTCCCCAGCATTGGAGGGGATGGCATTTTGGAGACCCACACCACACTGCCCAGTAAGTAGCAACACAGAGAAGCACCATCAGTACGACCCTAACAACCCTCACTGAGGCCAGGGCCTTCCCCCTGAGCAAGGGCAGAGAAGGTTATGTGCGAGGAGAGAAGTCAGCCGGCCCTGGACAGGCCTAGAACAGCCCTGCCCCCCACCTG
Organism: Rhinolophus ferrumequinum; assembly: GCF_004115265.2. NCBI lineage: Eukaryota > Metazoa > Chordata > Mammalia > Chiroptera > Rhinolophidae > Rhinolophus > Rhinolophus ferrumequinum. The sequence continues at coordinate 52,341,789 of NC_046296.1, read as the reverse complement.
TGCCCCATCACTGCATGTTCACCTCCGTCTCACCTGCGCTGTCTGCTTCCTCCCCTTTAAAAGACATTCTGAAGAAGTTCAACCCTCGTATCCTTGGGTTCTCCACCGGCACAGAGGAGGAGACGGCAGGCCTGAATGTAGCAATGGAAGGGGCCAGAGCTCGGTGAGTAGGCATGGGTGGAGGAGGGAGAGCAGAGGGCAAGCCTGGGAGCTCAGGGTGGTGTCTGGGAGCCTGGCCCCAGATGGGCAGTCCTAAATAGCTGCCATGCACGGAGTACTTCTGTGTGCCTGGCCCTGAGATCACCCCTCAGGTGGATTAACTCATGCAATCCTCGTGCCCTTCGAGATGGATACTAGCATGAGGATACTGAGGCTTAGAAAGTTTCCTGAATGGTCCATGGTTATCAGAGCAAGTTATCAGAGGAGCCAGGATCAGACCAGGCTGAATGCGGGCCTTTGTTCTGCCCACTGTGCTGTTACTACACTCGGGGCAGCAGGAGGAAGCACTTGGTGGCTTGACAGGAAGCTCCCCGCCCCGCCGTTCTGCTGACTCCAGCTGACCTCCCTGCCCAGCGGAGGTTCAGGTCAAATGTTCAGGGCACTTCTCAGCACCTCGGGAACTCAGTGCGTGACCCCAGGGGCAGCCACCCTTCCTCTCCCCACCTTGCCTCGGAACCTCCAGTCCTTGACTTTAAAAAGCTGTTATTTTGACAGCAAGGACTTAGATATTCAGGGCCCCCCTGAAAAAGCATGGCAGTTGTTTGTTTTCACTCAGATTTCTGTGGTTGACAACAACCCAGATAATTAAAGCTGAAATGCCTGACAGAGTTCATTGATTTTTCTGCACAGAGCGTACCGGGTATTTGCTTTGTAGCAGAATTGGTGCACTCAGATCACCAAGGAAACGACACTGGCTTGACTCATTCTGTTTATAGGGAACGTTCCTTTCAGACGGCGGTTGGGAGGGCCCCAGATTGGTTTGAGTCTGAGCCACAGGAAGCATGTCAGTTCCTCAACGTCATAAGCAGGAAGAACTTATTTTTTCTGCAAAAAGCTGGGCTTCGTGGGGCCATAATGTCAGCATCTAACCGCTGTTATCACCATTGCCATCATCCTCATCATCTCATCCTCGTTTTATTATTATTCTACCTCCCAGGCTTCATTAACTAGGAGGTGACGCCTCAATCTGTTAACATTCAAGCCCCTTCCCCCTTTTCCCTTTCACTTCTTTTACTGACTTTTCTATTTTACTGCTGCTTGGTGCCTCCACCAGAACAAATCATTGGCAGGGGAAGTAGCCGAGCCGTGCAGCTTCTCCTTAGTGTCTCTGTGTCCCGTGTTAGGGGAAAGGAGAGTAAGCAAGAGTAGGGGAAAGGAGATAAGTAAGCAAGGTTGGAGAATTGTTCTGTCTCTCCTTTGTCTGCATTCTGTCACTTAGTATGGTGTGGATAAGGAAAGATGAGTACTTCAACAGAGCAACTGAGATCACGGGGCCTGGGGTCAGACCATCTGTGTCCAGATCCCAGCTCCCACACTTGCTGGCTGTGTCACTTAGCGTCTCTGAATCTTAGTTTCATCATCTATAAATGGGGATAATAATAGTACCTACTTCTCAGGGTTGTTATAAGGATTAAATGAGGTAATAATCCGCAGAAAGTATTTAGTACAGTATATAATCTGCATGCAAAAAAAGTTTGCCATTATTAGGATATTTAGTTTCAACATTTCATTCAACGTCTAACTTCCCTACCGTCAACCAATGAGCAAGAATTTATTGAACACCTGCCAAGGGCAGAACCGGGAGATGGTTACTAAAAGATACCAAAGAATCCAAAGGTAAGCTCTCTACCTACAAAGAATTTGCTGACTAGTTAAAGAGAGTAAACAAATAACTTTCTTTGGGGGGAACAGTGTTGGGTATGTGAACGTTGCAGACAGACATGACTTTGTACTTCAGAATACAACCAACAGGAACGTGTAGAGTGCAGACTGGGCAATCCAAGTACAGATGCAGACTCAGAAGGGACCCTGGAAACCATCTAGTCCCATCTCTTCGTTTAAAAGATGAAAAAGGATTCAGTAACTTGGGCAGGGTCACCCTGCAAGTTTATAGCAGAGCTGAAAGAAGAACCCCGGTCCCATAACTCCCAGAGCAGGGTTCGTTGCACCAGCATAGAAAAGGAAATGGAGGAGGTGTGGAGAACTGAGCTCAGAGAGGAGGCTCACGGGGGAGGTAGGCAGGACTTGTTCTGAGCTTGCAGGTGGGAAGAGCATGGCTGAGAAGAGGGGAGGACGTGGGCTTTCCTCATTTCCTTAGTGCTCATGAGAGCTCATCACCCATGAATTCCTCTAGTCACGTCTTGATTAAAAAGTTATCAGCACTTCACCTCTGTGGTCACCTTTAACCAGGACAGGCTTTCTTTACAGGCTTCTGATACACCCATCCATCCATAACAGTAGTGTATGGGGTGTGAGCTGGATGTATAAATGAAAAGGGTAGGGATGGTGCCACGTGAGCTTGGCCATGTGCCCAGCTCATGGTGGGCAGGCAGAGATGTAAAATGGCCATCCTGTACCAGGGACTGCTTCTATGACTTCTTCCAAGGAAGCCTCTGCTGGCGGTATCCCTTTGCTGACATAACTTCTCATATACATGTCTTTTAAAAAAAACACAGCTTTAACGAACATACGATACACTCTACACTTGATAAGTTTTATATATGCATATACCCATGAAACCGTCACTGCAATCCACACAAGAAACACATCCACCACCCCCAAAATGTCCATGTACCCCACTGTAATCTCTCCCTCCGGCTCCTTTGTCTCTGCCCCACTCTAGGCAACCACTGACCTGCTTTCTGACACTATAGGTTAGTCTTAATTTTCTAGAATTTTACATAAATGGCATCCCAGACTATGCGCTCCTTTCTTGTCTAACCTTTCACCCAGCACAATTATTTTAAGATTCATCTGTGTTGTCATGTGCGTCAGTGATCCATTCCTCTTTATTGCTGAGTCGTACTCCACTGACATACGGCTCTCATCCAGAGCATTCATTTCCTTGTTCATGCCTGACATCTGGAAGATGAAGGGAGAGCGAATCCTGTCCATTTTGTCTCCCCCGTCTTGTTTTGTTGGGGATGGGGAGGGATGGGGAGATGGAGAATGGTATGGAAATAACAAAGTAATTAGAGAAGAAATATCAAGGGTTAAAGGAACAGAGAGGGGACTCAGAAGTAAAGGTTAAAGGAGTCGTGAAGCCAGAAGGGAGAAAGCTGAGGGATAATTTAGGGCGATGACTTCTTTTTCAAACGTACAAAAGGTTATTTTTAAAACAGGCAGCCGAATAAGAAGTGAACAGTCTCAGCTTGCAATGAAAGAGCTGGATGAATATAAGGGAACATCCCTGCCAGGAAGGTTGAGTAGATCCCACCCCCAAGGGGCCAAATTGGACAGGCCTGTAGAAAGATTAGCCCCTGGCAGGGTCTGGATCCATGTGGCTCCAGGTCCATGGCACATCTTTGATTGTTACCAGGTTGAGATTTCTTGAGAATCAAGCCTTTCAATACATCCTGGAGGAATGGACTTTATATAACATTTGTCTTCCTGAAACACATCCTTGCCAGGCCAAACTCCTATAGCTTGAGTGCTTGCTTCTGAGCCAGTTCTAATGTCCCCTTCTCTTCTCCTGCAGGGACATGCCGACCCAGGCCCGGGACCTGGTGGACCGAATGAAAAACAGCCCTGTGAGTACAGGACCCTGGGCTACCCTGAAAGGCGCTGGGTCTCCAGCTGGGGTGGGTGCAGCAGCCCAAAGAGTCCCCTCTGTACCACTGAGCCCCTGCTCTTGGCTTGTCTTTAAGAGGGGCCAAGTGAGCCACAGGAAGCAGGCCTTACCACAGAGGTGCCCTCTTTGCTGCCCACTTCCACTTCGGCCTCAGTTCTGACACCCCCACCCGGGGGGCCGGCTGCAGGAGGGAGAGATGGAGCAGAGAGCTGGAGATCACTGGCCTTGGTCTTGGCCTTGGCTGCTGGCAGCTCCCCACTTTACCCAGAGTTGGCTTTGCAGAGCCCTATTATGTAAATGCTGGATTCTAAAAATAGGCTTTTCATTCCAATCCTTCCTCCTTCCCGCTCACCCGGCCCCTCTGAACCTTCTCACTAGTGCTTTTTTTTGAAGCTCTGTGTTTATGCCTTGGAATTCAGCTCCTGGCAGGACTCCTATTATGGTGGTGGCTGAGTGGAAAGCAGGCCCCTGGGAGGGCCACCCAACCCCCAGCCCACCTCTCAGCCTGCCCTGGGCTCTCCCTCCAGGAGGATCCCTGGTCCCAGACCTGAGGAGCTCCCCCAAAAGGCAGCTCTGGGCTTTTGCTTCTGGCTGCATCTTTTGCCCTCAGTTCCTTTGAAGACCTTCAGATCAGGTTTCAGGGGTGTGTTAATGCACTGTACTTTATATGGCACTGTAGCTTCCTGAAGAGGATTTCAAGGGAAAGTAGTCCTCGTCAACGTGTGAGCAGACACACACACACACACACACACACACACTCACACACACACACACTCACACACACACACACTCACACACACACACACACACTCTCACACTCACACACACACACACACTCACACACACACACACACACTCTCACACTCACACACACACACACACTCACACACACACACACACACTCTCTCACACTCACACACACACACACTCACACACACACACTCACACACACACACACTCACACACTCACACACACACACACACTCACACACACACACTCACACACACTCACACACACACACACACACACTCACACACACACACACACACTCACACACACACACACTCACACACACTCACACACACACACACTCACACACACACACACACACAAGCATGTTCTCTCTCCCCCCCCGCCCCAGCACTAAGGTGAGGGAGCCTCCCCTTGGCAGCTTGTCTCCATTGTGACATAGAGAGGGCGAGAGGCGCTTGGGGGGCTGTCTGTCCTGTGAGGACCACCTGCATGTGCCCCTCAACAAGCCCTACCTGAGGATCTTCTGTCCCCTCAGGAAATCGACCTGGAGAAAGACTGGAAGCTGATCACACTCTTCGTTGGGAGCAACGACTTGTGTCATTACTGCGAGAATCCGGTAGGGCCCTGACCAGCGCCGTCGGGGACCTGGGAAGGGGGCTGCTGACCAATGCCATCGTCTGTGCCCAGGGCACTGAGCTCCCTCAGGCTCTCCCAGGCACCTGAGTCTGCCCAGACAGCCCCTGGCCCTTCCCACTGCGGAGAGGCCCCTGGGAGAGCAGCTGCCTGGTTCCCCAATTCCAGAAGTATCTAGGTGCACCCACTCTTCAGGCGCTGCTGATGGGCGGCCTCTCACATGCACACAAATACTGGTCTCTGGTGTCCAGTGGGTAACCAGCGGGCCCCGCCCCATACCTGCTTGCAGCTCCTGCTCCTGCATTTTGGTGGTTTGTGTGGTGGGTGTAGGCTGTGCAGGAGGAGGCTGGATCAATGGGGTCAGTGGGGTTGGATAAACGGGGTTGGCTCCTTTTGGGAACCCGTCCCAATAGGATGGTTTGCTGCCCTGCAGGGACATCACGAGTGAACCAACCTCAGTCGCTGGCCTGGGAACCCAACCTTGTTCTGTGGGGAAATAAGTCCAGACTTAAAAACTTTGGGAAGTTGTAACGTTTGGAATACATCTCGTTCTAAGTTGAGAACGTCTTGTGTTTTATTTGGCCAGAAAAAGGCAGCTGCCATAACTCAGAGGCTGTGGTGGGATGCTTGACAGGCACAGGCTGGGGGAGAGGGAATCTATCATTCCTTGTGGGTCAGAAAGACAACCACCGAAGGGGTGATAAGAATTCCCTCCCGCACACAGGGGTTCATTCTTGCAGGCCTCTTCCCCTCCGTTCTCTCCCTTACTGCCCAGACTCTAGAGGCAGAAGTGACCCAATCCTATGGGAATTTAAATGTCATTGTGTCCTAGACTCAGTGGGGTCCAGGGAGCCAGAAGGGACGCCACAGCCACCTGTGGACACTTGGTATAGGAAAATGCCTCTACTCGCCCCCGAATACCTGTCCCTTATGCAAATAAGCTTATACTCCTGAGAGCAATTTTGTGAAGAGGACCTGAAGCCACCAGGCACAGGAAGGGGCTAAATCAGCCTCTAATCAGTCAGGAGATCGGTCAGGGGAGACCCCGGAGCTGAGTCACAAGGGATAGTAGGAACTCGGGGGGCTGCCAGGGGGCCAGCATGGCCAAGTCCACAGGAAAGAAAGCACGGCCATCAGGGGCATCGTGGTGGTTGGAGAAGGTTGAGGCTGGTGACAGATGGGACTGGGGAAGTGGCAGGGCCCTGCACTTCTTCAGTTGAGTTACCAGGGAGCGGGTGGGGTGGGGATTGTTCTTGGTGTCTAGTAGGGGTCGGGGGATGATTTCTTACAAAAGACACTGTTCACCAGCAACAAGGGTTGGGCTGCCCAGCCCATCCAGTGCCATCAAAGCCCCTGTGTCCCCACTCTGCCAGCACCCCAGGGCTCTCCTATGCTGGGCATCTCTCCTCCTCTTGAGGAAAACCCTGGGCCTGAACAGAACCCCCTTCTTTCTTCACAGAAGGCCCACTCAGCCGAGGAGTATGTTCGGCACGTCCAGCAGGCCCTGGACATCTTCTACGAGGAGGTAGGAAAGCGCAGAGGCGTGTTCCTGGGTCCCATTTCCTGCCAGCAACCTGCCTGCCTGTTCTCTCCCTGGGGCTGCTCCCAGGGTGCATTCAAGCCAGGTGTGTTCTGTGAGATGCACGCTGAGCAGACCTCAGGATGGGAGGAGGCGGAGGCCAAGCTCCTCTGAGGGGGGAATTCTAACTGGATGAGACTGTGCTGTTTGGCAGCAAAGAGCAGGCCTCTGCAGCCAGGTGGCCTTGCTTGCAGCCAGGTGCTCTGGCTTACTAGCAATGTGACTTCGAGCAAGTGACGTCTGTTTCCTAATCTAGCATGTGGGGCCAATAAAGAAGATGCAGTGAGATAATACAAGTCACGTCCCCTTGCTGGGCCTTGGTTTCTTCACCTGTAAAATGTGGGAGGGGGAAGTTGAGAGGTAGACGGGCCCCTAGGCTCCTCCCAGCCGTATCTAGTGCCCGTCCCTACAACTCCCTGCAGACTAACGAAGCCCCTCCCTCTGCTCTCCTCAGCTTCCGAGGGCGTTCATCAACGTGGTGGAGGTCATGGAGCTGGCAGGCCTGCACCAGGGCCACGGTGGGAAATGTGGCACGCCACTGGCAGCTCAGTAAGTACACTGTCACGGTCCCAGGGGGCGGGCCCCTGGGGAGAACAGGGCTCACAGATGCCAAAGACCAGACCGTTCAAGACAGAGCAGACCGTTCTGGCCAGAGGGCAACATCAGCAATTAGCCAGGGGCTTGGAAAACCATTTGGAATTGCCTCTACGTTATCGAAAGCCTACTGTATCCAAGTCACTTCATTTCTCTGGACCCCAGTTTGCTTTTCTGTAACGTGAGACAGAAAGACCAAATGATCCTTAACGCCCCCTGACATTGTCTACCTTTCCAAACTCCAACTCCAGTGAGCGGTCCCATGTTAGAGAGGCAGCACAGGGCAATGAGCTTTCCAGACAGCTAGATCTGGCCTCAAATCCTGGTTCTGCCCTTTTAGGAGCTGTGGAACCTTGCGCAAACCACCTAACCCTCTCTGGGCCTTCTACTCCTCACCTGTAAAATCTTCTTGCAAAGTAGATGTGAGGTCTAGAGGAAATGCATGTAAAGTGCCTGGCCCAGTGGGGCAGACTCCCGGGAAATAGTGGCTTTTATAATGTCCTTGAAAGCCAGGCTTGGAGCTAACGTAATAATGTGCAAGACGAGAATTTCTGTTGGGGTTGATTTGAATTGATTTAAAGCTCAGCTGCAACCCTGGCAGGAAGTTGCCATCCTCTGAGGCCAGAGGGTTGCCCAGAGTTTTGCTTTGGGGGAGGAGATTTTATAGGGCATTGAGGGGTCCTATCTGGGGTCACATGGATTTGCTGGGAAGGTAACCAGCTGGTTCCCCTCCTTGCTCGGAACCTGGCCCCCGTGTGGAGCGGCCAGTGGCTGGGCGGTATGACGGGCTCCTCCAGAGGTTTCTGATCTTCTATTCCACCTTGTCAGGGTATCTCAAGCTGGTTGGCCCTCCCCAGCTCCCCCAAACTGCAGCCCCCTCCACAGCTGGTCCTTCCTTAGAGAAACGCCAGGAGCGACAGCCTTGGGATGGAGCCGTCAGGCAGCACAGGGAGTGAGCAGCCTGTCCACAAGCAGCGTGGGCATAGGGCGCCAACTCTTCCACCTTTTCTCTCAACAAGCACGCCCTGGGCCTCATGACCCTGACTGTTGGTTCTGAGACCTGGGTCCCTGAGTCAGCAAGTCTGTGCTGGGGGGGCACCTGTGTGTTACCACCTTCCCATGTGAGGCAGTACCGCGTCCAGGACCCTGTGGGTAGTGGCCTTCCCAGGGGTGCAGAGCCAGGCTGCCCCCAGGGAGCTTCTCCACAGGACTCCTTATCTTACAGGAGCAACTGTACTTGCTTTAAACGCTCCCAGGAGAACTTCCTGGAGATGCAAGAACTGAAGAAAGTGAACTGGAACTTCCAGGTAATTCTGCCCCCTTTCTAGTCCTGGCCCAAGTGAGAGAACCCTTTACTCCAGAGCAAGGATTCAAGGTCAAGTATTCAGCAGGGTTTTCCTGAGAGCAAGGCCATTCCCTAAAGGCAGATCATGGACCCTGAAAGATTTATCCAGGCGAGTTGAAACCAGGGCTGGTGGGGGGAGCGGTGGTTTCAGAGGGAAGCTGGGAGAACTCACAGCCCCAGGTCAGCTCCCAGGTGGCTCCCTCCCCCACCCAGAAGAGGGAGGGGTAATTACACCGACTGTTGGTCTCTCTCCCTCCTTAAGAACTTAAGGCTTGGCCCTCCCCCACTTACTGTCCTCTCCCTTGACCTGCCCACCCTGAGCCTTTCTGCAGTGTATCCATCTCACGAACACGGCGTTTCTTCTCTCCACTTCCCCTAACTAAACCTCACCCTACACTTCACTGACCCTAAAGCACTACATGGTTTTCAAGGTTTTTTGTTTGTTTGTTTTATCTTGTCTCATTTTCCCAGATAGACACTAAGCTCCTTGAGGATAAGCACATCTTGTCTATCCCTTTTGGAGTCCACATTTTGGCACTTAATAAATCCAAAGACTTTGAACACTCGGCCCTCAAGTTCACAGGCATTTGGGGAGCTGATGTTGAAATGCTCCCCATCTGAGCTAGATTTGAACTGGAGCCAGTGTTCTCATTCACCTCTCCGTGCCGTGAGAACAGGGGAAGCCTTTGGCCCATGAGTCTGGTCAGCGGCTCAGACCCAGCCTTACAGAGACATCAGAGTGGACCTAGGTGGTGGTCCTGCGTGGGTGCAGACGCAATGGATGCGTGCGTGCACACCTGAGCAGGCCCGTTAAGTCACCTTTGTCCAGGGCAGGTTGGCCCCCCTCACCACCAGCCCCAGGCAGCAGGACTAGAACCTGTCTGTCCAGCCTTGCCAGGATGGTTGAACTGCCTCTCTCTCCATTCCCAGAGTGGTGTCTCCAAGTTCTCCTACTGGCACCAATACCTGCAGCGTGAGGATTTCACGGTGGTCGTGCAGCCTTTCTTCCGAAACACCCTCGTCCCCCTGAACGAGGTAAGCTGCAGGCATTTCTGGGAAGCACACGTGTAGAGGTTGTATCTTAGGTGATGTATTTCCTTCTCTACATGGGCTTTTTTTTACCCTCTCCCTCCAAAAGGACTCCCAACGGGTGGTTTTGTCTGCTTTTCCTCTTCCCCTCTACCCTTTTTTGGAGTATGATTAGAACCTCGATGTACTTGGAAAGAAAAGGAGAAAATCAACATTGACCAAGCTCCCCGGGCATAGCCCTGCTATTTGCTGAATTGAGCTAGAATGGAAAGCTTCCTAAAAATATGATTACTCTTTTTCAATTATTTAGGCAGGGATGCTGAAGGAAAATGGATGAATTGTGGGTAGCTATAATTCATGTTTATTTAAAAGATAAAAATTCAAATTGTGGAATTTCTCCATCAATATCTGAGCTAGTTGGCAGCAGAGTTGCAAGGAGGAGAGAAGAAATGCCCAGAGCACCTGCTGGGTGGGGGGCCAGGTAGCAGCGAGCTTGTCCCCGGAAGATAATCCCCTTGTCTTTGGTCACAGAGAGGGGGCGCTGACCTCACCTTCTTCTCCGAGGACTGTTTGCACTTCTCCGCACGTGGTCAAGCTGAGCTGGCCATAGCACTCTGGAACAATATGGTGAGTGCTGAGGGCCTAGTGGGTTTGGATCACAGTGGGCAACCCCTGGAGGTTGACTGTTTCCCACAACAAAAACCTACTGGCTGACATCGCTCCTTTCTCCCCAAAGCTCAACAGGGCAGCGCACCTTATTTGTCCTGACAGATCTGATTCTTTCAGTAATGCCCCAGGACTGTGGCGGGATAACTTGGTAATCAGATAGACTGGATGAAAATAACAGCTTCCCGTGTGACCTTGGGCAAATGATGTCTCTCTGGCCATCTGTAAAAACAATGAAAACGACACAGATCTCAGAAATTTGAGATGTGTGAACAGCACCCAGCACCATAATTAATATTCAACAAATGTCAGCCCCATTGCTCCAGTCTCAACCGATTCCCAACTATTATTTCTTTGAACAGCAAAAAGAAAAGAGCCACCCAGATTGTTTTCCCAGGCTGCCACCTAGTCTCATCCTTTCTGAAGGTGGTAAAGGGGACTGTATACCATGAACATACAGCCCAGTGACCCCTGGCCTCTCACTATGGGACCGTCAGCTACATTTGCATAGAGCTCGACTATATCCTTCTGCACAGAGCAAATGAAATGCTTTTCCAAGCCACTGGCTTCTTTGATCTAGGCTCACTGGGTAACCCAATCCCCAATCTGCATGCTCCCTGATATCGCCCAGGGAGACTCAAGTCTATACTCCTGCTCCTTTCACTGCAGTTTCAGGTCCGCTGTCTCTGACAACCACCACTGTGCAAATATTCCCACACCTGTCAACTCATCCAATAGGTCACAATATTGACTTTCTCCTTAGCTACACCACCACCTCCCTCTCTAGCAACCTGTTCTTCTCAGAACAGCTTGTAAGCAGGTTTTAGCCTGAGGCCTTCTTAATTGCAGACTCAGTCTTCCTCTACTTTTGTTTTTCTGGTGTTTTCCTCCTGCTGACATCACATTCCGCCTGCTCCTAAATCTTCCATCACACCCTGTCAGCCCAGGACTCTGAATTTCAGTTCCCTCCCACCCAACCTCCACAGTAATTTTTTAAATCCATGTGGGCACTGTATAACTCATTTCTTTTGTAGGTTTTTGTTTTAAAGTCCAGTTGGTCCTTCAGTGGCTGAGTCATGCAACCTCATTCCTTTTAAAATCTTCCCCCAAAGAATGAGCATCTATACACAGTCCCATTTATCCCCCCAAGATCTCAAATATAAAGCTCTTGCATCCTGCCAACTTTTGAGATCATCTTCTTACTGGAATTTCACCTGTAAATGACAAAACAAATAGGCCATTCGAAGTAGAAAGGATCTTAGATGTCATCTAGCCAGAATGCTCTGTAACTAAAATACAGAGACAGGAAGCAATTTGCCCAGGATTACACAGCCAGTCAGTGGCAGTGCAGGGAGTAGAACCCAGGTCTAATTGCTTAGTGTCCTGGACACAGCACCACCTGGCCTTTCTGCTCCCAACAAGATACGCACATACATAACTGCTGAATTCATGTCTCCTAATTAGAGTCCAATGACACAGTGTCTGCAGGCTTTGGCTGACACTCCCAAGGCACCCTACTGTGGCAACAAGTACACTTTCAACTTTTCATCTCCTGCCTCTCCTCTTAACAGTTCACACCCCCTCCAGAGACTTTTGCAAAGCCAGAAACACCAACAGTACCAGGAACTGCTTTCTCTTTTCCTTCTGTGGACTTTTCATAAACAGTTTTTCCTTTGTTTCTGATACCTGTTCTCCACTGCTGGCTGCTCCCTCCTGTGGAAATCCCACTCTCATCTAATATTTGCATTTCCCCAGATGTTGGGTGACAACCTAGCCTCCTGATTGGTGTCCCTGTCTCCAGGTTTAAAGCCCTTAGAACAGCCAATCTCCACTCTTGCTGTAGAATAGAACCATCTGGAGACTTTACAAACAATTCATGCCTACAACCACTGTGGTAAACTCTTTGGCACATCTACTGAAGCTGAAAATGTATTTCCTGTAGCCCCAAAATTCCACTCCTGGGTATATCCCCATCAGGAAGGAACACACGGGTTCACAAAAAGATGCATGAAAGAATTTTCAGAGCAGCATTCTTCATTATCCCAAACATTCACCAACAGGAGAATGGATAAACAAACTGGCACGTTTAAGCAATGGAATACTTTCAACAATGAGAACAAACAAGCCAACAAATGCAGCAATATATATCAATTTCAAAAATAAGCAAATTAATATATGGTCCTTTTGGGGTGTGAACTGTAGTGGAAGTGGGTGGCATGGGGGCTCCCAGTGCTGGTAATATTTTGTTCCTTGATCCAGATGCTGGCTACATGGGGATGTTCACTTCGTCACAATTTATCATCTTCTCACTTATGATTTGTACATGTTACTATATATGTGTTAGCTTCAATAAAAACTTTACTTAAAAAAGAAAAAAAAATCCAACAGTGCCTAGGCCTCATCCCTAGAAATTCTGACTTAATCAGGAGTGGCACCTGTGTTCAGTATATTTTAAAAGCTCCCCAGGTGACATTATTGTACAAGGTTTGCAAACCATTGCCTGAGATTTATTCACCACAGGGCAACGACAGTAGTCAGCAGAAATGAAAATCTGAGCAAGTCCCAGCCTGCTTTCAAACGTCCAAGGCCTGCTTCTCCCAGAGGAAAAAAGGCCAGGCCCCGTAGCTCACTAGGCCTTCTGGGACTTGGCCCCAGTTAACCTGTCCAGCAGCTGCCCCACCACCCTCTGATTTGCACTTGGCAATCTAATAAGGAATGACGTTTCCTGTGCCTCCCTGGCTGTCTCTGCCTCTGTGTGTCTGCTCTCGCTAATCCCCTTATCTTGGACTGCCCTGCCAACCTGCCTCTCCTGGCGAACTCTGACTCATCTCAACACTTGACTCCAGTGCCAGTTCCTACAGGAAGCCTCTGAATCCCCAGAGCGGTCTAGAGGCCCACTCAACCCACTGCACCCTGTCCCAGTCCTGTCATTTGGCACTTTGTTGGTGTCTGGCTTAGGAAAGGTGGGTTCTAGGAAAAACAAGTCCATATCCTGTGGCCAGACCCAGGCCTTCTCAAGCGCAGAGCTGCTCCACTCCGGTCTCTGTGATTCTAGTTCATCCATCCACTCACTGAACAACTATTTACTGAGTACCACTATGTGGTAAGTACTGTCGCAGGTGCTAAGGGAATGCAGCAGTGAAAAATGTCCCTGTTTTAATAGACATTCCAGTCTAGTGTGTAAGAGCAGATAAAAAAACAAACTAACAAGGTGATTTCTGACCACATCAGGGCTTGAAAAACTATAAAGCAGGGTGATGTGACAGAGTAATGGTGGGGGAGAAGGCGGCCTCCCCGAAGAAGTGACATGTGAACTGAGAGCGACTGCCAGGCGTGCAGAGCTCTGGGCCAGAGTGTTCCAGGCAGAGGAAATAGGACCTGTGTGGGCCTGGAGTCAGGAATTAGCTAGAAGTTTCTGAGGAACCTAAAGGCTAGTGTGACTCGAGGGAAGCAAGTAAGGTCAGAGGTGAACAGGGGCTAGTCCTTGGATGGCTTTCGACAGGAGAGCTATATGACCTGGGTTACCCTCTGTCTGCTGTGTAGCGATGGACTGGAAGGAAGCAAGAGTGGAACTGGAAAGACCGTTAGGAGGCTGCTGGAGTCTGGGTGAAAGATGAATATGGCTGGGATCAGGGTGATGGCATAGAGGAGAGACGTGGTCAGACTTGGGATATGTTTTAGACTGACTGATGGATGAGGTCAAAGAAGAATAAAGGATGACTCCTCAGTAGGGGTGGAGGAAATTGGGTGGATGGTTGAGGTGGCAGAAATAGGCTAGGGCAGGAAAACCAAAGTTCCATTTTGGCCGTGGTAAAGCGTGAGCTGCCTTCCAGACATCCACCTGGAGTTTTCAGGTAAGCTGTTAAATATATGCGTCTGGAGTTCAGAGAGTTGGTCAGGGGTAGAGATTTCGGGAAAAAATGTGGATGTTTCTAACATTGAGGTGGTCTGCAAAACCACAGGATTAACAGAATTCCTAGAGAAAGAATAGGTGGCAAGGAGTGTACGACCAACTACCAGCCCTAGGACATGCTTTTCCAACTTTTGACACCAGCAACAGAGGAGGAAGAAGGGGAACAAGAAGAACGCCATATCCAGGGAGTCAAGAGAAGTATTGTGAAAGGGACGCATCAATTTTGACAAATGCTGCTGGAAAGTCAAGCAAGACGATGACAAAAAAAGGGACCAGTGGATCTGACAATATGGAGGCCACTGGTGACCTTGATCAGAGTTTCAGTCACGTGAGGGAAACTGAAGACTGAGTGGAATGGGTGTTGGAGAAAAGGAGGTTTGGGAAGTGCAGCCAGTGGCTACAAACGACTCTTCTCAGAGTTATAAGGGGTAATGACGAAGGTGCTTAGAGGGGATGTGATGGGGGGCGGGGGGGGGATGGTGAAAGGATGGGAGACAGAATCGGTTGAGCTCTGACGGCAAGGAGCCAGTAGTAAGGGAGAAACTCATGCAATCAAACCCATACAATCATCGCCTTCCTCTGCCCCAATTTCACTGGGAACCAGCCAACTTGACCTATAGCATCCACCTGACACTAGGTGGTTCTGTTACAATCGTGCTAAGTAGAAATGATACTGTCTTATATATATAAGCCTCCCCCTGCTCACACATACTTTCATTTCTTCTTCTCATTGGAGGCTCACAACAACCCAATGTGGAGATGTCAAGACAGGGGTTAGTGCCCAGCCCCTAACCTTGGGGACAATTTAGGAGCCTGCCTAGCACCACACCGGTCATTGTCAGCAGAGCTAGGACCCCAGCGGATGTGCGCACTGGTGCTCTGTCCAGTGACATGGTGTCTCCTCCACGGCCAGAGCAGTCCTTCCTCCTATAATTGTGTTACTAAGGAACATACGCATATATCAAAGGCTAAGACAACAAAAGGAAGACTATGGATTAGGTGCGGTCATTAGCTGGCACAGCACTTACCTCATAGGTAGTACCCGGGGGTCAGGAGCTGATGAGGTCAGGAACAGGCAGAGACGCAGATGAGAATGGTAGAGGCCAGATGCTCAGGACAGAATCTGAATAGATGAGAGAGCCGTGCGCCCATCCTTGGTGCTGGCCACATGTCCGGGGGCAGGCTACTGGCTAAAGATGCTGGGAGGAGGGGGTACAGCTGCCAGACCCCCAGAATGTCTTCCGTACAGCAGAACGTCTCTGAACTACAATTGCTCCCAGGAATGTTTCGAGTAAACCTTTTCTTCTGTGGGAAAAACATACAAAGGAGCTGTAGTGAGTAAACTCCGATTCCTTAAGGTTGATAAGCCAAGTGTAGGAACGGTGTCATGGTAACCAATGTTTTCAAAGTTTTCCTGAACTTGACTAGCCCCACACACTTCAAGAAGTTGGTAAATATAATTATCATCATTTTATAAAATTGAAAATGCAGCGTGTCTGTGATTACAGCCACCCCCAAGGGAAGCAGGAAATGGAGGTTCTGGGCCCTGCCTTTCCATTCACTGCAGCCTCTGGACTGGTCAGTCTCTCCCGGGCTTCAGTGTCCTCCTTAGTAAATTCAGAACACAGACTTGGCGGCCCCCCTGCTCAGACAGGCTCTGACCCGTCATGCTGTGAGTGCAAATCAGGTCCAGCTCTGGCCTTGGGGCTGTTGGTGTCTGCCGTGGGTCTTGCTCCTTAGCTGGTTTCAACCTTGCAAAGAGAGGAAATCTGGTGTGAGAGAGTCCTCCTAACAGGGCGGACACCCCCAGCCTTGGAGGTAATCAAGGTTTCCTTTTTCTCTCCTCAGCTGGAACCAGTGGGCCATAAGACGACCTCCAACAACTTCACCTACAGCCGAACCAAACTCAAGTGTCCCTCTGCTGTGAGTTGAGGTCCTGCCTGTCCAGCGTGGAACAGATGCTTGGGGCTTGGGTGGGGGGCAGAGGTGTCATATAGCACCTGGAGATGCAAAAATCCCCTGGGAGGCTTTGTCATCATGCACCTTCATTCACTGCTACCATTCTCCAATCTCACCTCTCCTCACTGCCCCTGATGCTTCTCAGCTCTTCTGAGAAGCCATGACTGAGGGGAAGGAGAAAGCAAGTCTTACTACAGTGGAAAGAGGCACTCAAGGAGGCAGACAGCACTGGCCAGAACCTTGAGTCACCTCCACCCCTGAGGGGTCTACGTCATCCTGTGTCATAAACACGGCTGAGGAGCTCTCTCGTGCCAGACATGCTACGAGGAATGGGGGCGGGGAGGGCGTTGGGAGGCAGAGAAATAAGATAAGACACCGTGTCTGTTCTGTGAGCCTGCAGGCTTTTGCCTCCCTTTCCACCACAGCCGTTTTCCAGGCCCTTATTGGCCTTCCCTTACTTGGACCCCTGAAAAATGCCTCACTTGCTCTCCAGCTCTCCTCTCTCCCTTCTCCATCTGTCCCCTAATCACTGCCTACCTGGCACAGAGCAGCCTACCTGGAAGTAACTCCAATCTTGTCAAGACTGCTTGAAAGTCTTCCCTGGTCCCTGCTGCCCACTGAAGAGGGTTCAGATGGGAGGCCCCTTTCTCCATCGCCTTAGACACTCTCTGCTCCTGGAAAATGGAGCAGATTCTCTGATGAGCCCCACGATTGCCCATGTCTGTGCTTTTACTCCTGCCATCCGCTCCTCCTGGAGGCTCGTCCCCATCTCTGTCTATGAAATATGTTCACATCCTTCAAGGTCCAGATGTTGCCCTCCCTGGGCTACTCTGCCGCCTTATCTCACCCTACCGATCCTGCCCCAGACACACAACTGCCTTGGTCTCTCTTTTCTGTTTGCACCTCTCATAAGACGCTGGCTCCTTTGGGATGTGATTATTTCTCAACATGTCTTATCTCCTGACTGGATAACGGCAGATGTCACATCTTAACCCTCAGTTAGTCTTCCAGCTCCCAGCACAGGGCTCCACACAGCAGGCACTCAGCATTCACTGACATGGAGGAAAGGACCCGGGAGACAAGCCCAAATGCCTCCTCTCCCAGCCCTTCTCATTTTGGGTTCTCCAATCTACTATAGAACCAGCTGTTCTTCCACACTGAACTCTGCTCCTGGCACCCCTGGAAGGGAGGATGAGGACAGTGTCCAGGGGTGAGCCAGAGGAAACAGGTGGGAGCTCTGCCAGCTCCCCAGGATTCTCTCTCTTCCACTGGTCACCTATCAGTTCCCAATCTTTCAAACTCGGGTTGACAGGAAAGGAGATGCCGGTGAGACACCACAGGAGGATTTAGCTGGGTACTGACCACTTTGGATACCCATCCTCCTTCAGGAGATCTGGGCACAGTGCAGGTGAAGGAGCTTTACAAACGATGAGCTGGGAAAATGTGCAGTTATTGTAGCATCTCTGGGATGGGGACTATGCGCGCCTCCGGTGGGCAGATGGATGGTTTTCCGAGGCCTTTAACCCCTGGCCCTCTCCTCCCCCACAGGAGAGCCCTTACCTCCACACCCTGAGGAACAGTCGCCTACTCCAAGAGCAGGCGGAAGCAGTGCCTGACGCGCTCTCCTGGGCCGTGCCCGTGGCAACAGGAGGCAGCGGCCTTGTAATTGGAATCAGTGCAGCGATGGCATGGAAAGCCTTGAAAGGTCGTCGGAAGACGGAAAATCATCCAATAAGCCTGAACACTGTCAGCTTCTAGACCTGCCAGCCGTGTGCAGGAGCTCATCCTACCCCCCCAGCCACACTCCTCATCAGCCCTCTACCTCAGCCTCCCCTTACCACCACAGACAGCACTTGTTTCAGCACCCAGTGACCTAGGAAGCCAAAGGGACAATCATGGCTTCTTGGGGTCTGGGCCTACGCTCCTGGAACTGCCAAATTTAAATAAAGGCCAAAGCCGTTTTGTTCTTGGTTAACCCACTTACAGCTCTCGCCTTCCATCTATTGTGCGGCACAGGTGTGTGAGCCTTTCATGTCCCGTCTCAGCCCGAGCTGCCCAAGTGATGGCCAATGTAGCCCAGACCAACCCTTGTCAGGCTCCAGCCCAGCACTGCAGGAGCACATCCTCAGTCACCAAATCCACTGTTTCAAAGACAGGAAAAACATTGTTCACCAGGTGGTGGCTGGAATTTTGGAGCTGGCGGGCCACCATCCAATACAGTCCAACACATACCTGTTATGCCCCTGTTTTGTACCCAGGACAATGTAGAGCCTTGTGGTGACTCCATACATGTCACAGCCTGGCTTGTCTTTCAAAAGACAAGAAGCTTGGTGAGTGCAGAGGAAGACGTCCTGCCTTCCTCTTACAAGGTTCATCATCTTATTTCTCTTTGTAATACAGAATAGAGTCCCCAGAGGACTTAGGTCCCATCCCAGTGTTCTTCTAGCTTCAAATTTGTTTCTGTACAATGGGGACAACATACTTGCCTCACTTCTTCCTATGGACCAAAAAAAACCGTAGTGACTAAATTACACACGTCCGAAAGAACCACCACATGCCAGCTTGTGTTCCTGGCTTACCACTGTGTAACAACAAAGAGAACTCATTAAATCCAAGAGTTCACTCGCTGCCTCTATTTTCCCTCGAGCTTCTACTCCTCGAATAGCTCCCACTTCAAAGAATCATGGAATTCATACCCATGAATCCCCTTACTTGGGTTGGGGTTGGAATTTACGCTCCCTGCATAATCCAGGAGTCCCCAGTCTGAAAATTTAACAAAAACAGTGACCCCAGGATGGTAACCAAGGAACATTTGTCAGAAACAAAGAGAAATCCTCTCTGGAGGGACATAAGTACAAGCCAGGCCCCAAATTCCCACCAAATAAATGCTAAAAATCCAAAAATTTAAAATACATGAGAGTACCTACTTGACTCAGTAGTAGTGTATATACATTGGCTACGTGCAGTGTCCAGTACCTACATGAAAATGTTCCGTCAAGTTAGAACGATACCCACAGCCACACCATAAATGAAGCCATCAAATCCTGAGAAAGCTACACTCCGTGGTCCTCTCCATAGAGGCTTTTGAGTTCAAAAGAGATTCATGTGGATTGAATTTGGTTAAAAGCCTTCCTAAAGGACATGGAACTTTAATTGAGCTCTGAAAGTTGGAGAGCTGATCTGGTCAGAAGCCAAAAAGAATGGGTTTTTGGAGACTAGGAAAACTTCATCTAAACAGAGAAATGAACACAAGCATGGTGTGTATAGGGGACAAGAAAATGAGAAAAAATGAGGATGGATGAGCCAGATATAGCTGGATTAGAGGGACGCTATGGAAAGAGCAAGGTGTTGAGAGAGATTATATTGTTATAATGGTTGTAATATCAGGTTGCATTTTATTTGGGACTATAAATATTATTGGGAAAAGATTAGTCAAGGAAAAATAATACCAATAAAAGCTGACAGAGTGCTTACACTGTGACATGCATGATGTTCCACAATAATTAAAATTTCTACTTCCCGATTATCCCCTTTTTACAGAGGAGAAAAACCAAGAGAAGAGGTGACTGGCCCACAGTTACATACTTTCATTACATAATGGGACATTCATCAAAATAGTGTCCAGGGTACGGGAATAACCCCAAAACATAAAACAGATGATTCCATCAGTGAATTGGGCCAAATTACAAATGAATGTGATATAAAATAAAAATCTAGAAAAGGAAGATATTGTCTTCACAAGTCTGTGATAGTACCACGAGTTCCTCTGCTTTCAGTTGGTCTGAAGAACTCAGCTATCTCCAGTTAATAAGCTATGATTTAAAAAAAAATTAACTAAAGGGACTAAGATGTATTTTACTGGAGTGTATGTGGAGTTATAGCAGCAGGCAAACCTTTTTAATTAGAAAAAAAATGAAGAAACAATCACTGTGAAAACCAGTAGATAACAAACGGCAGGATTAGACGCACATGTTAACGTAAGTCTTATAACAGTATTGAAGATAGACTATACGTATGCTTAGAAAGATTAAAGACAAAAGGAATGTAAAACGTAAGACAAGAATAAAGCATTATTTTTAAAAATAAAGGCAGATTTGTGAAAGAACTAACAACCAAATAGAACTTCTGGAAATCAAATATATTGGTATTAAAGAAAATTAAACTTCAGTAGATGTGTTCCCATAACAGATTAAACACGTGGTGAACCAACATTTCCTGTGTATTTGCTGTATACTAGGCGTTGTTTTGAGCAGTAAGTCTGTATTATGCATCAATTCTCACAACAGTCCAGTGAAGTACATACTACTATTACCCCCATCTTACAGAGAAACTAAAGCAGAGTCTAGTTCTTACAAAAAGACTGAAAAGACATGAACAAGATAAAAACAATAGTTTAAAAGACAGATATTCAATAATTAATTCCCTTCCTCTATCAGTATGAATTCCAATAGATTATTTAAGGGGCTTTGTAAAACAACCATAGTAACGAAAATATATTTGGCATCTTACAGTTTACAAAGCACTTTAATATATTCTAATTTGATCTTCACTGCAAACTTGAAAGTATTAAGAAACACCCCAAACTTAGAAAGAAGGCAGGAGAGTGACCACTTGTCCTGTCAATGTCATTGTTTCATAAGCTCATCTAAGAGATATTTAGTTATCTAGAACACCTTGTATGATTTTGCTGTTTACTATTCGACGAGAGCCCAGACACTATGAAGTTATGTTGACTAGCAGATTTCTGACTGGTAAAAAAAGATAACCTCAAGGTTACCGTTTTATCACCTTATGGGACATTCATCAGTTTTATACCTATACGCAACATCATTTCAGCATTCCTTTGACCAACTAACAAGGTAAATCTCCATTCCTCAAATTCTCCTTTGAACCAGGCTTCACATCTTAATGATTCCCTCATTAATTACTGAGTTGAAAAGTCTTTGACATGTGTTCGTCCTATAATGTATGAGAATCATGCTTTTAACTTTTTAAAAATTAAGAATGATATTTTTAAACTAAGGAGGAAACCAATTTTAAAAAATTATAAGAAAATATATAAAATCTAAAGGTATATTATAAAAACCTAGTAAAGTTGAACAAGTAGGAACTGACAACCCAGGAATTCCATCCCTAGGTGACAGTTCCCAAAGAAACACATGCAGATGTGTCTGTCTAGGGATATATGTGCAAGCGTATTCATAGCAGCGTTGTTCATAAAATTAAGAATACCAGAAACGATGAGATCAATGGCCATCAAGAGTGAACTGGGAAAATAATTTACAGCATATTAATACGATGGAGCATTTATGCATCAATGAAAAAAATCACTACAGCTGCATTCATCAGCTTGGGTGAATCTTACAATAATGTTGAAAAGAAGAAAGTTTTGCTAAGATTACATGTAATATGATTACATGTAATATGACTCCATTTAAATACGGAGCTAGGCAGTGAACCTAGGAAATCAATGTAAAAATCAGTAAAGTTGTTACCTTTGAGAGAAGGAGGGGCTTGTGATTGAGGCGGAATGTACGGAGGGCATCGAAAATACCGGAACTGCTCTTTCTAACTGCGTGGAGGCTTCACAAGATCTCTCTTGATAACTATTTTTGAAGTTGAATGTGTATATATTTCAGACTTTTCCTGTAGGTATATTTCATCACATTTTTTTTCAGTTAAAAGAATGAAGGAGGAAGATACTTTAGACAAGAACCAAACTAAATTAAGTTGCTTGTTTGTTGAGTGACCAGTTGGAGGGGGCTCTTTGAGGCTCTGAAGCCTGAGGATGTGCCCAGGAAAATCTCCACTTTCCCAGCCACGATGCAAAAGCTATTCGCAAGGGCCACATACAAAACTCCGGTGAGTGTTCATTACAGAGAACCACAGTGAAGTAAATATAAATCAACGTTGACCTGTGCAAAGAAACAAAGGCCCCCACTTTGGGAGGCCCCAGATCCAGCTGGCCCCAGACCCGGAGCAGGCCAGTTTCGGCCCAGCTCCTTGTCAATGGTGCACTCATGGGGGACAGCAAGAGCTCACCAGGCTTTAGCAAAAGAAGGCTACTCAAGTGTGCGCCCCTTCTATTTCTGAGTGATGTTCAGAAGACTTGTCACTATAAGCTCGTTCCACTGTTTGGGCAGCTGGCATTGTGACATGCTGAGGGAATGCATGTCCTCCTCCTGGACAGGCCCCGAGTCCACACCTATTGGTCCGGGCTGTGCCGTCCAGTAACAAGCATGCTGCCATCAGGACACTTGCACACTGTGCTGGGGGAGCAGGTGCAGAAAAGGGAGTGAGGAGGAAGAGAGGAAATGGGGGCTTCGCCTAAATATATTCCACATGGACAGTGTTTAGGTATTTGCATTTCATTCGTTGTGATCAATGAAAGTCTCAGGTACATTCAGGTTCAGTGATTGGAGAATTCACACTGACGCAGGGAGGAGGGGAGCTGGGGAGCAGAAAGAGATTCTAATCCTGTGCTATTAGGAAGGACCCTATTCCTTTAACCATAATAAAACAGGGATAAGGTCTTATTAACAGGCTGTTAGTGGATTAAATGAGAAAACACATGAAAGGGTTTGGTAGAAGCAGTGCTTGATAAATGGGAGCTGTAAGGATTCTCACCTCCTGTGAGAGCCTGGGCTCCAAGTGTGTCCGTGAGTCCTGCTGTCCTCACTCTTGGCAGTGCATTGCCTATTCTGGTTCTCCGTCCATTTGAACCTAACCCTAGAATAAAATGATTGGCCTTCTAGTGAAGGCTCAGCCCCACACTGGTACCTCAAGGGAAGCCCCTCCTTTGGGTGGAACAACCGAGGCAGGAGCCCTCGGTGCCACACTCAAGGGTGAACAGGGCAGCTCCAGGGCATGCCTTCTGAGCAGTATCAAATTCAGTTTTGAATTGTCTGTCTTGACTGATATCCGAAAAGGCCCATGAAAGAGGCTGATGGTGCAGCCTCCTTTCAAATGCTGTCATCTTGGGTGATCCCTAAACCTGGGGAACATCTCACGGTCCAGGACACAAGGGAGGGCCAGGCTCTCACCACCTAGCCCCCACGTTACCTGGGAGGCAGCTGCTCTCGCTGCCCACTCTGCCAGGGGCCTCTGTAATATAACCAAGTCTGGTTTTCAGTTAAGTTTATTTCTATGCTGGATTTCAAAGGTGGAAATGGGCCTGGGGTCCACTGCAACTGCCGCTGGAACAAGTTCCCCAAGCAAGCACTCCCCAGGACCACCCCATCCTGGGCTCGACGCAGGACCGGCTCTACGATTTGGGGATCCAGTGCAAAATTAAAACACATGGCCCCTTGTTGACCAATGATCAAGAATTTTAAGACAGTGACAACAGAGCATTAAACCAAGCGTAGGGCGCTTCTGAGCATGGGACGCTGTGGGACTCACAGGTCACTATGCACAAATCTGGCCCTGCCTCGCCCGCTCAGTGTCCTGTGCTCTCAAAGCCAGAGGGACAGGCCATCACCACACCGCTGTCCCCTGTCTGTGGGGAGAGGAAAGGAGGTGGCAACAGGGTATCAACCCCCTATAGAGGAAGGTGCCCAGGCCCTATAGCAGAGCCTAAAGGGAGGCCTAAAGGGCAGCTTGTTTTTTTCCACTTACTGGAAAAATAGCTGAGAATATAGCTCCTGTGACCAGCAGATCGATGATAATGTCGTTATCTATGGAAGTCCCATTTGGACCTTTCTTTTCCATTTCTATTTTTGTAACTCATTTTACCCAGCAGGGGACATGATTAGGAGCTCTTTCGGTCTGAAGTGCCCTGGGGAGACAAGGAAACATACGCAGTTCCCAGAGTTGTCCCCAGGGCAGCCTTCCTTCTGGAAGGTGGCATGGGTACCTGTGAAAGCAGCCCAGGCACTGGTGTTCTAGCTCATAAGGCTGTTGGGAGAATGTGGGGAGGGCCTGGCTGTGAAGCACCAAGCGCTGCCTGGTACAAAGAGGACACGCAATACGTCTAGCGACTACTAGTGTTATTCAGACAAAGCTCCCCAGTTTTCATATTTTGATTGCTTTTGTTGCCAAATGCTTACTTATTTATTCAGTCTTTTCTCCCCTGAGTTGATAATTATGTTGTTTCTATGACAGAAACACTGACCAATAAGTGTCTTCATTCTTTCAGTCTGTCTGTCAGCCAGCCAGCCCACAGAGCTAAGCCTCATTATCCTGTGTCTGTCCTGTGTAAGCCACGAGGAAACATCGATGAGGACACAGGTTACCTCCAAAGGTTTTTTAGGCTGCCGTAGGGATCACCATGCTTTTATTTATTTATTTTTTTATTAGTTTCAGGTGCACAAGACAGAGTAATACTTAGACGTTTATCATTTATATCCCTCACACTGTGTGAACCCCGCTGCCTCCATCCACTATCCCTCTGACATCGCACACAGCCATTACATTTCCACTGTCTGTATTCCTAATGCTGTACTCCGCTTCTTGTAAGTATATACATACATATATATACATATATATATATACATATATGTATATATATATGTATATATATAATTATAGTTGGCATTCATTATTGTTCAGCTTCAGGTGTACAGTGCAGTGATCAGGCATCTACATCATCCCTGAGGTGGTCTCCCTAATCGGACAAGTGTCCATCAGATACCCTACAAAATCTTTACAACATTATTGATTACGTTCCCCAAATTAATTTTCAAAACCCCGTGGCCATCTTGTGGTTACCGACTGTTTTCTAATCCCCTCACCTTCCCCCTTATTCCTACCCCCCCGCCCATCTAGCAACCCTCAGTTTTTCCTCTATGTCTCCAAAACTGTTTCATCATGCTTTTTTGATTATGTACCTACCTCAGCAAACAGCGTTACCACGTAGTTCCCAATATAGAGGTGTTTATTTATAAATTATGTACATGGATGACTGGGCTAATAGATCACAAAACATTCACAAAAATAGAAGGTTTTAAAGAACAAGATAAAGCTGAAACACAGTTTTGCTCTTGCTAAAATAGTATTAATATTTTGGGGGAGGAGAACATTTTGATTGAATGTGTTTCACTACTTTCTAAAATCTTGATTTAAAGCTTTATAAACAACAATTCATAGGTCTGGTCTCAGGTTAATTTTGTTTCTAAACTTGTTTCCAAAGGTTATCATATCTACAAAAAAAACAACAAAATTCCATGGGTAGCTCCAAACAGAAGAGGTAACTTGTTGGTTATGTTAACTAAATCATTATTGTCATTTATACAAAGATTTTTGTTGAAATGTGCCTAATAAAATACCCTTCTCCCTGATTTTAATCTTTCTTTTTTATTTTTTAACAAACTAATCAGAACTTGTCCCATTTTTCACACGTGGGTTCACATCCCACTGATACTCTTTCTTTTAAATTTTTAAAAACAGGTTTTAAAAGTTTACTTCTTAGTTGTTTTTATAATTTACAGATATGAGCGTTTTCCTAGATGAAGCTCATCATTGTCCGCTCTAGAATCGCATAACAGTAGCAATATTCCCATACATCTCTTTTCAAAATCAAATCCCTCCCCTACCTTTGTTTTTAAAAAGCATCTTTGCACACCGCATTACACTAGTGACTTTCACAAAGAAATTACTTCTCCTTTTCCATGAACTGAAGTATTTTTTCCTAAAATATTTACTAGGTGACACACTACTGACAACCAGTTGTCATCCTAGAAGAGGTCAGCAAGCTTGAAACTATTGTCTATTGATTAAAAATAATAAAATGTGTAATTCATCTTCAAGCTTGGTGGTTCTTGCAAACACATTGCCAAAATACTTTCATGGTTAACTCCCCAACTCATTACAAAACATTGTAAGGATTCTATTATACTTAAAAGTCTTGTTTTGTAGCAATTACTACACTGATGATATCTTATTGCATTTTGTGCACTCCTGGCTTTGTTGCAATAGCTCACCAACAAGTGATACAGTAAAAGAATTTCATTGATGGTGCTACATTTGTATTCTTACCAAGGAATCTTTTTATTTGAGTCCTCTACTAGTGAGGACATTTCCAGTTTTTCCAAAGTATTGTTTTTATTACAGAAATAATTTTCTGTTGAGAATATGTCTTCAATGGTACACTTTTCTTTTAATGGTACATATACACAAAGCAACTGTATGTATATTTCATAACTGAAACAATCCAACAAATGCCATAGGCTAAAACATGCTAGGTCATTTATCTGTATTTTATCCAGATGCTCGACGCTTCATAACTTGTTATAACACTTAGCAATGTTTTCTCTGCATCTTCCAATAGTGTGTGCAGACAAGTACCTATTCTTTTTGTGTTGTGTGATTTCCCTTGTTTTATTTTAGTCATTATGGTATGTGGTTCTTTGCCTCTGCTAGTAAGAAAACTGAAAAAAGATAGGAAAATCCTTCAAACATTCATCATTAAGTTTAGTCAATTTTGTGAAGTGTTGAATTCAGAACCTATGATTTCAAACACTTCTTTTAAAAAGTGTACTAGTTTATTGACATGTATCAACTGCTTAGTTTTCAAATGTCTTGCTAACCCATATGGCTTCATATCATTAACTTATATCTGAATGCACTAAGGGAGGGGCTTATTATTACTAGGGAGGGGTGCATATAAATCCACATCCAATATAGACTTCTTGATAATTTCAATGGTTTGTCTTCTTGTCACATGTGATTAGATCATTGTTGTTTTTATTTCATGATGCGGTTAAGAGCCCTTACTGGCAGAAAACTGTCAGCTCTGCCATTTTTCTTATTGCTTTAATTTATCTGACAACTTGTTGTCAGATAGACTTCAGTTCTGGTTCTATTACTTGCTAACTCCATGACCTTGGGGGAAAAGTCATCAAAGCATGTTGAAAGGGAACAATTGAGCAAAGGGCCACTTCCAGCCTCTCTGTGTTGGGTCCATCCTGCCACTCTTGGAAAACCTCCCATACTGTAACATGTGACGCTCAAGTGGGAGAGTCAGGTTCAATCCACAACTAAAACATTAGGAAAGGTAACTTCTTCCTTCTTTTTAGGTTAAAAATTGCATGTAAGTAGAAAATTTAATATTTTATTCCCACACTCGAATAGATCATTCTGTATACTTCCCTTTAGGAATGGGTCCTCAGCTGAAATTTATTATATCCCAGGGAGCAACTCATCAAGCACCACAGTTATCACTATAATCCATCATTCTAACATTCTTGCAGACCAGCATGCTTTCCTAAGTGAGAGAGAAATGGTCTGAAGTTAAAGTTGGCCACGGACTCCTGCTGGATGGGGCCTGACCATGGAGTGTCCCATGGTAGGGGGTGAGGGGGTGTCTGTCCCGGGTAGTGGACCTGAACAGTTGAGAACTACTGGACTAGATGGAGAAACAGACACGTAAACAAGTGTGGTGACTGCTATAATAATGGTGCATATGAGGAACCGCGTGAGACAGAATAAGGAGAAATGGAAGATTTCACACTAGAGGTGGAGGGACCTTTTAGGGAATGTTAAAAGAAGGCTGGAATTTCAATGGGAGGGAGAAAGAGCAACAAGAGCAGAGGTTCTGGTATCTGTAGAGTTATGGAATAAATGGCAAAATGTTTGGGGAACCTGGAGATATTCAGAGCTGATCAGCAGAGGTACAGGAAGTAAAACTGGTGTCTATTCAGGACCGAGGATGTGCCCTCCTCACAGTAATGTGGTGCAGTGTTTTCTTAAAAAAAGAACGGGACATTTTTCTTTTTAAAATTTCCTTGGTGAGTAATGAGTCCTAGTACTTGAATCTGGGAAATTGTGAAGAGCCTTGGAAGCCATGCTTAGGAGATGGGCTTGGTCGGGGAGGCATCGGACACTATCTTAGAGAAAGCAGGGAAGGGCTTTTTCAATGAGAGGAGCAGCATGATTAGATGCCTTCCACAGCACACTCGAGGACGTGCTCAAACACAGTCCACGTTCCACTGACATCACGGTCACTTGGAAAGTTTGTTAAAATGCAGATTCCTGGGCCTTGTCCCAGATCTTCAGAATCAGAATCTCTAGGGGTGCATACAGACACAATTTGTATTTCAACAGACTCTCCAGCTAAATTTGTTTCCTTCATTAATCTATCATCACACTGCCTCCTCCCCACCTTCAAATGATTCGGGCACACATTGAAAAGTGAGAACAAGCGCACATTGAAAAGTGAGAACAAGCGCGTCATTGCTCTTATGAATGAACTGGGATTGGATTGTGAGACAGACTGTGTCAGCAAATTACTATGTTTCTATCTGAGCATTCCTGGTAGTGAGCTAAGCTGTCCTTAGGTTCAAACTTGAAATTCTGTTCATTCCTTTTCAACTCTATTGTTATGAAAGAGTCTAGTTCTTCCCGTGTCCCAGACTCCGACCCTTCTCCTTTATCTGGAGAAGAGCCTTGGAAGCCATGCTTAGGAGATGGGTTCGGTCAGTTCCCAAGGTTTGCGTATATCATGTGGTCAAGGTGAGGTGTTTTTCCTGTGAACATTTTGATTCTCATGACCACCTCAGGAAGAAGGTATTATTATTCTCATTTTTAAAATGAGACTGGAAGCTGGACTCTATAAGATTAGCTGCTTATTCAAGGTTATGGGGTCAGCAAGTAGCAGAATTAGAATTTGAAATATGTCTGACTTCAAAACCTGCGCTCTTGAAGTTAAAAAGACTAACAAAGGCAAATGTTGGCAAGGATGTGGGAGAACTGGCGCCCGCATGCACTGCTGATAGGCACGCAAAATAGGACATCCACTCTCTAAAGTTTCTCTTTAAAAGTTTCTCTTAAAGTCAGATGTTTGAAAGTTTCTCTTAAAGTCAGATGTACCTTTATCATAGGACCCAGTTATACATTCCTGTATTTGCCCAAGAGAAATGAAACATACATCTACACAAGCAGTTGTACAAAAATTTTGATAGTGGTTTTGTTCATAATAGTCTGGAAAATACCAAACTATTCAACAAGAGGTGAATGGGATAAACAAATCACAGTATATCCATACAATGGAATATCACTCAGCAATGAGACAGAATGAACTACTGATCCTCACAACAACATGGACAGATCTCAAAAAATTTAAAGAAGCCAAATACCAAAAAGTGCATACTCTGTGATTCTAACATTGTGAAATTCTAGAAAAGGTACAACAGAGCTATAGCAACAGAAAACAGATAAGTGGATTCCCTGGGTTGGGGGAGGGGTAATGAATGCGGAAGGGCATGACAAAGGAACTATTGGGTGAGGGGACCATTTTACATCTTGATTGTGGTAGGGTTACATTTGTCAAAACTCATAAAATTGTACACTAAAAATGGATACATTGTATCGTATATGTTATACCCCAATAAAGCAGATTTAAAAAACAAACAAACCAAAACAAATTGTGCTCTTTCCACTAAACCACACTACCTGTTTCCCTAGCTCTACCCTAAATCACACATTCCACCCACAGGCCAAGCAAACAGTGTGATGTGGTGTGACACCTACAAAGGCCCGGATGGCTGTACAGCTGCCCCTGCTAATCTTGCACCAAAATCATACTCGGTTGGGCCCAAGTTTATCCCTTTACTGGGCTCTAAATGTAGTTTACTCTCAGTTCCCACCCCTTGGGGGCTGCCTTTTCTTTTCTTGTTATCTGTGTCAAGGAACTGAAAGGCAGGGTCCCCCAGAAACCT
This sequence comes from Rhinolophus ferrumequinum, assembly GCF_004115265.2. Classification (NCBI taxonomy): domain Eukaryota; kingdom Metazoa; phylum Chordata; class Mammalia; order Chiroptera; family Rhinolophidae; genus Rhinolophus; species Rhinolophus ferrumequinum. The sequence continues at coordinate 52,311,872 of NC_046296.1, read as the reverse complement.
CTCCGCACTAGGCTGGAAGGGCAGCCACCTCGAGGAGATGTGCTATCTTCCCCCTCCCCAGTCCCCACCTAGAAACCACCCAGTGGGAGGGCAAGCCGGGCACAATGGCAAAGCTGTTGCCTATCCTGGCCTCCTTCTAAGCACCTCCTAGATTGGGGTGGGGCCTCTGGAAGACAGGAAGAGCCCATCCTCCATTCTCTGGAACCCAACACTTTTTTCAGCCATCCAGATCCAACTTCAGGCAGCACCTTCTCCTTGACTCCTGCTCCACCTTCTCTCTCCCAGGACCACTGCTCCCTTTCTAGCCTCTGAATTCACTTATTACCATTACTGCCCATGAACAGTTTAATTATACTGTACATGATATTGTCTTGTTCATTAATTGCTTTATGTATCTTCCCTAATGTCTCTGAGAGAACAGTTTTTACTGCTGTTCTCACAGCCCAGTGGTGCTATATTGATGATTAATTGATTGATCCTACCTTTACCTCTGGACCAATACCCAAAATAAATCTAATGCTTTGTCTGCTCTAAAATGCTGTAGCCATGCCACAGAAATACTCGTACAAAGGATCACAGAAGACTACTATGAACAATTATATGCCAACAAATTGGACAACCTAGAACAAATAGATGAATTCCTAGAAACGTACAATGTATGAAGGCTGAATCATAAAGTAACAGAAAATATGAAAAGACCAATTACTAGAAAGGAGATTGAATCAGTATTCAAAATCCTCCAAAGAAAAGTCCAGGACCAGATTGCTTCACAGGCAAATTCTACCAAACTTTCAAAGAAGAACTAATACCAATTATTTTCAATCTCTTCCAAGAAATAGAAGAGGAAAGAACTTCCAAACGCATTTCACCAGGCCAACCTCACCCTGATACCAAAGCCAGACAGGACATCACAAGAAAATTACAGATCAACATCCCTTATGAACATAGATGCAAAAATCCTCAAACAAATATTAGCAAACTGAATTCAACAGTGCGTTAAAAGGATCTTACACCATGATCAAATAGGATTTATTCCAGGGATGTAAGGATGCTTCAACACCCCAAAATTAATCAGTGTAATGCAGCACATTAATAAAATGAAGGATAAAAATTATACGATTATCTCAACAGATGAGAAAGAAGAATTTGACAAAATCTATCATATTTTCATGATTTAAAAAAACTGTCAATCTAGCAGCTGCTGTCATATGAAACAATTCTCTACGATTGTTGCGATATTCTCTATCACATAAGGAACAAGTACAAAGGCAGGGTGAAGAGGGGAGGAGGTTTGAGTTGAAAGCAATTAAGTGGAAATATCATGAGGCAAGGTAGTTTGGGGTCTGAGAAAACTGCAAATGCTTCAGTGGGAGGTGATTTTAAGGGAGCTTGGGGGGTGGGCTAGATGACACTCCGAGAGTGGTGAGCGGGGAGGCCAGAACCCCACCCAGACGGAGGGCCTCAGAGATGAAAGACAGCCTGCAATGAAACATTGTTCGGAACGCTCACTTTGTGATTGTGCATAAAACACAGAAAATCTCCACCTAGGGGAGGGAAGGAAGGTGTCCTGTGCTCTTGCCCCAGTGCAGGTGAACACAGAACATGGACTACATGTTGTATGTTCATCATCACCTGGGAGTATCTGAGCAATAAGGGTGATACTCCCTTGGGGTGGGATGCCCAGAATGCACTGGACTGGCACTGTATACCCTGGGTTGGGGACTCAGAGACGGCTCCATTAAAAAAGGCACTCATTTGGGGAAAAAAAAACAAAAAAAAAACTGGATATACAGAGAACATACTTCAACATTATAAGGGCCATATATGACGAGCCCACAGCCAACATCATACTCAACAGTATAAAGCTAAAAGTCCTTCCTCTAAGACCAAGAACAAGATAAGATGTTCACTCTCATCACTTTTATTCAACATAGTATTAGAAGTCCTAGCCAGAGCAATAGCATGAGAAAAAGAAATAAAAGGCATCCAAAGTGGAAAGCAAGAAGCAAAATTGTCTCTATTTGTAGATGATACCGGGGGTGCCAAAAAAATGTATACAAGTGGACACGTTGGTCAACGTTGCTCAAGCAGTAGTTCGCCGTAATCAGAAGTGTCTGGACGCTGATGGTAAGCACTTTAAGCACCTCTTGTAATTGCAGAAGTCAAACGTGACCTGCATTCAACTTTTGTTATCAGTATATTGAGTATTACAATTTTAATACAGTTTTCCTTTCTTAAAATGTGTATACATTTTTTGGCACCTTCTGTATATGTAGAAAATCCTAAAGACTCCACGAAGAAAATGAAGTGAGATTAAAGATTTGGAACAGGATCAGGAAAGTCCCAAGTGATGCCAACCTTACAGGGTATGAGTAAGCCCAGGCTTAAACTCTAAGTAAAATGTCTCCAGACATTCTCCAAAGAGAAGGAAGAGCCAGGCAAATGAGGAAGGTCGAGCAGAACAACCCGGAATCAAAAAGAGAAGGGTAGGAGTGGCCGGTGAGCTCAGTTGGTTAGAGCATGGTGCTGATAACACCAAGGTTATTGGTTCGATCCCCACATGGGTCACTGTGAGCTGAGCCCTCCATAAAAAAAAAAAAAAGAAACGTAGCTTGCTGGCTGTGTCATCTTAGGCAAGCTATTTAACTTTTCTGAGCCTCATTTTCTCAGCTGTAAAATGGAGATTTAAAAAAACAAACAGGATTTTATACTGCCACTCTTGCATATGTACCACTATAGATTTCTTTCACCTTTTCCAGTGTGTCATATAAATAGAATCATAGAGTATGCAGTCTTTGATGTCTGGCCTCTCTAATTATTTTTTTGATTCATACATGTGATTCATTTTCATTGTATTATTTTTCATTGCTGAGTAGTATTCCATTGCATGGATATACCACAATTTATTTATCCAGTTTACCTGTTGGACAGTTCAGTAGTTTCCAGTTTGGGATTATTGTGAACTGCTATCAACATTGTAGACAGGTCTTTGTGTATATGTAGGTTTCCTTCCTTCTGGGTAAATACCTAGGAATGAGATGGTTGGGTCACATGATGAGTACATTTAACTTTAGAAGAAACGGCCAAGTGCTTTCCAAGTGGTTGTACCATTTTGTATGTCCATCAGCAGTGTATGAGAGTTCCAGTTCTTCCACGCCTGTTATTATTAGTCTTTGTAATTTCAAGAGCACAGGTTTTAAAGTCACACAGACTTCAAATTCTAGTTCTGTCACGTACTAACCCCATAACTTGAATAAGTCATCTCGTTCTATTGAGTTTAATTTCCTCGTTTTAAAAATGAGAGGAATAATATGCATACAATGAAGTTTTATGTGGCAAATGAAAGTGAAAACTAGGTGTTCAACTGTTTAGCATAGCTAATTACATGCCCATGTTTATTCAGCTATTCTCAATTCTAAAGACTAATGTGTCTGAAGTTCTAATTTAAGAACCTATCAAGATGTCTTTCTATAAAACTTGCCTGGCATCAGGTGCAGCCCGATGCCCACGGGCTCACTACAACCCTGGGTGGCCAGGATCAGGTAGGGCCATTAGCTCTGCCTGTACACCTACCCCCAGGGGGACAGGGGAGGAACTTACCCTCCAAATCGGCTGTTTACACTCACATAGAGCTTTCTTTCCAGCACTGGATAACGGGGAAATTACGGGACTTGAAGTCATTAGCAAATATATTAAACTTTCTGAGCCACAGTATTTTCATATGTAAATTGAGGCTAATGATACTTACTCCTTAGAATTATTGTTAAAGATAAACACTTGACAAACTGTAAGTAATATGCAAATGCTAGCTTTACTTTCACTAGAGGGAGAAACATATATGCCCAGACAGGAACCTTCTTAAAACTAATCAAATGGCAAATACAAGTTCTTCTTTCCAACTTTCTCAGCCATGTTGGAGGTGATGGGTTTCTGTGGCAATGGGAAGTTGGGAAATTTTGCTGCAGGAGGAGCCACCATCCCATGATCCCTCTATGGGGCAGGATAGAGGAAAACAGGCCATCAGAGGCCAGGCCAGGCAGAGGCCAACAAGATACTGACCCCTGGCAATTCTGATTTAGTAGGGCGGAGGTGATTTTCGGGAATCTCCATGTAACCAAACTTCCTAGATGGTTCTGATCCACAGGTTTTGGAATGAGAGACCAATAGTTCTCACAAGGTGGTACTTTCACCATCAGCATCAGCATCAAGGGATCAGAATCGAAATGCAAACTCTCAGGTTCCATCCTAGACTTCTTCAATCAGAAATTCTGAGGTGGGACCCAGGAATTCGTGTTTTGAAAAGCACTCCAGGTAATTTTAATGAACGTCCAAGTTGGAGAACCGCTATAGACCAATAACAATTCAGGACTTCCCAACACAGAGGGGCTGAGGCCAAAATAGGAGAAACAGGAAAGGAGCAGATTCCAGACAGAAAAAGACATAAAAATAAAAATTAAGGAGTGTTGCCAGGTCCAGCCCAGATGCCCGTGGTCACACACAGGACAATGACTGATCCAAGGGGACAGCTGAGTCTGTTCCTTGGTTCCTGTTCGTTTGGGTGAACAAGGTGGACAGCTTGTATACTGGTGGTCAAAGACTGGGGTCCCCGGGGCTTTGTTGATCTTTTATTCTGAATTTCAGTATAGTTTGGCACTTCGGTTGGAAAAGGTTACCAAGGCCAATGTACAAGACCCCAAACTCTAGTTTAACATGGGATAAGGGAGATTTTAAAAGGCATAGGAAAAGAGACTGGAAGGAAACAGGCCAAATTAGAGATGAAAGGGAGAGCTAATCTTAAAAGCACAGTGTTGTTCTGTTCAGGTTCCTAACTGCTTACAGCACTGTCACGATGAGGAACCAGGCCAGGGTCCCGGTGTAGGAAGCAGAAAGTGTCCCAGGTGTGGCCTTTGGCTCAGCTGAGGGAGGGTTGGACTGAGTTTCCCAAACTGTTCTCCAGGAGATGAGAACATGTGTGCCAAGGCAAAATCAAAAGGGGCGTGAGGGGTTGGGAGGGGTAGTCAAAAGAGTCTGGAAAAGTCCACTTTCAATAGCTCTCACTGGAAAATTCACGTGGTATATTTGCATATTAAAGGTGCTGAGAACTCCTGAAATAAAGGAACCTGTTCAACTTCATTTGATTCTGTATTTCCCACCTTTGTTGATGCAGACCCTTTGTTCCTGCCACACACAAGCATGGGGTGGAAGGAACAGTGTTCTGCCGAATGGCCTCCCGGGAAACACAGCTGCAAAACTTGTCAGCCAAGGACTCCCTTGCCTGCCACTGGCCTGCTTGCCTTTCCCTGTGGGGTCAGAGCAACTCAAACACTTATACCTAGTTCGATCTCAGACTGGAAGTCTAAGAACAGCCTCTGCTTTATGCAGCCTGAGTCAGTGGCAGGCTCCATGCTTGGTATTCTTGGGCTCTTGCCTGGACACCTTTTATTTGTTTTTGGCCCAGACTTTGTTGCCAGACTTGAGTCCTTGACAATTGTTCTCCAGAACTCTAGTCTGGGTTCTCAAAACCCAGACTCTGGGCCCGACCTGCCTCCTGCCCCTGGGTCTTCCTGACATAAGCCTGGCCTGCCAGGGGGGAGGGAGCACACCCCTGCGTGCTGCTCCCCACATCAGCTGCCTGCTGGTCCCTAGTACCTGCGCCTTCTCCTCTAGACGCGTCCCTGTCCCTCCCCTGGTTGTTCCATGTCCTGTTCTCAGCTCTGAGAGCATTTTGTTGATTAATTTTTAGATGTTTTTCTAAAGAGATGACTTTGTTGGTAATAAGAAATGGCAGTTACTGCCAATAAATCTGCCAGAGCGTGGCCAGAGCTCCCATATGGGGAGGGCCCCCAGATGAAGTTTCTGCTGGATGGTGACACTGTGTGCCTAAGGCAGGGACCATCACAGCGCATGCATGTGAATCAAAAGAACCCCAGAACTGGGGACAATTGGCTTTCTGGATCTAGATCTGTGACCTTAAGCAAGTCCCCTGACCTCTTTGAGCCTCAGTTTTCCCATGTATAAAATAAGAATACTAACACCTGTCCTGCCTACCTGAAAAGGAGGCATTCGGAGGATTAAGATGAATAAAGTGCCGTGGGCTCTTTAAAAGTGTGCGTTTCTGTACCAGTGTAAGGCATTATTATCTGTATTTTATGACTTAGCGTCTTTCTGCCCACATCACAGGCTCGGGATGGGGGTGGGGTGAAAGGGGTTGTTGCTTTTTAATTTTTTTGAGAAACAAATGTTTTGCAAAGGTTGACTCTATAGACTTAAGTTATGAAGTGACAGTGAATCACTGACCACTTCCCCATCCACCCCACTGAATTAAGACTTGGAGTGAAGTGACCCAGTCAGCCTGCTGCTTTGGCACAAAAGCATGGCCATACACCTGCTGGGGTTGGGCACTGGACCCAAGGACGTCTGAGATCCCTCTCTGTCTGGATAAACCCTGTGCCCACGGTAGGATGAATCTGCCCTTCTTCACAGAGCCAGGCCTTCCTGCGAGGGCAAAAGCCACAGATCTATTGCTGAGATGAGGGGAAGAGGGATATAGGACCTCTCGGTGGGGCCAACCTTACTCTGGAATCAGATCCCATGTAGTCCCAGCCCCACTAGTTACTAACACTGATACCTCTGGCCTTTATACTTTTAAATGGAGATAACGGTGCTTACACCGTAGGTTGATGTGACTGCACTGTAGAAATTACCAAAGCACTGTATGAATGCAAGCTAGAAGTGGTGGAGAAAGCGATGACGGAGGTGGTGCCATGGTGCTGATGGTGGAGAGGTGGCAGCAGCGGTGGTCAAGGCAGGGGTGGTAGTAAAATGTGGTTGGAGACGGAGGTGATGGTAGAGTGTAGAGCTGGGTTGGATTCCAGAAGAAACTTGAGCCTGTCCAAAATCACCATAAGAAATGTCTAAGCTAAAAAGAGAACTTGAACCTCAAAGGGCCCATATCACAGCAAAGATCTCTAACAAAATGGTCCTTGGTATCCTAGTGACCACCTTCCTGGAGTCCACTGTGTTTCCCCAAAAATAAGCCCTAGCATGAGTTTTCAGGATGACATCCCCTAAACATAAGCCCTAATGTGTCTTTTGGAGCAAAAATTAATATGAGACTTGGTCTTATTTTCAGGGAAACACGGTAGGAAGACTGCTCAGGAAGGCTACAGGGCATAAACTTCTCTGCTGTAAGGATGTCCCATGGTGCCAGCAGAGACGGGAGCAGAAATACTTGCTTTTTCTGTCTGTCTGGGTGTCTGGGCGACAGAGGTCGGCAGGCTGCTGACAAGCCTGGGAGCAAAATTCTTTTTGAGTTCCAACCCACCATCTTCCAATCTCTAGTGAAGTAGCCTTTAGGCTTTCTACCAACCATTCAGGGAGGCCCACATGGGATGCATTACTTTTGACCTTAGAGGGATGCTAGGTCAGTCAGTAGAAGATGACGGGCCAGATCGCAGAAAGATGAAGACTCTGCTGCTCATTGTGGCCCAAGGTCCAGCATCATCAGGGAGCTTTTAGAAATGCAGAGTCTCAGGCCCACCATACCTACTGAATCAGAATCTGCAGTTTACATTTTAATGAGATTCTCGGGAGATTAATACGCACTTTGGGTGGGGAGGTGTCAGCAAGGCTGCATTCCTTCTGGAGACTCTAGGGGGAGAATGCATGTCTTGGCTTTTGCCAACTTGTAGAGGCCACCTGTATTTCTTGCTCCATCTTCAAAGACAGGAGCACAACGTTCAAAATAAATTTAAGAGGCCCTAAGATAGTGAGCTGTGTCTGGGCTTCCGGTTCTTTCTCAGTCTCTGGTGTTGTTTTCACAGTGCTAAATGAAGTATTCGTTCCTATTCATTCAACAGACATTTACTACGCACGTGCCTGTGCCAAGCATTGCGCTAGACCCTGGAGGTGGGGCAGAAAACACCAGCCCCATCTAGGTCCTGAAAGAGCTTACAGTGATGGCTTCCACAGGAATGGAAAAGGCCACGGTCGTGGCCAGTCTTCCCGGGCACATGCCTCCCTGGCTGCATTCAGGGAGTTGCCCAGAACGCTGGACATTCCTTGTGACACCTTCCCCTGTAGACACCTCACATTGCTGTTGACAGCATAGCACAATGAACTGTTATGACTGCAGGTGCTGCAATCAGTACTTGGCATACAATAGGGACATACTGCGCGGACACAGAACTGAATTGCTCAACTGTGGAGAACCATCTCTCCTCCTCCTATCCTCTTCCTCCTGCCCTTTTCCCTTCTCTCTTTTCTTTTGCCCCTCCTCCCTCCTCTTCTTCTTTCTCCTCCTCCAGAATTGTCTCAAGGAGGTCTCCTTTATTCTTTCCTACCATTTCCTTTTCCCTATGTCTTCCCAAAATCTCCATGTACATTATACCAGTTTGTGTAGCATAACAACTGGGGATCCAACAGCTCTCAAAAGTTTGTCTTAAGCCAGAATGACATACACACATCACATACCCCTGAGGCACAGCACTTAGGAACATCTACAGTGTTGTAACATGACTCTTCCTTTTGAAGACTCTGTGGCTCAAATACAGAGTTGGTGCAAGCCAACCACCAGCCCACAGGCGCCAGGGTGCTGGGAGCCGCCAGCCTCCAGGTCTGGGAAGATTAAATGCAGCTGTACTGTTCTGACGTGGTTGGCAGCTGGATGACATTTTGAAGGTCCAACGGACCTCCCCTTTTCTGTGAATAACAGTGAACATAGCTCAAACTTCAGTGGGACAGGGGGGACCCAGAGCAAGCAGGGCTGTTTGAGGTGGTATAATCCAAACTGACTGCTTGGCTATGGGGCAGGAATTCTAGAAATTCATTCTTACAGAGGAGAATAAAGCATTGGGTTGGTCCAAACTGGTGGCACAGAGCAGATGGCCTGTCCAAGCACCTGAGTCCACACCCCACCCTGGTTCTCCTCACCACGCAACCAGCTAGACTCCGCGTCCAGGATCAGTGTTATGGAAGAGGCCCAGACCCCAATGTTCCCTGTAACTGCGATGGATATTGTGTGACTCCACACCCGGAGGACTGAACTTGATCCCTGGGATAGAATATCCAGCATAGATTCTCTCTTACTAAAAGGAAAGAAAGAAAATTGCCTCTGGCTTTCCAAGTGAAAGAAAATAGACTCCCTTCTCACCAAGCCCCTACTTACAACAAAGTTGACGTAGCTGGACTAATGTGTGTTTGCCCAAGGCACCTGGGTTTTCAAAGTACAGAGGGACTCAAGTCATCTGTACAGTGTGCGGGCTGCGAGGGGGGAGGCGGGCAGAACGAAAGGAAACTAATGTTGACTCAGAGCCTTCTCTGTGATGAAGTGCTGCTTGGCCTCCTTCATCCTCATGACTGTAATAATATTTGTAAAGAATGCATGACGAATCCCATTTTAGAGATGAGGAAATTCAAGCTCAGCAAGATGAAAAGAAACTCTCTTCAACTACCCAGGTTCACAGAACAAAACCAGGATTCAAAACCTCGTTGGCCCCATTCCAAAGCACTTTCCTCTACAGCCTACAGTGTTCAGGAAGCCCACAAAGCTTCAGAAACTGCCCTCAGGGGCAGGGCCGTACATGTGGAAGGTAGACTGGTAATTAAAGCTCGGAAAAACCATGACGTCCTTGGAAACTATCTAACTGATAACCCACGTTGTCTCCTGTCAGTGGAGTTGGGGCTCCAGCACTGCCAATCCTGCCTCCTGCAGGCCCTGACACCTTTCATCACCTAGAGTCAGTCCTGGCAGGTGTGCAGCCTCTCACGCACCAGCCAGGGGGCTGGAGTTATCCTTCCAGCCATACATCTGTTGCAACAGACACCCACGTATCACCAGCCTTCTTTAAGCCATCCAGTCGCCATCCATTCACCACCCTCGTTCTTAGGCAGCGCCTATTTGTAAGCCTGGAGCCACCGCCTATTTGAACGGTCCCTGATGTGAAGCCTTGCCCTTGCCTCACCCAGCTCCAAATGTGATGGACTTTCAAGTGGCGACCCACCGTCCTTTGCTTCCCACCAACGCCAAGAGACTACCCTTTTTGTACCCCACACTTGCACCCTAGCAGGCCCTCATCCTTTGTCAAACCCAATTACTGATGTGGACACAGGACTTTCTTTGGCCTCCTCCCTCACAATCCACTTCCACAAATGGGTCTCCCCTCGTCCCCCCAGTATTTATCCCCTCCCCACCTCCACTGCTAAGATTGTGGCATGCCTTCCAGCCCAGCCCACCTGAGCCACGACTATTTACAGGTACAGCAGACACAGCAACGGTGAAGTGGCGTGAGGACCGCTACAGTATAGCATCAGTGTGTCAAACACGTAGGACAGCACTTGCGCCGTCTGCCAGTCAACATGGAGGATTTAATCGCAGCACGGGACAATTAATAATTTTTCACCAATAGCTTTCATAAAATGATTTATGGACTTTAACATGACGCATCTAACTCAGCACCCCAATCCCTGACCACATGTTGTACTGATATCCCTTCCATCTTCCCCTCGCTGGAACGACAAAGTACGAGGAGGCAGAGACGTGAAACAAAAGCCTGAAAGCCCAATCAGGTCGACAGCATCTGGGGCGTAACATCCAATTGCATCCCTTTGAGGGAGGTGATACCCCCATCACCAAGGCAACGAGCTGGTAGAAGAGGGGTAACGAGAGGTATTAGAGGTGCACACGGTGAAATATGGAGAACTCAAATTGCTCGTTGACAGTGTTTGCTTATGCAAGGCAGCCATGAAGAGTATTACCAAGTCACAGGGCAGGAATCCACAACTCACTGACAGCCAGGCAGCCTAGAAGCTTTGGCTCATACACAAGAGCACAAGAGAAAGCAGATGCCGAAAGACCAGCATCTGCTCGGCCTGGCCTCACATTAGCCTTTGGCCTGCCTCACCAGGCCTGTCCCAGCCGTCTGCTCTACACGCCCCCACCAGTTTCCTTACCTGTTGCCTATTGCTGGCCACGGCTCCTCCTCCTGGATGGGCCTTCTCCTCCCAGAAAACAACATGTACTGGAAAGATGCCTTCAAAGCCCACACCCCAGACAGGCCAGGACACAGCTCACCAACCTCCCCACGACTCTCACTGTCGCCCAGAGAGACTGCCAGGGCTTGCTTACTACCCTTTTCAACTTTCACCTGGGTGTGCCTGCTAGAGCGGTGTTTCTCAGAATCACCTGGAGAGCTTGTTAACACAGGGCTTGCTGGGTCCACCTTGTACAGTAAGCCTGGAGGAAGTCTAAGAATTTGCATTTCTAACAATACCCAGGTATTGATGCTGATGCTGGTTCTCCCAGGACCACCCTTGGAGAACCTGGTGCTGCTAGTAAGTGCCTGAGACCTTTGTTTGAATCAGCGTAAGTCACACCCAGCGCTTCACCATCCTGCAAAATTTGCCATCCTGAGCCCCAGATGGAACCAGACAGAAACACATAAGCAGCCCTACTCTCTCATCCAATACAAGACATCATTGACCCTGGGCAGAGGTCTGGCTCTACTGTTGTCCTTGAGTTCCTGCTTGGGGACAATCATCAATTAAATGAGACTTATGGCACTTTAATAACACACGATATGGGATGCGCCCCACGACAAAACTCTTGCTGAAATCTAGACACCAGATTCTTAGCCTCCCCTGTATTTACAAGACTGGTAATTGACAGGGATCAGAGGGGCAGCCTGGTGTGGGGAGCTTCATCTGGGGAAGGCGCACCTCCTCCTGCCCCCCACTTGCTGTTTTCTCCTGAGGCAGGCCTCTGGGACCTCATTCATTCTCAAAACAATAGAATATGGAGCATAGTGTACTGGACATAGTGTGATTCAGCCGTCTGCTTTGGCCTCCCACTTTCTAGGCAAGAGACCTCGGAGCTTGGAGGGAAGGCCTGGGCTTCAGGCCTGCCCGTCACTAACAGAATATGTGTCTGCACGTCACTGAATCTGTTGTTTCTTCTGTTGAGAAAAAAAAACAAATCTGTCCTGATTCATAGGGTTACACCGATGGCATAATGATACTATATGACATTACCGATCTTTATTAGTATTATTGTTACTTTTTTTCTAGAACAGGACTATTTACCCAAAAGCAGCTTCCTGGGCTGGGTCCTGAGCCCCGCCTCCTATATTTTCTTCCAATGGTATCTGTTTATTCATCAAACACGTGTTGAGCCTTGCCAAGCACTGCACCAAATACCCGTAGTCTGAAAATGAAAATGACAAGATTCTCAGCCTTAAAGAGTTCTCAGCCTAGTGGGAGTGATGACAAGTGTCAAATAATCCCATTCCATTGATACGAGGGCGTGCAGAGGGCATGCTGAGGCCAAGGTGAGACCTGTGGCAGAGAAAGCTAGTCCCTACCCCAATATCTATTCACTGTTCTTCCTTAGTAACAGAACTCCCACTTTTTGCTCTGATATAGAGCCACCCAGAATAAAGATGATATTTTCCATCCTCCCAGGCAGCTAGATGTGGCCACGAGACTAAGTGCTGGCCCATGAGATGTAATTGGAAATGGTGTGGGGATACTTCTAGGAAACCTCCTTAAATGGCAATTAGCATGTACCTTTCCCCTTACTCCTCCCTCCGCCCTGTTACCTGGAATGCAGACGTGATGGCTGGAGCTCCATTTGCATCTTTAACCACTAGGATAGAGATGTTTTTGAGATAATAGAGCAGTGAACTAGAGAAAGCGGTCTGGATCCCTAACAGCTTTTGTACCAATCCACGCTGTCTATCCCCAGAATTCATTAATATGCAAGAAAGTACACTTTGATCTCATTTTGAAGCCACTGTTATTTTGGGATTTCTGACGCATACAACTGAGCCTAATCTCAACTAATTCAAGGTCAGATTACGAGTGGCTTGAGGACTTTGGACTTCATTTTATGAGCAACAAAGAGCTACAAACTGTTTATAAACTGTGGAGTAACTTGATGTGGAGAGATAAAGGAAGAAAGAATAGAAATGATCCAAGATGCAAAGAGAGTATAGAAGCTTATTTTCGTTGATAGAAACGAGGAACTCTCATGTGGAGAGAAGGGTGATAAGCATAGTTTTAGACTTGTGGAGTCTGAGGTGACTATAGTGATTCTATGAGAAAGAATCCAAACGGGAGCTGGAGGTGTAGAGGTGAGTCTTGTGAGGTAAGGACTTAGAGCCACAGATTTGGAATCACTCATGTGCAAGTAATAGCTGACATGTCACAACATGGATGAACTTTGAGGACACTATGCTAAGTGAGACAAGGACAAATACTTTATTGAAGGTACCCAGAATAGTCAGATTCATAGAGACAGAAAGTGCGATGCTGGTTGCCAGGGCTGGGGGGCAGGGTGGGACGGGAGGTTGTTGTTTAATGGAGACAGAGCTCCAGTTTGGGAAGATGAAAAGAGTTCTAGAGATGGATGGTGACAGTGGTTGCAGGACAATGTACATGTACTTAATGCCACGGAGCTGCACACAAAGTGGTTAAGATGGCAAAAAGAAACCATACATACATACATAAAGGAAATATCTAGTAACTTTAAAAAAGTACTAGCTGAAACCCCAAGAGTAGATGAGTTTTCCTGGGAAGAAGAAAAAGTTCCAGCTTTGAGGGACAGAAGACAGAAGCTAATCTAATGAAAGAGAGACAGTTGGTCTGAGAGAAAGGAAAGACATGTCACAAAATCCAAAGAGGGAGAGAATTTGTGACATGATTAGGAAACTTTTGGAAAGTAGCAATGCTGGAGGGAGAGAGAGAGATTATTCATACAAAGTCTAGCCAAATTGTTTTGATAACAAAGGAGTGTCTGAGTTAGCCCTGAGCGCAAGATTGAAACTGCAGGTGGTGACCATCTAAACTGGATTTTTCAAAGCTGGTCAAAGAAAATGTCATCACAGCAAGACGGGACCTGCATGAAGAACAACCGAGGAACCCATTCCATTCTAATCATCTTTAAAGTAAAATGCTGCCTGCATGAAGTACAGTGGAGGAACCATCAAATCAGAAGTCAGTTTTGGAGCTATGATAGAAACTGAGACATGCAGAATAAAAAGTGCCAGTGTGCTAGGGGGAATGCCAAGGAAGAAGGAGAGAGAAGAGATTCTAGAAAAGAATCTTCACTATCTTAAATTGCTCATTCCACTTTGAGTCAATCTGGGGAGGTGAACTTTAACACTTAATCTTTCTTTGTTCACTAAGAACTAACTGATGCCTGTGGATAAAAACAAAACAAAACCTTAGCTTAATACCTGGTAACCGAGTTCCTCTTAGGGAGGAAACTGTTTTCCCCTAGGAAAGTACCTTTATAAAACTTGAGATGGCAGTATGACTGGAGGCATAGGTTGGCATGCTGCATCCCATGTAGGGGTGAGAAAACAAAGCGGAGGACTAGTAGGACTGCAGAGTCTCCAAAGAACTAAGGATAGAAGGGCCTCAGAGTCCATTGTTTGAGACTTGTAACGAAAATACACTCCTTCTGTCTCCTCACACTTTATTAGCAGACAGGAGGGTTGGGTAAAAAGTAAGGAACAAAGGATGAATTCCATGTTGACATAATACCAGGGCAGCACTAAAGGGAGAGACCGAAGGCAAGAGCAGAGAACAAGAAGTCTTTGGAGACAGGAAGGTGCAACCAGAGGTGACCATGAGCATGAGAGCAGGACAACCACAGGCAACATCCAGCGTAGATTCTCATAAAGGACCACTTCACACACAGCTGGGCCGGGGCTGGGGTTGCTGTAATAGCCAATCAGTCTTCTTAGCAATCTGCCACTGGTGTCCTTATTCTGTCTCGGTCTGTTTCCTTCAATCCTACATAACAACTTGTAAGGATGAGGGGGTGGCTCACAGCCTCAAGTAAAACCCAGAGATCAAAGAAAAGGAGAACTAAGGAAAGGTCATTTGCAAAACAGCAAGTCACTGATGATATTGGAAGGGCAATGTGGGGCCAGAGCCCCAGAGAGCAGTCTCCTGGCTCTCAGCCTCACACGGAAAAGTGCTGGCTCGGGGAGTAGATGGCCATCAGCTGTGACTAGTTGGCCATCAGCTGTTACTGGTTAGCCATTAGCCACTGATACAACTGCAGTGGCTAAGACAGCAGGCGGCAGAGAGCGGGTTGCGATTGCAGAGAAGTGGGCGGCAGGTTGTGGATCGTGTGGCTCCTGCTTCCTGTGTCTCCAACCCAGCCGCCAGCGAGACTATAGTGGTATGACTCCCCTATCTATGGCTCCGTGGGTGTTCCTTTTTGGCCTCGCCATATCCTGCGTTCTTGTGTGGGGAGCTGCAGCAGAGACCCTGCACGACAGGGAATTTTCAGCAGGAGTGGGGCCAGGGTCACTGCACTCAATGGTGTGAATTGTGTACCACACAAAGGCAGACCACTGGCAAAGCACCACTCCCTTCCCAGTCATCACAGAGTGAATGTTCATGGCAAAGGGAAAGAAACATCTAGAGGAATGGGTGCTTTTTCTTAACTGGCACAAAAGCACCTTATGAGCTAGTAGCAGCCTTGGTAGGGAAAGAGGGCAGATGGCAAGAAGGTTATGAATAAGCAGCTTGTGAAGAAATGAAAGCTATGTATTTGGAGCTCCTAGGTGGGGGCTATCTATTGCTGCATGCCAAATTACTCCAAAATTTCGTAGCTCAAAACAACAAATATTTATTACCTCACAGTTCTGTGAGTCGGGAATCCAGGGCTGAGTGATTCTGGCTCGGGGCCTTTCATACTGCCACAGTAAAGCTGTCAGCTGGAGCTGTGGTCCTTCAAGACTCAACCGGGGCTGAAGGATCCACTGCTACACAAGTCCACTCATAAAGAAGTTGGCAGGCTTCAGTTCCTCTAGGATGCTGGGCTGAGTTGGGCTCCATTCCTTGCCATGCCACACTGACTTCTCCATAGAGTTGCTCACAGCCTGTCAGTTTGCTTCCCTCAATGTGCATGACCCGAGAGAGAGAGGGAGAGAGAGAAAGAAAGGGAAGGGGAGAGGAGAGGAGAGATAATCGAGTGTCCAATACAGAAGACACAGTCTTTTTATAACCTCGTATCAGAAGTAATGTCTCATCCCTTTTGCTATATTCGATTCTCAGAATAGGTCAATAAGTCCAGGCCTCATTGAAAAGTCGAGGATTACACAAGGGTGTAAATACTGGGAGGCTGGGATCATTGGACGACTCCTCACGGGCTGCCTATCAGGATATAAAGGGTCAACCACTCTTTTAGAAACAAAATCTTTCTCTCATGCTGGGGGTGAAATCATTAAGACACAAAGAGAACTTGGGGAAAGTTCTAAGATCGCTTTTAGCAGAGACCAGAGTGTCTTCCAGGTAGTGACATGGTGGCTGAGTTGAGCCAGATGGTAGAAATCATTGCCATTGGCTGCCCCTCAGCAGGGGCCTGGTCATCTGCTCCCAGAGCTTTAGCTTTGGGGCTGAAGCAAATTGTCTGCACCTACCTTATATGGTTATGAAGGAAAGTTCATGAACGCCAACAAAGTTTTCCAATCCAGGGTTAACAGCCCATGCAGAAATCTAAAGAGGCATTCAAGGAAAACCAAATGCCTGACAGGCTGGCTTTGTTTCTGCTTTCCATGCGGGAGGATCTGTTATGCAGAAGTGTGGAGGGGGAAAAAAACCTCACCAGATCAGCCAGTAACAGGCAGCACCTGTTTCCAGCATCTCCCATATCTGGGGCTGTCCAGGCCCCCTAGATGGCTGGGCCTGAGCCTGTCACCTACCCCTAGGTATGCAAATCCTTGTAGTGAGTGGCCCCTTGTCTCTCCCTGACTCATACCCTCTATGAGGCTCACGACACAGAGAGGAGCACAGGGATGGAAGAGAGGTATTCTCATTTCTAACTGGGTGTCACCTCCTATGCTCATCTGTACCGTTAGACGACAGTCAAGTCTCCAGGACTCTTTTAGAGGCTCCTGGTCATTCCTGAACCACTCTGGAGTTGATTCGATTCATAAATATTGATCGGGAGCCTGTTATGACGAGGGGTCAGCTCCGGGCCGTGGATTGCCTCCGATGAAGTGGGTCAGGAAGAGACCAAGCTAGGACGTGGGTCACTCCAGTGGGCATGGTGCCAGGAAGTTGTCAGGCCAGAGATGACAGCTGGGGGTCAGCTCATTGGGAAAGAAATGTGCAGTTACCATGACCCCAAATGTCAGTCAAGGGCAGAGACTGACATGAGATCAAAGGGAAGACACACGTAAAACTCAGACTCTGCGTAAGACAGCCAAGGCTAACGCTCGGCAGTTCTGAGTAAACAGGGGAAATACGCAGAGCACTGGTCAGCGTGTAGAGGCCGGGAGCCAGCCTCCATTCCTGAAAGCAGGCGCCATGTCTGACTTGGTTAGTGTCCTATCCCCAATATCTGACACAATGCCAAACTCAGGTGCTCAGGCCAAGCAGGAGAACACAGGGGTGTATTCACCCATTAGATGCCTATAAACCAAGTTTTGGGGTCCAAGATGGGCATTGGGAAACAAGCAGGGAGTGTTCAGACCCAGGTCTGGAAAAGGCAACTCAGCCTCCAGAACAGGTCGATTGGGCCACCTGACAGCCCGTTCCAGTTATGAATGCTGATGCCAGGGCATGCTCAGGATTAACTGTAGAACTAATTAATTCCAGGATTAATCATTTCTGCTTCAGCCAGACTGAGGACTGAAGCCATGCCTGGCCTTTTCCCTGGGTATCACCTAGCACAGAGCCTGGTATGAAACACATGGTCAGTAACTGTGTGTGGAGGGAGCGACTGCTCCCAGAGAGAAGTGGGATCTACAGGGGAGAGAGCACAGGGCGAGGACCCAGGGAGTCCTCACAGGTCAATATGGAGATTTTTTTATTCAAGGTTTTAGCGAATCCGGCAGAACAAGTGGAGCCCAGGTTTCACATTGAGAGCAAGCAATAAGATGCCAGCCTTCTAGTCCATGTTCTATACCTTGTCACCGTCTTGGGTCTCCTACAGAATGGACAGAGGACTCAAATGACAACCATTCCCCTTTCCCAGGGCCTAATCTCCAGATTGTGGATATGTGAAGGCAGAAACCAAGTTAACAACTTCAACATGAGACTGTGAAATAGTCCCTCTACCCATAACTAGATGGGTGGCCTTGAGCAAATCATTTATCTCCACTGAGCAGAAACTTTTTAGTTTGATGTTATCCCACTTGTTCATTTTTGCTTTTGTTTTCTTTTGTTGTTGTTGTTGTTTTCAATTGGGGAATATTGGGGAAGAGTGTGTTACTCCAGGATCTATCAGACCCAAGTCAAGTTGTTGTCCTTCAGTCCAGCTGTGGAGGGCAAATCTCAGCTCCAAGCCCAGTCACCATTTTTAATCTAGTTTTGGGTGGCACAGCCCACCATCCCATGTGGCAATTGAACCAGCAACCCTGTTGTTAAGAGCTCACATTCTAACTAACTGAGCCATCCGGCCGCCCATGCTTTTGTTTCCTTTGCTTTTGGTGTCACATACAAAAAATCATTGTCAAGACCAACGTCACAGAGCCCACTCTCTCCTTTTTTTCTATGAGTTTTACGGTTTCCGTTCTTAGATACCAGTCTTTCATCCGTTTTGAGTTGAATTTTGTGTAAGGTGTAAGACAGGGGTCCAGTTTTATTCTTTTTGCATGTGGCATTCCCAATGTCTCAGCACCGTTTATTTAAGAGACTCTCCTTTTCCCATGGTATATTCGTGGCTCCTTTGTTGAAAAATAATTGACTATATATGGATGGGTTTATTTCTAGGCTCTTGATTCCATTTCACTGGTCTATGTGCCTGTTTTTATGCCAATACTATACTGTTTTAATCATTATAGCTTTTTAATATTTGAAATCAGGAGGTATGATGCCTCCAGCTTTATTCTTCTTTCTCAAGATTGCTTTGGCTGTTTGGAGTTTTTTGTGGTTCCATGCAAATTTTAGGATAGTTTTTTCTATTTCTGTGAAAAATGTCATTGAAATTTTGATAGGGATTGCATTAAACCTGTAGGTCATTTTGGGTAATATGGACATTTTAATAATATTAATTCTTCCAATCCATAAGCACAGAATATATAAAGGAAACCATCAACAAAATGAAAAGGCAACCCATGGGATGAGACAAAGCAGTTGCAAATCACATATCCGATGAGAAGATAATACCCAAAACGTATAAGGAACTGATAACAGTCAATAGCAGAAAAAACAAATAACCCAGTTAAAAATGGGCAAAGGATCTGACTAGCCATTTTTCCAAAGAGACATAGAAATGGCCAACAGGTGCATGAAAAGATGCTCAACATCACTAATCATCAGGGAAATGCAAATCAAAACCCCATGAGATATCACTTCACACCTATGAGAATGTCTCTCATCAAAAAGACGAGATAATAAATACTCGTGAGGATGTGGAGAAAAGAGAATCCCTGTGCACTGTTAGTGGGAACGTAAACTGGTGCAGCCACTATGGAAAACAGTGTGGAGGTCCCTCAAGAAATTAAAAATAGAACTACCATATGATCCAGCAATCCCACTTCTTGGTATATATCCAAAGGAAATGAAACCATAATCTCAAAGAGATAGTTGTACTCCCATGTTCATTGCAGCGTTATTCACGATAATAGCCAAGGGATGGAAACAACCAAAGTGTCCATCAGTGGAAGAATGGATCAAGAAAATGTGAGATTCCATAATAATGAAATACTATTCAGCTGTTAAAAAGAAGGAAATCCTGTCATTTGTGACAACATGGATGAACCTAAAATAAATTATTCTGAGTGAAATAAGTGAGTTGGAGAAAGACAAATACTGCATGGTACCACTTACATGTGGAATCTAAAAAAAAATTTTTTTAAAATGTGGAACTCACATAAACAGATTAGAGAAGTGGTTTCCAGGGCTGGGAGTGAAGGAAAAAAGGAGAGGTTGGTAAAAGGGTACAAACTTTCAGTTATAAGATGAATAAGTTCTGAGGATCTAATGTATAGCACGGTGACTATAGTTGATAACCTGTATTGCATCATTGAAATTTACTAAGAGAATAGAACTTCAAGTTCTCAGCAAAAATAATAAAATAAGAAACATGTGAGGTGATGGAAGAGTTAATTAACTCACTGGGAGGGAATCCTTTCACAATGTATACATATATCATATTACATTGTACACTTTAAATATCTTGTCAAGTATACCTCAATAAATCTGAAAAACAAAATAAAAACCACTTCCTTGTCTGTCAAATGAAGGCATTAGACTAGAAAGAAGATTCTGTGGTTCCCTTTCTTTTCTGATATTCTGAGATTCAATATTTCTGGTCTCTTTTGAAGAGGATACAGATTAGGATTAACCCACCATGAAAACATGCAGTGGCTCATCAGCTTCGAATGAGAACTGGAGTGGGCCAAAAGAAATGCTATATACACACCCTCTCCCTTCTGTTTCCATGGAGTTTGGTTCTCCTGGAACACTGTGTCTGTGGAGGAAGGTGAAGCATATTTCCTGTAGGCAGTTGCTTATGTCTCCTGAGCCCTCTGGGGAAGAGGCAGCATGACAAAGTTAGAAGCTTGTTGGACTTAAAAACCAGAAGACCTGGATGCTGGTCCCAAACCATTCACCCATCCTTTTGGGTCTCCATTCGCTCATCTGTAATGGACAGAATGCCCTGCCAACTTTACAAGATTGTTGGGAAAAGGCCTCTCTAAAACATTAAGTGCTAACTGGATGGTCATGTTGTTGGGAGAATCCAGTCAAAACGACTGGTAGGATGTGAGAGAATGTGTGAGGTCCATAGTTTGGAAACACAAAGAACTTCCTAAAGATTTGTAGATTCTCAAAAATGAAGACAAAAGCTGGATTTTGTGAGTCCGTCTGGTAAGAGGCAGCGTGGCACAGCTGTTGAATAAATAAAACTGAAGGATCAGTTGCAACTTTGCTATTTACTAGCTGGGTGACTGTGCATATCCCGCCACCTCTCAAGTCTGTCTTCTCATCCGTAAAATGGGCATAATCTTCTTGCCCTACCTACTTCCCCAAATTGTCACAGATCAAATGAGGTGATGTTTCTAAGAATGTGGCCCACAGTAAAGGCCCCCACACACTGGGCGTCGGTACTCCTGGGAGCGTGGGGTTCCTAGCAGGGCCTCCAAGTAACTACCCCTGGTAAGCCAGTGAGACACAATCCAACCTATAGCACCAGATGGAATAAGACAGATACTTACATGAGGTGATTTGTGAGCAACTACAAGGCTTCATATGCCCCCCCAAACTTTCCCTTTCCCGGCTTGGAATCCTTCCCTTTAGAATCACTTCTGTGGTGCACAATCAGACAGATGAGAGAGCCCAGAGCACAAGGGTGGCCAGGCAAGGAGCACAGAGGGGCTGGCGTCCAATCCCCCATCAGGGCTTGTGCCTGCCCAGAGGGACAGGTGCTTTTCGCTAATTCTCATGCATGACCTACCACAGGGACCAGCACCTCCCTCACCTGCGGGTTATTGGTTTAAATAAATGAATGTACCCTGGAACGGGAGAGTCCCTGCTTCTCCTTAGTAAATAGAATGCTGGGGAAATGAAATGCCAACAGTGAATTTCGTGTGTGTGTGTGTGTGTGTGTGTGTGTGTGTGTGTGTGTGTGTCAACCTTAGTCCTCCAGGGTGTGGCAGGAGAGGGTAGTATGAGGAGATCCATCCAGGAAGCCCAGCGTCAGCCCTGGGCAGCTGGCAGACATGGGTAAATGCTGGATGAGCGACCAGGACAGCAAGGCACCCATCTGAGTTCTGGGGGAAGAGGTAATGGAGGGGAGCTTGACTAACACAAACTTTCCTGACCTCAGAATCTTGCTAAAGGTCAGTCCTTCCAGCTTAGGCTACAGGGGAACAACTACAGTATGTTATTTTATGGGAGGTCACAGGGCTCCACCCTCTGACCTCTAAGATGAGCCCTCAGCCTTCCCCCAAAGTGCTTGCTTTAGCACGTCTCACCCCCTGTTCATTTTGGCAAAACCGTCACACTCTGAGTATTGCTGGTTGGCTTCAGTCAAACAGGAACAAGCAGCCACGGCCACTCCAAGGTCACTGTGGTCACACGGACTCTGCTGACTCCCCTGCCCCTCCCTCCTTTCCAAATGAGACACCTCATTGTCTGAGGCTTGTGAATCCTCCAGGGAGTTCTGGGAACTGGACGCTGGGCATGACAGTAGATGGCAGAATCATGGGAAGGGAAGGAGGTTTCCTTCGGGGAGGCAGCACAATAGCCCAGGGTGTAGCTTCCTCTAAACCTTGGCAGTGCAGCCTCCCAGTCAAGGGCACGCTCACCGCACAGCCCGAGGGCGGGTCTGCGGCCAGGCAGCTCCTCCAGCCCTTCCAGACAAGCAGAAGGGCCACAGCAAAGGGATTTCCTCCTGGTGGAATGAAGGCTCTACCTAACTCTTGCCCGTGGAATTCATCCCTTCACCTCTGGAGCCTGAGAAACCTATCCATGGAGAGAACAAAAGGAAGGAGGCATATATACAGGGCAAACTGCATACCCTCCCTGAACCTCCAGTTCTAAGGAAAGTGGAACAAAAAGCTACTTATTATAAAAGGTCTTTTTGGTCCGGATAAAGCTCTAAATGGGAATCCTTCAGAGCATTTGCAAAAGTTCCTCCAATTTAAATGCAGAATTGATCTCAAGGCCAAAGTCACCTCTTTTAAAGAACGGATACTATGTTAACACAAGAGTACAGCTGATTCTTCTAACCCTCATTTATAGCCCATTCTCATTTCTCATACTATTGTCTGTGCTTTTTCATATGTTTGAACATCCACCATTAGGAAGTGACTTTCTGTCTTTTTGATTACGGTTCCCCCTGGGGTTCTCTTAACAGATAAACCATGACCCAGGCCATCCCTAAAATTTGTAGGGCCCGGCACAAGAGTGCAAATAGAGCCCCATTTATATAAGTCTAATATTTGATCAAGCTAACAAACAAATAAAATGTCATACCATCCTATCTTGACAAGCGTATATTCACATGACTGAGAAGGCCAGGTTCAAACTTAGAACTCTCACCTTCCTTGGAATTCTGCTACATGGAGAGAGCTCATCCCCAAATACTCAGCCCTGGACTTGTGGACTTCTCTTCCCCATCCCCCACTCCACTTGTCCACATGCCAATCTCCATCCACACACTCCACTAACAGCCACCCTTCTGCCACCCGTTGCACAGACTGGCCATGCAGGCTGTGACCTCTACCTGTAATAGGATGGACCTGGGAAATAGTCCTGAAGAATGTTGGAAGCAGCCTTGCCATTCAGGCAGAGAATTCTAGGTACCCTAGAGATTCTCTAGGTACTCAGGAAACGTTCTAAAATTCTCTAGGTACCCAGAGAATGTTCTAGAAGAGGTTCTAAGGGCATTATTGTTATATAAAATCTGAATCCAGGAACTCAGTGCTCTCCCAGATCAGTCCCACAGTGTAACTTTGGGCAATCCACTTCAACTGCAAAATGTGGGGTTTGAGCCAAGGATTCTTAAGTGCCTTTACAAAACTAAAATCCTACCTTTCTACTCTGAATTATGCTCCAATAACAAGCATGGAGTACCAGTACCTACCGTGGGCCAGTCTCTGTGGTGAGTGCTTCTACATACACGATCTTGTTTAATCTATGATTCATTCCATCACTCCATACCCACTGCCCAGTCAGGCAAATTTAGGGCTCTCTGCCCAGGCTGGATGTCCAAAAGATCTCCAGGGATGGACACTAAAAATGATGCAATGCTAAATTCAAGAGCATCCAAGAGGAAACAGCCACGATTCCGCTGACAGACCCACAGTTTACCTGCAGCAGCAATCATGAAAGGCTGGCAGAGAGGTGGACACTTTGTAACAGACCCAGGAGAGAACGGGTGCCTCCTGCCTCTTCTACCAGGTGGGGAGGGAGCTGTTTAGGGCTGCACGACAGACGCTATTTCATGCTTACACACAAATTGAAAACTCTTGGGTCGTTACATTTGTTTTTAAAGCCAGGTAAAGAGAACAGCAGTGGGAAAGGGAAGCTCTAATTGAAGGAGGCATGAAGGTCGATCTCACGATTCTTATGTTAAGACTGAGGCAGGCCTGTGGGCTTTTGGAAACAAGGCTTCCCATCCTTTTTCGTTTTCCCTAAGATTCTCTAGAGCTTCACAGTCCCCAGTCTTGAGGTCAAGTTGACTCATGTACCTCTTATCTTTGGTTCGTTGGCCCTCCCCAGGTCATGACTTACTATCTGACCTTGAGCAAGCGTCTTAATTCTTTAGGCCTCAATGTTCTCAACTGTAAAATGAGCCTCCTGAGAGCTAAAGGAGATAACACCCGTTAAGTGCCTGGCACAAAATAAGTGGTCAGTAATTGCTAGGTGTTAGTATTTTCCTCTCACATGGGAAAGCAACACAAACAGCCAATTTGGAGCCAGATCAGCCCTGCTCTCTTCCCTGATAAACAACGTGCCACTCCTTCCCTGAAGACATCGATCTTTGGCATGTCACGTCAGGCACAAGGCAGCCTGTAGTCACACAGCAGAGTCGGTCAGCTAACCACACTGTATCCCCGCGCCCTCGTCAAATATTAATACAGTGTATAATGTCTTCTGAACATAATACCCCACGTCTCTAACACAAGCCTGCCCTTCTCTGACCCCGGGGGAGGAGGAGAGTCTTTCACATCCCTTAAGTGACTGCACACCTAGTAAATCTTGCCCTCCTCATCGGGGCAAACATCATGTGTGCCATGCCAGCCCTTTCATAGCAGAATGAAAACGCCAGCTGTCTGCGTTTGGATTTTTCCTACTAAGCCAGCTCCCCAAGAAGGGAAGGGAAGAAGATGAAACTAATGTTGGAAGTACGTCCTCTGTGCTGAGCACTGGACAGAGGGCTACGTGTGCATGCCAACTTAATCCCAACAGGAATCCCATAAAGTGGGCGGTACTGACTACAGTTTATAGATGAGGGCGCTGAGATTTAAGGGCATGAACTAAGTAACTTACGCAAGTTTACATTTGTCCAGGGTGCAGTTGAGATTTAGATCAGCATCTAAACTCTGTGCTTCTGATGATACTTCTCAGGAAATGAGAACTGAGGGCTGGGAAATCCCCACAACCCCAGGGGTCTGTTCCTGGGACCCCTGCCTGAGGTCAGGCCCACTTAGCCGTGCCCCTTTCCTCGAAGGCTAGTCAGAGTTGAGCAAAGTCAAACCTGTAAATTCTATTGGCCTCTGCCAAGCAATCCCGACCCAAATGACATCTCCTAACACTCAAAACCAAACCTCGTCTTTAGCTTTTTCTTTTTTTCAGCTTCTTTGTAAATAAAATTACAACTATTCCTTAAGAATCTCGACTAATAATAGACATTTCTTGAGCTGTCCCTGTGATGGGGCCCTGAGCTAGGAGGGGGCAGGATGGGACATAGGTGTGGCACGTCCACTTCTTAGCACAGTTTAAAATCTGTATTGCCCTGGAGTTATTTAAAATCTACATACAGGAATCATCATAATAATCCATGTTACTTATAAAGTGCATTAGAATTTAGACATTAACTCCACATTAGGAAACAAAGGAAGATCATACACTCCTGAGATTTTCATGACAGCCCTATGAGGTCAAGTAGAGATTATTGTAAGGAATCTTGGTCACAAAGTAATTAAGGTGACTGTCCCAGCGTCACACAGCTATGTCATAGCTAAGTCAAGACTGGAATCCAGGTCTATCTTACAAATGATATAAACCACCATTTTAGAGCCAGCCATTTTAAAGATTTAAAAAAAAAAAAAAACCAAAAATAAAAAAATAAAAAAAATAAAAACCAAAAACCTGAGGCAGAGAGAACTGGAGTGGAGTGGCTCGCCTAAGGTCACACTGGCTGGCATTTGAGCCAAAGCAGGTTGGCCCCAGAGTGTGAGTGCTTCATCGTTATACTCTTCCTCTGTAAGAACTAAATTTCCACACCACGTCCCCCTCCCCTGGGGAAGCAAAAACCTAAGTTCTGTCGCTTTGTGATCCTCTTCCCTTTTCTCTGAGGTGTGTTCGTTAGGGGGGCTTGCGAAGTGCTGAGGGGCATCTCATCCTCAGGTGTGTGTGGTGTCTTCGACCCATCGAGGCTTCAGTGCGCATGCCCCACGCGGTTGCCCTGTTTGTTCTCTGTGCTGCCCTCCAGCAGGGTGCTTCATGCTCAGGGCAGGGAACTCAGTCCCCTATTCTGTGCCCTGCTGGGCCTAGGAAACTCTGTGAGGCTAGCCAAGGCCTCTTGCGCCAAGGCTTACCACGTGGCCAGCTCCTCTGGAGGTCTTGCTACCTGCCCTGGGCTCCACTGCAGGGAGTAGAGGCCAGGCCCCTGTCTCTGGGCCCACAGCCTCTCAGCTTCCCTCTCTCACCATCAAGTTCAGTTCTCTTGCTCTTACTCAGGTGTTTCCCCAAACCTTCTTCTGTGCCCAGAGTCCCCTCTGGTCTCCTAAAGATAAAGTTTGTGATGCCCCAAAGAGAGGAAAACGCCTTTGTTTCTTCCTTTGCACTGTCACATCCCCCTCATGAGGTGACAGGCTCAGAGAGGCCAGGATGCTTAAGGAGGGGTGGGGGTTATGGCTGGGGAGTGAAATGCTTGGGGAGAAGGGAAAAAAAAACCTTGATTAATACAAAAAGCATATAACTATCTACATTGTGGGGACAGAGCCAGAGTGCAGTTCCCAGGCTCTCGCCCTCACGTGGAAAGGTGCTGGCTCAGGTAGTAAATGGCCATCACTGTGATTGGATGGCCATCAGCTGTGGCTAGTTGGCCGTCAGCTGTAACCAGTGAGCCATTGGCCACGAATATAACTGCCGTGGCTACGCTAGCAGAACAATGGGGGCTAGCAAGGAGATGGTGGCTGAGCTAGCAAGCGCGGATTGCAGTTAGCACGGCGGATTGCAGCTAGCAAGTGAGGTTGGTTGGTTGGCAGAGAAGCGGACGGCGGGTTGCAGATCGTGTGGCTCCTGCTTCCTGTGTCTCCAACCCAGCCACCAGCGAGAATATAGTGGTGTGACTCCCTTACCTATGGCTCTGTGGGTGTTCCTTTTTGGCCTCACCATGTCCTGCGTTCTTATGTGGGGAGCGGGACCTGAGACCCCACATGACACCCTGCATGACGCAGCATGCAGGGTACGGCACCGGCCAAACCTCTGAAGGGCGGTGGAGCAGTTTGTGCATATGGACACTCAGTCTGAGGAAGACCAGGAGGAGCAGCTGCTGGAGAGCTGGACCCCCGTGGAGAGGTGGGAAGATGTGGATGGTTCCCCAACCAGCATAGGCTGGAGAAAGCGAAGGTCAGCATAGGCCAGAGAAAGCGGAGGTTGTTGCGGACCTGTGGGCTGGGAAGTGCTTGCTGAGGCCCTCACCCCCAGGTTGGGGAGGACTTGGAACCATTGCCCTGCGAAGAGGGCACACATTGTGAGGCTAACGCACAGCCCTGGCGAATGACTGTGGACTATGGGGAATGGACTCCATCCCTAATTTGATGGACCGCTTGACTGTTTGCTTGGGAACGTACCACCATGCAGTGGAATTGGCGGATGTTTGCTTTTGTGTCTCGACCGGCCGCCATCGAGAATATGTAAGCACCTTGACTGTGAGTAGCTGTTGTTCCAGCACAGTACCCTGAGAAACCCTGGCTGAGCCCAGGAAGTCTGGCTGTGCCCACAGAGAGTGGCAATGCCCTGAGAACCTTGGCTGAGTCCAGGAAGTCTGGCTGAGCCCAGAGAGAGTGACAGTGCCCTGAGAGGCCCTGGCTGTGTCCAGGAGGTCTGGCTGTGCCCAGAGAGGATGGCAGTACCCTAAGAACCCTGGCTGAGCCCAGGAAGTCTAGCTGTGCCCAGAGAGAGTGGCGGTGCCCTGAGAGGCCCTGGCTGTGTCTAGGAGGTCTGGCTGTGCCCAGAGAGAGTGGCAGTGCCCTGAGAGGCCCTGGCTGTGTCTAGGAAGTCTGGTTGTGCCCGGAGAGAGTGGCGGTGCCCTGAGAGGCCCTGGCTGTGCCTAGGGAGACTGGTGGTACCCTAAAAAGCCCAGTAAATCTGGCTGTGCCCAGAGAGACTGGTGGTGCTCTGAGAAACCCTGGCCGTGCCCAGAGAGCCTGACTGTGTCCAGGATATTGCATTCACCTCCAGGCTCCTCGCACAGGGCCCCTCGCGGAAGACGCTTGTCGCGTAGATTTTGAGGCGAGACCCTGGAGGGGTGGAATGTGGGGAGAGAGCCAGGAGTACAGTTTCCAGGCTCTCACCCTCATGTGGAAAGGTGCTGGCTCAGGTAGTAAATGGCCATCAACTGTGATCGGATGGCCATCAGCTGTAACCAGTGAGCCATTGGCCACTAATATAACTGCCGTGGCTACACTAGCAGCAAATGGCGGCTAGCAAGAAGATGGTGGCTGAGCTAGCAAGCGCGGATTGCAGTTAGCAAGTGAGGTTGGTTGGTTGGCAGAGAAGCAGATGACAGGTTGCTGATCGTGTGGCTCCTGCTTCCTGTGTCTCCAGCCCAGCCGCCAGTGAGACTATAGTGGTATGACTCCCCTACCTATGGCTCTGTTGGTGTTCCTTTTTGGCCTCACCATGTCCTGCGTCCTTGCACAGGGAGCGGGACCGCAAACCCCATTCCCCGCATGACACCCTGCATGACATACATATTTACACATACATATTGAGAGAGATCTGAGAGAGTGAATTTAGTAAGGCTTCACAGAATAAATGTATTTGAGGGAGGTCTTATAGCAGGGCTGTCCAAACATTTTTCAACGTTTGTCACCAAGGGCCATATGCGGTAAACTACACAAACAGCCGGGCCACTCACTCGAGGTGAAGTCCGTATTGCCTCACCTGGTTTATTTAAGTAAATTGAATATATTTTTGGAATTTGCTGCGGGCCAATTAACAATGGAGTGCGAGCCGCAGTTGGCCCACGGGCCGCAGTTTGGACACCCCTGTCTTATAGCAAGTAAACACTGAACAACCAAGAGGAGAGAAAGGATAAATATTTCCACCCAATAAGCCAAGGAATAATGAAGGATACCACCCCACCCCCAACACACATACACACACACACACACACACACACACACACTCACACAGCCAGAGAAATTGAGGGTTTCCTTCATGCTTACAGTAAAGGTGAGACAACTAACATCACTTATTTTTGAGCACCTACTATGTGCCTGGTACTGAGGATTCAGCTGAGAACAAAACTCAGAGATGAGCAGCAAGTCCAGGACTGCTGAGAGGCCAAGAGGACCAACATTCCAGGTGGATGCCATGGCCACGTGTCCTCAAGAGCCACGGGCTCCCAGAATGAAAGGTAGACATGCGGTCACATAAGGAGAGCTCCTGGCAGAGGGCCAGCTCCCAGTGAGCACTCAGCAAACCGCAGTTGCTGTAACGATTATCACATGAGTCTTCCCCACTCGGGAGCCACATGGCTATTTGGACTCACTGTAGGCACAGGCGCTTGGTGGCCCCCTGGACATGTGTCTCCCTGGGTCCTCAGGCCCTTGCAGCCCCAGATGTTAGCCTTGGCTCAAGCCTAGGGAGAAACCTGCTTCCCAGCACGACCCACACATTCCTTCTGGGTGGAATGCCTTTATATGGCCAAGTTCAAGTCCTGTGGGCAGGGACTTAATTAACTCTTTACATACCTTTACAAAACCCTGCCTGGGAGAACAATTCCTCCTTTATCTGCAGAAAGTGCTGATGCCACGGGAATGTTTTTATTTGGTTATTATTCCATCTCTTCTTGAGGAGATCCTGTTATGCCACTTAACCAGGGCAGGGAACTGTCTAAGCACCTTGGGACAGGACTGAATAATTTCGGGGAGGAAGGGAGAGTTTGTTTCGCTGGGTTTGTGGTCGGCAAGAATGTCCAGTGCCTGCTAGCCTGCTATGTGCAAAGCATGGGGTGAGGTATACGAAGTTGGAACAATGCAATTCTTGATTTCAAGGTTGCCCCTAATACACGAGGGTAAACAAATAGTGGTGACTAAAACAAACAAAAAAATCCCAGTAATCTGAAAGGAGGGTGACCCCTTAGTCCAACAAGTGCTCATACAAGCCTGAGTTTTGAAGCAGAGGTCTAACTAGAAAGGGAAGAGTCAGATGCAATTATTTGATCCTCTCCCACCCCCACCCAAGTGACCGGATGAGGCCAGAGCATGAGAGAGGATCCCCGCTTATCTGTGACACACCCTCTGAGCTGCGGTCACCACCAGACTGGCCTGTGTAACCCAGCTGCCTTTATCAGGAGCCCTGTCGGACACAGCGAGAGAGGGTCAGCCGAGCAAGAAGGTGACAGGGTGTTTCCAGGTCCCCATCAGGAATATGAAAAAGCTCAAGCTGCCACTAGACTATAGCAAGCAACTTTTAGAAGGTTTCCCTGGTGCGAGGGTGTCTACTTCAATCCATGCTAGGAAGGACTACCATTCTGAACGCTCTCAAAGCCAGTTTGAATCATGTCACTGTCAGTCCCTCCCCTGCCCGAAGCTTCAGTGGTCACTTCCCACTGCCCGGCTATTCCAGCTTCTCAGCCCAGCGTCCTGTACCCTTCACCATCTGACAGCAGTTTACCCTTCTAGCTGCACCCCAGTACTCATCCCACCTAGAATACCTGGCTCTACTTCTTGAAGTCTTGCCCTCTCTTTCAGGGCAGCCTCAAATACCCTTTTCATCCTAGAGGCTTCCCTGCTGCTCCCCCTTCCTGCCCACCCTACCCCATCTCCTGAAACAACCCTGCAACTGATACCTGCCTGGTGTCACTTGTCACACTCCACCGAGCACTGGGCCTCCCTTACTCTATTAACTTGGAAGCTCCCTGAGGTCAGTCTCTGTCGTGCTGCTCTCTGTCTCCCTTCACCAGAATCCCACACATTGAAGGACCCGGACGGCTGTGCTTTCGTCCCCTCCACGCCTCTCGCCGTCCCTGTTTCCCACCACGATCCACACGTGCTTCCTCTCACAAGGCAAGTGGTCAGGGCCACTTGAAGCCCACGGGGGTGATTCTTTGTTGTTGTTTTGGTGGCTGAGCTTCAGCATTCATGTAGAATTAAATTGCTGTGAAGTCCTAATGGGCCCCTCTCTCCTCCTTACCTTGAAAAGCTTGGTTTATCATTTGGTATAAAGCAAATTGTCCAGGGAGCCTGCAGGGGCATCCCTTCAGTACTGACTTTCGACTCAGAACTTTCCTCAGGAGTTAGGCTCGCTCCTGAATCCAGGAAGCCTTGTCTCCCCAGGTTTCCTTGCGAGGTGCCTCCCCCAGGTCTCATCCCACCTCTCTGATTACAACCCAGTTGACTTGTCTGCCAGTGCCTCTTCCTCCAGCCCCCCAGTCCCTTTGGTCCTCAAGCTCTCTTCCCTCCTTGATGAGCTCTCCTCAAAGGATGGGCTCACTGCGGTAGCTCCAACCATCTCTTCAAAGGAGCTGACCCCCAAACTCAGGTTCCTATCTCCCAGCAGCCCTCTGGGCGTTGGTGCTTGTACATGCAATTAGCCTCACAGAGTCCTCATGCTATCGCCCCCAAAATACTTCCATTCCTTTGCAAATTTAAATCCAAAAGTAAAACTATAGCCTCCTCCTGGACAGCTCTGTTTCTGCCAACACTGCTCCAGGCAAGTGGGGCCTCAGAAACCTCACCCCTGGCCCCAGAATGCTCAGACTCACTTTCAGAATTCATTCCTGAACAGTTTTTCCCCTACTTATGCCTGTTTCCCCACTAGCCTTGCTGCTGCCACCCGTCCCTCCAGTACCATGCACAGAGGGACCTTCTTCCCTGCTGTCAATCTCCTTGCTATTTCCCAGCCTCCGGCTGTGGGTCCCTCCTTTACCAAGTATGTCTACAGGCTGAAGATGGAGTAACAGACCCCTGTGTCCTCGCACTGTTCCCTGCTCAGGGCAGCCCTGACCTGACTTAGGTACAGCTCAGACAGATGCCCTCAGTTTTCCAGGCCGGAAAGCCCAGAAACTCCTCCCTGTCCTTCAGTGCCCCTAGCCATTCGCTCTTCTGGTTAAATGACTCTAGAATCTCCCTCTTTGGTTGCATCACCCTTGTTTGTCATCCCCCTCAAACATTCATCCCAGACCAATTCCTCCCGCGCTTCACAGGCTCCGCAGAGCTGCAGTCCCACTTCCATTCTAGTGCTGAGCACTTGGCTATGAGACTGTTCCCACCACACTCTGAGCCTGGAGATGGGCTCATCAATCCTGTATCCCGAGTATCGAGCAAAGGTCTCTTCACATAGAAGGTGCTCAATAAATGAAGATATACTGGATGAGTGCCTGCCTGCCTGCCTGCCTGCCTGCCAGCCATGTGCAAAACATGATGGGAAGTGCTAGGTAAACCCAGCTCCCCTACCCCCTTGGAATGGATGGAGATGGACACGCAAGATGGGTAATAGCAGCAGGACACCAAGGGAGAGGGCCACACTGAGTGCAGTAGGACTTCTAAAACAGAGGAGGTGGCCAGAGGCGGCGCCTTTCCTACAACCAGCTTCATCTTGATTATACATCTACCTTCCCCGCTCAACCAAGGGTCGGCAAATTTTTCCTATAAAGACCCAGATAATAAATATTTTGGACTTTGTGAGTCATATAGGTTCTGTTACAACTACTGGATTTCACTATTGTAGCATGAAAGCAGTCATAGACGATATGTAAATGAATGGACATGGCTGTGTTCCAATAAAACTTTCTTTACAAAAACAGGCACTAGGCCAGAATCGACCCATCGGGCCATAGTTTTCCCATCCCTGCTCCAAACTGTCAGATCCCTAAAGGACTGATAAGCTCTTATTTGTCTCAGTGCCTTTACTTGTAGCCTTGAGGCCAAGCTCAGAGTTTAGCCCCAAGAGGTCTCAAATAATTAATAAATAGCAGTAATGATAATAGCATCCTTTTATTAAAGCCTTACTGGGAGTAAAATACTTAGAGCTCCCTAAGGAGGGTATTTATTATTCCATTTTACAGATGAGGAAAATGAGAGATGAAGTAGCTTGCCTGCCTACCTGGTAAGTAGAGAGCACAGATTCCCATCCAGATCTGGGCACAGCAAAACCGCCACGCCATGCCACGCCACATGTACTTGCAAAAGTTAACTGGATTGAATGTGAGTGGTGCAGGTGAGCTAGGTGTCTTCTCAGCAAAGTCTGCAAAAGAATTGTCCAATACTAGCCTGGCTTTCCGTGCAGTCAAGGCCTACCCTGCCGGGCTGTGGGGAATTTGACAATTTGACAAGCTCATTTGTCTTCTCCTCACTTGCCCCAAGCCAGTCCCCAC
Organism: Rhinolophus ferrumequinum; assembly: GCF_004115265.2. NCBI lineage: Eukaryota > Metazoa > Chordata > Mammalia > Chiroptera > Rhinolophidae > Rhinolophus > Rhinolophus ferrumequinum. The sequence continues at coordinate 52,278,631 of NC_046296.1, read as the reverse complement.
AGCTGCTCTGGCACACGCAGCATGAGGCCTCTGAGCAGGAACAAAGCCTGCTTGGGGGGCTGGGCCCTTTTGTGCTGTAAGAACCTGTCTCTCCACTAATTCTCTCTCAGGAGCCCAAAGACTGAAGACGACTGTGAATGACCTTCAGGCTGCTGGAGTGGGGCCACCTTCCCAGGCTCTTCAAGAGCCAAAGGAATTTATGGGAGGAGGAAGAGCAGGAGGTAGGCTCAAGGGCCAGGTCTGAGGTTACTTACTTACTTCCTATTCCCCAAATCTGCCTCAAATCATAGTAGGATCCCAGGCCTTGAAAGCACAAAGATGGAAACGAAGGAAGTGGATTTAGGAAGCAGGACGCAGGGTAAGGACCATGTCTTATGAGGACCAAACCATCCTCCAACACTTCCAAGAGTGGGAACAATGTGAGGAGTCCAGGTTGAAAGTAGGTAGATTAGGCTTGCAAGTACACAACAGAATTTAATCACGACACGTCTAGGAGCCACTAAAGCATTTGGGCTCAAACAACTGAGACTGTGACTTTGGAAAAGCTCCCTGAAGCAGTGGTCAGGAAGACTGGAAGAAGGCACTTAGTAGGCTTTTGCCATAGGTGAGCTGTGTGACAGTGGCGGGAACGTCCCCTTGCTAGTACTACCCATGCTCCTCACCTGTTCCACTTACTCTATTCTTTCATTCATTCAACAAATACTGACTGAGTCCTCGTACTATATACAGGCAGAGCTACACACGGATATGCCTGCTCCATTCTCTCCCTTCCCCATTTCTCCCCTTTCCTTCCCTCCCTTCTTCACACCTCTCAGTCTCTCTTCCCTTTCACCAGGTCCTTGCTTCCCTGATTTCCACCTTTGTGAGGCCCGACCCCCATCCTCTCCCAGGGAAGGGAGCCTGGCAGAGTCACTGAAGCCCAGAGGGCATGTTGCCTATCTAGAACTTGCACAAAGGGCCCCAGAGCTCAAACTGAGCAGCAATGTGGTCTGGCCGACCAAGCACATGTACCTGGCTCTCTCCATCTGGATTAAACTTACACACCACACAACCTTACCTCATGATTAACTTGAAAAACAAAAAGAAATACAACACCTCCTCCAAAGTCAACATCAGTGACCTTACCCCTCAGAGGAAAGTCACTGAACTAAACTAGTATATCAGTCAGGGTCCAACCAAGAAAACAGAAACCACTATGAATATTAACAGCAAAGGGGATTTAATGCATGGAGTTGGTTACATGGGTGACAGAGGAGCTGGGAAATCTACAGGGGATGATGAGGCAACCCAGAGCAGCTGGAAGCAATAGCCACCCCCGAAGGGCTAAAGGGACAAGGGGAGAGAGAGAGAGAGAGAGAGAGAGAGAGAGAGAGACAAAGTTACCTGAGCCCTGGGGTCAGGGGCGCCTGCCAATAGCGAGAATAGTAGCAGGCCTATCTGGAAGAAACTAGAGACCCAAAAAGAGTCACTGCCAGAAATACCACTAGAGGCTGAGAAAGACAGGGAAAAATAACCTTGTTTCTCCCCCTTTAGTTTCCCGTTAATACCTCCCATTGGTCAAATCCAGCCGGAAACCAGCCTTCCTGTGGTTCAGACCAAGGAACAGATCTGGGAGCGAACGGGCTCAGGTGGTTTGGCTTTACCTTTTCTCTTACCACGCGTGTACCTGTGCCCAGCCTCCAGAAGCCCACCTTCCTTTGCCTTTGATCCACACCTTTGGGGCGTGGAAATCAAAGAGAAACCACTTTCATCCTGGAGGCCACATACCATCAGTCTGAGCTTCATTCCACACCCCCTTGGATGGAGGGTTATTGATGTTCAGACTCACTTGTTTTCCTTCTTTCCTTCCTTCCTTCTTCCTATACACCTAATTTACTCATTTGATCACTTGTGGATCACCCTCTTTGTGTCAGGCTCTGTCCTGGGCACTGGGGACCTACTGGAGAATGAGAAATATGCCCTGCCCTCCAGGAGTTCACAGTCTATCTGTGACAGTGTCACATAAACAGACGTTTGCACCACAGGTCCATATACAACCCACAGAAGGAGAGAAGGGATGACAGGTCTGCCTGAGGGGTGGTCGGGGAAGTCTCACAGAGGAGCTGATGTTTAAGCGGAATCGTGAAGAACATTTCACAGTTAAGTAAACAGATGTAGGGAGCAGCGTAAGCAAAGCCATGGAGGCAAGAAAGAGAATTCTAATACAGTGAGGCAGAGGGTATGACAGTCTGGTCAAGGACAAGGTGACATTGAATAGGCAGGGCTGGTTGCTGGAGAGCCATGTGACAATATTTCTCCTGAAACTATCAAAGGGTTTTCAGCAAGAGAGAAAGCTTCTCAGCACTGAGCTTTAGAACGATCGCTCTGGCTACAGAATGGAGGAGGGACGGGGAGTGAGACCTGAGGTTGGAGACAGGAGGAAAGCTGGTGTCCTCGCAGAAGCCCACACAAGCAAGAGAGGGTGAAATCAGCGTCCCTGGGAGGGACTCACGGGACCTCCTTATACAGGCACCCCTTGGAGACATTGCAGGTTTGGTTCCAGCCACTGCAAGAAAGCAAGTCGTAATCTTTCTGCTGGTGGAGGGTCTTGCCATCAATTTGTAAAAAATGCAACGTCTGTAAAGCTCAATAAAGCAAAGCACAATAAAATGAGGTCTGCCTGTAGTCAAGGTTTGATTCTGTGGAGGGAGGGAGAGAAGGAAGGAAGGAAGGAAGAAAGGAAGAAAGGAGGAAGGGAAGAAAGAGGGAGGGAGGGAGGAAGGGAGGAAAAAGAAAACCTGTTTGGAGAAAGTCAAGTTTTTTTCCAGTAAGTCCGTTGTCAGGGGCTCAGGTTGCTAAAGCTACAGAGAAAGTGGAACAGCCCAGAGCTGAAAGGAGCTTTGGGGGAGGTGGGTGTAATTGGGCAGGTTGCTCCCTCCTCCAGGCCCAGAGAGCCAGGTTTCTCCCACCTGCCCTGCCAGGGCTGCTGTGGGGACTGGGCTAAAGGGGGCTGCTCCGCCTCCAGGAAGGCCTACGGGGTTCACACGGCAACAGCACAGCAGAGAGGAGGCTTTAGGGCCTTGGCTATGTGTGAGGTGCCCGGCTGGGCAGCTGGGTGTGCACCTCCTTGGTTACTCACCCTGGCACCTGGGCAACATGCCAGGTAGCTCAGAGCTTTCCCGTTATGCAGGGTTACAGATTCCATTCACCCTTTTAACCTGTTTTAGGCCACGGAGGGTGGCTTTTCTGGATCTCTACTCTTCTTTGCCCTGTGTAACCAAGCGGCTTTTTTTTTTTCCTTTTTTTGAAAAATTTTGTCATCAAATGACTTGACTACCATCACCTGTAGCTTCTTGAACAAATTCGGAGAATGAGGGTGGAGAGAGTTGCACTGCAGCAAGAAGCCCAGCAGTGGGGGCTCAATTTATTTTCCAAGACCTTGAGTTAATGTCTTGACCCTAGAATGCAAAATGAAGCCACATGGCCTAATAGGGTCTGAGGACTGCACGTGACCAGGAGCTCCAGACACACGTTCCTTTGACTCTATTTCCCTAGACCAGGCCCAGCACAGGCCAGCTTTGTAAGAATTGCTCTTACAAATCACATCCAACCTCCCTCCTACTCTGACATGCAGATGTCCCTACCGCCTTAGATGTCCCTACAAGGTTGAGTGCTTCTAGAGGTAAAAGTTCAGGGAGCTGAGGCCAGTTGAATCGTGGGTCCTCCCAAGAACAGACTCTGAGAGGCGAGGATAGGGAAGTGATGGGGTACCCAGAAGTAAAGAAACCAGAGGAGCAGAAGACAGGAAACTGGGAGTCATGCAGGGGTGAGGACTCTAGGGATGACGGAGCCAAGATCTGATTAAGTTTCCCTAAGACAGCCTGAGTCATGAGGGCTGCAGCTGAAAAACAGCAAGGAGGAAATCAAGGCTAGAGCTAGAGAAGCCTCTGGGGCAAATGACCGAGGCAGGGAGGATAGAGAAGAAGAAATCGATTATTGTCAACATTACCTGTTGAGCTCCCACCTGAGCAGAGACCATGCAAGACACTTCCCAGTCCTTGCAGATCTCTGCTCCCTGGTCCCAGGGGTTTATCTATGCCTCACTGTCGTGCAGGGAGTCACGTGGGGTCTCTGGTCCCGCTCCCCACATAAGAACACAGGACATGGTGAGGCCAAAAAGGAACACCCACGGAGCCATAGGTAGGGGAGTCATACCACTATATTCTCGCTGGCGGCTGGGTTGGAGACACAGGAAGCAGGAGCCACACTGTTCGCAATCCACACTCCGCCACACTCACTTACTGAATGTGACATCCCCACGTATTACCTATGGGGCCTTGTGCAACTTAACCTCGCTGCACTTGGGTTTCCTAATCTGTAAAATGGGGGTCATAATCATCTCTACCTAACAACGTTGTTGTAAGGATTAAATAACAATATGTGGGAGGAGCTTCAACCAGTGTCTGGCACATAGTAATTACTCAGTAAGTGTGAAGTATGCTGACTTTCATTCTCATCTGCATTTTAAATGTGAAATACATGGCTCCTATCCTAAGTGGTGGGAAGCCTCACCCCATTCTACAACTAGGAAAAACAAGGCTGAGGAGGTCAAATACTTGCTGAAACCACACCACAAATGGATTTGGGAGCCAAGAGTCAAAAGCAGATCTGCTGTGGGTTCTTTCCACTCTTTGTTCATTTCTCCTGGTCCTGGGATCCTTTATAGTGACAATGGCAGGAAGCAGCCATGGGCTGGTGTGAAGATCACAGCATGGAGTCAGAACACCTGGATCCCAGGTCCTACCTGCGAACTGGGTGACTTGGGACACATCACTTCAATTCTCTGGACCTCAGCTCCCCCATGTACAATAGAAAACAGTGTCACCCGGGAGGGGTGTAATGAGGAAGGGAAAGCTATCAGGGTGAAAACACCAACACAGAGCATCTTCTGTCTTGTCGCAGACATGATGGTTCTAAATCTTCTTCCCACTACATGTGGATCTCTCACTCCTTTGTTTTCTGGCTCCCTCTCTTCACCCCCCTGCCCTAGGAAATCATTTTGACCTCGATTTCTGAAATAGTGTTCTGCTCTTTGCTCACTCTTTGTGCTTATGTTTTCTTACGCTGGAAATTTCCATCTACCTCCAAGGTTCCAATCCCTGTTTGTAGTTAGTAGTTAAATTTGTGCTTGTACCTGGATCTTTAGCTGGAGAATTAAAACACTGTCTTATTCCAAGGACCAACACCAAGCAAAATGCGGGGTTGGGTAGAGAGCTCCAGCCTGCTGCCACCTTCCTCGTCCCAGGTCCTGGCACCTGAGATCCTTAGGTTTGCTCTCCCTCTAACCCAAACTGATCTCTGCACAGAAGCTGAAATTCCTTTCCACTCAGGTGAAAGAAACAGATATTTGAATGAGGGTGAGAAACTTCTGCCCAAGCAGTGAACTCTCCCTGCAGAACTTCACTTTGGTGAATCTCCAAGAGGAAGATGCTTGATTCTGAGCACAAGAAATACAGCACGCGGGCTGCTGGGACCCACCTGTGCATCTGCCAGGCTCTGGCAAAGTCTCTGGAATGTTTCCTTGCTTTGGAGGCAGTACTGTAGTCATACTTGCCACGCCCATGACATCTCTTATCTTTGTATCTTAAAGAGCTCTGGGAATGTTAATTAATGCAAGATGGTCTAAAAAAGCAGACTTGCAGGCGGCAGCCTCCAACATCAACTGAAGTTCCTTTTATACTTAGAAGCCTCCATTAAGAAAGAAATTCAAGGATTCCAAAGCCCATGTCAGCCCTTGTCCCTGCAAAGAGGTAATATGCCTCCAGTGTTTTGGGTCACAGTTTTAGTTACTCTCCTGGCTGATTTCTAAAAAGCATTTCCTTATTATTATTCCATGTGTGTCAGACACCCATCAGCATATGGGTTCAGGTTCCAGCTCCCAATCCCAATTGCATGATCTTGGGCAAGTCTTGTGAGCTTTCTGCCTCAATTTCCTCATCTATAAAAGGAGATAGTAGTTTCTAACTCAGGGGATTGCTGTGAGCCTTAAATGAGGTAATATCGGCAAAGTACTTAACCTCAATGCCTGGTACTTACAAGCACTCCTAAAAGTCGGTTCCCCTCCGCCTTCCTTCTCCACATCCCCACTCCTTTTCTACACAGCACTGTAGAGAAATAAACAGAAAACTGTGTTCAAGGCTCTCCAGTACCTTGTGTTCTAAAAGGAGATACATTTAATTATGAAAAACCTCAGGCACACATTCCTTTTGTTTAAAGACTTCAAATGTTCACTTTTACCCTTTCCTACCCTTCACCAGGAAAAAGACAAAGAGTGAAAAACAACCAAAGAGAAAGCTGTGGAGAGCTGTGTTTGCCGGTCACTGTGTTAGACACACCACATAAACAGACTGCTTTCAACAAAGAGATTGTCTACAGTCTGCAAAGTGGAGTTATTAACCTGACCAAAGCTGCAATGTAAAGAAAGAAACCAGCCAAGTGTTCCCTCCTTTGGCAGTACCATGACAATTTAACAGTCAGTTGGTGGGGCTGGCATTCATCTCAAGATCACAGTAACAGAAATCGTGTCCAGTTCTTTATGGCCTTCTTTAATCTACTCTGACCCAGGTTGGTGGGAAAGGTCAATAACCGCCACTGGACTTGTCTGTCAGTTTTATTACAGGACCCCTTTTTTTGTCCCCAATACAAATGTGAAGCTACATTCAGGAGGCAAAGCAGGGTGTTAAGAGACCAGGCCAGAAAACAGAATCACCAATTGTGGATGGGTACACGATGGTGTGCTGGCTGGATGGAGCAGTCAGCATCAGCTGATCCAAAAGTGCCAGCCTGGGCCAGGCATGGAACCGGTGCCAAGTGCCAACCCTGGAAAGGGAAAGGAGCAGATGGAAGAGGGGCAGGGACCAGGAAATAGCCAAAGCTGAAAACAAGTAGGACGAAAACAGGTTAAGGTCAGAACTCGATGTCTGCTGCCCTACTGCCAACTCCACGTGTGAGAGACAGCAAGAACAGAGTTCCCGGCACGAGCTGAGAGCTGGTGCTGTTCCACCAGACCGGAACGCGGTGAGAGCAGGGGTGTCACTCCAGAGCTCAGCTTGGCACCCCTAATCGGAGCTACATAAATACTAGTTGTCCTTGCCATTGTCAACATTGGCAGAAGCCCATGCATGAACAAGGTGAGGGAACCGGGGGGTAGACTAAATTTAGAACACCACATCTGAACATGGGCCTTGCTCCGTGACTGCCTCAGAGTGCGGGTATTCACGGCCTGTAGTCAGACACCCTGAGATCTGCCCCTCCCTCCTTTCTATATCCTGGCTTAGTTTCCTGTGGCTACCATAACAAATTAGCACAAACTTGGTGGCTCAAAACAACAGAAACGTATTCTGTCACAGTTCTAGAGGCCTGACGTCCAAAATGAGGATCACTGGGCTGGAATCTAGGTCTCCCTCCCTCTACGGGAGAAGCCTTCCTTGCCTCTTCCAGCTTCTGGTGGCCATTGGTATTCCTTGGTCTGTGGATGAATCACTCCAATCTTTGCCTTTGGCTTCACATGGCCTTCTGTGTGTGTGTGTGTGTGTGTGTGTGTGTGTGTGTGTGTGTGTGTGTGTGAGAGAGAGAGAGAGAGACAGAGACAGAGACAGAGACAGAGACAGAGAGAGAGAGAGAGAGAGCTCTCCCTCAGCTTCCCTCTTAAAGGGATGCTTGCAGTATAGCATTTCTGGCCTTCCGGGATAATCCAGGATAATCTCTCCATCTCAAGATCCCCAATTTGCCCACATCTGCCCTGTTTCTCTTATAAGGTCACATTCGCAGGTTCTAGGGATTAGGACCTGATGTCTCCAGGTAGGCATTATTCTGCCCAGCTCAGGGCCTAAGGCAACAGTGGCTGGGAGAGGATTCCAGTTTGCCTTTCCCCAGGGTGATGTGGCAGGGGCAGGAGTGTGACGAGGAGGGGAGGAGAGCTGTCACCAGCGCAGAGGCAAAACAGAGCAGAGCAGGGGTGGGGGGAGACTGCTGGGGACCACATGGTGACAGGCGGGGTGACATCAGTGAAGCCATGGGGCAGACTGGAGCCCAGCACCAGCACCCAGGCCGGGGCATGTTAATGGCCTCAGGAAGAAGCATGAGTCACTTGGACACCCAGCCAGGGGAAGGAAGGGACCAAGACCTGGCCGATTGCACTGCTGGGATCCAGAGCGCTGTTCTGGAGGACTGTCCTGGGAGCCTCAGACCTGGGAGCCCGTGCCCAGCCTCCCCCACTGGGCCCCGCTGGGCCGCAGTCACTAGGACACGGTCCCTGCCCTGGATGAGCTCACATCCTAGCAGGAAGGCAGGCATGTTTCCATCTTTACAGGACAGTCTTCCCTGTGTGTCTTCTCTTCCTCGTCTTCATGTGTCTTTCCTGTGTCTCATAAGGATGCTCATATTTGGATGTAGGGCCCATCCGAATAATCCAGGATGAAATCATCTCTAGATCCTTAACTTCGTAACAGTTGCGGGGACTCTTTTTCCAAATAAAAAGTCATAGGTGCTGGGATGTGCGCTTATCTTTTGTTGGCCATCTTCCTACTCACTACACCTCCCTTGTCAAAGTTTCCTGTCCTATGCTGCATTCCTTCAGATCTGTGGCGACAGAGTCCCAGAGAGTAGTTTCAGGCTCTCGGCCTCATGAGGAAAGGTGCTGGCTCGGGTAGTAGATGGCCGTCAGCTGTAACTAGTTGGCCATGAGCTGTAACCAGTTAGCCAGTGGCCACTGATATAACTGCCGTGGCTGAGCTAGCAAGCACGGACTGCTGTTAGCAAGGGGTTTGTTTGTTGGCAGAGAAGCGGACGGTGGATTGCGCATCGTGTGGAGCCTTCTTCCTGTGTCTCCAACCCAGCCGCCAGCGAGACTATAGTGGTATGAACCCCTATCCATGGCTCCGTGGGTGTTCCTTTTTGGCCTCACCATATCCTGCGTTCTTATGCTGGGAGTGGGACCAGAGACCCCACATTACAAGCTCCCAATGAGATGTTAAATATTTTGAGCAAAAATGTTAATGATTTTATATGTTACCTCTTTGTTTTATCAGTAAACTCCTAGAGACTGAACGCCTTTATCCAGAGGATAGTTCCCTAGGAGGTGGAATTTCAGGCTCCACTTGGGCCTCTGAAAATGAAAGCTTTGGGAAAAGATTCTTTTATCAACAGCCTTTCCATCAGATCACAACTTGCTGTGGATTTGCCCCAATCACAGGAAATTACGGATGAGCTGGAAGTGTTGTTTGACCATTTCATTTCCTCCTGGCTTTCTAAATAACTTGTGCTTCTTTCTATTCCTAATCCTCCCCTTTTAAACCAGTGACTAGTTGCCCTGTACTGTGCTAAGTAATTTACAAGACTCTCATTCCATCTTTGAAACATTTCTATGAGGGGGGTATTATCAGTATTGCATTCTGCTGAAGAAGACATTGAGGCTTAGAAGTTAAATGGCAGAGCCAGGACTTGAACCCAGGCTCTCTCTTTGCACCAAACTCCATGCTCGTAAAGCATCTCCTGAGGAAGCTCCTGCAGACCTTTGAACGGCATTGCTCTCGGAACTGGGCTGTCAGAAGCATGACGGGCGTGGTGAAGGGAGCTGTGGTGGAGGGCGCTGGCTCTGATTCCAGAATGTCAGGGTGAAGGTGTGTGATGGTCGATGCTTGGGGCTGAGAGTGTGTGTGTACTTATTAGTGCCACCACGACTGAAAGACACCCCCCACCCCACCCCCGTTTTTAGGAGTCAGTGTTCTCAAATAACAAAATTGAGAGGGAATCATTTTGCAAAGGACCAAGCAGGATCCTTCCCAGCATTTTCCTGTGAGCACAAGGAGAGGAAAGAATGAGGAAGAAAATACAGTTGAACGAACAAACAAGTCCAGTTTCTGGTAAGGAACGGATGCTTTTAACACTCGTAAAGGTATTGGGTAACACTCTTGTCCCACCCCCAGCAGGAAGAGCATTTGCTCCAGTGATGATCTGTCACACTAACCTGCCTTACCTCTCAGAAAGGAAGAAAACTAACATTTATTTGCTCATGTGGTTTTCCAGGCTTTTCCCTCGCATTACTTGACTTCATTCTGAAAATAATCCTGAGGAAGTTGCTACTACTCTCCCTTTACAGATAGGGTAATGGGACTCAGAGGGCATACGTGGTAGGCCCAAGTCACTCCACTAGTCAATGGCAAAGCCATGATTTATGTCCTCTAACTCCAACTTCGGAGTGAGTGCTGTTTTATATTGCAGGTCCACATTGATTATAAAACCCCGGCAATGCTCGATTGCCTGTTTAGGTGTGAAGGAGCCACTTGTCTCATAGCAAGATGAAACATGCGAAGTCATGACTGGTTTCCTCATCCCCACGTGCTTCCTTATCTCTCAGCCGTCTCTCAGCCGGACTTTGTCCACCTCTGCCTAGAAAACTCCTTCTTGATCTTTAAGACCCACCTCAAATGTGTCATCTCCTTGGAAGTTTCTAGATCCACCATCCTCTGGCTCCAGGTAGAATGACTGTTCTTTTATAGATGTTTCCTCAGACCTATATGTACATGACTAATAGAGCACTTTTGATATGCCTGCCTTCCTGCTAGGATGTGAGCTCATCCAGGACAGGGACCGTGTCCTAGTGACTGCGGCCCAGCGGGGCCCAGTGGGGGAGGCTGGGCACGGGCTCCCAGGTCTGAGGCTCCCAGGACAGTCCTCCAGAACAGCGCTCTGGATCCCAGCAGTGCAATCGGCCAGGTCTTGGTCCCTTCCTTCCCCTGGCTGGGTGTCCAAGTGACTCATGCTTCTTCCTGAGGCCATTAACATGCCCCGGCCTGGGTGCTGGTGCTGGGCTCCAGTCTGCCCCATGGCTTCACTGATGTCACCCCGCCTGTCACCATGTGGTCCCCAGCAGTCTCCCCCCACCCCTGCTCTGCTCTGTTTTGCCTCTGCGCTGGTGACAGCTCTCCTCCCCTCCTCGTCACACTCCTGCCCCTGCCACATCACCCTGGGGAAAGGCAAACTGGAATCCTCTCCCAGCCACTGTTGCCTTAGGCCCTGAGCTGGGCAGAATAATGCCTACCTGGAGACATCAGGTCCTAATCCCTAGAACCTGCGAATGTGACCTTATAAGAGAAACAGGGCAGATGTGGGCAAATTAGGGATCTTGAGATGGAGAGATTATCCTGGATTATCCCAGAAGGCCAGAAATGCTACTGCAAGCATCCCATTAGAGGGAAGCTGAGGGAGAGCGCGCTCTCTCTTTTTCTCTCTCTCTCTCTTTCTCTGTCTCATCTCTCTCCCAATCTCTCTCTCTCTCTCTCTCTCTCTCTCTCTCTCTCTCTCTCTCTCTCTCTCTCTCTCACACACACACACACACACACACACACACACACACGAGAAGGCCATGTGAAGCCAAAGGCAAAGATTGGAGTGATTCATCCACAGACCAAGGAATACCAATGGCCACCAGAAGCTGGAAGAGGCAAGGAAGGCTTCTCCCGTAGAGGGAGGGAGACCTAGATTCCAGCCCAGTGATCTTCATTTTGGACGTCAGGCCTCTAGAACTGTGACAGAATACATTTCTGTTGTTTTGAACCACCAAGATTATGCTAATTTGTTACGGTAGCCACAGGAAACTAACAAAGACCCCAAAAGGATTGCAATTGCTTTCCTAGTTTCTTTCAGCCCCCAATTTAACAGCTATGTTATCTGCCTCGCTCCTCACTTACAGATAGCCCCTTTCTCTAAGAACCTGGAACGGTAACCACTTGCTGAGCACCTACTACATGTGAGGCCAGGGGCTTCACATGGGCTGTGTCACTAATCAATGCAGTAACTCCATGAGATGGGGATTGAGGCTGAAAGAAGTTAGGTAGCTGGTCCAGGCTCACACAGCTAGAATACGCTAGAGCTGGGATCTGATTCCAACTGTGTCTAACTTCAAAGCCTGTGGCAGTGGCCCTAATGCCTCACTGGGGGCTCTTCTCTAGTTGACTATCAGTTCTCCAGAAGCCTACCCTGTTTCCCCAAAAATAAGACCTAGCCGACAATCAGCTCTAATGCATCTTTTGGAGCAAAAATTAATATAAGACCTGGTCTTATATAACGTCCACCAGTCTTATAGTAAAATAAGACCGGGTTTTATACTAATTTTTGCTCCAAAAGATGCATTAGAGCTGATTGTCCGGCTAGGTCTTATTTTTGGAGAAATACAGTATTAGCATCTCATACAAATAACAACTGTTTATCATGTGCCATGCATTGTGTGCTCAGCACGTTACATACATTATTTTACTTTTATCCCCAAAGTAATTCCATGAAGTAGGAGCTATATAACCTTTTATACAGAGAAGGAAACTACTACCAGTGGTAGAACCAGTCTTGGGCCTTGGGGCTCCCTGGGGTCCTGGACCAGTCATTTCCTCTGATCCTCTCTGCCCCCCATTTGCACTAGCACACTGGGCTATAATTTGCCTTGGATGTGGTTCAGGCTTCTGAAAATCTTCTGTGTGTCCAAGGCCTGGAGGACTTCCATCAAGTCTATGTGTGGAGCTCGCTTGTTAGTTTCCAGAGAGTTCAAAACACCCACCGCGCTGCAAAAATATTCCACTGCCCAGGCATTCACAAACACCCTGCCCACATTTTCAAAAGTCTCTCTACCTAGTCCAATCCACACACTCCTCCTCCTTTTCCTCATTAGAAAGCTTGACAGAATTACACTGCAAAATTGGTAAACTAAAAAAAAAATCTGCAAAATATAAATTATTATAGCATTGGTTGTTATAACGACAATATAAAAATTGGGGAAAAAAGAAAAATGTTAAGGATTTCACCAAACTATGCATCCCAAGTAAAGATTTTTTTTTTTTAAGTATCTTAACGGAGGCGGGTATAGGGAAGAATGCCAGGGAAAATAGAGAATGAGAGGGAAAGCAAGATGGTATACATTTATAAACTCTGAATACTTAAATGGATTTATTTAGAATCAGTGGTAGTTGGCGTGCTTTCACGTGAAATGTTGAAAAAACTTAATTGAAACAGCAAGCCATCCAGCATGGCCAATAGACAGCAAACTGCCTTTGGAAGTGAATTAGGATTTCCTGGATCTGCTTGGCTCTTTTAGGGGTTTGGGAAGGAAGACGAGTCCAATGAAAAGAAAAAAGAACTGTCTATGGTTGACAACAGAAGTAGAATAATGAAAAGAGAACAGGACCAGAAGCTGAAAACCTGGGTTGCAGTCTTAGCAATTCCCCGCCCCCCCCCCGCCCCCCACCCTCCCCGTTTGCTGTGTGACCTTCTACAAAGCATTTCCCTTCTCTGGGCTTTCGTTTTTCCCATCTGCAGATGATTTCTATGATGCCTTCAAATTCCACATGGGTATTTTTAACCAATATATTGTCACAGCCATATTTCTTGTTTTAGTTTTGCTTTTCTTCTTCCAAGAGAATGAGACAGGGAGACGTGGCTGCTGAACACACGCATTTATCTAGAAGGCAAAACCACACAGGCATTTGGTTAAAAATATGACAAGAGCATGTCTCACACCCAAATCCCAAGCTCAGTAGAACTGCCCTTGTGATGCCAGCCTGAGGAGCCTTGCTAGGGAAGAGGTCCTTGGGGGCCTCTGTCTGAATCTCTTTCATTGCAACACTCCCAGAAAGCCAATCCTGTCGTTAAGCCTGCAAAGTAAACATCATCTTCGGCAGAAGCCCAAGTTCATAGTCACCCAAAATCAACCTCGCTTTTAAAGGGAGTGCTTTCACCATTCATCACTCCACCAGTCCCTGCTTTAAAACTTGAAAACAAACATGGGTCTCCCCTAGGAAATCACTCTGGCCTTTCGCCCAAAATCACCGAAGGCTGTGGGCAGGTTTCAGAATTATGTTTCACTGGCTGGTCCAGACCAGTTTGTCCTGGGAGAGACACAGACACAGGGGACAGAGAGGCAGAGTTCTGGGGATGAGGGTAAGAAAAGGACCTCTCTGCTGTGATCGCCACAGAGCTATGAGTGAGTGGTATTTACACAATCAGAACATTTAACCCAGAGTCCAGAATTTAGATTTCTCAAAAAGCAATTCTTGCCCTAACTGTATATCATAGGTATCTTGAATTTTTACCATATCATTTTGTTCTTGTTAATTAAGATACTGCTTCATTATTATGTGAAAGCTGCATCTTGTGTGTATGTCTTGTATCCCCACCTAGCTAGCAAATTCTTCAAAGGCAGAGGAAGTTCCAGTTGTTTCGCTTCCAAGCCCAACAAGGTGCCCAGCGCAGAACTGAGCCAACACAGGCAGTCTGCCTTCACCAGGAAGTCAACAGCAGCTTATCAATGCACCCCAAAGCGCCTCTCCCACCAGTCCATCCCCATCCATTTCTGTGACCTACAAAGCACTACTTCCTCCCCAGGTCTGAGAAGACTAACGAGAGCATTGAGAAAAGTGTTAGGCACCCCATCTTGGACTTTCTGAATAATGCTGCTGATGATAAAAATAATAACATTTATTGAGTAATTACTATGTGCAGGTATCGCTAAGTGCTTTATCTGGCAACACAATCCTCATGACAACCCTATGAGATAGCTACTTTATCATCCCCCTTTTACAGATGGAAAAACTGAGACTCAGATACACAGCTAAGAATTGGGATTCAGATCAGGGCTGGCTGACTTGAATCCTGTGTTTTAACCTCTAAGATACACTGCTTCCTGAAGTAGTTTGTAAATTCCTTAAGAACAGAGATTCTGTCTTTTTCTTCTCTGTACTCCTGCAGAGCCTAGAGGAATCCTGATGGGAAGTCCATACCCAGGATGGTCAAACACCAGAGACAAGAATGACAAAAGGATAGAGAGGGAACTTGCAAAGAGTTTGGAGAGCTGCTTAAGGTCAGGCTGAGTTAGGGTGAGGGAGTATAGCCACAGAGACTCCCTCTAGGCAATACTCAGAAACTTCCAGAAAGCCCTGAGAATGAAGGTGGTCTTCTCTTCTTTGAGGAAGACTCTCCAAGGAATAAGGAGGAGGTATCCAGATACACCAAGCATACAGGGATGGCTCTGGGGCCAAACCTAATTCAATGTCCCCATCACTGATAATTATTAAGGAGCCAGTGTTGCTCTTTGCAAGAAACTGCTCATCTGTCGCCCTGGCTGACACCCAGTTTAGAAAAAGTCACAGTACTCAACTCTTCCTACACTTTGGGCAGTCTGCACAATTTCCCTTCCTTTTCCTGCACCAAAGATATGAAGGATTGCAGTCCCACTTTCCTAATGGCTTATGTTTCAATATTTAATTTGTAAATCAGTTATTTGGAACTGAGAACATATTTCCCAGAAGGAAACATGTTATTTAAAGAGGTTAGAAAAAGAGAGAAAGAGGGAGGGAGGGAGGGAGGGAGGGAGGGAGAGAGAGAGAGAGAGAGAGAGAGAGAGAGAGAGAGAGAGAAAGAGAGAGAGAGAGAGAGAGAGAGAGAGAGAGAGAGAGAAAGAAAGAAAGAGAGAAAGAAAGAAAGAAAGAAAGAAAGAAGAAAGAAAGAAAGAAAGAAAGAAAGAAAGAAAGAAAGAAAGAAAGAAAGAAAGAAAGAAAGAAAGAAAGAAAAGAAAAGAGGTTAGGCTCTCAGTAGGTCCCAAAGGCCTTATTTTATCCATTGTTAATAGCATTGAGTCCAATGGTGCATTTCACCTGCAAATAATCACATGTTTGTAGAGGAAAATGCATTCCCAATTCTAACTCAGCATGCCAGGACAGGATTCCCCTTAGACCTTGATTGAAGTAGAAATTCCCGAGAATAAGAAGGCTGGCAACTTTGTGGTACCTGATAGCTTTCTAACTGGGTTTGGAGAGATCAGAATTTGGGGATAAAAGCTCATGCTAGCCTTTCAAGGAGGCCATATCTGCTGAAACGGAGTTTACGAACACCTCTGATATCTGTTGACTCAGGATGGCGCACGTCTGGGTATAAGTCACACTCCTGACCTCTTTCAGAGCATCTTAAAATTCAAAGGGATTTCTACCATACTCAGCCTATTAAATCCCTGAAACAAAGAGATCAATACTCAGCTAGTTCTAGCTCCCTCCCAAGACCTGTCCTCTACCTATCCTTCACCTAGCCTCCGTCTATCCTCCACCCATCCTCCATCCATCCTCCACCTGTCCTCCACCTGTCTTCCACCTATTAGTCTATACTGGGGGGCAGGAGGTTGAAGGAGTGCCTCCAAGAAGCTCCTTATTTACTTAAAGAAATCCTTATAATAGCTAACTACTTTTATTTAGTACTAACTTTATGCCAAAGGCCTTATACTTTATTATGTTTTAATTTATTAAATTCTCACAACAATCCTGTGTGTAGATTTATCATTAGCCTTAAATAGAATATGAAGAAACTGAAGTTTAGGGTGATTAAGTAACTTGCCTTAGATCGCATGGCTAGTGCATGGAAGAATCAGGATTCAAACCCCAGTCTGTTTGGGGAAACCCCAGATTCCAGGCTATTAACCGCTATGCTATCATTGTTTTTGAAAGGAAAAAAAAAATCCAAAAAAGCTATTACAAATCAAAACTTGCCATAAGTATATTTAAAATATGTATTTTTATTTAAATGATAATTTAAAAAATTGATGTAAGCATATTCAGAGTTATAAGCAGTCCAATTATAACAGTCTTGTCACACAATTTAATGGCTCCCTTTTGTGTTTGTTTAAGATTGATTTCTAGCCAGGGAGGCCAAATACCATTATGGCACACTGAATGAATGAGGTTTTGCAGTAGATTGAGTAGAGACAAATCATGCAGTCACACAGCCAGCACGTAGCAGTACAGGCATGCCAAGCTTAGAGGGATTTGCCCCTTAGGTACCATCCTCACATTGGAAGCAGATACGTCACAACAAGCCCATCTTTCTCTATCCAGCCTTGCACACCATGTTGACTCATCATTTTGAGAACTAACTACTTGGCTGTTAAACTGCTTTAGTCCCCAGTGAGAACTGTTGAGAAATAAAGTGTTTCTCCAAGTCTCCTCTTAGCTATTCTTCTTTCTCAATGATGCAATGAGTACTTATAAATATTCCCTAGAAT
Source organism: Rhinolophus ferrumequinum (assembly GCF_004115265.2). Taxonomy (NCBI): domain Eukaryota; kingdom Metazoa; phylum Chordata; class Mammalia; order Chiroptera; family Rhinolophidae; genus Rhinolophus; species Rhinolophus ferrumequinum. The sequence goes on along the minus strand of NC_046296.1, from coordinate 52,261,560 downwards.
CTTCGCATTTGCCTTTTTAAAAGAAGAAAATAAGAAACAAGAAGACAGAAAGCTGCTAGTTCAAGCCTCCCATAGGAGCAGCACATAAACTTTTTCATGAAAAAGGAAGAATCACAATGTTTGAGTTTATTACAACAGAAAAAGTGGGAGAGATGGAAGCAGAGAAAAAGTAGTACAAATAGGAAGCACAAAATGAGATTATAGAAATAAATCCAAATATCAGTAATCACAATAAATGTAAATGGATTAAATTGGCCTATTAAACATACAGAAAATATTAGATTGAAAAATAATAGAAGTCCAGGTATACTTTTTATAAGAGACTTGCTAAACTGTAAGGATGCAGAAGGACAGAAAACAGAAGCATGGAAAAAGGTAGAGCTGAAAAATACTAACCAAAAAAGAGGCTAATGTGGCTTATATCAATATATATATATGCTATTAATATTACATAATAGTATTAATATAACTCAGACAAATGATTTTGGGATAAAGAAAATCACTGCATTTTGATAAAAGTCTTAATTCATCAGGGAGACATAACAACTATAAACTTACATGTACTTAAAATTCATGTAGTAGGAGTCACTTGAAATGGTCTCAATGGATGAGAAGTTCATCAGATAGACAAGGGGAGAGGGCCACGGAAACCTCACACACCAAAAACCAGAGAGGTGAGAAAACATAGCATGTATAGAGGTGTAAAGCACTAGATAATTACACTTAAGAAAGAAAAATTCAAACATTTTAAGTAGCACTGATTTCACAATCATGAAACCTTAGTTTCTATGACACTTTCACATTCCAGAAAGAAGAATTGCACCAAGTTCCTCTTCAACATCAAACCAAAGCCACTAGAAAAAGAACACGTTTTATGTGGGGGATGGAAGGAGCAAAAATTGCTAATGCTTTCAGTTTCCTTGGCAAATCCTGTACTGCAGATTTCAGGGTCCCAGAGGAATTCATTCTGGTGATGTCATGTTAACCTTGGATGATTGCGTATCCTAAACAATCATGTGACTAATACCCTTTGGCTGTTACCGAGATGTCTAAACAAGACCAGCAGCATTACTCAGCCTCACAGTGCTAGCGAGCTGCCTTAGTTCCTCACTTTCATAATTACACTGACTTGTTACATGGAATAAAAAGGGGGTAAGAAAGGAGAAGAAAAACAAGTGTGGAAACGATTTCATGTTAATGTCATGACCTCACACATCCATTTGATTTCAGTTGGCAAAGGAAGCAAGAAGATCCAGTTTGACAAAAAAGATCAAGAATAGTTGCACAATGGGGTTTTGAGTTGGGAGCATGCTTTCTATATTGTCAGTTCCTACCACGACGGGTAATTCTGTCAGTTGTGAACAAAACACCTTCGAGAGGAGCCAAAACGTCTTAGGAAATAATGTGCATTTTAGAAATAAGGAACTGCTTTTCTAAATTTCAGACAGGTTAGACAACTTGTGTCTCTTGAATTTGGACCCCATTCTTGCTGATATGTTTAACTAAGGAATTATCTAATAGGCAATGGAAATTGACACTTAGCCACCCATTTTTTTATTTTGGTGGTGAAAACTGAAACTGAGAAGGAGAAGCTGGAGGGATGGGGCATGGAATTGTCTCCTTTTTTGGTTTCTTCAAAAATGTCCTTTTCTGTAAGTTGAGCCTGAATTTTCCTTTCATCACAGCAGAAAGCATTTTCCACACCAAAGGACCTGAAGAACAGGCCTTGAACCCTGTACTCTCTTTTCTCTCCAGCTATCCATATTTGTCCTCTACCCTGCAAGGAGCTCTCTTCCCCTCTTCTTGTTTGTTCCTCCTTTCTTTATTCCCTCCTCAGTTCTTTTCTTGCCCAACACAGAATGGCAGAATTTATGCAACCTAGTACTTTTCGTAGAAGCTGCTTTATTCCAATAACTCTGCAAGTATTTATCAAGGGGCTGCCATGTGCCAGCACTGTTCTACGTGCTGGGAACACTACAGTGAACAATACAGACAGAAGTCCTTTCTGTCATTGAGCTACATTTGAGGGACATCAGGGAAGGTGTCTCAGACGAAGTGCTATCTGAGTTGAGATCTGACTAATGAAAAGGACTGTGCCCAGAGGAGAACACCTGGAAGAGTATTCCAACCAGAGGGAACAGTCCAATGCAAAGGCTTTGAGAAGAGAGAGCATCAGCTCCGTGCAGTCCAAGAAAAGGAAGGAATTTGGTGAGTCAGTCTTGGGGTCCAGTCACCCGCATGTGAAGACCACTCACAGCTGCTAGGTCACTGCGCTGGAGCCATGCCAAGTAAGAAAGAAGTGCCCTCGGCCACAGCTGAGAAGTTCAGATGATGAATGGCCTTTAATTCCATTCCAGGCTATAGGAAGGGATGGGGTGGGGGAGGTTGTGGTTTCAGAAAATCAATGTGGTGGCCATGTGGCAATGGCACAGAGTAAAAAGAGACTGGAGCCTGAGTAGCAGAGAGGGAAGGCCAGTGCAGCAGTCCAGGCTGCAAAGATGGTGGCAGAGAGCAAGAGAAAGATGAGGTCTCCCTAAGAAAGGGAGAAGAGGGCACGCTGCCTTCAAGAGAAAAGCATCAGTTTGGATGAGGAAGAATGGAGGATTGGAAATATGAAGTAAGAGAAATTAGTTTAGGGCATTTTGCCCACAGAGTTCCAGGGTTTGAGTAGAAACAGGGGAGAGAACCCTCTTTAGAAGACACACAGACCGGTACACACACTTACAGTCTCACACACATGCAGCAATAGCAGATGACTTTTCAAAGTGTATTTGTTTCTATATACAGGAAGCAGGATGGCGAAGCCTGTTTTTGTAGACTGCGTTTTCAACACCTTTTTTAACCTTTGTTCCCTTTCAGTAAACATAAAATTCACATGCCCTCTCTTAAAGTCATTTGAAATTTCAAAATATAGTTACTAAAAACAAAGCAAGGCGATTTCAGAATGGTTTTCTTTTTGTTACTTTATGTTTTCGTTTTATTAATATATGTATTCTTCGTTAACGCCCCCTGTCCAGATTTTGGTCGGTACCCTTCTAACCTAAGGACTTTCCATGAGAATCCCTGCTGAGTTGCCTGCTGCCTGAAAGTGTGACCAGCTCTGCATACCAGCCTCAGGCTGCGTTCATTAACTCAAAGGGGACAGGGAAAAGGCAACAACTTAGTGGCAGGCCAAAGCTGGTCTTTAGAAATATGTAGATAGATTTAGTCAAATGACAGAGAAGGATGCTGGGGTGAAAAGAAAGCTTGCCTTGCTTCAGAGAGCAAAGCTAGACTCAGTGACTAAAAGTTTCAGATTAAAAAAAAAAAAAGATCTCACTAAAGATCAGAACTTTTTGACAGTGGAAGTAGGTAGTAAACACCCAGCACTGCAGGTGAGCTATGCTGTAAATCAGGAGCCTGCCTTATCTGAGGCCCTTTCCAACACTTTTGTTCTATGAGTTGGTTTATGTCTAAACACCATGAGTATGGCATTGAGTAAGGGGATTCACAATGATTTTTGTTCTCGTTCTCATCAGGAATAGCCAGTTAAAAAGAACTATCAATATCATTAGCTATTAGAGCAGTACAAATCAAAATCACAATGAGATACCACTTCCTACCTACTAGGCTGGCTACAATAAAGATAGACAATAGCAGGTGTTGAAAAGAATGTAGAGAAATTGGAACCTTCATACATTGCTGGTGGGCATGTAAAATGGCCTCTTTGGAAAACAGTCTGGCAGTTCCTTAAAAGTTAAACATAAACTTACCATAGGACCCAGCAATGACCCACTTGTAGCAGTATACCCAAGAGAAATGAAAACATATGTCCACACAAACACGTCCACATGAATGTTCATAGCAGCATTATTCATAATAGCCAAAAAGTGGAAACAATTCAGATGTCCATCCAATGATGAGTGGATAAATAAAATGTGATCTATCCATACAATGGAATATTATTCAGTAACAAAAACGAATGACGTCCTGATACATGCTATCACACGGATGAACCTTGAACACATTATAAGAAACCAGTCATAAAAGACCACATATTGTATGATACCTATTATATGAAATGTTCATAATAGGCAAATCTATAGAGACAAAATGTAGATTAGTGATTGTCTGGGGCCAGGAAGGGGAGGGAGAAAGACGGGGGAGGAATTTGAGGGGAAATAAGGAGTGTCTACTAATGGTTGTGGAGTTTCCTTTTGGGGACAAAAATGTTCTAAAGTTGATTGTTGTGATGGTAGCACAACTCTGAAGATACAAAAAAAATTGATATGTATACTTAAAATAGATAAAGTGTATAGTATGTGAATCCTATCTCAATAAGACTGTTGAGCTGAAAGAAAGAAAGGAAGGAAGGAAGGAAGGAAGGAAGGAAGGAAGGAAGGAAGGAAGGAAGGAAGGAAGGAAGGAAGGAAGAGAAAGAAAGAAAGAAAGAAAGAAAGAAAGAAAGAAAGAAAGAAAGAAAGAAGAAAGAAAGAAAAGAAAGAAAGAAAGAAGAGAAAGAAAAGAAAAAATATTCTGGCACCAAGTTAAGAATGTAAATTGACTGATGGACCCCAGAAAAGTTTATATTTGAGCTGGCAACACATATGCAGGGTGCGTGGGGGTAGAGAGAGAAGAAGAAAAAGAAAAAAAGACCGACTGTCACAGCAAAATGGAAAGTAAAATTTTAGCATAATTGTTATGTGTAATTTGCTAATCAAAGCGGGATTTCTATCATATAAATATCTGCTTCTGAATTCTGACACTAGAGGTTTTTTTAAGGATGATTTCTCCTAAACTCCCAAGTAGCACCACCCTGAGACCCAGGCAGCAGATACCTGACCTGACCTCCATGTTTACCACACACACACTAAATTGATTACAGGACATATGGGTGACTCTTGGGCCTTGGGATCCAGCAACCCATGCTGGCCCTGTTTGACCCATTTCTTCTTGAGATAATATCATCCAGGACACGCAGAAACACTCTGTACCTCTCTTGCCCCATGTCTTCAAAACAAAAGAAGGTTTGTGGGTTGTGTTGCTGACGATATTAGAAAGGCTTGAGCCTTTCTAATAGTGAAAAGCTCTAAAGTGAAAGCTCCTCGGAAAGAAAAGACAAAATAATTAAGTTGTCAAATCCTTCCTCTCAAAGAGTATGAATGCAACAGATTCTTGCATAACGCAGTATCATTATCCAGACATGCTGAGCATCCCTTTTCTGGCTTCTGGTTGTGTTCCATCTCTCAGTCCTGGAGGTACTTGAGAATGAGATGGTATTCCCGAGAGTTGCACACAGTCACCGAGGATATTTTGCAATAGCAAACAATTCCTATGACTTTTTTTTTTTTTATTTTATTGGGAATATTGGGGAACAGTGTGTTTCTCCAGGGCCCATCAGCTCCAATTTGCTGTCCTTAAATCTAGTGGAGGGTGCAGCTCAGCTCCAAGTCCAGTCGCTGTTTTCAATCTTGGTTGCAGGGGGCGCAGCCCACCATCCCATGTGGGACTTGAACTGGCAACATTGTTGAGAGCTCACGCTCTAACTAAATGAGCCACCGTCAGCCCCCTACTATGACTTTTAAAATGTAAATATATAGATGTAGCTGCAGCATGAATGAACCATAGTCTGATTCTTTATGTTGAAAACTAGATGGATATTAAACACTAGGGTTGTAATAATTTAATTTTTATAAATATATTTAATAAAAGCTTCTCGGTAAGAGGAGCTTTTGACAACTTAATAAGAATTAATCAAATGTTCAGAGTTAAGTTTAAAAGTTCAGCTATATTTAAATAATTTTATTGAAAATGTTGATGTATTCATGTATTATTTTTTATTTTGCCTTTTAATTTTAATAGATAATGTAAATATTTTGAAAACAACTTTTTGAAAATATACAAAATATAATTTAAAATTTATATTCACTTTAATGTACATTTTAATAAAAATATACTCAAATTTTAAATATTTTGAATACAATTATACTTTATTTTTAATCTGTTATGTTATTCCTGTCAATTGGACATAAATTACATGAAAACCTTTATTGTAACAACATAGGTTTTGCTAAAATGAAGAAAATAAAATATTGTGGAACAAATTATTTGTGTCTTTGTTACTCATACAAAAATATCACTAGCTCATCTAACTATGTGTGATGATTAAATTCAGCCATCTTTGATATTTTGCTACCTTTCATCAGATAAAGACAATAGTTTTATCGATGCTTTTGGATTTTGTCATTGATTTGTCAAGGTAAAAGGATAGAACATATTTAATATTTTAAAGCAATTTTTGAAATTTTTAAATGTGCAGATATAGGTTATGTGGGCCTCTGTGCACTTGCCAGGCCTGCTTCCAGAGGGGTCCAGGTTTTCCAGGCATATCTAAGGGATGAGTTGAGAAGTTTGGGGGAAGGCTTTTCTTCCCAAAACTAAAATAAAAAATTCCAGGATTTCCTCTGGGTAGTCATGCTTCTCTGAGCATACTTAGAATTCCCCCACTGAATCAAGCCCCTGAAACCTTGGTGATGGAGATGATTCATGAGTCTTCCTTCTGAGTGAAGGAGTCCAGTGGAGGGAGGAAGAGGAGAGGAGACACAGTAACAAGCGCATGGTACCATCCCAGTTTGGCAGACAAAAGCAGAAAAGGGCCCCACACACTAACGCTTCCCAGTGAGGCAAGAGAGGGCCCTCCAGAGCCTCCCATCCTGCCTCACCAAGGCCCATTCAAAGCTGAGATATGGCCGAGCCCTCAGGACTGGACTGCCAGAGAGAACTGCTGCTAGGTGCTAATTCCGGGTGAATAAGCTGGAGCAGACAAACCCCAGAGACATGCAGGCCAGGAAGGTGGGGCAGGAGCAGGGTCAGAAGCTCTCTCCGCAACATCTAGAGTCTTGGGCCTGGGCCTTGCCGGCTCCTGACACTTTTATACTAGTGAGAAAACCACATCCCTTTTAGGCGGAGGAAACATAAAAGGTTCCTTTTCGTCCTTGCAGAAGCAGCCCTGGGCCAGAGAGCTGGATTTAGCAGAAGGAGCCAGGTCTGGATTTTACCCCCAGTGACCCCCTTAGCAGGGCACCAAGTACAGTATACAACTTGTAGCACCATGCAGGTAGCTCTGGCCTGGGCAGTGGCGGCCGCATGACAGCGGGGAAGGTGTCCCGACTTCGCTGGTGGCACAGTGGAGCAGGGATTCCAAAATTCCCTAGGTTCTAGGAGGTGCCTCTCACCCCAACCCCCAACAACACATCAACCACAGCAGGTCCCTCACCCGATGTGTAGCGCCGTTTTGTTTGGCAAAAGCCAAACCAACTTTATTTTTAAACTCCAGATTTAGACCAGCCACATCATGGTCTCTGGAGGCAATGGGAGAGGAGGGACAGCACCAGGGGAAGGGGTGTACTTTTCAGGGACATTAACAGCCATTGGATATTGTCCCTATAGGTGTGTTCCTCTCCTGGACCCCACCAGACACTATCCTTTAAGTTACTTAGAATTTTTCAGGACCTTAGATGGGGAGTCTCTGTAAATCTAAATGACTAGGCTTTATTAAACTTTTCACAAGCCAAAGCAGACAACATATCGACATTTTAAACATCCACATCTGCAAATTTTTCTAGGTTTAATCCACTGTAATGTACACCCAGCAAAGCAACCATGACATTCTCTTTTTCCTGACTAAATTTAGATGCAAACATTTTCAGCATATGCAATTAAAGAACAAAGGTCATAGGACAATGAATAATATGTCATATGTGGTTAATTATTCTTGGTTCTAAAAAAAAAGAATATAAAAACTGTGTGTGTAGTTATTTCCACTTTGAAATGTCATAGGGTTACTTGGTTTCAAAAAGAAAATGCAGAAGCTCAAAGATATCCATGTAATACTGAAAGAAAATATTTCTTAAGGGAATGTAACGTTTAATTCTTCATTGCCTCCCTTTGTCCTGGCTTATAAATATGTAATGCACAATTCTTTGTGCCATTGAAATTAAGGGTTAACAGTATTTTTAGTCTTTTCAGGGGAAAAAATAATTTAGATACTGAAATTAGTAGCTAATTTCTCTTTCCTGGTCAAAATCTTCCACATCTTTCAGGACTTAGCGTAGGTGTAACCTCCTACAGGAAGCCTACCAGATTGACCCCTCTCAGCTAGGCCAGCCCTCTTCTGGGCTCCTAGAGCCCTGTGCGTTTCTGCCTATACCACAGTGATCACTCTGGGTTTGCATCTCCCATTCCCACAGATCTCCAGAATAGTCACTCGATAAATATAGGAGGAGTGAAATATTTGGAGAAGGGGTCCTCTCTGTGGTCCCAGAAGGCTGATCCAGGACCATGGAAAATGGGATGAAGGTGCAGTTTTGGGCCAGCATCTGACAGAATTTTCTAAGAATTCCAGCTCACTAACCCAGCAGAGACTGCCTCGAAAGGTAGTAAGTTGCCCATCACAGGGATTGTGCAAGCAAGTGGTCAGAAATGCTTCTCTAGATCCCTGTCTGACCCCCCTCCCCCACACAATCCAGATTCAGTGGCCCAGGGTGAAGGAAGTGCCCTTTTCCCCAAGATGTTCCGAGTGGCCCTTCTCTAAGAAGGCTGCCAGGGCCGCCCAGCCCCTTCCTTGGAAGCACTGCAGAGTCCCAAGAGTCTCCACTCTCATGGGGTTCAGGGGTCGGATGGAGCCTCCGGGCCTGGCACTCTCACTTTGAGTGAACCATGGCCTCTTAAAAGCCCCAATGAAACTAATCTCTAAAATTGAGAACCCTTTGAAGGAACTCAGATTTCAAGTTAAAATGCAAAGCATTCTGGGATTGTAGTGGCCCTCTCCCTCCAGTCACCCCTCCCTGGGCCCACAGAGAAGCCATGGTACCTCTGTACCCAGCCCACAAGCCCAGCTAGATTCTCCAGACCAGGAACAAGTTGATAAGCAGGAAGGGTGGGGGCAGGGGTTGGGGTGTTTGGAGCCAGCAATGCCTGCTGTGCCATGAACATACTGTGTAACCTTAGACAAGTGCCTGCTGTTCTCTGAGCCTCAGTCTTTTCAACTGTCAAATGGGTACAATGCTGGTGTCTTGGTTGGTAAGGCACATGCTTAGTCCCAACGTCGTGTATTAAGTGGTCTGTTCTGAACTCCAGGAGCTTCAGGGAGCTCCCCTGGGGCTCCCGGGGTCTGATCCAATGGCAGGACTGTGTGAGTGTCAGCTCCATGGAAATCCACCTTCTAAAACACACACAGAACAAAATATATCTGAGGGACCTTAAGCCCTTGCCTCTGGCCAGATGGGTTCCTACAGTTCTACCTCCCCCTAATGGGAAACATTAGCTACTTAATCATAAGGTAGATAAAATTACATTTAATCTTTTTTCCATGAGGAGATAACCTCTACTTTTAACTTCAAACAAGACGCTATTTTAATCTACCCTTAATACTTCACTCTTCGAAAATCAAACATTTCTGAAATATTTGAATGAAAGTCACTTGGCTGCCTAATTTTTATTTCTGCTGTAATTAAAGCAGGAGATTGTGAGTGAGCGCATTCTAATACCCCGATGAGGTAAAATAAACAAGCCATGCTGCTAATAGCAAGGATGGAAATGATAGCTCTGGACAGTCTAGTAATTATTTACCTGTGACTTGGGGTGTTCACCGAAAAAAAGATATACTGAGGTCATGCTCACGGTTGCTTTTTGGGGTAATTGTATCCTGCCATGCCCCAGGAGATCAGAGAATTGCTCCTCTAATTCTTTTTCTGTGGTCCTAGGATTTACATTCTTGCTTCCTCGGATTGGCTTAACAAACATCATTGGACACTTATTAAGTGTCTGACACTGTCTGTGCTAGATGCTAGGAATTCAAAAAATACAATCTTTGCCGTCAAGGAGCCCTGTCGAGGATTCAGACGGTGGGCCGCCTATGAGATGTGTACTCTGCTAGAGGCCTGCACATGACTCCTGGTCCAGTCCAGCCCACAGACGTGGAGTCCAGAGCAGGGATGCAGTTTCTTCATCCGGACAATTTCTCCAGGGTCCATTCAAACTCTATAATGTGTGATGGTAGTTATTGACTCTAGGTTTCATATTATTTCAGATAAGGCGTTCTACAACTACACTGCCATCACTGTAGTACTTCTATAGTGCGGAGGCCAGACTCAGTCTTCCAGACGCCTCTTAACGTTTTCCTTATGTTATTGGCCTACCCCCAGCCCCACACATACATTTCACCTGTTGGGGGGCATGTCATCTGTTGGTGTGGGTATGTTTTGAGAGTGCAGGACCCCTTTAATCGACCCTCATTTGGTAGAGAATGGTTCTGTCATCTTCTTCAAGTTACTTATTTGTCACAGATTCAAATTCTGATAGAAGTTACTTGTCTTTGAGCCTTTCTAAATGAATGCAAATCTGAGACACACTCCTCTCTTCTATTTTGCAAAAGAGAGGCCTTGAAATGGTTCTATTTTGTGATTTATTGAGTGGCTTCCTGCCAGTGAATGAGGCTGGCTGATCCCAGCCAGTCTCTTGCTTTGCATCATCCAAGCTTGCGGGGTTTGCTGATTCAGGAATCATTCTGCTCTTTATAGTTCTTTTGCTGGCTGCTTCTAAATAAGTAGAAGCACTCTCCGGCTTGAGTTGTAAAACTCATGGATATATATATGTTTTATTTGAAAGAGTTTCAAAAAGACCCAGAGCAAAATGTGATGAATTGGTCAGTGAACTTCAATGGGGAGTGGGGGTGAGGAGAGGGGTAAGAACTTTTTCAAACTACGCACTGCCCTCCTGCCCACTCCTCTTCATCGCAGCATTTCAGAATCACTGCAGTGATAATAGGAGATTAGAACCTGGAGCCCAACCTCCGTTTACATTTGTATGAGCAGCTCCCAGCTGCTCTGTGATCCTGGTTCATCTCCCGGCCAATTACACTAATCTGTTTCATCTGCATAATTTGAATTTAAATAAATAAAAATTTAAAGTGGTTTAAATGCCATAGAATGCAATCTATAATGAAAAAGCTATCATGGAAAACATACATTTAGACTGTTTGCTGTATATTTACCACCATCACCATCACCCCCCACCGCCCAAAAAACAGCAAAGTTTCTTAAATTGGGTTCTTTCAATAAGTCTTGTGCCCCCCTCAAGGAAACGGACATTCAATTGTTGCTGGAGAATCCAGTTTCAAAAGGAGGCCCATCCTTCATTGGGGTGCAATTTCGGTGTGTCAGCCAAATTCCTGGGCAGATCCCTTTCCCCGGGTGAGTGGTAGAGAGCTGACAAGGCCCCATGGCGCCAGGCAGTTACAGACCCACAGAGAAGTGCGTATGTAGCTTGGAGACCCTTATGTCTCAGAGATGCCTTAGGCTTGGTACTTTCCACCAATGACCTGAGCTCCTCTCATTTCTGGCCAAAGGCATTTTCTCAGCTTTCTCTAGGAAGTCTCATTTTGTCCTGCCCTCTCCCACTTTAGTCCTGATAACCTTTGTACTCCCAAGTATTCTAGGAGGCAACAGCTCTTACCCGGCCCCTCTGGTCTCTGTTCCCTGGGCCTACCTGTTTCCCTGGTTAGCAAAACCTAATGTATTTATGGTCTGGCCCTTTACATAAAAAGTTTTCCCACCCACGAGCTAGAGTACTTATGGTTTCTTTAGGATGCGAACAGCTAGCATACGTTCCTGGCCTCTCACTCTCTCTCCCTCGCTGAACATCCCCTCAGGAGGTCATGTGGGTTATATGATTGATGACCTTGAGAGAAGGCCCTAGTCTTCTCAGAGCCTTCTTGTTACAGGCGGTATTAATTCTTGTCCACACTCTGCCGTGCAGTGTGGGGCCAACTCTGCTCTAGAAATGTATTTCAGAGTAGAATCACACTAACCCAAGCTCACAGAGACTGCTGTATAGCCAGAATTCAAATTTATTCCATGTTAATGATAAATGCAGCCAGCTAGCAGATAAATGCAGCCCTCACAGCAGCAGATCAGAGCATTTGCTCCCTGTGGACAGTGAGCAAAGTGATTTAAATTCTGTATTTAGACTATGAAATCTGAGTAAGGAAAAGTAGGTAGATGATTTATCCAAGGACGCATTTGCCACAGAGACCTGAGAGTTCAAATCCTCAGGCCAAGGCTCCTTCTCCCCTGAACAGTATTTGGGAAGGTGCTGCCAATTTCTGGCTTCTTTAGCTTGGGTTTTCCAGGCTACAGGCAGATAACACCTCTCTCTGCCCATGGCCTCTGTTCCTCCAGGCTTTCTCCAAAAAATGGATTAGCTTTGTACTTCTTAAATTAACAGTATCGTTCTGGTGCTTGCCATCCTGGGATTACCCCCAGGTCACCTTGGCTGAGATTATAGGTGTTTCCAAAGTCTTATCTATTATATTTATCAGTTGTCTGTCAGTTTACTTCTTCAGTTAATTTATCTTAATGTGTGTGTGTGTGTCTAACTGATTTAACACTTAGAAAGCAATCTCATTTCCTATTTTCAGGTTTCTTTGGAAGACACTTTACTATTACCTATTTACTGCCAACAAGGTATTTTTGAACTCTTTGGGAAAGAACACCTTTGGCATCATACTTTGAAACTTAACTACCTGAAGTCAAGCATTAAGCAGTTTTCGATGATTTTATATTGTAATAACTTATGAAACTGAGCTAATGAAGACAAATACCTAGTAAAGACTCATCGCAGTGTAACTATCTGGTTTTTTTTAACTACCATTAAATAGTCTTATGCAATAGGCTCAACACATCTTTAAGATATCTGATTTCTAAAGGAGGTGGATAAAAGTATTTTACGTTCAAGCAAATAAATACCCAGTTAGAGACATCTGACAACCAGAATCAGCCTCAGATCAGAAACATCTTCCCCCAGTCTTCCTTTTTATCCTCTCCAAATATCTTTCCTGTGGTAGAGATAGTTTTTGGCACTATAGATAACAGTGAAAATATGATATAATAAAAGATTCTTGACCTAATGGGGCTTACATTCTAGGTGAGGGGGACAGACTATTAAAAAAACCCAAATAAATAAACAAGAAAAATATCAGCAATTAATAAGTGTTATGTGGAGAATGAAACTGAATTAATGTAATAGTTACTACTTTAGATGGGGTCATCAGTGACAGATTCCCTGAAGGGTGATGTTTAAGCTAAGACCTGAATGACACAAAGAAGCCAATCATAGGAAAAAGAGGATAGAGAATATTGCAGGTAGATAGAGGCAGCCAGGGACAGAGGCCCAAAGAGAGCCGGCTTGGTGTGTGTGGAAAGAGAAAGGTTAATGGAGTAACGCAGGCAAGGAGGAGAGTGGACATAAAAATAAGTCTTCCGGGCCGGCCCGGTGGCTCAGACGGTTAGAACTCCATGCTCCTAACTCCGAAGGCTGCCGGTTCGATTCCCACATGGGCCAGTCGGCTCTCACCCACAAGGTTGCCGGTTCAATTCCTCGAGTCCCGCAAGGGATGGTGGGCTCCACCCCCTGCAACTAAGATTGAACACGGCACCTTGAGCTGAGCTGCCGCTGAGCTCCCGGATGGCTCAGTTGGTTGGAGCGCATCCTCTCAACCACAAGGTTGCCGGTTCGACTCCCGCAAGGGATGGTGGGCTGCGCCCCCTGCAACTAGCAATGACAACTGGACTTGGAGCTGAGCTGCGCCCGACACAACTAAGACTGAAAGGACAACAACTGGAAGCTGAATGGCACCCTCCACAACTAAGATTGAAAGGACAACAACTTGACTTGAAAAACAGGCCTGGAAGTACACACTGTTCCCCAATAAAAGTCCTGTTCCCCTTCCCCAATAAAAATCTTAAAAAAATTAAAAATTAAAAAAATTTAAAAAAATAAGTCTTCCATCCAGAGCATAAGATGTGGAATGTTATCAGGGGCAAATTCCTGGATAATTGCCTCATACAGAGGGACTACGGAAACTAACTGCTTCGTCTTGCTTTGTGTGTTTGCTCTATTTTTAAAATATCTCATGAGGAAAGGTGGGTGTGTAATATGGGTTGGTTCAGTCTCCATAACATTGTCTCTGGCCAAGCTCATTTGTGTGTCTGTTCCAGATTTACTGGGTGATACCATGTTCCAAATCAGACAAATGTCATTTGAGGAGAGCAAAGGGGCAAAGATGTTAAAAAATTTATCACCAAGCCCCTCAATAGCTCAGAGGTCACAGGTGTTTAAAAGCCAAGTGTGGAAGGGTAGGACCCAGGTCAATGACTTTTCATGAATTGTTTTTATTAAACTTGACAAACGTTCCCTTTTAAAGGGATGGAGGTGTCCGATTCTGGGTCTAAAATGTGTCTTTCAGCTCAGTGACGTGTGTACTCACAAGGAAAGACTTAATCAGGCCTAAAAATGTATGTTGGCCCTGAGGTTTGCAGGTTCATAAACTCATTGTTCTCAGTACATTCAGGAGAGAGCTGGCTCTGGGGACTTCATTCACATCAATCAGAGTTATAGCAGACCGATGAATAAAGTACAATGCCATTTATTCATTACCTGTGAGAATTATAACTCCTGGCTGAAATTCATGTCTTGTTGGTCAGCACATATTCTTCCTGGTAGGAAAAGCTATTTAAGAAATCAAATTAAAGCAGAAGGTTAAATGTTAAATATGGAAGCTGAACAAATCAAGTTGGATGTTTTGAAGAGCTATTTTCATTAAGCAATGGGAGCCTGATACAGTCCTTTTTCACCACAAGTACATACAGTCCCAGATGGGCAAATGATCTACTATTCAGCTGGACAGAGAAGGCCCGTGCTGGAGAAACACTGGTGAATATTTACTCCCAGTCCTCCTATTTCTAGGCCTGGGCCACTGTTTCCCAAAAAGTGGTCTGAAGTCCACCTGTAGTAAATTTGCCTTGGGTATTTATTAGAAATGCATTTTTTTCTAGGCCCCATCCCACACTTCTGAATCCGAATCTCTGGTCTTCGGCTAGGAATATTGATTTTAAGTAGTTTTCTGAGGGAGGGGGGAATGACCGTAAGCACACTCGTGTTTTGAAAAACCACTGCTAGTTGCTAAGCTATATAACTTCAGGCAAGTTAGTGACTCAACGTCTCCAAGCCTCAGTTTATTTGTCTGTACAGCAGGGATAATGATAGGATCAAATGATTCAAGTCACGTAAAGCCCTTAGAACCGTGTCTGGCACCCAGTAAGCTCTCAGTTCATGCTTGCTATTTTTATTATTACCGCCATTATTGTCATTCATTGTATTCATTGTCATCAGTCAGCCCTCCACATTCCTGTTTGCTCACAGATTTCTGTTTTCTTAAGTCAAGCAAAGCCAAGTTTATTGGTTACTGTAATAAGGGAGACCACGCCCTTGACAGAGTCTTAGTAGCTTCTCGCACATTGTTTTCCATTGATGATATTTCCGGGTTTCTGCTCCTTAAGGATGGAAAAGATGGTATTCTGGGCCATTTCCAAAGCATGCAATAGGGTGGATTTATCTTTAGGAAGGTTTCGAATGGCATCCACAGTGTTCGACTTAAAGCTTACCTTTGATCTTAGAGTTTGGCAGGCACACCTTTGCACTGTCTTGAAAGTTGGGTTGCATCTTACTTTGGGGGCTAAAAGTTCCCTGTCTACTGAGAATAGCAACATACCAACTTGTTGAAACTCATCACCCTAAACGTTGTCACTTGTTTTGAATTACCTTCATATTTATACCTTTCTTTAAAACATAAAAAAAAAAGAACAAAATGGAGAAACAGAGTCCTCTTGACTACTATTGGCTGAGTAACAACAATTCTAATTAAATCAGGTGGAATTCTGGAGATACCGTGCTGGCACATTTGGAAGTAGGCTATCACATACCATGTTGTGCAACTTGTTAGAGTCCGTAAGTACAGTAGAACTTAGAATAGCACTATTCCTATCAACTCTGGCTTCATCTGAATACTTCAGTGTGGGTTATAAACATTAATTAAGCCTCAAAACATCCCTATGACACAGATAATTACACTAGTCATTCCTGCATTTTAGATGGGCACATTCAAAGAGGAAGAGGTTAAGTGAAGTTAATTCTTCAGGTTATGCTGATTCAGCAAGAAAACCACTCAGAGAACTTTTCATCATTGCAATCTAAATAGTTCTGCAACTGGTTTCCTTAAGCTTCACATCTAAAGCTGAGTTATTGGAAATGAATACATTTTCGCAAAAACAAAAATGCAGTCTATCCTGATGAAGCAAAAAGGAAGGTATATCCTGAGCTTCGCCAGAGTTTAGCTACTCTGACTTTCTTTATGTCCAATCAGCTTTCCAGTACTGGATTTCTCCCTTGTAATCAATATGGATTCTTGTCCCTCCCTCTCATTTCTACTTACCAGTAAACTGTGAGCCTACACTCTACTGTTGGCCTGCAGTGGGAGGAACAGCCTGAGTTACTGATGGCAAGTATGGCTTAAACAGTCTGAGAGAGAGCCATGCCTATCAGAATGCCTGGCTCCATTCACTTCACTCACCTACTGGTTTCTGCTAAATATAGCCCAGATCTCAGGTCATCATAAGCTGGCAAGGCTCTGAACTATTTTTAGCTGGGTCCAGGACTCAGGGCACTAAATCTGGATAGGTAGCTGAGATTCAGCTCTAGCTTTTAAAAATAATAACTTCTATTTTTCTCTCATTACAATTAATCATGTCTTCATTTTAGACTTTTTGGAAAATATAGCTGAGAAAAGGTGAGAACATTCAGACCACATAGCAAAATGAAGATAATTAAAATTTCCTGTAATACTCTTTACTGAGGTATATTATGAGGTTAGACAATTAAGTTTGCGAACTTGTTGCAACCTTTGATGTTGGTAACCTTTTTTTGACATCAGAGGAATTATTCATTATGAATTTTCACCAACTGGACAAACAGTTAACCAAGTTACTATTTGGAAGTGCTGAAAAGCCTGCGGGAAAAAGTTAGACTACCTGAACTTTTCGCCAACAATTCATGGCTCTTGCCTCATGACAATGCACCAGCTCACACAGCACTGTCTGTGAGGGAGTTTTTAGCCAGCAAACAAATAACCGTATTGGAACACTCTCCCTACTCACCTGATCTGGCCCCCAATGACTTCTTTCTGTATCAGAAGATAAAGGAAATATTGCAAGGAAGACATTTTGATGACATTCAGGACATCAAGGGTAATACGACAGCTCTGCTGGCCATCCCAGAAAAAGAGTTCCAAAATTGCTTTGAAGAGTGGACTAAGGGCTGGCCTCGGTGCATAGCTTCCCAAGGGGAGTACTTCGAAGGTGACCGTAGTGATATTCAGCAATGAGTATGTAGCACTTTTTCTAGGATGAGTTCGCGAACTTAATTGTCTTACCTCACGTGCGCTTGTGTGTGTGTGTACATAGTGAAGTGTACCAAGCTTAAATATAGATTTGAATATATTATGTAAGTATAGTGTGTTTTTGTTTAACCAAAGCCTAGACCCACATGAAGGACTCTCCAGCACACGAGGATGTTTCCACTGGCCCCTCCTAGTCAATATCCCAATGCCCCAGAGGTAAGTCCTATTCTGACTTTTATCACTTTTGATTAGTTTTATCTGTTTTTGAATTTCATATAAATGGAACCACACAGTGTATACTTTTTATGTCTTCCTTTTTTCACTCATTATAATGCCTGTGAGATTCATCCATGTTGTTGCATGTATCAGTAGACTGGCTTTTCGGTTGTTTGTTTTGGCTGTATTAATTCCACTATGTGAATACACAATTTATTTATCAGTTCCCCTCTTGAGAGATATTTAGCTTGTTTCCAAATTTTGGTTATTAAAAATAAAACTGCCATGAACATTTTGTCTGTGTCTTTTAGTATCGCACGCACTTATTTCTCTTGGGTATTTAACCAGGAATGGAATTCCTACGTCATAGGGTAGTCTTAGAGCTGGCTTTCGTACACGTCCCAGTTTTCCAAACTGGCTGTACCGTCATCAGAAACGTGTGAAAGTTCCAATTTATACCCTCACCAACACTTGATAGTTTCAGTCTTTTTAATTTTAGCCGTTCTGAAGAATGTGAGCTGGTATCGCACTGTGGGTTTCAGTTGCATTTCCCTGATGACTAATGATGGTGAGCACTTTTTCAAACCCTCACTTAGCATTTGGACACCCTCTTCTGTGAAATGCCTGTTCCAATCTTTTACCTATTTTTTTTTAACTGGATTGTTTGCTTTTTTTCCTTCTTGGTTTATAGGATTCAAGTTCATTGTTAGATATGTATAGCCTTCTCTCCGTCTGTGACTTGCCCTCTCACAAAACTTCTTAATTTTAATGAAGTCCAATTTATCAATCTTTCCTTTTATGGTTCATTTTTCTTGTATCTGTTTCTCTTTTGCTTGCTTTCTTACCACTCTAAAACATTCATCAACACACACACACACACACACACACACACAGAAATACAAAGTCAGCAGAAAGTGTTAACAAATGTTTTTTCTCATGCTCTGAGTAGTTTAAACATTAAATTTACATGTCTCATGGCGCAAGCCAATCCCATTCTATACAGGAATATCTGACATATTTTTAAAAACTAGAAAACATTCTATTCACCCCAGCTACAGGAAAAAAATTTGTTTTTAGCTAAAAACGATAATTTTGTGGCATTATGTAAGTCAGATTGTTGGACACTCAGATTCCTCATCTATAAAAAGAATACAGACCATTACACTAAAGTCCCTTCAAGCTCTAACATCCTTCTGTTTTACTTCATGGATGCTATTGGTACAGACAAAATAGATGAATTCAAATAAAACATCGGAACATAAAAAATATATTTAAAGGAAAACACAGAACGAAGAAAAATACATATGATAAATATAAACGATAGGATCTTCCATTCCAAAATATATTGATAGAAATTGACACAAATATGTCGCTTCAAATTTCTATGGTCAACATCCAATTAGATTCCATAAGTAATCAAGGAAAATCAAAATTCTGCATATTTCATTATTCATGTAGTAAATCACCATCTGGAAAAATAGAGAGGCTCATTCAAAGTGCAAATTAAAATTACATTCATGTATCACTACCCACCTTCCCCGGCTATAGCTGAGAATGACCCCCTCCTTCCCTCTCATTCCTGAGGACTCTGCCCCACTGAGAAATCACCCACATTCTACCCGCTCCTGTGAGTTAACTATCCGTGTCTGAAAGCAGATTACAACCACTGACCTAGCCCACCCTCTACTCATTTCTCACTTCCTCTCATTACAGTGCCCCAGAGCTGGTCTACCTAACGAGTACCAACCTCTAAGTCATGCTGCCTGGTTGTTGCAGCCAGGGTGTGGAACTGGAATCAGACTGACCTGGTAGCAAAAGGAAAGCCAAGCCTCTGAGCCTTCATTCCCATGTCTACAAAAGGGGGAAATCCTTATGTCACAGGATTTTCAGGGTGATTAATTAAATGTGATGTTAGTAAAAATTCTCAGCACATGGTACACTTAGGAGGAAGCTCCAGCCAGAAGCCTTCTTTCTGACAAAGGAGCAATGCCCTGTCACCTGACCATTGGAACACTGGCTCTCCCAGCCAGTTTGAGTTCTGCCTTAACAGAAACATCACTACTTAGAAGTATCGCAATGTTACTCGAGTTGGGGGTTTCTCACTCTCATTCTCTGGGAGCTTTGTTCAAACCTGGAGTGGAATGCAAGGGCCACAGCAACCTTGTTAGCAACTAGAAAGTTGTTCTTTAAGCTAGTGGCACTGTAAAAACACACTGGGGCCCACCAGGAAACTGTCATGCTGATCATGGACCAGGCTGTTCTGGAAGACCAGAGGATGAACGTAGGATGAGGCTGGCATGGGGGTGCAGGGTCCTAAGGATTCCCGCACATGAAGGAGAAGGGATGACAAGAATAGGTCCTTACACAGTGTGATGGCTTTCAAGTAAAAATGAGAGAGAGAGAGAGAGAAAGAGAGAGAGAGAGAGAGAGAGAGAGAGAGAGAGAGAGAGAGAAAAGAAAGAGAGAGAGAGAGAGAGAGAGATATCTGGGCTAAGAATTCTAGATTTAAGCACTAGTTTTGCTATTAAATGAATGCAATTTAACCTTCCTTGATCTCAACTGCACAGTGAATAACTTGAAAAGTAATTGTATCTTTTTAAAAAAGTTCCCAGCACATGTGTTCACTCCCCTTTTTCCATCTGCCCTTACATTCCTTATCTTTTGGTTTGGAGCCAACTTCTTCCTGGCAACCAAACCCCCAGACACCATGAACTACCCTCAGCCTCCCCACCCCCCTTATTGGATCCAAGGTATCAGAGCCTCCCTCACTGTCCAAGCTACCAGACTAGTCTTTGTTTCACATTTAGTACCCAGTCTGCCTGTGAATTAGAACTAGAATTGTATTCCGACCTGTTGCTCAGGGTGGTGGCAAACACTGATAGATGGTTTCTGCCATGCCAAATTAGAATCCTCAATGGCTTCTCCCCATAAACTTTGTTATAATTGGTGGTTAGAGTCCATATTACCATGGATACTCTTCTACAGTTACATTCAGGATTAAATTGATTTTGCAGACTGATCTGGGAATTTAACCACCATTTGTACCACAGTCTCTGTGGGAAAATATACTCTGTGTTCCAAACAATTGACCTTTTGGAGTTGATCCAGTTCCTAAGTTGGGGACGGCCTGTACAATATTATGTTACATTTTGGGTTTCATTTGTGTTTCCCAGAATCAAAGACTTGTTAAAGCTGGAAGAAACTTTGATCATTTATCAATGGACTAATTTTGTAGGTAATAAAGCCAAGGTTCAGAAAGATAGAGAGATTTCTTTACAGTTATTCAATTATTCTGGTCTCCTACCTCTGAGCCAATGCTTTTCCCACTCTCCAAATTGTTTTGTGGTCTTTTCCTCACATAGTCATTAAATCACTTAAAAGTTGGGAAGATCACGTCTTCCCCAGCATGGAATCAAACATACTGAATGTTTCATAAATACTTAATTGGTTCATTATTCACTTTGGTTTCAAGGTCTAGTCACTGTAAGTTTCTTTAAATAACAAATACCATTGGGGCATTTCAATTAAGAATTTATTTACAATAGACTGGATTTGTTTTAAATCAACATTTGAATAATAATTCATAAATAGTCTATTTAACCAGTGTTTCCTACCTAAAAGGACTACAGTGTTGGATGTCATTGCAATAAATATTTTTCACAGCTCACAGACACATTTGGTTTTAGTTTTAGTTTTACATGCCATTAATTTTAATGTGGTCTTAAGGAAGAGATTACTCATTTTATAACTACATTAGAAAACTTAATAAGGCTTTGTTTGCTTGTTTACTAAAACCAATTGAAACAGAGTCTTATGAAACAATTCAGAAATAAACTTTCTCCAACTGAAAAGGTGCCTCATGCATAATTTGGATATACTGTATGAGGAGAGCAACCATCATAAGAAACAAAGTATTTAAATTGTTTTATTTGAAACACAATGTCACATTTTATATACTTTTCTTCACCAACAAACACCTTTAGTTACTTCCTGGTATCTGTTTGAAAGAGCAGGATGGGAAAGCACTGAAAGAGAAACAATCTCATGTATGTAGATGACATGGTTTTATTGTAACAAACTAGGAATGACCTAAATAGACAGCTGGCCCTGTAATCTAATTACAAGAAAAAGAAGGGCCATGGATCAACTCTGCAAAAATTTAACAGTCATCCTTTGTGGTAGCTGCCCATCAATTTTAATTGCCTTATAGTTAACAGTTTTATACAGCCAGTTAACTCCTTCCAATTATCAGGCATTTATTTTGTAGTCATTTTATCTTGAAGGATACACTAGAGAACTTAAGAGATGATGCTCCAGTGAGAGTCTGTGTGTACGTTGGGAAGTCAGAAGCGTGAGGGTGGGGGTGGGGAGGAAGCAGGCTGCTATTATTGGCTAAGGGAGAAGAGGCTTTTGGTTATATCTGGCTTTATAA
This sequence comes from Rhinolophus ferrumequinum, assembly GCF_004115265.2. Lineage (NCBI taxonomy): Eukaryota > Metazoa > Chordata > Mammalia > Chiroptera > Rhinolophidae > Rhinolophus > Rhinolophus ferrumequinum. Next base: position 52,239,640 of record NC_046296.1, on the reverse strand, counting down.
TTTTGGGGGCAAAAATAACTGAGGAGGGGCGGCCAGGTGGCTCAGTTGATTAGAGTGCAGGCTCCCAACAACAAGGTGGCCGGTTCAATTCACGCATGGGATTGTGGGCAGCGTCCCCTGCAACTAAGACTGAAAATGGCGACTGGACTTGGAGCTGAGCTGTGCCCTCCACAACTAGATTGAAGGACGACTCGGAGCTGATGGGAATTGGAGAAACACACTGTTCCCCAATATTCCCCAATTAAAAATAAAATAACTGAGGACATGCTTTATGACCTAGCTGATAACTTCGGCAGTTGATGATTTTCTCATATGTGTATTGAAATGAAAGCAAAACTAAATCTTAAGGAAAAATCTTCGCACTGCCCAGGTATACCACCTAGGCCTGGTTCTGTATTGAGGGATAGGCTTCTACTGAAGCATATATCCTTGTCTGGTTTCCCAATATCCTGGAATTGAGTTGACTACAAAAGCCAAAGACATTTGATATACAGAATGGCTGCCCTCCAGGTATATCTGGTAAAATTTAGAACTTACTGCCACTTAAGACTTATTAAAGACTTGATTAAGAGGTATCACATTTATGGAAGGACAACCCAATGAATATCCATCCATGCATTTATAAGCTATCTTGGATTAGTCAGGCAGCAAAGAGCTATCACTATCACAACCTCCACATTTTGCTATTAAAACCTACTCACTTTCACACTATATTGGCCACTGACCAATATTGAGAGGCATATAAAACATCCCTATGAAAGTCTGTGCTGTGTTTACAAAAAATAAATCATGAGACTATTGTTCCCTGTGTTCCAAAGTGCCTTCTTTGAGGACAATCCCTAGAAACATCTCTCTGGTCTCAGCACAGTGATGGTTGGGTTCCTCTAAGCACTGGTCTGTCTTTAGCTAATGGGCACTGGCATGTCCCAGACATTTCTTGTTATTAAGTTCAAATAAGATCATGATTTTATGAAGACCCACCATCAAGATTTCCCAAGCCCCTTGCAATCAGGACATCCAATTTCCCTGCACAGACATTTCTAAAATTACCCAAGGATATTGACATGCGGTAAATGTTTAACAACCAGCGTCCTGGTGAAAAAACTATAGATTTGTAGCATGTGCTAATTTCCTTGGTGTAACTACTCCCACCATGGTCAACATGATGTCACTGAACAAGGAGATGGAAAGAGATGCATAGTAGCATATGATTATATAGTATTCCCACAATAGAGATAAAACAGATGCAAACAACTTCCATACATAATAGTAAAATGTAGCAACATAAATAGGATGTGATGTTTTGAGTAATCATTACCTTTGTTTTTAGTACTGTATAATTTATTTGTAAGTCCATATAATTTAATTTTAAAATAATAGCTCTGTTTAACAATTGGCTTGCAAAATTCCTAAAAGTTTTAACAAGTGGTTCTCATGAGCCAAAGTAAACTGGCTCCAACACACCACTATCTAAAGCCCACTGGATTGGGAGTCCCAGATAATAGTTTGCCCTTCCACCTGTTAGATTAACAATCCCAGTGTAACAAGGAGCAATACCTTACCCTGATCCCTTTTCTAAGTCTTTTCACATGTCCAAAAAGAGTAGGAGGCAGTTTCCTATATGCATGCAATCAAAACCACTACTTGCCAGTCTGCTGCTCCACGGTCTGCTGGTCTCCAGGCTTGAGTGCTCACCATGGTGCCTGGTCCAGCCAATGTCTCTTACACCACTGGCAGCCTTCTTTTGTCTCTGCTTCTAAACTGTTGGCTTCCCTAACTGATGACCTCCACTCTGCCCTTAGGTCAGTGCTCACACTTCAGTCAAGAGCCTCCTCAGTGTATCTGCCACACGAGGCTTCTCTCCCCTTGGTACCTACTCACCTACTCTTGAACCTTACTGTGGTCCCAACTGCCACTATTGCGGCTGCTACCTGCAGCCTCCGGATGTCCACCCCTTACTTCTTCCTCTGTCCTCAATTTCTTATCCAAAGTACAGATAAACTTTGAACACTGAGTTTCACGTAAATGTGGCACCAAAACTTATTTATCAAAGTAGGATAAAATGGAAATGAAGCATGACCTCAATTTTATAAAAGATATATATATATATATATATATATATATATATATATATATATTTAAGTAGTTTTTCAGAATTTATATACCTACCTCATAGGGCTGGTGTTAAGGATTAAATGAGATAACACATGTTAACATCTAAAACAGTGCCAGAGCACATACAGGGATCTCAATAAATGGTAGCTATTATGAATGATACATGAGCAGAAGCACTGCCTTGAGCTTCGGATAGCATCTTGTCTGAGTTTCTGGACAAAGTTGTACTTGAGGAATGAGTAAAAGGCCTTTGGTCTGACCAACTCCTAGAAAAGGGCAAAAAGTCGGACTCATCTAGATCCTTTGCATGCCCACTATCCCTCCTGCCTTTCTAGAGGCAGACTACTGTGGTGGAAAGAACAGCTGGACAAACAACCTTTCTGAGCCTTCGTATTTCTTTGTCCCTCTCTTCTATGCGCCAGACAGTTGGTGGGTTTACCCTGGAGGTCACAGTCAAGTGCAGGAGATAAATGCACGATCACAAGGTGGATGATTAAGCAATCTAACGGAGGGATGGACAAAAACGCACTGTGGAAAAATAGTATCCACGCAGCGGAAGATGTAAGATATGTGAAAGCAAACTATAGAACGCAGAAAGTGGTACTCATGTAAAATATTATTGCTGATGCGGAGCCTACTGTAACTATGTCATCCAAGGACAATTGGGCAACTAGCCTTGTGGAACGGTATCGTATAAAACTTATTAACAATGCCACAGTTTTCCCGCAGAGTAACCCCTTTTTGCTTTCCAAACGCGTAAACCCGAGTTTCAAACACGGGTAACGCCGTCCGCGTTTCCCGGTTAACGGAAACAGGAAGAATCGCTTGCAAAACCAGGGAATGACGCCGAGAAAAAAAAATTGAAGCGGGAAGGGAACAACTATGCCTCCGGAGCTCCCGGTCCTGGGCAGCTGGGAAGCGGGAAGGTCAGAGCTGCCTACGCGCGCTCCGTGTAATGGGAGCTCCGGCGCCGCAAACCCCAGGAGCCTCCGGGGCGCCTGCGCTGCCTCGTCGATTCGGCGCAGTGGAAGCGGCCAGAGAGGGCGACGCACCTGCGCGAAGGCGGCGGCGGCGGTGGCGGCGGCAGCGGTGGCGGCGGCGGGAGAACCGAGTCCAGTGCGATTGCGCGAAGGCCGGGGAGGCGAGGGGTGGCCGCGAAGGCGTGCGCCGTGCGCCTGCGCGGGCTGCGTGGCGCGGTGGCCGGGCCGGGCGGTGTGGAGTGAGTGTCGCTGCGGTTGAGGCCGTCGGCGGCGCTGGTGAGCTTTGCGGAGTTGGGCGGTGCCGTGAAGGAGAAGGAGGAGGAGGAGGAGGAGGAGGAGGTGGCGGCTGGGTCTGACGCGGCCGGGTTCTTGGGGGCTCCGCTTGCTTGTTTATTTATTTATTTACTGTGTGTACCTCCGAGTGCGCGCGCTCCACTACTTGGTGGGGAGGGGGTGGGGGGAGGGCCCGGGGGAAAGGGGGAGCTGGAACCGGGGTCGAAACGCCGCGTGACTTGTAGGTGAGGGAACGCCGAGCCGTCGCCGCAGCCTCCGCCGCCGAGAAGCCCTTGTTCCCGCTGCTGGGAAGGAGCGTCTGCTGCCGACAAGATGGCGGACGGGGAGCTGAACGTGGACAGTCTCATCACCCGACTGCTGGAGGGTGAGTGGGGGCCCGGCCGGCCGCAGAAAGGGGGCGCCTCCCTAAGTCATTTCCCCTCGGTCGCCGAAACCCGAAGGTACCCCCTTTCCCGCCCTGTGGCGGCCGCCGAGGAGGGTTGCAAAAGGCTGGTTAGCCGGGGGTAGGCAGGGCGAGAGGGGCTGTCCCGGCGGGCAGCCCGGTCGGGCCCTGTGGGCAGTGTCCCCGGACCTTCGGGGACTGGCATGGCGACGCGCCGGCCTGAGGGTGCGAGGAGACCAGGGGTGCTGGATGACCCTTCCCAAGGAGGGTGCCAGGATGCGTGCTCCGTGCATTGTCTATGGAACGTGTATTTCTTCTCTGTTCTTTGTGCATTGCCCTTGGCTGCCTCCTATTCTTGTTCCGTGAGTGAATTTTATAAAAACCTTCTTGAGATGCTTGTTTGATCTGTTCTGCATTTTTATATGATGCTATAGGAGGAACTCTATTTAAGGAGAGGATAACAGCGGGAGTTGAGTGCCTCCCATTATTTTGCTTAAAAAATAGTAAAAAGACTGACGGAGTTGAAGATGCACGCAGGAAATATGGAATACGTAGACAGGTTTGCCGAAGGGATTGGCTTTCAAGTTTGAGAATTTAACAGGTTTGAACAGGATTTAATTTCGGCACAAACTTAGCAAAGGTCTGTTGTAAAGCCTCTCTTGTGTTTTGAAAGTCTTCGCAGCTTTTCAAGTTCCCAGGCCCTTCTGTTTTGAATGGTTTTATGTTGGGGTGAGGGATTGAGAAAAAGAGATGGAGATGCCAAGATATTCAAAGTTAATCGCGGTCTTCTCCCAGTGAATCCCTTCACCCTGAAATTTGCGTCATCACTAATTGCTTTGTGAGAGTGTAGGGAAAAAAATTGAGCCTTAAAAAAATTTTTAGAATCTTTTCTGCCAGAAGTCCAAGGATTACATATGCACTATCTGTTATTATTTGCTTTCAAATTACCTGAAGGTAATTGATACAGTGAAGCAATTTGTACTTAACATTTGGAAAATCATCAGAGATTGTATGATGGGGGGCGGGGCGCTAGTTCCTTCCCTTTTTTTCCCAACCAGTGTCGGTATCTCACAGTTCTGTGTACAAACTACAGTATATTTGCTCCAGATGTGGAGGCCGCCCAGCCGTCTAATACTTAATAAAAAGCAAAGTTTTACCAGGAACTCTTCTTTACCTTTTCCTTTCCTACGAAGTTATTCCTGGGAGGCCCCCTGGTGCCTGCAGTCAGTGTTCACTGCTTACGACTGTGTGTGGGCTTTTAACAGATGTGAACATATTGAGACATTTGCTTTGCCAAAAATTTTATATTGTAATTGTATGTTGTTGTAAGAGGGAAATATAGCTATTTAAAATTTTTAATATCTTGTTAACTTTGGGGAAAGTTTAGGCCCACCATCATTTTTATACATTTTAAACTAGGCTTGTAAATGTCAATGTTTTTTAAAATTTCAACTTCTCCACTTTTGTTTTCCATATACCTACGTATTTATATACTTTATATGCATAAAACATAGTAGACTTATGTGTTTTAAAATGTTTGATCTGAAACCGTGTAAGGCAAATGCACCGTTTTATGATTATAGATAACTTAAGAATCTTCACTAGTGGATTATTCAAGGTTATTGGGAAAAAATTGGCTAAGTGAGTGATTCCATTTGTTTTTGTGAATTCAAATTAAATGTTTGGTGGTTCTGGTTTTAAACAATCATTTTTCCTTTTTTTTTTTTTTTTTTTTTTTTTTTAGAATCCTAGTCTAGACATTTTCTGTTTTTAAATTAGCAAACATTTATTGACCTGCTTTGTGCCAGTCACCAGGAATCTGAAGATAAGATGCAGTCCCTTCACTTGACCTCCCAGTATAAACAAGTGATTTTCAGGCTTTTTTAGCCTCCTCTCTTTTGATATGTTCAACACACTCCCATCAGTAGAGTTTCATTACTTCTTAATCCCAGGAATTATATTTAGTTTAACAGTGCCTCCCTGAGATTCTTAAATTCTCCAGGCTCCTCCTCTCCTTTCCCCTTTCAAAATCTAAACCGGTTAAAAGGCATCCAAAACAGACTTGGAGTTTCTAATAAGTAATTATTTTTAGTCTTCAAATGAAATTTTTTATGTCTGCCTTGATGTTCAGTGATGTTACATGCTAGTTAAATTTAACTCAAATTCAAGTGATGGCATTTTGTAAAAGTTGCCTAGCAGAATAGCTACAGTGAAAAATTCGTTAGTATTAGAGGAACATACAAGTTACAATTGGGCACAGTTTCTCTACATAGGGGGAGTGGAAATTAGCAGTGCTTGATCTCACTTTAAAATGTTGATTTGAGTTCCACAATATTGTTGATTCTGTATTTTTTATTATATTAAATTGCCAGTCAGCTGTAGCACTTTCGGTAAATATATTTTATGAGTTTTGCTTTGTGTTTTTGTGTGTGTGTGTGTGTGTGTGGGCATATCATTGATGCCATGTTTACGAAGTACATAGAATATTTTAACAATTTTATTATTTAAATAAAACAATATACTGATGTTTGGATGGTGCATATTCCTTCAGTATATTTTCTTGGGTTAAGTTTCACTTAGAACTATAACCAAAGACGTCTGCCACTCTATCCCTTGTAGTGAGTGACCCTGCTACCACATTCTTGTGGCTTATTATACGTAGTATTCTTGACTGATTGTTTAAATTGAAGCTAGTTCCTATGGTATCCTGGAAAATCCAGTAAAAACTTTTTACTTTGATGTGAGTTCCAAAAGGAGTTAGGATGGCAGTGAGAGTATAGCAGAGTCACCTGTGACTTGATTCAAACTATAAATGTTGACTGTATTTTGGAGGAGGTGAAATGGAAGAAGCTTCCCGCTAATTAAGACAGTGGTAGCTCTGTTCCCAACACTGACTTGATCCAAGTGTTTAAAAACTGGGCTGTACCAGTTAATAATTAACATATGCCTATTATATATGTCATATGTCATATATATATATATATACACACACACACACGTATATATAAAACTGTGTCTGGGACTTGCTTTTTTTCTGATTATACATGTAAGCATTCTTGTAGAAAATTTGTGAAACAGAGAAGTATAAATGGAAAAAAGAAAACCCAATTCTTCCATAATTCCACAATCCAGAGATAACTCTTGTTGAAATTTTGATACATTTTTATTTATATACATTGCACCATTAGAGTATAGCTTTACAGGTCTATTTTTCAAGTATTGTGAACATTTTTCTTTGTTACTGAAATGTCTTCACAAATACTTCAAAAGCCATTTGCTGTTATGATAGAAAAGTTTCCTAAAATTTTTTTCTTTTAGTTTGGTACAAAGCTAAGCTTGAATATTACATCATGAATTGTAGAATATTAGCACTCTGTATACTTCTGTGGCAGAATATGATTGTTTTTATATTTTTGGCTCACTAATAGCTTTATGAAAATCTTGGGATGTGTGTGTGCTTGTTTTTTAATCCATTTTTCACTTTATCTCAACCTGTCGGATATCTGAATTGGTGGAACTGCTGTGATCATTTTGTGTACATTTCCCTTCCTTTCTTATGGATCATGTTCTCTTACAATTTACTTAGGCTAACAGATTAAGCAAATAGGAAGTTTTCCTCTTATGTGTCTTTTTGAAGATTAAAAAACGGAAAGGATTTGAAAAATGAAATAGATTTTAAAAAACTACATTAAAGTCCTCCTTTTAAGTAATAGTTTTATTTAGATATAATTCACATACCATATAATTCACCTATTCGAAGTGTATAATTCAGTGATTTTCAGTATATTCACAAGAGTTGTACAACTATAAACACAGTCAACTTGAGAATATTTTTATCACCACCCCCCTCAAACAAACCCTGTCCCCGCTAGCCAGCCAGCACTCCCTTTTTTTCTTCACCTTCCCCCCCAGCACTAGGCAGCCACTAATCTATTTTCTGTCTCTGTGGATTTTGCCTATTCTGGACATTTTATGTAAGTGCAATCATATAATACCGTGTTTCCCCAAAAATAAGACCCAGCCGGCCTATCAGCTCTTATGTTATGTCTTATCTAACATAATATAAAACCGGGTCTTATATTAATTTTTGCTCCAAAAGACGCATTAGAGCTTATGGTCCGGCTAGGTCTTATTTTCGGGGAAACATGGCATGTGGTCTTTTGTGATTGGCTTCTTTTAATGTTTTTAAAGTTTATCCATGTTGTAGCATGTGTCAGTATTTCACTCCTTTTATGGCTGAGTAATACTTCATTGTATAAATATGACACATTTCTCCATTCATCACTTGAGTTGTTTCCCCTTTTGGCTATAGTGAATAAAACTGCTCTGAACGGTCACATACAGGTTTTTGTGTTTTCAATTCCCTTAGGTGTATAGCCAGGGGTGGAATTGCTGGATTATATGGTAATAACACTGTGTTTAACCCTTTTGAGGAACTGCCAGACTGTTTAAAGCCTCTTTTCTGATTAAATTGTTTGATTATGACCCAGCAGTCTAAAGGTTAGATAGCTTAAGGGAAGTGCTGCTTGCTCCTGGCAACCTCAGCTTCCACAGGCAGTGTGTATAGATCCAAAGTTGGGTCTGTTAGAAAAAAGCAGGTTAGAGAGTAGGGGAGATATCAGAGGGGTACTTCTCTTGCTTCTTTTTGCCTGAGAAGCTAGTGGAGGCATAAAGGTAGTATGCAGCTTTATGTTTTTAACTGATTCAGAGATAGGTCTGTTTGTTTTCCCATTAATTAGTTCCACCATATGAGGGAAAGTTTGACAGTTTGTAACAGCCCAGAAGTGTTTCTTTGTTATTTGAATATAGATCTGGATCTTTACTGGTAAATTTCTAAATCCAAGATTAGGAGTCATTGGGATTTAGAAATCTATTTATATTTAGTCTAGAGACAGGATTATATTAAGATTTAGGATTAGTGAAAAAGATAGTAAATGGTACCCAGTAGGTTTTTTTCTCCTCTCCTATCTTATTCTCCACATTTATGGTTTAATAAAGTATCCATTCCAATGGCAGGCATTCTCAAACAACTTTAACAGAGGTAAGGTAATGTGCAGAAGAATGTTAAGGTATTTAAAAATAATAACTAAATATCATTAAATGTTTCTCAAACAAAGATTATCCTGGAAGTCTTGGGTGCAAGGAGAAAACGTTTGTAAATATCAGCAGGCTTAGCAGTGGTGTGGTGGTGGAGGATAGGATTCCCAGTTGAATTTTCTAGGATTTAATTTTACTTGGATACAAATTTATACCCCCAGGCATCAATCACTGCTCCTTTAGCGGCTGTAAACAGCCATTTCAAGTCTTATTCTTCCTAGAAAAATAGAGGATCAGAGAAAATAGGAAGGAGGAAGAGATCAAGGTCACAACTCTTCTTTTATGTGCACCCTCCACCTTCTACCAAGATTGAATTGGATTACCTTTGAAGTCTTAGTTATTAGTAGGTGAAAGTCTAAGTTATTAGTAGGTGAAATGGAATATTTTTATACCTCATTCTCTGAAATATACCGTACAACAGAAACTTTGCATCTGTTAGATAAATGAAAAGGCTTTAATGGAAATAAAATCTTATTACACAATTGGGGTAGAAAACTAAAAGTACAGAAACTAATTCTGTAGGTTAATAAGCATAAATAAACAGTAGCCAGTCTTTTCCTAGTTTGATGGAAGGATTCAGTCCCTGGTCTTGATGGATACATGTCATGGCAGTTGTCCTTTATTCTGCCTTTTCACTAGTCACATGTAGTCAGGTGATTTATGAGGGTATACATAACCTTCCTGAAAATCACTGGCCTCAGGACTCTCCCTTCCCCCAATTTACCTGCATTTGTACAAGGACAAGGAGAGGTATTTATGTTACATGCATAATCTAGTGTGAACATTGCCTTTGGGTGTTCATATGTGCCGACACTGTACTTTGGAGGTTTTGACACAGTTTATTTCACCATTAAGGGATTTTACCCCCAGAATGTTCATCAGAATAGCCCGGAGTTCCCATCTAATCAATTACGGGTTGACCAAAAGCTTTTCTTGCTCTATGTACATTTTTACTTTTCTCCTAATCCTACCCCTTATTTTCAAGATTTAGAGAAATCTAAGTTACTTTTCATAATAAAAGAAGTTTAAGGACATCTGTTATATAGCTTTCAGTAGTGTTATATTTAGCAGTTATAATGGCTCTTTTTACTTTACATAGCAAATTGAGAAGAAAACTTCATAAGTACTTATAGGTTTCATCTATGTTACTTGAATATTTATCAAATGATGACAAAAAGGAATATATTTTGTGAACACCAGACCTTAACTGCAGTAATTTGTGAATTCTGAATGATAATCAAATGTTTACTCAATTAAATGTTTACTCAAGACATATCAGTAAGTATTAATATAGTGGGAGGTCATGTTTATGCTAGCTAAGGATATAGATTCTGCATGTATTTTAATTTCAGCTCTGCCCTAGTTTTCTTCTGCATATTGGAGATATTAGTAAGTACCTACTTCATAATATATTTGTGAAGATTAAACAGTTAAAAAAAACTTTGAACAATTCTTGGCACATAATAAATCTCAGGAAATGTTAGCTGTTAATTGTTTAGTATAAAGCTGAGCTGAGAAATAGGTAATAGAGAGCTTCTTAGGCTGCTGAGTCCTGAACCCTCCCCGTAGTAAATTTTTTTCCCTACAGTAATTTTTAAGAAGGCTGTTCCTTGTGATCTGATATTGTGTTCTCCATATTGTGTTTATGGCGTATAACCACTCTTCTCATATATACGTATGTTTGTATAAAACATTTCTTTCCTATTCCCAGTATCCAGTGTTTATAATCTGGTTTGACATGTTGGTGCTGAGAGGGAGAGATTTCTAGGCAGAATAAAATGGTGAAAGGTGATTTAAGAAAATGTGTTGTATGCTAGAGACTAGAGCAATGGATCTCATACTTTTTGAGCCTTGAGACCTCTTGATACTTGTAAAAAGAACTGAAGACAAGAGCTTTTATTTATGTGCGTTACTTATCAGTGCTCTGTTAGAAATTAAAACCGAGAATTTAAGAATATCTCTTCTTTAATTCATTTAAAATAATAACCCATTACATTTTAGCATAATGTTTTTTCTAAAACAACAAAAATTGTTATAAGCAAATCTCTTTAATGTCTGGTTTTATAGAAGACAGCCGAATTACCATATCTGGTACATTATTTTGGTTGAAGCACATAAAGAAATGAAAGAGTATTTTAGTAGCCTTCTAAGAAAATTGTGTATATTCTTTAATATTATACTAAAAATCGAATAGTGGTAATTTCTTAATGGTTAATTGTAATACGGAATCTAAAATATCAGTGAAATTTTTGTTGTCTTACATTGAAATCCATTGATCTGTTGCATTTTAAATGGATCTTACACACGACTTTGTAATATGCATTGGTCGTTTGGAAAATAGTGGTTAAGCTGAATTATGTGGATGTTCTAATGTTGACACATCTTATATAATATCAAAAAATCACATTTGTTAATATTACAGCAAGATATTAGAAGAGTCCTTCAGTATGGAGAAGCTGTCACATTCATGGTGCTGGATACAAGGTTTCCAAATTTTTAATTTTCACTTGAAAGTTTACACCTTACTAGCAAATGCTGTGAGTTGTTTTCCTTGAAATGACAGACACACTTTGTTTATATTCAGGAGGATCTGTTAAACATCTAAATGTGAATAACCATAGTTTGTCAGTTACGCTTTCCAGTAAAAAAAATATGTTCTGTGACAATAAGTGGCTAGATCAGCTTGGAACTAGACAGTCACGTGATTGCTTTTCTTGAAGACAACCGTTGTACTTTGGTATGCAGCAGAAATACTTTATGGTTACTTTGCATTTCATCATACAGAATATTTAAAAGGTGTATACTCAGTGGTGGAGATGTAATAAAATTGTTTTTACTTCTTTGTCAAGGGCGTTCTTAAGTGAAACCGGACTTCTTAGTGTTTCACTTAAGTGCAGGGCAGTGAACGCCACCAGTGACACCAGTACAGTCAGGTGCCACGGGCTTGGTTTCTGCTAAGGTGCCAGACGTTTTATCAACCATCTCATGTTTATACCATGACGATGTCAACACAGTGAAAAAGAGGTCACACTTTGAGAATCATAGGGCTAGGGCACTCCTTCCTCTGTTTCTGAATTGTCTAGCCTCAATTCATACTGAATTGTCCAGTATGTTAGTTTTCCTCTTTTCTCATTATCTATTTGTTTACCAGTGTACCTGGATGATTTTTTAAGATGATTCACAGACCCCTTTGAGAATTCATGAAAGCCATGGGCCTTCTCAGAAAAATATATGTTCGTGTACAAACACAATAGTATAGACATTTGGGGGTATTAATACGGAGCTCCTGAAGGCCATCTGTAGGCTCTGAAACCACATTAATTATTCCTATCAGGCAGACTTACATTGAAGTCATGGCAGCTGTCTAATTCCCTTTCAACAAAAATTCCACATTTTAGCCAATTGTAAAATTTATACTTTTTTCCCCTGTTGATGGACTTATGTGCTAAAAATGTTGAATTTTGCCATTTCATCATACAGAAAAAATTTAAGAACTTTAGGAAACCTGAATTTAAGTTGACTTTACTATTGATTAGTACAGAACCTCGAGTGAATCTTTTTTGGGGGGTGGGAGTGGGGTAATTAAAATATTAAAGGTTAAGGAAGATTAGTAAGATTTCATGGGGCAGGTGTGACGGGTGGTGGAGTTTTTCTTGGCATCCTTTCTGTTTTAGAGAAGACACTTATTAAAAAGAACTTGCTGGAGAAAATAGGTTATTGAAAGATAAAATTTAGTACACACACAACACATACAGACATAAATATGCATATATCACACCCCATTTGTAATTTAAAAGACAAACCTGCGTTGAAAAAGTTTTTACACGAATATAAAATTTGAAATACAATGATTGAGTACAACTTTTTGTAATCATGAGAAAAGGGGAATTCTTCAGGGGCAAGACAACATTTTGCTCAATTAAGGTTCAGTTAGTGTTCTGTATCAGAGTCGATTGCAAGTGTTCATCTGTTGATGCTGATCCGCAATGAGATTTTATGTATTTCATCTTGGAAGATGTCTTTTAACACAGGTACTGCCAACTACTGATATCTATCCATAAGCATGTGATTTTAGTTAAGTGGTTTTAGTCATCACTTGGAAGGCATTTATGGAATTCTATTTGTCCTCTCTTGATATTTGCCTGTTAGCATGTCATTACATTGCAGTAATCAATTCCAAGAGAGGGTTAGGTGGAAGCTTTTCATCTGCACAATTAAATGGATTTTGATATATTGTGCACTAGCATTGAGGTCTGAAGATTGCTGTTAGAATTGTGACTTGAGCTTAGAAAACATAAATGATGGAAATCTGTGAGGGAATGAAGATCTCACTTGTTTTAAATGTTGACAGCATCAGAACTGTATAAAGTAACTTGACATTTTCTTGTGATTCAAGCAACATTAGTTGTCAGAATGACTTAACTACAGCATACGTTTCAGTATAAGTATTTTTTTGCTTTATAATTTTATAAAGCAAATTATAATCATTAAGAATTATTATGAATTTATTAAGAATTATTATATATATATAATCATATAATCATTAGGAATCATTAAGAAACTATCGTGTTTGCAGCAAAATCTAATTTATAAAACTACTCGGTGTTTGATAATAGTGACTGAGGGGGATTCTTCTCATTTGGAAAAATGTTGTTACTGGCCCTGAACTCAAAAAAATTGCAGTAGAACTTGATCACTACTGAGCCATCAAACTGTTGGTGGTAGGGCAAGTCAAGATACTCAGCTTTCATTTCTTACAAATATTCATGGAATTAACAGTGGTAAAGTTCATGAGAGCTAATGAAGTTCACAATTGATACCACTGGTTCAATAATACATAATAGATTAAAATATTTTTCTGAGTAATTGCTCCATAGACTTTAAACACCTTAAATTTTCACAAGCTTTGTAAAATTGTCCAACTAAGTCTTTTTCTGCTTCACGTTTATTTTTATCACAATCAGTTTTTTTTCTCAGCTTCTTTGAAAATATTCTTGCCTGTTGTTTTTCCACGCAGACTATTTTTAGAAAGCTAACTCTTAAGTTACTTCAAGTTAAGTATTGGCTCTTCAAAAAGCAACAACTAAGAATTGGTAATACCTGTGTGAACTCATCAAGAGCCTAGGAAAACCACTCAAAGTCGTTTTTTTGTTTGTTTGTTTTTTACCTGATTATTGATGTTTCTCTCAATGTCCTCAACTCTTCAAGAACCGTTCTTACAGAAAGGCTCATGGTCTTAGCAGGTGTTTGTCTTGGGCTCTACTTCTTTGGCTGTTTCAAACATCATTATTAAACTGCTTTTCTCACTTGCTAACACATGAACCAGTTGGAAACTTTTGGTTGCAACCTCATTTTTATTCTTGTGAAGAAATTCTGCTGTGATGAGATTCCATTTAAATAAAAAAAATTTTTTTTTGACAGTTGCTTTCCTGTGAATTGGGAATGTTGTGGTGTGTGCTTAGTCTGGTAATGTGAACATACATTCTTTTAGCACAGCTATAATGTCATAAATACAACGCCTAGCTGTCTAATTCAGTAACAAAATCATCCGCGCTCCACTTTGTCTTCAAAGCACAGTATTCACATTTCCACTTTTATTGCTTTGACATGATGAATATGCACGGGTAATAAAAGTAAAATAAAATGTTGCAATACAGCAATAAGCATGACAAACTAGACACTGCTGAGTTAAAACTGCATCTCTGCAGTTTGCAGTACCCTGAGAGTCGCGAAGCGATGAGAGTGCCCTTTGGGTCTCTATTGCAACTACTCTGCCATTTTATCTTGAAAGTGCCTGTAGATAATACATAAACGAATAAAAGTGATTGTGTTCCGGGAAAACTTTATGGACACTGAAATTTGAATTTCATATCATTTGTATGTGTCACAAAATAATGTTCTCTTTCTACCCCAAACCATTTTAAAAATGTAAAAATTACTCTTACAGCTTATACAAAAACAGGCATTGGGCCAAATTTGACCATTAGGTCTTAGTGTTTTCCCCCTTTTCTGATATAAACATGACTGTGCAGAAAGATTGCCTTATCAGGAGTCAGGACACCTTAGTGGGACTGATTCAATCAGGTAAAATACAGGGTTAGGGCCCAACGTGTCTAGTCCTTGGCACAGTATTCCTCAACATTCTTGATGTAATCATCCAAATTTCTAGTGTGTGCCCAACAATCATATTTTGTGTACATCTCTGGTTTTACTTGAGCAGCCATTCCATTCCTGTCAAACAGGAAGTGTTTCATCATTTGATCTTTAAGAGAAGGGAAGCACTAGAGAGCTCCCTAGTCACTCTAGCTTTTTTCCTGGAGGCAAAAAGTCACAACTAGACTGGAGGAGAGGTGGAAGTCAGGAGCCATTAAAACAGTAGAAACTTAAGTCCAAAGAGGAGAGATCTGCAGTCAGGTCCCCTTAAAGTCATTGACTGACGTCTAAGGTACACGTGTGCATAAGAAGATTCTAAGAAAACAGTAGCTGGGAAGCTAAAGATCTGAGCAAAGATTCCAGCATCCCCCTAGTGAGAGAGGCAAAAATTGATGTTCAAATTCTGCCGAGTTAGAGGAGCCTTTTACACCCTGAGTTTTCCATTGAGATTCCATCATGGCCATTCTGTAAGATTTAAGGCAAACCGAAATAGACCAACCCTCAAGAAAATGTGGGTGTCATTGGTATTCTACTGTTAAAAGGAAACAGCCCTCTATGGGGGAAGATGTCGTCTAGAACTTACACAATTTCTCATTTATAATCAAATATTTTATTAAGCAAAATACTACAGGACATGCTAAGAGGATTAATTAACCAAAAATCAAAAAGAAAAGAAAAGGAACAAATCCGTAGATAATTCAAATATTAAAGTTATCACACAGAGACTTTAAAATAATTGATTTAATACGCTCAAGATAGAGAGGAAAAGATGAAAATTTTATCAGATCTAGAAGCTCTACCACTAAAAAGATACATTAACTACAATTAAGAACTTGGTAATTGGATTTACTAGCAAATTAGGAACAGCAGAATAGAGGAGTGGTAAACTAGAAAAAAAGAGTTGTAGAAATTATGAAGTGCTGAGAGAAAAAAATGGAGGAGAAATACAGAAAGAAAGCATAAGAGACGGTAGAAAGGTTTAACGTGTGTACTAGAAGCCCCAGAAGGAGAGTAGATATGGGATAGAAAAAATACTGACCAACAATTTTCCAAAACTGAGAAAGAAACCAAAACACAGATTAAGGAAGCTTTGTGAATTCCAAGCAGGAAAAATACAAATAAGGCCATATTGAAACCCATCATAGACTTAATTGCTAAAAATCAAAGAAAAAGAAAATCTTAAAAGCCACTTAGGGGAAAGAAGTCATTGCCTTCAGGAGAGCAGCCATAAGAGTGGTGGGTATGTCACCTGAAACTGCAGAAGCCAGAAGTCAATAGAATGAGCTCTTCAAGTACTGAAAGAAAGAAAAGAAAGAACGCTGACGTAGGGTTCTATTAATACATCCAGTAAGCATTTCCTTCAAAAGTGACGGCAAAGACAAACTCAACCTGAGGAAATTTATTGATACTAGACCATCACTAAAAAACACTAAGGGAAGTTCATGTTGAAAGAAAATGATCCCACATAAAAGCACAGAACTGCAGAAAAACATGAATAACAGTAAGGATAGATGCATGTAAATATAAATTAATACTGTTCAAAATAATAGTTATGGCTTGTGCGGTTTAAAATATGTGGAAGCAATACTGTATGACAACTGTAGAACAAAAGGCTGGAGAGAGTGGTAAATCATTCAGAAGGGTATTTGTTACCTCTAGAGCAGTGGTGTCCAGACTGTGGCCCATGATCCATTGTTAATTGGCCCGCAGCAAATTCCAAAAATATATTTAGTTTACTTAAATAAACCAGGTGAGGCAATACGTACTTCACCTCGAGTGAGTGGCCCAGCTGTTTGTGTATTTTACCGCGTATGGCCCTTGGTGAGAAACGTTGAAAAAAGTTTGGACACCCCTACTCTAGAGCAACCAACAAAAGAAAAAGAATAATAAAAAGCTAATAGAAGAGAAAATGGAACCATAAAAGATAATTAATCCAAAGAAATGCAAGAAAAGAGAAAGAAATAAAGAACAGATAAGACAAAACAAATGACAGGATGGTAGACTAAAGCTCAACTTTATCAATAATTACAGTAAATGTAAAAGGAACAAACACTCAAGACAAAGCTCAGAAGACCTAACTACTGTTTACAAGGGACATTTTAAATTTAAGGACACAGATGAGTATGTAAAAGAATGGGGAAAATGTATCATGTGTACATTAATTAAAAGAAACCTGAGTTGGCTATATATTTATGTCAAAAAGTAGACAGCAAGGCAAGAAATCACTAGAGATAGAGAAGGACATTGCATAATGTTACAAGAATAAATTCGACAGATAGACTTAATTACCTTATTTTTTTTAGGTAGTTAATAATAAAAGTCTACAACACATAAAAAAGTTGATAGAACCAAAGATTAAAATAGACAAAACCACAACCATAGTAGATTAATACACTTTTCTCAATAACTGATAAAACAAATGAAAAAATCAGCAAGAATCTAAAAGATTTAAAACACATAGTCAACTTGATGTAAGACCCACAACTATAGAATATACAGTTGACCCCTGAACAATATGGGGGATAGGGTGCAGTCAAAAATCCATGTGTCATTTTTGATTCCCATCAAATTTAACTGTCCTCGGTATCCACGGGGGTTTGGTTCCAGGCCCCCCTTTGAATACCAAAATCCACAGATGCTCAAGTCTCCTGTATAAAATGCTGTAGACCAATGCATACAGTCGGCCCTCCACATCTGTGGACTCTCAGCTGTAAATCAAAAATAGTACAGGTAGTTATTGAAAAAAAAAAAGCTTTTAAGTGAACCCAAGCAGTTCGAACTCATGTTGTTCAATGATCAACTGTACATGCTATTTAAATATGTATGGAAGGAACATTTACTAAAATATACTGTACACTATGCCATAAAGCTAATCTCACTAAATTGGAAAGAAATGAGATCTCGGATATGTTCTCTGACGTCAGTGATGATAAACTAGAATTCAATAGCAGATAATACTAGAAAAGCCTCAAGTATTTAGAAATTAAGTAGTGTACTTTTTTACGTATCCTTTTGGCTAAAGAAGATAATGTCAATGAAAATAATATGATGACCTGAACAATAATGAAAATATGTGTCAAAACTTGTGCAAGTGCAGCTAAAAGCAATGCCAGAGAGATACGTACAGCTTTAATGTATATGTTAGAAAAAAAGAAAGGCTGAACATTAAGCTTCTATTTCAAGACAATAAAAGAATAAGCAAATTATAACCAAAACAGTAGAAATAAAAATATAATAAAAATAAGAGCAGAAATCAAATAAGCAGATGTATGATTTCTAGAAATGAAATCATTGAAAGATTGATTAAATTAATAAACACCCAGGAAGACTGATAATATAAAAAATAGAAAACAAATTACCAATATTAAGAAAGATACAGAAGACATCACTATTAAAGGGGACTAAAGAGATGGAACAAATTAATGCAATAATGTAATCCTGGATTGAATTCTGTACTAGGGAAGAAAATACTATAAAGGACATGAATGAGATTGTTATTAAAATTATAGTATATTCTTTAGATTAAAGATTTGTATCGATGTTAAATTCCCTGAATCTGATAACTGTACTATGGTTATATGAGAGAACATTCTTAGGAAATACATACTGATGTATTAAGGAGTAGAGTATGATGTATGCCATCCATTCTCAAATGGTTCCGAGAAAAGTTTATATATATACGTATATATATATGTATATATATGTATATATATATGGATATATATGGATATATATGTGTGTGTGTATATATATATGGATATATATATGGATATATATGGATATATATATGTGTGTGTGTATATATATATGTATACATATATATGGGTAATAAGATTATTAGGTTTGTGCAAATGTAATTGCAGTTTAAAAGGTTAATAATTGCAAAAATGCAATTACTTTTCCACCAACCTAATGTAAATGATAGGTATTTTATGTGCTGATGGTAGAACTATATTTTGTAACCATCATTTCCCACATTTAAAACTTAATGCCAAGATTAAGAATTGTTCCTATTATAGGACATTGAATCTAAGCTAGTATTTATTCTACATACTTAATGGAAGGTACAAAGTTGGATGTCTTTTTTGGTCTTAGAAAAATCCAGATGTCCATGGGAAGTAGGTAATTTGCTAAAGCACATTTTAACATTTGTCTGTCTCCTCTTTGTTACTATATGTAACTATGTAAATGAAAAATATACATGGATTGACTTTTTCATGTGGAAGCCTTTTTCCCCCCTTTTAGCCACTCCACCTGATAAAGGAATCAGCAATTTTTAGCAAGAAATGTGTGGACTTGATGGTAAATGGGGAAGAGGAGGAGTATATAGAGATACAGTCTCTTGTTTCCTTTTTTTTTAATGCCTTTTCAGTTAACATTAAAGGGAAGCTAGCAATACATTTAGAGGTTAAAGAAAACAAGAGACTGTGGAGAAGGTAATGTTGAGAGGAAATGTTCCAAGTTCAATTGAATAGGGCAAATAAGAAACCTCCCCATGCACCATTTGTACCCAATCCATCCCAGAAGTTACTGGGAACCATATTAGTTAATGGATTGTATTTGTTCATTCATGTGAAGAATGCTTTCCTCCATCTAAATAGCTTATAGAGGTTTTAGTATAATGCCCTGTTGTGAACATAGTAATGCATTAAAATTTAATAAATATCTGATACCTTTTAAAATTCGTTTTGATCAGAAAATAGAGGTGGTGGTTGCTAAAATTTTGGGGACTACTCATAATATTCCAAGGAAGTGTGTGAAGCTTTTAACTTTCTTTCTTCATAGCCACTGCTTCTTAATGATGCTGGTTTAGTCTTCTACTAAGTGCAAGACGTTGCTGAGGGAGTAGGCCAGACTCTTACAGGTGCTGTTCCTGAAACCTATTAGGTCTCTTGGCCACTGGAGAGCAAAGGAGGACTGTATGTCCACAGCAGCAGCCATCATCAAGAACTAGCAACAGTGGAGATAGAAGCCAAGGATGATAGAATAACCTTACTGTTAGTGTAGGACACAACAGGATTTCTTTTGGTAGTTTGCTGCCTGTGTGACTTCTCTGATCTTCAAAATATGGGCCTGACTCTTTTCTAAGGATTATTATTTTATAGATAAATTTTAGAAAACTGACCATTTTATTCATTGTTTATCAGTACGAGGATGTCGTCCAGGAAAGATTGTGCAGATGACTGAAGCAGAAGTTCGCGGCTTATGTATCAAGTCTCGGGAGATCTTTCTCAGCCAGCCCATTCTTTTGGAATTGGAAGCACCACTGAAAATTTGTGGTATGTAAATGAGTAAAGTTGGAAACAATCTTTTTTGAATTCTGGTTTTCTTCCCATATTTACTTTGAAGATGATCTAGAGAAAACATTTAAAATTTTTTGTATAAAAGAGAAGATTGATAGGTTTTATTATATTAAAATTAAAACTTTCAGAAAATGACAAGTTACAGAAAAGGAAATATTTGCTACATAATACGACAGATAAAAGGATTGCTATTTACACTATATAAAGCATTATAAATAAAAAAAGACACTACAATAGAAAAATTAAAAGAGGCAGGTCTTAGGAGAAATTCAAATGGCCAGTAAATGTAAGATCCTCAGCCTCACTACTAATCAGGGAAATACAATTTAAAAAACAAGTCCTGAACACTAATCGGATTGAAAAAAAATATCAAAAATTGATACCCCATGTTTTCAAGAGTGTGGAGAAATGGGCGTGTCAGTACACTTAGAAAACATAGGTACAGAATTTTGGGTGTCAGTGTGGCAATACTGGCAGTATTCTAACTTTGTTTTGATCATTTTGATTTATTTTGAAAATGATGTAACTTTACACTTTGTTCTCTCAAATCTTAGCACAGCTTTTGGCCACAAGCAAAAACTTGTGACCTTAAGTTGAGTGATTACATTTTTCTGTAGTTTACATAACAATGGGAAGTGATATAAATAATGTGTTGTACTGGTTTTCGGTTTTTAGTGACTGTTAGTGTTTATGACATAGCTTTATGGACTTAACTATCAGCATTTGCTCAATCAAGGATTATTTGCTATATGCAAAAATTTCCATTCTCCTGAATGTTTCTTAGTAGTCCATAGTCACACCGTGTAACCTGCAAATGCTTAATGTACTCTTTAAAAACTTTTTTTCCTGTTTCTTCAGGTGGTTTATTAAGTCACGTGCTTGGGGCTTCTTTGTACAGTGACGAGAAAATAAGAGATACTAAGTAAATGTTTGTTGAAAAAGTTAGCTTATAGTATCATCTTTAAATACAAGGTAGTAATACGGAATTTTGTGGAAATGATCTGTCCCTTTGATGAATTTAAATGAAGCAAATAGAGCTACTTAAAAGTCATCTTTAAAATAATTCAAATTCTCAGCAAGGTCTTCTTTAAAATGCTTTAATATATAGAGAATTATTAATGATAAATAAAATAATAGAGATAATTTGAAGGTAATAGAAATTATTTATGCTAAACATTTCTAAGTTCTTGCTGTTTGTCTCTCTGCTTGGTGTACCAAAGTGACCTAAGTTAAGCTACCAAATAACAAGAGTAACTGTTAGTTCTCTATTGTTGTATAACAGATTACCCCAAAACTTTGTGGCTTAAAACAACATTAATTTATCACCTCACAGTTCCTGTGCATCAGGAATTTGGGCACAGCTTAGCTGGGTCCTCTGGTTCTAGGTCTCTTACAAGACTGCGATCAAGGTGTCATCTGGGGCTGCAGTCCTCTCCAGGCTCAACTGTGAAAAAATTCAGTTCCTTATGGGCTGTTGGACTGAGGGCCTGAGTTCCTAAGGAGTGTTGGCCAGAGGCCACCTTCAAGTTCTTTGCCATATGTGCTCCATAAGGCAGCTGGCTTCATCATCGAGCATGAGAGAAGGCAAGAGAGAGTGCAAGCAAGATGGAAGTCACAGTCTTTTGTAACCTAGTCTCAGAAGTGACAGCCCATCTCACTTTAGTTAGAAGCAAGTCACTAACTACAGCCCACATTTGCGGGAAGAGGATTCCATAAGGTTGTAAACATGGGGAATCATTTCATAGAAGCTGCTTTTGCCACAGTAACCAAATACTCTAAAACTGACTTTTTCTGTTTTTAGGAGATATTCATGGACAGTATACAGATTTACTGCGATTATTTGAATACGGAGGTTTCCCACCAGAAGCCAACTATCTTTTCTTAGGAGATTATGTGGACAGAGGAAAGCAGTCTTTGGAAACCATTTGTTTGCTGTTGGCTTACAAAATCAAATATCCGGAGAACTTCTTTCTCTTAAGAGGAAACCATGAGTGTGCTAGCATCAATCGCATTTATGGATTCTATGATGAATGTAAGTAAAAATAAAACCCTATTTTTTATTAATGGAAAAATTCCCTAATAATTTTCCATTTAAAAATAGTTCCTTCAAGTCAGTTTTCTTAAAATGTGATCTATCAAGCATAAGCCCAAGAAGAGAGCCTTTCATGGAAGAGGAACCTGAAACTGGGGAGCGATACTAATTAAATTGGTTCCTTGGGCTTTCTTTGGTCATGTTGTTTCAGGTTGACTGCAGCTTACTCAGCAGGGAGGACCTCTTGTAATTAGTTTACGTAGTAAAATATTCAAGTGGAACAGAGGCCACTATAGACAGTAGACTCTGGTTTTCTAGTGCCTGTTAAGTTTTTAGCTCTCAGCATTCTTGTGATATGACAGAAACTCTTATTGGCCCTCTGTCACAAGAAATAGTGACACATCCTATGAAATTATGTAAAAGTTGAAGTTTATTACTAGAATTTGATTCTGTGTCTATAAATCTAGAGAGATAAGGATGCTGAATACTCTGGGGTATCTTTATTTTATTGTACTCTTTTTCATCAGCAAGAAATCACTGATTTGCCGTTGTATGGTAGTGCTTACAAGTATCATTACTGAATTATTCTACTACATTTTAATTTGGTCTTTTGTTTTTGTTAGAGTATGGGAGTGAACATATATTTGGTGAATTACAATTTAGAACCAATTACAATGATTTTCAAATTGAATTTATTGGTTTTTAGTGCTGAATTCCCTATTAGAATCTGATTTTGCTTTTCTGTATCCTTAGATATGGTACAGTCTTATTCAAACTCCTGTTTCCTTGATTCATATAATCATTTATTTGACAAATGTTTGAAGAAGTGTTTTATGTCTGGCACAATTCTAAACACTATGAATGCAGCAGTATACAAGACAGATGGTGTCTATTCACATGGAGCTTACGTTCTAATGGGAATGATTCTTTATTTGAATTTATATTGCATTTTCATTTCTGAGGTGTAGTATATGGTTTTAGTTGTTTAAATCATACCAGTGGGCAGGAAGTGGGTTGTAGTATATTCAAACTAGAACCACTTTTCAAAGCTACATCAGAAATAGAGATATATTCTTAAAAGATAAAATATGGGCTTGAATATCCTTGGGATAGAAATGACATTAGATGAAATGATGCATGTGAGAATACCTTGTAAACATTACTTTGAGTTATACTTGTCATTGAGAGGCAGGTTATGGCATAAAAGCATAGGAAATTAGTGCTTTTGTCTTTCATCCTTTCCCTGGGTTAGTTGTTGAAACTTATTGCCATATTCAGAAAAATTGAGTAACTCTGAAAAGGTGAACATACACTTGAGATTGTCTTTGTTGTAGCTCTTTTTGTTAGACTACAGGAAAATTACAGCCTTTGTGTCTATTTATACTTGCTGTAGTGTCAAGTTGTAATTCACTCAAGTGAATACCAGTTAAGCACTTGGAAATTCTCCTTTCTTGGCAGTAAGTTTATGCTGTGTTACTCAGTGCATTAGAGTTAAAATGGACAGTGTCCAGAAGCTCTCCTTTCACTTCTGCTTACTTATTTGGCTAGGTATTTAGTGTATGTGTTGAATGGAAAAAATAAACTAACAGTCTATTAGACTATTTCAGAGTTGCTATATTGTAGTGATCTTAAAAGACAAATGTTTGATGTATTTGTTTCATAAAACACTTAGCACAGTCTTTGAAGTCTTTGTAACTTTACTGAAGTTGTGAATTTTTTAATATTTATTGTCTTTTTAAATGTATACAAGTAACACCTCATTATAGAAAAAACACAGTGCTAGGTATGTATAAAGAAAATTTAAGTCATTTGTAATCCTGTGCTTGTGAGATTTATTTATTCTATTTGCTTGTTCTTTTTATAGGCAAACGAAGGTTTAATATTAAATTGTGGAAGACCTTCACTGATTGTTTCAACTGTCTGCCTATAGCTGCCATTGTGGATGAGAAGATATTCTGTTGTCACGGAGGTAGACTAGTCAATTTGCCTTATGGGTGTTTCTTAATTCTTCTGTTATTTAGAGGAGACCTATAATAATTAAGATGCTGTCAGAAAACAAAGCATTGCTTGTGTGAAAACACAAGTGATTGAAACTGTTTTAAACATGGCTAAAATCTTTTACTAATTATAAATTTAGGATTGTTTATACATAATGAAAATTTAGTACTTTAAAGAATTTCACATAGGAGGAGGAGGATAAAGTGTTTGAAAAAAATATCTTGTGCCTCAGTTTTGACAGAAAGATGCCCCTACTGTCAGTAAAAATGAGAGAATCATTATTATTTTTCTGCCTATACTAAATGCCTTTCATTAGAACACAGGTATAATTTAATAGTCCCACATGCCAAGAGTTTTAGGCTTTATGTAATATGTCTGCTTTAGTCCTAAAAATAATTTTTGGTAAAATAAGTTATTTTGTATGCCTTGTTAAAGTAAGCTTGACTATATGAAAGTTTATTTGAAAAACCAACGTGTGTCTAGTGCTTAGCTAGATGCTATGAAAATATATAGACAGTGTATGATCTGGCTATCTTGAGGAATTCAAAAACCTATTCATAAAATGTACATATTCAAAACATTGAGTAATGAGAGGAATTTAATAACGTCAGAAGTAATTGCAGAGACAGTAATTATGAGAAGTCAGGAAAGGGAGAGAGTTGTTGGGTGACTGTTTGTGAAGGGATGGGTTTTGGAGGATAAAGACTTTGGAGAGGTGAAAAGGACTTGAGTCAGACTTTTTTATGTTAAGTTCAAAGAATGTGTGAGGACTGGCCTGACTAGAATGTCAAGTACATGTTGGGGAATGATGAGATCAGATTACGAGATTTCAGTCCTGAGCAACGGAGTTTATTGAATAGTCTAATAGCCATACTGGGTTTTTATACAGGGAAGTATTTAATGAAAATACTGTAAGAAAATTAGTTTTCCATCAATATTTAGGAAGAATTAAAATGGAGGAAAGCTGAAAAGAAAGATGCACATGTCTAGTCCTAAAGTAATAAATGGTTTATTCTCTAATAGAACATAATTCACTATATTAATTGAAATGTAACAGTATAGAATATTTAGTTTCATGTTTTGTGATGATTGTCTGTGAAAGAGAAATACTAGCTTTTTCTATGTACTACTTTAAAGATTGCAGAGTATTCTCAGGTCCTTTTTCTTGTTGATCATTCTGATCACATGCTTTTATGAAGATAATGAACATGTTGGAATGGATTATAGGGTCTAAAGGGACAGAGTGAGTCACTTTAACTTGGAAGTAAACATGTTTAAGAGTAGGTAATAAGTAGCAAAAGTGGTAGGAAGCATTGGAATTGAGTATGTTCCTATGAAGGGCAGGGAATGTTTGGAAAGAAAGAAGAGTGGTAGGAATTTTTTCCTTAAGAAGTCTTTTGAAATGAAAGGGAATTTCATTCCCTGGTAGGGAAAAGTGGAGAAAACCTAATCATAATGTTTCATTATATCCAAGTGGGATACTGTTTAATAACTCCCTATATTAAAAAGAACACTTTAAGTATATTTAACTTCACATAGTGAATCTACTTTTAAGTGTTTTTCTAATTTGAGTAAAAATTTTTTTTAGATGTCAATACTATGACTTATTTTTTTATTTATAGGACTCTCACCAGACCTGCAATCTATGGAGCAGATTCGGAGAATTATGAGACCCACTGATGTCCCTGATACAGGTTAAGTATATAGAGAAGTTTACTTAATTGTTTTATGTAAAATGTTGGCATATTTGAATTAAAGGATACAACTCAGGAATAGCCAAATGGAAGAGATGCATAGAGCAAGGTATGGGGTGGGGGGTGGTTGATGACCAGCTTCCACACCTTTTGGCATCAATGAGTTCACCAATCTAAAAGCTCCCTAAATCTTCTTAAAAGTTTTTATGGAACTGTTTCCAGCCACACTTCCGTAGGTGGTGGAGACAGGGTCGGAGGTCTACGAGTTTCAACCTTCTAATTGTGTGTTTGAACGTTTGTTGACTGGCCCCTATCCTGAAGCTATGTAGGGTCCTCTGGGTCACTTCATTAGTGTAAATTCAGGTGTGATGGAAAGGGACTCCTTATGAATAACAAAAGACATTTCTATCACTTAAGAAATCCCAAGGATTTTAGGAGCTCTGTGCCAGGAATGGGAACAAAGACCAAATATATTTTTATTATATCACTTATGTTATCTTAACAGCATTAAGATAAGCAAAATTGCCCTTTCTCTCAGTTTCTACCAGATTTTTTATAATCAAACTTACATTGGATTGATTGTCCCATTGTGACTTGTGTAAGCAGACCCACCCTTATGTGTCATATTCATCGGTTCTCAACATACTTGAGTATCTTCAAAATGAGTATTGCCTAGAGTTGCCATAGGGTCTAGAAATCATATAATATTATATATATGAAAAAAACAAAGGTGTTTTGGTTTACTGATAAGAAGGTTGTTTATTGGTAATTTTGTAATCAATGTTTTGAATTGATTATTCATCGAATGTGGTTGGGCTGGTTGGTTTCTAAGTTCGTTTCCCACACTTAGATCCAAAGATTTTATAGGAAGATGAGCTTAAAAAAATATTTATGGACCAGTGCCTGTACAAAACATGGCTAAAGCTCTAACTTGAACTGTTAAGAAAATGCATTTAATTTCTTGTTTCCAAGTGTGATTGGATTGTTATGCTCAGTGTATTAAAGCCTAATATTACTCAAAATGCTACTCATGACTAAACATCAACCATTATAAACTGTTGTATAGATCCTCTGTTGTCAGTAAGCCACTGACATTGCATATTGTAATAAGTTGCCTCATGACTTACTCATGTAAGTAACACAACTTATTTGTGTTGATTATAAAAGGGGAAACATACATTTTACCAGATTTTGATTATTATTATGGAATATATTTGACTAAACCTAACAGAAACTAGTACTTAAATAATTGGGCATTTATTGAAAATGCTGTTTTTTAAATGAGATATATAAATATATATTTCAAGTCATTATATTACGTCTAAGGAGTTTCTGTTAATGGTGTAGTTCAAATATAAAATAGTTTCAAAAGTGACACGGTATTCTTTTTTCAGTATATTTTAATGGGAATTTTCTGAGATGCTGAAAGTGATCATTTTAAGCTTGGTAATCTAAAGAAGCTTAATTTATAAATTTACACATTTTCTTGAAACTACCCTAATGATTGTGATGCTTGTTCGTTAGGAATTGAATTATAAAACATTGAACCTTGACTCTGAGATTCTTATCTTGATTCCATTAAGATTTAATACTGCCAGATTGTTGTTGCTACCGTGATTTAATTTTCTATGCATTAATTTTCTATGCAATATGACAGACTGTCATATTGCCTGAATAATTCCAAAAACAACTGCATTCTAGTTTTATTGTCACATTAAAATTATAGATTAACATCTTGGCCTCCCGCTCACTGCTTCACCTATGGAAACTGACTGGAAAGTAGGAGCAATCAGAGCACTGAGTGTGTGTATTTAAAAAAAAAAAAAAATCAGCTTGTAATTCGTTAAGAATTAGAGTTTGTAAATTGAGACTATCTCCGTAGATTTTGTGTGTTGGTGGATTTCTTAAAACAACATAGCAGGATTTTAGGAAATGATAGAAATTAAGAGTACACTGCCATTCTTCAAGATGTTTTAGATAATTCCTCTATCAAGACAAGCTATATATGATCCAAAATGAAAATCTCCTTTTCTGATAAGCTATGTTACAAAGTTTATGGATCATCAAAATATATATATATTCCCTTAGGACCATAATTCTTGTAAAAGTACTTAACATCACCATCTCAGCATCCATCCCCTCTTAATCTCCCTACAGTTTGACTTTTATCTACTCTTTTCCCCTCAACCATCAAAAACTTGCTTTCATTAGGGTCTGATGATGTAATTGTAAGTGCCACATTTTTGGCTTTTGACCTGTTGCAGTTGTTCATTGTACTTGAAACGTAACAGTTTTCTCATTCTAGATAATTCGTACCCCTTTCAGGAGATCTGTGCTATTCTAATCTCGTCATTTTGCTATGACCATTTGGTCTCAGTATTTTTTGCTGATACCCCCTCCTCTGCCTACTTATTACATGTTTGATTCCTCAGAATTCATTTACTGACCTTCTCACTTTTCATTCCCAAGGTCGTCTGAGTCCCTCGTAAGGTTTATGTATGATAAAGATACCCGGACAAGAGCTTCTAGCTCTGACCTCTTTTATTAAGCCCAAAGCATTACTAAAACCAAGGATCTGATCTGGTTTGTTCCTTCAGACTTTATTTAAACTCTCCAGGCCTTCATAGAAAATGTTTTCTTCCCTCACATTGATCTTTGCAATTCCAGTGCAATTTCCAAAGAATGCAATTCCAAAGAAATCTGAACTGGGTTCATGGGATTAGACAAACTGATTCACAAATTTATATGTGGAAGAACAAAGGATTGAACCGAGACAATCCTGAAGGAAAAAAAAATACTAACTGGGTATACTAGCCCTACAAAATAATAGAGATTTATTTAAAAGCGCTAGTGTGTTGTTGGCTCAGGGATAAATAAGATTAACAGAGTAGGCCATGGCACCCAGAAAAAGACAGACAGGGTAGGTAGCTCTCTGTAAGTAAAGGATGAATTCAGGAAATGCTGCTGGGTCATTTGGTTATCCATGTGGAGAAACTGCATACAAAAGATGAACAGCCTTTTCCATGTTGTGTGCTTAGAGTGTGCCATGTACATGTTTACGATACGTGGAAAGGGTTGGAAAGCCAGGGAAGATTATATTTGTGTGGTGCTTTAACAGAGTGGGTAAATTCAATAAACTGAGATGCGAAGGGGGCACGAGCTTGTTACTGTTTATTAGAGGGTAAGAGGGCAGGAGAACAAATGTGGCATGTATATACTTTACGTGAGAAATTCTGGGGTTTTTTTATTGCTGTGTTTTTATTCTTTAAAGGTTTGCTCTGTGATTTGCTGTGGTCTGACCCAGATAAGGATGTGCAAGGCTGGGGAGAAAACGATCGTGGTGTTTCCTTCACTTTTGGAGCTGATGTAGTCAGTAAATTTCTGAATCGTCATGATTTAGACTTGATTTGTAGAGCTCATCAGGTATGAAATAAAAAACTTTTGGATATTTTAATATTTATTAATTTCACACAAATCCACTCCTTTTATTTTTGAGGAAACTAAGAGAGGTGAAGCCTGTATCTTGTTTGTACAGTTAACAACCTAATGACTTATTAACCCTCCTCACCAGAGGAAATGTTTCAAAAGAATGTATTTTTGCAGTGTTTAGAAAATTTAGAAAATTTTTCAGTGCTTGTCTGAAGCGTTTTAGAAATATTTGATCCTGTTTTAATATGAAGTTTATATATTATAGATAACAATCAAATGAATTGTATGGATTTTGGTAAGAACAAATCACACTGTAAAAAGACATTTTTGAGAAAGTTGGGGAAATTAGATCATAGACTAGGTTTAGAATCAAGTGGTCATTGTCAGTTGTTTTAGTTGTGATGATATTGTCATGTAAGAAGGATGTCCATATCAGAAATGCGTACTAAAGTATGTAAAGATAGGATGACATGTCTAGGATTTGCTTTAAAATACATCAGGAGAGAAAAAAGGGGGGATAAATGAAAGAAGTTAGCAAAATCCTGGTAATTATTGAATCAGGGTGGTTAATAAATGGGAGTTTATTGAACTCTCTATTTTTGTACATATTTGAATTTTCATTATGAAAATATATACACAATTTAGGTTTATTTATTTGTTTCTTTATGTCCTCCACCACTAGATTGTATACTTTTTAAGGAGGGGATTGAGACTTGCTGACATTTCAATATCCACTGCCTTATAAACTTACTGACATAGTATAGCATGCATTTAGTATTTGCTGAATAAAAAAATTAACAAAAGCTTAATTTTAACAATTTACTATATTAAGTACTCACGTTCTCTAAAATATAACTGGTATGAAATACATTGAATTTTTTATAATATTTTTTGGCTACTTTTGCAAGTACTAAAAGTATTTGAAATTTGTAAATACAATATTTCTAAAGATTTCCTTGTTATTTCTTTATCAAAGCAGAATTTATTACGTATATGTTATTCCACAATACTTGCCTTTTCTCTGGGGCTTTGCACCACATAGATACCTGACTACTACTAGCTTTTCGTGATCCTGTGCAATAAAACACAGGTGATTGGCTTCTCATTTTCTGCACATGTGGTATATCACATGCGTTCTTCCTAGCAGAATCTCCTAGTTCAATGGAAATGAAGTCATGTCCCCAAATTCTTGGCTTTTGGCAGAGTTGTCTTTTAATCAGTAAACATTGTGTTTATGATTGAGATAATTCAGATAAGCCTTCTATTAGATAAGAGGGCAGAGTTGCTAAGTTTCCTAATAAAATACCCACTGATAACTCAACTTTTTTCACCTGTAGGTCTCCATTCACTTGTCTTTTTAAAAAAAGATGATGAGTTTTAAAAGTCACGTTACTGAACTACCTTAGTTTATGTGGTCTTTTTCCAGACACCTCCAAAATCCTATTCTGCTTACTTGGAAGCATATTGTTATGTTTTGGGTGGCAAATTATGCTTAGAGGTCAAGATTGTCTTTGTCAATGGTTTAACACAGGTTCACTGCAGAAATTATAATTTCACAAGCCAATA
The DNA here is from genome assembly GCF_004115265.2 of Rhinolophus ferrumequinum. Lineage (NCBI taxonomy): Eukaryota > Metazoa > Chordata > Mammalia > Chiroptera > Rhinolophidae > Rhinolophus > Rhinolophus ferrumequinum. Next base: position 52,208,597 of record NC_046296.1, on the reverse strand, counting down.
GTATATAGGATTGTGTCTCTGTAAGCCAATAAAAGAAATAACATATTCCAAACCAATGATAGATTTTTCACACTGTTTTTTCAGGCAAGGGAAAATAAAAAGAATGAAGTCCAAATTTAATTGAGGTGTACGTTTATACGAGTTTGTACTCAGGCTCCAACTCCAGCTTAGGAGAGATGGCTTAGCCAAGGACAGCTGACTGCCAGCTACCAGGGAAAAAAGTAAAAACCCCTTGTTGCTAGTGCTTGTTGCTAGGCAACGATGGAGCCAGTGTTGACGAGCAAGATGATCTCCTTTGTGGGGGCTGCTGCACAACTTTCTTTCTGTGGGTAAGCCTTTACCAAGGGAGGACCTAATGCCCCAAAGGTTTTCAGAGAGCTATTTAGATCAGCAATGAGTCTCCTTCCTCAGAGGGAAGCTCTCTCATGGTCCTCAGAAACTCTGGGTATTTATAGTTTAAATGTCCCCTTGCCATAGTTGCTTCTCCACATGTTTTATTTGATAAGCCCCCAGCAGTGCCCCTCAGCAGCTGAGCTGCTGAGTGCTTAACAACAGATGAGATCATGACATCCTGACACAAGTTACTTCACTTGTACATCAAAACAACTTTACTCTTAAACACAACTGATTTTTTGTCACAAATAAGTGGATTTCAAACCATATCAAATCAATACACAACACATATTATCTCTAAAATAAAGAGGCTTATAAGAAACAACACAAATAATTCCTATAGAAAAAAGCCTGTTCTTTCAGTAAATGTGTGAATTAAGTGAGCAAGTGAACAAGGAACCTAAGAACTAAAAGAATTTACTGAGTGCCAAGCACCATGCTGAGCTTGGAGTAGATAAGGTAGCCAAGGTCTTCACAGAAAAAGTTGGTATCTAAATTCTATCATGACATAAATACAACAGGAGCATGTACCTGATACTAAGGAATTATTTAAAAATGTAAATGATTTTGGAGGTGCTTTCTTGTATTAAGTATTGTAGGATAGTTTTTGCTTAATCAAAGGATATCTAAAAGACTTCAGAAAGTATTCTTACCTACTATAAATACATATAAAATGTTCACGTGTCATTGCCTACCTCTCAAATTTGTAGAGCCAAGAAACAAATTGTTTAACTCAGGAATTTACAATAGAGTCTAGAAATCATGTTAAATCATTAAGGAAAAGAATTATATACAGAAAAATTTATAGGCAGCTAATTTCTAGGAGCATGATCTGTGTGACGTAAGCTCAATTTAGAATTTTCAGTGTGTAGCTGCATAATACTAATACAAATTTTAAAGTGGAGCAGAAAACATGTCCTTGCCATAATGTCTTTTGTTGTCTGGTTATTGTTCATTGAATTAAGGATTCTATAGTTGGATTGTAATGCCATCATCTAAGAAGTACTTAGTGTCCCAGCTCCCTGCAGACACTATACCTATTAGCATTCGCCTTGGAAATGGCATGATTTTAAAACTTTTTAATCATAAATTTATTATGATTTTATTTAACCTAAATCCTTGCCATTATAGAAAAGACATTAATTTTAATCTTCTAAGGCAAGTTTAAGGATGAAAGTCAAAACAAACAGGGTGGGCTTTTTTTAGGTCTTTGTCACATTAATCTCAATAAATATATAGATGGTTGAGAATTGCCCATAAATTTTTTTTTTTGACATTTCCTTTGACAGGTGGTGGAAGATGGATATGAATTTTTTGCTAAACGACAATTGGTAACCCTATTTTCAGCTCCAAATTACTGTGGCGAATTTGATAATGCTGGTGGAATGATGAGTGTGGATGAAACTTTGATGTGTTCATTTCAGGTATAATATAAATATTAATATATAACAACTAGAAATCTAATTAAAACTATTGTTAGAAAAAAAATTTCTTTTAGATTTGTATTCTTTCCTTGAGCAAGTGTAGAAAATCAGGTTTATTCAGAAGTGATTCTCACCTTAGGCTTGTTAGGGATTTCTAATTTTATTCACAAAGGTTCTGGCCTTTTTGGTATTTGTTAGATATTAGAGTTTTAGGGAAACTAAGTTACATCAGTCATTCTTAATGCAGATTTTTAAATCGTTACATTACTGAATGACTCCTTGGATAGGGGCTTACCTACTAAAAGAATGATTTGAGTAATTTAGATTTTGTTTCCTTTGCAAGATGAATGGGTGGGATAGATATTGAGGAGAAAGAATTGTATTACAAACTTAGATGAAAATGTAGAATATTTACCTAAGAAAAACTTTCCAAATTTTAAAGTGCCCATTTATAATTATAGAAACATTTTCATTTTAAAAGGAGACCAACTGGAGCTTTAGCATGCTACTTAAAATCATTCTTGTTCGTGGACCAAAACAACTTCGATACTTTGTTTTTACAAAGGTTGTTTTATATCCCTAACATGCACACACTGTCTTCTTTTTAAATGTAGAGGGGCTTTCTCATCCCTTTTTATTACATATTATTTGTATCTACTAGTATAATTGAGTGGTAAATGTTTGACTTCTCATTTACAATTTAAGGATGGTAACCAGGCCTTATCCTTCAGTGGTTGCCATAGTGAAGTTGAATTAACATATTTTTTCCATTGAGACACTATGATGCCCTGAATAGTTTTAAGAAATGCTTCATAAATCTTTTCTAAGCATTTTTTGTGTAAATATTGAAATTTTCCATCTATAATTATGATAAAGTTCTGTTTACACCCAACAGAATAAATATAATTTTAAAAAGACAGTAACAAGTATTGGGAATATGGAAAAATTGGAACATTCTTAACATTTATGGTGGAAATGTACATTGATGGTAGAAATATATAATGATGCAGCTTCTTTGGAAAACAGTTAAACGTAGAGTTTCTGCATGACCTAGCAATTCTAATCCTAGGTATATACCCAAGAGAATTAAAATAGGTACTTAGTTACATGTATGTGCATATTCATAAACATTATTTATAATAGCCAAAAGTAGAAACAACCCAAATGTCTGTGAACTAATGAATGAATAAACAATATGTGGAATATCCATAATATGGCATATTATTTAGCAATTAAAAGTGATGAAGTACTGATACATGCCACAACACGAACCTCAAAAACAGTGTCTCAGTGAAAGGAGCCAGTCATAAAACACCACGTACTGTATGGTTTCATTTATATGAAATAGCCAGAAAAGACAAATCAATAGAGAAAGAAAGTAGATAAGTGGTTGCTTAGAGTTGAAAGGGATTAGGAGAGTAGAAAGTGGAAATGGGGAGTGATTACTTATGGGAATAAGATTTCTTTTGGGGTGACGAATGTTCTAAGATTATAGCAGTGGTTGTACAACTCTATATACTAAAAATCATTGAATTGTACATTTTAAATGGGTGAATGTATATTTTAAATGGGTATGTGTATATATATGTGTTTGTGTGTGTGGGATGTGTGTGTGTGTGTGTGTGTGTGTGTGTGTGTGTATGGCTGTTTTTTTAATAAAAAGATCTATGTACACAAAAAAATACAGTCTGAAGAGTTTGGCTAGTTACCCTCTATATAAATAGTGGCAGAATTATGATGAGAACCTAGGTCGTTTGACTGAAGCTAGAGGTTTTTTCCTCATCACAGAGATACACAAATTTGAAAAACAAATTGGCTTAAATTTAAGGATTGGGTAATTGCTAGGATTCATGTACTCAAGCTTTTGTTATCAATGGAATGACAAATAATAGTGATATTCAGACATTTGCACACTTTAAATGTGAGAAATGTTTGTGGAACTTTGTTGGTTTTTGTATATTTTTATTTCACTTTTACAATTTATGCCATTTATTGAAAAACCCTATTGTAACAGTAATTTTCTTAAACTTATTCACTTGAAAGAATAACATTGTTGATAAATTGTTTACTTTAAGATATTGAAACCATCTGAAAAGAAAGCTAAGTACCAGTATGGTGGACTGAATTCAGGACGTCCTGTCACTCCACCTCGAACAGCTAATCCACCGAAGAAAAGGTGAAGAAAGGAACTATGTAAAGAAACCATCAGATTTGTTAAGGACATGCTTCATAATATATAAGTGTGCACTGTAAAATCATCCAGCCATTTGACACCCTTTATGATGTCACACCTTTAACTTAAGGAGACGGGTAAAGGATCTTAAATTTTTTTTCTAATAGAAAGATGTGCTACACTGTATTGTAATGAGTATACTCTGTTATAATATTCAACAAAGTTAAATCCAAATTCAAAATTACCCATTAAAGTTACATCTTCACTTATCACAGTTTTTAAAGTTGAAAAGCATCCCAATTAAACTAGATGTGATAGTTAAACCAGATGAAAGCATGATGACCCATCTTGTGTAATGTGGTTTTAGTGTTGCTTGGTTGTTTAATTATTTGGGGCTTGTTTTGTTTTGTTTGTTTTTGCTAGGTTAATGGCAAATATTTTAAACTTTTTTCCCTAAACATTTTTAAAAGTGAAATGTGGGACAAGCTTTAAAGACATTCACCAACTATTATTTTCTCTTACTTACCTATGTACCTGTTTGATCTAAAAACTCTTATGCCTCATTACCGTAAAAAGGAGTTTTAGAGATTGATATTTTTTAAAATATGCAAACTGTCCTATCCAGTGATTTAATCAAACAGTTTGGGCAAACTTTACAGCTGATAGTGAATATTTTGCTTTATACAGAAATTGCCACTGATTTGGATTTGTGCACTCTAATTTTTAACTTATTGATGCTCTATTGTGCAGTAGCATTTCATTTAACTTTAAGATAAGGCTCATATAGTACTACCCAACTAGTTGGTAATGTGATTGATTATGTGGTACCTTGGCTTTAGGTTTTAATTCGCACGAAACACCTTTTGGCATGCTTAACTTTCTGGTAACACCCTCACTTGCATTGGTTTTGTTTTTTGGGTTTTTGTTGTTGTTTGTTGTTTTCAGATCCACAAAACATGAGAATCCTTTTTTGACAAGCCTTGGAAAGCTGACATTATCTCTTTTCCTCCCTATGTACGAAGGATGTATTTAAATGCTGGTCAGTGGGACATTTGTCAACTGGGTATTGGGTGCTTAACTGTCTAATATTGCCATGTGAATGTTGTATACGATTATAAGGCTTATGTCACTAAAGATTTTTATTCTGATTTTTCATGATCAAAGTTCATATATTGTATAGACATGCTTTGTAGTGAACTATAGTAGCAATAATTTCTGTACACGATCAAGGGTTTATTGCATTTCTTTTCCTGTTCTCTTTTTTTTTAAGGGTTAGTATTAACAAATGGCAAGAGTAGAAAAGTGAACATAAGATTTTATAAGGAGAATTTAGAGGACACAGATTTGTGATTTTTGGATGCAATACTTTTGGATGTGATTCTACAAGCTTTTATTGAGCATTGTCAAATTTGTAAGCTTCATAGGGATGGACATCATATTTATAATGCCCTTCTATATGTGCTACCATAGATGTGAAATTCTTGATCTCTTAATATTGTCTTTGAAAATGTTAAATTGAGAATTCTGTTAACTTACATTTTATGAATTGGTGTATTGTATACTGCAAGAGATTTGATTTTCAGCACAGTGCAAAGTTCTTTCAAATGCATATGTCTTTTTTTCTAATTCCATTTTGTTTTAAAGCACATTTTAAATGTAGTTTTCTCATTTAGTAAAAGTTGTCTAATTGATACGAAGCTTGACTGGTTATTTTATTCCCTTTTTTTTCCCGTTTACAATGAGATTTAAACATTTTGTTCCAATAAACTTTAATGTCTTCAATATATATTAATTGATCTTTTTCTGAAGATGTTCATGTGTTGCCTATGATGTATTAAGTTAGGTCACACAGGCTTTTATCTAATGATTTAAATATCTTCCTAATTGGAGTGTAAGTTGAGCAATTTCTGATAGAATTTTTGATGTATTCTTAGTTACAGTGAAGCAGCTCTAGAAAATAAGCCTTTGGTAGGAAACAGGGCAGTCTTTTATTAATCTTAGTATTAATCAAAACATTAATTTAGATCCTACTTACTGGGTTTTTATAATAATTTATCCAGGTCAATACTGATTATGAAAAAATAGTCACTAATTAATATTGGTCACTAAATTTTAAAGGATGGAAATTTATGTTTAAATTATTTAAGCAGTCTTAAAACCACTTTAACTGCTTCTTTTCATACAGTGTGTTCATTAAAAATATTTACTTGGTAACATTGCTACTTGAAATAAATAAAACTTCATTTCTTAGGAGAAAAATATCCTGTAATTCTAGTGTCACTAATTTATATTGTTCTTCCTCTTATTTTTAATAAGTTTCTATATTCAAATTTATCTTTAATCCAAATGTCATTTCATTCAAATTCATTAAAACACTAGATAACTGATAACGTGATGGATCATATGGATTATTTGGGTTAATTTTGTTTGTTTCAATTATAGTTGACATTCAATATTATTTTATATTAGTTTCAGGTGTACAGCGTAGTGGTTAAACATTTACATAATTTATGAAGTGATCCCCTTCATAAGTATAAGTCTAGTGCCCACCTGGCACTATACATAGTTATTTCAATATTATTGACTATATTCCCTGTACTGTACTTTCCTTCCTCCCACCCCGTGACTATTTTGTAACTGCCAATTTGTACTTCTTAATCCCTTCACCTTTTTCACCCAGTCTCCCAACCACCCCCCCCCCCCCATCTGGTAAGCTTTAGGTTTGTTCTCTGTATGTGAGTCTGTTTTGGTTTGTTTGTTGTTTATTTTGTTCTTTAGATTCCATACATAAGTAAGATCATACAGTGTTTGTCTATTTCTGACTTATTTCACTTAGCATAATATTCGCTAGGTCCATCCATGTTGTCCCACTGTTCTTAAATGGAAAGAATTTAAGTGGACTCCTTGCACTTGAAGCTTTAACATTCATTGTTTTAATTTTGCCCAGGGAAATTTTTTAATCATGATCAGCAAGACTGGTTTGTGCAAAATGTAGAGTCAAATACCAGGAAGAATTTTGAGGCTTAAAAGGTGCCTAATTGGAAGTGTTCAGAGGATATATATGCCTTTCAAAAAGATTCATCTGAAGAAAAGCCAGGAACATACTGAGATGTATCCCTTAATATAAAAGTGTCATATTGAACCAAGGAACTGAAATACAAGTTAAGGTACATTCCATTGTCTCCTTGGCAACCATAACTTTTGAATTAAAGTAATTTTTTTCTTTCACATCTTTATGCTAAAAATGTATTTAGAGAAGGAAAATGGTCAAGCTTACTCTGCTCTTGCTACCCTGACCTCTTCCTTGTGGAATCCAGTCCCCTCTTCCTTGTGGATCCATCCCTGAATCAAAGCTTGCCTGAGAAGACACGTAATAGCCTCACTATACCAGTGGCATCCACTTAGAAGTACTATGTCCCTTTTTGCTTGGCGAGTTCAGTGTGTTATAATTTCCTTAAACAGCTAAACAGTGGTTAAAGGGATTTGAAAGTGACAGCATTCCTGGCAGAGTAAACAATGAATAAGACAAACTGATTCTATATAAGTATCCATGTAAAGTTTTATCATTATGCTCTTTTCTAATGTTTCTTCAACAAAAGTGAAAGTTAGATAGTGTTAAAATTGGTCCAGCCACTTGAGTATTAGGCAGTTATTAAAATTATTTATAAAGGCTAGCAACATGAAAAAGGGCCATATGTTAACAAGGGAAAAAAGATTGTACATTATGTCACGGGGAAAAAAAATTTAAAAACTGAAAAATCCTTTTATTCATTCAACATTTATTATGCACCTACTACATCCCAGGCATCTGGGCAAGTGTTAGGTTGAGGCCACAAAAAAGGTTCCTGTAGAAGAATTTACAGCTTAGAACAGATTTAACAGAATGTACATTACACCTTCTGACGGAATCACAGTATTCACACCTGTTTTTACTTTAAGTGGTCTCTTCCTCTGTTCATATAATTATTTTAACATAGCAGGGTCTCTCCATTTAGCTGGAGGGAAGATAAATGGCTCTAATACAAGCCTGACTTTAATAGGTGTCCAAGGGAAAGGGTTTACTTAGGAGACAAAAGGAGGTCTGGGTGGGTCGTGGCGTTTCGCTTTGCGCGGTCGGAGGTTGAGCAAGGCAGGATAACGGCAGATCCGCTGGAAGCCGTGTCCGCAGGCGAGGCGCGCGCAGCTTGGAGCCGGCCCCGCCCCCGGCGGTGGGGTTTGCGCGCTGATTGGCCCGCGCCGGCCTCGCTTCCAATTGGCGGGAGGTCGAGGCGGAGCAACCTGCGGGCAACCGTCTGAGGCCCGGGTGCATCTAGGGGAGGCTGACTGGTCCCCGGACCCGTCTCACCAGCCCGATATTCGCAGGTACCTTCCTCCGGCGCCCCGGCTTCGGGCCTCGTCGGCGACTCCAGTTTCTGTTGTTCCTTCTCACACCTAGCCCCGCCGCCCACCGTGTGTGACGATGTGGCGGCGTCTCAGCCCCTTCCCCACACACTTCGGCCCGTGAGTCACCTCAGGTGGACTCGCAGCGACGGGAACACACTCTTGGAGCTGGGGTTTGGGAGGCCGGCGGGGGCGGGAGGCGTGGAGGTCGGACCCCCGGGCGGCTCGCGGCTGTGGGGCGCGAGAAAGACAGCGAGGCGCCGGTCGTGCTCGTAAAGAAGGGGCGGCGCCTCCCGTGGTCAGTGTGTGGGAGTCTCGTCGGCCCTGGGCTCTGGCGGCCGAGCGGGTTGGGCTGGCCGGCGGGCTGGGAGGGAAGCGGGCAAAGGAGGGGGCGCGCCTCCCGTTCCCCAGGGCCCTCGCTGCTCACCCACGTGCTGGGAAGACGGCCTGGTGCGAGTCGGCCGCCTGCCTGTGTTCCCTCGGGGCTGAGGTTCGTGGGTTTTCAGTGTGTCACCGTAAACAGCTTTTTGCCCAGGAGCGTCTGCCCCAGAATCTTGAGATGTGAGCTGCTGTATCTCAAAATTGACAAAATCCTCTTCTTAAGTTTTCGGTGCCATCAAAGGCCAACTAGCTTCGACTGAAACAACAAATAAACACGAAAAAAACGAATTTAACATTGAAAGACTGGTAAAACCCACGCTATATTAAAATTGAGATCCTGTCTATTCACAAGTTTTATTCTCTAACGAGCACATTTTAAAATACCTAAAATCCTTTAATTTTTTTTTTAACATTTAAGTTCTGTTAGTTGAGGCGAAATTTGGCTGTGATGTTCAGACCCTTCCTTCCTTGAAAGACCCCTTTCCTGTAAAAAAAGATACAGTAGTAGTGCTGCTACGTATTGAGATTTTGCTAAGCATTCAGCACTAGGCTAGGCGTTATCCATATACTTGTTCCTTTCCTCATTAATCCGACAAAATATGTATTAACAATGCCTAATAATAGGTAATTTTTATTAAATATTATGTACCAGGCAGGTTATTAGAAAGAAAAAACAAGCATAGGTGCTTTTATTTCAATATCCTAAGTGGAACCTCTGGTCCCAGCATTTAAATAGCCTAAGGTCACAAAAGTAGTAAGACTGAATCAGGTCTTAATCTAGGTCTGTTCTCCAGTATTTTAACATACTCTCAACTAGCTCTGCCCTTTTGGCTTCAGTCACACTTAAGAACCCTGTCTTTAAAAAAGAAAAAAAATCCTCATCTGACTATTGGCCCTTCTAGCTGCTATTCATTTTCTTCCTTCTAATTGCCATGTTTTCTAGCACATCACTCCTTTAATTCTTTTCAATCTAGTTTCCATTTACTCCCACCACTAAGTTGAATTGTATTGCTTTATTCACTAGTGGGTTGTATTTGTATTTCTAATCAGATTAAAGCTTAAACAATTGTGCCCTGTAATTTTATAAACACTGTAGGACCTAGCACTTGGCTGAGGCTAGAAGTGTTCTTTGACCATTAAGTGATTAAATTAGAAAAAAGTAAACATCAAAATTGTAGAGATTTGATTATATCCCCCAGCAAAGCTTCCAGCAAGTTTGCCAAAATATTTTTCCTAAATTTGCTGTGTTGTTTTTCAATAATTAGATTCTGTGTTATGATAGAGAAAAATGCTATAGTCGTTTCAATAAGGACTCTTTTTTAAGAGTTATTTTAGCAAAAAGGTGATTAGCCCATTTTTCTTCTCCACAGCAATTGCTTATTTAACCACTAAGTCATAATTTCTTGTGCACACTTATACTGCAAATGCTAGAATTAAATTTTTATGAAGTGTAACCTTACAGCTGGGTTTATGTTCTTCTAGCAAGGTGACAGTAACATTGAGCTGCTTACTATGTGTCAAGTGTTCCACACATGATTTCATTTAATCTTTAAAACAGTTCTTTAGTAGTTGAAGAATATGGGGCTTTGGTGTCAGACAGTCCTGGATTCAACTCCTAGCTTTTTCACTCACTAATTGTGGCCATGGGCAAATTTCTTAATTTCTCTAAGTCTCAAACTTCTCATCTAGAAAATAAGGATAAAATAATACCTACCTTATAGAGATGTTTTGAGAATTAAATGAGATAATGCATGTAAAACTTTTAGCATAGTGTCTGGCATATTAAGTGCTCAGTGTAAAGCTGCAGTTAAGGCTTACCTGCCTGCCCTGAATTGCCAATGGATATTCAATTTTTTTCATATAAGCAGATGAATCCCCAAACTACTACTTCTATTGTATGATTCTGTGAACCAACCCCCGTCTTTATACTACCCCCAGAGAGAAGAAATTATTTCAGATGCTTGTAGATTAGCTGTTGTCTATTTACCAAAAAAAAAAAAAAAAAAAAAAAATCCCAGACAGTCTATTGAAGTATGAATTCTGGTACAGTTTTTTCGTGTTGGTGGAGTCCATGTAAGAATTCATTAAAGGATTTCCCATATGAGCATAGTTTCTTCTCGTTCCCCCTCCTTCCCTATCTCTTGCCCTTCCCTGAAATGGCCTATGTTTTAATTTGTCTTTCATTACTTTGCAAGTCCTGCTTGCTTATCAGAACTCTCATTCTCTTAGTATATCTAAGTGAAGAACAAAATTAAAAGCTACCATGTTTCCCTGAAAATAAGACCTAGCCGGACAATCAGCTCTAATGTGTCTTTTGGAGCAAAAATTAATATAAGACCCGGTCTTATTTTCCTATAAGACTGGGTAAAATAGAATAGAATAGAATAGAATACCAGGTCTTATTTTACTATAAGACTGGGTATCATATAGTATAATATAATACCAGGTCATATTAATTTTTGCTCCAAAAGACGCATTAGAGCTGATTGTCCAGCTAGGTCTTATTTTTGGGGAAACAGGGTACCTCAAGGTGGAGTTTGACCAGAACATAGCATTGATAGCTCCTCTCCTTAAGTGTCTTCTCCATACCTTTCCTGCCAATGTTTGCTTATTAACCTCAATGAATCTTTATTTGGAGAATTTCAGACATTTCCTTCTTTTTCTGTTTCCCATTTTATATGAAGTATCCCAACACTTACATCAGGATTTAGTGGAATAGTGCAAAGCTGTGAGGATGATGTTTATCTTTTGATAGACAGAAAATTTGCATTTTATGACATGATGTATCCATGATTGTTTTAATATAACACTATTGTAAGTTACTTAACATTGAGTAAAACTTATCTCCTGGAAGGTATGCCACAGTTATCCTGTATTCTGGTACATTCTGCCTCTGCACTCCAATTTGAAAAGCCTGACTATTTAGTTTTTTTTCATCTAGATTGTAAGGCTGCTCTTAAACATTGAGAAAAAGATGCAGATGAGGCCTCCAGCTGTCTCCCAGATGAGGTGGGTAGGAAAGAGCAGAAAGTTCTTACACAAGTCTCAAGGCTCAGTTTGTCACCCATCTCTTTTTCTGTGGAGTTTGTTGCACCCCTACCTCCGTAATTGCCTTTAGTTTGGTTGGACCTTTACCATGTAGGAAGAAACATGGGGGCGGGGGAGGGGTGAAGAAAAGGGAAACAAAATAGAGAAGTAGCAATTATAGAATCAATTGAATATAGTTTTCTCTGCCTAGTTCTTCATAATCTAGCCCAAAGCTGTCTGATATGGTAACCACTAGCCACATGTGGCTGTTGAGCACTTGAAATGCAGCTAGTGCAACTGAAGAATTGAATTTTTAATCTAAAATTAAATAGTGAAGGAATGTGAAATATTTTTTCCTTACACACTCCTTCATTGTTTTGGTAGGGCTACATTTCATTTTAACTGTTGGAAATTTAGCATCTGAATGGAGAGATACTGTAAGTGTAAATATACATAAGATTTCAGACTTAGTATGAAATAAAAGGAATGTAAAATATTTCAATTTTTATGTTGATTACATGTTAAAATGATATTTTGGATATACTAAGTTACATAAAATATATTATTAAATTCACTTGTTTATTTGTACTTTTTAAATGTGGCCTTAAAATACAGAATTGTATATGTGGCTCACATTGTATTGGATCTAGCCCCACTACATACAATCTTATTTTCCATTCCTTCCTTCAGCAGGGAAGTTTCTGAGGGTCAGGAAGGAGAATCTGTACCTAACTCCTTGAACACCAAGGGAGGCATGGCTGCTTGGGTCACTGTGAGTTATGGATTCAGAGGTTCTAATCAGGGTTTTAGAGTAGTTTCCTGCTTTGTCTATTTATACCTCCATTTCTTATTACCTTATAAATGCTTTGAACACAAGAGTAATACTAACTGTAGTAATTATATGAACTAATTACCACCAAACATGGTAGTTATTTGCGTATTGTTAAATATTGATTAACTTTGTTTCAGATTTTATTAGATTATAACACTGTACATTCATGTACTCTTACTTATAATCAGCCACTCAAATAACATGGTCATACACTCACAACTTTAAATATTAGAGTGATCAATTTGTAAGAATCCCTTAAAGTACATATTCTATATATCTCTTTGCTGGAATTGTTTTTAACTTTCTAATAAACAATAACAATAAATGGTATTGAATAAGTGAATTTTGTAACATCAAGGAATTTACCAGGAAGAAAAAATACATTTTTTGTGTGTGGAGGGGTTGCTTTTTAATATAATACTTGATATTGATCATAATTAAGATCTGGAAATAGTTGGCCTCGTTCTATAAAAAATTTGAGGTGGCATATAACAACCATATGATAAAATCATGTCAATACAAGCAGAATAAAAAAAGTATCAGGATGTCACCCCAATAAATTAAAAAAAAAAAGTATCAGGAAAAAAAAATATCACAAATAGATTGTATGAGGTATGATCAAACTATACGGTGAATATTTAAATAAAAAAGTTATTACAGTAAACGACACATTGCCATTAATTCCCCTCAAAACACTCCCCCTCGCTTTGAACACACTTATCCCATTGTTCTTGCCACTTTCTGAAGCAGTTCTGGAAGTCCTCTTTCGTGAGTGTCTTTAGTTGCACTGTCGTGGCTGCCTCTATGTCCTGAGTCATTTTGACTTGGGGGACGAACCAGAAGTTGCATGGTGCCAGATCCGCTGAAGAAGGTGGATGAGGACACACTGTAATGTTTTTATTTGACAGAAATTGCCATACCAGAAGCGTTGTGTGACATGGAGCGTTGTCAGGATGGAGGATGATTTATGACACACTTTAAAACACCTCCCAATCATAGCTCACATAGAACTTGCACCGAACAAGTTGAAACTTGTCACACACTGTTACTAAGTTTTGACATGCCACTTCCCTTATTGAAGATCGCTGCCTTTCCTTTGGATGGCACTCGGCAGCAGCATTTACTGTAATCCGTGTCACACATCGCTTCTAGTACAGCAGTTTCTGTCTAATAAAAACATTACAGTGTGTCCTTATCCACCTTATTCACTGGACCTGGTAACTGCTGGCTCTTCCCCAAAGTCAAAATGACCATGAAAGGTAAACATTTTGAATCGATTCAGGACATCAAGGCAGCCACAACAGTACAACTAAAGTCACTCACAAAAGAGGACTTCCAGAACTGCTTCAGAAAGTGGCAAGAATGATGGGAAGCGAGGGGGAGTATTTTGAGGGGGATTAATGGCAATGTGTCTTTTACTGTATTAATTTTTTAAAATATAAACATTCACTGTATTCCTTAGTCACACCTCGTAAACTCAGCATAGTTTCTATAATTAATTTTCAGATTTGGTTTTGAGTTTCCTCATAGTCAAAGCAAAATGGTACACAGGACCTTATTTCTTGGGAAGAGGAGGTATATATCCGTTACCCATAGGACCCATAACATTTCCTGGCAACGAATTCTAAAAGCACTTTCTCATGTGAGTCACTGTCATAAATAACATTTTAGTAGTGAGTTCAGTATCATTTCATATGACTGCATCTGGTGGTGTCATTCAGTTAGTTGTTTTTATGTAAAAATGAGTAAGTGTGATAAATAATTGTATGTTTTATTTTTACAGGAATCTTGGGAAACAAAAATGAGGCATAATCAGCTGTATTGTGAGACACCACCTACTGTCACTGTTTATGTAAAATCAGGGTCAAGTAGATCACATCAGCCTAAAAAACCCATTAATCTGAAGCGTCATATTTTTAAAGATAGTTGGCCAACATCTGAAAAAAATGCACATAATAGCAACAAGTCTAAACGCCCCAAAGGACCCTGTCTAGTTATACAGCGTCAGGAAATGACTGCTTTCTTTAAATTATTTGGTAGGTTTAAAATACTGTAATAGTGGTAATTAGAAAGTACTTAAAAATGAGAAAATGTAAAGATCTGTTTTATCATTTTTATAATAATCAAAGAGGATGCTGTTATTTTCTGCCAAATTTCTCATCAACCAAATTTATTTTTGTTTTACTTAGTCTTTTTTTTTAATGTTGGGTTTGTTTATTTTTATTGCTTTTGGATTAGAAATTCAGACTCATCTTGCTTCTAGACTGTTTAAATCCAGGTCAAATGTAAATTCTGAGCAATTCAAGTTCATCGCAAGAGTTTAACGTAAAATTAAAGTAAAATACTTTGTAAAATCTCAGCAGAGGCAACTGGCCCAGTTTGAGGAGTTTCCCAAGACTTTCAGTGCTAAAACTGAGCAAACTGGGAAGGTTAGTCAACATAGAGAAGTTTCAGTATTATATCTGGGGAATATTAAAAATTAACTATGCTTTATCTTCATAGTCATATAATAAAATTGAGTTTGAGTTTGTTCAGATCACGAGATAGTGAGTGCTACTTTGATGATAAATTTCTTAAAAATCACCAAAAAGAAACTTCTTTATAGTACTTCTGGCCAAGGAGGAGAAGGGATTTTTTTATTTTTATTTTTTTATTTTTATTTTTTTGAAGTAAGGTAGACAGATTAGAATAAAGGGTAGGATAGACAGATCCTGGTAAATAGGTGTGGGAATGAATCAAGTCAAGTAAGATACCACAATTTGTATACCCAGGTAACAAGCTTCCTTTTTTATAGAGAAAGGCAGATGCAGGTAAGAGGAGAGAGTTGGGGACAAGAATATTTGCCCTTTGAAAGGATAGAAATTTTTAAAAATGAGGGCAAACTGGTTAAGATTGAAAGAAAAGCAAAATAAGAAGATGAGATAAGAAGAAAAAATGTAAGTAATATAAGTAGAAAAATGTTGAACTATGAGGATGTACCCAGTCAGGATCTAGAATGCTGTTAGTTTCCCTCTCTCTTTATTAAAACAAAATTATTACCCACAAACTTTTTTATTATTCATAACATGGGAAGAGAAAAGACCTGACTACCATTTTAGGTAATTTAAGAAAAGAAATGAAATTAAGACAAATTAATTATTCTCAGAAAATCAGTACTTATTTTTGGAACTTTTCATATATTTGACTGTACTGATGATATTTCTAGGATGTGAGAATTAATATGAAGAAGTTGTGCTTTGTTACTTAAAATGAAAGAGGTAAATGGAAAAAAGCAGATTTTCTCAGATTATATTCTGCAATTACCCATGTATTTTTGGGTTATATATTTTAGCCATTTAAAATTAAAATAAGTGTTTTTTACCTTTTTGGATGTTATTCTTTCAACAGTATTTTTTTGTTGTTGATCTCTTTGTCACAATCTCAGTTTCTCCAAAATTAAATGTTAATTACAAATAACTAATGAATTATGAATCTTCTTTATATAGGCATTTTCATGTGTATTTGAATAATAGATAATTGGACAGAGATAAATAGGAAAAGAGAAGAAGGATCCAAAACTAAAAATACCCTGGGATCTAAAAGGAGAAAGAAGTAGAAAAATATAAAATGTATTTAGAAAACAGAGTATTCATTAAGTCATTATTGCTTAAAGACTGAGTTCTCTTTTATCAGATTCCCTTTCCACCTATTAAAGATTGATTTTGGAAAGTAACAAAGAGCTAATCAAGAGTTACCCAAGACATATTCCTCAAAGAGCTATTGTGGTATTCAGTAAATCAAACACTTCTACCATTCCCCCTACAGTCTGAGCTATAGATTAGGGCAAATCAGACGGGAAGATGAAGAATAAAGCAGTAGCTTTTGTATAGTGCTTGCAATGGTAAATAAACCAAAGAACTGAAAACTATGCCTTAGACAACACTGTTCCAGCCATTTGTGTTTCAGTTCTCAGCATCATTTATAATCTCCATATGTAGAAATTAATTCTTCAAAGGAAACATTCTATCTTTAAAAGATAAGTTATAGCTATCTTTTATTGTAGATGATGATTTAATTCAAGATTTCTTATGGATGGACTGCTGCTGTAAAATTGCAGACAAGGTAAATTTGGTAACAGTATAGTTATTAACCAATGTTATTATGTTACTAGACCATCAGAACTTTAATGAAACCTTATAAGAATTTTCTATCTTATTAATTAAAGTTAGAAAAAGAACTAGCCTGCATTGCTCCTTCAAAGTGGAATCCTTACACATTAATTTTTTTGAAATTAGCATATACCATAGATTCATTCTATATTTTGAGAAATTGTAGAATCTTATTGATTAGATTTAAATAACCTTCAGACTATATCTGTTTGACTGAAAACAAGAATCGGTATAGACTTAGTATGTTTTGACCAGAATTATTACCTTTTATCAGGCTGTGGAGAAAGAATATTCTGAGATTCATTCCACTAAGGCAGTCTGTTATACACTTTAATTTTTTTTCCCCTTCTTCTGCCTCCCCCACCCTCTGTTGTTTATCAGTCTAGTTGTGTAGGACACAGCTCCCTGGCCCATGCTGGTATTATGAGCCTTGCGCTCCCCCTGGCTGAGGCAGTTGGTTGCTGGTCATTGGTCGGCTGCTCAAAGCAGCTCATGCTGGCTGCTGGCTGCTCTCGATGGCTGCTGGCCACTCACGCTGGCTGCTGGGCACTTATGCTGGCCACCGGCCGCTCATGGCAGCACAGAGCCGCTCACGGCAGCTCACGCCAACCTCCTGCTGCTCACGGCAGCCCAGCTCCAGGGAGAGCTGTTGTTCACAATCTTAGCTGTAGAGGGCGCAGTTCACTGGCCCATGTGGGAATCGAACCAGTGACCTGAGTGTTAGGAGCACGGAGCTCCAACCACCTGCTCAGGCCAGCCCTACTTTAATATTTTGTAGTTAATTTAGATAAAACAAATCCCAATAATCTTGTAGAGTAAAATTAGTTTATCATGTTCCTTTAGGAATTAAAGTTTCATTAAAAAATATTATGATGCTAACTTATGTAGTAGGGACTGTAATGTTTCTATTCTCTTTGGATTTAGCTGAACAGTTATGATTTCAGCTTCATAAATGCCATCTTAGACCAGGTAGTCACATCAGAAAATTTGACATGACTTCACATCATACTTAAAATAATGTGCCAACCAACAAAAAAGGGAATGAATGGAAGACTAGCTTTATGATTAAATACCCACTAAGTTAATGTTGATGTGAACTTTTTTATTTCAAGTTTAATATAACAAAGATAAAATTGGAGAAGTTTTGTTTTGTTTTGTTGAAAATTTCAACCATGAACAATTTAGGGTAGAAAGGTTAGAACAAAGACCTTCCATGTGCCTAGCATCTCACTACAGCAATCAACTGTTGGCCATTCTTGTTTCTTCTAATCCCTCTCCCCAAAAGCAAATCTCAGACATCCTAACATTTTATCCTAACATTTTATCCATAAATATTTCAAGATGTATGTCTAAAAGATGAGATCTTTTAAAACATAATCACAATGTCACTAACACTTTTAAAAATTAGCGGTAATTCATTAAAGTCAAATACTCAGTACATGTGGTGCAGTTTTAAACTTTACAGTTCTAAGTGCATTGTAGTAATTAAAGTTGTTGGACAGCAGAGGGCAGTGCTTTAAAAATAACTAACCAGGAACATTGTATCTTAACATTATTTTCAATGGTCCTCTACTGAAAATTACATTGAAAACTTGGAATCTCCTTTGTGGCCAATCCTGTGAAGGTAGGATGAATAGGTATTTTATGAGAGGGAATCTAATACATCAGTATTATAACTTGTTTTTAATTTAAATGGCAGAACTTGGCATGGTATCCTAATACCAGGCTAGACGTGACTTTCTAATAATATATTTAAACACTTTTTTTCAATGAAAATAGAGAAAATGTTATTCTAATTTCTGATTAGAAGTTATTTTTTTAAAGATTATTTTGAAAAGTGAGCAAGGATGTCTGTAACTAACTCAAATGGTTCAGGGAAAAAAATATCATATATACATATACATCAAGCTAATGTGGCAACATATTAACAATTGGTGAATCTAGGTGAAGGATGTATGCTTATTCATTTTATGATTATTTCAACTTCTCTATAGGTTTGAAATTTAAGACAGAAAAAAACGGGTGTTGGCTCAAAAATATGGCAATAATAAAATTTAAGACTTCATTCTAGTTATAATCTTAATCATGATTAATGGTCAAGAACTATTTCTCATTGTTTACATAGATTACTGGAAGCCAAAAAATAAGGACTCAAATAAATAGGTAATTCTATAATAAGGATAAATAATGCTTTATTGTTTTAGCTTATTATTCATCTCAAAGATAACTTTTGAAACGGTTTTACTTATGAAAGCAAAACATTAATATTAACTTTTAACTTTTTTCCCCATAGTATCTTTTGGCTATGACCTTTGTTTATTTCAAGAGGGCTAAATTTACTGTAAATGAACATACCAGGATAAATTTCTTTATTGCTCTGTAAGTATGCTTTCTACTAAGTGATTTTTGTGGTAGTTATATATAATATATATGATACCTTATTTTAAAAAGAAGTTGTTTAAAATCTGATGTATATCTTTGAATAGGCCTTCCTGTATAAAAGCTATACATTTTTTACTTTAATAGGATATTTTTATGTTGCTTTCACTGATCTTATCCTTTATGCCTCAGATTTATTATTCAACATTCCACTTGAGTTTGTATTATACCCTTTATATTTTTCAGAATGCTCCATATAAATTACCCCAAATTCTCCACTTTTGGACTTAGAATATCAAAGGATATTCTCTTTGAAATTTCCAGTTACTATATAGTTAAAATCATTATCATCATTGCCCTTATTATATTGGACAGCTTTCGGGAAATGCTCTAGGCATACTCATTGTGGATTCATGTGTGTAACGTAGGATTTATTCCTATCTGATACCTTTAGTATCCACTCACTGTTTCACTTAACACACTGTATTTTGACCAAGGCATTTTGTCTTCAGTTCTTCCATTGACTTTAAATTAGACAGTTTATACTAGCTTTGTGATCTGTTAAATGGTTTTAATGACATGGTTTTCTAATTCATAGGTCAGAATTCTGTTAGAATCAATGTAAATTAAGAATGTCTAGTTCAATCTCAAAACCTTTTCTACCCAGCACCTGGATATAGTGCTGCAGTTGGAAATGTATAATTTTAAGTACTTAACTAGAGAACTACATATAAAAATATTTAAGTTGCATACCACAATTGTTAGCACTGAAGAATAAATTTTTACTCAAAGTGTTTTTAATTCCTAATCAAAGAAATTGATCTCTGCATGTATTCAGGAGACACATTTCCCCATGCATAGAGGAAAACGAACTCAATATAAAGTTTGGTGATGGTTGCTAAATTGGGGGAATATAATAGTATTAGCTAATACTACGTATTTTGTGCAAGGCACAACAAAATGTTTTTTATAAGCTCATTTAATCTTCCCTATGAGATACATTTTTTAATAATCCCCATTTTACAGATGGGGACATTGAGACTTAGATTAAATACTTCCCAAGGTCACATAAGTTAGTGAGCAGCAGAACTGCAATACAAATTCAGGTGTGACTTGCCAAAAGCCAAATGTAGCCATTGACCACTAAAGCTATAATGCTGTGTACATGTCTCTTAGTGTTGTATTATATTTGTATGTTAATGTGATATCTATTTTGTAGGGATTTTTTTCCTCACCTGAAAGTTAACAACAAACCAAAAGAAGCTTTAGTTTAAATCTTATTAGGTGCCTGCAATTGGATTTGTTTTGACTTTTTGGATAAAGTTATTACTAGTAAAGCAGTGTGCCAACTTACACCATGTAATAGTCTGTGAGGTTGCATGCATGCCGTGTTGTAAGCTTCATATTAAAAGTAACATGAATTATAATTTCCATTTTATATCTAATACTTTTTGTACAGCCTGACTCAATAGTTCTTATTTTCTCAGCCATTGTAACTCAAGTTCTTCTCCTTTCTTTATACATTCTTATAACACTGAACTTCAATTATCATTCTTCCGTATCTCTTTTACAGTTATTTGTTTCATACGTAGTTGCCTATTGTACTTGTCTGTAGGCATCTTAAGGGCAGGAACGTGTATTCTTACTTTTTTGCATCTTTCTGTGGCTAATATATAGGAGGTTCTTAATTCTTTACTTGAATAAACATAATTAATTATTATGCAAAAAAATGGACTGTGCTCCAAGAAAATCTTGACTATTTCAAATTAAAAGGGAAGTTATATGTATACAATGCAGATATTTCATCACATTGAACCTGAAAAACTGTGAATCTAGAATAGAATCACGATGTAGTCTGAATGCCATAGTATCCTACATAGCATATTATAGATTTTCCATGTTTCACTTAGTCAGCAAGCATGAAAGAGACCAATCTCCAGCTCTTTCTACCCTTACTAAGAACTATCAGGGATACTAAAAGTAAGAAATTACATAATATCACAGAGGACAGGATTTTACTTATAGAACTGAATGGTTTGAACAATGAGCTGCTTAATAATAAGGTAATATTAAAACATGTACAGTTATTTTAAGGGAGGATAAAGTAATATACAGGTACTCATTTTATATTAATGTAACTAAATATGAATATGCACATGGTTTTAAAAAAGTACATAAGAGGGTATACAATTAAAAGTAAGTCTTCCTCCTATCTTAAAAACTGGCCTCTCTCCTCAAGGATAATTAACGGTGTCATGAGTATCTGTCTAGAAATAATTTTCTATACGTGAACCAGTGTGCATATTACATGAATAGAAGTGTACTGTACACTTCTTGTACCTTTTTAAAAATTTGAATGTTAAATAATGTGCAAAAGAGCATATGGAGTGTGTGTGTATGTGTGTGTGAAAGAATAAAAACCAAATACTTGTGCACCCATGACTCACCTTAAGAATACAACATTGCTAGAATATTAGAAGCTCACAGTATAGTTTCCTACTTAGAGCCCCCTCCCAAATGATTCCACAAATAATCATTTTCTTGCTTTTATTCCACGTGTATCCCTCTAAGTAATATATTATTTGGTCTTTCATGTTTTTGAGCTACATATGAAAGAATCATGTCTACTATTCTTCTGTAACTTCCTTTTGCTTTATAACATTATTTTGAGATTCATATTGATATGTGTAACTATAATTCATTTGCATTGCAGACTATTATTACTTACATACTTGGATTTTTTCCTACCATCTTGTTATGTACTTTCTATATGTCCCATTTTTTCTGTTTCTTCCCTCCCCTCCATTTTCATCTTCTTTTTGGTTGAGATTTTTTCATTTTTATTTTTGGCTTATTATTCATCTCTTTTTTCTCTACTTGTTTATAAATTATGCAGTCTATTCTTTTAGCAATTACCCTAGTTATTTTTAATCACAACAACCTTAACCATTTTAACTACAGTCATCCCCTTTCCCAACTTATATTCTTTTGTTTTGCAATTCTATTGTTCTATCTGATGCCCTCCAAAAAGTTAGGCAATTATTATTCTTGTTTTATACATTCAACATTTGTTCAGATTTACCCACATGTTTATATCTTTGCTTACCATTCCTTCTTGCATCTCAAACCTTCCAATTAGGTTCGTTTGCCTTCTTTCTGACTGCTTTTAAGACCTCCTTTTTTTTGTTTGTTAATTCCAGTATTTTCAGACTTCAGAGTCTGTTTCTGCTCATGGTGTATTAAGTCTTTTATAGTTTTTTTTTATTGTAAGTTGCCTATTTTTGTTGGAAAGTTATCTGTGGGGCTTGCATTGTTTCCGGTGGGAAATCTGCTCCGTATTTATCTCTTTTCCCGTGTTATTTAATGTGAGTTTTATTTTCTCCGACTGATTTTAAGATTTTCTCTTTATCATTGGTTTTGAGCAATTTGGTTATGATGTCCATGGTGCTTTTGGGGTTCAAGGAGATCTTTGTGGATTTATAGTTTTCATCAAATTTTTAAAATTTTTAGTCATTTATTTCTTCAAATATTTTTTCTGTTCACCTGCCACCTTTTAGGGACTCCAATTTCACCTTTACTAGGCTGCTTGAAGTTGTCTCACAGCTCATTGATGCTCTGTTTATTATTTTTGTTTATTTTGGATAGTTTATACTGTTACAAGGATACCTTCAATGCACAAATCTTTTCTTCGAGAATACTTAATCTCCTATTAATCTTTTTCATTTTACACATAGTTTTCATCTCTAGAAGTACACTTTCAATGTGTCTTATTGAAAGTGAACTTATTTTTTTGAACATCTGGAATAATTACACATGTTTTAATGTTTTTGTTACTTCTACCATAAGGGTCAGTTTTGATTAATTGATTATTTTCCTTATTATGGATTGTGTTTTCCTGCTTCTGTGCATGCCTGATCCCTTTCAAGTACTTGTCAGGATACTGATTTCCATTTGTGTCTGAGGAAACTACCTGATTGTGGGGAAAGACCATAGGAAAGGATTAGAGGAAATAGTACCCAACATTCACCCAGGGCAGGAAATAGTGTCTGTCCCCACTACCCAGGCAGAAAAACCTCTTCATTTGCAGGATATTGAGTAGAGTACTCAGGAAGGTCTTGCCTCAGTAGTAGGGACCCATTAGCCCCAGACTGAACATTGCTCTAGATCCACATAACAAATTATAAAAGCGAGACCTGAAGGGATCAGACTTAACTGCATCCCAGACCAGAGCTCAAGATTTATAGGAATACAAAAATATTCAGAACTCAACAAGGTAAACTTCACTGTATCTCTATTTTTGATCTATTACTTCTTTCATTATGAGTAAGGTTGACATCTTTGATGTGTTTATAAGTGATTTGTATTTTGTTTTTGAGTTGTTGGTCTTCTTTGTTAGGTATCTGGCTAACACAGTTGAAGAAGATGAAGAAGAATCCAAATACGAAATTTTTCCATGGGCTTTAGGGAAAAACTGGAGGAAATTGTTCCCTAATTTCTTAAAGTTAAGGGACCAACTCTGGGATAGAATTGACTATAGGGCTATTGTAAGCAGGCGATGCTGTGAGGAGGTAAGATTTTAAAATACTTTATATATGTGATATATGTCTTCTGTTCATGTAATTTTCCTTGTCTTGTTTTTTAATGTGTTTCTAACATTTTATTTTTTGTACATGTAAGGGTAGACCATTAGTGTTGATGGTTACCATGAATACAACTTGTGTATTGCAATGTTGATGTTTTAATTTTTATAACACAATAATTTTAAATTGTCATTTCTGTTTTTCAGAGCAGTCTACTTCTATAATAAGTATTTTAATTTTAGTGTGTTTCTCTTGTCTAAAAGATCACCAATATATAGGAAAAGGGTAGTGTGTACATTTCCAAATACCTTATGGTAATATTACTTGATTTGATTAATAATTTCCATTAAATAAAATATATGAAATTTCAAGTCCCCAAGTTATACCATGTGAATTGCATAGTATAAAATTTAAATAAATTTAAATATGTTTAAAAACCATACCTCATCACATAGAATACATAAAGTAGGTTTCTTTGATGTAAGATTCTATTAATATAAAGCAGAAAGACACTAAGAATTTAAAAATTGGTTATTTTATCTAATGTTCTGGTTTTCAATAAAGAAGAAAGTTAATGTTTTAAACTAAAGAAAAATGCTAGAGTAGAAATTAAATGGAAGGCAGTGATCACTGTAAGCCAGTATGAGTTCAGAAAAGTTTGGTGAGTGTCAACTAGGTAATGCTATAATTAAATGAAGTCATATCCAGTGAAATGATTGTAGGCCAAAAGAGACAGTAGATTAGTGTCAAACCTCAGGGAGAACTTTAGGGATGTGTTACAAAACTTGTCCAGAACTAACCGTGTTAATTGTATTTATTAATGAGCTAAAGATATAGCAAGTATACATATTTGTGGATTAAATTAGGAGGATTGTTGAATGTTGTGGAAAATGCAAGGATTCAGAGATAACTTAGAAAACTACAGCAGGCCAAGTCTTTATAAGATTAAATTCAATAGAAAAATATGAAAAATTAGGTGTGTAAATCCCCTCTAATTTAATGATCCTCATTAAAGAATTTAAATGATTCATTTCAATTACAGGGCATTGAAGTGTCCTGTATTTTTATTTTTTGTCACTACCTCCTCATGTCAAGATGGGTAATTTGTGTACCTGTTGCCATCCTTGGACATGATAGTCCAAGCAAAGCCTTATTTGAACATTCTGATTTTTTCCAAGTAAATGCTTCAAGCCCCATGGGACACTCAGCTAAGAACATAGAAGGCCACCAGGGGCAAGAGGCTGGATCAGGCAATGCTCACCTCACAGCAGACTGCCCACCTACTCCTAAGATACAACAGCTGGTGTTTTTTAACTGCAACAACTTTCATTTACACTATTGGAGCTGGAATTACCTCAGTTGCTGGCACGAGACTATTAAAGAGCCAGAGAATGGAGTGACTTAATGGTGTATGTGTAAAAGAATAAAATGCTTTAGACAACTATAAACCCAGTGTTTAATAGAATTTACGGAAAAGTTGTCTTTCAAGAATTTAACACTGGAGCCGGCCCAGTGGCTCAGGTGGTTAGAGCTCCATGCTCCTAACTCTGAAGGCTGCCGGTTTGATTCCCACATGGGCCAGTGGGCTCTCAACCATAAGGTTGCCAGTTCGTTTCTCGATTCCCACAAGGGATAGTGGGCAGCGCCCCCTGCAACTAAAATTGAACATGGCACCTTGAGCTGAGCTGCCGCTGAGCTGGGGCTGAGCTCCCGGATGGCTCAGTTGATTGGAGCGCGTCCTCTCAACCACAAGGTTGCCTGTTTCAACTCCTGCAAGGGATGGTGGGCTGCGCCCCCTGCAACTAGCAACGGCAACTGGACCTGGAGCTGAGCTGCGCCCTCCACAACTAAGACTGAAAGGACAACAACTTGGAATAAAGTCCTGGAAGTACACAATGTTCCCCAATAAAGTCCTGTTCCCCTTCCCCAATAAAATCTTAAAAAAAAAAAAAGAATTTAACACTGAGAACTAACAGATCTGTCCACTAATTTCAGATCTGCATATCAAATTTCCTACTCATATTTCATTACCTAGTAGATACTACAAATTTAACATGCCAAAAATGGAATTTCGGTCTCCCCACATAGACTTCCAAACCTGCTCCTCCGGCAAACTTCCATGTGTTAATAAATGGTTAACTTCATCCTTCTAGTTGTTCAGGCCAAAAAGCTGTCACCCTAGCTAGACTTTTCTTTTTCTCACATCCATATCTTTAAAAAATATCCAGCATCCTACCATTTCTCACCTCCTCCTCCACTAAATCCTACTTCGGTTGTCATCTCTTGCCTCAATTATTGCCATAACCTTCCAAAAAGTCTCTCTTGTAATCTTTCTTACCTATATAGCAACCAGAATAAATCTTTTGGAAAGTATATCAAATCATGACTCCTCTATTCAAAAGCCTGGAGGCTTCCCATTTCACACAGAGTAAAAGGCAAATCCTTATCATGGGTCTACATGGTCTGCCAACTCTCTTCTCCTCTGACTTCCATCTCTCATCCTCGCTCATTAGCCACACTGGCCTCCTTGCTGTTCATCAAACACACCAAGGGCGCTCCCACCTCAGGGTCTTTGTAATTGTCATTTCCATTATTTGGAATGCTTTTCCCCCAGATACTAGTATGTTTTACTTCCTCACTTCATTCAGGACTACTTAAATGTCACCTCAGAGAAACCTTTCCTTACCACTCTATATCAAGTAGTATCTCTATCAGTGGAATAAAATAGAAAAATCTAGAAATAAACCCTCATGTTTAGTTCAATTGAATTTTTGGCAAGGGTGCCAAGAAAATTCAATGGGGAAAGAATAGTCTTTTCAACAAATGGTACTGGGCCAACTGGATATCCACATGCAAAAGAATGCAGTTGGACCCTTACTTTAAAACATATGTAAAAACTAACTCAAAATGGATCAAAGACTTAAATGTAAGAACTAAAAATGACAAAACTTAGAAGAAAACACAGGTGTAATTCTTCATGACCTTGGGTTAGGTTTCTTAGATATGATACCAAAAGCACAAGCAACGAAAGAAAATATAAAGTGGACATCATCAAAGTTTAAAACTCTTTTCCATTAAAGGACACCATAAAAAATGTGAAGACAACCTACAAAATGGGAGAAAATATTTTGCAAATCACCTGTCTGATAAGGAACTTGTATTTTGAATACATAAAGAGGTCTTGTAACTCAATAATAAAAAGACAACCTAATTTAAAAATGTGCAATGGATCTCAATAGGCATTTCTCCAAAGAAGATATACAAATGGGCAAAAAAAAAAAATGCATAAGAGCTAAACGTCATTAGCCATAGAGAAATGCAAAATCGAAACAACAAGAATATATCACTTCACATCCACTAGGATGGCTATAATAAAACAGATAATAACAAGTGTTGGCAAGAATGTGAGAAATTCAAACCCTCATACATTTCTGTTGGGAATTTAAAATGGTGTAATTGCTTTGGAAAACAGTCTGATAGTTCCTCAAAAAGCTAAACAGAGTTCTATATGACCCAGCGATTCCACTCCTAGTTATATAGTTAAATGAAAACTATGTCCACAAAAAGTCTTGTGTACAAATGTTCACAGCAGCATTATTTATAATAGACAAAGAGTGGAAACAACCCAAATGTCCAGCAACTAATAAATGGATCAACAAAATATGATATATCCATTCAATGATATGTTACTTGGCAATTAAAAGGAATAAAGTACGAATGCATGCCACAATATGGATGAAACATAAACACGTTATGCTAAGTGAGAGAAGCCAGCCACAAAGGACCACACCTTGCATGATTCCATTTATATGAACTGTCCAGAATAGACAAATCCAAAGAGATAAAAAGATTACTGGGGCTGAGGGAGGGAGGGAGGGATGAGATGTGACTGCTTTCTTTATGGAATGATGAGAATATTCTAAAATTGACTATGATAATGGTTGTGCAATTCAGAATATACTAAAAGCTGTTAAATTGTACACTTTAAATGGATGAATTGTACGGTATTTGAGTTACATCTTAATAAAGCTGTTAACATAACAAGTACTTCCCACTATTACTCTGTATTCCTTTTTCTGGTTTTCTTCATAGCACTGAACTACCATATAACATACTCTGTTTTACCTATTTATCTTGCTAATGTCTATTTCCCCCTACTCGAATATAAATTCCAAGAAGGGAGGGTCTTTATTTTGTTCTTATTATATATGTATCTCCAGTGCCTAGAACAGTGTCTAGAATATAGTAGATACTCAGCATATATTGCTAACTGAGAGAATGAATGGAACTTAAGAGTTCCAATTATTTTTCATACTTGCTTATTCATGAAATAGGAAAAAAAACCCTTTAAAACATTTCTTTACTGAGATCACTTAGCACTGCCGAAGCTTATTGATCTGCCACTAGATTGATAGTGACAGATCGATAAGCTTACTTGAATCATGTTGGTGTATAGGAAAGGAAACTACTTAGTGAGATTTAAGTATTCATTTAACACCTAAATTATAAGACACCAAGTTCATGTTGTAGGGGATTTTAATAAAGAAGTATATCATCCTTGCCCTGAAATTTTCTGCATTAAAGTAGCAAGACATGCTTAGAAATTTAGTTAAGTATTCTATGCATTTCTTATTGAGAGCCTGGTACTGGCATAGTGCCACCCCATTTCTTTAGTCTCATACCCTAAAATTAACCAAAGTTATGATAGTAGCTGCAAACTGGTTTACAATAATCATATGCTACATTTGCATTGTACTTTGTAAATTTATAAATATTTTTATATATCTGCACAGAAATGTTTGTGAGGGTTGTAGCATTCTCATTTTGTAGCTGATGCAACCGAGGACTAACGAGATTGAGATTTACTCAAGATCTTTCATCAATTATGTGGCAGTGTCAGCACTTGACTTCACATCTGATGACTTCCCAGTGTTCTGTTTTCTCTGATACCTAGCCTCTACCTCTCATTGATTAGTTTAGAAAATGCATTTGTATCTGTTGTTATTTTATCTCAGGGATTAAATAGAATAAGTACGCTGTCCATTTTACAGATGAAGAAACTGGTGTAGAAAGGTTGCAACTTGTCCATGGTCATTCAGTTAATAAGTGGCAGGGTCAGCTAGTACTTAAATTTGCACACTTTCCATTATACACCACTGTCAGAAGAACTTATTCTCTCCTTTGAGATAATATGAATTTTGTAATTTGCCCCCTATTGTATAAACCCTGGCTGCTGCAGAGAAACTAAGAGCCAGGTTTTATCCTTAACCACATTAACTCGGTTATCCTTCGTTATTGGCATGTCTGCTTTCCCCCTTTAGCTATACTTTCCCTTTTGAGTCCTAGTTTAATGAAAATAAAGTTTTTTCATTTGCTCTTTTTGTCAGCTGCCTCAAATCCTTTTTTGGAAAGAGATAAGGTATGATTAAATTGAAAAATGTGTGTAGGGCTTTCCAAAAAAGAATAAAGACTATTTCAACCTACTTATTCTGATCTTTTCATCTTCTACAACCAGCTTACCTTTTTGGACATCAGCTCTGAGGTGGAATTTATTTAGGTTGGTGATAGCTTAGTTTCTAGATTGGTTCACAGATTATGGAGAATGCCAAATCTGATGAGAAAGAGTTAGACTCCAATTCCAGCCCCTTTATGCATCATGGAGGGTAGTAATTTTATGAAGAGGAAGCTTTATTATTGTTTGGTACTCTGGCCCAGATGACACAGTATCTTCATAGCTGATTTCTCTGTCAGCTACTACTTGATTCTGGATTAGGAATCTACAGAGCAGTGTTGTGATATATGCAATGTTTTGTTCAAAACAGAGAGGTATGTGAGAGACTTCATGCCCAGAGAGGACTTTCAGTAGAATAGTTGCATGCACCAAAAGATATAACTGAGTAATAGACACTTACATGCTAAAAATCCTAACACAGCATGGACGATAAAACAAGAAAATGTGAAAGCTGGAGTTTTTAGAAAGGTGGGCCTTATGCTGGGCATTAAAGGAAAGGTAATACTAAGACAAAGGGAGAGGACATTCCAGACATGAAATATATTCAAGTGTTGAGAAAAATAATACTGGATAAATATGGAAAGAAAAAATTCTGATATCCAACTTTCTCACCTTAAGTAGCTCTGAAGCTAGTTTTACATTGTTATAAATATGTTTATAGTTAGAGTTAAAACTTTTATTTACTTCTACCTTTTTAAAGATATGTAACTATATTACATGCCTTTGGTTGAAAAGTTTTTTGAAAGATTTAAGAAGTGGATTGTAAAAAAAGTTCAATCCTAAAATATACTTTAAAAAATTAGCATAGCTAGTATTCTTTATGCCATTATCTTGGGGGCGGCCACAGTAACCCTATTTTCTGAGGGGACTGGTCTTAATCTGGGGATTTTAAGAAGATTGTCATTTTTAACAGCAAAAGCCTGTTTTCTTTCCAAACAAAATTTTACACACAATCCCCCAAATTAGCTTCCCTTAGTCCCTCCTAGGACACCTCCAATATAGTCCATGAAACCTTAGGGCTCCTCAAAACAGTTCACTGGTCTACGCAATTAATAAGGCACCGTCTAACTCTTAAATTCTACAATTCTCATTTATTTTGGGTCACTGATAACTGCAGCTAAACATTTTTGCTTAGAAGTAGCAGAGTAAAATTCTGCTTAGAAGTTTTAGACTATCATGAGGTCAGCATGTAGGTCCGCTTCCCTAGCTTGACTTCTTAAGTGGCTATCATTTGTCAGGTGTTTACTACGAGTATGTGATAAGGATTTTACACGTATCTAACCCTCAGAACTCCTATGAAGCAGATAGTATCCCCATTTTAGATATGAAGAAATTGAGCCTCAGAAAGGTTAAGTAACTTGCCCAGTATCAAACAGCTAGCAAGTGCCAGAATAAGAAACTAAGCCTATTGTGACTTTAAAGGCAGTGTTTTATCTAACAAACCTTAGACAACAATGTCTGACATGTAGTGAGGAATCTTAAGAGCTTTATAAATAATTCTTTATCTAATCCTCACAACAACCCTCTAAAATAGACAGTAATTCTCTCCATGTAACAGATGAGAAAACTGAGGAACAGGGAGGTTAAGTAATTTAACCTGTCTTCTTACCATATCCCTTGCCATAATTGCCAATGTTTTAAGATTAGCCTAATATACATGGTTGGAAACCTCAATTAAAAGTATTATTTTCAGCCCATTATATTCCAAAGTTAATAATTATATATTGTTTGGGGCTTACTGTATTGTCTTTCCCAAACTTAGAATATTCAGAATTGAGAAAACCTGGAAGGTGACTCAGTCCTGTTTCCTATTTGAAATCATTTAAATGTGTTGTTAATTATTATCTTAAGGATCCAAGCAATGAATCACTTCTTTATTGGTGATACTGCCTGATGTTATCGGGAGATGCTTTGGTGTTTTTTTTTGACATCTGTAACTTAGATTTTTCGATCTAGTTTTATTAGAGATTGCTGTTCTTGAGTTATAATGTTTGTACTTAATTTTACTAAATTTAAAAGACTTCTTAAAATTCTAAACGAAAGCTTTCCACGATAGGTTATGGCCATTGCTCCAACCCATTATATATGGCAACGAGAACGCTCTGTGCATCACAGTGGAGCTGTCAGAAACTACAACAGAAATGAAGTGCAACTGCCCCGGGGACCTAGTGGCACACCAGTAGATTGTTCCCTCTGTGGTAAAAAAGGAAGATACGTTAGACTGGGATTGTCTTCATCATCTTCTTCATCCAGTGACACAGTAGAGGTGATGGAAACACATTCTCAGGAACCACGTAATTCATTCTTAGTGGACATAACAGTTGATCCTTCTCAAGCATATAGCAGTTCTCAAGGTACGATGTAGTGGTATGTCCGAATTAGATTTATGCAAGCTATTAATAAATCTAAGTTAGTTATTGGCCTATAGTCTGTCCTTCCTGGCTGGGATGCTACAACAATATGTGTTAAATTAATATTGAAAGTTTTCCCCTTTTCAGTTACTACCTTTTTGTCTTGTGTCACTGTTTTGTGGTAGCTTACCTAAACTTAATGTGATTTATGTTAAAGTGAAAACTTAATCACCATGGGGCTGAAGTATTTTAAGTATTAAGTATTTTAAGAGTCTGAACGATTTTCTTTGAAATGTTTATTTTATTCAAAAGAAGTTTTAAAAGGAAAATAAATTTACTTGTAATCTCATCATCTAGTTTTATCAGTGATTAACTATTGGTTTTCTTCTATACACTTTTTAAAATTGAGATATAATTGACATATAACATTGTATTAGTTTTAGGTGTACAACATAATGATTACTATAATAAGTTTAGTTAACATACATCACCACAGGTACAATTTTTTTCTTGTGATGAGAACTTTTAATATCTACTCTCTTAGCAACTTGCAAATATACAATACAGTATTGTTAACTGTAGTCATCAGGCTGTACATTACATTTCCAAGACTTATTTATCTTATAATTGGAAGTTTGTACCTTTTGCCCACCTTCATCTATTTTGCTCACCCCCCAACCCTAGCCTCTGGAAACCACCAATACGTTCTTTGTATCAATACGTTCTGTTTTGGTTTTTTTTTTTAGATTCCACATATAACACAGTTTTTGTGTTTCTCTGTCTGACTTATATCACTTAGCATAATGCCCTCAAGCTCCATTCATGTTATCTAAAATGGCAGGATTTCCTTTTTATTCATGGCTGAATGATATTCTATTATATATACATACATGCCACATTTTCTTTATCCATTTGTCTGTCAATGGACACAGATTGTTTCTGTGTCTATTTACTATTGTAAATAATACGGCGATGAATGTGGGAGTGCAGTTGTCTTTTCGAGAGAGTGATTTTGTTTCCTTCCGGTAAATTCCCAGAAGTGGGATTGCTGGATCATATGGTAGTTCTATTTTTAATTTTTTGAGAGCCTCCATACTATTTTCCATAGTGGCTGCACCAATTTACATGACCACCAACAGTGTACAAGGATTCCCTTTTCTCCACATCCTCACCAACACTTGTTATTTCTTGTCTTGTCTTTTTTTACAGTGAAAAAATTTTATATTTAGAATTAGCCAGCTGGACTCAGTGTAGATGATCCCAATCTTGTTGGCAACATCCAAAGCATTGTAGTCAGGAGCCAGGGGAACATATGCCTTCTTCTTTCCATCAGGTCCGATCAGGGTGCTGACCTTGGCCACATCAATGTCATAGAGCTTCTTCCCAGCCTGTCTGATCTGCTGCTTTTCGGCCTTGACACCCACAGTGAACACAAGTGTATGTTGTCTTCTATCTTCTTCATGGCTGACTCGGTAGTTAGGGGAACTTATTGATGGCACAGTGGTCGAGCTTGTTTCTCCTGGGGGTTCTCTTCCGAGGGTACTTGGGCTGCCTTTTGAGCCGCAGTGTCTTGGCCCTTCGGAAGGTGGGTGATCTGTGGGTCTTCTTTTTACGGTGGTTGTGGATGCCTTTCAGCACTGCTGTCTTTGCCTTGGAAGCCTTTGCTTTGGCTTCAGCTTTGGGAGGGGTGGGGCTTCCTTCTTTCCTTTCAGTGCCATCTTCATGAAAAGAATTTCTTATCTTTTTAATAATAATCATTTAACAGGTGTGAGATATCCCATTGTTGGTTTGAGTTGTATTTCCCTGATAATTAGTGATGTTGAATCACTCTTCATGTATCTGCTGTCCGTTTGTATGTCTTCTTTGGAAAAATGTTCATTTCCTCTGCCCATTTTTTAATTGGATTTTTTTTCTATTGAGAGTTATATGAGTTCTTTTATATATTTTGGATATTAACCCCTTATCAGATAGATATATGATTTGAAAGTATTTTCCCCCATTCCATAGGTTGCCTTTTCACTTTGCTGAAGGTTTCCTTTGCTGTTACAGAAGCTTTTAAGTTTGATGCCCCACTGTTTATTTTTGCTTTTTTTGTCTTTGCTTTTGGTGTCAAATCCAAAAAAAAAAAAAAAAAAAAAAAATGCCAACAAGACCTATGACAAGGAGCTTACCTCATTTTTTTCTAGGAGTTCTATGGTTTCAGGTCTTACATTCAAGTCTTTAATCCGTTTCGTTGATTTTTGTGTGTGATGTTAAGGTAGTGGTCCAGTTTCATTCTTTTGCATATTGCTGTCCAGTGCTTCCAACACCATTATCCTTTCCCAATTGTACATATATTGACTCCTTTGTTATAAATTGGCCATAGATATGTGAGTTTATTTCTGTTCTCTCTAGTCTGTTCCATTGATCTGTTTGTTTTTATGCCAATACCATACTGTTTTGATTACTATAGCTTTGGATACTATAAACTTTTTCTATTTAAAAAAAAATTAGAACCATACTATACTTAGGCCTGGTTTTCTTCACTTATCATAAAGAATTTACCCGTGTTATTTAGTCTTTGAAGACCTGATTTTAAATCATGACATGCTATAAGTACCATAATTTGTTTGCAGTATTTCATTTTTGTTGGGATCTAAGTGGCTTTGAACAGTAGTACCTTATATCAATTAGAAAATAATCATATGAACTGGAAGTACTTTTAGTCAATCACACCACAATTTTTATTTAAATTATATTTATTAATACAGAGGTATAGTATTTCTCTGATATTTCTCAATTTAAAACAGAACCAGAATAATATTCTACTAGCAGTGAAATCCTTTTTACTTCTTATAAAGCCTTTCTTCCAATTTTTCACCCTTCTGAAGATAGGACTGACAGATTTCTTATGGCTCTTTCTAACACTATGAAACCCACTTTATTTCAGAATTTCACCTATTTATTTTTACCACATCCTTATGAGATTAACAGTGGCCACTGAAGTTTTTTTTAAAGAGAAACTAGACTCTTAAGACTCTTGAAGATCTTGCCTCATTGTTCCATTCCCTGGCCCTAATAATCACTAAACAAATTTGACTGACAACGTATGGAGTCTATTCCCTTACAACACCTCCAAGCATAATTTTTATTGGTTCACTCATATTTGAAGGTAAATAGGGTCTACCATAGGCTGAATAAGAATTGCCTTTTAGCATCCCTCCCCTTTCCTAGCTCCTTTTATCTACTCTTTGATCCTTATAATAAGTATATTTACAAGGTTTTTAAAATGTTCCCAGCAATGTGTTAAGCATTTCACATTATAATCTTATTTAATATTCACAGCCAACTCTAAGGTAAATACTATTATCTCCACTTTGCAGATAAGGAAACTGAGGCTTAGAAAGGTTAAATAATTTGCCTAAGGTGGTGGAGTGAACTCAGGTCTGACTCTAGACTATATATAGCCTCAATTCCTAACTATTGTGCTCTACTGACCCCTTTGATGAAATCCTGCCTTTGGTGGTGTAAATAAGCTGCCACACAAGTCTTCCAGCAGACTACTAAGGATTAAGGAGGTGGGGAAAGAATTAAGAACCGAGTCCCTGATGAAAATTATATGGAGTGAATTGGGAGAGAGTATCAACCACAATTTGAATAGATATTTACAGAAAGCAGAACAGAAGGTTTATATTTTATTCAGACTAGCTTCTGTAGATATCAAGAGTAGTAACAGTATATATTTTATGCTTTGATATCTCAACAGGAAATCAGAATGCACCAAGGGAGTAAGGGGCTCTGCCATTCAGCTTGCTTTGGGAAAACAAAAACAAAACAAAAAACAGATCTTTGAGGGATTGTGCAGGAAAAGTGTGGCACTTGATTTCGGGGAGTTGCAGATGGAACTGTGCTTTCATCCTGTCACTGTCTGAAAGCCCTGAAGCCCTGGTTTAGGATATAAGGTTCAATACAGGAAGGAACAAGTATTTACTCATTTACTGTTTTATTCAGAGTGTGAACCCAAGGTTAAATAAGACATTCTGTTTCAGGATGACAGAGGGTAGGCAATACAAAGAAAAATTATTGATCATACACTTGGCCAGTAAACATTTACATTCATTTTCTGTCAGTAGGCTTAACAAGGGAGTGAGCTATTTGGGGGAAGGAGAGAGGGCGATTTAAGGGTAACACAATGTTATCAGGAACAGTGGTGAGTCACTGCCTCAGCTGCTGCTGATTCCCCGCAGTGACCTCTGCTGGCAAAATTTTCTTCCTCCCATGCACATAAGGTGTTTGGAATCCCCTAACAGTTTGTGGTTGCAGAACACTCAATTCAGCATTCTCCAGGAGAGACACAAAGAACTGAGGCTCTGCTCCCGACTTTTAGGCTAAAACTTAGCAATAGATGGTTATCAATGCTTCCATCTTTCTTTCAAACACAAGCAAGCAACTTCAAAAAATAAGTTTTACCTAAACATGTTTATGACATTTATTAAGAACAAAATATTTTTCATTTTGACAAGGTTGGGGGGAGGTCATGAGCATTCTTTGCAGATTGATATACATCACAATCAGCAGTCATGTGCTAGGCATTTTATAAAGGTAGTCTCATTTAACACCTCACTTCCCCCCACCATAAATCTTGAAGTGACCTTATGACACTCATTTTACTGATGAAGAAAACTCAGAAGTCTTAGTTGCAAGGTAAAACAACAGCAACAACAAAAACAAGATGGGAACCCAGTTCTATCTGAATACACTGCACATTTTTATACTAACTGAACTAGTTGACCCTTGAACGTAGCTTTGAATTGCATGGATCCACTTATATACGGATTTTTTTCCCCATAAATACAATAAATGTATTTTCCTTACGATTTCCTTAACATTTTCTTTTCTCTAGCTTATTTTAAGGCAGTATATAATACATATAACATACAAAATATGTGTGAATTGACTGTTTATGTTATCGGTAAGGCTTCCAGTCAATAGCAAGCCATTCGTACAGTTGGCCATCTGCATCCACCAGTTCCCAACCCGGGAGCAAAATTACTGTTTAATCCACAGTTGAATCATGGATGTGAAACCTGCAGATACAAAGGGCCAACTGTAGTTCAGTTTTTGTGAAATCAAAAGTTATACATGGATTTTCAACTGTATGGGGGGTCAGCCCCCCTAATCCCCTATTGTTTGAGGGTCAATTGTACATTGTTTCTCTTTACCTTATGCTGTCTTAAGGCCTTATGACATCTAGGCTAGTCCATCTGAAACATGAATATGTATTATTATGCATTACCTGAGGCCTCCTCAGATTTTAGAGTAAAACCAAGGGAAAAAAGCAATATACCAAACCTTAGTCTTGGGTCTTATAAGGTAGTCATAGGTCATTCTGTTATATAATCTAAAACCAAATAATTTTTCCTCAAAAATAAATCCTTCTCTGAACTTTCTTATTTTTGTCATTACCACTGTTCTAGTCATCCAGGTCTAAAATTCTTACATTTAATGAAGGAATAATCAGGGCTTATAAATTAATGATGTGATAAGGGCAATGCTAATTAAATGATCAATGTTTAGGAGCACAAAAGATTCCAGAATTAATTCCTTGGGTAAGAGATTTGGTGAAGGCTTTTCAGAGAAAGTATATGAGCTGGCCATTGACTGAGTCCTGTTTTGCCCAGAGAATTAAGGGAAAGGACTTCTGAATAGCAGATAAAAGTTTGAAGATATATAGCTTCTCTCCTATTATATCCCATAAGTTACCAGCTTATCTCATTCTTCCTTTACAATATTTCTTTTACATCTGCCCGTTTTCCTTACCTCATAGTCGTATATTATTACTGATCACCTCATAGTTGCAAAAGTTGCATACTGTGTTACCATGAAATTTCTTTTTTTTTTTTAAGTTTTTTTTTGTTGTTGTTGTTTTGTTTTGTTGGGGAATATTGGGGAACAGTGTGTTTCTCCAGGGCTCATCAGCTCCAAGTAGTCGTCCTTCAATCTAGTTGTGGAGGGAGCAGCTCAGCTCCAAGTCCAGTTGCCGTTTTCAATCTTTAGTTGCAGGGGGCGCAGCCCACCATTCCATGTGGGAATTGAACTGGCAACCTTGTTGTTGGGAGCTCGTGCTTTAACTAACTGAGCCATCTGGCCGTCCCCCAGGAGGATCAGCAGCATCTTGTTGTCTTCAATCTAATTGTGGAGAGCACAGCTCACTGGCCCATGTGGGAATCGAACCAGCAGCCCTGTTGTTCAGAGCTCGCCCTCTAACCGACTGAGCCATCCAGCTGCCTCCTGAAATTTCTGATTTAATAGTTTTGTCCTTCCTTTAAATACTCATAGGTACCACTAACAACCTAACTTTAAAAAAAAAATCTCCTTTTACATGACCATGGAACCTCAGAAGCTCCCTATTACCTCTGAAGTATAAAGTTCAAACTTAAAGTCTTACACAATCCAAGAGCTATATACCTAAATTTTCCCTTAGAATAACCACGGCAAGACGAAACAATACATGATTCAGTTTAGGCTTAAACCCATCAGCAAACTTGTCTTGACCATTTACTGGGTGGAAAAGGCAGGGCCTCTGGAAGGTACTGGGAAGACAGTTGTGAGTCATTCACAAATCTCTAGGAGTTTACAGTATGGTAAGTGAGAGCCAGACATGAACATAGAAAGCTAACTTTAGAAGAAGGTAGCTGTCTCATAAGCCAGACTGTAAACATGCTTAGTGTTCGATGGAGATGGAGAAAGCTTAAGCTGGACTTTGATTAACCATATAAATAAATGCTTATTCACTTATGTAGTTTGGTTTTCAACTCAACTCAAAGTTAGAATGGACATTGTTAGAAAGGCCTTGTTCAATTCAACGTCTAATAATACTAAGCACAGTGTACTGAACAGAAACTATTGTACATGAAATAGGAGTAGAAGGCACAACCTTTCTTTGCTCTTAAGCCAGTCCCTTCTCCAAGTAGTACAATTAAGGCCTGCATTCAAAACAATAAATGAAGGACAGAATTTCACCCGTAGTTAAATAGAAAAGCAGAAGAAAAGGGAGTATTCCATGATGTAATTTAAAAATGTACTTCAGAGCTTCTCTGTATCTGGAAATGCTATGAAAACTATAAAGCCATTATTGTATGAGTGTTCAGATACTTACCATACAGAAATATGACAACAGAACACTTACTTATGATTCAGTCAGATCTCCAAATGCAACCAGAGTGATTTTTTTCAAAACACAGATCTAAGCATGTTACCCCTTATTTCATTAAATCCTTCAACAGCACCCCATGTTTCTTAGGATAGACAAACTCCTTCATAGGTCTATAAGATCCTGTATGGCCTGACCTCTACCTATCTTTCCAGTCTCTTTCACTTACCCCAGCATCACTGGCCTTTTTTGTTCTCATTTTCCCTGCTGTAGTTAACTCCTACTTGCCATTCAGGTCTCAACTCAATTGTCACTGAACAGGTAGTTACTTGAATTTTCCACATAATAAAAAATATGTAAAATGTTATTTAGAATATATATATGTTATGTTACTTTAAATAGTTCTAGCCTAAGGGATCAATCTAAGAAGAGCGGCATTTATCCTCCTAGACACCACTACTTTAAAACCTATAAAACATCTATGTTTAAAACAACAACCTAACCACTCGAAACCTTTATAATATGGATAATCTTAAAGATGAGCTACACATATTAAATGAAAAAACATAAAATTCTTAATGTCAGGCACATGGCAAAAACTAAATAACTGGTGCCTATGAATGATAAGCTTTATTCCTAATTAATTCATATTTATAAAGTATATTTCTCCAAGCATTTGATTTATGTAATAACAGAACAATACTGATGGTCTTTCAAGCTGGTTAAAATAATTTTTAGAAGGATAAAAGAGATGCAAAAATTGTTACATCTTTTATAACAATATTTAAGGTGATTGTATCATTCTTATCCATTTTCCCCCTATTATTTACTATAACCCAGCTTTCTTTGTTATTTTTTAAGATGCATACAAGCCTTGAAAATATATATTTAAAATACACAGATACACAAAATTTATCTTAAAATGCATATTTTATTTTCGGTAGCCAATGACCATCAATCAAACAAAGAAAAGAAAACTAATTTTATGAAGAAAGACAGATCTATGGAGTGGTTTACAGGAACTGAAGAATGAGGTAGCTCAACTAAACCAACTTGGAATCATTAACTACAATATGTCAAACTAACTACAAGACGTGTCAAAATGGGACATTTAAGCAGTTTTGAAATGTTACACATCTTTTTTTAGTTTTTGTTATTTTTCAAAATTATATGTAAAAGTTATACAAATCATAGTAATAGCTAAAAATACCAATCTATAAAAGGAATAATTTATAATATAAAGTTCTATTTTGATACTTTTCTGTCTTCAAATCAGTTGCTGTCATCTGAGGTACTCAGTGGTTTGAACTTCCTCAACTTGACAAGAAAAGCTAATTGAAAGGGAGAGAAAAGTAGGTCATTTACAATAATTAGAAGAAAACATAATTTAATATGGCCTGAAAACATTACTCACCTGTATGACCAGTTTGCCAGTGTATAGGTCTAGCAATATAGGGAAATGATCCATATGGAAAATGAGAATGTGATTCTTCTGTTGTAGAACAAAATATATATTATAAGCTACATAAAATATTTTATAATTTGTTCACAAAACTGTTAAAATACAAATTACTGTCCCTTTAAGTTTTTTCTTTCAGATTTTTTTTTTAGCATTTGGTTTGGAGCTACTCTGCTAGTTACCTTACAGAAACATTTTTTCAAGGATTACATGATAAACTTACATATTGTTTTATAACCAAATGGTTAGCCCATATCATAAATCAATGGATATTTGAAAATTCGTTCGTGGCCTAAATGTGTACATACAACAAGGACCTAAATTTAGTTCTTTGAAGAATTCCAGCAGCATAAATAGCAAATATTAGCTATTTGCATAGCAGGTTTTATTGAATTCTTTCTCTTCAGTAATAATCACTAATCTAAATTTTTAAAATTCATATATATA
Source organism: Rhinolophus ferrumequinum (assembly GCF_004115265.2). Lineage (NCBI taxonomy): Eukaryota > Metazoa > Chordata > Mammalia > Chiroptera > Rhinolophidae > Rhinolophus > Rhinolophus ferrumequinum. The sequence continues at coordinate 52,167,979 of NC_046296.1, read as the reverse complement.
TACATATAAATGAAATATTTCATAAGCCAACCTCCTTGTCACGAGTGAAATATGAATATTATAAGAAGCTCAGTTCTTTAAAGGTATCAGAGCTTTACATAAAAGGCAAGAAAAGTCATTATTCTGTCCCTTAGAGGTTTTAATTTAACAGAATAAATAACATTTCAATTGAGATATGAAAAAAAATAAATCCCTGAGAAATATTTTTAGAATTTATTGATCAATACACTCAGGAACCTGTTCTCCATTTATTATTGCAAACACATGCATAAAATAAAATTGAAACTTACCATGGTCATCCTCTTGAAGCATCTCACCTTTAATTCCAATTTTCTTTTGAGAATGTAATTGTAAATCTGTGTTGATTTTAGGTTCTACTTTTTGAGCTAAAATTCCATTTCTCTGTTTTGCAAGGCAAACCAACCAATCTCTGACAATGACTTCGCTTATCTTTTCACATGAGAGAGCAAGTTCACAGACACGAATTCCATCTAAAAGTTCAATAACCTGTGTGATGCTTTCAGAAAAGTAAAAAATGTACTTCAAATTTCCAGTACAACAACTTTATATTTATTTTATGTTATAAATAAGCTTAGTCCTAATTAATTCATATTTATAAAGTATATTTCTCCAAGCATTTGATTTATGTAATAACAGAACAAGTCTGATGTTCTTTCAAGCTGGTTAAAATGAAGGAGGGGAAAAAGTGAAAATGCAAGTTAGGGTACATAATAAGCAATTTCACAGAATACTAAGTAAAAAAATATGGAGACCATAATTTAACATTATTATTCACATTACACTTTTAAAACTTTTGTTCTAAATTGCCTGAAGAAAGATGCATCTTATATTGACATTTATGTAAAGGATGATTTAAAGAGCAGTGTAACTGAATTTGGGACATTTGTTGTTTCATAAGTTTTACAAGATGACGTATACATCTTAATTCATTTACAAAATGAACAGGTTAGCTTAGTACTTAGGACAAAATAAAAATGTGCTTAAAATCTCATTGCAAATAACAGCCATGTCACTCACTTTGCTAGATATACAGCACATATACCACCCTGTTTAAGATTTGGGTATAAAACCGGCAAAGCAACTTGGGGATTCAACATATCCAATGCTACCTGTGGGGAGGAAAAGAGAAGCAGACTAAGTTCTGTTTTAATAAAGCATAGGTTCTCTCTTCTTATTGTGGTAAAATAATGTACTTTTAGAAAGCAATTACCCAGTTAAAGTATTTCATTTTTTAGACTATAGTACTACCATCATTTTACTGTTCCCAAAAAGATATATTTATTATTATACAATTTGTCACAGTATGTGATTATATAAATATTGCAATGACATGTTTTGCTCTGAGCAATACTGATAATATAGAAATCCTTCTTTAGCTATATTTTATACACACAAACACACACGCACACACACGAAGTCTGACAATTAAGTTCGCGAACTCATCCTAGAAAAAGTGCCACATACCTCATTGCTGAATATCACTATGGTCACTTTCAAAGTACTCCTCTTGGGAAGCTATGCACCGATGACAGTGCCTAGTCCACCCTTCAAAGCAATTTTGGAACTCTTTTTCTGGAATGGACATCAGAGCTGTCATCGTTATTACCCATAATGTCCTGAATATCATCAAAATATCTTCCTTTCAATATCTTGGGTAAAGAAAGAAGTCATTGGGGGCCAGATCAGGTGGGAGAGTGTTCCAATACAGTTATTTGTTTACTGGCTAAAAACTCCCTCACGGACAGTGCCGTGTGAGCTGGTGCATTGTTGTGATGCAAGAGCCATGAATTGTTGAAAAGTTCAGGTCGCCTAACTTTCTCACACAGCCTTTTTTTTCAGCACTTCCAAATAGTAAACTTGGTTAACTGTTTGTCCAGTTGGTACAAATTCATGATGAATAATCCCTCTGATATAAAAAAAGGTTAGCAACATTGTTGCAACAAGTTCGCAAACTTAATTGTCATACCTCATACATATAGACAAAGTTTCAATGCTTTAGTTCAGCTTTTGATAATAGAAATTACATTATCTCAAATATGTATTTTTATGTTCGAAAGAAAAGTTCTGAATATTTTAGAAATTCTAAAACTTAAGAATCATGTCCTTTATTTCTTTATTCTTCATTCAGTTGCAGAATACAGGGCTGTACTCACAAAAGATATCAAATGAATACAATGACTAAATGAAATTTTCAAAAAAATAATTGAAAACAAAAATATGGTGAAAATAGAAAATAAAGTGACTATTATTGAAAGATAATTCCAGACAGCTAAGACTAGCTGGCACATCAATATATTTACTAAATTAGAAGTTATTCCATTGTTTAGGTGCTTTTTTTATGTAAACCTTTTGTTTTTAATAAATTAATGGCAGAGAATACCATACATATCACCCTCTAAGCTAGATAATTAGAACCAGAGGGAGAACAGAAGATAGGGTGAAGTTCATGCCAACCACCACCTGATTTCCTCACCTTCATGCTGGAGAACCAACTGGAAGTTGTACTACTATTAGATAAGCTACAGGTAGGTTTCCTGATCAGATGAAGTGAAACTTTCTCCCATTGTTAACAATTAGGCTAAGGGCATAAGCTACAGAAGGGTATCCATTGATAAATACAGAATATTGGAACAGCAAAGAGGAAGCTACACAGATAATCTTGTTTCTTCAAATATCAAACTTCTAGTCATAGCCGTAGTACATGAACTCCACCTTCCAAAGGCTTAGTCCTAAACTTACTGTTGGCATTGCACCATACAAGGCTCCCACTACTTCTGGCATCATCTGCTGGGCTATGAGATCCAGCCGACTTTCTAGGGTATTGGAAACCTTTATTTTACAATCTCCATTATAGAGCTCCACTCCACCAGCTATTTCCCCAGGCAGGTAGGCCTCCTGATCAATTTGAACATCAACGTCTTGTTTTGGTGGCGATTCTGTGCATACGGATTGCTCTTTGCAGTGTGGCCTTTACCAGAGGGAAATCCTGTTTCCAACAATGAACAGTCATCTGGGGTTCCAACAACTGGAATAAACCCTGGAGGACCAACCAGTCCATCCAGCAGCACTAGGTACCTGGTTGTATTTTTTACTGCCTTACCGAGTCTCTGTTTTGCTTCATTTAGTAGGTCTGTACTAAGGTCATCTCTCACTCTGAGGACTTTGAGCCTTGCTTGATTCATCAAACTGAACATCTGCTTTTCTTTCTTCTCATAGCATTCCATAATCTTCAGTCTCTGGGTTTGCACCAAACGACCTTTCTCAATGTTGAACTCTTCTGCTTTTGCATCTATTTCTTCTGCTTTTTTATTGGCTTCTTGTTCGACAAAAGCCATCATATGCTTAATCTACTTTTGCACATCAGCATCGCTAAAGGGCCATGGCAAAAGTGATGCTAAGTTGGTGGGCAACTAGCTCGAGTTTTAGGATGGAAGAAGACTGGAAGTTTTAGGATGGAAGAAGACTGGAAGGAAAAGCCAGCCTATGTTTTTTGAAAAAACAATATTAATGAGTCAAGGAGCATCACTCATTATTAATTTATTCATAAACTATTTTTTGAGCACCTTCCATGTGCCAAGCATTTTGGTAAGTGGTAAGGATATAAGAAGCTTACATACTATTTTGTTTCGTGGGAACTTACACTCTAATAAAGGGAAAGATATTAAACAAATATCCAGTAAATATGTAAGTCAGAGGGAGATGAATGACATGAAGAATATAGAATTATAAAGCAGGATAATGGGGACAAAGAGTGACAGGGCAGGGAAAGGAACTGGTGTCTTATACACAGGCTGGTCAGTGAAGAAACCTAAAGAAAATGAAATTTAGGGGGAAGTGTGCTCCAGACAGACAGAAGAGCAAATACAAATGCTCTGAGGCTGTAGGATACTTGGTGAGTCTGAGAATGCCACTGTCACTACAGTGGAGACAAAATGGGGAAAATTAGTTCCAAGATGGTGGGGATATGGTAGAGTGAGAGAGAGACAGATTATGTAGAATCTCATGGGCTTTAGCTTTACTCAGGAAGAAAAAGCCACCAGAATGATATAATCTGACTTTTTTTAAAAACATTTTTTTCATGGTAAACATAACAAAATTTGGCATTTTAAGTGTATAAGTTAGTGACATACATTCTGACTTATTTTTTAAATCTATACATAGAAAAGACTGAGAGGGCAAGGAAGGATGATGGTTGTTTGCAGAGGAAATAGCATTGGATGTGATGAAAAGTGGTATAAATTTTGAAAAGGTAGAGCCACTTAGAATTAGGTCTGGCTGTGAGATATGAGAGAAAGGAGTCAGAATGAATCCGATGTTTTTAGCCTAAACCACTGAAAGAATGGAGATGTCATTTACTAATGAGGAAAATGATGAAGACTATGGGAGGAGTGAGCTTAGGGAGAAATAAGAATTCAGCAAAATTCTAATGACCAATTAACCTCCCAAGTAACTCTGACAGTCCTATGGATGGTGAATATACAGCAATTGTTCTTTTTTCCTCCTTATTGAGCTGTAATACGCAAGCCAAACAAGGATGAGGAAAAAGAACTGCAGTCTTTGTGTCCAGGAAGCTGTGCCACTAAAACTATAGGCGTTAGATAGAGGTAAGAAGCATCCTAATAAAAACCATTACTCTCCTTTTTTGAACTTTACTTCATTTCTCACCTACTTTACCTTTAAAGGTCCTAAAATAATCCAACCTTCCAACAACCAATTAAGAAAAGTGAAGAAGACTCCTTAATGTCAAGCTATGAACTGCTAATGCATCTCAAGAATGAGGCAACTTATACTACAATTCTGAAACTCTGAAGCCAACTAATACCTCCATCTCCACCATCACTGGTCACAGCTTAAAATGTCATCCCCCGGTCATCTACCCTTTTATCTTCATACTAGTCTGCTGCTTCTCCCCTAACTCAGCCTCCCACTGCTCTTCTTCCCATCACAAATCTCAAATCTCTCCACTTTCTGGAGCTTTGCTCATAACGCCTCTATGCACAGCATCGTTAATGAACACTCCTCTACATCCTGACTCCTCTACAACTGTCTAAAGATGACTCTTGCCTGTTTCTTCCCAAAGGGAGGCTATTTATTCCCCCAAATCTTACGACATGAGGATAGGTGTTGGGCTCAATATGCTCTCGATGCTGCTTCCAAATTATTATTCCTTTATCCCAGAAATGCTGAGGTTCATGATGCTCAACTACTCTTCCTTGGTCATTACCCCATATTTATGAACAACTTTGGCACCTGATTCAGTAAGTCTCTCTGTTCTGAATCCCACGATACTGAAGAAAAATATTCGTCCCACTCCAGAGATAGAACTGGGGCAAATACCGTGTTTCCCCGAAAATAAGACCTAGCCGGACAGTCAGCTCTAATGCGTCTTTTGGAGCAAAACTTAATATAAGACCCAGCCATTATATTATATTATATTTTATTTTATTTTATATTAATTATATTATATTTATATTGTATTATATTATAAAGACCCGGTCTTATATTACAGTAAAATAAGACCGGGTCTTATATTAATTTTTGCTCCAAAAGACGCATTACAGCTGATTGTCCGGCTAGGTCTTATTTTCTGGGAAACACGGTAATGAAGGAAGACACTCTCCCCTACAAAAGAAATGTGATCCTTGTTTTCTTTGTACTCAGTATTAGGTAATAGGACCCACTTTAGAAAACTTACCGCATCAAATGTTAAAGATTCTATATCTTTAGTTGCTCCTGAAATGTCCTTATGAATAAAATCCACATTGTCTGGCCACTCTTCTATGTGACTCCTTTTCCATGAATCACGCCAGTGTTTGTAATTCTTCTTAGCCAGTTCATGGTGGTCTTTTCGTATTTCGAAACTTATGACTCGTCCTTGTGATCCAACTTAATTAAAAAAAAATAATTTATGATATTTCATAGTATTAATCAATTTATAAAAGAATGTAAAAATTTTATTGTGAAAAGGTATTATATGGATGTGAAAAAATAATTCAAATAGTCCAAGGTTACAAAAGTCTCTGTCCCATCCCAGATCCCCAATCAATCTCCCTCTTCAGAGGTAACCGTATTACTAGTTACATACCCTTCCCAAGACAGTTGGTGCCTACACAAGAGTGCAAGTATCTCTTTCTCTTTGGTTTTAACACACATTGTGATGTATTATATACACTGTCCTGTACCTCTCTTTTTACTTACCAGTGCCATTTCAGTGACTAATAATCTACTGCATTCCTTTTAGCAGCTGTTATATTCCATTGTATGGATTATGCCATAGTTTATTTAAGCATTCACCTACCAATGAACATTTAGCTTGTTTCTAGTCTTATGTTATTACAAACAATATTGCAATGAAAATTATTGTGCCTAAGTCCTTGTACACATGAGCCAATATATCTAGTCCTAAAAATGGAATTGCCGACTCAAGGGGGTATGTGAATTTTTATTTTGAAAATTATTACCAAAACGATCTCAAAAAAGATATTAATTTCTACTCTACCAACAATGTATTAGAGTGCCTACTTCTCCATACTCTCTCCAACAAAGAATTATCAAACATTTTATGTGTGTCAATCTAAAAATTGAATATAGTTTACCAATGTAGTTTTAATTTGCATTTCTTTTGTTATGGATGAGGTTAGGCCTTTCATATATTTTAAAAATATTTGTATTTTTGTGTGTGTCTGAAGAACTTTCAAACTGCTTAGTATAGTAATACTGCAGTGGCACATTCCACTACTGCATTTTAACAAGGCAATTAATTTCCACCCACCTCTAGCTGAGGTAATTTGATACTATTTGGAGGCTGTCCCAGATCAGTCTGTAGTTTACTAATGAAAGTTTAAATTCCAGGCTGTCTTTTGAAATGTAAATCCAGCTGCAAGTCATCTTGTTCTCATGGGATAAAAATTAATGTTACTAGTAGCATAAGATAAACAATTGGAAAATAAAATTATGGAGGAAAAAAATCCTTCCCAAAAGTAAACAGCAATAATTTTCTGATCACTCATAGTTTCGATTATTCATGCCATGACACTCTTCCAATGCTATAGATATTAGAAATATGGGTACTCCTCCTGTCTCACTAATTTTTATAAATTTACTTTGTCAAATGCATTTAGAAATCTGTCACAGATTGTGAAGAAATGACTGTCTTTAATTATGAACAGAAAAGAGTCAAACAAAAGATATGAGGAGCCTGAATGAACTGAATTTCCTGACCTAGTCTAAGCTGGATTATGTTTGTATGTGACGGCATTAGGTTCAAGAACAAAAGGTTTAAGTTCAGTTCAGCATATTTCTATCTGTCATCTTTATAAAATCTACCCATACACACCTACAACTGCTCTAACAAAGTTTATTAGTTAAAAAAGAATGCACTAATAAAGAACAATATGGATGAATTAAAAAATATATATATATCTACCCAAAGAGAGTGCTGTCACAATTCAGCAGTCTGTTACTAGGTGAGGAAGGGAACACTGCACAGGCAGCCAGAACAGGGAAAGCGGCCCTGACACTCAGGGAGCAATAATCAATAGGATAAAAGAAACCAGAAATCAAGCGGTGGGAACATGAACAGATGTTTATGTTTACTACATAGCTCTTGATTTTTGATCAGGTGCTCCCTTCAAGCAGCACTCTCACCAACTGACAATTCGTATAGATTTTCTTAGAAAAAGGAAAATTCTTTGTGATCTAGCTTTAACTTAGTTCTGTATTGTGATAAATTTATTTATGAACCTCAACTGTAATTCTTTGCCTCTATAGTACATAACTCTTCCCCAGCAGCTGACAGCCCTCCTCCTCCCATTTTCTCTCATACTGAGGCTTCATCTGGCACTCTTATTAACAAAAACATGTACATATGTTCACCAATCGACAAGTACAGAATGTTCAGAGCAGCAATATTAATAATGTTCCAATCAAATGCCCATCAAGAGAATGGATACATTGTGATTTATTTATAAAATGGAGTAACTACGTAGCAACTAGAATGAAAGAACTGCTACATGCAATGGTTGAATCTCACAAACAGAATGTTGAATGAAAGTAGCCAGACTCAAAAGAGTACATACAGTGTGATTCTTTTTATATGAGGTTGAAAACAGACAAAAACTAATCAATGATGATAAAAGTCAGAACAGTGGTTACGTTTGGGGAGGATATGTATTGAGGGGGACAGGAGGCTTGTGTGTTGCAGTAACAGTCCCTATCTTGGTCTGGGTAATAAAAACTCACTGAGATATACACTTACAATCTATGCATTTTTCTGTAGCTAGGTTAATGCTCCAATAAAAAGTTTAGTTAAAAAAAAAGGTAGAAGCATTAAAAAGCATGGGGGGAGCAAGAAAAAGCAAAGAAAACAGAGAGGGTTAGAAAGAGAATGACTGGAAATAAATGTACAAAATGAAAAGAAAAATAGTTGCTTACATTTAGTTTCAAAGAGAATTCTCTATATCCCAAAGTTATGTGAATATTTCCCGAAATATCTTTTTAACTTTCTGTTATCCTGAATACATAGAATGTTTTCTTTGTCATCTAAATTCAGCTTTTTAATCCCAATCTCTTACCTGCTTTGGATAAAAATAAGCTCATTCCACCAGAGCCAGAGCCAGCTTCCAAAACAGTATCACCTGGATGAATATCCATCATCAGCAACATCATAGTCATATCCTATGATTTAAACAAAGTATGGGTGACTCAGGGACCAGTAAATATGTACTAAGCACCTACTCTTATCAAGCACTATGTTGGACTTGGAGAAGAAAAAAGTGGAAAAAAAGGATTATACTCTGGCCCTAACTAGCAAGACTTTATATTTTACTTGATAAAATAAGATTCAAGATTCAACTAGTAAATAAAACAGTACTTTAATACTGAAATTATAGGCAATAAATACAACAGGAGCTCAGAGAAAGGAGAAATAAGCAGATTGTCCTAGTTTGAAGACATTAATAGAGTAGAGAATTTAAGGATACAATCTTAAGGTAGAAACAGCTTTAAGGAAAACAGGTAAATAGTTTGTCCATCTCGGGAGGAGAGATAAGGAGACTTGAATGCCAAGCTAAAGCTTTTGAACTTGACCTGGTAAGTAAAGGGCACATGTCACTGAGATAATATAAATGGCATTTTATGAAGATTAATCTGACAAGGGAATACAGGATGTACTAGAGAAAAATTACAAGAAAAATTCAGTTATTACATAATCTCTGCATGAAATGATGAAGTTATTTAGAATTTGGAAACCAGGAAGACAGGAAGACTATTTGCCAAATGCTATAACTGAAGAATGGTTTTGTTAACAGGAATATCCTGGGTGCTGGTAATAAGAACTGTTTATAGCAACTTTACCATGTGCCAGACTTCTGTAACTATGCAAACTTCTTTCACACATTATCTTGTTTGATCAGAATAATAATCGGAGAATAGTATCATCATTTCTGTTTACAAAGAGTAGAAATCAAAGAAGTTAAGTAATTTGCCCAAAGTCACACAGCCAGGAATTAAGTGGGCAAGTAAAGAGTGGAACTGATGTTGAATTCCCAACAACCATGCTGTTGATCATTATGGCCAACCTTCATATAGAGAGAGAATTTTAAATGTTTGCATTTATTTCAACATACCCCCAATACCAAAACTTTCAAGTGGCTAGTAAGCAGCATATATGGTAAGTTTTTACTATCTTTTCCTTGTCTGAAAACAGCTGTTGTGAAAATTCTAAAAGAAGGGGAAGGGTTTCTAGGATCCTTCTGTCAAATCACAAAATTGTGTATAGGTTTGGTTACATGAGAAAATACTTAACAGGTACAGTTGTCTAATTAAAAGCCAAAATGTATTTTCTGAAATGTTGGACTAAGGCTTCGACCAAGTGATACAGACACATAATTTTTAAGATGTATTAGTCAAAAAGCTTCACTCACAAATGCTGTGTTTCAGACATACCCGTATCCTCTGCTAGGTGCCAGCCGCATGGGGCTGGCGGTGGGAGGGGACAGTGATATAAGGTCATACAGGAGTGGGAGGCAGCTTGGGTAGTCGTTTCAATGGAATGGAATGCCCTGGAGAAAGCCGTTCTTCTATTTTCTTGAATCTTTCATATAAGATACAGAAACTTTGTATTATAAAATAAAGAAACCCGAAAACACTTTAGTTTTTGTTTCCTGCCCTTCTGTTTACATGTTCTCAACGGGACGAGTTTTCTAGGTTGGATCCCACTATATACTTCCTGACAGTTTCAGTCCAAAAGTTGGGTGGGACATTAGCATTTACTTATTTCCCTGCCTCTTTCCAAAAGGGATTTGAAGCTACTGGGAGACTCCTCCAAAGTTATGAAATATCACTCTCCTATTGAGTTTTCTACACATTTTAAAACCTCAGGCTTTCAAACAATTCTTTCAGTTTCAAACTTACATGTTTTTTTTTCTCAACAGGAATTCCAATCTCTTTCCCAGTATTCAATAATATAAATTTAACCCTCAACCTAAGGTTTTAATAATTGGGCTGCACTTTAGTCTTCATTAAATGGCAACAATTTCTAATCCCGGATAGTTCTTATATAAGTGTTCTAATCATGCAAATCAGCAGAAAAGATTAGTTTGAAAATTGGAGTGTTTCCATTTACATTTCTATTCCAATGGCTTCTTGGCCTTTTGGCTAAGATCAAGTGTACACTTCTATTCCAAACCTAAAAATGCTTGATATTGACCAATGTGAAATGCTGACATTTCACAAGTCGGTATTCTCTTCACAGATCAGAGAACTGAGACTCCCAATTAAAATTAAAATCTGGCGGTGGCCAGTTAGCTCAGTTGGTTAGAGCGTGGTGCTGATGACACCAAGGTTGCTGGTTCCATCCCCGCATGGGCCACTGTGAGCTGCGCCCTCCTTAAAAAAAAAAAAAAACAAAACTGGCTGTTTCCTCCTAAAATTAGCGATCATAAGATAAGTAAAAGTCATAGCCATTGATTTAAAAAAGGCTGAGAACAAAAACTTGAAACGTTCTGAGAAGTGCTTTAAGTATGTGAATCAGGTCTGTAGCACTGCATCAGTTTTGCTCTTTCTGGAACCAATATGCACCTAACTCTTGTCTTATTACCTTTGGATATGTTATGGCAGACCCTCTTTTCATCAGTAATACATAGTCTTCCAATGACGGCCTCTTCAGCACGAAGTGCTTACCAGAGGAACTCCTCAGTACCTGGCCAGGGAATTTCCCCACGATATCGCGGAAATGGACCATCCCCCAGCTACTATTTAAGAGTCCGGCGTTGTTTAACTTAAATAATTTCTTAAATTGTGTTTCTCTCTTCCCAAGCTCAGCTAAAATCAGCTCCCCAGCCCGAAAGGGCTCCTCTCTGGAAGGTGACCAGGAAGAGGAGGCGTGAAGTTCTCCGACCTCGGTCTCGGACTGGTCCAGGGCGGGCAGTGCGAGATCCGACTGGCCCTGGTCTGCACTCAAGTCCCCTCGCTCTCGAGGGGGTGACTCCTCTTGAGGCGTCGGCAGTCTGAGGCTTTCCAGTGACGAAAGACATCTGGTCCCAACGCCCCGGACGCGCGGGGGAAGAGATGGAGGCGACTCTGCGCCGGCGACTTTCTTCTGTGCTTCATTGCGCTCTCCCTCCCCATCTCGCGCGTCTCTTGGCGAGGACTCGCAACACAGTGACCGAGCTCTCTCGGTCCCGCGCAGAAATGCACAGGTCGCGATCCCCGGCCGCCTCCGTAGGCGCCGCAGGTGTAGCAAGACTGGCCCGCGACAGCCAGCTGACAGCATGGTGACCCGCGCAGGCGCTGTCTCAGGAGAGTGACGTAGGTCGGGCGAGACCCCGCCTCTCTCTGCTGGACGCACGGGCGCCGCCGCTTGGGGGCTTGGGAGCATCTTCACTGGCAGAGCTCGGTGACTGCGCCTGCGTCCAGAGAGGGTGGGGCGACCGATCCCCGGGCGCAGGATCCGTGGCTGAGTAACTAACTGTCCCAGGAGCGAGTCCCATTCTCGCGGAGAGAGTTGGTGGGGGCGCAGTGTCTTTGGACCGTGTGGGCAGACTAAGCAATTGACTCTTGACAAATCTCTACCGGCCTCGCCCAGGGACAGGAGGGTTGAAAGAGACAAAGCCTGTGAAAGCGCTGTGTAAACTGAAGTCCTGTCTCTACCAGGGTTAGCTCTCTAGTAATCAGGAACGCGGACGTCACCAGGTCACCACCAACAAGTACAAATAAAACTGGCCCAGAGTTGCGTTTGACAGACCACCCGCTGACCTGCGCTCCTTTCCTAGCCGACAGCGACTTTCTTCCCTGGCTCTACCTGCATGTTGGCCCCAGGTGCAGAACTTATAGTGGCAGTATTCACTGTGTGCTTATTTAACATAATTTTTAAAAAATAATTAACTATAACAGTGAAGTATCCTTCCCCAAACTAGAAGCATCTTAAAAGGGTCAAAGGCCATTGGTAAAACAGTGGGGTGGCAGGGCAGAGTGGTGTTACAGGATTAATTTCATCCTTCCAAAATCAATGTGACAGTATTTGGAGATAGGGTCTTTCAGTAGGTAATTAAGTTAAAATGAGGTGTTTAGAATGGGCATTAATCCGATATGACTGGTGTCCTTATAAGAAGAGATTAGGACACAGGCCGAAGACCACTATCTACAAACCAAGAAGAGACGCCTCAGAAGAAGCCTAACCTGTGCACACCTTGATGTTGGATATCTGGGCTCCAGAACTGTGAGAAAATTAATTTTAATCGCTTAAGCCCCTCCTCAAAAAAGAATTAGCTATTTTCTGATTCTCTTATTGGATCTCTTTAAAAATTGTTCATTCCCAGGTTTTGGCACCCTCCAAAAATTTAAATAAAAATAAATTAATTTACTGCTAAAAACAAAACAACAAAAACTGGGAAAAGGTTATCCTTGGAGTCCAAAGTTTCATTTAACATTAGATGTCACTATTAATATTAATTCAATTGGCAAAAATTTACCGAGTCTGGCAATACCAGGTATTTCTTTCATTTAAATTTACAATAACCCTGTGTTAGAAATAAGTATTCCCATTTTACACATAAGAAAACTGACCCAAGGGGATTCAGTGATTTGGGCAATACCCCATAACTGATAAGTGGGGTGACAGGATTTCCCATCTAGGTGAGTTTGGTTCAGCAGTCCATGCTCTTTGTACTGTAATACCCCTTCTCAAAGACAGTACAATTGAATTCAGAGTTCAAGTGAAAATATGTTCAAAGGGCTGTGAATTCAGTTTAAATTTGATAAAATAAGTCTTATTACTTTCAAAGACTTAATGTTTTTCTAATCTATGTCGTCTAAAACATCAGCCCCTATAAACTCCATCATCAGGATTTCTCTCTTTTAATCCTAAAAATTAATAAACTGGCCCCCACCCCAACTGCATGTCTCCCTTTTGTTTTTGATTTTTTCTTTTAAGGTAAGTTCTTATGACCAATATTTTTATTATCATTGCCAAATGTGGGTCTAAATTGCAACCTTCTGAATCCTAAACCTCAGAGTAGGAATTGGAAGAAGGTATATTGACAAAATATGGGAAGTAAATTTACACATCTTTGATTTCTGAGATAAACTGTGAACAATAAATGGCATCCCTTTCCTTCTATTGTTTGAATAACAGAGACAGTTATAAGTATTTGTCCTGCACACATCTAATGAACTACACTAACACATTTTGAAAAATATTATTTATTCATGATCTTTCAGAGCATTTAAGCTCTCCAAAACGGCAGTATGTGTGTCTTTCCATTTCTGGCTATACTTTTGCTTTCCTTCTCTCTTCTTTATGAAATTGTCAGCCTGCACTCTGAAACTATTCTCTGAAAATATGAGGCATCACCGACTCATCATTTCTACATTATAAGGCTAGAAGAAAAACCTGTTGTCTAGTGGCATTTAGTCAAGCAATTACTTTAAAGTCTAAATACCTATCAAAGAATACTATAGCTAATGGTTGACGTTTAAAAATCTCCAGTCAAATACAGACAGTGGAAATGTAATGGCTCTGTGCGATGTCAGGGGGATGGTGGATGGCGGGAGGGGGGTTCACACAGAGTGAGGGATATAAATGATAAACGTCTAAGTATTACTTTGTCTTGTGCACCTGAAACAAATTAAAAAAAAAATCTCCAGTCAAAATTGACCACTAGTTCTAGTTCCACAAATGTTCTCGTCTAGCTCTTTTTGTTTCTCTCTAGCTCTTTGCACAGGCATTTCCCCTCTATCTTGTATAACTTTCCCTTGTCCTTCAGATGTCAAGCTCACACCAGAATGGTGGCTTATCATGACTCCAAAAGACTGGGAAAAGTGCCTCTGCTCTGTGCTCTGGTGTGTCCTGTCTTTAGACCTGTCATGACACATGTCATACTGTATGGAAGTTGCTGTTTATTTACTATTTACCAGGTTAGAGGATAAGATTGTTGAGAGGTCTGTGTCTTGTTCACCATTATAATTCAGATGTTTGTCATCGTGCCTGGACACAATATACCCTCAATAATATTTGTTGAATAAAGGAATGAAGAAAGTAAGAAATGAGAAAAACAGCAGCCTTGATACCTGGGTCCCTATACTAAATAATTCAACATGTAAATATGGTCCAATTATATTTAATAGTTATATATTTTGGTTTGTATATGTACATGTATTTAGCTTTTATTAGAACACTTGAAGTTCACAGATTTGTTCCTACTAACTTAGTGAACTACAAAGTAAGCCTAAGACTATAACTGCTTTCCTCTTGCTTTTTCATTTTTTCCCCAGTTGATGCTGAACTTGAATCTAGGTCTTATAGAACTTCTCTAGGATGTACTGTTGTGTTATTAGACTTTGCAAATCTAAGTCCATTGAATTTTTAAAAGAATTCTCAAGTGTGTGTACAGATTTTAAAGAAAAATTGCATGCTATTTAGAATCAGAGGATCTTCTTACTTATCACCCACCACCACTCACTAAACACCTTTGGTTGTGTTGTTGTAAATTAGAGGATACTATACAGCTTGATCCAGAACTAGTTCGCTAGCACATTGGGAGCCATCGTTTTAGAAAGTCAAGAATCCGTCAGTCCTCCTTGGGAAGCCTCTCCTGGAGACGATTCTACATCCTCTTTCCCCCTCCTCAGTCTCCTTCTTTTGGATAACGGACTGACTCTCACCTCCATCCGTACCACCCTACTGCTGGTTAGGGTCCTGTGTTAGTCTGGTCCTCAGAGAACGGCCACACTGTACCCTTCTTTCTGCCCTCCATCTCTTTCTCAAGTGCCACCAACTCACTCTACAGAATTCAACAATCATTGCTCTGATTTATAAAATTAATTGTGAAGCATTTAAGCTTTGTGTTTATGTTCTCTGTTTTTGTTTATGAATGCACATAAAATAATCAAACTCCTCTAAACGTAAAACCTTTTAAGAACCTGAAACCTTGGGCATATCTATACATCTATTCACTTACCATTCATGAATTCATTTACTTTGCATAATTGGGTCCTAGTCAGGCATATCTTAACCTCCAGAGGACTCCCCTGAACACCCAAGACAAATACTGTTCTAATCTTTCTTCTATGCATTGCTTTTTATTTAGTTTTTATAAAATTGTAGTCATACTCCAGTCTTTTCCTCACACTGAATCTTTGTATTATAAATTATGAATGAGCATAAATAGAGTAAAACCTTAGCAAGACCATGTACAAGTGTCACTGTTGTGAGCTTTCATACTATAAGAAATCCTGCTTAATTAAATGACTCTTGTTTGTGTCCTATAAATTCAAACAATTTGGTAAGATAATACGAGTATATTAGTTAAGATACAATTTGGCTGTAAGTGAAGGTAGGAAATTCAGGGCTAAGATGAAACTCAGAAGTGTCAGGTACTCTTGCGTATGGTCTCCATTCCAAAGTTTACCTTAGAGTTCAATATATGCTCAAGTTCCAGCCATTACATCCCAATTCCAGTTAGTAAGAAGGAGGAAGAAGGAAAAAGATCATGCTCTCTTTCCTTAAAAAATAATTCTCTGAAAATGCACATATGACTTCTACTTCCATGTCACTGACCAGGACTTAATCACAAGGCCAGATCTAGCTGCAAGGGAAGCTAAGAAATTTAGTTTTTATTACAGCTGAACATAGTCCTAGCTAAAAATCTGAAATTCTATTAATATTCAAGCAGGAAGAAATGGATTTTTAGAGGCAGTTAGCATTTTCTCTCGCAGGTACATGCTAGCTAATTTAAGCAATCCCCATTTAATAAATGTGTTATATTCCTAAAGCTTGTAAATAGGATATTTGCAATCTGCTATAAATAGTGGTTGTGTTCCCAGATCTGCTCAAAAGCCTATTGAGGGATAAAGTAGTTGAAGCAGTGTTCACCACTGAAAAAGACAATGGAAAACTATAAACATGCCACTTGTATCTTTTAAACAAAAAAATTTTTAAGTCCATAATTTAAACTGCTAGATACCATCTCTGGTTGACCTGTTGGTACCTCAAACTCAGCATGATCCAAACCGAACTAACTCATCATTTCTACCTTTTCTCCCTTTTTCCAGTCCCCTGGGACCCTGATCCTCTTATTTTTTCCTACACTAGTTAAAATCACTTGATGTTTAGTTAGTTACCGACTAAAAAGTTCCAGGTCATTTGTGATTCTTCTTTCTGTGACACTCTCTTCTGACACACATTCACACGCACAACCTCTGAATCAGTGGTCATGTTCTGTGGCTTTCCTTTCTATTCTCCACCACTATGGGAGAATAGAAATATTCTATTCAGTTATTGAAATAGACCATTTCAATCATCACCAAATTTGACTACCTGCAACTGAAGCCTCCCTACTTCTATCCTACATTCTTTCATTCAGTTATTCAATAACCATGTGTTGAGTATCTACCATGTGCCATGCGTTGTGCTAGGCTGAGGACAGGGAGATTGAAGAGGGGGTGGGAGTAGTTCTTTCTCTCAAAGAAGTTCCAGTCTATTAGGGGAGACAGAGTGGCATACCCAGGTCAGAGCGGTGGGAGCTCTCTGCCCAGCATCCAGGCGATAAAGAGGCTCATTGTCAATGAAGAATTAAAAAACAATACCCAAAACAGCTAAAAGCCAGCCTGTTTCCCATTATCACCCAGTGACACCCATTCTACATAATGTCAGTGATAAAATACTTCCCTCCCCCTAAATCTTTTATTGACTCAAGTTCTAAATAAGTGTTGTGATTACCACTGAGTTTTAATTACATATGTATGTGTGTATGTACGTATGCTTCAAATTAGCACATTTTTATTACTTATCCTTTGATAAACATTATAATGCTCAAGAAAGTTAGTTCCAAGAACTCTTAATTATACACATATGGATTCAGTTACAAGAGTTCTTTTTAAATTCTTAAAGTTTCAGAATCATTCAAGCTTCCTATGGCACAATTCATATCTCCAACCCCTGTGATACTACATATTTCTGTGTTAAGACAGGGGATTTAAAATAATGATAGCACAATAATAATGAAGATGAAAAAGCAGACCTTGAGTGACTTCAATCCTGTCATTCTATGATGACTTGGGATTTCTGTTTGTGTTTAAAATGTTTTAGGTGTAGAGACATCTGAAAGCTACTTAGCTACTCAAAGAAACAAAGGCATGGACAGCCTTACAATATCTGAAATCTATTACGAAACAGGATTTTTATGAATCTGGCGAATTTATCCTTATGTCTAAGCCTTTTGTTGACTATTTTCGTATATGCTGTTTCATGTAAAAGAAACTGTTTAAAATTAAAATTACTATAGTGTTGTTTAGCAACTGTGAGCAAATATAGATTGACAAATCTAGCAGCACTGACTATTGAACATGAATATATGAAGATCAATTTTTGCAGAAGTTATTTGCAAATCTGCAGAAGTTAAATGATTGAAAACAAAGGCTAATGTTATTCTTAATTACTTCGACAGACCAACATATAAACTACACCCTTTTAAAAAATGTTTTAATGTAATTAAAGATGTAAATCCATGACTTCCCCCCTTTTAGTACTCTAATCTTTATTACATAATTAATTTATTTATCTTTTTTTAACTGGCAGGATGATATATATAAAGTTCAATAAAAGAAATATCAGTGTGTTTCTTTTATGGCCTTTATTATTTTTTTTTATTTCATGATTATTACTAAAAATAATTTCATCATATAAACAAGGGGATTGTTTTTTAAAAAATGATCTGCTCTGGGTGTTCAGTATGCTAGGTGTGCCACTGGAATAATTGACCTGAAACAGATTATTTTAATTATTTTAAATGAAATGATAGAAATCATTATACCAGTAACTTAGACATGGATTGCCTGGAGGGTGTTGTTTGAAGTTAGGGATCCATGGACACTTTTTTTGGTAACTTTTATGCAAAACTTGCACAAGGGTCTCCTATACCCATTATCCAGATTCACCCATTGTGTACATGTTTACCCTTTGCTTTTTCATTCTCTCCCTCTCTCTTTCTGTCTCTTTCCATGTACATAACACACACACACACACACCCTCTCTCCCTTTAAGGATATTTTTGTACTGGCTATTAGTCGTATGGCTTCACATTGTCGCAAAGAAAGCTGGAAAATACAATTTTTATTCTGGAAAGTCATATACCCAGGTAACGAATTGCCCCCAACAGAGCAGGAGATGAGGAAGATGCAGAAGATAAAACTGATAAGAGCAGCCAGAGAAGTAAGAGGCAGCCAGGAGGGTGTGATGTCATGGAAGGTAAGGACACTAATGACAAATCATGTAAGATTAGGGTTTACAGTGGATACATATACAGCAGTGTGAGGGTTACTGGTGGCCTCTATAGGAGTTTTGGTACAGTGGTGGGTGGGGATAAAAGTTCCACGGGAGGAGAGAAGTTGAGAAAATTAGGCTACCTTTTTTGAGTTTTAAAGGAAAGAAAAGATTGGGATGGTAACTGGAGGGTAAGTGTTGTCAAGGCAATTTCATTTTTTAAGAAGGGAGAAATAACAGTATGTTTATATGTTAATGAGAAGGATTAGGCTGAGAAAACTGACGCTAGTGGAGATTGGAAAGACTGTGGAATAATATACTTGAGTGGATAAGAGAGGATGGGATCTAGAATTTACATGCAGGGGTAGCCTTTGCCAGGAGCGTGGACAATTCATTGGTACAAGGGAGTGTGGTACAGGAGATGGAGCAAAGTGGGGTAGAGTCTGTGGTATTGGGAGCTTGTGGAAATTCTCTACGATTGCTTCTATTTTCTCAAGAAATAAGAAGCAAAATCACCCACTGAGAGTGAGGATGAAGGAGGTAATAAGAGAAAGTATGAATTAATGTCTAGAAGAGTGTAAGAGTGAATGGATGAGGGAACAATTCCTACTTCACTGCCCAGCTCTATACCTGTTTGTTTTCTTATTCGAAAAATGGAGATATTGATAGTCTCTACATCCTTGGGTTGTTGTGAGGACTAAATGAATTCATACACATAAAGCACTTAGAACAGTACCTGGCATATAGTAAGTGCACAAGAAGCTTTCATTTTTATTTGTATATTTATGACTAAATCTGTAACTCTAGCTCAGACTGTTATTGGGAAATGATGTTGTACCTCAGTTCTTCTCTTCTTGAAGGAAAGAATTCAATCAAGAGACAGTTTTTTTTTGTGCAGCAAAAGGACAGGAAGAAGTTTATTAGTGAAACCAAGCATACTCTGAGACATGGAATGGGCTGACCCAAGAGAGGGAAGCAGCTCGCCTTACATTGCATGAAGGCTTTTATTTCTACCTATGGGTAGAATTGCCTCTCCCTCTCCCTTCTCTTATCTCTCCTTCTCCCCCTGAGGTGCCTAGTCCTCTGGCATTTAGGAATGCATTTCTTTGATGCAGGGGCATGTGTAAACATATCCCTTCGGGGTATGTGTAAACTTGGGATCCTGTTGGGCTAGTAAGGTATTGTTGGTCCTGACAAGCAGGATGTCTTCCTCCCATGTCTGACTCTTAACAATGCATTTCTTTGAATTAGAGATATGTCTAAGCCTGGAATGACGCTGCCAGCTGCAAGGGGTCTTGACCCAAGTAGGAGCTGCCGCAAGGGGCTTTGTAACTGGGGCTAAGTCACTCCTTCTCCTGCTGTTTTCTACCTATCCACTTACTCTATTAAGATCTTTCTTCATACAGGCTCATACATATATACTCTTTTATAGCAAAAATCCTTGAAATAGTTGTCTATACTTTTCTGCACTTTCTCACCTCCCTTTTTCTCCTCTACTCTTTACAAGTTTTCCCCTCACTTCTCTACTAAAAATGCTTTTAAAAAATTACCAATGACCTTGATCGTGTCAAGTTGGTTAATTCTCAGTCTTCATCTTACAGCATTTGACATGGTTTTGATCATGTCTTGCTTCTGAAACCCTTATAAAAATTTGTTTCCAGGGCATCTCATTCTCCTGGGCTTTCATCTTGCTTTGCTGTTATCCCTTCTTAATCTCCTTTGCTGGATCTTCTTCCTCTTCATGACCTTTAAAGACTGGCACAGTTTGGGGCTAAGTATTTTTCTCTGTCTATACTCACACCCAATAAGATTTGACCAGTTTCACAGTTTCAAATAGCATCTGTATGCTAATGTATCCAAAATTTGTATCTCTAACTGTGATCTTCTCATATATCCAATTTCTACTGAACAACTCTATTTGGATGTCAGGCATATCATACTTAAGTGTCCAAAACAGAACACTTGATTTCCACTCCACCCAAACTCATTTCCCCAATTCAGCCAATGGTATTACCATTCACGTATTTGCTCAGGCCCTAGAGTCATCCTTCATGCGTGTCTTTTTCTCACCCTTCACAATCAATCCCTTCAGCAAATCCTGTTGCCTATAATTTCAGATTATATCTTCTCACCACCTTTTCTGTTTTCATGTGAGTCTGACCCATCATTATCCTTCTGTCTTGTCTGTCTGCTTTTATTCTTGCCTTTCTATAGTCTCCATAGAGTGTCCAGGCGGCCTTTTAAAACTGTAAATCAGTTTGTGTTATCCCAAATTATCTAAAATGCAAATCTTACACCTGTAAAAGCTTCAGAGTCTTCCCATAGCCCTGAGGGTAGAGTTTTTATCTTTCTTGCTAAGCAATAAGCTCTTTGTGTGGGCTGAACGGACCTGGTATTTTCCAACTCAGAATGCATCGATTTGGAATATTATGGAGACCAGTAAAAAATTATCTATTTCATGTTGTAACATGGAAAAAATCTTGGCGAAATAAGAGGGACTATTCGCTCCCACCATTACTTTTACACTACTATGACTGAATAAATTATTATGTGTATTAATGATTATAGACGAAGTAGGCAAAAATGGAAACGATTGTTACAATAAAGCAGTTATAAGTGAATATTTTAAACATTTATCCAATCATGTTATTAAACCCAAACCCTTTCCTTTCTTCTTTCTTTTTTTTTTTTTAAAGGAATGGGCTCTGCTTAGCAGTGTACAGTCCAGTTATTCCACACGTCCTCCCTCGTAGCCGTACAAGTTAGCATTGGGCCCAGCGGGCCACCGTCCACAGGGTGGGCTCCGCACAACGTTCTGTAGCATCGCGAAGAGCCACTCCCTCGGCTCTCTGCGCTCCCTCCGCCCCACTTCCTCCCTCCAGGCCCCGCCCCGCTCCGGTGCGCCTGCGTATGGGCGAACACGTGGCTGCCGCGGAGCCAGAGCAGCAATGGCGGCGGGCGGCGGCGGAGTTGCCGACTCCCTGTCTCCGGCGGGGGTCCCCTGCGCCTTCTCCCCGCACAGCCAGGCCTATTTCGCTTTGGCGTCTGCCGACGGTCACCTGCGAGTGTGGGAGACAGCCAGCAACCGGCTGCACCAAGAGTACGTGCCTTCCGCGCACCTCAGCGGTACCTGCACCTGCTTGGCCTGGGCGCCAGCGCGGCTGCAGGCCAAGGTAAAGCGAGCAGGACGGTGGGGGGCGGGCGCCCACCCGGACTCGGCCTCGGCGTTCCCCAGGCCCTTCGGCACGTGGCCCGGCATCACGCGTGGCCCTTGGAGGCCCGGGGCGAGGAGACACGAAGTGCGGCGGCGGCGCGGAGTGGGCCCACGCCGCCAGCCCCGTGCGCGGCCTGTCCAGAGGGCAGCGAGGGGGGGCTCGGCCCGATCCGACGGGCGGTGGACCGGAGTCCTACCAGCGGGCTCTATAGGGTCTTCGCCCCGCGCCCCGCTTTCGCCTGGGCGCCATGTTCGCCCAGGCCCCAGCCCCCCAGGGGGCTACCTTCTGCGGGCGTTTGCTCATCAGCTTACGCTTTTCAGAGCCCTGGCTTCTGACAGAGGACGGCCTTGGGGCTACACTACTCTTCTCCGACCCCTACCTCACTCATCGGCTTTGCTTTGGACGGTTGGAATCAACAAGTCTTGTTTCCGGACATCCCCACCCCCCACCCTTGGGTGCCGGCTAACCACGTGTTTTACACGTTCAGGACGTGGGACTCTCTTGAAACTCTTAACTTTCCCGGGCTCTTTTCCATTCCAGCCGTTTGAACCTTCTTGCTTTTTTATTTTTAACATTTGCTTGACGTCCCTTTATACACCTCTTTCCCCCAAGTCTGAAGTCAGCGTTGGAATATTGGAGGCAAAGTGAAGAAGTAGTTTAACTTAATAAATATGAGTCCAGGTGAAGTTTGTCTTAGGGGAGACACTGCCGAGTTTGGGAAGGCTTTTCACTGTTAGGGATCCATCTTGGGTAAGATGCCATTCACTGTTGAGTCACTGGACTACATCTACTCTAACACACACGTGGGAACTGCAGTTAAGTTACACTGCCTATGTTTGAATCCAGGCTTGGCTTCGTAGTTGTAATTTTGACACTAGTTCCCCATTTGTAAAATCTTATAGATATCTTTATAGATAGAGTGGTTGTGAGGGTTAACATTTAATAACGCATAAAGCATTTACAATAGTTCTTGGTGCATAAGTGCTATAGGTTTTGTTATTAATAGCTCTTATTTGTATGGTTAGCCCTGCAAGTAAAAACTAACATTTTACTTTGTTTGAGAAGAAGAAACTGAGGCTCTGGAAAATTAAGCAATTTGCAAAAGCCAAAAACAGAACCTCGACTAGAACTCAGGAATTTAGAGCTCAGTTCTCCACTATCTGCAACAAATTAATAATATTAGGCTGGCAAAATTTTTTTGCCCACTTTGCTATTGACTTAACAATCATATTGTATGCCTCAGGTATAAAACTTCTTGTCTAGGCTTAAATTTCCTGTTCAAAGTCATAGTTTTGGATTATATATAACACTCTAATACAATAGAAAAATACCTGGATTTGGTTTCATAACCAGGACTCAGCTCAAACTTGATTTTGTCACATTGAGCAAGTCACTTTAATTTTGGGGGTCTTGTTGAAAAATGAGAGTTGGGCTACATGAAAAAAACTTTAGAGGTTTCCGTATTCTTTTACCTATGTGCTCTCATTTCAGCCACAACTCTGAAATGCCCTGAAATTATTACGTTTTTAAAAACTGAGAATCAGAACTAAGAAAGTTTAAATTACTTCACCAAAGCCTGAATAACCAGTAATGTGGTTGTGGTACTCTGATGGTCCAGTGCTCTTACACTGTAACTTTAGATCTTGAATCACAGACTTGAGAGCTGGGAGGAATGTAGAGACATCCAGTCTTCATCATCTTGGGGATGTATCCTTTTAGAGCATCAGTTTTACTTGAAAATTAGGGGGAGAAGCAGTTTTCCTGTATTAAAACTTGCATAATACATATGGCGTAATATTAAAAGGCCATGTGATTTTTATAGAGAATGAAGAGCGATTTGTAGTAACTGCTTCCACCTCAGCTCCCAGGTCCCTGGGTCATGATTCTTTCCACTTAAGTTTTAGCATGCTCTCATCTTACTAAGCCCTTTTATTTTACATCGATGAGGCTGAAGGTAAGAGGCATGAAAAGGCTGTTATTCTGAAGCCCATGGTCCTAGCATCTGGTTACGATCTTAGTACTCTCAAATGTGAAATGGAGATTATGCTATCCATCTGTCAATGTCCTCAGGATTAAAGGAGACACAGTGTATATGACTGGTGTAGTATGGCCTGGCATGTAGTGAATGCTCACTGAATGTCAGTTGATCATGAATGAATCAATGAGTATTCCATATGGGCTCATTTTATCATTTACTGCTATAATCCTTAATGTAAATCAGCTTGTAAGAATATCCTGCGTCTGGTTCAGTAATTGGTAATTTGCCACCCTAGGACAAAGTTTGGTGACGTTATCAAACGAAGGAAAATGAGTTGATGTTGTTTTTCTTGGGTAGCAGGAGTTAAAGCAGTGGTTCATAAATATTTAGAAAAATTAGGTGAGATTGCTGCTTCTTGTTCTTGGTCATAGAATGATTATAATACTTTGCATTTATGCCATAACAATTTTTAGAGGGTTTTCATACGTATTATATGGCCAAGCATTCCATTTGGTTGATGGAGCCTGGGGGAAGAAGACCTGTAATGATGACAAGAAAAGTACAAGGAGACAGACTGATGAACTACAGATGGCTGCTGTTTTTTGAGCTCCTCAGGTTTATGTGTGTAAACTGAGGCTGAGATGATATGCCAAAGCCACACAGCAAGTGGCTGAGCCACCTGGGAACTGACCCTGCTATTTCATACCCTCCCGTAACTCTCTCAAACGTTTCTCCTTTTCCTTCCCTAACTTCTGTAGAGCCCTGGAGAAACAGACCTTGTCTACTATTGGCTACCACAGTAAATGTATTCATACTGCTTTGCAACCCCCGCAAAACACATCCTCACAGCTTAGTGCTTGTTGGATGAAGCACGTGGCATTTCAGGCATTGGACAGGGCAAGCACAGTAGCTCTAGGATTAAGGATGTTTCTAGGAAAAATCTGAGCAGAGTATCCCCACTTCCATTCCTTAGAGACAGAGCACAATCCAGTTTTGCCCCTGTACAGTGCAGCCTTAAGGTCTCTCCAGTATTTCAACTTCAAAAGATCAAGTTTGCAGATTAGGTCCCATTGGCAGAAATAGAAGTTCCTGTGTATTAGAATTTGTTTTGATATAAATTCTGTATATATAAAATGCACACATTTTGTTGACTGTTATCGATGAAGCATTTGCTAGAGTAAGTGACTAAGATGGCCAAAAAATGGTATAGGAGACTAATTGCAAAATGAAACTTCAAACTTTGGCATCATTTTCAGTGTCTAGGGTCAGTGCTTTTGAAAAATAGGGTTTGATCCATTAGTGGATTGATTGCAAAATAGACTAAGTGGGTTGTGATGGGATTAAAAAATGAAATAGTATCAGTATATTATGCATGGTAAAGGATAAGTTTTTTTGGTGAAACATGTTCCAGTTATATATACATACGTTCTTGTGAGTATCTGTACTGGCTCCCCGTGTAAACTATTTTCTTACTCTGGAACCTGTCTAAAAAGCCGTTGCTTAATTCATGAAATTCAGACTTCTCAGTACCTGGATGTGCTTTTTCCTCTGCCTTCACCTCGTCTGTACTACGTCTTGCTTTTATAAATCACGCACGTGTGCCCTTCGGTACTCAGCCTTCTCATTACCTTTTGGATCAAATGCAGGTCAGCTTTCTTCAGACTAGTATTTGATTTGCTTAGCTCAGTCAGACTTTCATACTGGGAAAGACTTTAGTCTAAAAAATCACATCCTTTTGGTCTTCACTCCTGGTACCTTTAGGAACTCAGATTTTCCAGTCACAAATATATGAATTAAATTTTTAGCCTACTCTTTCCATTACTTTATACGTTTCCATGTGCAGTTAATGTGCATGTGACAGTGTGCTAGGCATGTTAGAGGAAACAAAACAGTATGATTGAAACATCAAAGAAGAAATAAAGATAATTCAAATATACCGTGTATGTAGTGCAAAGCAGAGTCTGACTTAAGAGAGAAAGAAGAGGTTTTTTGTGGAGAAAATATATTAGGGTGGACCTTGAAGCATGGGTAGATTTTTAACCAAGTGAAAATTGAGTTTAGTAGGAAAAGGCCCCTCCAAGTGTAGGGAGAAGCAAAGGCAAAACTGGAAAGTATTTGTGATTACGGAGTGTAATGTAAGGAAGGAACTGGAAATAAGGCTTGAAAAGGTGAGTTGGAGGTAAATGTAGATGCTTTTGAAAGGCAGAGAGTTGTTTATGTTGATTAACTCTTTGGGGGAGTCACTGAAGTTTTTGATCACAGGATTAACAGGTTAAGAGAGAAACTGCCAACCAAGGTCTGTCATAATCTGTAATCATGCATAGCACTAAACTATTGGTTTCAGAAATATATAGTAATGGGATAATATTTAAAATATTAGAGCTCACTAAAATGCACATTGGTTATATAAAGTTCTTGTCTGGTTGATGTGCTAGCTACCTGTTTGGACATGCTCATCCTGCTGCATGGGAAGTTATTTTTAAAAAGATCATCTAATTGAGAAAACATGATGAGTCAATCGTTCTTTGAGATTAATTAATTGGATTATTACTTAGGTTTAGGTCAGTGATCCTCAAAATTGGGCATAGATTTTGTAGATACTCCTCCCACTTGTTGACTGTGCTTGCTTCTCCCAAAATTATAGAGATTTTGTTGATAGGGAAATGAGGGCTTTGAATAGGTGATGTTTAATTTCTAAAATTTCTTTGTGTTTTTTAATGCAAATTCAAATCTGCAGAAAAGCGTATTGTGCATATTTGGACCAGCCTGTGTTTCACACGTTAGAAACCTCAGTATAGATCATTCTAATTTGGTATGAGAGAACCAAAAGTAGAAGAAATAATTTCTAGAATATTTCAGAAATGACTAGGTCGTAGTAGGCTGATGTATTTCTCCACTGTGTTTGTGTTCATAACCTTATGCCTCTGGGATCATTCAAGAAATTTCATTTAACTGAAGCTGGGATCTAGGGCATGCCTTGTACTAAAGTTTCAATGTTTCAAATAAATTAAATGTTACTGTTGATCAGACTGTTTTATACTTTGGTTTTTAATTGTAACTTCTTTTTTGGGTTTATTAGGGTAGATAAATTTTTCAGGACTTGCAAAATATGCATTATTTTTTCTGGATGAAAATAGTTACCTTATTTTTTGTTAAATCTTTTTGTCATTTGCCTGTGTCCAATGAATCAGATTCTTCAAATTTAACGTCTCTGTAAGATAAATAAAAAATGGAAAATGCTTTATAAATCTACTCCTTGATATTCTTGATGGTAACATCATAGTTTTTATTGGTAGTTTTGGGTTGGGCAGATTTTTATATATCCTGGACTGGTGTTTTTGTGCAGCAGAGCAGAGATCTTGCACTATATTCTCTTTCCTATGGTCTGTTTTACACTAAAAGAATGGATTTCTTTTTTTCCCCCCTTTCTTCCGCTCCCATCCCCCTACCCCGGTTCAAGCCGTTGTTTCTCAGTCCAGTTGTGTAGGACACAGCTCCCTGGCCCATGCTGGTATTAGGAGCCTTGCGCTCCCCCCCCCCACCCCCCGGCTGAGGCAGTCGGTTGCCGGTCATAAGTCGGCCGCACTGGCTGCCGGCCACTCATGGCGGCACACAGTAGCCCACGACAGCACACAGCAGCTCACGCCAACCTCCGCTCCAGGGAGAGCCATTGTTCACAAACTTAGCTGTAGAGAGCACAGCTCACTGGCCCATGTGGGAATCGAACCGGCGACCTAGGCGTTAGGAGCACGGCGCTCCAACCACCTGAGCCACTGGGCCGGCTCAGAATGGATTTCTTAGAGCTTCTTTATGCCATAATAAAATATAGGCAGGCAAGCTTTCATTAAAAAAATCATAAATGAGGAAGAGAAGCTCTGAAATGGTGAATTATTTTTCAGCATTATAAGCTGATGTAGTATTTTGAAGTTGTCATTTATTGTCTTTTTGATGGACAGACAGGAGCTGTTAATATCATTTTTGAAATAAGTCAAAGAAGTCTTGTGGCATTTGACACTAGGTTGAAACTTGTGCCTCTTACATCATTAGAATCACCAAGCAATATGGAACTTTCAGACTAGCCCTTAATTAGACACCAGAGTGACTTCTCCAGTGTGTGCTCTGTGGCGCTCTACTAGTGACAATTGTTTTTTCACTCAAATTGAAGTAAATGCATGTTTGTAAATATAAAAACATCTGTATCCCTTTTCTTGAAAGTGATGCTGGAATGCAAGGCAAGATAGAGGGAAAGGGAGAAGTGTTGGCTGCCTTGGTATGGATCTGTAATGTCTTTGCTTGGGAGTGGAGACTTTGCGTGGACCTGTTGAGAGAATACTAAGAGCATACATACCAAGGTGCCTTGTTTGGTGCCTTCCGGAGAGGGAAGAGATAGGGGGATGAGAATGAGGAGCTCTGCTTCCATTGGAGTGTTTCCCCCTAAGTAGTTAGAAGGAAATCTGACCACGAATCCCACCTCTGTTTTTTAAAAAAGTGTTTCTTAGTAGCAATCATGTTTTATTTGTGGGCTATTGGGCATTTGCATTTATGCATTAATGATGTTTCAGTGTTTGAACTACAAAATAAAACGTTGTTGTTGTTTTTCTATTTTTTCTAGGAAAGTCCCCAGAGGAAAAAAAGAAAATCAGAACCTATAGGAACGAGTAACCAGACCGACTTATTGGCTCTTGGTACAGCAGTTGGTAGTATTTTATTATACAGTACAGTAAAAGGAGAATTACACAGTAAATTAATAGTAAGTATATGTGTGTATGTTTTATATAAAAGATGTGACGGAAACTGGTACATTAGAGAATTATTAAAAATAAAACTGTTTAGGATATGCTATAGGGTCTGCACTATAGGGGTATTTTTCTGCCCCTTCCACATTTAAAATGCTGAATAGTAATATTTGATAGTAGCTATGATAGATAACATAGTCCTTATTATAGATCAGACTAGGAAGAATTGTTGACTAGATTGAAAATAAGAAAGGGTACCACCACCACCTCTAGGGCTGTGGTTGGAATTATTGCTAAAACTCAGACCTTTGATGAGCAGGTATTGTGCGCTTGGTGCTGCTGTCTCTTTGAGCAGGAGTTGGCCCATGGGCTTGGGTTGCAAAACTGAGGAGGGGACTCCAGCTGAATGCTAGTGTCTCTGAAGGGCGGTGATGAGACTGGTTCTTCAAGCGCTGGAAAAATTGCATTCACCTGCTGTTAAAAGGATTGCCACTGCTGGGGTGAAGAAGCAGTGGGGTGACGCAAAATGGGAGACAGGAAGGAGGAGTAAGTCCCTTGCTCCCCCTCCAGCCTTCTCTCTCTCTAGCGCCCTTTATTGGTGGAGCCTACTGGTGATTTCAGCTGGCAAAGCAGAAATGTGGTTTGCAGAATCCTAGCCCCAGCATTGCAGAGCAGAGAAGTGAGGGTTTGGCTCTGCAAGACAGTAACTGAACTTCCATAATTTGTTTCAGACAATGTGTAGTACAGTATATTTCTGGTGTTCACCAAACTTCTGTCTTTAGAGAGGAATGCTTTCTGTATATATGAATAAAGTAATGTTTTCCCTTATACTTTATCACTGAACGATCCTCTGTTCAATAGATTGTGTATTTCTTTGCTTTATGCATATGTTTAAAAAATACATTTGAGTTCTGTCCATCTATTTTGTATCTTAATATTTTTCGATAAATTACAACATAAGCAATTTTCATATTTGTCAAGAACTAGTTATGAACATTTTTAATGACTGCCTAAAATGACACTACATTGGATAGTCCCTTGGTGATTGAACTATTACTGACCATTTAGATGGTTTCCGATTTTTTTTTGGTTGTAGTTGTTACAAATTTTTTTTTTTTTCTTACATGGATTCCCAGAATTACTAACCTGTAATTAGTGAGTCAAAAGGTTTGAGTGTTAAGGCTTTTAATACATAGTATAAAAAGACTTTCTGGAAGAGTTTTCCTCATTTGTAGTCAGCAATGGAAGGATGGTATCTGTGTTTCAATAGTAGTATTACCGCCATTGAATATTCCAAATAAAACAGCAATGTCACTAACAAAATGCAGCTAATTTGATACATGAAAAATTTTATCTGATGTTTAATCTGCATTTAAAAATATATTACTTGTTTTAATATTAAAGATTATGAAAATATACAACAACTGTAAAACAAATTGAGCAAGAAGGGAATCTCTCTTTATTCCTCCTTCTCTCCAAGTGGAATGTGGTCCTCAGGTGGACTCTTACCCACAAGGTATAATAGTTGGAAGCTCATCCTTTGATTTGGTCAGTCTTGTGGTCAGCAGGTACTTCGCATCCCGTGCATTGTAGTAGCTGCTTTACTCAGCTATTGTGGCTGCAGATACAATGCTGATGGAACCTACAAACTTCTTTTTAGATCATTTTGATACTTCACAGGATTATGTATAAGTCTTTTACAGGGAATAAGTTTATTGAAAAGAACCAAGAAGGTCAGGGTAAGTACGGAGTGTTGTGATGGTATGGCGAAGTAGAAAGGGAGCAGACTTTGGAACTAGCCTGTCCTGAGGTTGAATCCTACTAGTGACATGATCATGCATAAGCAATTTAACTTTTCATGTCTTAAATGGGTATTGTATAACCTACCTTGCGTGACTTTATTGAGATTTAGAATAGTAATACATTGAAAGTGCCTGGCATGTAATTGATGTTGAATAAGTGTTTGTTGAATGACTGAATGGACAGTTTGGCAAAAGGGTATATACTAGCCCCTAGCATGTATAATAATAGTACCATTTTTCCTATACCCGTACCAGCATGAGTATTACAATGCTAAACAAATTGCTAGATGAACAGCGTGAAAATGTTACTTTGTTTTGCTTTGTGTCTCTTGGATTTCTAACTTTGAAATTTTTAATTTATTTGCATAGTGCATATCTTTTCTATGGAATTTATAAGACCCAGTTGTTTGAGTAGATAGGTGATGGGGGAGGGAAGTAACTGAATTAAACACAAATATTTTTCTTTTGAGATGGGAGCAATCTATCTGATAGAAGTAGTGATTTTGAGTTTTAACTTTTACTTTTATTCTTATTTTGCATATATACATAGTGGTGATTCATTGTATGTTTATTTAATTTATGTGAATTCAGGTAGAAAGAGTGAAAATAATTGCTTACAGTGTAGGTGATGTATCATCTTTTTCTACTGACTGAGTTTATTCTGGAATGAGTGTGAGATGGGAGATTTGCATTTGCCCTTCCCCAGGTGATGTCTCATTCTTGTGGCTCTGAGTGAGCGAGCATCTTGCTCTGCTGAGTATGTTTCAAGTATGGTTCATAATCTGTAACAACAAGGAAACGTTTAGTGTTTACCTGAAGAAACAGTGATTTCTTTATTGAGAGAGAATTTTGGCACTTTTTTAAATAGGGATTTTCAATGCTTGTTTTCACGGGACATGATTTTTACCTTAAGTGTTGGCTTTAAACTCTTTAGGATTTGACTTGCCTTGTTCACGCAAGTGTCACAGACTTTTTACCACTGTATATGAAGTCTTTTATTTTGTGCTGGCATTCCTGTGAAAAGCAAGTGGCATTTATGATTAGTGTCTTTTGACTTACGATGTGGAAGTACGTTTTTTCTAGCAGAGAAGGGAAAGTTAACATTTGATGAAGTTATAGCTATTTTATCTCTTTTTTGATGTTGGAAATGGATAGTTGTAGGTTAAGGGATTTTTTTTTTTTTTAATTGGGGAATATTGAGGAACAGCATGTTATTCCAGGATGTCAAGTCATTGTTTTTCAATCTAGTTGTGGAGGGCGCAGCTCAGCTCCAAGTCAAGTTGTTGTTTTTCAATCTAGTTGGGGCGGGGGGCTAAGCTCACTGGCCCATGTGGGGCTCCAACCAGTGACCTTGGTGTTATGAGCACCGTGCTCTAACTACTGAGTCAACCGGTTGCCCGGTTAAGGGATTTTATAGTTACGTTAAAGTCTAACATTTTAGTTAACTGTTTAGTAATGATTCTGAAGTGCGTGTTACATTAGATGAATTTTATTTTTTTTTTCCTCTGCAGAGCGGTGGCCATGACAACAAAGTCAATTGCATACAGTGGCATCAAGAAAATGGCTGTTTGTATAGTTGTTCAGATGATAAGCATATTGTGGAATGGAATACACAGACGTGCAGAGTAAAGTGGTGAGTACCATTGACGGTTCTATGGTGCTGGAGGTGTAACTTGATTACGGTTTGGAAATGCATTAGAGTCGGACAAATCAAGACCGTTCTTGTTATAAGTAAAATTTGATATTGGACATGGGGGTGGAATATTGACGCTAATAAGGCTGTAGACTGTTCTCGGGGAACTTTTAATCAAATTGGGCATGCATGATTGTAATACATAAAACTTAAAGAACGGTACAAGAGTAAAATAACTGCTCAAGAGATATCATAAGGTAACTTGTGATTACTGGTCAAATAAGTAGGCCTGGTGGAAGAAAAGGGATTTCAGTTGGGCCTTCTAGGATAGATAAGCTTTGGATAGAAGAGGGTGGAAGAATCCTTTTGCGGGTGAGGAAAGTAAGGTGGGGAAATGGCCAAGACCAGGAGAAAGGGAAGTGGAAGATTTACTCAAACCTGAGTAGAGTAATTTAGAGAAAGGGCATACTAGGAGGTAAGGCAGGTAGAGGATATAGGCCAAAGTATCTTAGAAGTCTGGCCTAAAGTGTCATAGATAAAAATCGCTGGCAACTCTTCTAGTTTAAGCCTGTGATTGGCTGTATAGTAGCTGTTCAATAAATGTGGACTGTTGAATGTAGTGAAATTGCTATGTATTAGGTTGGTTGCAAAAGTAATTGCAGTTTAAAAGGTTAAAAATAATTGAGCAAAAACCACAATTACTTTTGCACCAATCTAATAGATGAGGACCCTAAAGAGGGTAATGATGTCCCCATCCTACAGTTAATAAGTGGCAGAGGAGTTCTGATCCTACTGTTTTGAAATCTGGTAGTGTTTTTCTACTATACTTAAAGTACTTTCTTGGAGTTTTAGATTCTATCTGGTAAGCAGGAGAGAGCCACTGGAGGTCATGTCTTGGGAGTCAGTAACCAAAATGATGCTTTGGGAAAAAGTAATCTGTCAGCCACATCTAGAATGTATGGGAAGAAGCTAGTTCAAAGGCCTTACTGTTCATTTGCTTAGGTTTGTATACGCCTATCATTTCATTCTCTTATTGTTGTATAAATCTTCTTAGTTGTTGTTATACACGTTCAGTTAATCAGTTTTATTATTTCTTGGAGAACGTCTCTGCCTTCTTCCAGGGTCTGCTGAACCCTGGAAGGCATTGTCCTGAGATTTCCTTTCACCACCACCATGAAAATTCTCTTGTCAGACGGAGCCTCTGTTTCCTGGATCCCATTTTTCTCTTTGTTGGTTTGCTCCTTCCTTTTGGTGAAGCGTCCGAATTGGTAGCTTCCTGAGAAGGGGTGTGTGGATGGTAAATTTATTGAGATTTTGTTTGTCCACGAGTATCTTTATTCTCCCCTGACAGTTGATTGATAGTTTGAGGATATGTAATTTTAGGTTGGAAATAATTTTCCCCCAGGATTTTGAAGTATTGGTTCATTGTATTTTTGTTTGTTTGTGTTTTAGCTCTCATTGTTAATTATCCTAGTATCCTAAAATATCCTGTTTTTTTCCTGAATCAGTGAATTACATTGGCATTCCAGGTGCCACTTACCCTGGAAATTCATGTTCTTCCTTGTACTATATGTTTGGTAATTTCATTCCCTCTGTTTTCTATGTTCTTTCTCTAGTACTCAGTGTTATTTAGATGTTGCATCACCTGGGCTAATTCTTTAAGTTTTGTACTTTTTTTCCTCTTAAAATTTTTTCCCTTTTGTTGTTTTCTTCTGTTTCATAGGAGATTTTTTTCAGTTTTGTCTTCCAAATCATCTATTGGCTTTTTAAATTTCTCTTAGCATATTTTTAACTTTTACAGGAGCTGTTTTTTGTTCTCTGAATATTTTTGTGTTGCATCATGTTCCTTTTATGCATATAATACACCATAACTCTTCGAAAATATTAGCTATAGGATTTAAAATTTATTTCTTGTATTTTCTACATCATCTCCCTCTTGAGAATGTGTTTTGATTTTTCTCTGATTTTGGTCTCTGTCTTTCATGTTAAAGGCATTCTTCAAATGACTGGCGATCTTTGGCTGCCTGTTGCTATTGAAAATGAAATATGAAAAATCTGATCGGACGGACTGTGTGTGTGGCTCAATTGTTGGGCTTCATTTGTAGAGTGATTGGGAGGCCATCAGATGTCAGTATGTGTAGGTCATTCCTCTGGAACCAGTCATATTTCCCAGAGTGGAATCTTCTGATCTAGTGCTTTTCAAGCTGTAGTGTGCATAGACAGTACTGATCTATATATACATACAGATCTGATTTAGTAGGTCCAGGTTGAGGCTTGGAAGTCTGTAATTATAACAGGTTCTCAGGTGATGCTGATACAGGAGGGTTACACCTTGATTTGCAGAGCTCTTAATGGGGGAGGCGTGGAGGGTGTGGTGATGGTAGTAGCTCTGTGCTGACATTTTCATTGCTGAATCACGAAGCTTGTCAGGGTGGGGATTATGGCTTTTTATGTATGTATCAATTCATGAATGGATGTCGAATAATGAATGGAAGTGAGCCTTGAAGCTGGAGAAATTGATGAGAAATTGTTAAGGTTAGGAACTAATGAGGGTAAAGGAAAAATTGTCATACATTATTGCTGCATTTCCTTGATTACTAACTAGCAAGGTTGAGTATTTTCATGTTTATTGATAATTTGTATTTTCTTTTGTGAATTGCCTGTTTATATACTTTGTCTATTTTTATTTTGAGTTCTATTTCTTGAACTCAAGGAGCTATTTCTTAAATATAAGGAGCTGCTTACTCTGAGCATTTGTCTTTTATTTAGAGTGTATATCTTGGATATTTTCTCTTAGCCTCGTGCTTTTATTTTATGAAATGCGTGTATTTAATGACCTCGTGCTTTTATTTAATGACTTATTTTGTGGTATAGACATTTTATTTAATTAAATCAGGCCATTTTTTTCCTTTATGATTTCTGGTTTGTATTTGCTTTGAAAAGGCTTTCTTAACCCCAGGATTATAAACTGTTCTCGTATATATATATTTTCAATACTTATTTTTAATCAGTAAGTTTTGTGTGTGTGTAGTAGTATAAGGTAGAAGTCTAAGTTTGTTTTTCCAAATGAGTAATTTGATGTATTCCAGTGTGATTGTCAGAGGAATACATTTTCTTCCACTTTAGCATTAGCTTCTTTTGGTAATAAGATTGCTGCTGTTATTTCTTGATTTATAAGTGAACAGCTCAGCTTGTTGCCTCTAACAACATTAAAGTGTGCAACAAAGTGAAAAGACTCATGCCGCTAATCATATCTACACCTAATTTATTTTACCCTATTGGATGGGGCTCATCTGTGTGGATTTGGGATGAAATAACTTTTTGGAATGTAGTTTGAGGACTCACTTCTGTTATTAGGTTAATTTCAGAGCATATAGGAACCCTGGTGGGGATAGGATGACTTGCAGAGGTCCAACCAGGATGGTAGTTTGCTGGGCATTAACAAAATCCACCTCATGGATCACAGGATACACAACTACCCATTTTTTTATGTTCTACAACTCTTACCCATTTCTTGGTGCCTCTTGAGAATCTTTCCTATCAGGGAGGCTATACCTTAGTAATTCGTCCAAGGTTAGTTACCTGACGCACGTCTTTAGGGAATGAAATTTGGCATAGAACCCGTAGGTTGCATTTTTTAATGCCTGATTTGGTTTTTGGTACGTTTTTGCTCTGAACAAAGTCTTGTCCTTATTCATTCAGTTATTATTGTTTCTCTTCACAATACAGCAAATGGAAAGGCGACAATAGCAGCGTCAGTTCCCTGTGTATCAGTCCAGATGGAAAGATGTTGCTTTCAGCTGGCCGAACAATCAAACTATGGGTTTTGGAGACCAAAGAAGTCTACAGAGTGAGTGAATCAAATTAGTTGTAAGCGTAATAGTCATCTAGAGTAAGTGTGGAAAAGGGCAGAAGTCTGAGCCATACAATACTGTTTTAAGAAGACAGATTCTTTTTTTTTTCAAGCACATCAAATAGAAATAAAAGTTGGCCTCAAATCCGGTTTGTTGATGTTAAACATTAAATAGGTTAGACGTGTCTACTTCATATGTATTGGAAAAATGAATAGAACAAGTAAGTGGAATTTGAATTAAAAATCTTTTATCTACTATGTAGTGATTGTAGTGATTTTGATTTCTAGCTTGCATCCATCATTTGGTCCCCTTGCTTAACTGTGGATGTTTGGTACACATTAGGCTCTGCGTGTGCTCGGGGTTACTGATCTTTTGGTGCTGTGATGATGCTCTAAAATTGTGGTTTCGACTCACTGAGAGTAAAATGAGGACCCACAATCCCTTGGCTGTGTCTGAGCACCCAGTCAGCCCTGTACAAATGGGTACAATTCAGCGCCTATTTCACTCAAAAACGGAAGAAGTACAGGTTGTGGGGTAGGGTCACAGGCGTTAGAAGGCACATCTTAATTTTCGATATTTTCAGCTGTGGAGTTTTTAAGAAGTGAGAAGAAGAATAAATAATAAAGAACCTTAGTTGTTTAGAATTAAATTTGTCACCTTTAGTTTGGAGCTCTAATTTCAGAAATGTCTCAAATAAATCTTGTACATATAGACTCTTAATTTTTGTTACTGTTTTGTATTCCTTTTCTCCTAATGCGATGTAACTTTTTTTAGCACTTCACAGGACATGCAACTCCGGTTTCATCACTTATGTTCACCACTATCAGACCTCCTAATGAGAACCAACCCTTTGATGGAATTACAGGTCTCTATTTTCTGTCTGGAGCAGTACATGACCGGTTACTTAATGTCTGGTACGTAATCTTGGATTTGGGAGATAGCTTTGCCTTGAAAGAATCTTGTCATACATTATATGGTTAATATTATAAATGATGAGTAAGAAACTTGCTTTATTGTATTTAATGTTAGATTAAGATTGACTTGTAATAAAGAATTGCACCTGTCTTAAGAAACATGTATATCAGAAAAATTTCAGAGCATTACATCATAGAACCTCATCCTTGCTTGTTTAGAGGTGCAGTGGGCTGAATGTTTTTGTGACTAGGCAATTTAAAAATAATCTTTTAAAAAAATTTCAAGAAAATCTCTAATATTGTTGAAATAGATGACTACTGTGTTAGAGCAGTTTATTTACTGACTGATGGTTACTGAGGACATTAATTTCCTTGGCTGTGTCTGAGGATCCCAGCAGCATTTTTGGGGGGGGCGGGGCAGTAGTTGCTGTTACTCATTCCTTTTGAAGCTACTTTTAAAAGTAAAAATTAATTTGGTATTAAAGGCCCATCAAAAAGTTTTTAAATTGAAGAAGTATAAGAAATTTCTTGGATTTTATGACAACTTTTTTTTCAAACCTGATCATGGACAAAATAGAGATTTAAAATATAGAAGTAGTTTCTCATCCTAGTAATCAGTTGTTATGATTACTTGAGCATGTTCTTGACCATATAAAATAAACTGTGAATTTATGCCAAATAATACTCAGATAGATGTGGGACTCACCAAAACACGTATTCCTTAAAGTAGTTGTGTGCAGAAAGGTTCATGAGACCACATGTAGACCTCTGTTCACCTTCAAACCATCAGCTAAGCTGTAGTTCCTAATTATGCCTCTTATAATCTGATTGCATTAGTTTTTTTATTGTGTATCTGATATTTGAAGAGTACCTGTTGGGATGATTTTAGTTCTAGAGGGGTTAACATTTACATAAAAAATTAGTAATGCTAAGAAGCTAAAATCTGCCACCAAAGTCTTCCGACATTACTGAGCTGCTTCTGTCTTAATGCTTCACCTCTTTGGCTCCCTAGACCTAGAGGCTTCTGGCTACAAAATTTCTTCTATAGAAGAGAAGGTGATTTCTGTTGTCTTAAGATTCTGAAAATAGTATGTGTATACCTGGGAGCTTCCTAGTAACAGAGGAGTAAACTTAAAAAACAAAAACTCATATTGAAAGGCTGACCAAAAAGGCCATTTATGAAAATTTTGTGTTTTCTTTATTTTAATTGTGGAATATTGGGGAACAGTGTGTTTCTCCAGCCCATCAGCTCCATGTCATTGTCCTTTCCATCTAGTTGTGGAGGACGCAGCTCAGCTCCAAGTCCAGTCGCCGTTTTCAATCTTAGCTCTAGGGGCCACAGACCACCATCCCATGTGGTAATTGAACCAGCAACCTTGTTAAAAGCTCTGCTCTAAACCAACTGAGCCATCCCGCCTTCCGTAAATTTTGTGTTTTGGTAGTTGAGCAAGCCTCAAGTTCTCTGATAATTAGCACTGAAGGACACATTTCTGTAAGGAAGTAACATTTTTGAAGGCCTTTTGCTGCTGAATGAAGACTTAAACCCTTTTACATTACTGTAAGACAATGCTATCTCCTGTTGATAGCAGTTTTTTTGTATATAGTGGTCTGATAGCCGTGATTTTGAACATGTATAAATGACTTTAGGTTAAAATAAATCTTGTTTTATTAAGAATTAATTGTGTGTGAAATATTTAGAATTTGTCACATCAACTATTTTCTAGACAAATATTGAGATACTGTCTACTGGTCAATACATAAAGTTTCATTAGTTAATAAAAAGAAACTGATTATGCATTGTGTTTGTAAATCATGTTTGTTACTCTGTTGCTCAGTCTTTATTTTTTTATTTGTGCATAGATTTTTTTAAAAAGCTTTGTTGAACTATAAATGACATAATAAATGCACATATTCAAAGCGTACAATTTGGTAAGTTTTGATAAATGCATACATCCCTGAAAACCACAATCAAGACAGTGACCATGTACATGGCTCCCAAGAGTATCCTCGTGTCCCTTCATAATCCCCCTCCCCA
Organism: Rhinolophus ferrumequinum; assembly: GCF_004115265.2. Lineage (NCBI taxonomy): Eukaryota > Metazoa > Chordata > Mammalia > Chiroptera > Rhinolophidae > Rhinolophus > Rhinolophus ferrumequinum. Next base: position 52,129,031 of record NC_046296.1, on the reverse strand, counting down.
CCCCAGGCTCCAGGCTATTGACATGTTTGGGACAAATAAAGCTGTTGTGGACATTTGTATACAAGTCTTTGTATGGACATATCATTTCTTTTGGGTAAATATGTAAGAGTGCAGTGGCTGGATCATATGATTGGTGTATATTTAACTTTTTAAGAAATTGGCGAATTTTTTCAAAGTGGGTTGTTGCACTTTACATTCCCACCAGCTGCATATAAGAGTGCTAATTCCTTTACATCCTCAACAACACTTGATGTGGTCATTTAACTATAGCCATTCTAATAGGTGTGTAGTGGTATCTCAGTGTGATTTTAGATGCCATTTCCCTAATGGCTATTGATGTTGAGAGTCTTTCATGTACTTGTTTGCTATCTGGATATGTTCTTTGATGAAGTGTATGTTCATATATTTTGGCCTATTTTTTTTATTAGTTTTATCTTCTTGAGTTTTGACAGTTCCGTATATAGTGAGTATAAATCCGTTATCAGGTGTATGTTTTGCAAATATTTTCTCCCAAGTCCATGGTTTTTAATTTTGAGGAAGTCCAGATTTATGTTTAGAAATCTTTGCTTAACCCAAAGTCACAAAGGTTTTGTCCTGGGAGTTTTATAGTTTTAGGTCTTGCATTTGGTTCTGTGATCTGTTTTGAGTTCATACGTATGTATGGTGTAAGGAATGGATTAACGTTCATGTTTTTTGCATTATGGACATCCAGTGGTTCCAGTAGCATGTGTTGAAAAGACATCTCCAGTGAATTGGTTTTGCATATATACATGTATATACACATAGTTGATTCTTGTTATTCACTGTAGTTACACTGTATGAAGTTCTCATGAGCACTGATTTAGTGATACTGAACTATTGCTCCTTGAGGAAATACAGGGCTAGGTTTTCGCTTTAGTGTGCTTCCCAGAAGTTGGGTTTTACAAATTGAAACCTCCAACAGCAAAAAGATTACGAGCTGCTTTATTGCCATAATTGCTTTATTGTGGTGGTCTGGAGGCAAACTCGCAATGTCTCTGAGGTGTGCCCCTATATACTGTTGGTTGACTCATGTCAGAACAGAGCTTAATCTAACACGACCATTTTCTCCATAATGCACATCACAGCTTTTTTGCTCTTAGGAACACTAGGCAGCACTTCAGTATTGCACTTGGGGCCCATTTTAAACAGTGAAATCACCAAAAAGCATAAAAGCAAAAAACATAGCACTAAATATACCACAAAAAGAATATTTGTATTAATAGTATGAGAGCTGAACTATGAAGGCAGAGCATGCATAGTTTTGTTTAACTTCGGGTTGGGCGACTCATATTTTTTGCTACTCTGTTAAACACCATGAAAGCTCCACAAATACTGATTTTGGGGTTTACAAATAAATTTTCGCAAGTAGGTGAATTTTCAAAGAAAGAATCAACAAATAATGAGCATCATTTGTGTGTGTATGTAAGTAAATGTCTGTTTCTGGACTCTTCTCATTATTGCTAGGATGTAAGCTCCTGAAATTAATCTGTAGATTCAATGCAAACCTAGTCAGAATCCCAGCAGACTCTTTAGAAGTCGACAATCTGATTTTAAAATTCAAATGGAAATACAAAGGTCATAGATAGCCAGACCAAATTTGAAAAAGAAAAAAGTTGGAGGACTCATATTGTCTGATTTCAAGATTTGTAAAGCTGCAAGTGCTATTGGCGTCAAGGTAGGAGAACAGATTAATGGAAAAGAATAGAGAATGTTACTGATTGTTTAAATCTGCCACAGATGCATTCATGCTTTCTCTTTTCCCATGCAACCAAATTATATCATAGTATACGAGTACTTCCCCTTATTTTGATCTTTGGTCACCTTATTTCGCTTTCAAAAGATGAAAAAACTATTGGGAATATAATGCTGTGACTCCCTTTTGGTGTTTGTTGTGTAATCATTGGTTTTGTTATCTAGGCAGGTCCGGTCAGAAAACAAAGAAAAGAATGCAGTGATGTCTTTCACAGTTACAGATGAACCTGTCTATATTGATTTGACTTTGTCAGAAAACAGAGAAGAGGTAAGTGGCTCAATTTTTGAGAATTTGTTTTTGGATTTCACAAATAATATTTTTTAAATGGGGATTTTGATGATTTAATGATTCAGGAAAGAGGACATGGGGGAGGAAGAATGAAATATAATAAAGATCTCCTTAGACTGTTGGAAGTAACCATGAGGTCACTGCAGTTGAGCTCTGGGAGGAAGGGACAGGGCACAATGGCATTTTCAGCAATCCTGGCCTACCAGGTTCCTGTCGTCAGCCTCTGCACTTGTTAGTGACTTCACTCATCCAGCTTCCAGGCTGCATTCTCCTTGGCTGTGTTATCTTCTTGGCCTAAACTTACAACCTTGACAACAACAACTCGAATTGTGATTTTGGAGACAGTAATTATTTTTAAATGCAACAGTTGTGATCCTTGCTGTTGTCACTTTTTCTCTGGTTATTTAAAGGGGTGGGGAGGATAGTTGAAGTTTCATAAGTGTATTATGAAAGAAATTATCCATTAGAGTAGACTGAAGTATATTACATGTTAGAGTAATCAGTTACGTTTTCCTTTTAGCCTGTCAAGTTAGCTGTTGTTTGCAGAGATGGTCAAGTTCATCTTTTTGAACACATATTAAATGGGTAAGTAAGAAGTCTCTCAAGTCAGACATTTATTTCCTTCCCTGGCTTGTCTTTAATACTCCCACCTCAATATTCTTTGCATCATATTACTGCACAGTAAATGTTGGTAGTTTTAACCATAAATTTTAAAAGAAAGGGTTCAATTGGGGAGTTTTCCTTGTGGACTTTGGTGAAGCCTTAACTTCTAACTTTGATGGTGCTCCTTGCCACACATATAGTGATCAGTGAACCTCGGCAATGCTAGTGCTTTGGTGGACAGAGGGGACTGTTGCTGGTAGGATGTGTAGTAGTCATAGATGCAGGTCGGTAAAGTGAGGGCTGGAGGCCAGCTGTTTGACCCTTTGTAGAAAGTTTGCCAACCCTTGTGTGTGTGTGAGTGTGTGTGTACGTGTGTGTATATATGTGTATATGTACGTGTATGTGTGTGTATATGTATAAAACATGTTCTGAGACTCAAGCATGTGCACAGTTATGTTAAACTTTAAAATAGTTTCAACTTTCTATTGTTAGTTGGTATCTGTCCTTCTATAACCCTAGTACAGTAATTTATTTAAACATGAACTAATTGTGAAAGCAGTATACACTTATTTTAAAACATTAAGGATGCAGGATGCATAGTCCCAAATCTCCCTCCATTGAGTTCTCCCTAGAAATAACTGCTAACATTTTGGTGTGTAACACTTAATGCCTTTATGTACATCGTCATACCGGTGTGTGCAATGTATGATAGAAGGTCCAGGAGGAGTGGGCCACTCTGCGAGGACTTGGGCATTTCTTGGGCAATAGTAAGTCATTGAAGGATTTTAAGCAGAGGATTGATGGGGTTTGACCTAAGTTTTAAGACACTAGGTTTTAAGTGATTCTGTTTGATGTGTTGAGAATAGACTACAGAGGAGTAAGGGCCAAATAGAGGCCAAAAATCCGAGATAAAGATGGTTTTAGATTCAGGATACTAGGAGGGTGAGTTGGAAAGACAGCGATGGTGCTTGTTTATAATTGAGGTTGTGGAGGTTGTGCACTTACTGGTGATAAGATGCCTGTGGTCTGAGCCATGCGTGGTCACTGCAGGATGCGGTTGTGGGAGGGAAGAAGGTCAAGGAGCTGAGAGGACGGCGTCAGAAGGATCATTGACCAGCAGCCGGGTATGGAAACCACTAAGAAGGGAATTCCTCAGGAGTAGTGTTGGCCAGAATGACACTGAGCAGCTCAAACCTTTTAAGAAATGTGGGGGAGTGACTCAGAGGTCATTGGATGACAGCAGGAGGAGGGTAGCTGGTATCTGGTGACAACAGTTTCAAAGATTTTAGAGGTGAAGGAGGGAGAGAGACTTTGTCATGAAGTGTTAAGAAGAACAAAGAGCACATTAAATCATATCCAAGTCCTCTGGCACAAAGGATGATGGGGGAAACAGCTACAGCTTTGAGAGGGCCACCACGATGAGCCAGAATAGAGCAAAAAGGTGAAGAGAGGACGTAGAGAAGAAATTGAGGATATAGTTTTGTCGATTATATTTTACCGGTTATTTTGCTCCCGGAGCTACGTTTCAGAGGTCATAGTAGGCCTTTGGGAGTTGGGCACAATTAGAGATGGGGCTGATTAGAATAGGACATATACAGAGCCATTTGGAACTGAAACCCAGGGTGGTGGGAGAGCCCTTGGGAGTTTGGGGCCTTTTGTGGGGGTTGACGAAGTGGGATAGAAGGGCAGATGGGGCTAAAGGCAGACTTGGGTGGTCAGGTCTTGAGTGTTGGTGGGGGTGGGGATAGATGAAATCTCGTCTGGAACACTAGTGCTCTGGGGCCTTGGTCTCCCCCTGATGGAAGAGTGGAGGCCAGAGGAGGGTCACATTTCATGCCAACTTCAAAGAATTAGTATGAGATGTTGCTATTTCAGATTTTCTAATTTAATTTTCTTCCTTTTTAGATACTGCAAAAAGCCTTTGACTTCAAACTGCACAATTCAGATAGTGACACCTGGGAAAGGCAAGAAATCAACACCAAAACCCATCCCTATTCTAGCAGCTGGGTTTTGCTCAGACAAAATGTCCTTGTTGCTTGTATATGGCAATTGGTTTCAACCCACCATTGAGCGAGTGGTACGTAGAAGATGCTCTGCAGTAAACAGTATGGTGTCAACATGTCTGGAAAGGAAGGTTTTAAAATGATGCATTGGTCTGCGTTAGTGGAATACTTCAAAAGAGTCACATATGTTCCCTGAAGAATGTTTTTCACTGGGTGGTTTAGTTTAGTTTATGAGAACTCTATGTATAATTTACTTACACCAGTATATCCAAAATATTTTAATGCTTAGTCAATATAAAGCATGACTTGAGATGTTTGATTCCCACTCCTCCTCTATTTGGTGTATGTCTTTGAAATACTTTTCACTCACCAGCACATCGGTTTGGCCTGGCCACATTTAAAGTGCTCAGGAGCCACATTGAAAGTGCTCCATTTTGGTCAGCACTGGTATGGGTGAATTTTGCCCAACTACCCAGAAGATAAATCTTAATAAAATAGCCCTTAGTAGTAGCACCCATGAATTTTCTAAGTGAAAATGTAATGGGCGGGTGCAGTGATTTAAGTTTTTTGATTACAGGAGTTTCTTAGGAAACTTGGTGAATTTTTATGAACATGTCCAATAAGCAGTTTCTAAAGCCAGCATTTATAATACGTTTACTTGGTAAAGCCCTCAGAGGCTATGAGCGGAATATTACATACCCAAGCAAGCTCTTGTTGAGTTTATTTAAAAACACTTTTTACTTTTTAAAAATTTAATACATAGGTTTAGTTCAATAAAAAAAGAGAAAAGTGTTAAGCTGTAAAAATGTCTCCTTGCCATTTGTGGACCCTCCTAACCCCCCTCTCCAGATGCAGCCATTGTTTCTCCTTTCTTTTGTGTCCTTCCAGATGTGGCTTGGTTAGATAGGTATAGAAAATTACATACAAACTTAAAGTGGTTGTGGATATGGCTGCATCTACTTTCCCTGCTGTTTAATACCACATCAAGACATAGAGATCCGCCTTTGTCAGAGCATTGTGTTCATTAGAGGTGCTGTTTTTGACTGGCTTGTGGTGGAAAGGTTAGTAGTAGGAAATTTTAGGATAGGACCATTCTTTTTAGCATAGATTAATTCTTAACGGGTGATGAACAGATACCATGTTTCCCCGAAAATAAGACCTAGCCGGACAGTCAGCTTTAATGCGTCTTTTGGAGCAAAAATTAATATAAGACCTGGTATAATATAATATATTATTTATATTATATCATTATATTATTTTACCGGGTCATATATTAATTTCTGCTCCAAAAGACGCATTAGAGCTGATTGTCCAGCTAGGTCTTATTTTGGGGGAAACGGTATGTTTACTTTAAAACCTGTTACATTTTAAAAATCTGTAAAACTATACATGTGAAAAATTGGAGCAGTTCCTAAGACATGCCTGGTATCTTCACAGTTTACCCTCAGTGCTCTTGGTCTGAGTGGTGATTAGTCTGAGTGGCTACCAGTTTTGTATGAAAGTCTTTCACACTGTTCTGTATTTTTATAAAAATGTACAAGTAGGATTTGTTCTTATTCTCAATTTCTTTGACACTTTCTTCTCTCCCCCACCCCCATTTCCCCTTTAAAATTATATTCCCAGGCTTTAAATTCCAAAGAACCTCATATGTGTTTAGTAAGAGATATTTCAAACTGCTGGGCTCCAAAAGTGGAAACGGCTGTAACCAAGGTGAGTGCATTACATACTAGAAGTTGAGGGGAAAAAGAGATTTGGGTGAATTGAATTATTGCGTAATATTACGATTAGATTCTTTATTTTAATATCCTCTTTGTGATTTTAACAAATTTTGTGGGATTAAGTTTTAGATATCAAGACTATAAAACTATTCGTTTCTGTTCTCTTGACTTGTTGAGTGAATGAGTGAATAGATGCCTAGAAGTTCAACACCGTAGGTTTAGTTCTTACTGCCCCCCCCATGCATGATCATTGAATAAAGATGAAATTTATCAATTGTGTTTTCAATCTCAGACTTAAAGGAACATAACTTTGTTAAGAGGAATGCTATATTTCAGGGTGGAATAAAACCTAAAACCATGATGGGGCTGAAATTTAATACCATATATAAAAGCATTGTCATTTTGCTTTATTTTGAATATAGTGTGGCATCTACATGTAGGTATCATATGTTTGGCAGTTTAGTGAGAAAAGTAAAGTCAAGGCATGTTATGATGACATCCATATGCTTTCATTTCTGGCTGAGTTTCCGAGATGACACCTTTCCGTTGGCTGAGCATTTCTGGCAAAGATTGATTACTGGAGATGGTTGTAAAATGTATAATAACATTCTTTAACCTTTTTTAAGTCAGTGTGTCCTTGTGTAATCTGCAGATTTTGTTTTTTCTGCGTTTTATTTTTATGTGGTACTGAGTGCTTTAAAACTATGATCTTTCAGATTATAATTTAAAAACTTATTTGCCAACATTCAGTTAAAATTTATCCTTATTTATATCATACTAAGTTAGTTATATTAAATTTTCCAGTAGGAACACCTTTTAAAAGCTGCTAGCTTTCTCAGTGGGGATATAGTAAGGACTGAGGCGTAATTTCCTGTCACACTCCTGCTATTCCTGTTTAACAGGTGAGAACACCAGTGATGAATTCTGAAGCAAAAGTTTTGGTGCCTGGGATACCTGGTCATCATGCAGCTATCAAGCCTACTCCGCCACAAACTGAGAAAGTAGAGAGCAAGCGAAAATTGGGGGGAAACGAGGTAATGCAATCACTGACCATTTTTAAGTTTGAAACTTAAGATTACTTGGGAGATTCTAACAAACGTATTGGGTGGAGCCAAAGTTGAAACTTCGGAAACAACAGAGATTGTTGCTTTTACCCTCTGTCATCCCCGGTAGTATAGGTTCCGAAATTCCAGACTGTGTGACCTTTGTAAGACTTCCTTACAAAGTTAGTAAGTGGCTTATTTAAAAAGCCACAGTTAACGAGGGTGCTGTTCTGGCCATTTGTTAATAGCTGGACAATATAACGGAATAGACTAAGCCAGGACTTGCCATGATGATTTTCATTGGGTTTCGCATGTTGCTGAGTTCCAGTGATGCCTCTTCTCTTGGCTGTCTGAGCAGTCCTGGCTGGTATAGTGCTAACTGGTCTTTAAAGGTGACTGGCTTTATAATTTCTTAGAGTGCTTATAAATTTTACCTTTTCCCAACCCCCATGCCCACCTGTGGTTGCTGTACTTGTCCATGTACTTGTCTTCTTTTTCATCTGCCATTTACATGTGTCACTGTTGTCTAAGTAATCTAAAATTTCAACTATTTTATCATTAGAGAAAGATTGTTGTTTCTTTACCTGATTCTAAATGTCTTACTTTATTGGGTGGGGGTGTTGGGAATAACATTGCTGTTCATAAAAACTATTCCTCAATAATGTGATACCTGTATTTAAAAATAATGTGCCAACTTCCTTTAGCTTGGCCTAGATCCAGCCCCTTAACTTCCTGCTGCCTCTTTTTTTTCTTTCTTAAGTTTTTTTTTCTTAGGTGAAGATGACACAAACAGGAGGCTTGACCAAAGCATACTGCTGTTTTTGGTAGTTACAGAACATTATATTTTGAATTAGTTACCAAATGGCTGGCAGAACATGTAAAATTCATCTTTGAATTTTCATATAGAGTTGAGTTTTTGTAGAGCAAATTTTGTCATGTTTATTCACACTTAAATTTTAGATATTTTTTTTTTTTCCCTCCTTCCGCTTCTCCCCCACTTCTCCCCACTCCGGTTCAAGCCGTTGTTTCTCAGTCTAGTTGTGTAGGACACAGCTCCCTGGCCCATGCTGGTATTATGAGCCTTGCACCCCCTTCACTCCCCCACCCCCCGCTGAGGCAGTTGGTCACCGGTTGGCCACTCACGCTGGCCTCCGGCCGCTCCTGGCAGCACACGGTAGCCCACGGCAACACCCAGCAGCCCACGGCCGCTCACGCCGACCTCTGGCTGCTCACAGCAGCCCAGCTCCAGGGAGAGCGATTGTTCACAATCTTAGCTGTAGATGGCTCAGCTTCCTGGCCCATGTGGGATTGAACCTGTGACCTTGGTGTTAGGAGCATGGCGTGCCAACCACCTGAGTCACCGGGCCGGACCAAATTTTAGATATTTTCAAGGACACTTGCTTGTAGTATAGCATTTTTTAGAACATAAATCACCATTTGGAACTGACTAATAAAGAGAAAAATAGGAGGACTTTTTTTTTTAATTAAAATTTATTGGGGTGACAATGGTTAGTAAAATTACATAGGTTTCAAGTGTACAATTCTGTAATACATCATCTATATATCACATTGTGTGTTCACCACCCAAAGTCATTTCAGGAGGACATTTTATAAATTGGAAACGTAACTGCCTTTATGTTCTTTTGATAATATTTGTTTTCTGAGGTTGATAGCAAGGAATAGTTACAGAAGGGAAAGCTGTTGTGAAAATAGATTTTTTTCATGTGCTTTAGTAATCAGCTGCCAGATCTTTGCCTTTTTTTGAATTTTCATATAGAGGGATTTTTACTGATTGCATTTTCAAACCATGGTTTCTTGGGCAGTTTTTTTTTCTCACTAGAATCTGGAAACTTAGATTACAGATACTACACTTACTCCAACATTGACTTTATTGTAATGAGATTCTGTTGGAATGAGAAAGCATATTTGTATTTTTCAGGGTTGAGGTTTGAATCAATCAGTGCTTTTTGTCTCCTGAGACATAAGCACAAAGTAATTTGACAAAAGCTACTTGAGGCCTTGTCTGGTTTAACATTAACAGATCATTTCTCTTCTATAGCTTAGCATTGAAGAACGTCTGGGAACACTGGATATAGATTCAAAAAAAGAAAAGGATGACCTTCCACAGACAAATAGCTTCCCAGTTCTTCTTGCACAGGGTTTAGAAAGTAATGATTTCGAAATGCTAAATGTAAGTATTAACAGCAGTTTTTAAATGAATTAAGATGGTTAATTTTTCTTAGAAGTTGATGACATAGCACATTCACAGAGTGAATTGTCATACAATGTAGCCATTTTTAATTTAATGTTCTGTGAGTTTAGTCAAATATATATCATTTGGTGGCATTATACAGACAGTCACCAACCTACACAGGGATTGTATGGAATTATTTTGAACCTGGAATGCATTTTCTCATAGAAATTGTTCAGAATTGTTATTAGGTTTTTAGGCTTCAGTTCACAAAAGCCTTTATAAACATAGTGTACCCGAATTATAATACTCAGCATTCTAGATCACAATTTATATTTTTTTCTGTAGGAAAATGCGTTCCTGAGTTTTTACTCTGGATTCCAGAAACTTATTTCCCCCTGGCCGTGAGAGGGGGCGGTGAGGTGGAACCTTGACAATGGGTAGGAGGTTTGGGGGTGAAATTTAAGAGGGTTGGGGGTTATGTTGTGACGTATTTAGAGGTAAAAGTACTAGAAATTTGTATAAAGCAAGGCATTTATGATTTCTGTGTTTGTAAGTTGGTGACTGCTTGTATGAAGTTACTTAATTCAATCCACTTAAATTCCAGAATTTGACAGTTGTCTGTACAGAAAATTTAAGTGTAGAAAATTGGATTTAAGCACTGCCTGATTAGCTTAAAGCAATTTACATTTGCTAAGTGTGTGACACTCATTGCAGTGTTACAGTGACTTTAATATGTAACCTGTGAATTATGATTTATATTCTGATTTATATTTTGATCTAAATATTTGTGTCTAAGGTAATTTTGCAAAATGAGGGTAAATCAGCATGTCTAAAAACCTAAAATTACTTTTAAAATAGTTTGTGAGTGTATGTGTTTTGGAAGGTGGATTTTAGTTTAACATGGCATATACAGTTGGTTTTCAGTAAAGGTACTAAGTTGAGTCAATGGGGAGAGTAAAGTCTTTTTAACAACTGGTGCTGAGGCAATTGAATATCCATATAGAAAAAAAATGCATCTCAACTCTTACCTCATACCTTGTACAAAAGTCAGCACAAAATAGGTCATAGACATAAATGTGAAACCAAAACCTACAAAACTTCTAGAAGAAAACAGGAGAAAATCTATGCTCACTTGTGGAGAAAGACTTCTTAGATGTATCACAAAAAGCATGAAATGCTTAAGGAAAAATTGGTCATTTGGACTTAATGGAAATGAAAAACTTTTGCTCCTGAAATGACACCTTTTTTTAAAGAAGGATAAGTACTTTTTAGTTTTTTAAAATTGTAGATGACATATAATAGTACATTAGTTTCAGGTGTAAAACAGTGATTCAATATTTATATACCTTATGAAATGATTACAATAAGTATATAGTAACCATCTATCACGGTGCATAGTTATCACAATATTATTGACTACATGCCCTATGCTGAACATTACATCCCTGTGACTTATTTTGTAACTGGAAGTTTGTACTTAATCCCATCCCCCTTTCTTCCCATCCCCCTCGTCCCCTCCTCTCTGGCAACCATCAGTTTGTTCTCTGTATCTATGAGTTTGTTTCTCTCCATTTGTTATGATTTTTAGATTCCACATATAAGTGAAACCATACGGTATTTGTCTTCGTCTGACTTAATTTCGCCTGGAGTATAACCCTCTAGGTCCCATCCATGTTGTTGCAAATGGCAAGACTTCGTTTTCTTTTTTTAATGGCTGAGGAATAATCCATTATATATATATATATGTATATACCACATTTTTTTATCTTTTTTTAATTTAAAATATTAAATTTTAAATTACAGTTGACATTCAGTATTATTCTATATTAGTTTTAGGAGTGTAGCATAGTGGTTAGACCTTTACAAAGTGATCCTCCCATCAGTTTAGGACCCAGCTGGCACGATACATAGTTATTTTGAAATGACACTTCAAAGAGAATGAAAAGGGAAAGCCCCAGGCTGGGAAAAAATACTTACAACTCATATATCAGACAAAGGATATTCAGAATATATAAGGAACTCTTAATGAGACTCAACTCATACAAAAAACAATTGGTAAAGGTGTGAACAGATAACTTGACAAAAGACTTCAAATGGCCAATAAGTGCCATTTGTATAAAGGTATTATACATCATCAGTCATCACAAAGGCAAATTAAAATCACAGTGAGATAACAATAGGGACTCATTATAGAAAAAGTACCCTGTGCTGGGGAAGACGTGGAGCAGTTGGAACTCTTCTGTCTTTTTGGTGGCAATGTAGAATGGTCCAACTACTTGGGGAAACAGTTTGGCAATTTCTTAAAAGTTAAGGTTACATCTGCTATAACATTCACCCATTCTACTTCCAGGTATTTACCAAGAGACTCAAAGATACATGTTCATACAAAGACTTATATGCGAATGGTCACAACAACTTCATTTGTAATAGCCCCAAACTGGAAAGAACCCATATGTCCCTTCACATATAAATGGGTAAACAAATTGTTTAGTTAGCAATATATTAGGAGTATATTACTGATACATCAACATGGATGAATGTCACACTTGGGGTGTGAGAAAGAAGCCGGACAACGAAAGAGTACATATTGTATGATTCCATTTATATAGTAATTCTAGAAAATACAGACCAATAGATAGTTCAGTGGTTGCCTAGGGGTGGGGGTGGGAGGAGGGATGGAATGTAAAGGGCCCCAAGGAGCCTTGAGGGTGATAGAGTGTTTGTCATTGTGTTTGTTTTGTGTGTATATGTTCATACACATCAAACTGATCAAATAGTACTCTTTAAGTGTGCACTGTTTTTAATGCTTCAGTTATAATGCAGTAAAATTGTAAAAGAAGAACCCTGTCTTCAGAATCATCTTGCTAGTTGTGGCTGTGGTTTATAGGGTTGTTTCTTTAAATGTATTCTTGGCAGAAGTTAATAATGCTAACTTCTCTATCACTTTGCTTGGTTTGGAATAACTTTTTATTTGCCCATTTTAAATTTGAAAAATTATTTTCATAGAGCCTCTGTCTTTAGTGGGCAAAAGAATTATTTGAGAGATCGTGAAAAATTCTTAAGCATTTGGAATAACTTAAATAGCTAGGCCATAGATACTCTTATTTGCCTGTGACAGTTCTGGTTTACACCTCTTATCATGGTGTAATTATTAATAGTACCTCCTTTCATTCTTAGAAGTGTCCTGGTTTGGACAACAAATTATATGACCCCTTCATACTTAGAACACTAGAGGATTTCACAAACTGGCATTTCTACATTGTTTCTTAACCAAGCTTTTGGTATAAATGATGTGGGGCAACAACTTCAAGGTGTATTTTTTGACCTGAAGTAACTACTACCCTACTTGGCCATTTAAGGCAGTGAAACCTTGTGGTGTGAACATCCCATGAAAACAGGACCTTAACAAGAGCATGTCGTAGCTGAAAAAGCAATTTGTAGACTAGTTCAGACAGAATGTTCCCTGTGACTGTACATCATTGGAACTTAGTGATAACTGCTGTTTATAATAAAGAGGTGACTTCAGGAATGTTTAGTGTTGTCAAGCACTTGCTGAATTATTGTTAAAGTTCTAATCAACATTTTGCTTTGAATATTGTATTCTGATTATTTGAAAATAAAAATATTAGGTTAAGTGAGACTATTAAATCAGGACAGTCTATCCCTCAGTTCTCTAGTGATTGTGTATAAAAAGTTTTATTTCTTTTGCATAAGGAACCATGTGATTATGCCAGTGATAGTTTTTAAATAGCACTTGAATTTAGAAAGTCTTGGTGTAAAGATACTTCTGCAGGCAAATCAAATCCATAGAGAATTCTGAAAGGGTGTGTTAGGACTGTTAAAATAGGTTGAAAACTAACTTTCTGTATCTCGTCCTTTTACGGTACTTGTGCTGTTCACATACTGAGCATGACCTTGATAGCAGCAACAAGCACCGCAACACAGCATGCAGCGGCTAGTACGGAAGTTAAATAGAAGGAATAACTATTTAAAAGTATTCAAGAGGAAGGGAGATCAGGATTTGAGACAGGAAAGGACTCTTACTCCCACCCCCTCTCTTCTATAGGAAGCGTCTGGGGTGTGGAGTAGTTGAAAAACCTGCAGGATGCAATTAGGAGTAATCTGCTCTCTTTTGCCTCCTTTTCTGTACCTTGGGGTGGGGACTGGGCTTCTCCAGTTGATGCTCCCTGTTGACTCAGCACTCATGTGATCTTTTGATTGGCTTAAATTTTTTTGAAAAAAAAATTGACAATTTTAAGAGGTTTGTTGCTTTCTAAGTGTGATTTTAATATGTTTTTGCTCACTGTTATGTGTATACATTTCTAATTTCATAAAATGAAGGTTTTTGAATTACTCTAAAGTGGTGTATATCTGTACTTAAATGTCCAGAGGTATTCTTTTCTGTTTTATATAAAAACATTTACTTTCTAAAAGTTTAAAATTTGTGGAGAAGAAACCTGTTTATTGGAATAGATGTGCTGATATATGTCTGATAGCCATAAGTCATAATAGAACATTCTCCATTCGGTCCCCCACCCTTTATTTGCTAAAATTCAGTTGGTAGTTTGTTGGTTGGTTTTTAAAATCATTTTTGCTGACAGTTTTTCCTGTGGTGTCCTTAGCTTCAGAGTTTGCTTATCTTCATATTTCTTTTATTTTCTCACAGAAAGTGCTTCAGACTAGGAATTTAAACCTCATTAAGAGGACTGTGTTAAGGATGCCCCTGCATGCTGTGATTCCGTTGTTGCAAGAGGTAACTGAGTGCTCGGTTCATTCCAAGGTTCCTGTGCTAGGAGTGTAAGACTGAATCCAGTATCTAGAGAAATGCATTTGCAGTATGGAAGCAAGCAGGGTATTCACAGTGGATACTAGATAATACGTCTACTCAAACAATACTTGTCTAACCTAGATTTTTCTCTCTGTATTTTTTATTGAGATATACTTCACATGTCATAAAATTCACCCTTCTAAAGTACACAGTTAATTGTTTTCTAGTGTATTCACTGGTTCTCCAATTGTCACACCAAAAAGAAATCCTGTCCGTATTGGTCATTCCCCATTCTCCTTTATCCTCAGTTTCTGGCAACTTCAAATGTATTTTCTGTCCCTGTGGACTTGCCTATTCTGAACATTCATTCATATAAATCCTAGGCTAGATTTTTATCAGATAATTACCCTCATTGTGGGAATGTATTTCTAGATTCTGTTATATTGGTTGAACATTTAGGAATTAGGAAATTTAAGAATAATGATTTCCTAAAACAGTCATTATTTTCCTTTGTTGGTGTGTGTGTGTGTGTGTGTGTGTGTGAGAGAGAGAGAGAGAGAGAGAGAGAGAGAGAGAGAGAGAGAGAGAGAGAGAGAGAGAGAGAGAGAGAGAGAGATGGCAACTGATGGAAATTGGCTGCCTCTGAAGTATTGTTGCTAATACTGGTTTTCTCCCCCATAGCTTACAAAGAGATTGCAAGGACATCCTAATAGGTAAGATGTTCAGGTGACTTAAATTGCTTTGATTTATAAATATTTTAGAGGTGATTGTTAAAAATAGCAGTGCCTGACAGCATGAAATTACATGGTAGGTGGCCCCAAATTCTGACTAATAAACTAATCTTTGTCGAATATTACTCTCCTGACTTATTTTAAGTTGAAAGGCTCTTTATTCCTGAGATTTTAGGATAGTTTTTTTTTTCCTTTTGGAAAATTCCTGTGTAGGTTTTTTAGCTTTATTATCAGGTCATTGAATAAGTTAGTCTAATTTAATGGTTTGGTCCTAATCGTGGTACGTAACATTGCCGTTTGGAGGACCTGCCCTACAGCTGGTAGCTAAGGCCCAGGAAGGGATCTGTTACAAAAGACTGAATATTGTGGGTCTTGTTTTGTTCATTTGATGATTGAGTATTTAAATAGGAAGTTGATATTTCAAAGATTCTAAGCTTGTAGCATAGTATTTTCAGTATAGTATTGTCAGTATCTACACATGCAGTGTTACTTTTCTAAGTTATTTCCTGGTCGGCTTCATTAGCCTTTGGAGCTCACAAAGGAAAGCTGAAGGGCTCATTAATCAGGCCCGGCTTGTACATTTTTGGTCTATATTTGTCTTTTAATGTTTGTGTGGAAATCTTTTGCTATTTGTACCTGATGATGAATAAATGATGGGCTCAAATATTATGAACATAAAATGCAAAGTCAGTTGAGCCCAGTTCAGTGCCCTCACAACAGTTAATTATAAAGCAGAGCATGAATTTTATTCTGGCATTCAGTTGTTTTAGAGGAAAGGACGTTTGTTCTGTTTTCCAATCCATCCTATTTCCCCAAGAAATAAGTATACCACACAGATCTGATGTAGACTCAGTGAAAGAATGAAAGGACTGTCAGCTTCACAGTGATTTATTGTAGTCATTTTCTCAGAGCATAATTTATAGATCTGCACTTTGCCTGAGTTTTGCTAATTTTATAACACAGTTGAATTTAATTTTGAAAAGTTGACATTAGTTTACTTGGATTTTTCCCCCCTTTTTTTCAGTGCTGTTTTAATGGTTCAGTGGCTAAAATGTGTGCTAACAGTCCATGCATCATACCTATCCACAGTAAGTCTTGCGTTCTGCTACAGTTGCCGAATAATTTGGCTTTGATAAGTATTATAAACTGGTGGCTTAACAAAACCATCCTCTCTCTATCTGTCCTTCAACCATCAGCTGCTGCTTTTAGAGACTTTTGTTTTTCACCAGGTGTAGTGTCATAATGTCACTGTTGTTGCCTTTTATAAATTGATCTTTTTGTCCCCTGGACAAATGTGTTACTTTAAAAGTAACATATGTTCCATAGAGAACTTGGAGAAAAGTTATATGTTGTCATATTAGCCTTCAGATGTTTCTCTATATGCATCACCTGTTCAGCAAGATTATCTTTACATTGTATGTCTCTCTCTCCTTCCCTCTTAAAAACTTAGCAGATTTTTAAAGTTTGTATATATGCTAACGTGTCTACCCTACCTTGTTCCAGGAGGATAAAAGGTAGTTTATGATTAAAATGACATACATTAAACATTGAACATGTGACGTTCTGCGGGGGCTGCTCTCAGCTCTTGGTTATCTATGCAAGCGGAAGAGAGGGAGCATAAAGTCTTAGAGAACACCAGAAAAAAACAATGTTATATGTCACAATATGAGTTGGGTTCTTTGCCATATCATTAGATTAGCTATATTTTAAGGTAGAAAAAATTTTCTTTTACTTGATTATCTAGCATCTTATAATAGGTTTTCTTAAAAGGGTATAGTGGATAGTTTAGAAAAATTTGTAATTGATCTTTAAAACTATGGCTGTTCCTCTCTTAATACAGCTCTTCTTGTCTGGTCACTGCCCTTGTTCTCTATCGCAGGCTCCTTCTGCCCTCAGTAGTTTGAAATAGGGAGAAGTATTGGATAAGCTGCTTTGAGGTCAGCAGTTTGTTTTTTGTGTGTCCGTGGAGAACTCTGCCAGGATGTTAGAATGGGGGGAGACGAGAAACAGCAAAAATGGATATTGGGTTTCTCAGCCGGTAGGAATCTTGGGGGATGAATTGCGGGCAGAAATGACTAGGCTGGCTGCGTAGTATGGTGATGGGCAGGGAAAGATCACTGGAGGCATCAGGTCTTGGGACTCTGGCTGGTAAACAGGACAGCACTCATTTTGTGACCTAAGTTACTTGCTTAGAAGTGAAAAGAGCCCTGGGATTCCTTGTAGTGAAAGCCCTTCTGGAATCATCCCCTAAGGTGTAACTGCGGAGTAGTGGTTGTGTAATGTTAAAGGTCATAGCAAAACAGACAGGACATTTGCTATAGGGAGGACTGACAGCCCACAGTTCTTTCTCCTCAGAAAACAGTCTGTTTCCTTCCACCCTTCCTTTATTTCTCTTTTCATAACCAGATAACTTGAAGTACCTTTTCTAAGCCAAGGACTATGCTAGGTTTGGAGGCTTTGGTAATGTACAAGACACTGACCCCATCTTCCTGAAACTTATAGGCTGAATAGGGACAAATAGAAAAGCGAGATGATGGCAATTGAAATGCAACCACATTAAACTTTTGTTTTATTCATTTTTGTGCCTATTTACTTTTAACATTTTTAACATTTGAATGAAACATATGCTAATGTGTCAGAGATAGGAGGGTGAGTAAGACTAAGGGCAAAGAGGGGTCCCTTTTTCTGTAGCTCTGGGGGGACAAATAAAAGAATTGACTGCTTTAAGCATGATTTAGAGGATTATGTAACGGCTTGTTTGAAATGCTGTGTTGTCAGCTTTGTACTCTGTCCTGCTGGTCTCTGAAAGTTTGTGAAAAGCTTCTTCTAGGTTGCTGGGGCCTTATGGATGAGGTAGGTAATGTAATACCAGCAGAGAGTAAATTTCAAAGGAAAGCCCCCTTTAACCCAGGGACATTTATTTGGGGAGGTATTTTTTATTTAGTGTGTTCTTTATATTGACCATCTCATGAAACAATGTGATCAGTACAAAGAAGTCTCACCCTGCACTTTGTCCTACCTTGCAGTTTCTTCTTTTGATCTCGTATCATTATTTTTTTGAATGTATTACGTTTTGCTGTTAGGACATTAAAGGCCTCTGAAAGTTGGAGACGTTGGTAGGCTATGTCATAAGCAGCCGCTGCCACTGGAGATGGCTAGCAGATGCTTGTAGTACAGTGGCCAAACACTCAGCATGCTATCGTATGTTTGTTACCTATGTTGTCATAATAGTATCAAACGACCTTTTTTTTTTTTTGAACTTAGTTACCTGACCTGGTACCCCAGCTGGGGACACTATACCAGTTAATGGAAAGCAGAGTAAAAACTTTTCAGAAACTCTCCCACCTTCATGGAAAGCTTATCCTTCTAATCACACAAGTAAGTAAATCAAATTGTTTTGTGCTAAAACTTCTGGATGTGACAGGAGTGGAGAAAGGGATACAGATCATTTACCTGAACATTGAAAGCTCCCTTTTGCAGTAAGAAATTGGTAAATCAGGATCCAGTCTTTAACTTGGAAATGTTATGTTATTTGACAGGAAGTAAACTTAGTTGTGCCTATTTCAACTTTTACTGAAAGGTTCTCATTATTACATTTCAGTTGTTAATAGACTTAGGGTGGTTGTGGTATTATGAACAAAAAGTTACAGGATATGTATGTAGTTAAAAAATTTTGTCACAGGAAGAAATTCTGGTTGCCTTAAAAGGTTTATCAGCTTTTACAGAGTAATTCTTTCCTTCTTGTGTTTGTTCAGTTTGTTTTTTCCCCTGTATTTGATCTGCGTCATATTGAGGTCGTCATACAATGGTTGAGGATGAGTTTACTGGTGGGGAAGGTTGGGTGTGGCAGTGGTTGGTGATACTCGAGATAAACTTGCATTCTACTTCATGGTAGCACTTTATGATCTTTCAGGTTACAGCATCAGAAAAAACAAAGGGAATGACTTGCCCTGAACAGAAGGCAAAATTGGTGTATGAAGAAGGTAAAAGCTTGGGGGTAGGGTATAAGCTAGAGTTGGAACATTAAATTTTTCACATGGACTCGACTGTTAAAAACATCGATGTGAATAAGATCATGTTTTGGCACACTTTCTCTAAGAAAATGGGCAAGCCTGTGGCAAAAATGTGGTCAGGTAAGAAAAGGGAAGGCACAAATACAGTAACAGTAACAAAAAAGGACGTTAGGTATGGAAGAGATTTAAATGGAAGAACACTGAACGAACTTTATGTCAATATATTGAAAAACCTAGATGATACAGGTAACTTAGGAAACATCAGTGACGAAAATTGACTTAAAAATAATAGAAACATTTAATGAGCCAATAGCTTTAAAAATTATTTAATCAGAACTTTCCTTCACAAGATTCCAGATACAGAGGTTTTGTAAGTGAATTCTATCAGTCTTTCAAGGAACAAGTTGGTTTTGCCATATACAAACAATTTAGTCATTTTATGAGTCAAAACCAGACAAGGGTAGTCAAGAAAATACATATAGGCCATCCTCAAATATCCTAAGTAGCAAATTGATTATAGAAATGCTTAAGTAAAAGAATGTCATTACCAAGTAGAATTTAAAGATTGTAAGGCGATTTAGCATTAAGAACTCTATTAATGTCACCATATTAACAGATTGACGGGGAACACTGTATATTATTTTAATAGGTAAAGAAAAAGAATTCAATAAAATTGAATGTATCTCATTATTAGATAATCTAAGCAACCTAGGAATTTAAGGGAATTTCCTTAATCTACATCAAAAATAAAGTTCAGACGCATTCTCATAAAGTCAGGAACAAGATAATAATGTACCTTTTATTGCTTTTGGATATCCTGCCCAGTACTATATGAAAGAAACAAATTCTTGAACTTTGAACCTTGCAGTTATCCTCCTCCACATAGAAAATACAGCAGAATCTAGCCCCACGGTTATTAATGACAATACGTAAATAAGTTTACTGAATACCAAGATCAGCAAAAAGGACTTGGTAGCATTATGTCCCAATAATGTACTGTATGTCCATTAATGTATATCTCAGTCAGAAAATGTGTTAGGAAAAAGATCTTACTCATAGCAATCAAACCATGAAGTACTTAGAAATACATCTAAAAAGTGAAACAAAACCTTTATAAGTTATTAAACATAATTGAGAGACATAAAAGCATACCTTAATTAGACTTTTTATGACGTTTCCCCCCAGTTTTATTGACATATAATTGACATACAAGATTATATTCATTTTAGGTGTACAACAGTGATTCAGTATATGTATGTACTGTGAAGTGATCACAATATAGTTATAATTTTAGTTAATGTTCATCACCACACATAGTTACAGTTTTTTTCTTGTGATGAGAGCTTTTAAAATCTACTGTCTTAGCAACTTTCAAGTGTACAATACAGTATCGCTAGCTATGGTCCCATGCTGTACATTACATACGCAGGACTTATTTATAATTGGAAGCTTGTACCTTTTGACTTTCAGCCATGCTGCGGTGAGCATGGGATCTCTTGAAGATCCTGATTTTTGTTTTGTTCAGTAAATGCCCAGAAGTGGAATTGGTGGATCACTATTTAATTTCTTGAGGAACCTCCAGACTGTTTTCCACCGTGGCTGCACCCAGTTACATTCCCATCCAGTGTCAAGTGTTCCCTTTTCTCCACAGGCTTTGTTTTTCTAAGATGGTCTTTTGTTTGGGTTTTGGTACTTTGTGCTGTTCAATGAGATCTTGATGGAAAATATAATACATGTGCTTTTATGCAGATAAGAATATTAATGTTGCTTTCTTAGATGAATGATAGTGGAATATAATATTTATGAAAGTATATGTAGGAATCTGATTCTGTTTAGTTTTCAGGGCTGTGCCCTCTTCTTTAATCACAAAACTAAGGCTGGGTTTTCTTCCTCCTTACAGAATCTTCTGAAGAGGAATCTGACGATGAAATAGATAAGGATTCTGATGTGAGTAGTTGGTTTGCGGGTACATGAACCTGCTTTTATAACTTTTGTACTCTGTATTAACAAGACCTTCACCAATGCTTTCCTTGCTTAATATTTCTCCCAGGATAATTGGGATGAAGATGAGGAAGAGGAAGAAAGTGAAAAAGATGAGGATATTGATGAAGAGAATGAAGAGGAAGTTGAGGATACAGAAGAAAAAGATGACGAAAATGGTGAGGACAGAGATGTGGCAAGTGAAAAAGAATTAAATGGAGATTCTGATTTAGATCCTGAAAATGAAAGTGAAGAAGAATGAAGACGGAAGAACAAGCCAGTCGAACTGTATAAACTCTTGCTCACCTTTCCCAATGCTGCCGAGTTCTCCTGAGGAGGGTTGTCTCTGTGACAGGATGCCAAGGACCGCCGCACATTTCCAAATTCCTGACGGTGGCTCCCATGCCACCTCGCTGTCCTGAGCACCCCAGCCTCAACTGTGTAAATAAGAGTGTTTCATTCAAATGTTAATAAACTTTACACAGTAAATAGACACATTTTCTGCAATGTACTGACATGAGTGTCCAATATATGGTATATTTTTATACTATAATACCCTAATATGATTGGTTATACCAAGAATTGACATTGTGGAAATAAAAACATTTCCCAGGTAGGGATTCAAGAACTGGACTTTTGTGAAGGAGTCAGCTCTTATCTCAGGTTGGTATCTTTCATCAAATCCAGATATGAAGCAGCACTAGTGAAAAAATTTTAATTTGGTTCATTTTCATAAAATATGAAGAGATAACTAAAAATGAGTTAAATAATTGTAATTAAAAAATAAAATCACCAGTGTCCCTAGTTTGTCTGTTAACTGTGGTAATCTGATTTGAGTCAGATTGAAAATTTGGAGTGCTTCCCTAAGACAACCACTTATTTTTTAAGCTGTCGTGAAATATTTTTTAAAAACCCAAAAAATTATGGTAATTACAAAAACCTCAAGTTAGCCATATTGACTTCTTCTTGGCTGCAAGTTACCTGTAAAGAATCATCAGTGTATAGATTTAGATGTGCTCATTACCTGCAACTTTTTAAAAAATTCAGTTAAATAGCTGCTTTTGAAGAGGTTTTCATTTTTATTTAAATAACTAATGGATCAAAGAACAATTGTTTATTTTTTTCTCTTTGGTTTTTAGATATTAATGATAACCTTGTTGGAGTTTTTTCCCAAAGAAAATATTTTTATAATTCAGTAATTTAATGTTTTCCTTCCTTTTCATTACCCACTCTTGGCAGTGTTAGGGTATCTGTTTACCTTTAAAATAATAAATCTGACTCAAGATTTTTTTATGTATGTATAAATACGTATTTTGGTGTGCTACAAAAGCCTTTTCAAATTACCAGTAATTTTCTTTTAAAGAACAGCCAGTATTTGTTTAGTGCTCTCTAGGGAACATGCAAATGGAATCTCTAAGGATGGGCTGGGGAGATGGGTTTATTTTTCCCACCTGTGAATTTATAAAACACAAAACCATTATCTCTGAGGGACGGCTTTTTAACATCAGTGGCAGAACAAATTTCTGTGCTCAACTAATAGAGCTGGAGCCATAGAAGCATCTTGGTAAAGTAAGTCTGAGCCCGCTACTGTTCTAATGTACAGTTATATTTGTCTATAAATGAAGCTGTTTATGGGAATTTAATACCATGGTCTTTGTAAAGTGAATAAATATTCATCTTTACCCAGTGCTTGTCTCGTGGTATATGTAAAGAAACAGCCACGTGTTTGGGCTGGTGGTGTGAAGGTTTTAGAAAAGCAGGCTTACTCCACTGGCATTAATAGGTAAGTGCTTCAAGTCTTGTTGGATGACCTAGAATGTGGAATGAAGTGCAAGAACCAAGAACTCGGTCGTTATCTAGTGGTTGTTTCGTGATGCAGCCCCACCTGGCTGGGCTGCGCTGCTACAGCCCAAGGCTGCAGTGACATCGGGAAGATGCCTGTGCTTTTGTACCCCCGTTTTGTGGTCTGAGTCATTCCCCATGCACCTGACTGACCACCTGAAGAAATAAAGGACGACAGCTGTGTAGCAATGGCTTACTAATTATGTTTTGGTTCAGACAAATCCAGAGTTAAGTTAGGTTTGTTACAAAGAGGATTTTCTAGTTTCAGGATTCTTCACTGTGTTGGTCTAATCCTACTCTAGACGACCAAGTTGTGTGTGTGGTGGTGTCTTTTGTGAGATTAATTTTTCTTCCCAACTTTTTATTTTGAAAAATTAACTGTCCATAATCAAATCAAGGCTCACACTGTATTTGGTTGTCCTGCTGCTCTGTTAATGCAAAGTATTCCTCTGCGTGTGTCATGAGTTTGATATTTATATGAGTCAACATAAATTAAGCTGTGTCGCAGAATGTCGTATAATCTGGATTTGTCTGATTGTTTACTTATTTAGATTCTGGTTTAAATGTTTTTGGCAAGAATATTAAATAGGTGGTAATATTTGAGGTTAATTTGTAAAAATAAATTCTATCGGGGCTAGACAAGTAGTATATTTGTATGTTTTGGTTTAAGTAGGTGGTCAAAGCTTTAGGTTTGGGATTTTTGAAGCCTTAGTGCAGAGGAGTGTTTGAGCGTCAGAAATGGGATCTTCTTGGTAGTGAGAATATTGGGTACATTGATGGCATATGTAAGGCTCTTACGATTCTTGTGGAAGTTACTATACATTCGTTTAACAGATATTTTTTAATTGCCTAGTCTGTGCCAGGGATTGATTGCTTGGTATACATCACAATAACAGCAAAACAACCCCCCCAAAACAAAACGACAACAAAAAAACATGCCCTGAGGAGCTGACATTCTACCAGAAAGACACAGGCAGTAAACAAGGTGCTTGCTGTACTAGAATACATTTTCATGTATATGTGGGTCATTTTTAATATGAACACAGTTCAGAGAAGAACAGGGCGATCATAAATTGCACTTCAGGAGGTGAGGGATATCAAATGAAAAGTCTAAAAGTTGAAAATCACTTTAAAAGTTGCCTAGAATATTCTTTCTGGGTAATAATGGCTCAAAGTGGGAGGAAATACTATACTTTTTGGATGCTCAAGTTCAAAGGATTTCCTAACGGAAGTAGGTATGAGAGCATTTTGTTACGGGCTTGCCCTTGGCCCTGTTGTAGTTGAACTTGCTCCAGTTGGAAACGGGAAGGGGTGTGGTGCCCGGCAGTATACTCACTGAAGTCAGAGAACTTCGCTGGCCTGTGTGGTCAAGACGTTCCAAAACTGGGCCAGTTTCCCAGGTTCAGGAACTTAATTTTGTCCTTGTCCCTAGAGCTGATGCAATTTCAGAGAGTGGCGTCATTAACCAGGCTTCCAAGAGAAGTTGGTATTTAAATGGTGCATTTATCTGTAGTGAGAAGTACACCTCCCAAGTGGAGTGCTCGTATTGGGTGGTGACATGTCTTCTTGCTGCACAGGAAAGTCACACAGTAAACCAGTTTTACAATTGGAAGGTGGTCTTTGCACCGGAATGTGGAATCGGGATGAGAAATGAATTGGATGGTCTTAGGTGGTAGTGGACAGTGTAGGGTGTACTCAAGGGGGTGGAATTCTTGGCTTCTCCGCATGGGGCTGGTAGTCCTCGCTTCATATTAGCCCATATCCTTGGAACAGGACAGTTACAGTGGTTGGGATGTCTGTTTTGGGGCTCATCGGGCACCCGCTTAGGACTGCTGGGTAGGGTGTGTTCTGATTCAGGGGCAGCTGCTCCTGACCGTGGCTACTGCCACACTAGTTCCACTTAAGAGACAAACATGCTATTTCAGCCACACTTTGACCTTGTTAATTGTTCTCGACCTGGTAAAGCCTGTCCCTCCTTTTCTGAATTGCAAAATAGGTATAAAATATGCATTTTAACCATTTTTAAGTGGCATTAAGTACATATCGTGGTTGTGCAACTGGCAAAGTCTCATTTTTTTTTCATTTTTTAAAGTGTGTTTTTCCAGGACCCATCAGCTCCAAGTCAAGTAGTTTCAATCTAGTTGTGGAGGGTGCAGCTCACAGTGGCCCAGGTGGGGATCGAAACAGCAACCTTTTTACTAAGAGCACCGAGCTCTAACGGGCTGCCTCCCCCCTCTTTCCCCCGAGGTCCAGTAAGTGAGAGGGCAAACATGAATGCATTTGGTCTTGTGGGGACCAAATTTCAGGCCAGTGGCTCCAGTTCTGGGTGCACACTGCAGCATGGCAATGATAAATCTATTTAATTTCTTTGTTGGGTCTGTAACAAAGAATAAGGGTAATGCTGTCTGTCACAAGGATACTGTAAGAATCAAGTTCCACAGTGTCCTCGGGACACTGAACACCAAAGCACAGCACCAGGCAAAGAGACTTAAGAACCATTAATTGTTAGACATTTTTCAATATGGGAGGGAGGGTGGGGCACAAGTTCTAAGGGAAACTCCTTTTTGTCTCTGGCACGTTTAAGACATTCAGACAGAGCCTTATGGGTAAACACCGTCCTCCTTTTCCTCAGGTAAAAAAGAGAATCTTTTCCTTTGGTGTATTTTTTAAATCTATTGTTTAAAAAGTAAAGATGTTCATTCAGTAAGTTTTGGAAAATATCAAAAAGCATAAAGGAATGTAAAATATTAACAGATCACTGTTTATAATATTTTGGTGTATCTCCTTTTAGTCTTTTTCATGAGTGCACACACATTTTTCTTAGGAAATTGGAATCATAATGTGTATTTCTTCCTTTGTCACATAATACATAGTTACCTATCCTTTGAAATAATGGTGCTTGTGGTTCCTAGTATTCTACCCATGTTATACTTTAACTAAACATTCTCCCAATTATGGTTTGTCATAAGGAATGCTACTTTTATTTCTTTAAATGTATGCTTATGAGATAGTCCTAGGAGTAGTGTTACTTCATAAAATACGTGAATATTCTCAGACGAAAGACATTTGTCAAAACCCTTTTCCAGAGTTTATGTCACTTTTAAGCCCCACAAGTTGTGTTTATGTTTCCATTTCATCATGAACCTCAGTTCACCTGCTTTTTTCATTGCCACTTGTATTTCTTTAGAGTATTGTGGGGGTTTAGGGCCCTGTCTGTGCTTGAAGGTATTGTCTTATTCACCTGCGAAGGCTTTGCATTCGGTTGGTGCAAAAATAATTGCGATTTAAAAGGTTAAAAATAATTGCAAAAACCGCAACTACTTTTGCACCAACCTAATATGTACGTGTTTCTCCGAAAATAAGACTAGGTCTTATATTAATTTTTGCTCCAAAAGACGCATTAGGGCTTATGTTCAGGGGATGTCTTCCTGAAAAATCATGCCAGGGCTTATTTTCCGGTTAGGTCTTATTTTCGGGAAAACACGGTATTAAAGTTATTCATTCCTTGGCAAACGAGCTGCAAATATTTCCCCCAATTTGTCTTCTCATTTTTTTTCACAATACTATTTTCCTTTATAGTTTTCTTATTTTTAAGCTTAAAACACTTCCCCCTAGGAAGATATATCTTGTATTTTGTTCTAGTTTTATATCTTTATTTTTTTTTAACTTTTACCTCTCTAGTAACTGGTTGTGATTTATCACTGCATTGATTGTGAAATAAAGTGGGTTGCAACCGCCATTTTTCAAAGTAGAAAAGGTAATTAATATGGAAAACATCAGTGCATTGCCTGTAGTTAAGGATAATTGTTTTAGAGGAGGATGTATATTCTAGGTTACATGGTGTAAGCTTGTTTCTGTGGGTAAGACATTGAAAGCTGCTGCTCTAATGCATGTGGATTTTTTTTCAGTGACCAGTGAGCTGAAACTCTAACTTAGGGTTTCCCCCCATATAGTTTTTAGTTTTGTCCACACTGTTGAATACTGTTTGCTATGCACTGAATTTGTGTGACACCGCCGCCCCAAATTCATATGTCAAAACCTTAGTCCCCAAGGTGATGGTATTTGGAGGTGGGGCCTTTGGGAGGTAATTGAGAGTGGAGCCCTCACGGTGGGATTAGTGCTGTGATAAGAAGGGATGCGAGAGCTTGGTTCCTCTCTCTGCCCTGCAGTGTGAGGGTACCAGGAGAAGACGGCCATCTGCAAACCAGGAAGCAGGTTCTCACCAGGGACCAGTCTACCAGCACCTTGATCTTGGACTTACCGTCTCCAGAACTGTGAGGAATAAATGTTTGTTGTCTAAGCCACCCTGTCTGGTAATTGGTTAGAGCAGCCCGAAAGGACAACGGCACCCCCCCCCCCCCCCCATAGACGTGGGTACATGGATGCTTTGTTACATGGTGGCCTCTCTTCAGTGCTCTGCAGTCTGCTCTATCGGTCTCTTCTTGTGCCAGTGCAACATTAGTTTGAGCTATTGTAGCTTTCTAATTCATTTTTATTGTTGGTATCTTTATATCTCTCTGACAGATTTTCCTAAATACTTTTTGTTTTTTTAGTCCTATTGTTAAGTAAAGATTCCTTGGTTGTAAGAAACAAAAACTTAGTAGAAGCAGTGTAAGTGAAACAAATATATTACAATTTTGAAGAACCTCAATACACAGGAAGAGAGCTGGGCCTCAGGGACTGCAGGCAGGAGGGGTGAAGAACTCTTAGGGCTTTCGTGTGGTCCCCTATCTGCTGTCTTCTGCTGCCTCACAATTCTCTCTGCCTGTGTTTTGGCTGCCTCATCTTCTAGAATCCAGTCACTCGCTGATTCGAAGAAAGGGGGTATCCTCTGCCTTTCCAGATCCACTCTCCACCTTTCTCCGTTTGCTCTGTGCCCTAGGATGTTGAGTTTTACAAACTCAGCCCAGCTCCCTTGCCTGGCTTCTGGTTGGGATCAGCCGATGGGCGGGGCGGGGGAGGGATGGCGGGGCGGGGGAGGGATGGCGGGGGGTGGGGGGGGGGTGGGGGGGATGGGGGCGGTGGTCTTGGCAAGAGACTAGAGGGTGGGAGGTGAGGTCAGAGTATTTATTGCCCTGGTGAGCTGTTTGCTGGGTTTGGCAGGAGCTGTGTGTTTCTCCACCTGTTCCTTAACTCTAGCAGGAGTCCAGTAACAATCCTACCCCCCTGCCCCTCCCCTGTCATCCCACCCTACTTTTTCTCTTTTGTGGCTCCAGTTTAAAATTTGCTTTCTATTCTTGCCTGCCCCAGAACGCCTTCCCCTCCCTTCCCCTGCTGGTTTCCTGAGCTCTACCCATACCTAGTCTATGAAAGTCTCCTCAGATGCCCTGTCTGAGTGTGTACTTTTCCTGCTGGGAGCCTGGGCCAATCCAAACTGCCCATTCCTGGAAGAGACTATGGTTGTGTCTTGATTCAGGGTCCCCCATGTCTGACCACCCGTGGCCCAGGGCAGTGTCACACCACACTGGTGACTTCTGAGACTCAACCCTGTGAAAAGGTCTGTCACATTCCTTGTGAACTGAGCTGGTGTCTGTCTCACAGATAGCTTAAGCGTTTGAGAAATGCATTTTTAAACTGTGGTAAGATATACATCATATCAAATTTCCCATTTAACCATTTTTGAAGTTTTCGGTTCAGTGGCATTAAGTGTATTCACATTGTTCTGCAACCATCACCAGCATCTCCAGCACTTTTTCATCCTCTCAAATCGAAACTCTATACTAACTCCCTATATCCCCCTTCCCCTAGCCCCTCGTACCCTGTGCTCGTACCCTGGCAACCAGTCTTCTCCTTTCTGTCGATGCATTTGACAACTCTAGGTACCTCATTAAAAAATAAATTCTAACTAGACAAGTAAATACAGAAATGCCTTCTGGTAAAACAGGGTGAAAACATTACACATAAGGCTAAGCTAATTGCCCACTGCCTCTGATCCCCTTCCCTCCCCGCTTGCAATTCTTCTACGCAGTTATTTTAGAGTTTAGATTTCTCCCAATCTTTTCCTGTGCATTTCATACGTACAGATGTGCGCTTAGAAATTAAGTAGTTTCTGTTTTCTCACGTAAATGGTGTCATACTGCATGTAGAATCCTTTAACTTGAGTAACTTGCTTTTTGTTACCCACTATATCTTGAAGGACTTTCCAAGTTAGTAGTACAGAACTACCTCGTTCTTTTAAGCTGCATCAGGGTCAACTGGGGGGCTGGTTAAGGCACAGATTGCTGGACCCCGCCCGGACTGTCTTGGAAACTCCAGGAAAACCCACAAGTTAAAAATAAATTCAATTTTGACTGGGCTTGAGATAACCAATAGATTAAGAGAATTGATTTCATCATGGACTATTAGAACATTAAAACTTACTTTTCCCACTTGATAGGAATATACTCTGATGGTGATTTTTTTTTTAAATTGAGAAATGGTGGCTGTTGCTTCTGCCTCTTTAGGCTGGGGCAGTTACATTGGAAATGGTGATGTATTAGGTTGGTGCAAACGTAATTGCAGTTTAAAAAGTTAAAATAATTGCAAAAACCGCAATTACATTTGCACCAACCTAATACAGCCGTAGTTGGTCCTTGAAGAGTGTGTGTAGCTGAACGAAACATCCCCACATATGCAAAGACACATAGTATTTAGCAAGCTCCTACCTTATGAATGAATGGTTTTGTGTTATTTTAGGACTCCAGTTCAGTAGGGTGGGGAAGGACAGGGGGTCTTACATAGGTGAGAATCTCTTCAATAGGAAGGAATTTTTTCCCTCTCTTTTCTCACAGGTGGGTGCTCAGTGCTTTGCGTGCAGTTGATTTCATTTGACACACAGCAGTGACCCTGGGATTGGGACTATGACACCTGCATAGGGTTGGGGATGAGCAGGGAGATACAGCTAAACAAGTAATTAGAATCCAAAGTAGAATGAAGTCAATGTCATTTACTTTCACAGGTGAAGTGCTGTGGAAGCCACCAGAAAGGAGAGGTGCATCAGTGCCCAGCCTGGGATCAGCAGATTGGAGGATTTGAGTCCATTGGCCTGGGCCTGAGGGAGGGCCTTCTAGGAAGCAAGCGTGATTCACGTGAGGGGCAGATGGATGCTTAATAGGTGCGTTCTAGAAACTCGAAACTCGAACTCCTTAGAACTGAGATCCTTGAATTAGTTAAGTGTGAGAGACTATCTCGTTTTGAGAGACCAAAGTGAGTTCTGATGAACCGAAAAAGCCTATGGCAAGTTTTTCTCGGGTGTCCCCCATGGTCCTTCCTCCCTCACTAGACTTTCCGTGTAGGGAGTTCAGAGTGTACATGTCTGTCTGTGTTGCTTATAACTTTTGCTTGATGATGTTGAACTTAGTGGGTGCACTTAGAAGCAGGGCGCTGTCATTACATTTTCTCTCGTTCTCATCAGGACTATCCAGACTGCCCTGGTTCCTTTTTCAAGTTAAAAGGACATCGTCAAATATAAAAAAAATAGCCACTAGGTGCCAGTCTTGCTTTGTGTAAATTTCTTATCGCAGACCAGGCGTCTTGAGGAAAAGCTGTGACCTCTTTCTGTAGAAACTCCCACAGCAGATGGGGGTGTGTTTTCTGTACCCTGCCTTCTGCGGTGACCCAAAGAAACTCCAAGGTGCTCCCAGCTCTCTTTCTTTTCTGGAGTCCAGGGCCGGAAGCACAGCCTGACCGTCTCTAACCCAACAGCATGAAGCACATCCTGATTTGGGGGAGACTGAGTCTCCAGGCAGAGTGCTCATACCTGGAGATGCCTTGATTTGGGCAGTGCCCACGGAGGAGGCAGCTGGTCTACCTACACCCTCCCTAAACCTGCCACGCCACCCGCGCTGTCCTACAAACGCCAGCCTGGCAGAATGCCTAGCTGACAGGAAGGGCAGCAGCAGTCCTGAGTCTGTAGAGTCACTGAGCGTAGGAAACTTGAATTGATGGTTCCCTTTCTGCATTTCCTTGAAAAGTGAAGTGATAACAAGAAAGCTAAAATCAGAGAAAAACCACACATACGATATCCCAACTGCATCAGTTTTCCCTGTAGACTTTGTCCATGAAAAACATGATTTTACATTGTTAGGACAGTGTGGCAGGATAGAAGTTTTTTTCATTTAACTTCTTTTCCCAACTTATGAAAATTTCAGGCATACAGAAAAGTTAAAAGAATAGGATAATTATCTGTAGGCACACAACGTAGGTTAAACCATTTTGCTTCATCTACATTTGAGTGCATGTTTATTTTTGCTGATCTTTTAGAAAGCAAATTGGCGATGTTATGGCATTTTTCCCCTAAATCAGTGTAAAGTTCCCCCAAATTATGATCTCCAACATAATCCCAATACCAATATTGCACCCAAAATCAAAGAGTAGTTCCTTAATATCATCTAATGTCCAGTTAATACTCAGTTTTCCCAAATTGTCCCCCAAATAGTTTTTATAGCTGGCTTTTTTCAAACCAGGATTCAGTCAAGTTTCACTCATTGGATTTGCTTGTTAAGTCTTCTTTAGTTACTTTTGTCCTAAAACAGTCTCTTCCCCTTTCCTCCCCTTATTTTTTCTACGACACTGACACACTGAAGAGACCAGGTCAGTTGTGCTTCAGAATGAGCCCATGATGTATTTGATTGTTTCCCTGTTGTGAGTTTATCGGATTCTTCCATCACCTGTATTTTCTCTAATCTGGATGTCGTATCTCAGTACCATCCAATAGAACCTTCTGTGACGATGGAAATGCTCTCTGTGAAGCCCAGGATGGTAGCCACCAGCCACGTGTGGTCACTGAGGAGCACAGATCTTGAGGCTTGATTAGATTGAGGTTTAATTGTTTTAACAAGGCATCAAAGGTCACGAAGTATACTTCCTATTGCAACACATTGGGAAGGGAGATGACACATTGTCCTACTATTGGTGGTGCTAGTTAAAAAAACAACAAACAACAAAACCTTTTATTGAGATATAATTTACAATCAATAAAAACATACATTTTAAGTGTACAGGTCAATGGGTTACAACAAATGTTTACACTTGTGTAACCATGACACAGTCCAGATATAGGAAATTTCCATCACCCCAAAAGGTTCTCATGTGCATCTTTGCAGTTAATCCCAAATATCCCCCCTCCCCACAAGTCTGTGGCAACAAGTGATATGCTTTCTGTCTCTATGGAATAGATTCTACCTTTCCAAGAGCTTCATATAAATAAAATCATATAAATGTATTCTTTTGATTCTGAGTTTCCAGTGAAGAATACTTAATATAATGTTTTTGAGATTCATTGATGTTGTTGCATGTATCTATAGTTTGTTCTTTTTATTGCCAAGTGGTATTCCATTGTATGGCTATGCCACAATTTGTTTATCCCCTCTGTTGATGGAGATTTGGGTTGTTTGCAGTGTAGTATTAAAAGCCAAACCTTCCCTTCAAATATTGCTTTAGCTACATTCAACAAATTTTATAGGCTGTTTTCATTTTCATTCAGTACAAAACATTCTCTAATGTCTCTTTTGTGAGTTCTCCTTTGACTCATGGATTATTTAGAAGCATGATTTTTAATTTCCAAATATTTGGGGATTTTCCAAAGATCTTTCTGTTATTAATTTCTAATTTAATTCTGTTGTGGTAAGAGAACATTCTCTGTGTGACTTAAACCTTTGTATTTTTTAGGACTTACATTATGGCCCAGTGTATGATCTATCTTGGGGAATGTTTCTTATGCCCTTGAAGAGAATATCTATCTGCTATCATTGGGTGGAGGGTTCTATAAATATCAGGTCAAATTGTCCAATAGTGGTGTTCAGATTTTCTATTTTTTGAGTCTACTTACCCTATCAATTATTGAAAGAGGTCTGTTGAAGTATTCAGCTATAAATATGGATTTGTCTGTTTTTCCTTCATTTCTGCTATTTTTTGCCTCGTGTATTAGCTTTGTTACTGGGTACATACACAATTAAGATTGTTATTATCTTCTTGATGCATTGATCTCTATAACTGTGAAACGTCCCTCTTTATATCTGGGAATACCTCTTGTCCTAATGTCTACTTCATCTGATATTAATGTAGCCACTCCAGTTTTCTTATGCTTCTCGTTTGCATGATATACCTTTCCCCCATACTTCGACTTTTAACCTATGTGGGTTTTAACTTTTAAAGTGTACTTGTAAGCAGCATAGAACTGGGTCTTGCTTTTACCCAGTCTGACTCTCTTCCTTTTAGTTGGAATATTTATACTATTTACATTTAATGTAGTTATCAGTATGATTGGGATTAAGTGTGTCATTTTGTTATTTGTTTTTTATTTGCTCATCTGTTCTTTATTCCCTCTCTCTACCTCTTTTTGGTTGAATATTTATTTTTATTTTTTATTGGGGAACAGTGTGTTTCTCCCGGGCCCATCAGCTCCAAGTCATTGTCCTTCAATCTGGTTGTGGAGGGCGCAGCTCAGCTCCAAGTCCAGTCACCATTTTCAATCTTTAGTTGCAGGGGGCACAGCCCACCATCCCATGGAGGGAATTGAACTGGCAACCTTGTATTTGGCAAATTATATTTCCTATAAAGAAACTGAGTAAGGCAAAAGCTTTGGAGTTAGAGTTGTGAAGACCCAGACTGGCACTTACTCTGTGACCCTTGGCAAGCTACTTACCTACCTTCTTAGAGTGTCAATTTCCTCATCCACAAAATGCAGATAAGTGACTCAGAGGGTGGCTGTGAAGATGAAATAAGGTTTGTAATGTGTTCAGTGCCCAGCACCACACAGGTGTTCAGTGAAAAACCCCAGCGATGTTACTACCAAACTAGCTTAAAACCGTAGAGTCAGCAAAGCATCAAGTACAAAATCACTTCTTCAAACCCTATGTACATTTATTCCCTCTGTCTTGATCTATTTCTCAGCTCGGGGACTCTCTTTGTAACAGCTAAATGGTTATTTTTCCCCCCATAGCACTGCAAATTGTAGATGTGACCACCTTGGCT
The DNA here is from genome assembly GCF_004115265.2 of Rhinolophus ferrumequinum. Lineage (NCBI taxonomy): Eukaryota > Metazoa > Chordata > Mammalia > Chiroptera > Rhinolophidae > Rhinolophus > Rhinolophus ferrumequinum. Next base: position 52,095,121 of record NC_046296.1, on the reverse strand, counting down.
TCTCTGCTCAGAGATGTCCTCAGATGCCATAGATACTCTGTTTCTCTCTGTCTCTCTCTCTCTCCACCCCTCACCCCTTCTCCCCTTCCTCTAGTCTGCCCTTTTCCTTAGAGTGTCTATTTGGTGGAGGTGAAGGCATCTTGGTCTTTATGCCTTTGTCTTTCTCCTCCAACCCACACCCACCCTAAGAAAAGCGGGCATGCTGGATATGCTTCTGAGGGAAGAACTCCCCTGTGTGACCCACAGGGGCCTTAGAGAGCCTTTGCTTCTGCTGTGGTCGGGTGAGTATTTCACAGCCCCGAAGCAGGCTCGCCCTGCCTCTGAGGTAGATGAGGCCATCTCCTGGCAGCCCTGTGAGTTCCGGGAAAATCAGCATGAGAGGAATACAAGATGCTTGCTCTTTGATCTCATCAGAAGAATGTGCCATCACTGTAGCAAGAATGACAAATGATGAGGTATCAGGATACTGTGTGCACGGAGAGGTTTCAGAAAGATTCCAACTAGGCTTCAGGAGCTTTGCAAGGTTTGCAGTGCAAGCCACCCCCAGGGTTGAGATTTGCCATATGATCTTCCGTCTGATTTTAGCCCCACTGAAAGTGGTGAATAGTGGGTCTGTGACTGCTTGGAAGGTTGTGGGACAGAGCAGAGGGTGCTATAGAGGACTCGGGCAGGGCATCTGGGGCTAGAGTGGGCACCTTTCCCAAGTGCAGAAGTTGGAAGCTGCAGCCTTTCTGTGGCCAGCGAGGCAGAACACGCTCACAAAGGATTCCAGAAGATTCGAGTCCTAGGGGGACTTGTGTTATTAATGCTAAGGGATTCTTTTTGGACCTATGACCTCTGGATATACAAAACAAACAAAGAAACAAAAATAAAAACATAAAACACCAAAAGTTTTGGAACCTGATAAACCTCTGTTCAAATCCAGACTCTCGGGCTTCCTGACTATGAGGTCTTTGACACACGACTTTTCCTGTAGGTTCCGTATCTTTCTTGCAGAACTAGAGATAAGCCATTGTAAGTAATGATGTATTATAATACACTCTGGCCCATGTAGGTGATTAATGAATGTTAATTTCCTCTCTTTTTCTTTCCCCTAAATTTGGATTACCTTTGACACGATTCTTATAACAATCCTAGAACATAAGCAGGGAAAATATTTTACTTCCTTTTTGAGAGATAAGAAAATGGGGTATAGAGACATTTCATGACTTGCGTGAGACCACAGAGACAGAGCTGGGGCTGGATCCCAGAAGTCCTGGTGGTACAGAAGAACTACTGTGGAACTAGATAGGCTGGGATGTAATCCTGGCCCACCACTGCTGGCTGAGTGACCTCTCTTCTGAGAGGCCTCAGTTTCCTCATCCATAAAATAGGGATGATAAGAGTCTGCTCCATCAGTAGACCTGACCTTGCTGTCAGTCTCCATCTCCCATGTATGTCTCTGTAAGACTGTGGCTCAAGGAGAGCTCCCTTTTTATATTCAACTGGAGACTGACAGGCAACAAAAAATTGATTTATATCCATGGTAACTGTCACCCAGGAAGCAGTTAGAAACGAGTCTTTTCTTTCCATCAACATGGAAGAGAACCAGTGCCCAGAGACCATCAGGCCTGGTTCTCCTTCCGGCTGGCCCTGGCTTGGATGCTGGGGACCAGCAGGCGTGGAGACTGCAGAACTGGAACTGGGACTTCTCATTTTTGAAAACTCTGAAGCCCATCTCCTCAGGTACCATGTGGGAGGCTTGGGGAAGTGTTTGTCAGTCATATTCCACAGGGGACTTGAAATTGCTCAAAAAAGCTTGCATTTGGTGATAGACTATAATTTCTCGAGAAAAGATTGGTGGTGGTTGGGGAGGAGATCTTTGATCGACTTTCTGATGATGGGAACATGCATTTTTTTCTCTCTTCTCACCCCTGAGGCTGTTTTTATGTCTTCTCAAGGTACTTTTTTCTCTGAAGGATTTTTCTTCCTCTTCTGCTTCTAATGACTTTTTTGGAGGGAAGTAATGATATTCTGGTACCAGCTGGAGGAGATACACACTCTGCCTCATCTGGGCACCTTTCTTGAGATCTGATTTGTCTTGATGGTCCCAAGAGGTAAAATATGATTTGAATTGAATTATAAATTTATTCTTTGGTTGGGTTCAAGTTCTGAACTAGTTGCCTTGGAAACTCTGAGACAGATCAGAGCATTGTTTTGCAGCATGTGCTCCTTAAAACTCTGGTCCTAAGAAATATTTTATGAACAAAGGGGTCTATAAACATATAGATATGAAAATTGCTTCATGCTTTGCCCCATTGGTGCATTACAATACATAGAACATATTAAAGGCCCTGAGACATAGTACAGTTAAGAAACTAGTTCAGCATTGTTTAAAGTCATGTTTACCAAAATTTCTGCACCTGATTTTTTTTTTTTTTTTTTTACATTCACATTTTCCCACAAAACACAACTAAGTAATGGCTGGACTGGAGATTCCCACCCGTCTTGGGGTAGGTCTGGCCAGTAGCATAATTCCAGAATGTAGTTGGAATGGAACATAGAATCCACCTGAAATGCAGGGGACTGTATCTTCCATTTCTTCCATATTCCAGAATCACTGAGCTATAAATGTTCTTGTGGGGTTGAGGATGTGAGGCTGGATGGGGGTAGCCTGGATCCCTATTAAACATCCTGGAAGGTTGCTGTCTGTCTTCTCAAACATCCTTAAGGATAGAGAGTTCATTGCCTCCGGGGGAAGCCATTTGTTAGTGTGTTAGGAAGTTCATCCTGCTGTACACCCATTAATTAGCTCCTGGCCTCTGGAGCTGTGTGGTCAAGTCCAGTCCATTATGGTTTGTTATCCCTTCAATGGTTCAATGGAGCCCTCATGTTCCCCTCTGAATATTTTTTCTCTAGGTCTTCACAGTTGCTTACATGGTGTGGTCTAGAGCTCTTCACCATGACATTCTCTTTCCTCTGGTTGGACTGTGATTTGCTGATGTCCTTCCCACAGTATAGTGAGGAGAAGCAGATCTGAGAAGACTGAGTACTTCCCTTCAAAGCCCAGAGCAATGCCTGCCCCAGTCTCTGGTCTAAAAGGGTCAAGTCTGTCCTCACTTGCTTGCCTTTTTCCTAGGGTAGCCACTCTTATGTGTTAGAGAAAGGTTCTTTGGTTTACCTGTCTGTGCAACACATGGGTTGCATTAGGTATAGCCCTAGTAAGGAAGATTTGTCAAGGCTTCTCATTTTAGTCATTACATTCTTCTCATTACATTGACTGGATAGAAAGTCTCAGGAAGCAAATTTCCTTGTCAGTTAAGAAGTTATCATATTCAAGTAATAGAAAAACCTCAAAATGTCTTAAACAATCAAGAATCTTTATAAATATACTAGCTGGCATTAGGCAGTGAAGCTTGATTAACTCAAAATGCCTCAAATATGCTTCTTCACTCTGTCCCTTCATGATGTCCAATTGTGTGAGCTGTACCTGGGGATTTCCAAGCCTTTGGGACACTTCCATCCTACGTGCCTACCCTATGCCAGGGAGAAAAAGAATAGTCTATCACATTTTTACCCATATTTTTATTTTCCGTGTGCTTTCTTCATTGTTGATGTTTCAAGTTTCTTTTGTTATTTTCTGTTTGAACTACCCTTAGCTATTATTTTAGGCTAGATGTGATGGCAACAGATTTTCTTAGTTTCCTTCATCAAAAGATGTCTTGATTTCATCTTCATGACTGAAGGATATTTTTGTTGGGTATAGAATTCAGGGATGACAGGTTATTTTTTTTTCTTTCAAGATTTTTGTTTCTTTCTCTTTAGTTTTCTGAATTTCATTATATGTCTTACTGTGAATTTATTTGGGTTTATTCCACTTCAGATTTGCTCAGCTTCTTAAATCTATAGATTAATGTCTTTCACTAAATCTGGGAAGTATTCAGCCATTATTTCTTTGAAAAATTTTTTAGCCCCACACTCTCCTCTCTGCTTCAATAATACCAATGTTAGATCTTTGGTTATAGTTCCACAGGTCCCAGAGGCTCTGTTAATTTTTTTAAATTGTCTCTCTGTTATTCATATTGGGTAATTTCTATTGTTCTGTCTTCGTATTTACGTTCTTTCCTGTGTCATAGTCAGATTCACATTGAATTGTTTATTTCAGTTGTATTTTTCAGTTCTAAAATTTATGTTGGTTCTTCTTTATATCTTCTATTTCTTTGCTGAGACTTTGATTTTTTTAAATGTGTTTCAAGCATGTTAATAATTACTCATCAAACCATTTTATAATGGCTGCTTTAAAGATCTTTGTTAGATAATCCGAATATCTGTGTCACTTTGGTGTTGCATCATTGATTGTTTTTTCCTCATTTAAGATGAGATTTTCCTTGTTCTTGATATAATGAGTGATTTTCAGTTGTACCCTGGACATTTGGGTGTTACGTTGTAAGACTCTAGATCCTATTTAATCTCGTTTGCAGGGTGTTACCCCGTTTAAGTGGATGTTCAGTTCCCCACCAGGCCCCACTGACACCATCTCAGCAAAATCAGGTGCCACCACACACTGCCATGCCTTGCTTCATTGCTCATGGGTGAGAAAGCAAGTTCCACTTCCCTCTGGATTCTGCTAGGTGGAGATGTCTAGGGCTGTGAGAAATGCACCTTCCTTACTACAGGTAATGCAAGAATGCACAAGAATGTATCTGTTGGGGTCTGTCTCTGTAACTCACCTCCTGAGGGCAGTATACAGTCTCTCTGTATACTCAGCCTCTGGCACAGAGTATGGCACAGACAGCCCTTTGGAAATGTTTAATGCTCTACAGTCCAGCAGGGTCAAGGTGTGAGTGAGGGGGGCAGGAAGAGATATGGCTGAAGGACAGGGCAGAGGCCAGGTTGGAGGGGCTTATAGGCCATGGTGCTGAATGTGGTTATTACTCTAAGGATGCTGGGAGCTATGAGGGGTGTCTGCCTGGGGAGTGACCATTGGATCTGAATTTTAGAAACTCTGAGTTCTGGCTGTGATGTGAGGGTGGCTTTGGGGGGACATGCACTCTCCCAGGTGGAACTAAGGAACACCGAGGCCGGCCGCATCCTGTCCCTGCCCTGTCTGGGGTTCCCACTGATGACTTATTCTCACTTACAAGCTGTGGAACTTGGGCAAGGGCTTACCTTGCCGGGCCTCTGTTTCCCCAGCTGTAAACTCAGGTTTCTTCATGCCTACCTCACAGGGGGAATCCAACACAAAGCACAAGGCGTCTCTTCCTGCTCCTTGCTACCACTGGTCCTGGTTTGGAGGAAGCATCTCCTTTTGGGGCCTCTGTTGGAGGGAGTTCAGGAGTTCAGTTCAACATGCCAGTTTGCCTCCCAAGGGGCTGCAGAGGGGTACAGCCTCCCCATGGAGCCCAGCAAGCTTATGAGTTCTGGCTGGGGCCAGTGCCTGCCCTTGGCATTTGTTCTCAGTGCCCATTGGCTGCCATCCTTGCCTGGCTCCCAGAGTTTGGTTAAAGAAAGCTGCTCCTCCAGGGCCTCATAAGGCCCCCATGGGTCTGCCCTCAGTAGTGTCTCATAGAAAAGGAGAGAACTGCAGGAAAGTGCTGGGAAGGCCCGGAGTGGGTTCAATCAGCAAGCACTGGTGACTCAGTTGGCCAGGCCTCCTGGATGTGTGAATAGCCTCCTGCCCACTCTACCTGCTCTCTCTGCCAATTCCTCTGCAAAGCCCGGGGCGGGGGGTGGGGGTCTGCCTAGAAAAATTCCTAGTGTCTTTGGGCAAGTGGCTCTTTGCAAGGCTGCATAAAATTGGTGAGGCTAATAGGGGGTAGGGTGGAGAGTAGGAGCTGTTATAATTTGAGAGGGGAGATGCCAGCCTAGGATTTCTGTCCAAGGGCCTGGGCTCAATGAAGAAGCATACATGGGCTGCTGGGGTTCACATTTTCCAAGAGTTGGGTCTGTGGAATCTGGCTGGGGAGAAGGCCACAGGCTTCCTGCTATGCAAGTATTTCTGGGGAAAGGTACTAACAAAGATGGTCTGCTATGGGCCAGACAGAATCACAGGCCTGTGACGTGCCCTATTTCATCCTTATAGAAATCCTATCAATTCAGTACTATTGCTATCCCCATTTTATATACGAGAAAACTGAGGCTGAGAAAGGTTAAGCACTGGCCAGAGGTCACACAGGATCAGGGTTCAAACCCACTGTACCTGCTGCCAAGGCCTGCATACCTCCAGGAGCAGCTTGAGAGCTGAACCAGAATTGGTCCCAGAGGTCAACTTCAGCAAAACCAAGGGTTAACTGCCAGTGGCCTCTCTGTCCCAAGCCTGCCATGCACTCTCTTGCTTCTGTCACCATGCAGTGCCGCCCAGCTCTCTCTTTCTCCAGTGTCCCCACTGGGCAGGTTGGCCACTTGGGAGTGCCCAGTGCCTGGGTGAGGCCCAGGGGACCTGTCTCCTGGCTCCCTCTTTCCCCCATGCAGGGAGCTGTGGGCTCCTTCAGAACAGTGGTTGCTATGTAGCCTTGTTTATTCAAGGAGAGCCTGGCAGGGAGCAGGAGCACGCCAGCAGCAGGGCCGGTGGCCGCCCCAGTGCTTGCCCAGACAGGAGGCCCGCAGTTCAGGGCTGCGAGGTGGGCCGGGGCCAGGGCAGGCCAGGCGTGCGGCTGCCTTGTCCTTGCCTCCTTGGACCCACCAGCAGCAGCGTCTGCAGAGACACCATGGAACCCGGATTCCTCCTGTGACAGGGATTTGGCCTCTGGATGGAGAAGTGAGAGGTGATGTGTCCACCAAGCTGTTTGTGGAGGGAGGGGGATGAGAGGCTGAGTCAGGACGTCTGTAGTCCTTGGAGAGATGTCAAGGGCCTGATATGGAGCAAGGACAAAGGGCGCGGTGAGAGGAAAGTCATAATGCCATGAAACGGAGGTTGTGTGACTATGGAGAGGTCCCTTTCTCTCTCTGGGCCTCTCTGGAGGAGACGATCGGATTGTTGCTCTCTGAATTCTGTGGGCCAAGGAAGGGGGCCCTGCCCTGGGCTGTCCCCTCCCCAGCCATGGCCTCTGTCAGAGCTCTCTGTTTGGGGCAAACTGCACGTAGCATGGGCACCCACCCAGCCAAGGCTCCCTGGGCGTGCCAAGGGCAATGGTGCCAGGAGGGATGAGGGGCACGCAGAGAGGGGCAGTGGGCCCCTGTGCTCAGGGCAGTGGGCGCCCAGGGCAAGTGCAGGCCTTGGAGGGGCTCTGCTCTGGATGCAGTTCTGACCCCAGTCTGACTGGCTGTGTGGACTGAGACTCTTTTCATTCTGAGCCTCAGTTTCCTCACCTGTAAAGTGGGGGCTAAGTAATCCTCCGTTGGGGCTGCCTGTGAGGAGTGGAGCCGGTAAGGACAGCCACCAGTGCATTAGCCTCCGTGCTCAATGGAAGCTACTTTGGTTGATGCCATTATTATTATGGCAGAAATGATCGTGCTCCTTTCCAGAACAGATTTCAGGTTCCTGAAACAAGGGTTTTGTGAACCTCTTCTTTAGGACGAGGACCCATGTTGGCTAGACACCTCGAAGGGCTGGTCTTTCCTCCAGGACCCTGGAAGGGACTGAACGGGCCGTGCTCTGTCAGTGCACCACTGAGGTGGGTGGTAGAGCATGGTGGTGCCCAGCTCCAGTGGGGGTGTGAAGGGGCAAATAATCGGGCTGGGCCTGAGCCAGGCAAGCCCTGCTCTGCTCTCCACCAAGTCCTGGCAGGACGGGGCCCTGCAGCCTTCCCACCCCAGGCTGGCTGGCTCCCAGGACTGGCTCTGTCTCAGCCCCTGGAGCCTTCGCCTGGCAGATTCGAAGAAAGGAGAAAGTAGTGGGAGGAAGTGTGGGGAGATGTCCAGCTGAGCTCTGGAGAGATCTGCCCCTGAAGGTCACCCATCGTCCCCAGGGCCACCTGAGAGACAGCAGACCCTGCTCACCAGCCTGGATACTTGAAAGTTTATTATTTGTTTTATATACTCAACCTCTTGCAGACAGGAGGGTGTATCAAATTCACAAAGAGCTTAAAGAAGCGTTATAGAAGGAATGGATAGCCACCACCACACAGGTCAAGAAATACACACTCACCTTCCTTTGAACTTTATAGAAACAGAATCACCCTCTACAGGAGTCTTTCGCATCTGGCTTCTTTCACTAAACATTATGCTGTGGAGTCATCCACGGAGTTGCATAGAGCAGGAGTTTGCTCATTTTCATTGCTGTGGAATGTTCTGTGGCAGGAATCACTATGCTTTATTTCTCCACTTTCCTATTGGGCATTAGGATTATTTCCAGATTTTGGCTGCCATGAACTTTCTCATACTTCTTTCTTGGTTCACATGTGCAAAGTTTTCTCTAGGGGAGACACCTAGGAGTGGAATTGCTGGGCATGGGTTTTGCACATGTTTACTTTAGTTGATAAAGCCAGACCGCTTTCCCAAGTGACTGCCCGCTTGCACTTCACCAGCCGTGCGTGAGAACCGTGCTGCTCTCTGCATGTCATCAGCACTTGATATTGTCTAGAATCTTAATTTTTGCCAGTCTTTGCAGACTGGTGGTAGCATCTCGTTCTGATTTTAATTTGCATTTCCCTGATTACCAGGAGGTCAAGTACCTGAGTTTGCCTTTCTTCCTCTTCCCTTCCTTTCCTTTTGGGGGTCCCCTTTCCTGGTCTCCTCTCTCTTAGTCCCCCTACTGTGCTCAGTTTCCCAATCTCCATTTTTCTGTCTGTCCTCCCCGACCCTCTGTCTCTGTTCCTACCCTCCTAGTCTCCTTCGGACACCAATCACTTATCCATGTTATTTCTCTGTCGTTGATCCTTGCGCTGCATATCTGGGCTCCAGAACAGCTGTTTGGAAGTCTAAGATTTCCACTTTGTCTTTGCTTGCAAGTTTCTGGTTCTTGGCCTAACTTGCATCCCTTCCCGGGCCTTGGATTTCCCTTTAATAAAATGAGGATGGAAAGAAAATGGCCCTCCACAGAAGCCATTTCAGTTTCCCAGGTAAAACCTGGCATATGCCCTGGAGTGGCTCGTGGAAGTTTCTAGCTCTCGGAAGAGGAGAGATTCGGCTTTCTCCTGGGGCCTTTGGAAAAAGGTCTGAAGTATTCTGAGCTTCTTGCAGGAAGACTTTGTCAAAAGCCCTTTTCAGAAATGTGACAGACATTTAGATGCTAGGCATGGCCAAAACAACTTTGCTGAGTCGAAAAGATGCTGTATTTCTTCCCAGTCCCTTCTGGTCCTCTGGTACCTGTAAGTGTTCACAGACTGTGGTTTGAAGATTGGAGCTCCTGCTACTGGACAGGGCTCCCTGGACAGCCAAACCATGCAGAAAGCCTTCCTGGGGACAGTGGACCAGGCCACTTTTGGGTCGAGACCCCAGGATGATAATCTAGGACAACTCGGACCGTGATGGTGGAAATCTCAGGGTGGGCAGCAGGCTTCGAAGCCCTGGCCAGCGGCCGCACAATGTCAGGCAGGATTTGACACAGTGGCACCCAGCCCCACCAAGAACCCTTAGTCCTCAGAAATGTACTGCCATGCCTCTGATCAGGGACCGCAGCACTGAGGTGACTGTTTTGTGGAAGCTTTCCTCCTAGCACTGCTGAGCGGGTGGCCAGTGTATGATGCCTGAAGGGGTGTGGGCCTCAGGACAGGCCTCGACTCTTATCAAGAAGCCTCTCCAGGCCTCAGATTAACCCCTCATCTACCAGCCAGCGGACTAGCTGATCTCTGAGGTCACTTGCAGCTCGAATTTCGTGACAGGAGAAGCAGATAAAGGCACATCCTGTCCCCACAATATGAAACCTCATCAAATTACTTGCCCATGTTCTGCTCTTTAATTTATATTTTGCATCAACGTGATCCACAAAACTGAGGGCAGGCTCAGAAGGTTGTGAATTTCATAAACTTAGAGACACATTAAGTACCCTTTGTCACTTGCTCAGACGAGAATAGCCCCTTTGTGTGAGTCAGAAAAAGATGCCTCTTTCTCAAGATACTTTACTTTTATTCATCAGAGAAGGGCTGTAATAAATGTACAAATCTGTACAGTGAGGGGTGTCCCCTGAATTGGGGTGGCCTTGTGCAGTGCCCAACCTGGACAATCAAACAGCAGCCCTGCTTGTCTTCTATCTTCACTGTTTTTCAAACACAGCTTCGATAAAACTTTCTCCCACTCATAGGCTTTCCCATATCTCTAGACCAGGGGTGTTCAAACTTTTTTCAACGTTTTTCACCAAGGGCCATATACGGTAAAATACACAAACAGCCGGGCCACTCACTCGAGGTGAAGTACGTATTGCCTCACCTGATTTATTTAAGTAAACTAAATATATTTTTGGAATTTGCTGCGGGCCAATTAAAAATGGATTGCGGGCCACAGTTGGCCCGCGGGCCGCAGTTTGGACACCCCTGCTCTAGACCAATGATTCTCATATGAAAATTCCTGGGGTGGTAGTGCAGGGGGCTGTTTCAAAGGTTGCAGACCTCAGCATACAGGTAGCTCTCCCCTTCTTCTCTTCCACCCCTCCCCCACCCCCAAACTCAGGCTGAGCTATTAGAAACAGAAGTCCACATAGCTCAGCTGTGTGGCCTTAAAAACCTTTGGTTTCTTGACCATGAGATGTGCCCTGTCCTGGGAGCGCGTTATGATGGAAGCACTAATGTCTGAGATAAGAGGAGAGCGCTTGGAGCATTTCCCAGCAAGGTGGTGCTTGAACTGTTCTTCTAAGTGTCCTGTCCCAGCCTCCCTGCTGCCTCCTGCACACCCTAGAAAACTCATGCCGTGAAAGGATATCCTGGTCCACCAGGAGGCTCCTCCATTTTGCCACCCAGCCTCAGCCAGGCCTCTGTAGCTTCTTGCCCCAGAGACTTTCAAAAAGGACATTTTCCCTGTCCTTGGACATCTGAACACACACGGTAAAATGGTTATTAAACAAACAATAATATTAATAGCCACTGTTTATTGAGTGCTTGCTAGCGGTCAGACATAGTATTAAATGTTGTTCATGTTTTATTGACTACTCTCAATATCCTTGTGAGATAGATATTATTCTGTCCCCTTTGTGGTTAAATGCAGGCCTGGGGATATTTAGGAATGCTGTGCTCAGAGAAGCTTGGCTGTGTGACGTCACACAGCCAGCAGGTGGAAGAATTTAGTCCGAGTCCGCTGACTCTTAAGTGCACACTCTGAAGTGCTGTGTTCTACCACGGTCAAGAGCAGCGTAGCTCGGTGGCCTTGATCCAGTTATTTAACCTCTCTGAGCCTCAATCTTCTTGTCTATAAAATGAGGGCAACGGCATCTGTCTTGTTATCTATTCCCAAGTGAAATGGCGTAGTACTTGGCGGCACCTAGTCCGGGGCCTGCATAGCAGCAAGGGACTGAGAAATGGTAGATCCTTCACTTAGTTTCTTCTCAACAAGACTGTCTGGAAAGACGTGCTTTAATTTTGATTTCTTCATTCATGCTACACAACAGTCATTGAGTTATTACTATGTGCCAGGCACTGTGTTTGGCCCGTTGTCTGCATTTCTATAAATTCCCATGGGCCTGGGAACTGACATCTTACTGTCTGGAGGACAGACGGCTTACAGGAGTATCGATGCCATCCGATGCCATGGCAGGGGAGATGGTATCTGCAGCCACCAGCGGACGTATCTCCAAAGCTGCTTAGGGGGCTCAGGAAAGGCCAGTTATGGGGAGGGGTGGGATATGAGTCTCTGTGCACTGCCTTCCTGCTGGCCCATGTACCAGTCACAGCTGGAGCCAGGAGCCTGAGTGGGGAGCTCTTGAGTAACCCTCACAGTGGGTCTGGTGGGACCCTCCCAGTTTGGGTAGAGATGGCTCTTGGGACTGCCAGCTTCAGGAGTGGCCAAGTCCTTATGCAGAAGATGAGAGCAAATCAGCCCTGGTCCAGGCTAACAAAGATGGAGGCATCTGGCTGGGGCTGGGTAGGAAAGGAGTAGAATTGTTATCTTCTGGGTTCAGAATACACTGTGTTCTCCTGAGTTCAGCTCTCACGCCAGCAGTCTTACCTCCTACTTCATGGACAATAGTAAGACCTTCCAACCTGGCCTTTCTCACCATCCTGCCACCTCTCCCTGGACCCCCGTCAGCTGCTCCCCTCCCCGTACGGTCAGCTCTGGGATCCTGCTCCGACGACAGTTCCCATTCCTCCTTCCATATCTCCAGCCGTTCCCGTCTCCTGGCTATTTCCCTCCTCCTATGAATACGCTCTAGTAATTCCTACCCTTAGAAACACAGAGAACAAACAAGCAAACAACACAAACTTCATCGACCCTTTACTCCTCCCCAGTCAACACCCAATCTTTCTCCTCCCTTTCTCATCCACCATTTCCAGAGTGACCTCTGGGTCCCCCTGTGCACAGAAATGGCTCTCACTAACCTTCTGGATGATTCAGTCCCTAATGTTCACAGCCAGTGGGTTCTTTCCAGTTCTTACCCACCTGACCTTACTGCTGAGTTGACACTTCTGCTCACTCTCTACTCTCCTGGCTTTCCTGGCACCCCGTCCCCGGCCTCCCTGACTCGGCCTTGTTGCTTTGGGCATTTTCTTGTGGCCAGGTCTTCCCACTGACAGTGCTTACGCTTGTGGCGTCAATCGCTGTCTGATTACTGGGGATTTCGAGGCATGTGACTCTAGTCCAGACCCCCCACCGCTCTCGAGCTTCCGACCTGCTGCCTTCTGGATGTCTTCACCTGGGTGTCCTGGAGTGGCCACACACCGACCTGCCCAAACCAGGACTCTGTCTCTCCCAGACTGGCTCCTCCTCCTGTTCACTGCCCGGTCCTCCAGGTCCCCACAGCAGAACACAGACTCAGTCTAGACTCCCCCCAACTCTCCTTATCGAATCAGTCTGTAAATCCTGTTGACTTGCCTCCTAAATATTTCTCAGACCTGCTCCTTCCCCCAATTTGCATCACCTCTGTCCTGAATCACAGTCTTACCCTCTTTCTCCAGGATTATTTCCACAGCCTCCTGCCCCATCCACCCAAACCTGTTCTCCACCTGCAGCTGCTGTGAGCTTTGTTCATTGCAAGAATACTAACGCCATTGGGTTACGGTGACTTGTCGGGGCCAGACTCAATATGAAGTGATTTTTGTATTTTATTGAATACAGTATTGAAGTGGAATGGATGTTATCTCTATTTTTTGCAGTTAAAAAAACGGGGGCTCAGAGATGTTCGGTAACATGTCTGTGGTCACATAGCTCACCAGCCCTGGAATTTTGTCTTAATCACCTTTGTATCCTATTACTGGCATATAGTTGAATGAGTGAATGGATCTCAGACTTTCCAGTTATAGATGGAAGCCAGGAGGTCGGAGGCTAATAGGTCACCTGAGAACATCAAGAGTTTTTCCTGGAGGGCTATAGGATGGCTGGCTCAGGTAGGGGGCGGGGGAGTACGTGGAGGGGTGAGGTATGTGTGTGATGAGCAGAGGGGTCGGTGGTGACTCTTTACCTTCACGGAGACAGCTTGGGGTACAGGAAGGCGTGTGCTCTCCAGTCGGAACTGTGCCAAGGACTGGTGGCAAATCTTTGTTATGTCACAGTGTTTTCTGTGCCTAGTCCAGAGGCTGGGCTAGTGGTATCTAATTTTCAGTCCTAAAATTTTGTTAAAGGCTCTGCTTCCCTAGGAAGTCCCTCTCGGGTCCCACTCAAGGGGTCTATGTGAAAGCATAGGTCAGATAATGTCACTCCTCTCCTTGAAAAGTCTTTAGAGTTCCCTGGCCCTCATCCGTCTTCCCAGCCTCGGCGGCTTGTTCCCTCACGCCTTGATCAGTTTCCTCAGCCTGGAATGCCTTTCCCACTTCCCTACCCACATAAATCCTGCTTCCTTCCAGGCCCAGTGAGGCTGCAGCTTTTCTGTGTAGGGTCTCCAGGCGACTCGTCGGGCAGCGCTGCCAGTCTCCCTGTGTGCCCATCTCTGCCAGGACTGACTGCGTGCGTTCTGCCAGGCATTGCAGTGAGCATTTACTTAGCAGCACAGAAACATGGGTGAGAACTGCAGGCGGCCAAAGGTCCATCGAGTCTGCCCTTCTTACTGCATAGACACATCTGACTCCTCCTCGTGAGGACGGCCTTGGTCACCTGGGTCTGTCTTGTAGGAATGGGGGACCAGCCTGTCTTAGCTCCAAAGATCGCGTGGGGGGGGGGGGCTGTGTGAGCATGTGTGTGGGGAGAAGGAGGCGGAAGAGTTCAGACCTGACATCACTGAGCAATTGCTTTGTACCAGCAATGGTTCTAAATTATTTTTATACAGGACCTCATTTAATTCTAACAATATCCTTTATTAGGTTTTTTTTTTTTTTCAGATGAAGAAACCAAAGTTCAGAGGAATTAAATAAGTTTCCCAAGTTCATACAAGAGGGTTAAGAGCAAATCACCAACCCAGCTGTCTGACCCCAAAGCCAAAGTTCTAGGAGCCCTGCGGGGGGCATGGGGATGGACGCCCCCCTGGGGCGTGGGGACGGCAGGAGTGCCTAGATCTGAGCCTCTCTTCAGAGTGGGAGTGTTTCCGTGGGAGACATATTTTTGGGTTCAGAAACAAAGTTGTTAGCTCTGCTCACTTTCCCCTGCTCCCTGTCTCTTCTCACCTTGATGTGGGCACTGTTGTTCCCACCAAACGCGTCTGAGGGGACGAGAACTCGGAATTACTGGAACCCACATCTTTCAGATGTCTTTTAAAGGAGAAGTGGACAGTGTCACACCCACATGGAAAGAAGCTTCGGGTGCAGCAGCCTCTGGGAGGGTGGGCGGGGCGGGGGCTGCGTCTCAGGATCAGGGCCCATCTCCTCCCTGCTCTCACTGCTCTGATCCTTCCTCCCTCCTCAGGGCCTCTCCCTGGCCCTCCTGTCCAAGGGCTGTTCTCTCAGGACTGGTTTCTGTCCAGCTCCCATGGAAGCAAGGTGGACATGGAGAGGGCACTGGCTGCCTATAGGCTGTGCAAGGCACTGGGGAGGTTGGGATTTTGGCCTTAGGGGTGACATTCTGTACTGGGCCAGTCCTAACTTTTGTTTCCTTTCCACTTGAAACCTGAGTCCCCTCTGTCACCTTTCTTCATTCCTGTGGTGCTGGTCACCATGGGACCTTGTAGTCATAACTTTAGTGCAAGGAGTGGACAACAGTCAGTTACCGCAGACTGCCCATTCCCTGAGCTGGGAAACTGAGGCCGCGGGTGGAGGAGCCAACCAACTGGGGCAATGCATAGTATCAGGGAGAGGGTAGACTCCTAGTCCCCATAGGGGACTGTCACTCCTGGGTGCCCAGAAAGTGCTGGGTGCAAACAGGGGCTCAGTGAATTGTGCCTCAGGGGCCAGGGGCTAAGAACTGTCAATACTAAACCCCAAAACTTTGTCTATATTTGGGCTGGAATTTCTGATTCTAGTTTTTATAGTCTGGACGTGAATCTTTAAGTTCCCACCGGATCCTGGGGCTGAGAGATTTTCCGGGGGAGGTGCCGTCCATTGCTTTCACGTAAGACGTGGTTGTTTGTCCTTGGGCAGGTGCCTAGGAGATCCCGCCCCGGAGACCCTCAGGCCTGAGAGGGCACAGGTGTGGATGCAGGCAGGGGCAGACCTAAAAGGAGCTCTGCTTGCCAGGATGCCTCCGGAGGCTATGCAGCAGATCCAGGCTGCCTTTCTGCACCGCTGGCGTTCCTCAGGGCACGGGGTCATGTGGGCTGTCTTGGCAGGTGGCCACTCTGCCTGTGCAGGAGTTTCTGGGGGGCGGGCGCAGTCTTGTTCAGAAGGCCCTTTGCAGTAGGGGTGATCCCTGAAACGTATGCTATCTGTATGCTCAGGCAGCTCAGAATCTTCTCTTTAGACCCCTGGAGAGTGAGCACTTTGGGGGAACTGAGGTAGCAATAGCCCCTTTGACAGCCAAAGGTGAGCGATAGGGCTGGGATCTTATTATAAAGTGAATCTGAACTATATGGCTCAAGAGTTCTCAGTCCTGTTTGAACATCAGAATCACTCAGGAGTGAAGGAAAAGAAGAAACAAAACCTAAAAGACCCTTGTGGGCCACTCCCTAAAAGACTAATTCAGTAGGGCCTGAGGTGGGGACTTAGAATCTGTCGTTTTAATCGGTTCCCAGGTGATTCTGAGTCATAGCTGAGGCTGAGAACAAGAGCTGTAGCTAAATATTGCTTGTCTCCATAAAATTTGCATAGAAAGTCTATACTCTGGTTAGTTATGCATAGCAGGAGGTTGTGGGGCCCTCAGCTGTCACTGTCCCGAAAGGACTCCAGCTTGTTTGCTTTAATTCAGCCGTGGAAGGTTCATCCCCTCCTGGAACACTCCTGCTGGGCTTTGCCTCTCTCTGGTCTCTTTTCCTGCTCACTAGGACGAAGGGTGGGGTGTTGGAACCTGTGGAGTAGAAGCTTCTGCCACTGTACTCAGGGGAAGTGCTACGTCTCATGGACAGTACTGGCAGCTTGGCCCTACCACGTGGCCAAATCCTTATCCCCGAGGTCAGCAGACAGGGTGTTGCCTTCTCCCTTGGTTGTGAGGAAAACTCTCCTCAGACAGAGAACCGAGCGGCTTGAGGTTGAAGCAGTGAGACCAGGCAAAGGCTGCAATGGAATCTCTGTTTGGACAGAAGTGTTGCTAGGAGCTGCTCTGCCTTCTGGGGCCTGGGTGGGGACGGTGGCGGGCTGGTTTCCAGAAGGAAGGCAGGTTCTTTCAGTTCCTGAGTTGGGATTTCTTGCTCAGCCAAAGGGAGTTGGCACTGCGTCCCACCCTGTACCCAGATGATATCTGGAGGGAGCTACTCTCAAGTAGAAATTGGTGGCCTTTTAGATGTAGCTGTGTCCTTTTCCTCTGATTTAATCACCGATCGGCTCTGGTCGTCCATCTCCCTACCTGTCAGGATAAAAGTGGGTCACCATTATCTCAGCAAAGAATTTAAACAGTTGTGTAAAGTCACAGAGTCTGTGGTGAGACCCTTGTCACATGGAAAAAGAATGAAGTTTGGTCAAGGGCAATAGCCAGTGACTGTCCCCAGAGGTTTAAGGAAGGCTTGGGGAAGGCGTGGAGTGGTCAAGCGCGCAGCCACAGGACAATGAAATGACTGAGAGAGTCATAGGTTTGACTTGGTCAGGGAGGTGAGAATGAGGGCTGAGGGCATCGGGCAGATAGACACAGGTGCGTCCTGAAAGAAAACGAGAGAGCTGTTCCTGGGAGACGCCACCCGATACCCGAGTGACACTCGGGTCACACAGCTCGGCGTTCGCCCTGAGCTTCCAGGGCAGCCAATGGAGTAACAGGGTTGTGAAGAACATAGACACTGATGGAGAACCAGTGTCAGGCTCCCCCTTGATAAATTCCACCATCCCTCAGGCCGTAGGTTGTCCATGTCAAAGCCAGCAGTGAAGCCACGTTCGTGGGTTTCACTGACACGCTTCGTAATGAACTGGGCCTCAGGCACGTGGTCTTGGCACCTGGAAAATGTAAAGTGTCCAAACGTCAGAAAAGAAGTGTCCTTTGGTCCAGTGGCAGGTTTCCTCACTACAGAATGCTGTATTTCGCTCCTGACAGGCTTCCTGTGAAGTGTGGGAAAAGTATTTGTCATTTGTGTGAACTGACTTCTCTCTGCCCCTCCTATCAGAGGTCCCTGGATGTTTATAAGTCGGGGACCTCGGACCCCCTAGGACTGTACTCACACCTCGAGAAGTAGCTGCTGCCTCTGGACTACCTCCCAGGCACCTTCTGTACCCAGGGCATGGGCACCCGTGACACTGGCCCCGCAGGTAAGGGACACCAAGCGCGGCCATGGCGGCAGGCTCTTCCTTGGACTCCCCCGGGGACTGGGCTCTGCCTGGGAGATGCAGCCAGGCAGTGGGCCCTTCCATCCTGGCCCAGGTCTCTGGGGGCTGACGCTGCGCCTCCCTGCTCACTTGCTGTCTGGGGGCTCCCTGGCTTGGGGAGGGGCTCAGAGTGTTCTAGTGACTCTGCCTGAGCTTTGCCTCCACTCTCTGAGCTGGTGGGCTGGCTGAGGGGCTGCCCTGTTCTGTGGTGGGAGAATGAAGACGGCAGAGGACGTGGGCCCAGGGCCTCAGGGAGGGTTGTGTGTCTCTGTCTCCTCAGCTGACAAGGCAGGAGAGTGGGTGCTATGAGGCTGGCTCAGTGTCAGGAGACAGGGTGGCAGGCCTGGTGCTGCCTCTGGGAACCCGTAGTTTCCTTTGGAGAGTGAGGGGGTTGATGGGTCCTACCCCAGACGGGATGGGTGCTTGTGAGGTGGGGGGTTGCTATTCCCTGGGGAGGCTGGAGCAGAGGCCAGGTGACCACTTGGGAGGAATGCAGAGAACCCGGGACGCCAGAGCGGTTCAGGGTTCAGGGGATAGCTCCTTATGCTCAGGGCACAGCACCCTGGGGCTTTGCTATATTAATGTGAAAACAGCCGCATGATTTAGTGCAACCTCAGATCCTGCCTGACATTAGATTATAGCAGGGAGTTGGGAGGTGCTGCAGGCTTCAGAAGCACCTTGAAATCTAGAAATAGAATGAAGATGTGATCGTATGAACCCCTGGTCCTGTCCAACTCTTTTTGTTTTAATGATATGGGAACTGAGACTCAGAGAAGTTAACTTACTTCCTCGAGGTCACGCAGGTGACAGAAACAGGACGGGAACCCAGACTTCTGACTTCTGGACTAAGGACCTTCCACCCTCAGGGTGGGTGTGCTGGGTTTCCACCTTTGTGGGGCTTCTCCATGTGGTGTGTTAGGGCCCCAGGGATGGTCCCAAGGTGGGTGTGAGCCGCAAAGGTGTAGGACCGTCGTCGTTTCAGCTTGCAAACATTTAAGTGCCCACTGAGCTCAGGTACTACAAAGGTGAATAAGACTGTTCCCTGCCCTCGCATGTCACAGGGCCAGGAGAGGACAGAGTGAGAGGAAGGGTGCCTGGGGTTCTGTGGGATCACAGAGAAGAGGCAAGGCTTCTTAAAGGAGCGGATGCTTAGCTGAGTCTCTCCTCTTTTTCCGACTCTCAGCTCAGGGGCCTCTTCCCCTGGGAAGCCCTGCCTGGCCCCGCCCCCACTGGGTTCACAGCCCCCACCCTGTTATTGCTGGTTACTCAGTGTCCCCCCCAGACTTCAGGTCCCACTGAGGACTGAGTCAGCCTCGCCTGTGGCTGTGTCACCAGGGACTGTGAAGGGCAGAGTCCCTACACAGAAACACTTAGTCAACATTCGCAGTTGGGTCAGTGGGGCCATTTGTGGACCTGGGGGGTTTAGGAAGGAAGGTGAGGGTCAGTGTACTCCGCTGCTGAGGTGCGTAAGGACTCCCAGGAGGGGGAGCCGAGCAGGTAATGGGGCGCTCTGCTCTGCCACTCGGGGGAGGGGTCAGGATCCAAGCCACAGGTTAGGGCGTTACCACGTGAGGGTGGCAATGACAGGCATGGCAATGGCGGTGGTCCAGTGAGAGCAGCTGGTGTGAGACATGCAGTGGACAGAGGTGGAGACTGAGGGTGATGGGGGAGGGGCGCCCAGGACTGAGGGAGGCTGAGAAGACGTGGTGGGAGGTGGCAGGTTGGAGCAAAGCCAGGAGGGAGAAGGCAGGTGGAGTGTGAGGCCAGGAGGGCTGAGAAGAGCAGGGTCATGGGTTTGGGGGGATCACGGTGCTCTGGCTGCCGTGCTTGGGGTGCAGGCCCCCACCTGAGGGCCAGGCTCTGGTTTGGGGGGGACGGGCCGCAGAGACCCCACAGGGCAGAGTGCTTGGGGCAGTGTGCTCCTCAGTCCTTGCCTCTAAGAGAATTCTGAGGTGCTGCTCCCCGCGCAGTTGTGTCCCCAGCCCAGGTGCCAGTGGCCAGGTGCTGTGGGCCCATCCCTCAGACCAGTGCTGGGCCCCAGGCCCTCCCAGGGGGAAGCAGCGAGTCCAGCCTGCACGCTTCTGGAGAAGGTGAGACTCAGTCACACCAGATGGCTTTCAAGTGCCCTGGGCAGCCTCTCTGGGAACTTTGGGCAGAGAACGGGGTGTCTACCAGGCAGCTGCCCAATCAGGGCCCGTGACCCCAGAGCAGAGCTTGGACCTCATTCTGGAGGGGGGAGGAGTGTGTTTAGGTGCCTGGCAGTGGCCTCAAGCTACGAGCGGGTGTGATTTTTACTGTGATCCCTGCTGAAAATGCCCTTTGGTTGTAAGTGGGTGCTTTCAATTGTGTGCCTTGGGATAGAGGTCTACAGAGGGGGACCCTCATAATAGGGAAGTGGGGATCTCAGCATGTACCTGGCTCCCCTAGGAATCCAGGGGAAGCTCCCAAGAACCCCAGGGAGACAGAGGATCTGCCGTCCCTCGTTTAGGGGCCCTGGTGAGCGTTCAGCCTCCAGGCCGGTGGTGAGGAAGTGGCACCTAGATAGCGGCCAGAGTGGTGATTTTCAGGATACCCTCTCAGCTTCTCTGCCACTTTCTGCTCTGTGACTTTCGGCTTTAACTTCCAGCTGCAGACGGTTTTCTCCACAGAGCCCCAGTATTTTGGATGGAGAATCTGATCTGGCTACTTGTCCTTTTTCAGGCCAGTCCCCTTCCAGGCCTGTGGCTGGCACCGAGTTCGGCTCTCCTTGGGTCTGGTACCAGCCCTAGTCCGGGTACCAGGACTTTGGCCTGGGCATCAGGGTCTGATGGCTTACGTCAAGGCTCTCCAAGAAGAGATGTGAGTGTGACAGAGATTCTGAAAGCTGGTCTGTTTGTACGCTTCCTCCCCTCCCACCGGCCATGGTCCAGGCTCTCTCAGGGCCCAGTTCAAGCATTTCACTTCCTGAAGGTTTTCCAGACCTTCTTCCTTCTGCTCTATGCATATGAAGCATCTTATTGATATCTCTATGGCATGTCTCACATCTTACCTTATAAGGAACCCTTGTAGGAACATACAAGGTGTGATCAAAAAATACGGTGAATGTTTAAATTAAAAAAATAATCATTAGAGTAAAAGACACATTGTCATAATCTCCCTCAAAGTATTTCCCTTCACTTCACACACATGTATCCCATCGTTCTTGCCACTTTCTGAAGCAGTTCTGGAAGTCCTCTTTTGTGAGTGTCTTTTGTTGCTCTTTCGGGGCTGCCTCGATGTTCTGAATCGATAGAAATTCACATTTTCCTTTCATTGTCATTTTGACTTTGGGGAAGAGCCAGAAGTCGCACGGTGCCACATCTGGTAAATAAGGTAGATGAGGACACACCGTAATGTTTTTATTTGACAGAAATTGCCGTATACCAGAAGTGATGTGTGACACAGAGCGCTGTCATGATGGAGGATGAAGTAAAGACACTCACGAAAGAGGACTTCCAGAATTGCTTCAGGAAGTGCCAAGAACGATGGGATAAGTGTGTTTGAAGCGAGGGGGAGTATTTTGACGGGGATTAATGGCAGTGTGTCTTTTACTGTAATAAATTTTTTAAAATTTAAACAGTCACCATATTTTTTTTAATCACACCTTGTAGCTTATTTCTCAAATAGATTGAAAGCCCCTTAGTGACAGACTGTGGCTCACACCCGTGGAATATAATTTAGATGCAGTTCTACATAGTGTCTTGTTCCTAAAGAAACCATCAAAAGGGATATGTTTGATGGAGTCTTAAGACAGGATAACACGCACCCTAAGATCCTAAAAAAAACCCCAAAACTCGGGAGTTACTAGGTCACAATTCTATTTTGGAACAATATTGTTAACATGTTTTAATATTTAAGAAAGAAAAAGATTCAGAAGATTTTAAAGTCTTACAAAGGTTTTGCTCTAGCTTATATATGTGTTCTCACGGTAATTTCATAAATTATCTTCAAAGAATTTGTTCTAAGGTAACTTATTATGTTAAAAAAGAGCCGTTAAAAAATAAAAAACACAACTCTGTATCTCCAACTGCCTGGGTGGTGCTTGGCACATACTCGGCGTTCACTGAGTATTTGTTGAAGGAGTAATTGATGAACTGGTGTCTACCCGGGAGTGGAATGTGTACTGGATCACCTGAGCTTCTCTTTCCCGTCTGCATTTGGTGTATGTCAGGTGCTCAGTCATAGGAATGAATTGGTTGGATGCTGGAGATTGGTGGAGGGTGGTCCCTGGGCCACCTTCCCTAAGTATTTGTGGCCTCTCATCTGTGCTGTGATGGAGCTGCATATGGAGTCCCCTTCTCACCCGCTGAGTACCTTGTTCAGGTCAGGTGCTTCCTAGGTGTTGTTGAATGAAGGAATCGACCCAAGGAGTGACTGAAGAAATGAATGACTGAGGTTCACCCTGCAAGCGGCTGACTGTTACAAGGAGACAGTGCCTGGTGCCACCCTGGGCTCTGTGTGCCAAGCCGCTCTCGCCTTTGTCTCCCTCAGCCTCCCTTCAGCCAACACCGAATGTCTTGCTGGAGAAGCCGGCACAGCTCTTGAGTGCACATGGGGACCCTGGCAGCCTCAAGCTGGATGTTTCCCTGAAGGGCTGGCAGGCCAGGAATGGCCACCCCAGAAACCTTGGGGCCCTGTCTCAGGGGTCCCAGCCCCTGGTGCCCCTCCCCTCGCTGGAGTCAGAGGCCAGCAGTGTGGCCCGGGACACCACCCAGATCAAGGACAAGCTGAAGAAAAGGAGGCTGTCAGAAGGCGTGGCAGCATCCTCCAGAGGTAAGCCCCGGGCCCTGCCCAACCCAGACCAGCCTCTGAATTACCTCCCACTCCCCAAGCTCCTGAAACTAACTTATTCCCCATCCCCACCTCATGCAGCCTCTCTGGATCCTGGGGCAGGCCCCAAAGGAGTTGCGCTGAGGAGTGCCATCCCCCGGGCCACCTCTCAGAGGCTGCTGAGGTCGCCCGGGCCCATGCCTCCCATCCAGAGCTTGCCCACCACCCCCGAGGCCAGTGGCGCCAAGGAGAAGAGCCAGGACCCTCCCGGGAGCATTCAGGGGCCTCAGGACAGGAGACCCAGAGCCCAGGAGGTGAGGAGGCTCTGCTGCTCGGAGCCTGGCCTCCCTGTCATCCTTCCATCCTTTCTCAGCCCCTGTTCCTGAGCCCTGAGCTTCTCCACAGGTGTCGCAGGCGCGGCCCTCAGGGATGGCATTGGGAGGGGCTCAGGGCCCTCATCTCATCTCAGAGGTGCTGTGCTCCTGCTCAAGCAGAGTCTGTGTGACCATCTGGCCTTCTCTGGTCTAAATGTTCCAGAATTCCTCACGCTTCTGACCCTCTCCATTTTAGGCAAGGGAGTATGGCAGCAGTGAAAGGAGGCTGGGTGAAGACTCAGGAGATTTGGGCTGTGGTTTCCACTCTGCTTCTCACTGGCTGTGTGACTTCGGCTAAGTCACTCCCCTCTCTGGGCTCCAGTTTGCACATCTATAAAAAGAGAGGATTGGACCAGATGTTTTTGAAGATTCCTTCCAGCTCTGACGTTCTAGGATTTTTCTGAAAGGAGAAGAACAGAAACAAATAATAATAACAGCAAAGGGGGTTGGAGCGGAGGGGAGGGGACCCCGTACCTGTCTTGTCACCTGGAGTGATGAGGAAACAATGAGCTTTTGGGGGTCCCAGGGTTGTGTGGCTGGGAAGAGATACTTCTCAGCACTGCTGACCGAGTGGCTCCTGATAGAAGAGACCACCCTTTGTGAGGGGCCTGGGAGGTGAGCACCGGGGGGAGTGTTTACCTGGACCAGAACTCTCCCCCCAACTCCCCTCCCAGGTGCAGATCTCACGTCAATACCTGCACTGCAGTGACCAGAAGATGCAAAAGTCACTGGGGGGCATTGTGATCCCACCCATCCCAAAGGCCAGTTTGCCCACTGGGACCTCCTCCTGCACACCTGGCTCCCTTCCCAGCCTCTTGCCCCCAGACCAGGATGTGCTCACGGGCCTGAGAGCACCCCCAACACGGTAAGCAGCCCTCAGCCAACCACCTTACAGTCCTCTCTCCTTCTATCCCCCCAAGATCTACTTGGCATCCCCATGGCTGCACCTCAGTGCTGGAGCAGAGCTTTGGGGGACTGGGCGCGTGACAGGCAGGATCCCCACCCGTAAGCCACAGACCCAGGAAGGCTGCAGCATTGCGGCCTGGCTCTGATCCCTAACTCCCCCCAAGGCCTCCGCCTCTATCATCTACCAATTTCCTGGTGTGTGGTTGTTGCAGTGATGAATAAAATACGAAGTATTTTAAAGCTCTATTGAATTCCTGATAGATAGCTCTTTGTTATTACATATTCTCTTGATGAATGGATACTAAAAATACAAGCATCATCATGTATGTTTGAGGTGGGAGGAGTAGTCGTCCACAAACTTAAAAAAGGTCTTCATATCCAAAAAAAAAGAAGGTTGGGAACCAGTGGGCTAGAGGATTGCTGTGTTGTAATGGATCTGGGTTTATGGAGTGTAAGTGGGACAGAAGGCGTCTGCAGATGGCAAGCGCAGCTCTGTGGTCAGTGCAGACTGATGTCTGAGTGTGTGTGTGTGTGTGTGTGTGTGTGTGTGTGTGTATGTGTGTGTGTGAGAGAGAGAGACAGAGAGAGAAGAGAGGGAGGGAGAGAGAGAACGCTAGCTCACAGCCTGTGGGCCTGGCTCACCCAGCACAGCTTACGGTTGATTTCCTGCTGGGGACTTATTTCTCTCTCATTTCATTGGGGCCTGAAGTAGTGGATTCTTCCATTTCTCACAAGCTCTTCGTGCTCTCTGTCTCCCATGCTGCCTTCCCTCTGCACCCATGTCTACATCTTTCCCAACCCTTTTGGAGCATGGGAACCTGTCGGTGGACCTGCTCCTGCGTTTGAACTCTGCTGGATTCTCAGTGGCCTGCTCCACCAACTCTACTTCCTCGCCATTGGACACTCCCTCCTCCTTCCCTGCTCAGAGGGCTGCCTCATCCTCCCCTCTGAGAGGCGCTCTCTGCGGCTGGAATGACCAGTGGCCTTTCCTCCCATCTCACTGCTCTGAAGTTCTTTGCATTGTTTGAGCTGTTGATGCCCTTGAACTCTTCTCCTTCCTCGCCTTCCTGACTTTATACCAACTTCTCGACATTCCAGGCAGTTTCCTATACACCCTCTTTCATCCATCTCTTACATGGGGCCGTTCCTGAAATTTGTTCCAGGGCCCTTTGCCTCCATATTTTTGCACTCCCCTTGGATCTTAGCTATGCAAGTGGCTTCCAAGATCACATGGGGAGGGGTGACTTCCACATCCCCTGCTCTGCCCTGAGGTCTCCCCAGACTCAAGCTCCATGCATCCCCAGTGTCCTCATGGCTGGTGCAGCTCCAGTGTCAGAGGGAGCGGGATGTGCCACCATCAGGGCAGCACGTCGGAGCATCTGTTTCCCAAGCTGCCTCCTTCCCAAGACCTCCTGATTTCTACCACAGTGCCAGCGTTCTCTTTGATCTTCAAATTTCTTTGATCATCTTGGACTCTTGCTCCTTTTTCTAACAGATCTGTACATCCCATCAGGTCTTTCTTAAAAAAACAAGAAAAAGACAAAAGCTCCCACCCCTCTCTTGCCCTTGCATTTCCTCTCAGTTTGCACTTACTAACTCCCTCTTGGTCTCCCCCATAGCTCTTACCCTGCCTCCTTGCAGCCCTTGGCCCTGCATTCTAACGTTTTGTTTTCACTCCCCCACCCCCCTACCCCACACACCTCTCCCAGTACTTCACCTTAATTGACTTCCTGGAGCCAGCAGCTTAAAGATGAGTCTCCTTGGTCTGACCTTCAAGGTGCCCCAGCTCCCCACTCCACATTCTTCCTCCTGTGCTGCTCTGTAGGAACCTTGCCACTGCTCCAGACCCCCTGTGCATGTGCCAAGCCATGGGGCACCTCCCCTCCTCTGTCCCTGCAGCCCCAGCACCAGCCGTTCACCCTTGCGCCCCCCTTCAGTTCCACCAGCCCCAGCTCTATGTCTACCTTCACTCTGAGGTCTTCCCTGCCCTTTTCAGGGTGGCAGGGACTGAAGCACCTTCTCTGTGCCACCTCCATGGCATCCGTGGACTGCCTGGCCACCCCTTTCACTGCTTTGTTCAACTTTTATTTAAACCTCATTCTAGTTTTTAACTTGGAATGTTAAAGCATACATGGGAAGAAGACTCCATTACCACTTCATTCGTTCATCCATCCATCTATTCATTCATTTACTCACTTAAAAGCTTTAAGTACCTACTATGTGCCAGGCATTTTGCCAGGGGCTGCAGAAACAAAGCCAGTCCAGACAGTGTCTCTTCTAGGCACTCACGAGAGAGATTTACAAGAAAACCACTGAATCAGAGTCCAGTGAGGTAAGTGCTAAGATAGAGGGCTGCCCGTCATTCTCGGGGGGCCCAGTGGAAAATGACCTCAAGGCCGGGAAGACCTTCTGGTGGAGGTGAGGGCTGAGCTGAGTTTTGAAGGCTGTGGGAGACATTTCGAGATAGAGAAGAGGGAGAGATGTGCAGGAGGAGAGACTGAGACATTTAGGGAGCCAGAGGGTCCCCTTTACCTCCACTGTCCCCTGGGATAGGCGGATCTGGGCAGTTACTGAAGGGCCCTCCTACTGCCTATTCTCCGGCCACCCCCGCCTGAGTCATTCTGCTGAGTGAATCCCCTGAGGCCAGAGCACAGGATGTTGTGTTCCACCCCTTTTGTTGCGGCTTCTTACTCTATCAGCCCCAGTCGCTTCTGATGTCTATGCATTTCCCACTGAGAAGAGAAAATCCATGTTGGATAATACATGACTGGTCTTCACGGGAGTACAAGCTCCACGAGGGCAGGGATTGTCGTCTGTGCTATGGATGCTTGCCTTCCAGCATCGAGAACAGTGTCGGCACACAGTAGGCCCTTAAGAAATAACTGTTCAATGAGTAAATGGTGCTACCTATTTTATAAATAATAAAACAAACAAACAAACAAAAATTAAAAAATTAAAAAAAACAAAATTAAGTTGAAAACAAGAAAGAAAACCCCAGTGCAGGAACGCCCATCTTCCCGTCCTATGTGTAGTTTAGGTTTGAAGCTCAAGGACACACAGCAGGGATTTCCCATCAGCAGCAAAGGGGGTCAATTCGTCTAGACTCCCTGGAGGCAGAGGAGGGGGTGCAGGGGAGAGGGGATTACCAACGAGAGGAGGAGGGATTTGGGGGTCTTACAGCTCTCCGGGGCTGGGGCAGTTTGGAGGACTTGAACTCAGTCTGCTCTGAGCTGGGGCGATATTTACCACTTATCTGCTGCAGGGCACAGCAGGGGACAGGGCTTCCTTCAAGACAACAGTTTCCATGTGGAGACCAGCTTCCCCGGAATCAAGGGGCTGTGCAGCCAGAAAATGGGGCTCGTGTCTGGACACTCCGCCTGCCCCTGAGTTTGCAGAAGGAGCTGCATTTCCTGCAGCTTTGAACCCCTGGCCAAGAGCCTCTTTGCAGGGCCACCCACAGCGCCCTCCGCCGTGTCCCCCACCTCGGCCATCACCCCATCCTTGAGTGACCTACCCTGGGCTCTTCACAGCAGCATGTGTCCCTTGCCATCTCTCATGGTGCTTTTTCTCCTCCGTTCTTTTAAGATTGGTTCGGGAGAATGGGCCTCGGGAGAAGACCCCTAAATCTCTTGGTATGTACTCTCTATACGCACCCTCACTTGTCATTCAACTCTTGGTTTCCTGGGCTGGGTCATGGGATCAGAATTAGGGCCAGAGGAGACCTGAGAGCTCTCCGACCCAAGCCCCTCATTTTACAACAGGGAGGCTGATGCCGCCTGTTGTGCCATGCTAGTGGCCTGTACCTGTGCATGTTGATGGGCACCAGTGTGTGTAGCTTCACCACGACCCAGCTGAGAGAGAAGGCGCTGTCCCCACTGGACTGACAAAGGGATGACTGAGGCTCAGAGCTGGACCTTCTCCTGGTCGCAGAGTGTGGAAGGCAGCCAGCCCCCTCACATCTGCACTCAGGCCCACGTGGCTCCAGAGCTGGCACTCTCCACAGAATAGTGCGGCTGCTTCTGCACTATTTTAAGCAAGTAGAGGAGAGTATTTCTTGCCAGACAGAGAGAGAAGTTAAATCATATTCCACAAATCCCTAAGTTAGCCGGTCCCGGAAGGTTTCAGTAGGGCTGGAAGTGAGGCAGGGGGCCAGGCAGGAGGCCGAGGCACAGAGAGGCTTCAGAAGAGGGGGGAGGAGGCTCTTGGGCCTGATGACCTCACTGTGGGGAACCTGGTGGGCTGACTGGAAGCTGAGCCCGGGGCAGTATAGGTGAGGGGACCTGGGCAGAGCACCTGGAGCCCGGCTGCAGGCATTGGGGCTTGGAGGCAGCTGCTGTGCTAAAGACCAAGAGGGGCGGACTCCTAGTCCAGCTTCCTGGCAGGTTACTCTGTAATCAGCTCAGCAGGTGGGTCAGTCAGCAAGGGGCGGGTTGTTGCCCAAAAGACCCCAGGATCAGGATGTACAGCTGAGCCTGAGAGGCAGGCCCGGCACAGAAACCTCTGTGGCATCTGTCTCCCTCACGTCCCAGGCTGAGCTACGGCGGGCTGAGACAGGCGTCTGGTGTGACGCACGCTGGCACCCTGAGTGTCCCTTAATAGCCACCCCTGAGAATGCCGGCGTGGGGGTTTGAGACAGGACATCCAGTCTGCAACCTCTCCCTCGTCTGCCTGACTAGTTGATGCTGGTTGGGCAGGCTCTGCTCCAACAAGGTTTTCTGGGGCGTGTCTTAGAGGTGTAGGTGAGGAGCGGGGAGGATACAAAATAGCAACGTCCTTACCGGAATCCCTGACCCTCTAGCTGTCAGCCGGGGGTAACATTGCCTCGTACGTGTAGTGCATCTGGCACGCAGGGGGCTGATGTGGTCTTGTCTGAGCTGAGGGCTGCTCCAAACCTTGTGGCATTTCTGCAGTCCTTGCCCTGGTCAGCTGGAGCCTGGACACCTGTGTCCTCTGCCCCACCTCTTACTTTTGGGCAGATGGAAACTTCTCCATATCTTCCTCCTCCTTGGCTCTTGAACCTTCTCCAGGGCCGTGGATGCTCCCAGCACCAAGTAGAGGAGACCTTCACAGAGGGCATCGGCTGGGCAGAGGACCAGGGTGACCTGGGAGCCCTGCCAGGGGCCCAGCCTCAGATGTCCTTTCCAGCCCAGGCAGCCCCAGATGGTGGCCCCCATCCTAGTGGACCTGAGTTTTAGGTCTATCCAAGGATGGTGAGCTCCAAACTTTGTGAGCAGGAGAACCTGGCTAACATTTCTTTAATGAAAAAAACCCTAATGAACCTACCCCTACTCTGCTTCCATAATCAGACATGGACTTTTAAAGTCATTTGATTGGGAAAATATAGAATGACAAAGAAATACTATGGATGTGATGCAATTTGGAAATGAAGTTACATTTTATCAATCACAAGAGCCTCTGAGGGTCGTTGGGTCTCAGCTTTCCTGCCTGTAAAATGAGAGGAGTACATTAGCGTTTGTTAGTTCTCTAGTCCCTTCATGCTGTGTCACAGTCTCAGACAGGTGCATGGTGGTAAAAAAAACAGTCAGTGGGCTCATTTTATTTGTTTTTGTTTCCTGAGGTACCTCCCAGGTAAATTTATATTCCCAGGAAATATATTAGATAACAGATCTGACCCTGTTTCTTGCTCAGCTTCTTCCCCTCCCGTTCCTTATATTAGAATAAGATGTGCAGTAATTGTTGAATGGATGGATGGATGGATGGATGGATGGATGAAAAGAGGAGGATATTGGTCCTTGGGCAGCCCATTCTGTGCCAGCCAGTGCATCTCTATAGAGTAAGTTTAACTTGTGTCTTTCTCCATCCAGGAAGTATTGGGTAGAAGAATTGAGGGTAGAGGGCTTAGGCAGTAAAACGTGACAGCAACCACAGGGTCACAGAGCTTCAGGGACAGCCCAAAGGGATGGCTGCTGCTTCAGGGTGCCGGGCATCCTCAGCTCCATTCTTGTTCTTGACTCCTCAGAACGAAAACCTTTGGCCCCACCCGTCAGAGACAGATCTGCTGCCCCTGAGAAGCCCGCTCTGCCTGCATCTCAGTCTGCTCCTACACTGACAGCCTTCTCCTTCGGCCAAGCCGAAGAAGCCCATTCCTTGCTAAAAACAGAGGACCAGCAGGAGAGCAGCACCAAGGTATCTGGAACGCGAGGGGAAGAGGAAGCCGGGGTCAGAGTGGACCACTGGCTGAACACAAGCCCGTTTTTTGAAATATACAAGTGTGGGTCCCACTTGAGGAAAGCAAGGAAGGGGCCCAAGGCAGCTCCCCTAGTATATAAGGCTAGAACCCATAGATGGCCTTGGGGAGAAGGCTGAAGAAAAGAAGAGAAATAACAGAGAGACGGGGAAGGATGAGGGTGAGGGGGACTAAGTGGAGGGAGGAGAGCAGTGAGGAGCTGAGGGCAGAGATGAGGGAGGGAGGGAGGGCGGAAGGAGGTCATGAGTGGTTCGGAAGGAAGCCGGATGTGGGGGAGAGAGCAGAGGGGCTTAGGTGAACCAAGCTGAGTAATTTGAGCCAACACCCAAGATAGCAACCGGGAGGCAGCTGACTCAGAGACAGAGCAGCCAAAGGCTCTGCTTGACCGGCTGACAAATAGCTCGTACTTCTAAGGTGACCTTGGCGCAGATGTTTCTCTTCCCTGGTCTGGATGAATTTAGGAAAGCTGGGAGAGTCACTGTTATGGGGACTTAATGCTCTTTCTTTGAAACAGAGATACAAAAGTGCCGTAAACATCGTGAAGGCCGGCTATGTGCCTGTCCTATTAGGACGGGCATCCTGATGATGGTAATAAGGTCCAGGCCCACAGTCCTCCCACTCCAGTGAGTGTGACAGACCATGAAAGTGAGGAAGAAGAACTGAGTGCTGAGAACTGAGCCTCCACCTCCTCACCTTAGCCACTCAGTTCCATGGCTATACCACAGACCGTGGCACTGCCAAGTAGCTTCACCCCCACCGGCATCTCAAGTTCAAGCATCCCATCCGCTCACACCATCTCCTGTGGTTCTAGCTCAATCCGTCTAGTGTCCCACCTCCAGCATTGGTTCCTTGTCTTGCATCAATGATATTCTCCTTGAAACTGGATTGTTCCTATCAGCGTCTTAGCTCTGTTGTTTCTTTCATGTTAAGAAAACAAAACCAGAACAATTCTCTGAAAAACCAGAACCCATTCTCTCCTGAGTCCACTGCAGTCAGGCTTTGGTCCCCACTGCCCCACTGCAACTGCCCACATTGAGGTCACCGATGACCGCCACCTGCCAGGCACAGCCTATCTCAGTCCTCTTCTAACTTGACCCATCAGCCGCTTTTGTGGCGCATCCTCCTTGAATTCCCCACCTGCTACGGGATGGCTTCTTTCTTGGTTCTCAGCCTACATCAGGGGCCGCCCCTTCCTAGTCCTTCTTCGCTGGTCCCTCCTCATCTTCCTGACCTCTGCACACCAGAGGCCCCCAGGGCTCAGACCTCTGGGCTCTTGTCCATTTGTTCTGATGCCTGTGACCTGATCCATGGCATTAAGTGCCATCTATACGCCAAGGACCCCTAAGTGTCCCTCTCCAGCCCAGGCCTTCCCTCGACCTCAAGAAGCAGTTAAATTATATAAATACTATATTTATATTATATATATATATGTTATATATATATGTTATATATATATATAACATATATATATATGTTAGTACTCACCATCCCGTTTAGGTATCTAATTATCTGTCAAACTTACCTTGTCAAAAACTCAACTGTTGACACCGTACTCCCCAGCACCTCTTTCCCCAGTGTCCCCTCTCAGTGAGTGGCAATAAAAAGGCAACTGCAGCCTTCCAGCTGCTCCGGCCAAAATTACTGGGCCCATGCTTGCCACCTCTTTCTCTCTCATCCCACACCTCACACATTAGCAAAGCAGTGGGCTCTCCTTTGACACATTTCGGGACTGACCATTCTGCCGTCCCCATTCCCGCTCTCCTAGTGCAAATCCCTCACCCCATCACGTGGGGTTCTATTTTCTATTTCTATTTTCTATTTCTATTTTCCCTTGGTTCTATTTTCGCAACTTCTTGTGAGTCTTTAATGTTTTCAAAATAAGTTATAAAACACGACACCTAGAAAAGCCCCTCCCCAGATGGAAGTCAGATCATGTCACTCCTCTGCTCCAAACCTTCAGTGGCTTGTTGTCATTCTGAGGAAAAGCCCGAGTCCTCACCGTGGACCCCAGGGCCCAGCGGACGATTGCTCCGGCCCCCACCCCGCTGCCTCCGACCCTGTGTCCTACCATCCTGACTTGGGGCGCTCCAGCCAGGGTCCTGCTCTCTGCCCCCACCACGCCCAGCTCACTCCAGGCTCAGGACCTCTGCATTCGCTGTTCCCTCTGCTTAGAACACTTCACGAAAGCTGCGTAGCCGCTCCCTCACTTCATGTATGTGTATACCTACCCTCACGTCTTCGGCCAGTCCCCCAGGACCCTCCTACCTAAAGCAGGAGCCCTGTTGCTCTCTGTCCCTTGCTTTCCTTCTGGCACATATCGCCTGATGTTGCAGACACGTCAGTTTGTTCTCTGTCCTGGTGTCTCCATTCCATGGCAGCTCTTTGGGAGCAAGGACTTTGTCATTTTTGTTCACTCCCAGAACGGCGGCTGGCACATAGGAGCCCTTCACATGTCTGAGCCACTGAATGAATAAAAGTATAGAAAGCACAGTTGGGTCCCCAAGGGTAATGGACTTTGCCTTGACCTTGCGGAGATCCAGGTCACCATCTCCAAGTCTGCCCAGGAGAAGATGCGGCTGAAGCAGACGAAGGAGATGGAGTTGTCCCGGAGGGCGAAGGAGCCAGAGAGAGAGAGGGAGCTCGCGTCCCAGAGCCTGGCCACCCGGAGGACCTTGATGAAGGAAGGTACTGGGTGCTTGGGGCAGGATTCCCTCAGGCTGGGGAGATTTCTTGGCCAACACCTTGGCCAGAAGAGAGGCTGCCACAGCTCACACCCTCCCCTCCTGAGACTGGACAGGGAGCCATGCCTGCTCTGTCACAGCCCGCTCTTGGGCCCATGACCAAAGGAGGACACGGGCCGGGGACAGACAGGACGGACTCCATGCTAGGGCTTCCTCTGCCTCCACAGGCCTCCTTCCTCTCCGGGGCAGCAGGACCCTGTCTGTACCCACCAGGCTGAGCAGCCCACGCAGAAACAACACGGGCGTCATCCTGAGGAAGCGGGCCACCCGGGCCTCACTGCCCAGCATCCCCGTCAGCAAGCAGGAGCCCAGCTTTGCCCGCCATGCTTCAGGTGGGTCCCGGACCGGCTGGCAGGGGGCACGTGTCCCTCTCACTGTGCTGCCTCTGGATGCTTTGGGGCCTGGCAAAGGTGAGCTCGGCTGCTCTGCTTCTGCCTGATGCAGCCTGGGGTGTGGTCACCTCACCAGAAAGAGGAACAGAGTCTGGGAGTCAAAAGCACCTGTGGGCCAGGCTGGGAACCCAGGTCATCACAACGGGAATTGTGGATGGCTGGGCAGCTGTGTCCAGTCTGAGTGACCTGTCCTAGAGGATTTGCCAGTGCACCAGGACCACATATGCTGCGAAATAGCATCCATGGAAGTAGCTGGAAACACCGAGAGGAGGGAGAGGGGATTGTGGGAAGGCCCTGGGTTCCTGCATGTTACCTCATAAAATGTAGGGGCTGGGTAGTCCTGGGTACAGACTAGGGTCCAAGGACCCAAAGCTTCTGTGGGACGCTCAGAAAGGTGCCGAGGAACAATGGAGGCGCTGTCCCCATTCTCCCAGAGGAACGTCTATTTTGCCTCACCTTTTTGTACACTGGGTGTCCCTGCGAGATTTCATTTAAAAAGATTTTGCTACTAAGGAACATTTGAAAACGACCAACGTGGTTCCAAGTTTAGGTGTAGGATGTGGTAGGACAATGATGGTAGAACAGAGCCTTGTTTGTTGTGCCAGGAATAATATCGACTCACCTCCTTTTCCATCCTCTTTCTATCCTTTTGACTCCATCAGGTAGAAAGTCTTCATTTGCTGCTAGTCTTTAGCACTTCTTTAAGACTTGTGAATATCCTTTTTAAACAAAGAGATCTTCCTTCAGGTCTGAGACATCAGAAGCTGGCTGTAATTTTATAGCTAGAGTTTCTAATGTTCTTTTACTGTTAATATTTACTGTAAATATCATATTCTATGACAAATAATATTAGTTTACCAATTGATTATGGTAGTTGCAAAAGTTTCCCTTTAAAATAAACTTATATAGGCTTTAAAAAGTGGTTTGGTTTCAAGAGAAACATCATATAAATAAAAGCACAGGTAATTAAGAGATACGGCAAAAAACCGTGAAACTGGTCATTGAATGGTTGATACTTGGGAAATATTAACCTATCTATCCACCCCACTCATTTTAAACAGAAGAATTGAGACCCAGAGACTCAAGGTCACCCAAGATCACGCAAGGTGATGATGGCCTATAGGGACAAAGACTGGCTAGTGACCCTTGCTCCAATGGCAGCGCTGAGGAGAGAATGCAGGGATGAGATCTTTGTGTTTGGCTTTAAGTAAAGAACTGCCCATCAACTCAGATTTGCCCAGGACCTCCTCCTGGGTACGCCAGAGTGAAAACCGTGCCAGTGGAGATGAAGTGAGAGGTGGCAGTGAGAGCTCTGGATTCAGAGGAGACCTTCTTGTCCTGGCTGTGCTGCCAGAGGAGTTGAGGGACTGTTGGGGGCTGGGGGAGCTAGTTTCTCTGGGCCTCTGATGCTTCAACTGTGTGATTCGGGCGTTAGATGAGATAGACGGCCTCTAAACTGACTTCCTGTTCTAGGATTTTCTGATTCTAGCATCTGTCCCCAAGGAAGGAGGGCCTAGAAAACATGATCTGGTTTTTGAATATCCCCGCTTATTGTCAGTCCCTGCAAGTGTGGCCACATCTTGACCACTTGGGTGCCAGTAAGCTGCATTGTCTCCTGGCTGCTTTCAGTGTCCCCTGCTTCCTCTGGCTGTTGGCCTTTGTGTCACTTACCTGCCTGGGGGCAACTTCACAAAAGGATGGAAGGAGGAGAGGCTAATACCACAGGCTCCTGGGTGGGATGCGGTTAGAGGGCCACCAAAGTGAGTAGGGGAGTCATTCCTGCACAGACCCCAACCACAGATAGGGCCGGGTTGGGGTGCATCTCTGGCTCAGTGGGCTAGGTCATGTGACATCAAGCAGCAGCTCACAGGCCTGTTTGTTTATAATAATAAGGTGGGCAAAGGCAGAAGTGCAAAAAGTCAACAAAAGGTAGAGCTAGGTGGTCTCTGTGGCTCCCCAGGGAGCAGAGCTCAGGAGCTGGCTTTTCAGCTCTCACCAGTCCCTTCTCCCTGGTGCCCTGTATGGTGGGCTCCGAGCTGCTGACCACGCCTTGGGTTCTCCTGGTGAAAGCTGCCATGTTTCTTTTCTTTTTCTGTGACTGCAGCTAACTCATTACCTGCAGTGCTTACTTTGGTGTCTCCCGAGTGGGAAGAAGAGGACGAGGAGATGGATCTTCGAGGCTTTAAGGAGTTGAGGCCTTTCTCAAACCCAGAACTGGGGTTGATGGATGCCCTTCAGTGTCTCGACCGTAGTGACTGGTGAGCTGACACCTTCCCCTTCGTGTGCTGTGGCCGGGCGAGAGCTCAGAATAGCTCCTACCTGCCAGCTGCCCTTCTCTCCCACTGTTAGGACTGGTCCCATGGAAGGAGGAGTGTGTGTGTGTGTGTGTGTGTGTGTGTGTGTGTGTGTGTGTGTGTGTGAGAGAGAGTCCAGCCTCCCGTGTCTGCCCTGCGACCTCCAACAGCCCTGTGCACTGCTCTGTGCTACACCAGAGCCAGCAGGGGCAAGCGGAAATTTGGCTCCACAACATTTCCTTACGGTCCCTTGGGATGGTCACAGCCCTTCATTTCTCTAGATCAAGTTCAATCTGCCCCCAGTGTTCCTACCACTCTACTAGCCGACGTGCAATCTAGTTGTGGGCAACACAATGACCGGGGTCCAGAACACTTGCAGGAAGCCCTCCCGTCTGCAGGCCTCACGTTCAAGTACCTCTGTTGAAGGCGCTGGCTTTGTGTCAGGCATGGGCCCAGGTCGTGGGGGTGGGCTTCCCTCTTGGTGAGGATGAGCCAGGGGCCCCATAAAATGGCTTTTGCTGGACTGTTAGGATTTCAGGCTGGGTGTTAAACCAGGAAACCCTGCCTTCAGGGCAGTTGAATCCCACCCTGCTGTGGTGAGGGGGACGGTGGTGGTGTGGGTGCCCCTGGCTTACAGAGAGAGGAGGGCTCCTCCCTCCCCACCTGCCCGTGACAGGGCCTGGCCTTGCTTTTCAGGCAGATGAAAGAGAAGGGCCTGGTGAGCATCCGGCGCCTGGCAGCCTGTCACTCGGAAGTCCTCATTGGGAGGCTGCACGATGTGTCCTTGGCTGTGACTGGGGAGGTAAGGCCTCCCAAACAGACCGCGTTCTACTGTGTTTCCCCAAAAATAAGACCTAGCCAGACCATCACTTCTAATGCGTTTTTTGGAGCAAAAATTAATATAAGACCTGGTCTTATTTTAATATAAGACCCGGTCTTTATAATATAATATAATATAATATAATATAATATAATATAATATAATATAATATAATGATATGATACTTGGTCTTATATTAATTATTGCTCCAAAAGACGCTTACAGCTGATAGTCCGGCTAGGTCTTATTTTCGGGGAAACATGGTATGTAGTCTTCCCCACCCTCCAGCCAGTCCCCCTTCCCTGGGGCTGTTGGTCAGTGCAGGCCACAGCAGCCACAGAGGGGCCCATGGTTCCCTGGAACATGGGCCTCCTTAGCTTATTTTTCAGACTTCAGCCAGTGAGGTGGGAAGTAACCACCCATTTCTCAGATTGGAAGATTGAGGCCTGGGGTTTCTTTATTGCTATATCACAGCCCTGCATTGTCCTCTGTACTCAAAATGCAAGGCCAGTTGTAGCATTTTTTAAGCCCTTTCTCCCAGGGGGCTGGGGCTCGGCCTAGGCGGAGCCCAAAGGGGCAATAAGATACATCTTATTACAGGTGGGGTCCATGGTCCCCCCACCCCTTGGGAATAGACTGTTCTAGTGGGGGACCTTGTGAAAATCAAACTGAACATTATTTGTGAAAGTACTTTGAAGACAAAGTGTTATACAAATTTCAGATGATAATGATGGAATTAGTAATTATGATATGACAACAGCAGCAATAATATATATTTTTTAATGGGGCTGTTTTGCCCAGAGCTTCTGCAGGGTTTTCGTTCCACCCTGGCCAGGCCTAGGCCTGGTGCAAGGGTGGAGGCGGCAGAAGAGGGTGGTACAGTGCCCCATTCTTGGTATATTCTGGAGTCTTTGGCAAGATCCAGCGGTCCTGGAGGGTCCCTCTCTCATCTCTCTCCAAGGTCACCAACCTCCGCTCCAAGGTGTCCCGCTTGGCCATCAGCACCCTGGGAGACCTCTTCCGGGCCTTGAAGAAGAACATGGACCAGGAAGCTGAAGAAATTGCCCGCTGCCTGCTCCAGAAAATGGGGAACACCAGCGAGTTCATCCAGAGAGCGGCCAACCGGTCCCTGGGGGCCATGGTGGAGCACGTGACACCTGCTCGCTCCCTGGTGGCCCTCACCTCGGCAGGCATCTAGTATGTGGTGGCCAGTAGTCTGAGGGGTGGGAACGGTCCAGGCAGGTGAGGCGAACGGAGTGGCCCTGGGATGGGAGGGGGTGTGCAGCAAGTTCCTCAAGAGTTCAGCAGGGGGACAAAGACCCCTGCTTCCTGGTAGGCTTCTCTCCCTCCTTTCCTGGGCCAGGCTGGGGGTGATGAGATGAAATAAGGGCAGCCTGGAGCCTTGGCTGGTAGGGGAAAGGTGCTTTGTTCTGCTAGAGACTGGGGAGCTCACAGTGGCCATGTAACGTCCCTGGAGACAGGGCTGCAGAGGCAGTCTGAGGAGCTCCTGCCCGTCTCCCAGGGGAGGGGCATTTCTTTCTGATGAAATCTGGGCTGTCAGATGAGCAAGGCACAAAATCTCACCCTTTAGCTGGCACAGCTTGTCCTTCTCTTGGAGAGGAGGAAGGGACTGGCTACTACTGGAGCTTTTCTGCAGCCAGATTTGCTTTCCCTTTACATAAAAACCTAAACCAAAAGCAAAACCAAAAGCATTTCTCAAGCCCTTCCTCCCGCAGGGCAAAACAACTCTCAGCCCCAGTAAACCAGTCATAACTCTGGGCAGGGAGGTTTCTCAGACAGACTGCAGGGCGGGGTGTGTTGAGCAGCCCCAGGCTTTTGCTAATGGCACCACAGCTCAGTGCAAAGGGCAAGGGCTCTGGAACCAGGTTGCCTGGGTTCACATCCCAAATTGTTACTTAACTTCCCTGTGCCTCAGTTTCCTCATCTGTAAAATGGGAATCATAATAACGTTGTTGTGAGGAGTCCATGGATTGGTTCATTTAGAACAATGCCCGCCTCTACCTAACGTTCATCAAGTGCTTACCGTGGCTATTATTAACTTGGGAGAAATTAACTGTCCTTTTTCCTGGATTCCTCCCTTTTTGCCTCAGCTTCCTCAGCTGCCAGATGACAATAATAGTAGCTTATGGAGTTCAAGAGATAATGCTTTGCAGATGCTCAGTAGGGTATGTGGCACCGAGGGTATGCTCACTACAATCTGTGCAGCTGATCATTGTTCCGGAACCAGGAGCAGGTGGATCAGGCGAGCCTGGATTTCCTGGGGATCTGGCTGAAACACAGATTCTGATTCAGGTGCTGGTCCCTGGACCACACTGAGTAGGGAGAGCCCAGAGGTCTCCCTTTGTGTTCCACTGAGATGGACTGGAAGGGGCGCGGGACGGGCCGGTGTCACCAATGGGCTGTGACACACAGGCCCTGCTTCAATAGGCGAAAAAGAGGTGACATCCTGATGGGTTTCTTTTGGAAGATTTCAGGTTCCCCCGTTACAGCTACCAAATCACCCATCAACCCCTGTCCCTCCCTCCTGTCTCAATTCAGCTCAACACGTGTGCAGTAAGCTTCCCCTAAGCGTTGGCATATGCCAGGCACCAGTGGGCACTGGGGATTCAGCTGAGAGGGAGACTAGGTGCCCTCTCCCTGGGAGCTCCAGCCTATAGCTCCCAGGGGACAGGGACAGTGCTACCCCAGGGAGCATCTCGGTCTGCCTGGGGCTAGGGAAGGCAGAGGAAATGTTGACCAGGTGGGATCTTTCTGGGTGGAGAAAGTATGGGGAAATGCATTTAGACAAAGGCAGACTCCAAGTTCAGGAAGGTACAGTGAACGGTGGGCACAGGTGTATGGGGGGAGCACCAAGTGGCTTCACTCTTTCCTCCCTGTCCCCTCCTTATTTCTATTGTTTGGAAGTGACTGCTCTTTCCTCAAAGGTTCCCCTTAGCCCACATGGGATAAAATTCATGCTGCGACAGACCTGAAACAGGGATACACCATTGTAGGTCCACGTGTGCCAGTCTGGGCACCCCCACACCTCATTCCTTGACTGAGCTCTTGGCCGTGATTGTGTTTCCTTTCAGCCATCGAAACCCCTTAGTCCGGAGATGCACTGCCGAGCACCTGTCAGCTGTCCTGGAGCACATAGGAGCCGAGAAACTTCTCTCAGGCAGCAGGGACAGCACAGACGTGCTGGTGCACAACCTGGTGAGGCTGGCCCAGGACTCCAACCAGGACACCAGGTAATGCCAGGCCTGGGGCCTGGGGCCGCTGAGCTGGCCAGCCCCGGGCAGAGAAGGCAGCCAGCCAGTCCTCAGGGCCCTGGCTTCCCTGGACCGTGCCGGGGGACAACTAGAGAGACAGAAGCCACATCCTTTCCTTACACCTGAGGTCCCAGGTCTCCCCACCCTCATAGCCAGGCCTGCTCGGGGAACGGTCGCGCTCCCACCTCCACTTTCTCACCTCCAAGGGTCTTTCTCGCCACTTCCTTCTGGGTCTTGTTCTTGCCCCTCCCAGCTCCACTCTCTGCAAAGACCACTTATTCATTTTAAAAAAAAATAGACATTTAATGAGCCCTCTTTTCATTGTTTTGGATACGACAGTGAATGAAAAATTAGGCTTCTGCTGTCTTGGAGTTTACCTCCTATTGGGTAGACGAATAATAAACAGATAAATAATTATGATAATTTGAGATACAGAGAAAGCATAGAGAGGAAAAAAGAGGTAATGGAGAATGGGGTGGGGGCTACTTTAGACTGAGAGTTGGGGGAGATCTTTCTAAAGGTGACATTTCAATTGAGACCTGATCGCTGGTGGGAGCCAGCTCTTTGAGGATCTGGGTGCGAGCGCCCCAGGCAAAGGAAATGGTACGAAGGCCCTTTGGATGGGAATAAGCTTGGTGTTCAAGGAAGAGAAAGGATAGGCTGCGGGGAGCACAGTGAGTGACGGCAGTGGTGGGCGGGGCCAGGCCAGGGAGGGCCTCATGGGCCCTGGTCAGGAGTTAGGGTTTTGGTTTGTGTGTGACCAGAAGCCACCAGAGGATTTTTCAGTAGAAGCATGAGGCAGTATTAGATGGTTTTTAGCAGGAGAGTGATAGGTTCTGACTGATTGTCTTTAAAACCTCCGGTTGGGGTGCAGTTAATGACACTTCTCAGTTCACAGCATGTTATCACCATGTCTGGAGACCGCACCATACCCCATGCAGCTCCGAGGGCACCTCCACACTGTGTTCTGTGTTGTATCCAGGCTGGGCATTCACGGTGACAGTCTGAGGGTATGCCCTGGAGGGATGCCGTGCATGCCATGTCTCCCACCTTCACCACTGCAACAGTGTTGCACCTGACATTGTACGTGCCCCCCATGGAGCGCAGGGAGGATGTCTTTGAAATATGCCCAGGAGCAGGATTGTGGTCAGGGGCACATGGCCACTAGGCAGCCCAAGCATAGCCAGCAGCATTCCTGCCTGCTGCTCCCTCTGCCTCCCTCCTGCCTGCTGCCCCCTCCGCCTCCCTCCTGCATCCTGCCCCCTCCGCCTCCCTCCTGCATCCTGCTCCCTCTGCCTCCCTCCTGCATGCTGCTCCCTCCGCCTCCCTCCTGCCTCCTGCCTCCCGCTCTCGTGGCTTTCCCTGAGCTGTGTCATCACTTCCCGTGGCTGCAGCCACAGTACACTCTGATGCTTCCCGACCTCTTGCCCCAGCTCACGCGTTCTCAGTCCCATATCACTGATGCTGCCATAGGACCCATCACGGGGATGCCCAGCTGTCATCTTCAGTGTAAATTTTCCCTAGATAACTCACGGCCTTATCCCCAAACCTGCTTCTCCAGGTGTGTTCTCTCTATTGTTAAAAGTCACTATTATTTACTGAGGCATCTAAGATGCAAAATGGGGAATTTCACACTTCATTGGTTCTAAGACACATTTCCTCCCTACACTTTAATATCTTATAATCAGAGGACTCTCACAGTTGCTGTTAGCCAGGCGGCAATTATGACTTAGGTTTTATTATCTGCACATTGGCTTACGCGGTCATTGTTGCTCATAGTATAAATCTTTGAATTAAATTTTGCATTGTAGGAACTACACTGTGAGCCTTTCTTTGCTTGTTAGCCTTTTATATTTATTTTAAGAAGTCACCAAGGATGCTCTGTGGGGAATTGTTGAGTTTAATTGCCTTTTAAAATGTCTTAGAAATATTGCACTCTTACTCGGCATTTAAATGAAAAGTTGTTGCATATGAGAAAAGGCACAGGACTAGTGACGGGGTATAAATTAGGTATTAATGCGAACACTCGTCATTGAAGGAATGACCCAAATTCTACGTTGTCTTGCAAAGCAACCACCGAGTACTTTATGTGGCCTAAGGAAGGACACTACCCCCAGGTAATGTTGCCTTCTGCTTCTAAGACAGCACGGAAAAAGGTCGTCTTCACACATGAGGCAGTGTCACTGAAAGCAGAGAGCATTGCCAGTGCTTCCTTTTTCTGTTTTTCCTTAGTGGAAAATAAATTAATGGTGCATGTTGCCATCAATAAAGCCGTAGGTTAAGCAAATACGATCATTCTTGATGCTTTATGCTCTCCTTCCAATCAGCTACCAAGTCCTGCAGTTTAAATTTCCTTAGCAGCTCTGGAATCTGATCAGCCCTTCGCACCCCACTCGGTTGCCTCACTTCAGGCCTTTATGGTCTCTTGCCCGGACTATTATAGTGGCCCCCCAATAGCTCTCCTGGCCCCCAGCCTTGTCCCCAAAGATCCTCCACACTGCTGCCAGAGACAATTTAACTAAAGGGAAAATACGATCCTTCCTCAGCTTCCCGTTGCCTGCAGGCTAAAGCCCAGCTCAGTCCCACCTCCCTGTACTGGTCCTGCCTTCTTCTCCTGCCTGTTCTCTTTCTGAGTCCAGTCTTGCCCACTGTTCTCCAGCTGCACACATGCTGACGTGACAGACTGTCTTGTAGACCCTAGAATGGCTCCCTGCCTCCCATTTACTTCCCAATCCCGCCCCGCTGTGACAGGATCACTCCCTAATCCTGCCCCTTACTCATTTTTTGAGTCCCAACCCAAAGGTCACCTTTCTGTGAAGCCTTCCTTGATCCCCGTCCTCACCCACCACTACTCACCAGGTAGCGCTGCCCACTCCCTCCTCTACTGCCCTAGTGCACCCTTCCTCAGGCTTCTAAATATGTCTAAATCTCCCACACACACAAAAAATCAAGCACATTTTGGTGTAGCCATCCAACAGTATATTACGTAGCCATCAAAAAGGATGACACAGGAAGATGATTAATGACAAAGTGAAAAAAGCTGGATACAAGTTGTATACACATTCTGATATCAACTAAAAAATGTAGGTGCATGGAAAAAAGACGATAAGAACACATATGACAATATAATAGTGGTTTTCTCTTGGTAATGGGTGTATGGGTGTTGGTTATGAATCTAGTTTTTTTTATGAATCTAGTTTTTTTTTATGAATCTAGTTTTTAACTGGTTAGCGATTATTGTCGATTATTGTCTATTGATAATAAGAAAAAGTATTAAAAACTCGCTTACTGTAAGTAGAAAATTACATAAAATTGTAAAGCAAGATTGTGCTGCATCTCTGTGGCTGTTTCTTCATCTTGCTCTTCTTCCTGTGGCAGGTTTTATGGCCGGAAGATGGTGAATATCTTGATGTCGAATGTGAAGTTTGATGCCTTCCTAAAGCAGTCCCACCCATCCCATGACTTGCGGAAGGTCATGGCGGCCATTAAACAGCGGGTGAGCTGGAGCGGGAGTGGGTCATCGGGGTGGGGGACCAGAGCTGAGCCTGGCAGCGCTCATGCCGGTCGGGGTGGGAGGTGTACCCCAGAGGCTGTTATTTCACCCATGACACCTGCCAGGTGGGATAAATGTAATTTCCTTCCCCTGTGCTCAGACTGGTCCTACCCCTCACTGCCTGTGTCCCTGGAGCCTCCCTGGGCCTCCACGCCTCCATCTGTGAAATGGGGGTCTTGGCCCCCATTACTTGGCCCAGACTACCAATGCTGTGGAAGACTTGACTGTGTCCTCTGAAGCTCTCCCAGGTGGAAGAGGTTGTTTCTGTTGTTATGGTCTAGGCTGGAGTGTCTGGCAGTTCCCCTGAGGGTGCTCCTTTTGGCTCAAGTTCTATATGTATTTTTCAAGGGAATAGAAGATAGTGATGAACTTCCATCTGCCAAAGGCCGCAAGGTGTCGAGGAGTCTGGTGGTGTGTGAGAATGAGCTGCCAGGTGAGGACAGGTATGGCTTCACTTGTCTCTCTGGGGCTCCACATCCAAGACTGCTGATGAAGGCAGCCAGGGGTGGCTCTGGGAAGGAGTGTGGATGGGGCTATGGCTGAGACCTAGTTGGGTCTGCCGCACTACTGGGAAAATGTATAGGATGTGTTCCCTCACACAAATCTCAGGGACACCAAATCCTGGGCTCAGGAGCCTCTGCCAGTGGAAGTGGGTTCCTGCAGTCTTGGCTGAGGGTGTGCAATCCCACTAGTATAGGGGGACCTGTTGTGGGTCAGGCTAACTGGGTGAGCTCGGCATTTCTCCATTCTCTGAGAGCAGCAGATCCTTTCACCCTCAGGGTGGCCAGTGAGGGACTAGTTTAGAGGCAGAGTTCGGACAAAAACAGATGAGAAGGAATGGGCTAAGGAGCTGGAGGGTGGGTGCCAGGAGGAGGTAGAAATCAAGCAGGATTCCAACGTTCACTCCTGTGCCCCAAACTGAAACTCCTGGGAGGGCCACGTCTGGACTCCTTAGCAAGGACCCCAGGGAAGCCACTGCCCACCTCGTCAAGAGTAACTTCCTGCTCTCTCTCCCATGCATCCTCTCTCAGCCAGACCAGAGCCACTCGTGTTTCCTGCCCCTCCACGTTCTCTATTTCTACTGTGCCTTTGCTTCTGCTGTCCCTTTGTCTTATGCAGCACCGTCTGCACCTAGAACATGCCTTTTTGTTGTTGTTGTTGTTGTTGTTGTTGTT
Source organism: Rhinolophus ferrumequinum (assembly GCF_004115265.2). Classification (NCBI taxonomy): domain Eukaryota; kingdom Metazoa; phylum Chordata; class Mammalia; order Chiroptera; family Rhinolophidae; genus Rhinolophus; species Rhinolophus ferrumequinum. Next base: position 52,050,791 of record NC_046296.1, on the reverse strand, counting down.
TTAGAAATAGATTCACACAAGTATAGCCAGCGGATTTTTATTTTTTTTAAAGATTTTTTTTTTATTGGGGAAGGGGTACAGGACTTTATTGGGGAACAGTGTGTACTTCCAGGACTTTTTTCCAAGTCACGTTGTTGTCCTTTCAATCTTAGTGGTGGAGGGCGCAGCTCAGTTCCAGGTCCAGTTGCTGTTGCTAGTTGCAGGGGGCGCAGCCCACCATCCCTTGCAGGACTCAAGTAGTTGAACTGGCAACCTTGTGGTTGAGAGCCCACTGGCCCATGTGGGAATCGAACCGGCAGCCTTCAGAGTTAGGAGCATGGAGCTCTAACTGCCTGAGCCACTGGGCCGGCCTAGAACATGTCTTTTTACTCTACGAGATTCCACGAGATTCAGCTCACCTGTCACCTTCTCCCAGAAGTTCTCTCTGAGACTCTGTGCCCCATGTCCTCTGGGTGGACAGGTGGTCCCCATTCTTTAGTCCTCTGTCAGCCCATGGTGTCCGACCTGTGCTGTCTCGCATTGGTCTGTGAGCCCCGTAGGGCAAAGACCACGTCTCTCACCTCCTTGTTCTCAGTACAGCTCTTGGCACTTGGTAGGCAGAGTGTGGAATGTAGAAACTAGTGATGGAACGCAAGATGCTGGGCGCTGTGGGGGGGACTTGGGTATAGGGCTTGAGCTCAGACTCAGGCTCTGCCCTGGGGTAGGGCTAAGAGGTCTTTATGGGGTTGCTCTCTTGCTGGCTGGAACGGGCCAGGCCGGGTATGGTGGGCGTATGATCCCAGCATAGGAGAACAGGCTTCTTAAATTTCCCCAGTTACTGGAGGGCTGTGAGCAGGGCCTAGACAGGCAGGGGTCAGGATTCAGGCACCTGGCAAGATCTTGCCCCACTCTTCGATTAAATGTGCACCAGTCGGTCAGCAATGGATTCCCATCCCTCACTCTAAGCTTTCTCTCCCGTTCTTCACATGTCTTCTGAAAAGAGAGAGAGGAAAAAAAAAAAAGGCAGGAAGAGAGAACTATGCCCTCTGACAAGGGGGTGGGGCTCCAGGCAACCATATTGTTGTCCCCCAAGGAAAAGGGATTTCCAGAATTCCCAAGGCCAGTGTTTCCAAAAAGCAGGTGGAGGAGAAACTGCGGGTGGACAAAGCTGCAGGCTCTTATCTCAGCCCCACCTGTCTGTGGGCGGGACAGGGGACAAGAGGTGTGTGCGTCCCTTGGGGCTGCGCGGGTCAGTTGCTCCTTCCGTGTAGGCTCGGCCCCAGTGGCCGGAGGCTGGCGGGCCTGCGCTCCTCCCTGCGGGGTGGAGCAGAAGCAGTGGAGCAGCTGAGGGAGCTGATGCGGCTGCTGGAGGCCAAAGACTACCAGTCTCGGATGGAAGGCGTGGGGCGGCTCCTTGAGCACTGCAAGGCCAAGCCAGATGTCATCAGCAGCAACCTGGCCCAGGTGAGCGCTGCCCCACTCCTGCCCTCCCAACAGCTGTTGCTCTTCTGTGGGTGCAACTTTAATTTGAAAAACTCTGAATAGTGTTAGACACTGTGCCAGACCCCTCAGGGTGAAGGGAGCATGACAAGCACTTGCTATCCAGGTGCCTTGGTAGTGCTCTAAGACTATACCTGGCAGTGGCTGGCGGGGGTGAGGGCCCTGCCTCCCACCAGGCACCGCAGAGGGGACTGGGCGTCTCTTATCCCTTTAGCAGATTTACAGGGAGGAGGGCAGAGGTGGAGGTTGCTGTGGCTGAGGGCTGCTGCTGCTTAGCTCTACACATGATAGTTAAAGGGCAGAGCAAATGGTGGGCCAGGCGGGTAGGTTAGGAGTCGGCACAGGCCTTTCACAGGCTGGAAACCAGAACCAATGGCTGCTTCTTCTGGGAGCAAGGCTTCTGACAGTCTAGCCACACAGCAGAGTAGCTCAGACACAGGCTGGAAAGCAGCAGACCTGTGTTTCCAACCCAGTTTCTGACTAGCTGTGTGATCTGGGCAAGTTTTAACCTCTTTCAGCCTCTGTTTTCGTTCCGTTTTTAATGGTAAAGCGAGGATGAGAACACGTGCCTCATGGGTTGTTGAGATCATTTCAGGAAAGAGAGAGAGTGCAGAATACTGAACAAGACTCTCTCATACTTTGCATGCAATGAGTGCTCAACATGTGGTCAAACTTCCTTCCTGCCCCCCACCCCCTTTTGAGGAGGTGAGTCCTTCATCACTGGGAATGTTCTGGCATAGGCCGGAAGACCGCTGCCGGGAATGTAGGAGGACTCCCTGCGCACGGTGGTTGGGCTGTGGGACCCCTGCCCAGCCTGGGTTCCATGGGCTCTTGGTTTCTGTTCCCTCAATAGGTCTTTGATGCTTTCACCCCAAGGCTTCAGGATGCCAACAAGAAAGTGAACCAGTGGGCACTGGAGGCCCTTGCCAAGATGGTTCCTCTCGTCAGAGAGAGCCTACATCCCATGCTGCTCTCTGTTATCATTGCTGTGGCAGATAACCTCAACTCCAAGAACTCAGGGATTTACGCGGCTGCCGTGACAGTGCTGGATGCGATGATTGACAGTCTAGGTGAGCCTCCTGCTGTGCCTCCCACTTGGCTCTCGTGGGCAGCTGGCTCCCTTCCTAGTGCCTCCCTGGGCTGAGCCCACCCATTCTGCTTAGGAATCAGCAGAGCGGCGAAAGGCACTGGTTAACCGTTTTCCCAGAGGCTGCGGAGGGCAGGGGTGGGTGGCCCAGAGCCTCCAAGGTTCTTGGCTGGCAGCTTTTCCATGTCACATTCAGCTGTGTGTCTTAGGTGGTAAGAAGCAGAGGAGTTGTGGAGATGATGTAGTCTTACCTCCTTTAGTACATGTGACGTCAATGACTCACCCAGGGTCACACAGCCCCACAGTGAGTGAGACAACAGGACACGGAAGGAAAAACAGGTCAGGATGGCCAGGGAGGTGTTGGGAAGAGCTGTCAACAATTTTCTCAGTTGTCTAAACGGTAGCTTGTGTGGTAGTGAACGTAGCTTGTACGGGGACCAGGAGGGATGCTGGTGAGACTGCAGGCAAAGCCTGTTGAAGAGGACGTGACTGATGGTGGGTGGGCCTGGGTGGCAGGCCACCTTGATGGTCTGGCGTGGGGGTCAGGCCAGGAGCCCATCGGCTTTTTGGATGTGGAATGGATGACAGTTGCCTTTTAGGAAGATTGTTTGGGGCCAGGGCTTCGGGTGGGAGGGATTTGGAGTAAGGGGTGGGGAGTGAAATGGGAGTGGGGTTTAGGGAGGAATGAAAAGAAAAAAAGGAGGGATCTGTGGGAGAGATGTCAGGAGGGGCGAGCGTCCCCAGTTCCCCATGGGCTTTGCAGGATCACACGTTGGTTCTTAAACATTAGCTGGAAGTTTTGGTGCATCTGCTTCTGTTCTCCAATCCTTCCATAGATGATTCGAAGGTGATATTTGGTATCTAGTACACAGGTTGAAGGGCAAGTTCAAACCTCCGGCGCACGTGAGGACGTAGTACATGAGTAGACTTATGCCCCAATCAGTAGAACCATGAATTTTCACAAACTGGTTTTGCCTTGATGTGAGAAAGCTTACGGAATGAGAACCGTCTTTGTTTGCCTTGCTGCTGTGTGTCCTGAGGAGCACAGGGCAATGTCCCGTCATTAGTACCCACACAGCACCTTCCTGGAGAGGCTGCAAGCCCCGCCGGGCACACCTCCCCCTGCCCCCATCCCTGCACCCTGGCTCGAGCCCAGCTCCCTGGTGCTGGGACAGCACTGTGTCCTTGGCTGGAACCTGCAGGAGAAGTTTCAGTTACAAATCAAAGGCCGGGCCAGGCCCTTCTCCGCCTCTCGAGTTCATAAATATTGTCAATTTCCTCTCTTCATCTCAGAAGGAATTTATGATTTGCTGAGTATGTTGCTGTAGAACAAATAATATAAATCCAGCTTTAAATTATGGCTGGTTCTCACTGCTGCTCTGGGTAAGTGAGATTGCTGTTGCCAATACCCGAGTCTCCTAGTAAGTCACTGCAGGCCCTGGATTTATTGGGAAAACCTACACCAAGCGAAATAGGCTGTAGCTATTTGAGGAGGATACACACTCTTGTCTGGGGAGAGGAGCTTTTAACTCTTCCTCTCCAGGTATTTTCCCTTTTTTGCCATTGGGCCAGCCTCCTTGAGTGCATGGGAGCTCTGAAGCTTTGAGCTGTCGAACCTGGTGTCTCACATGGCCACATGACTCAGGTCCCCTCTACTTGGGGTCCTGCTGTACATACCTGGGCCGGGAACCCTGGACAGGGGCCCCAGGGATGGTCTGCTTTTGTGATCTGACCACAACTTGCGGCAGGTCGCAGCTTCCAGGCAGGCACCTAGAGTTCTCCTCTCTTCCTGGGACAGGGTTTGCTTGAGTCTGGGTGACGATGCCGCCTCTGGTCCATCAGCTGGAGCACTTGGTGCAGGGACAATGGAGCAGGTGTGAGGGGACCTGTCTTCCTCTCTACTCCTTAGGGCAGCACTAGGCTGGGATGGAATGGGGTTGGCCTCAAAGGGATGGAGCCCAATAAATCCTTGGCTAAAGACTCCCTTGCCATGGGCCTTGGCTCCATGTCATTTTGAACAGGTTTGGCAGGGGGCTTTCAGGGCCCCGCGGCTTTGCTGCGAGCCATGTCCTTTCAGCCTCACCAGCAACACTGGTTTTGCAAGGCTTCTTCCCTATGAAGTGACGAGCCAATTTTCATATCCACCTAGGTCAGAACTGGAGGGACTTGGGTTGCCCATTAGGAACATTCATCACTGCCAAGGATAGAGTCAAAGTCTTCCCAGGGGTGGTTCTCATGTGTCTGGAATGGTCTGAGTCTGGCCTGCAGAGGGTACTATGGATGCAAGTAATTAAAGTTCCCATTGATGCAGGGGGTTGGGTGGTAGAAGCAGAGACAGGGCAGGTGGGACAGAAGAGGAGAGGTGTAAGTCTTCCTGGCCATATCACCCAGGCCGAGCCTGGTGACCCTAGTGGTTCCTGGGGTAGGAGGGACCTTTAGCACCCTGAGGCCCCTTCTGGAAGTGGCTTGGAACCCTCTGAGCAGAAGGAGCTTTCTCCCAAGCCTGCTGCTTCGTGTCCCACAGGGGATTCTGGCCTCCAAGCTGGCCCGGAACTGTGAAATGCTGTGAAGTCACAAAGCAAGAGCTCAGCATGTTATATTTGTTTCCTGCTCTACGGGGGGCCAAGGAGATCAAGAACACAGCCAGGCCAGGCCAGGCCATCTTCTGGCACAAAATCCAGATGACACAGCCAAGCCAGGAGGCTGGCCTTTGTAGGTGACATCTTAGGATCCCTCTTCATTTAGGAATTCAGTGATAAAGTCGACTCACCAGCCACCACAGCTCTCCTAGGTTTTTGGTTTTCCTTAGGGTGAGTGGGACAGGTGGTACATCGGTTGACAGGACAGGTGGGATTTCTGCCCATGTCCCATTGTGGGGGGATGGTGAGGAAGGACACATGTTGGATACCTTGCCCTCTGACCTCTGCCCTTTGTCACTGCCTGCCTTGGGACCTGTCCAGGGGAGAGGCTGGAGTGGCATCCTCTCTTCTTAGTGCCCAAACCTTCTGATTTTAAAGGAATTCGTCCAGGTATGAAGGCAGTTCCTGCTCTGACTGGCTGGTTCTGTCTTTGGCCTCTGTCACTGGGTTAGTTATGGAAGAAACTTCACTAACTAACGGTGACAGCTCACCATTCTCCTGGTCAGACCTCTGCATTCAGGCTTCTGAGCACCAAAAGGAGTTCCCTTAATTTATCACAGCCCCTGGCCAGTGCTGGAGAGAGCAGATAAGCTTGCAAATGGGTGGCTTCCAATCTACTTTTGCTGTTTTGCTTTCTGATTTTAAACTTATAACTGTATATAAATTATATAAATAATTATAACATTATATTGTTACTGGAATTTACAGATTTATTCATGGTGTCCCTCTAGTATCCCAACAGCTTAAAAATGTCTCTGATCTTCTATTTCTTGTGTACATACATACAGAGTTCCCTGGTTCAAAATCGTAATGCAAATGCAGTTTTGTCTTTGCATCTTTCATTTAACACTACCCAGTTTCCCATGCTATTATGCAGTCTTTCTAGTTAACTTAAAAATATAAAGTTTACTTTCCACCACTGTAAAAGCATACTTATTAATTATTGAGCAAATGGAAAATGCAGAGCATTAGGAAGGAAAAAAAACTCACTTATAGTCCCAAATCCTAGAAGAAACCATTATAACACTTGGCATTTTCCATTTTAGATATTTTTTCCTGTGCCTGTTCATACGCATGGTTGTGATTCTATTACACAATTGCATTTGCGTCCTGATTTTTTTTTAAAGGCAGAACATGAGCATTTACATATAATTATACCCGGCGTCACTTGTCACAGCTATGTTACCCGCTATACCATAGCTTGCATTTTTTTGTTTAATGGATCATTCCCAGTTCTTTTCCCGTAATGACCAGACCTAGTTTGGATGGCCCCGGAGAATTTGGCTGTGTGACATCATAACTTACTGAGCTTATTGCATTGTGACATCACAACTCTTAAGCTTCTTGTCAGGAATCCAGTTTGACTCCAGTTTCTGTGCTGCCACTGTCCACACTATCATGTTTTTTATACTTTCTTAAAAGCTCTCCTCTGGCCTCCCAGTAGCTGGAGGATGATATGGCCTCCTGGTGGCCTCAGGGCTTGGCTGAACGGGGCTGGTGGTCCGAGGTCCCCCGGACTCTGCCCCATTGCAGAGAGGGGAGGCGAGGCCCGGGGCGGATGGGTTGTCGGGGTGCCAGCCTGTGGTTGTGTTCTCTCCAATGCATGGCTGTGCGTGCCCTTTGGTGAGGGCAGCACCAAGACGTCGTGACTTCCTTGGGGTGCAGAAAAGGAGCCTCTGAACACCGGGCTAGGCTAACGAGCGAGGGCTAGCAGCATGGATTCTAAAGTTTCAGGAATTAGATTCCAGCCTCTTCAGTGGTCTCTCCACTATGAAGGTTGCTGGGCTTGCAGAGCATTTTAGGGTAATAACAGTAAACGTAGCAACAATATCTGATACTTACATAGCAATTATGTGCTTGAATCATTATCCTAAGCATTATGTGAATTCATTTAATCCTCACAGCAGCTCTTTAATGATAACATTATCCCCATTTTATAAATGGATAAGCTGAGGCTTAGAGAGGAGGCATGACCTGTCCTATGTGACACAGTGAAACGTGGAAGAGCCAGGATTCAAACTCAAGGCAATCTGGACCCAGAGCTCACACCCTTAACCTCTAGCCCTTCACTGTAAAAGTAGCCAGAGTAAGAGAGGCCAGCTCCCTGGGGTATGGTGCTCTGAGGTCTCTAAACCAGCTTGGGAAGACTTAGTGTCTCTGTTTTAACATTGCCCTATACTCTGCAAGCATTCATTGAGCGCCTGTTGTGTACCAGGCACCATGGGAGCATGGTCTGGCATAGGTGTCTGTTGGATGTGCATTTTCAAGTATTCCCTAAGTGCTTTACTTCTTTCCTGCTCTGGGAGGCCATGTCAGTGGCTGGGGACCAGCGGCATCCAGAGAATGTCCTGGACTGAGTGTTGTGGGAGAGAGTAGGGAGGGAGAAGCCCTTGTCCTGAGAGGTGAGCTCATGGCTGATGACGGGGGTGGGGCAAACAGAAACAGAGGCACCTATACACAGTAATGCAGGTGATGGTATAAAAACCAATTTTTGCACAATTGCAGCCTTACCAAGATACCCTGAGACCACTTCTTGCAAACTGCAATATCCTAGAGGCTGGCAACTCTTTTGTTTCCCAGCGCAAATTATCTTAAAGACTCTTGCCTTATGGATGGAGCTTTTGCAAGCAGCAGAGATGTACACTTTCTCCTTTATATCCCTTAGAGGTGTCAGGGGGAGCGCAAGGGAAGTAGGAGTTAGCTTTTAGCTAGAATGGTCGCCTGATGAAAAAACAAAGCTTAGATTGCACATCTATGGGGACGCTGTGGTGTTGAAGGAACTCAGAAAAGGTGCAACTTGCCTGAAAAGATTTCCGCAGGCAGGTCCCTAATCTCTGTCCTCCGCAAAGAGAAATCTGGCCTTGAGATGGTCAGGTGAGATGACCCCAGGACACATGTGCTGGCGCTTGCTGTGGCAATGCCCCTCCCCTCCCTGACAAGTGCAGACAGGCCCAACAGCCACGTCCCTGAGAAATGCATTTTGTTACTGACCCTACCTCCCCTCGAACTATGCTGTGACTTCTATGTTTGCAAAATGTCGGGGAGCCGGGCATGCTGGGTGCCTCCAGGGTTCATGGCCCAGGCTATCCCTAGGGAAAAGGAGACTGGTTTGATCTTGTGTATTTTCTAGATTAGCATACCTTCCTCAGATGAAGGGCCACTTTCCTCACTTTGCGTATCTTTGTGATACAGGACTTCAAGTTTAATAGTTTGGGAAACCCGGAGATGGGAGCTAGCATGGGGAATACGAGCAGCTTCTAAATGCAATTCCTGTGGGGTCGTGCTGGAATAGACTGTAGAAACACCATCAGAGAACGCGGAGAGCCTCTTTATCCTGAAACATCCCCGCCCCCACCCCACCCCACAATTAGGAAACGATGAAAGCGCCCTCTTTTCCCTAGACTCCTGAGGTGACCTGAGGCATAGGGAGGACAAACTCTGCTGTCTTTACAAGTATGTCATCTGGGCCTGGGTCTTACACAGAGAGATTATATGTAAACTATTGAGAGATAATACGTGCCCCCACCCCCAACCCTCAAAGTCCCTCCTCTGACGCCTCCAGAGACAGCCAGTTGCTCCTGATTGGGTGACCAACCATCCCGGTCTGCCAGGGGCTGGGAGGTTTCTTGGGATGTGGGACTGTCAGCACTCATACGGGGGAGGTCTGATAGTCCACGATGACTTGGTCCCAATAGCTCCCGACACCACCCCGCCGCCAGCTCAGGTTCTTAGATGCGCATGTGCTTCCCTCTGTGTTAGAGTTCACGTTTAAGTGTCTGTCTCCACATCTTCTTGCGGGGGAAGAGGAGGAGCAGGAGGAGGACAGCTCTTCTTTAGTTCCTAGCTCCTTGCCTATTTCAGAGAGGACATCAGTAAATGTTCATTGTGGAAATAACTGACCACCTGGCTGTGGGTATGTCCTAGTGCTTAAAGCACAAGTTCAGGCTTTGAAGAGAGCCAGGATTTCTGAATTCTGACCCCAACCCTTTATTAACCTTTGGTGTGACCATGGCTCAGTGCCTCAGTTTCCCCTAAAACTACATTTATGTATCCACATTTATGTCCATCTATCTGTCTCTATCATCCGTCTGTCATCTATCTATCTATCTATCTATCTATCTATCTATCTATCTATCTATCTACCTACCTATTATCTATCGATTAGGTTGGTGCAAAAGTAATTGTGGTTTAAAAGGTTAAAAATAATTGCAAAAACCGCAATTACTTTTGCACCAACCTAATATTTATCTATCACCAATCATTTATTACCATCTATCAATTATCTATCAATCATGTATTACTATCTATCTATCTATCTATCTATCTATCTATCTATCTATCTATCTATCTATCTATCTATCTATCCCCCAAAGCTCACAGCAATTTTGAAGAAGCACAGAAAGTATGACGCAGATCCATGGGAGGAAATGAGGCCTGTTTGGAACCAATTTGACTATTGCAGGCCATTCCCTCTTCCCCAAACAACCTAAGTACATTCACTTTTTAAAAGTGGCCCCACTGTGACCTGGAAAAATCCATTCGGCTCCACAACGGGCCTCTTTCCCACACAGGCATTTTGAGTCCCTGAGCTGCGCGTGGCTCAGGCCACTGACACTCTCTATCTCTTTTAGACAACCTTTGCCTCCTGCAAGCATTTGCTGGGCGGGTGCGTTTCCTGAGTGGCCACGCAGTGCTTGATATCACAGACCGGCTGTCAGGTGAGCACCCCTAAACACGCCCCCCCCCGACCCCACTGCCTTGCAGTCAGTCTCTGTTCTCTCCCCGCACGAGGTTGAACCACCCACTAATCTTAGACCCAAAATCATCACAAACCATTTAAAATTTTTGATAATCTGCTTTTTAAACATAATTCCTCACATTGGCAGAAGACGATCTTTGTGTTTGGTCAAAACGAAGCAGGTTTAGACATAACTAAAATAGTTTTTAAGAAGCCGTTGTGCCTTTCTTCCTCTCTGCCGCTGGCTTGCAGGGTACCTGACGCCTTCTAGACAGAGCCGCCTTGTGGGTCATGGCTTTGTCAGCAGCAGCACTGGTGTGACAATTAGATAAAGTTGCCTGTTCTTTGGCATGTACAGCCTGGCAAGCAGAGCACAGGCTGGCTTTCGACCCCACTTGACCCCTTGGCCAGGTGCCCGGGCCTGGATTACGTGGAGAAGAGCTTTGTTCAAGCTTGCTCCAAGCTTATGCCTGCTCTGGGTTTGCAGGATAAGTCTCAAGGCTGAAAACTTCTCCTGTTGGCCCTTCAGGTGGCAGCATGGAAAGGACATAGGCGTCGGGGTGGACAGACCCATTTGCCACCTGCCAACTCTGACCTAGGGCAGGTTACTTAACTTGGTTTTGTCATCATTCCTTGCTGAAAACCCCCTCCCCTATCTTGGGAAGGCCCCATCCAGGAAGGAGGCAGGACTCAGTCTGTTCTTTGGACTCCTGATGACCCCCTAAAATGCAGATGGTTCATGTCCGCCCCCTTAAATCCTCGCCTGGCTCCCCAGCAGTCTTCAGGGAAGTGACCAGGCTCTCTGGAGTGGCTCTCAAGGCCTGTCATTGACTGGCCCTCTGGGCTCTGTTCCCTACCCCAAACCCAGTTATGTGCCCTGGGTCATTAATCCTCATAACAACCCCTCAAGGAAGGTGTGGGTTCCATGGTTATCCTTTTAGAAATAAAGAACATGGAGTTCAGAAGGTTAAGTGCCCAAGTTCCCTGGGCAAGTAATCCAGAATTTGTCCCCAGGAGCCTGGCTGCCGAGCCAAGCCCGCAGCCTCTCTCCAGCAGGCCCTGCCTTTGCCTCCTTGGTGCCAGCGTGCCACCCGCCTTGTACTGGCTGATTTCCTGTCCTCTCACCTTTGCTTGCCCACATGTGGCTCCTGGCCTGCAAAGCCTTTCTCTACGTCACTTCTGGCGTCACTTCCTCTGCCTCCCTTCTCCCCAGCCCTCCTACCTGGTTTCATGTGCCTCTTCAGAGCATGTCCCACACCAGGCTCCGGCCAGGGCCTCCAAGCATCGGGGCCTCAGGGGGTGCTCAGCTCATGTTACCTGACTGAGGGCATCACTCCAGCTCCTCCACCGCCCCCTTTCTTGCTCCTGGAATTACCTCTTGCCCTGGTTCAGTTGCCTCAGCTTCCCTGGCGTGGCCCCTTCCCTCCTGTCCAGGTGCCAGGCCATACCCAAGTAGGTGGGGTGAGTGAGGCAGGGCTGGGAGCCACGATGCAGCCACAGTGCCCTGCTGAGGGTGCCCTGGGGTGAGAATGGGGCCACATAACTGAGACCCCCTTGGGTACCAGACAAGGAACGCTTCTCTGATGCTCAAAATCAGCACTTTCTGGGTGAAAGCCTACCTGTCCTTGGTAATTTATGGGCCCAGAGCTGGGTGCGTACCTCACATTAGATTATCTATTTATTGTAAATATTTTCCATCTATTTCCAAGAGACTCCAAAAGCAAGAGTTTCTGTGCCGTTTTCCCGTTAACCAGGTGCCAGCCTGGAACAGAGAAGACAATTTCAGTTGACACAAGGTGTGGACTAATAATAGCACAGCTTAACAGGAGTAAATCTTTTGCTAATTCCTTCAGCTGCCTTTTAAGCTTGAGTTTAAAGGGGTTTTCTTTCTCGTGATTACACCCAGAAAGGCCACTGCCACCTCCGCCGGCCTGAGAGCCGCCCCTGTCAGCCAGTGATCTCCCCTCTGTGGAGCCGGGGGTGTGGGACTGTGTAGGGGGGTGGGATGAATGCTCCTCCTGAGGAGCCAGCTGCCTGGGGCTGCAGTGTAACCCCCTCACTGTTGGCAGGGAGAGAGTTCCAGTGGCAGGAGGGGGAAGGAGCTCTGCTGGGGGCAGGTACACGCCTCGCCCTTTGGGGGAAGCAGGGAAGCCCTGCCCGGGTCTGGTTTGGGGGAAAGTTCTCACCTTCATTGGCAGGTGAGATTCAGTGCAGATTTAGGAAACCTTTCCATTGTTCAGAGGAAACAGCGAATCAGGAGCATTTTCTTTTGGTTCCCTCGTGCTGTCCCCCTCCCACCTTGCCCTTGCTCCCCCACTCTCGAGGCTGACTGGGGCGGCTTTGCTGTTCACTGTGCCCTCCCTTCTCAGCCTGCTCAATTTATGAAGCTGCTGGAGGCCCCTCTCCTCTGGGAGACTTTCCTAGAGAACTGGACGTGGCTGGGCTGAGTTACTGGGTACAGTCCTACCTTCCCCAGGAATGAGGACCACCTCTACCTCTGAGGGCTCTGTGATATTGGGGAACCCCTGAGGAGGCCCCACTGTGTGTGGTCTGAAAGTCAGCATACACAGTCCATGGGAAATGGCCCTGTGAGCGCGTCAGGAAGCCCTGAGGGGGCCCAGGTCGTCTCCCCTTTTCCACTGTCCCCGGCTGTCTCTGAAATCAGAGGGGGCCCCGTGGGACTCCTGCTGAAAGATATCCTGAGGTATTGGATGATGTTAAGCTGATGAAGGAAGGACAAATTGGGGTTGTCACTAAAAATAAAACTCCAGACCAGACTCTGAAATGCAGAACCGCTAGAGGTTTGGGAGCAGCGAGGGGTGGAAAGAGCATGAACTTTGGAGTCAAGGCAGATCTGGCCTCTCTCCTCAGCTCTGCCCTTCTTAGCTGTGTGGTCTTGGGCCAGCTTCTGACTCCTGAAATGGACCGGCATCCTGCCTCTCACAGTGCTGTGAGAATGAAACAATCACACTGCAGAGCTCTGAGCCCGACCCAGGACTCTGCAGGCCGTGTTTGTGTCCCAGGCATGCCTTAGCCCAGGGAACCTTCCAGTTTCTTTGCCCCATAAATAAATAAAATGCTGCTCTCAGAGTCATTTGCCTTCACCAACACTTTTCCTTTGGCAAGATGACACGCAGAGTGTGCTGATTATAAAGCAAGCATTATTAGCACGAAAGCACTTAGGATAACATGGCCATGGCCGAGGGCAGGAGCAGCGCCCCGCCCCCGCACCCCCCAAAGCAGTTTGGGATAGCCCTTGGCATGAGGGCAGTCCCGCATTTACTCTGTGTTGGAGGGTTTGCCTGCTTCTGGGTTTTCTGGGGTTTAGAGCCTTGGGTAACCAGATTTGGGGACACTCATCACTGAATGATGGTTTATAGAGCACATTCACGCCTCTTACATGGCTGCTGGTCTTATTCTGAGGTTTAGCATCCAGACAATGGGGAGGCCACACTGGTCTTAATTCCTGCTGGCTGTTTTATTGTCCAGAATACTTCATTTGATAGAGTCTTGACTTCTCTCCCTAGTACACGTGTTCTCTGTGTTTGCATGAGCTCTCCTAGGTGGTAATGCAGATTAAAGCAACACCAATACCAGCTGCTATTTGTCACCTGCCCACCTACTATGACCTAATCTCTAACAATCTCAAGAGTTTGGTTCAGGGTTGTTATCTTTGCAGAGTGGGGAATAGGCTGGGAAAGGTTGGGTGGCTTTCTCAAGTTCCCACAGCCAGTCGATAGCAGAGGCTGGATTGCTATCCCAGTGTGTCTGCTTCCTTCCTCTCCTCTGGGCTGAAGGGACCCATGATGGCTGGCATGGGCCCTGAGCACTTTCACCTTTGCCTACGCCTTCCTCCATGAAAAAAATGAGAAATTGTATTTTAGAACCTGTTGGTATAAACACAAATATAGACCAGACTGTATATCTTCATATTTTTTTTTTCTGATTGAAAAAGAAAATGAAAACATGTTGTGAGCCCTCGGTACTCTGTCTAATGGATCAGTCAGCCCTGCTGGGCTGCCTGCCCTCTGAGGGACAGAGTAGGTGTTCTAAGAGAGGCAGTGGGAGAGGGAGAGAGTGCCTGACTCAAGTAACTCTTCCTCTCTTCTGCATGACAGTGCTGGTGGCCTCGGTTTACCCCCGAAAGCCCCAGGCCGTGGAGCGCCATGTCCTTCCGGTCCTCTGGTACTTCCTGAAGAACATGATCGGGAACGGTGTCCTGCCTGGGCACAGTGGGAACGTCCGCTCAGTGGTGTGCCGGCTGTCCAGGTGCCTCCAGGAGCAGATGGGCTCCCGGCTGCAGGACTTGGCCGCAGGCCAGCCAAAGCAAGTCCTCCAAACACTCCAGGAGCTCTTAGACATGGAATCCCTGTGAGGTGGCTCCAAGATCAGAGGGCTGGCACCTGACAACAAGACCACTGGCAGCTCATGCCCCTTTCAGCTGGATTAGACACAGATCTGAAATGGGCAATCCTTTTTCTATCTTATTTTATTTTTTGGATGGCATTATCTCCTGGTCTACTTTCTCTTAGAGTTCCAGATGTACATAGTATATTTTGAAGTAGAAATAAAAGAATTACTTATTTTTCTAAGGTTTTCTTATCTTCCACTTTTTTAACCGCAGATAATGTTCCAATAACTAGGTTTGTGACAAACAAAACAAAACATGACAATAGGAAAACCAGCTGTAGACAATACGGAGACGAAGAGTAAGGGAGAAAAAGTGTAGTACAGATCCATATATTGCAGACAATTTGGGGGCATTGCCCCCCGAGCAGCTGGACAAACCCCCAAAACTAGAGACCTTGAGTTGGTCATTTAAATCCATTGTACTTGTTACTGGCCTTATTTGAGGTGAGTGTAACAGACACCTCTGGGAATCTTCTGCCTTACAAAATTTGCGCAGTGTCAGCTGGTCCTATGCAAACCTTCTAATGAGACCTGTCCAGCTTATCCAAAAGCAAGGAGAGTTTGACATCTGCATTACTACACGCCTTCTCTGGAAGGTGGCCTCCTGGCTAGTTCTAAAGAGGCGTAAACGATGCTTCACACTTGAGATACCATACATGAAAGCACTTTGTAGAGTGTAAAGCTGTACACGGTACGCAGATGTCATGCACAAGTGCTCAATTGCACAGATTACCCCATTTGGGCCAGACATGAAGCTGGAGAGGTGTGTTGGATGCAGGATGGGCCAGGACACGAGGAAGTTGAAAGAAGTTGTTGCCCACTGATGAGGCAGCAGAGAAATGGCGTCCTGGCAGCAGGCGGGGGACATCCGGGGCTTAGGCTCTGGGCCTGGTAGAGTGGCTCTGCCTTCACTAGGGCTGGTGGCAGGTTGACAGCGTGTGACCGGGCAGAATCAGAACTCAGGTCATTACCATAAAACATGGGTAAGGTGAAGGCTGAAGGGATAGTGTGTCCCAGGCCCAGCCAAGGAGCCCTGACCCAGGGCAACACTCTGGGGCAGATCCAGACTGCGAAGCCCTGAGCCCACAGCCTCACGCTGACATGTTTTCTCTCAGCTGTCACCACCCCCAGCAGAGCTTCACTGTTCTGAGGCTCTCCTGGGGAGTCCAGCCAAAGGCAGGCTGGGAAGCCCCAGATTGACTCACCTATGTATTTCCAAACCCCGTGAGTGCCTCTGGCTGAGGAGGCCGCTTTTCCATCTTGCCCATGTTGCCAGGTGTAACTAGGCCGCCCCTCCCCCCAGTGCCCTGGGGTGAGGTTGGGCATGACGCAGGCATGGTGGGACTTGGGCTTTAAATAGGCAGCTTAAGTGTGACTTTGGGTAATTCTAGCCCCAGTGTGAGCACTTCTCACCTAATTGTGACCCCAGCAGGAGCTTCCTGGCCACCACCTTGCCCTTTGTTGATTCTGACTGGGAACCAGGTTCGTTAAAAGACCTGCTAGACAGGGAGCCATCAAAGATGCCCAAGGGGCTGATTTTAAATGTTTGCTAAGTTTTACACAATTTAATTGATTTTGTTTGCTTGGAGTCTGAGCAAACTTTTTTTGGTTTGGTAAGGAGATTGAATTTCCTGCTTGTCAAGATCCCAGAACCTAGAAACAGAGTATTTCAGGACTTTTCCAGAACTGTAGGAGCCTATGGACGTAGAGCCTGGCAGGGATTTTGAAGGCAGAAATCAAGCTCAATGTCATTATCCTGGCTTCCTGCATTCCCGTCTTATCGTTCATACCTTTATAAACCTGAAACTTCCATCCCTTGTGCTCTGTACCCACCCTCACGGCGCAAGAGTGTAAAGCAGCTGAAAACAGCGGAAAAGCAAAGAGTAAATCTTTGCCTGGTTTTGTTTCCTTCACTAGGCCAGGTTTTAATCTAGTCCCAGGCAGCCCTGGACTGTGGGTGATGCCCCTGGTACCACCCCACTGGGGACGGGATGGGCAGGTCCTGGCGCCACAGGAAATGTCCGTCTCCAAAGGCTTCCCACAATGTTACTTTTAAAACAAAGTCAGCGCATTAGTAACCTGGGTCTGGGCCTATTGGGAATGCCTGCAAGAAGGAGGCCTACTGGATGGCCAGTGCGGGGAAACGAAGCTCGTCCTGGGAGCCAGAGTGGGTTTGAGCTGAGCCCACCCGTTCTTTACTTGGCTGGGTGTGAGGCCAGGACCTCTACTTACCTAAGATGCTCTTAGAGGTGGGAATACAGCCTCCAATTTCTAGACGATTCTCTCTCTCTCATTTGTTCTCTTCAGGTAATTCCAATGGGTGGCCAAATTCGGAAACCACAGTAAAATCAAGGGGTAGAAAAGTGGCCACGGCTTTGGCCCTCCAGGCGTCTGTCATGTCAGCTCTCCTCACCTGACAGCCTGGGGGTGTTGTGGGATTGAGAATAGAGACAGGCGAGGTGCTGGGGTCAGAGAGGCTGGACTCAAGTTCAGGTTCTGTTGCTCGCTGCTTTGTGTGTGGGCTTGGACCCATTTGTCAACCTTTCTGTGTGTGTGTGTGTGTGTCGTGTATGGGGTAGGTGGGTGGGGAAGAAACGACAGCAATGCCCACCTTCACTGGGCTATTGTGATAATTGATGAGATAATTACCACAAGGCCAAGAGCCCAGGAAGTCTTTGAACGTCGGCCATTACGTTTTTTTGGGGAGTCATTGCTTTAGGAGCAGCTAGCATTGGGGTCTTGTGGTTTCTGCTGCCGTTGGAGTTGGAAGAAGAGAGAATGTGCCTCAGGGTTTTGGGGAGCCTGAGAGCCACTGTCAGAGGCTGGAGCACCTTCAGCTCTCTGCTGGGAGTTAGGGCTGTACTCCCGTTTGGGCAGTTGCCATCTCTCAACTGTCTTTCCCTTCTCCTTACGTGACACGTCCCTCACAGCCACCCTGGGCTGTGAAATCTAGAAGCTCGGCTCTAGGCAGTCTCACTTTTCCCCCAGCCTTTCTCCCCTGACTCAGCTGGGGGCAGAATGGGTTGGAGGATGGAAAAGCACTTTCTTGCTGAAAGCACTTTCCTTTCATTATAACTCTTCTCTGTCATTAGGGAAAGAAAGGGAGAGAAGATGAGAGTAAAGAGGATCGTCTGTTCTCCTGACAATGGTGGGAGGAAAACAGAGCCCCGGGACGGAAAGATGAGAGGAGGAGCCTCCTCTCCACTGAATGCATGTCTGCAGTGTTCCCAGTCTCATTTTTCTCCATGTTTCATAAGGAAGATATTATTTTCTCCATTTCCTGGTAAGGAAACTGGACCTCAGAGGCGTTTAATAAGCTACCTCCGCCAGTGTATGGGAACCACTGGGAATCTTGTGAAAGTGCCGATTCTGATTCAGCAGGTCTGGTGTGAGGCTGAGCTCCTGGATTTCCGAGAAGCCCTCAGGTGACGTCACTGCTGCTGGTCTGGCAGGGACCACATTGTGGACGCCAGACCTTAAGACACAGCTACGAAGGGGCTGGAGCTTGGATCTGTGCTCAGGTCTGTCTGACTCCCAAGTCCTTGTCCTGCTCCGGGGTACTCTGTGCTTCCGAGATGTTTGCCTCCCCAAACGGCGTCAGTCTGAGCCCGGTGAGAGGACCAGTTGAAATCCCAGGGTCTCCTAGAGTTAGTCTGGCCCCAGAGTTTTGCCCCTAAAGTCTGCTTGGTCTGCAGAGAGGGTCTGCTTGGTTTGCTCTGATGACCAGGGCGTGCTGCGAACACTCGGCTGTCCAACCATGGCCTTTGGTGGGGATAGGATTGGTGGGATTAAACAAAGATCAACCAAATGAGAAAAGCCCAGCCTTCATTCAGAACTTGCTATAGCAAAGGTGTCAGCCACGATTACCTGTGCACTGGCAGAGACTCAAGGGCAGGCACAGGAGTAGAAACGCTTTACAGTGGAAAAAACGGGAGGCTGCAGGCATCCCGTGATCCGACGGAGACTGTTGGCATGGGAAAGATGTAGGCGCAGAGCAGACTGTGGCCTGCTGGCAAGAGCAGCCCCCCTGGTGTTTGTTAAAGTACAGACCCCGGGCCATACTCGAGACCTGCTGAATCAGAACCCTCTGTGATTCTTACACACCCTCAAGGTCCAGAACCTCTTCCACAGACTCAGTGCTCTCAGTGGTTGTTCGGTTCCCACACCTGGGAGTCAGCTTCCCTAAACCAGTATTTCCCAAAGACGCTGATGGAAACAATTACTTGGGGAAGAGGGAGGAAGACAGGGATGGGTGTTGGTTAAAAATTCAGATTCTTAGTCTCAGCTGTAGATACGTTCCTGGAATGAGGGGTCTAAGAGTCTGCAAATTATCAAGCAGTCCGACGATTCCTAAGATCGGGCAGGTTGGAGAAGCAGTGCCCTAACCGTTGCCTGTTCCCAGCTCGTCTCCAGGCAGGGCATCCTCATCACTCATGGTGCATGGGTGGCTCACCAGGTGGGTGTTTCTGAGTCAGGGACACTCAGGGATTCTAGTTTGGTCCTTATCGTTATTGGGGCTTATTTAGGGGACATGATGGCTTCTCTGTATCCTGTCACCTGGTGTTTTAGTGAAGAAGGCTATTAACATTTGAAGGTTTTGCTTTGTTTTAATCACGGCTTTATAATTACCTCTGTGTGGGTTGACAGCTGTTATTAGCGTCACCTTGGGTTCTTCTGGAGAATTTTTACATCCAGAAAGTTATCCAGCACCTCAGCAGCTGGTGTCAGAAGCCATTAACTAAACAATAGCTTTAAAAACTCCCCAGGTTTTGCAAACATAACCAATCCTGTCTCCTTCCAAAGGAGAAAAAAAGCTAGATAAATAATTTTCTTGAAGGCAATCTGTTTCCCAGGGTCTATATATCCTTTTTGTCTCGTCCACTGGTTTTTACCGCATTGGGGCTCTGGAAATAAAGTGTAGCCATTGTCTCCTGAAGTGTCATCCGCTCCTGTAATGGCTTTCACCTGGAAACCCACTTTGGGGGGTCATGACAATGAGGAACAAAAATTTTTGGAAAAGACTTTCTTTCTTTCTTTTTTTCTTTCTTTCTTTGTTCCTTTCTTTTTTTAAGATTTTCTTTCTTAAAAATTGTTTTATATGTGCGTATGTGGGAGGGATGGGGAGTGATTACAGTACGTAAAGGGGATTATTATTTTTAAAAATTCTCTTGGATATTTTGTTTTGAATTTCCATCCAAGCTAGTTTAACAGGAATGGTTAAAATGACAGCTGGACTTGGGCTAGATATGAAAGATAATTTCCTATTTGTAAATGTTGGAGAAAACTGAGAATTTCTTCCAAAGAAGGTTGTGGTATCTTTTCCTCTGGCTTCTCGTGTTGCTCCCACCCCACCCCCCAGTAATCTACTGCTCTCAGAAGGTGTTAGAACCAAGGCTGGCCGGGGACTAGGGGACCTGTTCTGCCACTTGTTGGCAATGTGTCTTTGCAGCAAGCCATTTCTTGACTTACTGTTGTTTTTTAATTTGTAAAAGGAATTGACAAAACACTTGCTGTGTTCATAAATTCTTTTCAATGATTGATTTAATAAAATAACGTAGATAATTGTATTTTGAAAAAGTAGTGTTGCACACAAAGAAAAGTTGTAACTTTTAACTCTGGCCTCATCCCAGTAAAGCCAGCTGTTCAGAAGGAACTAAAATCATTCACACCATCTGAGTGACAGATCACTCACGACCCAACATGGGGATAAATGGGGGATTCCAAAGCTTAATTTGCCTTTTCTATTTGATCTACTTGACAAGTGTAGTTGTGGTTGCAAGCAAAATGTTTTAAAGTCTTTCCACTTTGAAAGACGTGGAATCCTTCAGAGGTGGAAGTCAATTCTAGCTGAGTTTGGCAGCTGTTTTTAACTTTTTCCAAGAATCAAAGAGCGGATCTGAAAGGGAGGGGACATGGTACTGAGTTCTTTTCTTAATCACAGTCTTAAAGTACAAAGAAGACAGCGATGACCATTAAAAACAAAAATGGCAGAGGGATTATGAGTTCAGTTCCCCAAGGTGGCTCAAAAGATGGGTTGGGAAGGAAGCCAGGTCACAGAGTGGGCTGATGGATATGTTGGACCTCAGCTCCTGCGTCCTAATTCTAACTCTGGCTTCTGAGAGTACCCATTGCATATGCCACATCCCTTCTCCTTTCTCCTTGTACTCCTCCTTTCTTTCTTCTTCCTCTAATGCAGGTCCATCAGGTTTGTCTGTGGGCATTACCTGAATCCTGCTAGTGCCATCATTCTTGCCCAAACAGATTGTTGATTCATGCACTAGACTTCTAACTTATTGCATTCAGAACCCGGACTCCTAGACCAGGTGAATTCTATAGTCACCTGATACATGGCCCACAGACTATCAGTTAGGCTACTTTCTGAAATCCGGGAATGTAAGTCAAGCCAGCAGTGTCCAGGGCCCTCCATAAAAGTGAATTCGCGCGCTGAGTGAATTAGCTGTTTGCTTCTCTGCATGGGTAAAGCTTCTTTAATTACATTGCATAAAAACGTCTGGATGGATTGATGGGGCTTTAGTTAAACTTCAGGTAGGCACAGGGAGTAAAATACAGCACAATATACCAGGGTGTGTTACTGTAGGCTCCGAACACATGGACTTTAAGGCAGTTCAACAGAATCTTCGATGTGGGGCTACGTAACACGTGTGTTATCTTTGAAAAGTTTTCTTTTGGAAGATGGAGTGAGTGTTGGCAGCTTGTAATTGGTCAACCAGGTGATCGATTGACAATTCGCATACAATTCACGGCACCATCTCCCCGGGTACGTGCAAAACACTGGTTTGTTTTAGGAAAAAAGTATTTGTCAAAATAATGTATTTGTCAAAATCCCTCTCATTAATGTTGTAGGGTTTACAAGGCAAGTCTTGTCACATGTAAGCTCTTCAGAATGATAGAAAAGTCTTTGATCTATTTTACCTGAACTTTTTATTAACGTGGATTATGTTAGGTTCTGAACTGGGTGTATGATGTGAGGAAGGAAAATAGATACTACTTATACAGAGGGTGACAAAAAAATGTGTATACATTTTAAGAAAGAAAAAAACTATTAAATTTGTAATACTCAATACATACCGATAACAAAAGATGAATACAAGTCACGTTTGACTTCTGCAATTATAAGAGGTGCTCAAAGTGGTGACCATCAACGTCCAGACATTTCTGATTACGGCGAACTACACCTTGAGCAACGTTGACCAAAGTGTCCACTTGTATGCATTTTTTTGGCACCCCCGGTAGTATACAACCCCTCAGACCCACGCTGTGGAGGGAGGTTACAGTTCATCTTGAAGATTGTATTTATACCTCCAAAAAGCTATCACTGTTCCATCAGAATATTATATTTGCTTTTTTTTCTTCCCTGAATCCTTTTGATCGAACCAGAAAATTGTGTTTTTCCCCTGGGGCTGAACTATTTGCTATGTAACTAATAAGTTGGATAAAGGGCCGACTGAGCACCTCCCTCTTCACGGCTCTGGGGTTCTCCATGGACAAGAGTTGGCACAAATAAGAATATGGGTGTAATATGTACTCCTTAAATGGATCTCCTGTGGTGAGCTCCCTTTTGTCTTTATACCCAACATTCCTTCTTGGTTTCTAATCCTGTGAAGCAAAAGCAGACTCTTGAGTCCTCGATGGTTGGGTCTATTGGCTTAATTAACTTAAAAAGACAGAACAAAACAAAAACCTCCCTTCTCCCTTGAGCAAGGACAAGGTTCTTGGGTGGGTAAGAGTGATCCCTCTGAGAAGCTGCAGAGTTGGGCTTCCCTGTGGGCCGCCAGCAGTGCTGTCCAAGGCAGAACCTAAAACGTGGGTTTGGGAAAAGGAAGGCCTGGTCACCAGGAGGTGGGAAACTGACCTTATGCCACACAACCGGTCTGTTGTGGCGGATTTATTTTCTTTTGTACAAAGGCTAATGCACAAGTAATTTGGGCTACCTCTGGCAGTTGGGATCCAAATCTGGCAGTTGATAACCATAAAGGCGTCTCGTGGACCGTCTGCTCCTCTGCCAGCTTGGCACTGCTTCACCTTTGATCTTCTTTGACACCCAGGCCCTTGTCCTTAGCAACCCCTCTCTGTCTGCCCCAGGGAAACTGACTTGGGACTCTTGAAGCCTCTGGGTCATGGGGCAACATGATGTCTACAGGAGCCAGTTGTCCCTGCTGCCTGAGCCTGGAGACCTTTGGGGCCCCTCATTACATCACACATGGGATACATGGCAGAGCCGAGCACTGTCCTGGCAGAAGTAGGTGCTCAGTAAATGCGGAGGGATGAGGAGCCATGCACTGCGGCACGGCTGATGGCGTGAATCCTGGAAGGCCTGTCTCCATCCACTGCTGCTTGTGGCATAGGAGGGGTGGATATTGGCTGCTGCTTACCAGCCTAGCTTGGGGGAGGGGCAGCCCTTGGTCTCAGAGAGGCTCCTGCCAGACACACTCGGGAGGGCAGCAGTGGTGCACTCCAGACTCCTCCAGGGTGTTCTCTCTGAGGCTGACCCCTCCATGACCTAATAGGCTGCCTGGCTCCCAGTTGCCCATCTCTAGCTTCCATCGCTGCAGCTGGGTGCACTCAGCCCCCTACACACTCAAGCCAGCTCCAAACCTCTAAGATGAGGCCCTTTAAGGGGGAGCCTGGGGCTGGAGACTCAGCCTCACTTCCCCTTCATATGGACCTGACTCCTGCTTCTACCCTGGTTCCAGTTACTAGACTTTATCATCCCTGTGGTTACGTCCCCACGCTGTGTCCCAGTGTCATCAACTGTGTCCCTGTCCAGTCTCCCTGCAGCTGCAGTTCTGCATTGTTTCTTCAGACGTCCAGGAAGCCCGCCCCTAAACTATAGCCCAGGGCAGGGTCCACTTTCTGACCAGTCCTTTTGCCTGGGAGCTGGGTCTCTCCACGCTGCTTGCTTCCTGCACGCTCAGCTCAGTGCCCAGCCTGCCCAGCACCCCACCCCTCCCCCACCCTGGCTACCACGCTGCAGGCCTAACCATGTAGGGAGACTGAGCAGCTCTATATCAAGCAGGTTTCCTAAACCTACTGTTCTCACACACTTACCTCAGCCCTGCCCTGCCTGGGCAGCTGGGTGTACCCCATTTCCTGCAGCCCAGGCGGTTCCCAGGGTCCACCCCCCTGCCCAAGGGTGTAGCAGGGCCCCAGAACCGGCCCTGCTGCTGCCTGAGCTCTGCTCTGACGATTAGTGCAGTTACATAGCAACTGTGAGCATACAGCTGGGTGTGCAGACAATTCTCAGTGTGTGTGGGGTGGGGGTGGGGGCGGGTTGTGGCCCCTCTTGAGAATTTAATCACTGTTCCTTGAGTGCCTTTGAAGAGATGTTCCTTTATCCCCTATTTTAATAACTGGACAAGTAAAGGTGGGATTCGTTGACTTGGACTCATGGCCTACCCCAGAGGAGGTAGCTTAGTCCCCAGGATGCAGTTTAACATGTTCTTAAGTCATGATCTATTTCAACAAGAAAGGACTTGAAGTCTATAATTTTGCCAAACTTAAGAAATCAGCTTTGCAGCAGATCTGGAGGGTTTCCTCTTAGCTGTACCCTGTGGGTGAGACTTCTTGTCTTGTGACAACACACTGAGCCGGCATTGAATCCCCAATTACTGCAAATTCTTTTCTAAATGGAAAGCACTCCACAGCCTACAATGGAAAAATTCCAAGATCTGCAGCAAATATCTAGGTCCTTAACAGAAGCCTGTTTTTGGCACGAATGACCCACCATTCATTCTTCACTTCAACTCTAGCAGAAGTGCTGCAGGTGACCTGGATAAAGTTGGCCAAGAAGCCCCTGGGGGAGATGGCACATGTATGTATGCATGCACCTTACGTGCCTGTCTTCCTGAGCTCCAGACCCCATGGGGCATGGAGAACAGGCTGCCTTGTTTGGGAGGCTGGGACATGCGTGCCCACTCAGTCTGAGAGGCATGTGGACGCGTAGGCCAGAGCAGTGGAGATGCACCTCTGAGACATACAGCCTGAGAGGTGGCATGGCTGCAAGAGTGGACTTGAAGCTTTGCATCTAGGGCTTTGGTGCTGAGCTGGGGGCGTTGGAGAAGGAGGGTGGGTGGGATTGTGTGTCTTAATTCCACCTCAGCTTCTTATCTCTGGAGCAATCAGCTTCTACACAAAGCTCTCCCTCGGGTCTTGAATGTTGTACCAGTATTTAGCCTTAGAAAAATAAAGCTTTCCACCCATTTGTGCAACTGTGTGCTTTAGGCACCTGGAGTGGTGGAATACTCGTGGGCAATCAAATGTAACAGAAGACAATAAGTTCCAGTGCTGGCACACCTGTTCAAAGTCTTGCTCTGTTCTCTTCCTAGCTGTGTGAGCTCAGGCAAGTCGCCGGGTGGGAGGGAGCTTTGGTTTTCTTACCTGCAAACGCAGAAGAATGCTATCTGCTTTGTTTATTGTGAGGATGAAATGATTTCACGGAGGTAAACCGGGTAAGACACCTGACCCATCAAGCAAGCAATAAACACATTTTCCTTCTAAATTAAGGTTCATACTTGAAGGATTAAAGAGTGTCATTGTGGGGTCCAAAGTTATAGTTAACCTTTGAACCCCAAGGCAAACCAGGAGCTGGGACTCTAAACAGGATTGTTTAGAATTAAGCAGACCTGCTGGGCAGTGCATCTTCCAGGTCCTTCCTGGACATCTCAGGAGGAGTTTGGTTGGCCCACCATCCATGGGGCAGCCTGATGCTTGGTTGTCACCCTTTGCCTTCTGGGGTGACTGGCATCAGTATGGCTGTGTTGGCCAGTCTGTCAGGCTACTTCTTTCTGCTGGGGCTTGTCCTGGGTGCGGCCAGGGCTGTCCTCCCATTGCAGCCTGTGGCCCAGCACACAGAGCTCTGGGGCAGGTACACCCCTGCTGCAGCCCTTCAGTTCTGGGGCACAGGGGCTGCTCCATGGCTCTGTGTCCTTCTTGGGGCTCTCCTCCCTGCTGCTGCTGGGAGAAAGGACAGATACAGATCAAACACTCCTCTGCTGTTCCTCTGAGCCCGTCCCCCTCTCTCCATCCTGCCTTTCTATCCCTCCTGGTCTGTCCTTCCCACAGGCCTGGTGGACCCTGGTGCCAGGCCTCTGCCTTTTTGTGTCAGGCTTGCCTGGCTGGTGCTGTTCTGCTGCGTGTCTGCTGTGGCCGGGCGCCGTGGGAGCCAAGCTCCTGGCACTTCGGCAGACAGGTTGAATCCTGTTCTTCTCACCCCCAGGATCCTGCTGCTGTGAACAAAGCCACTCCCTCAGGAGCTCTGGGAGCTGGGCCTTTATTTGGGGCTTGTTTTTAAAGCACTTGTTTTTTTTAATAAAAGGCTAGGCTCAGCTAGTTGAACGAAAAACAACACCAACAATAACAGAAAAAAAAAACCCACACAAAACCTGCCCTGCTTTGTTGCCACCCTCTTCCTGAATGGAATAAAATGGAAAGTGCTTGGCCCAGGCCTGGCATTTGGGTATAACAGGCCTTCCTCACTGCTGAGTCATGCTGTGAGAAGGGCTTTGAGTGGGGAGGGACACCTCCCATGCGTTGGGAATACACAGTGGAGGGTGGTCACAAGCATGGCGCAAGCCTGGCCCCAAAGGGGGACCAGCTCAGAAGGCCACACTGGCGTGTGCTGGCAGGCTAGCCTTACGATTACTGTGTGGAGGTTGGAGTCTAGCTGTCTGGGTTCAAGTCCTGGCTCTTCCACTTACCAGCTATGCGATCTGTACATGTTAGTTAATCTCTCTGATTCTCAGTTTCCTTCTTTGCAAAGTGGAGCTAATACTAGCACCCATCTTATAGGGCACTCAAAAATACCAATATTGGATAAAGCATGTATAACCCGTAACATGTTAGCTAGCGTGTGAAAGCACTCAATAAATGGCTAGCTGTCACTCTGGTGCTGCTTTGGAGCATGACTAGGATGTCACACCTAGAAAGGACCCTCCAGACCACCCTGTCATGTTGCAGGTGGGCCCCTCAGGGTCAGAGTGTCTCAGTCAATCACATTAGGGTCAGGACTAGACCCAGCTCCCCACACGCACAGACCAGAAGGCCCTTCTCCCTGCCTGTGACAGCATGTTCTTGACTATTCCATGAGCTCTACTGTAACAGGAATGGGGGAGTGAGGTGGGGTGGCACTAAGACTCACATATACGAGGTCTGACAGTTAAGTTCTCGAACTTTCCACCATGCACGTACATTGGCAGCACTGTGCAAACAGCTCAGTAAGGTTGGTATATCAGTGTCTCACAGCTGTACTCGTGTCAACGTGTGGTGGTGTCTTGCTGAATAGCGTTCATTATTGTTGTAGCATGTTTGTGTGTGCCGTTGCGAGAATGTCTGAGCTTGAATTAAACCAACGAACAAACATTCCATTTCTTGTTAAACTTGGCAAGAGTGGAGGTGAAATCAGGGACATGTTAGTCCGAGTTTATGGGGATAATGCCATGAAGACAACGGCCGTGTACAAATGGGTTAAATATTTTTCTGAGGGGAGAGAACACGTCACTGATGAAGAGAGGTCAGGGAGGCAGTAACGAGCAGAACTGACAAAAACATTGCAAAAATTCGTTGAATTGTGCAGCAAAATCATCGGATGACTGTGAGAAGCATAGCAGACCAAGTAAACATCGATAAACAGTTTGGAAACTCTTAACTGAAAATCTTGGCATGAGAAAGGTGTGTGCAAAAATGGTCCCAAAGGAGCTCACGGATGAACAAAAGCAAAGGAGAGTCGAAGTTTGCCAAGACCTTTTGGAGAGGCAAGACGATGTTTTGGGCCATGTTATCACTGGTGATGAAACATGGGTGAACCAATACGACCCTGAAACAAAGCGTCAAAGTGCACAATGGAAATCAGCCAATTCTCCACGACCAGAAAATTTCCATCAGTCCAAATCAAGAGTCAAAACGATGTTGCTAATCTTTTTTGATATCAGAGGGATTGTTCATTATGAATTTGTACCAACTGGACAAACAGTTAACCAAGTTTACTATTTGGAAGTGCTGAAAAGGCTGCGTGAAAAAGTTAGACGAAAATGACCTGAACTTTTTGCCAACAATTCATGGCTCTTGCATCACGACAATGCACCAGCTCACATGGCACTGTCTGTGAGGGAGTTTTTAGCCAGTAAACAAATAACTGTATTGGAACATTCTCCCTACTCACCTGATCTGGCCCCCAATGACTTCTTTCTGTACCCAAAGATAAAGGAAATATTGAAAGGAAGACATTTTGATGACATTCAGGACATCAAGGGTAATATGACGACAGCTCTGCTGGCCATTCCAGAAAAAGGGTTCCAAAATTGCTTTGAAGGGTGGACTAGGTGCTGGCATCAGTGCATAGCTTCCCAAGGGGAGTACTTCGAAGGTGACCGTAGTGATATTCAGCAATGAGGGATGTGGCACTTGTTCTAGGATGAGTTCGTGAACTTAATTGTCATACTTGGTACACATGCTTTTCAGGCAGAAAGGGACCCACCCACTGTGGTACTCAGAGCCAGTCTCATCCGTGTTGGACTCTGGCCCCATCACAGGTCCCTGCAGGACCCAGTGTGATTTATGGGCACAGCTCCCACCTTACTTTTCCCTGAACCCCAGGAACAGGGGACGGCAAATGCAGGATGTACTTCCTCCATGACCCTTTGCTGTTCTCTGATTGGAGCAGCTGGCCGGCATGGAAAGGACATGTCCAGAGGAGAGGCTGTGGCATATAGTGTCAGTGGAGCCTGACTGCAAAGCCTGACTAATGATTTGGTCTTTCTTAGAACTGTGTCTTTCCCAACCTCAACCAGGTTTCACATCTGCGTGAAGCTCAGGCTAGGAGGTCGATTTTCCTGGTTGCCACCATGTGGCTGTGGTTTCATCTATTCCCAGAACCGTTTGGGGGGCAGGCCGCCCAGGTAGCCTGTTCCAGGAAATGGGGGGGAAGGTTCTGCCGAGAGCCCCTTCCTGGGAAGTCCTGTGCTAGCAAAGACCAAAAGCACTGCATTTAGGGGAGAAAGACTGGACTCTTCTTGAATGCTCACAGTGCTCCAGCATGCCAAGACCTAGAGACTGGCACGTCTGCCAGGGCATTCAACACAGAAATAAATTACTGTTGAAACTCAGTAACTGAGCTTCCCGCATAAGCCTCGATCGACTGTTCCCCATCCTCTGGGCCCCACTCTCTGGAGGATGTAAACATCACCGTTTTTACTATAAGAGGGGCTTGTGCCTAACATGGATGACCAGAAGCGGTCACCCAGCTGCAGGCCAGTTCGTGCTGCAAGCCTGCCTGTGCTGCAAGATACGACTTGTGTCCTTGCTTAGGGAAACAGCCTGTTCTGAGCAGTTTCTGGCTCTCTGGCACTGGCTCGGTGGCTTATTGCATGAATAGTTCCCTGGTATGGTTTCCTGTATGCAGGAGGGCAGAAAAAAATGCTTGCGATCTACAGAGCAGAAAAATGCTCAGTGCTCTTACCGTGGACCTGCCTCTGCTCCTAGACGGCAACTTTACAGAGTTGAGTGAGGGGTGGGGAGCAGGGAACGAGCATTTTCCCATCACATCCATCACGTGTGCAGTTTCATAGTAGGGAATGGCTCAGAGGAGTGGTCTTACCAAGAGATGGGGGGAATGGGTGAGAATCATTTTGTGACCTTCCACATGACCTTGGGAAAGCTCCTGTTTAAGAATCCTCCTCTTTCAAGCTACCCCCACCCCCACTCCAATCTCTCCAAGCACTAAGATTCAGGACATAAAACAACATTTTAGGGTGCCCTCTTCTGAGGAAAAGCCTGAGAGAAGGGCATTATTTTCTTCTTGAACAATTTTATGTTGCTTTATTATTGCTCCTGCTGTTTTAAAATGTTAGTGTTTTTAATTAATGCCGTTTTATTGTCCCTGTTCTCTCCAGCTCTTCTCCTGAAGGGCACAGTTTTAGAAATCTAATAACTGAATAAGTGGCTAGTGTGAGGCGTAATGCATTAACATTTATAGAGGTTCTCAGATGAAAGACACTGTTCTGTAGGAAGCTCATTTTAGATTTAAGAAAAGAGCAGTGTTACATTAAGATTCTTGCAAAAATAATCAATACTTCATTTCTTTCAAGTGGCTGGGGAAGGTTATATAACTACAATAATGCACAACTTTCCCCAGATAATATCTTTATTTAAAATTGACTGCTGAGTACTTTGTAAAAAAAAAATTACTATTTATGCCTCAACAGATTACGTCTGTAACACGTGCCACTCTGGCAGAAATTAACAGCTGATTTGCACAATGGTGGGCGATGCAAAGAGAGAAGGACGGGTGCTGGTTGAACTCTGTCTACTCGGATATCGAGACACATTGACAAGAGTTCCTCTCTGATAGGATTTACATTCCCCGCCCCATGCCACAATTCTGGAAAAGACAGACACATTTCTCCATTTATTCTGTAAAACAACCACTTGAGCATACGAGTCCTTTCGATGCTCAGGCAGGCTGGGGCCCTGTGCTCCTGGCCCATGGCAGCCGTGTGCCCGGGCCTGTCTGTGTGGCTGGGCCAATGACATGCAAGTCAGTTGCCTTCGTGAGAAAGCATCCTTGTAACTCAGTCGGCCGAGGGTGAGGATGGCAACGCTTCCACCTGGGTTCTGCTGCTCAGTGCTCACGAAGAGTCCTGTTCCTCCTCTCCACGTCTCTAAAGGGAGAGGTGGAGATGAGGCTGGATTGGATGAGAAGTGGAGGCTGGTCCTTGGGGGATATTCCCTACTCTAGGACCAGCCATTCCCAAGGCATGTCCCCTGGGTCCCCCCGAAACACTTGCAGGGGTTCTATGAGGTCAAAACTACTTTCATAATAACACTAAGGTCTTGTTTGCTTTTTTCACTCATTCTTTCATGAATATAGAATGGAGTTTTCCTGTGCACACGATGTGTGATATCACAACAGACTGCAGAAGCAGATCTGAGAATCCAGCTGTCTTTCTGTGAAGCCACAGACGAAAGAGATTTGCAAAAATGGAAGACAGTGCCACTCTTTTCACTAAATTTTTGTTGTTGCGGGAAATATAGTTAAATTTCATAAGAATGTATTATTTATGTTAACATATAATAGGGTCATTTAAAAATTAATTAATAAATATTTCCAACATTTCTTAATTTTAAATACAGTAAAAAGTGATAGATGCAACCCCTATCCACAAAGGCTCTTTGGGGTTCTCAGTCATTTTGAAGAGTGTAAAGGAGCCCCGGGACCACCACGTTTGAGAACCTCATGCCTAGATGCTGGTCTACTGCAGTAAGTCAAGAAGGACAGAAGCCAGGCTGCTGGTTCTAGATAGGGTGACAGTGACTCAACTGGAGGGGGGCGGGGTGCAAGTCACTTTATCTCAGTTTCCCTGTAAAATAAAGGGGTTTGTGTGGTTGGACTAACTTGGCTGTTTTAAACTTTATTTTTAATACAGCAGAACCTCTTTTCAATTAAAATCTTTCTCGGAACTTGAAATGAGTGGCCGATGAACACAGTTGTTCTGGGTTTGGGGGAGCGGTGGGGCGGGGGTGCTGGACACTCCTAGATCCTTGGAGCACAGTTTGAAAGCTACTGAGCCAGGTGATCCTCAGGACCCCTCGGCTCTATTACAATAACTGAGGGCACCTGAGGGCACGAGGACTTTCCTTACCTGCTCGGGCCAAGCTGGGGTTCACAAGCGTAGCTGGAGGCACCTGGGACAGGCAGTCGGAGGCGGAGTCCCGGCTGGCGGTTAGAAGCTGCCCTTCTGACGAAGGGCTGAGGGTTGAGGGCACAGAGGGCCAGTCCCCGCTGGGAGCCCACCCTCGGTCGTGCTCCTGAGCTGCTCCTCCAGCACCTTGTAGGGGTCCCACGAGGGCCCCCCGCTTCAGGTGCCAGCGATGGGGTGAGTGGGTGGGTTGTTGAGCATGGCGATTTAGCTGCAAACAGGGAGGAGGTGGCTGGGCAGAATATGGAACCTGTGTTCCCAGATGCTTTGGTGGTGGCTGCCTGACTGTCTTCAGAATCTCTTGTTTCCTCGTGCCCCTGAGGTGGCGATACTGGGGGAGATGGGGAGGGGCCAGAGGCAGGTGAACTTGCTTCTGTGCACTGGGTAGGGGGGCTGGAGGTCTTGTGCTGAGCGTCTGGGCTCTCTGGGACAGGGCTGGGCCGATCGTGCTGGGGTGGCGGGGAGGCTCCTTTCTTCACTGTTGGGGGGCTTAGTGCCCTGGGGCTCATCAGAGGGCTAAGTGTTGGGCTGGAGGACCCGTGCAAAGAGGGACTGCTTGGCTGGGCAGGTCTGTGAGAGGAGGGCAGGCTTGAGTGTCTCTTGTCTGCTCTGGGTGTCCAGTGTGCCCTTGTGGGGGAGGTCGTCCTGACCAGCGGGGGGCTTCTCACCTGGCTCTGCCTTGGGGCCTCGGGAGAATGTGACCCCCGAATTGGCCTGGGCAGGCTGGGTTCCGGGGTCCCATTCTGCCTAGACGTGTGGCTGGCGTGGTGCCAGGGGATTGCCTTCTGGGGCTGCTTGGAGACGCTTGTGGCCCTGTCTGCTTGTGGCTGACTCTGAGCCCTGCCACCCTCCCCCTCTGCGTTTCGGCTGGTTGCTGGCAGGTGGTTGAGGTCCAAGGGAAGCTTTCCAGGATTGCAGCTGCTCTTGCTGCCTCCTGGCCCCGTGCTGTGGGGCCTGGTGGAGGAGGCAGGGCTCCTGCTGGGCAGCAGGTGGGTGGGGCTCGTGCAGGCTCTGAGCTTTGGGGAAGCCCATGTTCTCCGGGCAGGGCCAGTCCCTCCCAGCCTTGGCACATTGGTCCCTTCGGGGGAGCTCCCTACCAGGTCGCTGCTTTCAGGGGGCTCCAGAGAAGTAAATGATTTGTCCATCAGGATTTCCAGAGGTGGTGGAGGGAGGTGCTCTGGGTCTTCCTGCATTTCACAGCAGAGGGCCTCATTCTTGGATGCCTCTGCTGTCGGCAGAGCGGGAAAGATAGGAGCTAAGGGCCTCCAGCCTGGGCCTGCTGTGAGAAGTCCTCTGTCCGCTGCTGGAGAAATTCGGGGCTTCGGATACAAAGGGGCAAGCCCTCTGTAAATGGGAAATCTGGGGGACATGATGGGGACCCCCCACTTCCTGGGACAAGGGCTTGACCCAGACTCCTTAGGCTCCCGCAGTGTGTTCAGACTCTCAGTGGGACTGAACGTTTCAATGAGTTTCCTGACTGACGTCCTGGTGGGGTGAGCCCTGACGCCCCAGTCCGCAGCCCCAGGAGCCTGCCTGGCCTTCTCCCCTGATGGGATAGCATTTGGAAGCCCCTCAGTTTCCCCCTGCCGGGGCCATTCACTCTCAGGATGGGGACTGCATTTCTGCAAAATGCTCTTGTCCTGACTCGGCAAGATGCTGAAGTTCTCGGTGAGCGATGCCTTGAGCTTGTGGATGGTGCTGCTCGGGCCGACCCTGCCGCGGCGGCCAGGCCTCAGGGCGGCTGCTCTGCGCTGCAGATCCTGCTCCCTGCTCCGCCCGGGCCGACGTGTGCCCAGGGCGTAGAACTCCTCCAGCCGCTGGCTGAGGTCTCGCTGGACCCTCTGCAGCTCCTGGAGGGTGGGCTCCTCCACGTGGCTCCTAAGACATGCCTCTGACTGGGACCTCCTCTGCCTCTCAGGGGTCCTCCGGCCTCCACCGACTGTGCTCGGTCTTGGTGGGACCGCTCTCCTCTCCTCCTCCTCAGCCCAGTCCTGGAGCCTGGAGGGCACAGGGACAAACTTGATCCTTTCACTGATTGCTTCCTTCATCTTCAGAATCATTTCCTGGGCCTGGGGGTCCCTCAGCCTCCTGGGGTGTGGCTGGAATGGGCTTTCTGGGCCAGCAGGTGAAGACCTCGGCCTTGGATGGAAACCGTCTTCCTCTGTGCTGCTGTTCTCTGCTTCACTGAGGGATGGAGTATCCATCAACCTGGAGCCTTTAGAAAGATGCACTTCCACGGAGATCCTGGTCCCAAAGGAGCCACACAGAGTGCCCTTGCCCAGCCCCAGAGGCCTGGAGGTAGTATTTTCTGGGCCTGTGCTGGAGGCACCTGGGCTCCCTGCTTCATGCTGTGCCGCTGGCTGAACCTTTGTCGTAGGAGGCCTTGAGAGTGGGCAGTCCTGGGCTCTGTCTGAAGCCCTCCAGGACGAACTTTGCTGCCGGGCGTGTCCCGACAGCCTGGCCTCCACTGTGGGTGACATCCCTGGCTTCCATTCTACAGGCTCCGACACTGAGTCCCAGCTGCTTTGCTGGCCCAGCCTGTCCACCAGGTGCACAGACTCCGCGTCGGCACCAATGCCACTGTCCTCGGAGCACAAGGGGAGACCCTGCACCCCGGGGTCGCTGTGGCCACTCGCCAAGCTCTCCAGCTGCCCCAGAGCCCTTAGGAGGCGTTCATCCACATCCCTCTTCACGCTCAGCTTATCTCCCAAGTGGCCTGCGGTGGCCTGCAGGTAGCTGCTGGAGCCCTCCAGGAAGCCGCCGGTGAGTGACGCCACGGTGCCACTGAGCACCTGCAGCCTGCAGACTGTGTATTGCAGAAGCTGCTGCAGGAGATCTGGCTGCTCCTGGGGCTCTCCTTTCCTCAACGGCCATGCCAGATCCCCCCTAACTTCCTGGAGGAGCACTTCTCCATCCCTGGAGAGCTCCCCCAAGAGCTGGTTGACCTTGTCAAAGCACAGCAGCAGGCAGCTGACCATGGGCTGCAGCAGCTCCTGGGTCTGGGTGGCCTGATGGGTGAGGCTCAGAATTGCTTCGTACTTGGAGAGGCAGGAGTGCAGATAGGTGTAAGCATGCTGGTGGGCTTTCACCAGCGGCTCAGGAAAGTCCACTTTGCCCTCTGGCCCATGAGCAGGAAGGGTGGTTTGGCTGCGATGGCCCTGATTGCCGGACCTGTGGCATTTCAGCTCCCTTTCCCACTTGAAGTTTTCCTGGGTATCACTCTCTTCCCCAGAAAAGGCTGCTCCTTGTGACCTGTGGGTCTTGAATGGAACGTCCTTAGCCCTGTGGCTTTGTGACTTGTTCAGCTGGGATGCAGTGGTTTGGGTTTCTGTGATCAGTTTTTCCAGATCTTTCCTTTTGCCTACAGTGGAATCTCTTGTGAGCTGACAACCTTCGACCATATTTTGGGTCCATCTGGGACCTGGCTGCCCCTCTGCTGGCATCTGTCCCTGGGACAAGTCACCCCCAGAGTCACAGCAGGTGGAGCTTTGAACCAGCAAAGGGACGGAGCATCTTTCACTGCCCCCCTGACCTGCTGGCAGAATTGTTTTGGGCTTTTTAAAAAACTGGATGCCACTCTTAGCCACGCTGCTAACAACGTCACTGTGGGAAGGCGTACACCCCATGATTTCAGCTTGTAGTCATCTCCCACCCACAAGATTCATAATTTCCAGAGAATCATATCTGAAATAGGAACAAAAGGCAGTCTTACTAGTCCGTCCAAGCCATTTCCAGGTCAGAAGCCTTTGAAGTCCATGGTACAATGTCCTTAACCCAGAACGAGCTTTCTTTACCTCTTTGGCCCCGCCACGGTGTCTGTGGTTCTGTTCTTCTAAGTTTTCAACCCTCTGCTGTTAGTGAGCAGCAGGGCAATTGTAAAGGACCTCAGTGTCGTGTCTTAGGGGCCTGCGTTTTGCTCGTGCCCTGACAGATGTGGATGGCAAATGGAACTTTAAGCCTATTAGGTTAATCACGCTCTAGCCAGTCAGCAGCCCCAGTGTGTTCTAATATAGAACTTCTCAGCGTTTACTATCTTGGGAAGCGGATTATTTTTGCACGTGCTTATGCTTTTAATTCTGTTCACACGCCTGCCATATGAAACGTAGAGGAACGAGCCATAATTGCAAAAAGCCCTGGAAGAGACACATTTGTGGAAAAGAAGCAAGAGCTCACCGATGACAGATCCTGGCAGAGGGGTGACCTTCACAGTTTAATCCAGGCAAACCAGCCTGCTATTATCAAGAAGATCCCCAAACACACATAGACAGTAATAGAAGCAATGCATTCTTGTTTGTGTGACTAACAAAAACACCATGACTCTAGTGCTGGAGAAATCCCCTAAATAAGACAGTGAGTAAAAAAGACGAGGTGGTTTTCCTTTACACCAGGAAAGGGGGGTAGGTAGCAGGGAAGCCATCCTCCCTGGTGTAGAGGGGGAAAGCGGAGAAATTCACGGCCACATGAAGCTCAAGGCCGGTCAGTAGGGACCACAGAGGCTCAGGGAGGCAGTGCTCTCACAGGAAGAGGCTGTTTGATTAAACCTTTCCCATAGGAATATAAGCTAAAACTGGCTGTGGAGAGCCATTTGGTCATTAGGAGTAGAACTTAAAGGGAAAAACTTATTTTCCTTTTTAAGCACAGCTTCTGCTCTACGTGCGTGGTCCTCTTGTCCATAGCTAAGGATAGCAGCTGCCCATCTAAAATCTCCGTTTAACCTCTGTTTGCTGTTCGTAAAGTTCAGAGCAAGCGCTTGAAGTGGGGAGACTAGGGCTTCAATCCCGACTCCCTCTCCCTTTAGTTGGAGGAACTTGCACAAGTTATTGAACTTCCTTAAGGCAGAGCTCATCTTTGACAAGGAGATAATAGTATCTACTTCACGGGGCTGTTCTGGGGACTAAGTTAATTCATGCTTATGTGCTTGGTGCAGTGCCTGGCAAGTGGTAGGTACTCAGGATAAAAACAAAAAGGAATTTCTTATTCCTTCCCCCCTGGCATCCAGGCCATATATCATAATAAAAGTCATAAGAAAAGTCCTCAGTTTGTCCAGGACCAACCCCTAGTCCTTTCCTGAGTTGTCTGGAAATAATTGCCTACTGGTGGGCTTGGAGCCCCTGGATCCAGGATTTTCGCCATTCTCTGTCTGTGCAGAATGGCCGTCTGCTCAGCACACTCCTGCCTCAGGGTTTTTCTAGGGCCTCATTGTATCATTTCTATGCTCTTAAACGCACAATTCCCATTAACTGCAGGAGGCAGAGGAGCTTTTATTTAACCATTTCCCATTTTTGGACATAGAGCGCGTTGCCGATTTTGAAGTTTCTTAATAGAAGAAATAGTTCATTGAGCATCTCCGGAAGTTGCTGGGATTGGAACTGATATTCTGGCTTTCTAGTTTTCATGTTCTCTTACTAAACCCCACAGTGGGTGTCCTGGAAGTTTCAGAACCGGAAAGGACTTAGCGATATCTCGTTTGCCTTGAACAAGCTGGAACCGTGTTACTGGCCACTGGGGCTGTGTTTGGAGCCTGATGCCTGTCACAGCCCGGTGCCCCAGAGGGCATCATTAATAAAGTGCTCAGATCTGTTTATTTGAAGCAGACCTCATGGGAAACACAAAGCTGACTCAGTGCCTGGGGGCAAGTGTGTTAGGCACCAAGAAGTTGTTTCACTTGTCACAGCGCTAGGCTGGCCCAGTAAATAAGAGCACCATGGGTGAAGAGTCTGTCCTCTTCCATTTAACAGAGTGGACAGCTCACCTGGAGGGGTTCTTTATGTAAGTTCTTCTCCTCCTGGGACGTGGGCCCCTGTTCCAATTATCTTTGTGAAAACCTTTGATCAAAGTGGCTACAATTATTTCCAAACCAATGATCAAAACAAAAGTATTTTCCTGGAAGCTCAGCTGTCAGATAGCTCTGTGCCTTGTAGACTGGTTTTCTTGACTCTTCCAAATAATTTAGAAAGCTCTTTATTCACTGCCACTCATTTTTCTTTAAGACTAATTTTTGTTTTTCTTTCTTTTCAAACTGGGTTTGCTTAAAAAAAAAAAATTTCTTTGAGTGAGAGTGTGAAATGACCCAGCTGCTTTCGAAAATGGTTTGACAGTTAAACATATATGCACCTCATGACCCCATAAAGTCTATTCCTAAGAATTTGCCCAAGAGCACTGACTGTACAGGTCCACAAAGGGACTGGTACAAGAATATTCATATTAGCTTTACTTATAATAGCCTCAAATGGGAAATAATTCAAATGTCTGTCAACAGGGAAACAAATAAATTTGGCATAATTGTATAATGGAATACTTCCCAGCAATAAAAGGAACAGACTATTGAAACATGTAATGACATAAATTTAAAAATTATTGTGCTGAGTGAAAGAAGGCAGGCATACAAGAGCCCATACTGAATGATTCCATTTATATGTAGTTCAAGCACACTCAAAACTAATCTGTAGTTATAGAGCTCAGAAAAGTGGCTACATCTGGGAAAAGTTATTAACTGGATATGGGCATGAAGGAATTTCTTAGAGTAAGGGAAATGTTCTGTATCTTACCTGGGTAGTGGTTACATGGATATGTACATAGGTAAAAATTCCTTGAGTTGTACACTTAAGTTGTGCACTTCATGTTAACACACACACACACACACACACACACACACACACACCCTTAACTAAAATTAAAATCAATATCGTATGCTCTACTTTGTGCCTAAGAAAGTCCCAGCTATAATGTTCTTGGTCTTGGAAAAGGGTCCCTGTATTAGTTGTCTATTGTTACATAACTCAAAATGTAACAGATTAAAACAGCAAACAGTGTCTCATTATGAAATGTTTCTCTGGGTCAAGAATTTCAGAGAAGTTCATTGGGTGGTTCTGGCTGAGGGTCTCTCATCATGTTGCAGTCAAGATGTTGGCCAGGGTTACAGTCATCTGAAAGCTTGACTGGGGCTGGTTGTTTCTCTTCCAAGGCAGCTCATTTACATGATTGTTGACAGAAGGCCTTGATTCCTCACTGGGTGTTTGTAGGAGGCCTCAATTCTCCTCACATGGACCTCTCCACAGGGCTGCTTCAATGTCCTCACAACATGTCAGGAGGCTTCTCTCAGAGCGCGAGGTCCAAGAGAGAGCAAGGAGGAGGCCACTCTGTCCTAATCTTTACTTACTCCACAATATGTTCTTTACAAGTCAGTAACTAAGTACAGTTCATACTCAAAGAGAGAAAAATTAGGCTCCACTTTCAAAAGGTCACTTAAAAAAAAAGTGAACATATCATAGTTCACACCATGACATCCAAAACATAAATTTGTACAGTAAACATTAGTTTACTAAGGGCTTGTCCTTGACCTTCAGCTTGTTAAATAAATCCCACTCCATTTATTTTTCATGACCTAATCGATCAGCAAAAGATGGTTCTAAGGTGGTATCAATTTTGAGCCTAAACTGGAGGTCATTTAAGCAACCTGAAGAAAATGTCATATCACCAGTGAGTTCTCCTGAATTGCAAAAGCTGAGAAAAATTTCCCACTGGCCAAGGCTTAGGACATACCTGGTCATATCTGAAGGGATGATCTTTGCAACAGAATTGCCTGGTCCAGATGTGGATGAACAGGTGATAAGCAAGCAACTACTGCAGTGAGCGGGCAGGAAGAGGGAGCTGGTGTTTGTGTTCCAGGCCCTGGGTTAGGCACTGTACACGTATCATTTCATTGGCTCACCTCCCCTGCTTTGCTGAGGAGAATCATTAACCATCGCTGAAAAATTAAGCTGGCTATTTCTATAAACCTTAGACCAATCCATCCAGAGTTGCTCGTCCCCTGCACAGTTTCCCCTATTATTATTATTAACATCTCATATTAGAGTGGCTCATTTGATACAGTAAATGAACCTTATTCAGATTTCCTTAGTTTTCACCTACTATAGTTTTTCTGTTTCAGGAGCCTGTCCATCACAACACATTACATTTAGTTGTCATAACTCCTTAGGCTCCTCTTGGCTGTTACTCAGACTTGCCTTGTTTTTAATGACCTTGATAGTTCTGAGAAGTGTCAGTCATATTATAGGATGTCCCTCAGTTGGGCTTTATCTGATGTGTTTCTCGTGATTCGATGGGAGTTATGGGTTTTTGAGAGGAAGATCACAGAGGTAATGTACCATTTTTATTACATCATATCGAGAGTACATACTATTAACATGATTTATGACTGCTGATGTTGACCTTGACCACCTGGTTGTGGGCCAGGTTGCTCAATTGTAACATTCTCCCCCCACCTTTCTCTACTGTAGTCTTTGGAAGTATTGTGAGGAGCACGCTTATGGAGTGGGGAAGAATACTCCCCCTGAATATGAACTTTTTACAAGATTTTGGTACAAATTGTGGACTTCCTCTCCAGGAAGATTATACCCAGGAGCGGTGTGAAAACATATCTAGTTTGGTGCAAACTTGCCAACATTGGATATTATCCTTTCGGAAAAAAATCTTCGATTGGAAAGAGGAAAATGGCATCTTTGCATTTATAAATTTATTAGAGAATTTTCCTATTTTAAAAGTCATATGCTTTGTTGGCCGTTTGCATAATTTCTTTCAGGGACTCCTTGTACATTCTCTGTTCATTTTTTTAAATTGGGGTATTTACCTCTGGTATGTTTTGTTAATGTTCAACATTTTAACATTTGAACAGGTCATATATGTTGCCAATATTTAAAAAAAACTTTTCCTTTTGCCTTTTAATTTTGTTTATGATAATTTTGGGAGTACAGGAGTTTTCATTTCACATAATCAGCTCTTTCAGTCTTTTTCTTTATCATGTCTGTATTGTCACATTTTAAAAAGGCTAAATTTATACTTTGTAAAATACCTGGACAAATTTATATTCAGGAAGTTATTTTTATTTTTTGGGGGGGGAAGTTATTATTTTTAAAAGTTGAGCTCCCGTGAAATGGGAGGATATGACTAAATTGAGTTTTGTCTCTGAAACAATTAACAGTGGACGTATTGCAAGATGGATAGCTATAAATTATGGCCTCTCTTAGGGATTTCTAGGACAGGTTTTAATGTTTTCAAGGGCACGTCATTGAATCACTGACTTCTAAATTCAAAGGCTCCACTCAGTTATAAGACAGAAAGTTCTTCAAGGGAATTGGAGGAGACAGAACAGAACAATCTCCCCCCTCTGCTTCCCACCCCACTAATTACAAAATACCTCCTGAGCTAGGAATGGGCAGGAGCTTGGAGAGAAACCCCAGGGTTACTGTGTGAGTGTGGGACTCTCTGTGCCCCACCCCCGATCTCAAGACCTCATCTGGAGGGTCCTGGAAGAAGAGGTGCCAGTGACCTCTTCCTGGGCCACTGTCTGAGGCCGGGGAGAGAGCAAGCCAGCAAGCCTTGGGGAGAAATGCCTCATGCCATCTTGCTGTGGCAGAGTTGGAATGGTGGTGTGGCATGTCTAGGTACAAAGGATGGGAGACTTGTTCGCCCCAGTCTCCCACAGATCACAGTGGCACAAGAGGCCAACCACAATGTCCGGAAGGCTTCCATGCAGAACAAAATTTAGCAGCGAAAGAGAGAGCGCCAAGGGGTCAGCCCAGGATGTGGTATGAGAACCAGGTGAGCATAGAGCTGCCCCCTCAATGGAGAGACCTAATGGGAACCCCCTTGGGTCCCACAGACCACCCACGTCACCTAAATCATGCCCAGAGTCAGACGGGACAGATAGAGACCAAGAAGTGGGCTCCTCAGATAAGCCCTGGAGAACTGAGATTCAATTCTGGAGAAGAAAAAGAGGGGCGGGGGAAAGGGAATTTTAAACCTAATTGTAACTGAATTATAAACTTGAATTGGCTAAGAAATGACTGAATTTGAATGAGTTTATCTGAGAGTGACTAGATTAAATGTTCTCTGCTTTGAGGCAGGATGGAGGCTCAAGGCAGAAATTACACTCAATTATAGGAGAATAGAGAAAAAGACATTTTTGCACACTTTAGTCAGTGACTGTGAAATTTGTACTGGCTCCAATAATTACAGACAGTCAAGAGTCAGCAAAATCTCGAGAACAGACCCTGGACTCATTATGGGCTGCTCTTCCAAGTTATTACCTGATCTGTGGCTGCAGCTCAAAAGGTCAACCTAATGCCTTATCAGAAATCATGATGAAATCCATGCAAAAATGTTCTGTTTATATCAGAAAGCAGACCTAACACTTGCTGGTAGAACAAGTACATTTTTAAAGTTCTGAGGACGCCCCGTGCAGATTATAATCCCATGGCCAGAAGAGGGAAGGTATAAAACTTCAGGTTGTGCTGGATATCTTTTGTCTGTCCACTCCAGACCCACTCTGCACACACCTCTCCATTCCTCTTGGGCCCTGGGAGGCAGGTCACTACGCATCCTGCCTTTTAGAGGCATTTGGTGGGAGCTTGGAGGAAGGGAGAAGGGTGAATCGGGGTGTTAATTCCCTCATCTCCTTTGGGAGAGTCTCTGCAGCTCCCCAGGCTTCTTCCTTGTTGGGAAGTGAAGTGCCAGGCCCATTAAGGATTCTTCTTCTTCTGCCATTGCTGCTGGCAGCCTAAGAGGTTAGCTAAGGGTCTGAACTATTAAAAATGGGCTCTGGCCCTTTAAATCTGGTATCCATAGCACCACAGACACTGTCATTATTAGGTATTTGCTGGCCCCAGGGGAGCAGACTGATGCACTCAAAGGAGGATCCCCCACAGGGAGGCAAATCAAGTCGCAGCCTGCCACCACCACCCTGGCTGTCTGTAATTGGCATCTGCACATGGGCACGAGGGAGCCCATGTGAAAACACCTGTTTCCATACACTCCCAACCAACATTCTAAACAGTTTGCGCTCTCGCTGAGAGAGAGCCATGAGAAATGGAAAAAAAATTTTTCTGGGTGACATTGAGAAGACGGTGACATGATGTGGGTAAGTGTCATTATAAACTGAATCTCTGCCCACCCAGGCCTCCAATGAAATCATTCTGGCTAAGGCACAGGTGAGCATCCTGGGCAAAGCGTGTTATGATTTTAGACACATGAACATGGGTTTCAGAAGTTGGACATACACTGTGATGCAATTTAGACATATTTTATATCAGAAAGTAAAAAAAAGTCAGTTCTGTGCTAAATAGCTGCATAGAGTATTAAAAATGCTTCACAATCCAACTTTTTTTTTTTTTTTACAATTGATGAACTGATATTGATACATCATTGCTAACTAAAGTCCATAGTTTATATTAAGGTTCAGTCTTTGTGTTGTACATTCTGTGGGTTTGGACAAATGCATAATGTCATGTATCCACCATTACAGTCATAAACTATCATACAGAATAGTTTCATTGCCCTTAAAAATTCCTGTGATCCAACTATTCATCCCTCCCTCTCTCTCCATCTTTCCCTGGCAACCACTGATCTTTTTACTGTCTCTAGTTTTGCTTTTCCCAACTGTCATATAGTTGGAATCATATAGTATGTAGCCTTTCAGACTGGCTTCTTTCACTTAACAATGTATATTTAAGGTTCCTCCAAGTCTTTTCATGGCTTGGTAACTCATT
Organism: Rhinolophus ferrumequinum; assembly: GCF_004115265.2. NCBI lineage: Eukaryota > Metazoa > Chordata > Mammalia > Chiroptera > Rhinolophidae > Rhinolophus > Rhinolophus ferrumequinum. The sequence goes on along the minus strand of NC_046296.1, from coordinate 52,008,180 downwards.
ACTTTTTATCATTGAATAATATTCCATTGTATGGAGGTACCACACTTTGTTTATCCATTCACTTATTGAAGGACATCTTGGTTTTCAGTTTTTGGTAATTATGAATAAAGCTGCTATAAACATTCATGTGCAGGTTTTTGTGTGGACTTAAGTTTTCAGATCACTTGGGTAAATACTTAGAAGTGAAATCGCTGGATCATAAGAGAAGGCTATACTTAGCTTTGTGAAACTGTGTTCCAAAGCGTCTGTACCATTTTTCACTCCCACCAGCAATGAGTGCGAGTTTCTGTTCTTCCACATCCTTGCCAGAATTTGGTATTGTCAATGTTTAGGATTTGAACCATTCTAATAGGTCTGTAGTGGTGTCTTGTTGTTTTCATTTGTAATTACCTAATAGCGTTTGATGTTGAGCATTTTTCATATGCTTACTTGCCATCTGTATATCTTCCTTGGTGAGGTCTGTTTAAATCTTTTGCCCATTTTTCTAGTTTGGTTGTTTCCTTATGTTGAATTCCAGGAGTTCTTTGTATATTTTGGGTACAAGTCTTTCATCAGATAAATGTTTTGCAAAGATTTTCTCACAGTCTATTGCTGTCTTTTCATTTTGTTAACAGGGGCTTTGTAGAGTAGAAGTTTTTAATTCTAATGAAGTCCAACTTGTTTTTTCTTTCATGGATATATGAAAGTCATGGGTAGTCATTACCAAATGCAAGGTCACCTAGATTTTCTCCTATCTTTTAGAAGTTTTATAGTTTTGCATTTTACACTTATGTCTATGATCCATTTTCAGTTAATTTTTGTGAAAGACTTTATTTTTTAAGAGCAGTTTTAGATTTACATGAAATTGAGCAGACAGTACAGAGAATTCATGTGACCATCCTCTGCCGCCTCGCAGTCTCTCCTAGTGTTAATATCTTACATTATTAGTGTAATATATTTGTTAAAGCTTTCCATTTTAAATGTACTATGACAAGTAGGTACGGAGGGCTTTGAGGCATAGAAAAGAAGTGTTCCTTGCCCTCGTGGATTTCACATCCTCGCTGGGGAGGCAGAAAGGGAAAATGCTTCCATGTGAGCAACTAATACGATATAGTTTTTAAGTACAATTGGGTTTTTAAATGTGTCCTTCCTTAGCAAAAGGGAGAAATCAGTGTGGTTTGGGGTAGTTAGGGAGCTAGCTCTCATGGAAGAGGTGAGATGTAGGAAGGCTCTGGAAGGGTAGTAGGGGAGGTGGAGGTAGATTAGAGACGAAGTCAGAGCGGAAGGCATGGCCTGCATAGGGATGCAGAGGTGGGAATCGTGAAGGGATGGGCTTTATCTCATCAGGCAGAGGTGGGAAATGATCTTGAAGGATGTCAGTGTGTATAATCAGAACTGGATAAAGGGCTTCAGGTTTCTAAGCTGACCCTTTGGTCCTTTTAGGGCCATTGGTTTTTCAGTTTCACGTGGACTTCAAGGCAAAGATTCTGAACCATTTGCTTCTTTGAATCAGAATTCCAGGCTCCCACCAGGGAGTGTTTCTAAAGAGAAGCACTGCCCTTGTGGGGGGAAAGCCACCAAATGGAGCTGCAGCTTTTTCATTTGCCACAAGAGTAGAATTTTGTGTACACACATCAGGAAGAAAGCAACGTGCTTGGGAACTCAGAAATAGCCACTCAGAGACCACAAGGGAAGTTGTCCTAAGCGCCCAGGCTCCTCACTGGCTGGCTGCATTGAATTCATTCTCTTTGAAGGGCTCTGTCATTTCTGGTGGGCTGGAGAACCTCGTGGGGTCTCTCAGCAGGGAGGAAAATAATAAGGGAAACATATGAATTCCATTGTTTTATTCTTTTCTCACCTCTGAGGGAAGAACAAAGGAGGCATTAAATGCCTTATTTTTTCTTTTCTTGGTCTGAGTTAACTTACCTCCAGAGGCTTCTCTGGAGCTCCAGGTAGCTGTTATGACACTAACCATTCATGACAGTGCAGAGATTCAGGTAAATTTCCATAGTGAAAGGACACATCCATCTTCAGAACTTTAGTCACTACCCCCTCTCCATAGACATTATTTTCTTTCACAGTATCTCTCTGCATCCAACCCTTTTCCCCCACTCCTACTGCCACCACCTTGAGTTCAGGAGCTGCACCTGACTACTTGGACAGCCACACACTTGATCTCCTGGGCTGTGTAGTCCCTCTCACAGTGGCTTGGGTTCAATACATTGGATCCATTCTTCCCCTTCATGATGTCTCATTTCTTCTTTCTTTGAAGCATCTCTTCCTTTTGAGTCCCACCTTAACCCAGGATCCCAGCACCTTGCCTCTACTGTCCCATACATTCTGCATCAGATCTAGGCTCTTTGGCTTGGATCTCAAGGTGTTCTCTCTAAAAACTTACAAGCCCATCCCTTGCATTGCTCCTGTCTTTGGTCCACTGCTGCTCATGTTTCTCCCTCTGTGCTGGGCATTCCTTTCCCTCTCTTCCTCTAAAGAACAATTTAAGTTCTACTTCCTCTATGTAGGGTTGCCATTTTAAGCAAATAAAATATCCATATATATAGTTGAATTTGAATTTCAGATAAACAACAAGTTGCTTTTTTTAAAAAAAATATGGTACATACTTATGCCAAAAAAGACCTGTGTTTTTTCCCCCCTGAAATTCAAATTTAATTGAGCACCCTATAATTAACCTGTCAATCCTACCACTATGGAACCTTTTCTTAATAATCCAATTCTTCCTTATCTCTTTCTTTTCATTCCTAAAACATCCAATTCAGTCTTTCATTATATGCTATCTTGTACTTACTGATTATATTTACAGTATTAACACTCATTAAGCAATTATTCAGTATCAGGCTTAGTTCTTTTTACACAATACGAGTAGCTTATTGAATTCTTACAAGAACTATGTGATAAAGTAGGTGCTACCATGTTTCCCTGAAAATAAGACCCAGCCGGACCATCAGTTCTAATGTGTCTTTTGGAGCAAAAATTAGTATAAGACCCAGGATTATATTACATTATATTATATTACATTATATTATATTACATTATATTATATTATATTAAAGACCAGGTCTTATATTAAAATAAGACCGGGTCTTATATTAATTTTTGCTCCAAAAGACGCATTAGAGCTGATGGTCCGGCTAGGTTTTATTTTCGGGAAAACACGGTACAATGATACCCATTTTATAAATGAAGAAGCTGAATCTTTGAAAGATCATTTTATTTGTTCAAGGTTCCAAAGCTAATTAAACTTGAACTTTGATCAATCTGTAAGGTGACCAACTTTTTCGGGTATCCTTCACGCGGTTCTGGTTTTAATACTGAAAGTGCCATATCTCAGGAATCCTCTCAGTTCTGGGCAAACTCTGACTTCAAACGCATAGGATTCTCTCCTGTTTCCAATTTTTGACAGTTTTAAATTCTTTTTCTCTCAGTTAGGTAATAGAGTTCCTAAGGACAGAGCGATAGCTAATGGGATCTACTGATGCTAAGAATTACTTAGTAAAGCGCTTGACAACGGGAAGCTCCCCTCAGAGGCCACACCTCTTTGGATAGCATGAGCTGAGGACTGCGTGGGGGTGGCCAATCTTAGACGCAGCTGAGCCTTGAGCATGGCCAGTGGTCTTTGCAATAGAGATACACAAGTATCCATGATGTCTCTGGTCATTGCTTGCAAAGCTGCGAGGCTATTGTGACTAGCAACAATTCCTCGAAATTGGTGAAATGCAGATCCTTTGTAGGTGTGTGGTACTTAGCTTGACAAGCTGAACCTTGAGGTCTTCCTGCTTTCAAGTCTGAGTTAGGGCATAGGTGAGGCTGGAGAAACAGAAACTATGGTGCCAAAAGGAGTAGAGTGCGGTAAGGCGGGCAGTACGCTCCTCAGCACCTTGCTGGATGGACAGCACCCAAGGAAGCCCAATGGGTGGTGTTCTTTCTACTGGGACTGTGCTTTTGTGCAATAATCCAAAAGTTTCTTATATTGTTACATTATTATATAATAATCAAGTGGCTGACTGTGATGATATGTTATTGGTATGCTACAAAGTAGTTAATGAGGTGTGATGGGAAAGACAGAAACAATAGATTTCCATCCCCTAAAGGCATCTGTATAATTTGTCTCAACTTCAGTTTGAATGCAGGTCATTATTGAGCATATGTTAAATATTAAAAACTAAGCTGACACACATTGTAGGTGCTCCATAAATACTTGTTGAATGAAAAAAATAAAGTATAGTAGCACATACGAACAAACAAACAAAAAAATCTAAGCTGTCTGAGGAAAAATCATTTGTAAAAAGCATTTGCTATTTTAAAAAATATTTATTTAAATTTCATTGATAAAGTCTAAAACACTCAAGGCAACTTTATTTTCAGTTGTGCAATTTCACTTTAAAATGCTTGAAATTTTAAATATGCTTTGTCTCAGGCTTTTTATTAAGAGACCATAACAGATATGGGGCATAAAGGTTAGGCAGGAGTTTCCATTTTGAACAGGTTCTTAGTCCTTCCTTCTTTAGAAACTCCTCATTTCCACAGGGTAGTCTCTCAGCCTCAGTGTGACAGTGGAGACCATTCCTGGTTAAGCCCCAACCTACCTTTCCAGCTTATCTCCTACTATTCTGTGTACCACAGGCTCTGCTCCAGCTGGACTCTTCACTAGCCTCCAAACACACATTTAGCTTTTCTGCCTCCAACCCTTTCTCTTGCAAAATGTCTCGGTTAAGAGTTTAATCTCTTGAACTAGACTGCCTGAGTTTAAATCCTCATTCTGCTACTTGCTCTGTGATCTTTGGCAAATTACCTAATTACTGTATGCCTTGATTTCTCCTACTGAAAAGTGAAACTGAAATGATATTTCTCTTTCAGGAGTAAAATAATTCATGAAAATGCTTAGAACAATGCACATCACATACTAAGTACTCAGTAATGCTAGCCTCTCATTTATATAAGTGTATCTCATTATTCTCCTCCTGAAGCTCAAAATATCTCTTCCTTGAAGCCTTTCCTGATCACTCCATCCTGCAATGTGCTCTCCTTCTTGGGAAATCCCTAGTACTGACACTGTGTTTTTGGTGGGAGGGTTGGTGTTCTTTTCTCATAGCCACACAATCTAGTTTTTCCCCAGCTATTTACTGAGCTGAGCACTCACTTTGAGTCAGGCCTGGGGCTCATGACAACATTTGGAGGCAGGTATTCTTTATCTCATTTTACAAAGGAGCAAACTAAAGCTCAGAGAGCTTCAGTGATTTGCTAGGGTTACAGAGCTAGGGAGAGATGATCCTGGGGTTCCAACTCAGGTTGGCCACGATTGCAGCATGTGATTCTCCCTCCTTTACTAGAAAACAAGGAGTGAATCTTACGCTGTGATAGCCTTCATACTGCCCTTTTGGTAGGAGGCACTCAGTGTATTTCTGATGAGTTGATGGACCAATATGCAATTTGGTTGCCTTTCTAAGAGTCATCCAGAGCCTCATGGTTGTGATTATCTTGATAATGGTAAAGATATTTTATGATATATTTTGATGGGCCTTAAAAAGAGAGACTATAACTTACTCTTCTTGGGTTAAACCCCGTGTAAATCAATAAAGCAATTCACATTTATTTTTACCTTAACTGTTCACTGCTATTGCAAATATGGTTAGATGAGGAATGACAGAACTGATCTTATTTTCAATGCTGGTTTTGTCACAAAGGAGACTTTCTCATGGCTCAGTATGAGCTAATTGGTCTGTCAATGGCTTTCTTTGTTGGGTGAGTCATTTGATCCAATGTTGACATGGTGTAAGCTGCTCTCTACCAACTCTGGGGAAGCCCCAGTGGCTCTGACAGTCACTCAACCCCCAAGCAAATTGCTCTTAAAACTGCTGATGGTGAACAGGGATGAAACTGTATTGATTTTGTAAATAGCGGCTGGAAAAGACAACTTGATAAAGATTTCGTGATGTGTGAATGCTTCTCATTTTAGACTAGTGCATGCAAGTAATACAAAGGCAACTTCTGTGATTGCTAAATTCCTTGGACACAATAGTCTTTCTTTACTGAGACCAAAATCTTAAAGAACCAGGCCCATTCAATTAGCAAATATTTACTGAATTTGTACTATGTGCCAGATACTGTTCTAGGTACTGAGGATACTGCAGTAACAGGAAGAGACTAAAATTCCTGCCCTCTCGGAGCCTTTTCTTTCAAAGCTTTTTATTACGGGAAACAATTCAAATTCATGCAAAAGAAGAAAGAATCATATACCCATTATTCAGCGTTAATAATTATCAATATTTTGTCATTCTTTTTTCACCTGTCCCTTCCACCACATACTTTTATTTATTGAACAAATTTGACATGTAACATTGTATAACTTTAAGGTTTATAGTATGTTACTTTGATAAATTTTTATATTGTCATATGATTGCTGATGTAGTGATGTTTATCACATTACATAATTATAATACAATGTGATTGTCTATATTGTACTGCACATTAGATCACTATGGCTTATTCTAGTTGTTACAAGTTCGTATCTTTAAATGCCATCACTCTTACACTCCCAAGCCCCAGTCCAATCCCCTACCACCATTTTACTCTCTGTTTTTTTTACAGGTTTAATTTTTTTAGATTTCATATATAAGTGACATCATGCAGTATTTGTCTTTCTCTGTCTGGCTTATTTTGCTTAGCATAATGTATGCAAGGTGCATCCATGTTGTTGCAAATGGGAGAATATCCTCCTTTCTCATGGCTGAATAATATTCCATTGTGTATAGGTGTACCTCGGAGATACTGCAGGTTTGGCGCTACCACCACAATAAAGTAAGTATAGCAATAAAACAAGGCATCATCTTTTTGCTGGTGAAGGGTCTTGCCTTCAATTTGTAAAAAATGCAACATCTATGAAGTACAATACAGCAAAGTGCAATGAAATGAGGTCTGCCTATATATATATACCACATCTTTTTTATCCATTCATCCATTGATGGGCATTTGGGTTGTTTCCATACGTTGGCTATTGTGAAAATTCTGTGGTAAACATGGGAGTGCATATATCTCATTGAAATCCTGTTTTAATTTCCCTTTAATACCCAGAAATAGAAGTGCTGGATTGTATGGTAGATCCATTTAAAATTTTTCTGAGGAACCTCCACGTTGTTTGCCATAGTGGTTGGGCCAATTTATGTTCCTACCACACACTTATTTTTAATGGAGCACTTTAAAGCAAATCCCAGATGTTAAAAATTATATTGTAAAAAAAAAAAAAATTATATTGTAAACATTTCAAAAAATCTCTAACAGGCAAGAACTTTTAATAAAAACATAACTACAATGTCAATATCATACCTAACAAAATTAACAATATTTTCTTGATATTGTTTACTATCCAATTCTGGATAAATTTCTTTTAATTGTCTCGATAATTTTTTCTTTACATTTCTTCGTTGGAATCCAGATCCAAACAGGGTCTGCACATTCTAGATTCTGGATAGAGCTCTTAGTCTCTTTGGATCCACACCAGTTTCTTCAGCTATTTTTTGGTTGTAGGAATTGGGTTATTTGCCCTATAGAAATCCCCCCTTTTTGGATGTGGCTGATTGCATCCTTATGTGTTGTTTATGATATTTCTTTATGCTGAACTAACATCCTCCTGGAAACTAGCTTGATGCTGTTTTTGTGTGCTAGAGATGTGTCTGGAAGTGTTTCGGAGGCCAAAAATTTGGGCGGCCAGCATAAAAAATTTAGTTCTTATGTAATAGTGGCAGTTTTTTTTGCTCATGATGCCCATGAAGCATTCCCTTGGTTCCTGCTTCCTTTTCATTGGCCTGGAAAGAAGACTTTTAAAAGTGGTTGTGTCAGACGGTGTTTGGGAGTGGCACCAACTGGAAGACCCGGGAAGCAGTTTCCCACAGAGGAACAAGTTGGGTTTGAAAAATTCGTTTGTTAGTGTCTTCTTGGGAACTAGATCAACAAAAAGAGAATAAACTTATAGAACAGCATGACTCTCAATGAGACCAACTGAGTTAGAATATTTGAAGGGATCTTTAGAGTTTGTTTTGTGGATGATATCCAGGGGATTCAAATGTGCAGGTAGGAACGAGAACCACAGATTCAGGTAATAAAGCTAGTGAGGGCTTCGGTTGGTGGTCCCCTTCAGCAGGCAGTCCCCACTTAAAGCCTTGAGACAGAAAATGAGACGGGTCCGAGGAAAGCAATCCCAAGTAACAGCAGTAGGAAGCTCCCGGGATCTCCTGGGTGGCTATTGGTAGTAAGGATTTCTGTGGTATTGATAAATTTCTTCATCAATAAATGTCATGACCTTTTTTTTTCTTTCTAAGAATGAGGAATGGGACTTTGGTTCAGGGAATCCAGAAATATGAAAGAAAGAAAGATCGACGCCAGTGAGCAAATACAGGCATTGAGTTGTCATTTACTGACATGGAAGGTTATGGGGAAAGGTTCTATTTTGAACATATAATATTTGAGATGCTTATTATACACTATAAATGTTGCGTCAGCAGTTGGATGTGTGTCTGAAGTTCAGGGCTGAAGATAGCATTTTTACAATCATGAAAATAGAGATGGTATTTAAAGCCATGGAGGATATCACCTAGTAAATGAGAGAATGGCTTCCTGAAAGCCACATGAAGAAAGTTCTTATAGGACCATCGTAAGGGTTTCTCTGAGGCATATTTAAGAGGGTGATCACTGAGTCATAAACCATGCTGATAATTGTTTTTCACCAAATACTGCCAGATTGCTCTACAGCATGTATTTACCGGTTTAAGTTCCCATCTGCAGTGCATGAGGTTTTCCATTTCCCCAAATCTGTGCCCATATTTGGGGTTATCTTTTTCTTTTTGCCAAGATTATCTTCTTATCTTATGAAGATGGGTAAAGCAAGGGTGTGTTGGAGCTGGCTCCTGAGGACAGACTGAACACATTTCTTCCCAACTCCTTGTTCAGTGACCTCACACTGGTAGCCTGAAATTGGCAGGGGTGAAGGAATTTGCGTTGTGGAAATTGGCAAACACTATAAATCAGGACTCCCTGCCTCTCCTCAAGCTGGTTTTTAAATATATACCTGCATACCAGTGGTTATAGGTAGTATCACACCTTTTGTATTTCTGGTCTCTCATTATTAGTGAGTTTGAGCATCTCTTCGTGCTTGCTTGCCAGTCTGGCTTTCGCTTCTGTGAATTGCCTATTTCTATCCTTTCCTCATGTTTATATTGGATTTTTTGACTTCTTTTGTTGATTTCTAAAAGTTCCTTATATATTTTAGATATTATTCCCTAGTTACTGTTGAACATACCATGTATCTTCTGCCAATTTGTCAGCTGTTAACTTTTTCTATGGTATTCTTCATTGCAGAGAAACCTTAATTGTGAGGTAGTCAAATCCACCACGTTTTTCTTTTAAGCTTTGCAGTCTTGTTTTATAAAGTTAATCCCTACTGCACATTTGTAAAGATAGTCTCCTACCTTTTCTTTTCTACCTTTGAAACGTAGGTCTTTAATCCATCTGGAGTTCATCTTTCTGAATGGTGGATGTGGGATATCCAACTTTGTGTTTTCTTCATAAACTAAACCAGATTCCCTAACACCATCTTCTAAATAATTTATATTTTTCTCATCGATTTGTGGTACCACTTTTATATATATTGAGGTCCCATGGGTCTGCTTCTGAGTTCTCTATCTTTTCCACTGTTCTATTTGTTTCTGTACTAGACCGTACATTTTTATCACTATGTGGTAATAACATAATATCTGGCAGGCAGGTTTCGTCTCTTTGCTCTTGTTTTTCAAAATTGACTTAACTGTTTAAAAATTTATTTTTCCTTATATATTGTATAACTTTATTGAAGTTCCTTAAAATTTGAGTTTCTGCTGGAAGTTTGGTTGTTATAACATTAAATTGAGAGATTAAGTGGACATTTTTACCATGTAAAGTCGTCCTATCCATGGCATATTCAATCTTCTTTTGTGTCCTTATGTAGAGTTTAAAAATTTTCTCTGTCAAATTGTTGTAAGTTGTTAGATTAATTCCTGGGTTTATGCTTTAGAGTTTAATTGCTGTTTGGAAAAGTCTCTCATTGTCTGTTATGTTACCTGGTTGCTCACTGCTGATGCAGAGGAAACTATTGATTTTTAGAAATTGATCTTGTCCTTGGCACTCATTTTTAATAGTTGATTCCGTTGGGTTTTCTATGCTAACAATCATATCATCTGCAAATCGAAAGATTTTCGGGGCTCTCTCTGGTGTTCTATTTTGCATTTAACTATCTCTGCTGGTTGGGCTCCAATCTAGTACCCCAACTCTGAGAGCTGGATGTCTCTTGTGGTCCTAGTGCCTTGTCTATCCAAAGTCTGGAAACAGTTCTTTTCTTCCTCTCCTCTGTATGACATCTCGTCCAGTACCTCAGTCCATGTACGAATGGTGACACTATTTTTTTTGGCTTCTTCCATTAAACCCTTTTCTCATGATTTGGGGTCCTGTCAGCTGCCGACAGACCTTCCTACTGCTGACTTTCTGCTTGTCTGTGTGGATTTCTGAATGATCCCTGCTGCTCAATGTAGCATTTCTGTGTCCTGGATGCCCAGAAGGGCACCCCGTGTAGGTAACTAGTGGATCAAAACAGGCCTTCGTATCAGACAGACTTAGGTCTGAGTCTTACTTCTGCCCCAGGGTACACGGAGCAAGTTCCACCGCCTCCTGCAGTCTGTTTCTTCCTTTGTAAAGCGAAGGCAGGTAAGATCCCACAGGTAAAGGGCCACGTAACGGTCATTCAGTAATGTTGCCTCTCCACACTGATGTGGCCCACGATGCTGATCACCTCTTGGGATGGTGGTTTATCACCGCATTGTCCAGGAAACTGGTACCTTCAGACATAATTCAATCTCAGCAGCTGCAGCTGGACCATATCCCTAAGTGCCTTCTCAACCTGGTGGATGGTTCACGTTCCAAGTTCTGGCCCCATATCATTGCCCAGTCCAACTCTTAACCTGGTGATACCTGGTTCTAAGAACTGTGTGACCCAGGGGTGCTCCGGGAAGCAAGACACCAACGGGCCCTTGCATTCTTGATGATGGTCTAGGGGGTAGCTTCAGTTTTTGAGTAAAGGCAATGAGGTGAGTGGGAGACTCTCTAATAGCTTGGTATCCTGGGAATTTGCCTATGTACCGCATAGTGTTTGGGTGTAGCAGAAAAAGCCAGTGGCCTGGCTGGTTCTAACAGAGACTTCTATTATTGTTAAGAAAACTCAGCTAGCCACACCCTGTTAATTGCTAATAGTGGTATCTCAGAGGAATTATTTAAATTAGCAATAAAAGTGAACTGTATACCTGTGGAAACTTCACCAACAGCACCTCCTGTTACACACAGATCTTTATGAGTTTCTGTGGCTTAGTGATAATAGGACACAGTTACAGTTGCTTAAAGCCAACCAGTTAAAGAGGTGGGTGGGGTCAGACAAGAACAGGGTGTGATGAGAGCAGGGAGAGGGAGGAGGAAGCATCTGTGTCCCATTATCATCTCTGAGAATGCACAAAGATGCTAAACCTGCAGGGACAGAGAAGCTGGCAGCTGACCAGGGCCTGTGGGATGGTCATGGTGTTTACACATTGCGTAAGGAGTATGAGTTTTAGTTGACAGTAAGCTCCACCCTATTCAACAGTGTGACTGCTACAAACAACTATTTTGGTCTATTGAGCTATGCTAATAGCTCAGGACGTCAGCATAGGACCTAGAAAGAGGTGGCAGTTTCTTTTCTCTCTGCACTCAACAGGACACTCCGTTCATTCCTGAGCTCTAGACAAGCTGAGATGCATCATACAGAATCCCTCAAGATGCTGGTGAGTGGGGTTGTAACCATATCATATAAGCAACAGTCTAAGGAATAGAGAATGCTTGTCCTGGGTACCCTGAATTGGAGTCAAATCTGATCTGGAAGTCCCCGGGGTGGAAACAGAACCCAGTGAGGAGGAGATCCAGGGAGGTGGATTTTAGCTCCCAAGGTAGGAAGAAGATAAAATGGCTGCTTTCAAAGGAAGTGAATTCCTGGTTATTGGAGGTGTTCAACTATGGCCATTTGGTGGCAGGATTTAAGGGAGACTCAAGCAACTGGAGCAGGATCATTTGTAGTCTCTGGAATCAGAGTCTAACAGGAAAAGATGTTCTGGTGTGCCATGAGCGTTACCTCCTGTTCCCGCAGAGACTTGGAGAGACGTTCATTCAACATTTGCCATTGCCAGGCTCTGACCTGGTGAACGTGGACATACAGTGTGGTGATTTGTCCAGTGTAGTGATCAGAGCCAGAACAAAAAGACCTCAGAGACAGTTGTTATGGTGTGTAACACTACTGAATCAGTGTTAAACACCTCAGTCACGGGGAAACAATGGACTCAGCAAGTTTCTTCAGTAAGGGGACTCACTAAGTGTCAAGTAACATCTTTCCTCCATTGCATGATGGTGAACCAGGATTTCAGCATTCAGGTGTGTTAGTTGCCACAGGTTCACCACTTTCTGGTTCTTGGGGGATGGAGAAGGCAAGCAGGAGAGAAGGGGATGAGAAGGGCGCAAACCAGTGGGAGAAATAAACTTCTGGGATAACTACTCACTTTTCCTGCCTCTACACTGACACCCTGGGGTGTAATTATTCAACTTTGGGTAGAGCATTGACTAGGCGGTTTACAGCAAAATCTACAAATAGCTAATTGACTTATGGGCCTCCTCTGGGCTGTGCACCGGGCTAGACGCTGGGGAGCCCCAAACGGGTAAGACACGGTCTCTGCCCCTAAGAAGGGGTAGGCGTGCTTTTAGCCCAGGAGGTAGGTCAGACTCGATCAGCTAAGAGCTCTAATGGAGGGACGTCTGTCCAGCGTGCCATGGGCTGCTTCCCTCATTCACTGCCCCGGGCCAGGTGGGGTTCCTCTGACAGCCCGCGCCTGGCTGCGGTGGAAATGTCACCGCCACCACCACCACGCAAGGTTAACCCACGAAGGCCCCTACGTGGTCCTAACCTCCAGGCCCATCCTTCCTTCCGTCGAGAGGCCTGGGGGCTCAGGCGGAAGGCTCAGGCGCGCGCCCCCCTCCTTCGTTTTCACCCCTGTATCCTCCCACGGGCGCGCGCGCGGGGCCGGAGCCGAGGCCTGCGCGCGACCCGGGCGCCTGCACTGCGCGCGCGCGCGCGCCCTCCCCGCGTGGGCCCGGCCCCAGCGCGCGCGGAGGCCCCGGAGCTGTGAGGCGGGCGGCTCCGCGGCAGCCACCGGAGACCAGCAGCCGGCGGGGGAGCTCGCCCTCGGCCGTTTCTCCGCGCCCCCGCCGCCCCAGCCCGCGCCCCCGGAGGATCAGAGGAGGCAGGTGGGACGGGAGCGCGCGGGGGCCCCAGGCCGGGTGGGCGGGGGCGCGGGGGCCCGAGGGGCGTGTGCCGGTTCCGGGACGGCGGCGCCCAGGCGCTGGGGGCACCTGGAGCCCAGCGGCCGCCCCCTGCGGCCGCCGGTGTGGCCGGCTCCGGGAGGCCTCCCTAGGGCGGCACCGGAGGCGGGGGCGGCGCCGTCCACCCGCGGGATGTGGCTTCTCGTTTCCGTTCTTCACGGACGGTTTAACTTTAGGATGACAGGCCGCGCGGTGTGTGGGACGAACCGGATCCGGCGGCGGAGCTCTGCCGCCCCAACCTTGACCGCCCCGGCGCCCTGGGAGTGTCTCCCGCGCGCCTGGGTGGGCTGCGTGCTGTGCACGGCTCTTTATCTTTTTCCTGAAACGGGCCTCTTCGGATCTCCCCTTGCTTAGTAAATTGTTTAAGAAGGCTTTTGCCAGTGGGAATTTAAAACTAAACTCAATGACTTAGCTTCCAGTCTTTTGCTACCCCGAGATTCCTTAATTCGATATCGTGGGAATAGGGAAGGAAAGTTGGGGAAACACTTGCGCTGAGACCTGTCCTAAACAGAGACGGTTTAGACCTCATGCTTGTGGATGAGACTGATGGGTTTATAATGCCAACTGTCTTTTAAATTAGATGTCAGGGTGTTCATCCAGAGACTATGTAGGCAATTTGGATTTAAGCTCTGAGACAATGTTTTGATATGTATCAGAGGGTGATATTCTCATGGGATAACAACTTGCTCTGTGTTCCCGGCTAGAGTGTGGTTCATATTGTAGCAATATAATTGAAATGTTTCAATAAAGAAACACCCTCCTCCTTAGAAACATCCCCCTAATGCTTAAATTGTACTTCACTTTCACACTGACATTTGTCACTTAGGAATCTTCTGCACGATTTAAAGTAGGCTAAATGGCAGAAGATCACATGGTACAGGACACGCAACAGCTATGGAGGGAAAGCAGAGAATGGAAAATGGCAGAAGTCTAGCTTTCTACATTTTTATGTTGCAAAACCTTCCTAGTTCTATCTTATTTTGCCAACATAAATGTGTATTTTTAAATACTTTCATTTCATAGGGACTACCTGGGCTGTAAGATTGGATCTTCAAATGTAATTAGTATGTTTATTTCTATTTTATGGAAGATTTGGCACATAATCTTATTTGTGGGATTCATTTCAGACATTTCGAATTTGTCAAATACAGTTCCCACCAGCAAGGCATTTTTAAAAAGTGATAGTTAGATGGTGTTTTTGATTGCTTATAACAACTCCAATTTGAGATATATACTACTGATCTTTATGTTACAGAATCAGCTCTTTCTCCCTATTTAAACCTACAAATATCTGGTTACTTTGTTAATCATGAATAATTGACTATGCTGCTATGGGCATACTTAGTTTGTTATTCTTTTTTTGTTTGTTGTTCTAAGCATCTGTGTATTGTTTTCACATCTGGAGTTTGAGCAGCACTGTTTCCCTCCAATGATGTTCAATAGAACTTTCCACGATGAGGGAAGAGTTCTTTCTGTGCTATTCAGTACGGTAGCCACTACCCACATGTGGCTTTGGAGCTCTTTTATGGAGCTAGAACAATGGAGGAACTTAATTTTTAATTTAATGTAAATAGTTATATGTAGCTAGAAGCTGCCTGGTTGGGCACCACCCCTTTAAATTAAAAGTCCATCTGGGAGTCCCCACCAGCCTTCTTGAATCCAGCACTTACTACAACTATAGCGTCATTATGGCTTTCATGTAGGAATCCTACACTAGCCTGTAATCTGCATGAGGGCAAGGGCTCATCTAATTTCTTTACCTTTGCTATGCCCAGTCTAGAATTTAGTAAGAAACACTCGATAAATATTTGTTGAATGTCGAAATAAACTTCTTGAGGGCAGGTATCGTTTATAATTTTCCTAGGGCCTAGACCTAACTAAGTATCAAATACTGTAAATCTCTGCTTAATGATTGAACAGATTTCATGTAGGTAGCTAATACATGGATTATTGGAACTATGTTTTAAATGATTGTTTTGGTTAGATTCCTCTTTTTGGAAATCTCTGAAAGACTCATGACAAAGTACAGTATGAAGTCGAAAGGGCCTCATGATTCTAACTCATTTGGACACAGCTTAGGTCTCCTGTTAGTTGAGTAGCTGAACGATACTGCCCTTGAACCATGTTCCAAATAAATCTGAGGGAATCCCTTGGCCTCAGTGAGGTTCCTTAATGAGGCCATAAGAGCCTCAACTACTCTGAAAAAGTTAGTGGGCATCTCTACTCACCACCATTCTGTGTTAGGGCATGGACCAGGAATTCTTGAGAAATCATGAGCTATTATAGTCATGTTACAAGATGCTTTCTTGCTAAGAGATGATTTGGGGTGATGAAGTAGGATGGGATTCTTACATAAATCAAAGTTTGGGGAATTTGAGTCTAATTATTGGCATCTGTTATGTACACAGTTGATTAGGGCTGACTTTTTATCTTAGGCTTACTTTATATAATCCACTGTCACCAGTTAACCATAGTAGGACTTGAAGCGAAAGTATGTACTCAATTCGGATCAGTAGATCTCCAAATTTGACCAATATTCCCAGGTGTCATGGATCTTTACATCCAGAAATTACTGTTAGGGAAGAATTCTAAGACTATACAAAAGTTTTGTAGAAGTGTATAGTTTTCTTTGGTGGGACAAAAGGTAAGAATGTTGGGTTTTTAACGAAGGAAAGGCAATAGGACTGGGGAAAATGCCACGAAGACACAGCTTCTCTGGCCTTGAAGTAGCTAATGTGTAAAATTATAAAATTGGTTACGTTTTGTTGCATGAATCATCTTTCCATCTTGAATCTAGGACTTGAATATTTATTCAATATGCATAAGTCACTAATCTAACTCCTGTGGCAAGTGATAGTTGCATAAGATGCAGTTCTTATCTTCAAGGATCTCAACAGTCTACGAGGAAATGCAAGGTTCTCTTGGGATCACTTTTAAAAACATTTCGAATGGGAAATCTGCTCTTTAACAGGGAGGTTTTCAAAGGTGGCTCCTCTTAATCAACTCAGAAAGATAACCACTTAAATCACTTTGCTGAAGAATTACGAGTATAAAAAACCATAACTGAGTCTCAAAAGTGTGATTGTAGTCAGATTAATCTTCCAACACACAGCTTGCAGCAGGACACTCTCCCTTTAAATAATCAGTGGTTCCCCGGTGCTCATGGAATTAGGTGTTTTGGTCGCTGATCAGTATTTAAAGTACTCCCGAGTATAGCCCTAAAAAACCATTATAGCCTTACTTCTTACTGTTTCCTTGGATGTAGTGTACATTCCAGCCTACTGTTCCTTTAAAGTGCCCCCCTTTTAAATTTCAGTCCCAATTTCTGCCTACTCATCTTTCAAGATCTGTCTCTGGTGATGCTTTCTTCATGGCACCATTTCTTATTCTTAAGAGTTCCCATAGCAAATGTTCCTTGTGCTTAAATGTTACGGAACAAATCTCATTCTGCTTCATCATCTATAGTCGTTAGTGCTATTTTATTCACTCTGGTAGATTATAAGCTACCTAACAAGCATGGACCATCTGTTACTCATTTTTGTATTTTCTGAAACACCTAGAATAGTGTATTTCTTTGTACGTAGTAGATATTTATTAAATTTTATTTCTGTTCCTTGATTTCAAAGGATGCTTCGTACTCTGCGTAGAATATTTTATCCAAACTTAATGCCAAACAACTAGAGGCCAACAAGTAGAAATCCTGAGTAACTTCAACACTGAATAGCTGTAGTGTTGAGTGAGGGCTGTCGTTGTGGTGTCTGTTACTTTTTGGAATTAATAGTATTTGAGGAAGATCACCGTGCTGTATGACACCAACTCCTTGTTATTTTCCTATTTATGTGGCAAAGTTAATGTCAACATGATTCAAAGTATTGGGTGGTAGGTAATTTTAGAATCTGTGAAAACTCGAATACCTTTAACAGAGTAACACTTAATTAGGTTATTTAAAAGATTAATAATATCTATGTCCATGTAAACATGCACATTATGAGAAAGAAGAAAGCATCTGACTCTTTGCTAGTTCCTGTTAGTGTTCAGAAAACCTGTGAATCAAGTTGGAAAGGAGCCAGTTATCTCAGAGAGGTGCCTGTCCTTGGAGAAGGCTGGTGATGGTAAAGGTGATTAAGTCAGATATGGGATTGGTTAACTAAGTGTAAGAGGGTGCTCAGGAGGGATAGCTAGCATGGTGTTATCTGCCAGAGTAAGCTATCAGTCAACTATTTTTACTTAGTCTATTCTTTCTACTAAAATAATATAAAGTCATTGTTATTTGGTTTTATGGGTTTCTGCTTACATTTAAAAACAGAGAGTTTCATAATATTTTATACTTTAAAGATTTGACGCAAAAGAAACTAGAAAGTTTTTGGCTTCATAGTGCAACTTTGCTAACATTTTTTTCTGCGTTCTCCATCATTTCTGCTATGTGGGCTAGGTACAACACCAGTCTAATTTAGAGCAGATTTCTTTGAAGACTCACATTTTCTGGGAAAAAGAGGTAATATCAGTGATATGGTTTAAGAGGCAGGGCCTTCCATCTTCTGCGAGGATAGAATAAACAGATCCTATGCGTTGTTACAAAGTGGGATGATACCAGTCAGCTCTTAAAATTGTACTAGTGATGTGGTTAATTTTCAGTGAAGTTTTCTGGGATGTCAGGAAATAATGACAATATCCTAAACTAGATTATTTTCACATGATGAGCACATGGCACGAGCTATTGCAGAACAGATGGTATAACCTATGTCAGATTCCACAAGAAGTTCAAGATCCATTGATAAGGGATAATATGCTCTGGTAAGTAAAGAGAATGTCACCCATTTAGATTAATTCAGCATTTAAAAAAATGTTTTTACTTATTATTGGGACATAATATTACTCCTGACCTAATATTACTCCTGAGCTTTGTTTAGAAAGGTTACGTGCGCTGCGGACTCTATAAGAGACAGTGTGAAGTAATGTGTGTTCTTTAACACGTTTGTTAAAAGGAAATTTATTCCCCCTTCCTCTCTAAAAGAGACTCTTGAAGGTTGAAGTTAAAAATGTCAGCAGGTTAGATATTAAAAGAATAGGCTTTCTGTGATTGAAGGCACTCATTGTCACTTGCTTACAAATATAATGGATATGCTTTTTTTACCCCCTCTCATTAAAGGTGGCTTCCTAGAAGATGACCATAGAGGACCTTCCAGATTTTCCATTAGAAGGAAATTCTTTGATTGGAAGATATCCATTTTTATTTTCAGGTTCTGATACGCCTGTCACCTTTTCCATTTCTGCAGCACCAATGCCTTCAGACTGTGGTATGTTAACTTGCCATCTTTATTTTTTATGAACTGGTAACTTCTGTCTTATGTTCTTTTCACACTCATAATTTTTCCCAAAACTATTTGCTGTGGTTTTCATAAAATTGCCAGTTTTCCTTTTTCAAAAATACAATTGCTTTTTCTGCCTCTTAAGCTATATGTTTACTTTGTGCTATCAGCATTTTTATTATGTAAAATGTTCATTTTAAGCACCATGATGGATTTAGAGGATCTTATTTTTTAGAAAGCAATGATGCTTAGACATTTAGCATTCTTCTGCTATTGATGTATTTTGGTTAAATATACTGACTTGTTTAAAAAGCCATATACTAAAAAAAAAAAAATGACATTAAAGTACTGTCAACTAGCCATTGCTAAGGGCCCTGCTGTCTCAGAAATGCTAGAATTCTAATGAACAGTAAATAATCACTCCTGAAATGATCCAAACTTGGGTGAGAATGTAACGACAAGTTTCAGTACACAGGCAAGCCTCATTTGGATCCTGTCTTAGTTATCTCCCATTGTAATGATCAATGTATACACAAATAAAATACAGTAAAACTGAAGGGAAAAAAAAGCCATGTACTTAGGCAGAGAGGGTGAAACCTTTCCCTGGAATGTGGAGGGAGATTGATTCATGTTTAAATTGCTTCATTGAAATCTCCTCTGTAAAATACCGATTTAGAAGTATTCTAGTTTTTATCTAGATAGACTTATTTCCCCAGCACCGTATTTTATCAGATAGTTGATAAAAGAATAAAAGAGAACCAGGAGATAAATTCGATAGATTTCTTACATTTCTAATTTAGTTAGAGTTTTTCATATAAAATATTGGGTCACCATTTCATATCGTCTTTTAGAGTTAATACAATTTAAAAATATTAGTAGATATAAAATTATTGAGTTAGAAATTTGTCTTTTTAGTCGTATCCATTCTAATAACCATTCATTTCCAAGTATGCTGTTTTTATGTGTTTAGAGTTTATAGCAGCTTACCTTGCAATCATCAAAAGTGTTACATGAAACCTGTGCCTAGATCCTGGGAGTTATTTGCAGCTCTTATGTAAATTGACTGGGTTTACTTTCAGATATAACAAAATCAGTTATATAGGAAAAACTTTGAACTAAAGCACTTTCTACCTTGCTTATGGAACTTGTCTCATTCTACCGTGAGTCATATTTGTCGTATTTCTTTTCCTAGAGTATAGCTCTTTGGGATGAGGTAGCAATCATGTTTTGTTTTTGTTTATCTCATTAGGGATAATACAGTCATTTATTGATATTAGTTGCTCAGTGTTTGCTGAATAAATACATTGAATGAAAGGAGATAGTGGATATTAGCACCTCGGCATAACTGAAATTAAACATTAGCTAGATTGTTAGAACTATAGATCTTAGAATCTGAATCTGGACCTACAGTTCAACTTTCCCTGCTCACTTTCTATTATATGTCTCCTTGAAGTTTTGGCCAGCTGGTACTAGTTTGATATATGGAACACACCCTTTATATGATAGCTTTAAAAAACATGAGGATAATTTGAATATTTTTACTTACTCTACTCCCTTAGGGTACACATTACTGGTTCCTTCAGCAGCCCCTCATTGTCAGGATTTCTAGACCCTTTTCATTCTAGAAGTTTTCTTCTTAGTACACTGTAGTCAGTGTCCCCTTAAAAAGTGGCATCCAGAATTGTATTTATCGAGGGTCTGTTATGTGCTAGGTGCTGTCCTATGTGCTGGGGATAGCACAGTGACCACGACAGATGTTTTAGTAGGGAAAACAGAGAATAGACAAACAAAAGAATTAAAAAATGTATAAATATTATAGAATTCTGTGGAGAAAAGAAATAGGGTGTGTGATAGAGGGTAACTGGGCAGAGTGGCTATTTTAGATGGGGTAGTCATCTAAAGAATCAGAAGAAGCTGGTTGTGAGAAGAGGCTGGAGAGAAGTGTTCCAGGCAGAAGAATAGAATACATTAAAGGCCCAGAGTTGGGGAAAATCTTCGATATGTTCTAAGCATTAATGGAAGGCCACTGTAGCTGAGAAGCAAAGTGATTGAGGGGCAGAATGGCAGGAGATGAAGTTGGAGAGGAAAGGAGGGGGCAGAAAATGCAGGATCACTGAGGCCTTGGTAAGGAATTTGTATTTTATCCTAAATGTAATGGGGGCCATTGAATATGAGACTGAGAGTGAGATTAAAACCTAGAAACAAAGAAAAACAACTCACACTTTGACATGCAGCTCAGTGTTAACTTTCAGCATTGTTACTCTGCAATGCATTCTGTCCTTTCACAAAGATTTTTGCAGTCTTTTGCTTTGAATGCTTACAGAGCCAGTTTATACAGAACACACTTATAAACCTCATAGGACATTGTTATTTATTTATTTTTTTGCTTAAACAGTGAATCGATTCTTTTTTCTTTTTAAAGTCTGTTACTTATTTTTATTTTTGAAAAGATTTTATTGGGGTGGGGGAATAGGACTTTATTGGGGAACAGTGTATACTCTGGGGACTTTTCCAAGTCAAGTTGTTAAAAGAATAAAAGAGAACCAGGAGATAAATTCGATAGATTTCTTACATTTCTAATTTAGTTAGAGTTTTTCATATAAAATATTGGGTCATCATTTCAAATCGTCTTTTAGAGTTAATACAATTTAAAAATATTAGTAGATATAAAATTATTGAGTTAGAAATTTTTCAATCTTAGTAGTGGAGGGTGAAACTCAGTTCCAGGTCCAGTTGTCGTTGTTAGTTGCAGGGGGCACAGCCCACCATCCCTTGCGGGAGTTGAACCAGCAACCTTGTAGTTGAGAGCCCGCACTCCAACCAACTGAGCCACCTGTTCGCCCCTGAATCAATTCTTAAAGAGATTGAAGTACTACTAATAAAAAGTCTTTTTTGCCCACCTACTTACCATGTCCAGTACTCTCCATTCCTTTGTGCAGATCCAGATTTCCATTTGATAACCATTTCCTTCTGCCTGAAAGACTTCCTTTAACATTTCTTCTAGAGCAGGTCTGCTGGTGAGGAATCCTTTCAGCTTTTAAATGTCTGAAATATCTTTATGTCACCCTCTCTTTTGAAAACTGTTTGCTGGGTATAGAATTCTAGGTTGATAGATTTTTCTTTCAGTACTTAAGATGTTGATCTACTGTTTTCCTACTTGCATTGTTTTTGACAGGAAATCTATCATTTTTGTTTCCCTGTATGTAATTTTTTAAATTTTTTTCTGTTTTTTCCCTGGCTGCTTTTAAGATTTTATCATTGGTTTTGAGCAATTTTACTATGGTTGCCTTGGTGTAATTTTCTTTATGTTCTTGTGCTTGGGGTTTTTTAAGCTTCTTGGATCTATGGGTTTTGGTTTGCATCAAGTTTGGATAATCATTATTTCTTCAAAGATTTTTTTTGCCCCTCCTTTCCTTCAGAGGCTCCAGTTACACGAATATTAAACAATTTGATGTTGTCCCACAGCTGGCTGATGCATTTCTTGTATTTTAAAAATTATTTTTCTCTCCACTTCATTTTGGAATTTCTATTGCTATGTCTTCAAGTTCATTAACCTTTTCTTCTGCAATGTCTAACCAGCTGATGATCTCATCCAGTGTAGTTTTCTCAGATGTAGCTTTTCATCTGTAAAGCTTGATTTTTTTTATATTGTCCATGTCTTTATTTAACCTTTTGAACATTTGGGATACAGTAAACACGGCTGCAGCTCTCGGTCTGTTTTAATTAATTATTTCCCTGATTATGGGTCATGTTTTCCCCTTTCTTTGCATGACTGGTAATCTTTGGTTGGATGCCAGACATTGTGAATTTTGCCTTTTTGTGCTATTTTTGTATTCCTATAAATATTATTGAACTTTGTTCTGGGATGCAGTTAAGTTCCTTGGAAATAGTTTGATCCTTTCAGGTCTTGCTTTTATGATTTGTTAGGTGGTTCTGGACCAGTGCTTATCTGGGGCTAATTATTTTTCACTATTGAGTACTCTACCCAATGCCCTGTGAGTTCCCCCCCAGTCTTTATGGTGGGAACAGGCACTGTTTTAGGCCCTTTATGAGTACTGGGCACTAATCTCTCTAATCCTTTTGGATTGTTTACATCAGGTGTTTCCTCACAAGCTTATGTTAAATACTCAAGGGGGAGCCTCCACAGATCTCTGTGGTTCTCTTGCCATGCATCTCTCTTCTCTCTGTTACTCTGCTCTGTGCACTATAGCTGCCTCGATTTTCTTGGGCTCTCAGCTTTGTCTCTTCAACTCAGGGAGTCTGCTGGGCTTTTTCGTGGTTCTCCCCAAACTCTGCACTACTGCCTAGAAAGTCTCAAGGCAGAAACCTGAGGTGATTATAAGGCTCACTTTGTTTGTATCCTGTCTCTTAGGGATCACTGTCTTCATTGACTGATGCAGTGTCTTGAAAACCATGTTTCATCTGTTTCCTTTGCTTTTTTGGTTGTTTCAGATGGAAGGGCGAATCTGGTCCCCATTACTCCATCTTTATTTGAAATGGGTCATCCCTTCCCCCTAACCCCACTGACTTTTGATTAAAAAAATGTTTTTTCTGAATGGAAGCTTAAAATTTGGATTTGTAGTTAGATCTGTTAATATGCAGTATAACATAGAGTTTAAGATTATAGGTCAGTCTGGTTTTAATCCTAACTCAACCACTTAGTTGTGTGATATTGGGCAAATTACTTATTTTCTTTATCCCCTTGTTTCTTTTTTGATCAAATGAGAATAATAATAGTACCTACCTCATAAGGTTGTTATGAGGATTAAATATGGTAACATATGTAAAGTGCTCCTATTAAGCAGTTAGTAAGTGTAACATGTTATCATTAATATTTAAATGAGATGTCTGCCATTTGCCATTACCTCAGTATGGAATTATTGAAGCATTGTTACATTATTCTTCTTGGTTCAAATATTCTTGCTTATCTTTCTTACATTTATTTTCCAGGTCTTTGCTATTCATAGTGTGGTCCTTAGTATAGCAGCATTGACGTCCCTGGGAGTTTGTTAGAAATGCAATCCCAGCCCCCACCTGAGACTTACTGTATCAGAATCTACATTGTAACAAGATCTCTAGGTGATTCTTATCTACATTAATGTTTGAGAAGCTCTGGCACAGATGAACAGTAGAATAATTTTATCTATCTCTTTCCACAAATAAGTCCTGGTGAGATTTTCATTAGAATTGAAAAATTTTTAATAATGTTCTTGGGAAAATTGACAGCTTTAAATATTTTATCTTCCATACCAGGGACATGATGTGTCTGTCTCCATTTAAGTCTCCCCAGTCCCCCTTCAGTTTTCTTTAACTAAACCTCACAATTTTTTTTTTTTTTTTTTTTTTACTTTTTGTTACTTTTATTGTTATTGTGTGTGGGTTTTCCCCCCACTGTATTTCATTTTTTAAAACAGGAAATCACTTACAAATACAGAAAACAGTGATAGCAAACATGTATATCACACATACCCACCATCAGAATGCACAGATATTAGCATTTTGTCATATTGTCTTTAGCTCTTGTTTTTTAATTTAAAAGAAATAAAACCTGAAAGATAAAGTTGACATTCCCTCCATTTTCCTTTCTGGTCCCATTCCCCTCGCTCCCCAGAGGCAACTACTATCTTATATTTAGTGTGACTATTCCAGACCACATTATCATACTTTTATTACATATATGAGTGTCTATAAAGAATATGTGGTGTTGTTTTGTGTATTTGTAATTTTATGTAAATGATAGCTATATTATTCTGCGACTTAATTTAATGATCAATAGGTTTTTTTGAGACCTGTCCTTATCAATTTATGACTGAGCTAACTAATTAATTTATTTAGTTATAAATCTACTGTCAAGACATATTTCTGTTTTTAGAGGTGAAATATTGATAGAACTTGACAGATTTTTCTGTGCCTTAGAAATAGTTTTTGGAAAGTTCAGGGTTTGAGATCAGGGTTTGTAGAGATCTCATTCTCACAACAATTCAGGAATACCTCATACTTTTTGGTGATCTTGACTTTGCTTTTAAAAATTTCTTAAGGTGAACCTGCTTTTCCTAGCATCTAAAAAATTTGTATCATTTAAGCCCTGGCCTTATTGTTTATTATTTTCAATGTATTTATTTGGATCTTTTAATAAATTTAATTTACACCTCTTTTTTTTATTTCAGAGTTTTCTTTCTTTGATCCTAATGATACATCATGTCAGGAAATTCTCTTCGATCCCAAAACTTCTGTATCAGAATTATTTGCCATTTTAAGACAGTGGGTTCCTCAGGTCCAGCAAAACATTGACATTATCGGAAATGAAGTAAGGAATTCTTACCTTTTAAGTTTTGCATGATTAGCGTTATGATTAGCGTTTTTAATCATATAGATTCCCCCCCCCGCCCATCTTAATGGAAACATGATGATAAAGGGGAAACCTTTCAAAGATTCTGATGTTTGTTCTTTGTATTTCCAGTTTTATCATGGAGCAGTGAGTTAGTACTGTACGTTCTTTCTGTTATTCCCTCATGTTCCTCACTTCGTTATACCTGGAGTTCTGACAGTATAGACTTGGTGGGGGCAGGCGTTTTTCATATTTTCTTTCTTTATATAGATTAATTTTGTGAACTTTAAAAAAATTCTTTCATGAGGGTATTCAATTGTCATCATGTGTTTTCTATACTTTTGAGTGGTTTGGTAAAGATCTAGGCTTAAATATGATTTAAAAAATATATTTGATTTTTCTGAAGGCGGGACGAAAGAATAACTGGGTTCCTTGACCAGCATATTGTCATATTGTAGGAAGAGAGAGTTTATACTTTTTTCAAATACCATAACACATATTTGAAAGAAAATTTGCTTTTGCTTTGAGAGATTAAAAAGCATATTTGGAGTGCTAGATTACCTTGTAATGCTCTTTAAGAATTTCCTTCAGTCTGGTGACAAGTTCAGTTTTCATTATCGTTGGGTGCAGATTTGAAATTGATCCCGAAGAGAAGCCAGTTCTATCTACATATTTTATTGAGAACTAATTTAGATAAGATTGACTAACTTGGTTCTCCAGCATTAGTTTGAAATCACTTGACTTCAGTAGTCACGTTGTAATCATCTCTTCCTTGGTTTTCTCAGATTCTTAAGAGAGGTTGCAATGTGAACGACAGAGATGGATTGACAGATATGACTCTTTTACATTATACTTGCAAATCTGGAGCTCATGGTATTGGTAAGTATATGGTAAACCTATTAGTTGCTTAGAACATGTATATTTGTGCTTGGATACGCTATGTTTATGCCAACCAGAGTCCCTGGGAGGGCATAGCTGATGATAATCTTCCCTGAATAGGGGAGGAGTTGGTTAGGTTCTTCCAGAAACCTTGTTCCTATTCCTTCTCTCCAGGTGGTTTTTCTAGCCTCCTGGCACCTCCCAACCTTTCTGGAACAGGCTTCATGCCTGTGTGCCCACAAGGTGAGAGTAACTGGTAACACTCTGGAGCCTTCCTGAGAGTTTACAGCAAGGTTTGACAATCCAAGCTCGGTTTTCCAGGCATCCCCGTCCTTACAGACTCCAGTTGCAGGCCTGTCTGTAGGTCTGTTCCTACACACATAATGTATGTTATATTTTCCAAAATTGGTATTCTCCTGTGCTTTATTTACCATTGCATAAACCTACCTCTCTTGTTGTGAATATCTCTCCCTGTTTGAAGAGTCTGATATAGTACTTCTAAAAGTATTTTTGGTGACGTACCCTTCCTTCCTTCCTCCCCTCTCCTCCCTCTCTTCCCCTCCCCTCCCCTTCGTTCCTCTCCCCCCTTCCCATCATGGACTGATACTTTTATAAAATAAAATAAAAATGAATTTATAATAGAAAAATGAAATAAAGACATGTAAAATATTTCAAAAGGCATAAAATTACATTTCAGTTAATATATTCAGAAGAAATGATTACATAGCAAAAAAAGAAAAGAGTTATAAAAAGTAGAAACAAATTGTATTTTGGGACTGGCCGTGGTCCATGGAGCACACTCTGAGTAGCACTGGTCCAGAGCATTGTTTTTAATGGCTTTATAATATTCCATTTATGGATCATAATTTATTTAACCAATTTCTTATTATTGTACTTTTAGGTTGTTTCAGAATTTTATTCATAATAAAAAGTGCTGTGATGAACATCTTTGCAGCTAAATGTTTATCAATATCCCTGAGTTTGATTATTTTCTGAGAATAAATTCCTTGTAAGTGAAAGTTTTGAGATATAAGTGAATATTCAGTATGCTGTTTGCTTTGGCTTTTTAAATGAAGTAATAGATAGCCATCCATTTGTACTGAAGAAAAATAATTTAGCAAACCTTCCTCAGGTGATGTTGATACAGCTGTAAAATTTGCAACTCAACTTATTGATCTGGGAGCAGATGTTAGTTTGCGGAGTCGCTGGACAAATATGAATGCTTTGCATTATGCTGCTTATTTTGATGTCCCTGAACTTGTAAGAGTGATTTTGAAGACATCTAAACCAAAAGGCAAGTACTCTAAATAATCATTAGATATTACTAATTGAACATTTTATTAGTGGCATAAAAATGATAATTCAAGGATTTTTCTTCTAATCCATCTTCTTCCATATAACCTCCTATCTCATTTTTTCAGAAATAATTTAAAATTTCTATATTGAAGATTAATAACTAACCTTTCACAAAAAGGCTTAGTACAAAGACATACAAAATACAAAGTATTCTCTGGGTTTTTATATCTCTGCAAATTACCTGGTATAACATATTTTAAAAAGTGTAATTGAATCTTTATGCTAAATAATTCTTTTCTCTTATTTGAGTAGCCAGAAATAGAGCAATAAAGCTTTCAAAGCTAAGCATTGAAATCATGAAGAATATTTATTTTAGGTGGCATTCAGTTCTGAAATTCTGTGATTCCATGAAAGGATAAATTTTTGGTGTTTTTTTTTTTCTCTTTCTTTTGGTCTTCCTATTTTGATGTTGATATCCTAACATTGAACATCAGAATGTTGAAATCATAGTCTTAGTATTTTAACTTTTTCTGTAGTCCTCTCAGTGGACCAGTTTTCTTTTGAGAAAAAGTGAGAACAAGTGTAATAGTATTAACTTTAAGTTTTAGGTGGTGTACAGTGTTTTCTCCATTTGTAGAAGATTTGTTTTAGAGATTCAGTAGATGAATTTCCCAGAATATGTGTTTCTAACCTTTGCTTTGTATAATTGTCCATTTTCTCTTTAACTTTTACCTTTTCACTTTTTAAATGATGTTAGGAAGAAAGCCTCTCTTGATAGTACAGTGTTTTTAACAACTCACGAGAGTTTGTCCTGAATATGTCTTGGTGGTTTGCAGTTGTAGGTAGAGCATGTGGGTGATGTGATTAGATTATGGTAAGAGGTGTATTAAACCCTTGTTATAGAAAACATTCAAAATGTTTTCCAAATCTGGATGATTTCATATGTCTAAGTATATAGCATCACGATAATTTATTGAAAGTTATTAAAATATCTTTAGAATCGCAAGATTCCTTTTCTTCTTATAAAGTCCAAATTCATTTGTTGAATAAAGTATTATGAATGACTACAATACGCAAGCATTTATTTTTTTAATTAGTCTTTAACTTCTTCCTGGTTTGAAAATTCTGCATTGTTTTGCCTACCATTGTTTCTGTGAAGCCAGATAGTAAATATTTTAGGCTTTATTTATGGTCTCTGTTGCAACCACTTGATTCTGTAGTTGTGGCATGAAAGCAGCCATAGAGAATATGTAAATGAATGCATGTGGCTGTGTTCCAATAAAACTTTATTTACAAAAACAGTTGGTGAGCTGGATTTGGTCCACGGGCCATTGTTTTCTGGGCCCTCACCTAACTTATTGTAGTGGTCCCTACTACCTCATTGTAGTCGTCATGGCAAATACGCAAGAGGTTTCATGAGAGATTGTGTTAAGATAGTTACTTCTACAGATATGAATGATTGCCATTAATTGCTTTTAAATATAGTTTAGTTTGTGAGAGTTGGAAAACCCATGATAATTTCTCTCCATTTTATAATGAAGTTGTGTTGTACTAAGAAAATAATTGGTTAACCAGATTGTAATATCAAAATTTTGTGCCGTTGTGAAATGGTGTTTCTAGTGGGGTGATGTAAGTCTCACAAATGGTTAATAAAGCTCCTCCCCCTAAACCCACCAACCCCCAGCCTGTCTCCTTTCACATTGTAATAACTAAATTTAAAATTTTAGTTAATACACTTGTGATGTTTAATTACAGATGTGGATGCCACTTGTAGTGACTTTAATTTTGGAACAGCTCTGCATATTGCCGCATATAACTTGTGTGCAGGTACTGTGAAATGCTTACTGGAGCTTGGAGCAAATCCTGCATTTAGGGTAAGAGGTTAAATATTCAAAGAATTAAAACATCTAACATTACCTTCCACTAAAGAGTTGAATCTGGATGTTGGTATTGAACTCTTATATAAGCAAATAATTTATATTTTTGTGTCCCATATAAAGAATAATGATGATAAACTTTATCTCATGTAAATTAAAGGCATAGCAGTGAATTTCAGTTCTTTTATGTTGATCAACTCTACAAAACAAACTTTCATTCAGCAAAGTAAAATGTTCCTTAAAGTGTTGTCATCTTTGAGTTTAAGTATCTTTCGTTTAGGCTTTTGAGATTTATAAAGTTTAACCGTTAAATACAAATGCATATATTAAAGTTATACTTCTATATTAAATTTCATTTTAAATTCTTTTGAAAATGTATTCCAGACAATTTTTTAAAATGCCCTTTTAAGAATGGAATAAACTGAAAAATCAAATTAAAGGAAAAATTCATTTTTTCATGGTAATATTACTGATTTACAAGGTTAATACACAAGATTGAATTTTATAATCTTTAAATCCTTTGGTATTTTATTGTCTTCACAAAAGTTGCTCTCAGTGTTCTTTTTCCTCATGTTAATAAGAGTGACTTGGTCTGTGAGGGATTCTTTTTTAAATTTTTTTTTATTTTTTATTGTTAGTTTCAGGTGTACTAAACAAGATGGGTACATGTCTTATTAGGGAAACCACTTCATGGATGGTATAGATGCTTGTCAGGGATTCTAAATTCGGTCTGTGCCTTCCCTTGAAGGGAAAGGGGTGGGAAATGTTTGGAAAAGCCTCTTCTCTCCTATTCCTCTCCCCGTCTCTGCTTTCCTATTTCCCCTCTCCTCCCTACTTCTTTGCCACTTTTCTTTCTGTTTAACTGAATTAATTAGTAATTAACCTGTCCCTTTTTCCTTCCCTCCCTCTCCACTTGCTTCCTTCTCTCCTTCCTCCCTTCCCTGTTGTTTATTGGGCACGGGGAGAAAACAACAATAAATAAGGTAAAAGTCTTTGTCCTCCAAGAGAATATAGTCTAGAGGGGAGGATGGACAAGAAAGCAAACAGTCAGTTCTACTGTAGTGCGCTCAGTTCAGTATGTTACTTACGAGGCAGGGCGGGCAGAGTATGCAGAGAGTGCCACGTGGGCGGGGGGGGGGCCCTCCATGCTTCTTGGCCCCCCCCCCATGCTTCCTGGCCGCCGTGACATTGAGTGCACAAACATAGGTAAGAATTAAGGAGGTACATATAGGAGGGAGGTGAGCAAAGCATTTTAGGCACAGAGAGTAGCGTGCACAAAGGCTAGGAGATGGTAATTCAGTTTGGCCGCCACGTGAAGGTGACAACTATTTACAAAACCTCATTAGCGGAGAGAATAGTTTGAATTTAGTGAGATACAGTGAGGTATGTCACTGAGATAAATTACCAAATCAGGCCAGAAACAATTAATAATGGCTTACCATATTTTGAAGGGTAGCATTTAAAAAAAAAAGGCGGGCCAAATGTGGGTCAGCAGTAGCCCTTGGATCATGCTCTGATAACCATTATTTTAGAAGGGAATGGAAATCTATAATTAATTATGAACAAGCCTTCTTATGTTAGCATGGTATCATCAACATTATTATTATAGCATTTTTCTTAACAGAAGTTTTAGTTGCTAAATTTTATAGGAATTAACATAAGTGTTTGACTTACTCTAGGAAGGTGAGGACTTAACGAAAATATGAAGTAAAATATTCATTGTAAATATAGCTTACAACTTATCAGTACAGACATTTATTTTAAAAATTTTCCATCTCTTTTCATCAAGAGTACATATTAGTGCTATACATATTTTCATTATATTTTGTATTTTTTCTTTGAAATCTGGGATGAGAATAGTCCATCACCATCCCAGAAATGTGATAACATGTCTTCTTACCATATTTTTACTTCGTACCAAACTGACTTGAATTTTAAACAAAAAATGTGCTTGTCAACTGAGCAAATTCTAAATGTGTCATTCTTTTATCCATAATGGATCATTTGGACATAATTATCAGTGGAGAAGAAGAGGGAAGCAAGTTTCTCAGCAAAAGAATCTTGATTCATCATATTAAAAGGAGATTGCAATCTGGAATCTTTCTCATAAATTCTAAGTTTTTCAGTTAGGGAACATAATTGAAAGATAAGTTGTTTGAGGGAAGGCGAGCATGGAGGAGAAAGGCTGAGAGTCTGGTGTGTCCTGGGCATGGATTATAATATCGTCTCTGCCGGTAATCATGTAAATGACTTTGAGTGAGTTATTAATCTCTCCTGGCCTAATTTTCCTAATTGGCAAACTGGAAATGTTAATAACATTTTACTTGTTCGGTTGGTGATTGTCTCTTCTACTACCATATAAATTTTAATGGGCAAGGATTTTTATGTTTTATTTACAAGCTATTTCTTGATGTGAGAACCACATGAGATGATTTATGTGCTGGGGTTTTCATTATATAAACCCCATGCAAGTGTTAGTGGGCTTGTCACTGACTATTTTATCTTGTGGCAGGATACATATCCCAGGATGCATTCTCTCCTTTGCATACTGAGAACAAAGCTGTTTTCTTGATCAGAGCCCCAATTTTAGAAGTGTCAAAACGATATGCAGTTTCTGTTCCTGAACCCTGAGTCACTCCATGAGAGGGCAGGATGGGTGGAGGTCACAGAGCCAAGCGACAGCTCTGGAATAGTGGAGAGAGGCTTGGATCAGGGGTTGGGAAACCGCTCGGTTCTGTGACGTGTCTCTAAGCCTGTGCAGCCAGGCATGCTGGGACTCCTGGCCTTAGCACTTGCTCTTCCCTGAGGCTGGAACTCTTTACCCTGCCAGCTAACCTGCCTGCCGCTCCCTCATCTCCTTGGCCCTCTGGGTCGTGCATCTTAGCAGTGAGGCCTTCCCTGACCGCTCAGCGCAGACAGCCACCTCTGTCCCTGTGTCCTCTCTTCCCCTTCCCTGTGCGGTTTTTTCTCACCGCCACTTGTACCATTAACACACCACATATTTCACTTGTTTGATTATTTATAGCTATAGCCTGTCTCTCCCACCAGAATGTGTGCTGTTTGAGGGCAGGGCTTCTTGTTTTCTTCATGTGGTATCTTTAGCCCTTAGAATGGTGTCTGACATATAGCAGGTGTTAAATAGTTTTGATTAAATAGATGGTGAATGAATTTAACTTCACATTTTCCCTAAAATAATTTTATATGACTGTGTAGAGCTCTAAGTGGGTATGCACTGAAAACTTTTTCTCTTGCTTTGTAGAACGACAAGGGACAGATCCCTGCTGATGTGGTTCCAGACCCAGTGGAAATGCCACTGGAAATGGCGGACGCTGCGGCTACTGCTAAAGAAATCAAGCAGATGCTGTTAGATTCGGTGCCTCTGTCATGCGATATCTCCAAGCCTGTGCTTCCAAATTATGATCGTGTCACTAACAAGGCAGTGCTTACGTCAGTTGGCCTGAAGTTGGGGGACCGTGTTGTTATTGCAGGACAGAAGGTATAGTAAGTAGCTGCTGTCGCTAAAGCTACGTCCAAGGTCATTGTGTCCGTGGCCTGCCTGTGTGCCAAGCGTGTGTACAGTGCGGTCAGCTTTCAGTTTTTTAAAAAAGTTCAGTATGTAGGTAGAAAGACAGTGGAAAATGTGAAACTTAGATGTATGTTTACTATAAAGTGTGATTTAAGAGTATGAACTATTTGAACTTAATAATGAACATCTTTATTGGAACGGGAAATGAGTGGACTAGAGTAACGCTATTAAGTGAATTTAGGGGCATGATCTAGTCTGGGGGGTTTTGCCTTGCAGCCCCCACCCTCCTCAGTGGTGTTTTTCCCGCTACTTCACGGGAAATGGAGCAAAGGGGACCTCAGAATTTATGGGTGTTTGGCTTTGAGGTTCCACAAATTGAGAAATCATAGATTGTATTTTAGCCTGATAATAAAAACATATGTGGAAAAAAGCATCCTACCCACACCCACCCCATTGAGGACCCTCTAAATCCTCAGTTTTCTTACGGCATCCACTTTTGGCATTCTCTTTTTTTAATGCCTCATATGGGGAGGGGTATTTTTTAGAATGTTGGGGTTAATAGGGAGCTTGATATGGAGAATGGAACAGGGAATTCCTGCTTGGATATTGAATTTCCTAACAGCTATGTCTAAATATTTGGGTGGGCTTGTGGGGCAGGAGATGCACATTTCTCAGAATACACTGAAATTTAGAAGTTTGATTTACTGAGAAAATTGCTTCAAAAAGGATGGGAAGCTACAAATAAACTTTTATGCTGAGAATGACTTCCAAAAGAATACATTCATGGGACATTTGTTAGTTTTTCTTTGTCCTATCTGTGAAGCTAAAATATCAAGAAATCATGAATGCATAGCATTTTAAAAAAAAACTTGGGATTAATATTCAGCTTCTTTAGTATTCCTGTCCTATGCCTGAGAATGGACTTTGAGAAAGGTGAATTCTGTTGTTTCATTTTACTTTTCATTTTGGATAATTCAAAGCTACACAAAAGTAGAAGCGTTGTAATCAGCGTGCATATACCAGTCAGCTGGGTTTAACTTTATCATCCCGTGGCCAGGCTTGTTTCATTTTCCTTTTCTTTTCAGTCTTTTCATTCTCTTAGGAGTGTCTTTCAAAGAGCAGAAATTTTAAATTCTGATGAAGTCCATTTTATCAAACTTTTTCTTTTATGGATTGTGTGTTCAGTTCATCTAAGAAATTACTATGTTTTCTTCTAGGAGTTTATAATTTTACGTTTTACGTTTAGTTTTAATGTCTAATTTTGGGTTTATTTATGTATAGAGTTCTAGGTATAGATACAGGTCCGTCCCTTCCTTTTCTTTTCTTTCTCACCCCACCTTCTTTCTCGCTCTTCCCTCCATCCATCTATCCATCCATTGGTTCCAGCACCATTTTCTTTCTTGAATTGCCTTTGCACCTTTGTCAAGTGATCATGTAATGTGTGGGTATATTTTTGGATTCTCTTTTGCTCCATTGATCTAGTGGTTATCCTTTTTTCAATAGTACTCTGTCATGGTTGCTATAGCTTTATAGTAATTCTTGCCATCAGATATTTTTAGGCCTTCAATTTTTTTCTTTCCTTTTTTTTAGTTTTTTTGTTTTTTGCCTTTCAAATGTACATTTTAGAATCAGCTTATAAATTTTTACAAAAAGTCTTGCTGGGATTTTGAGTGGAGTTATGTTAAACATAGATCAGGTTGAGAAGAGTGGATGTCTTAAAAATGTCGAGTCTTTCAATCACAAACACATCATATCTCTGTTTAATAGGCCTTTGGTTTATCCGATCAGTTTTGTAGTTTTAAGCATATAGATACTGTACCAGTTCGTTAGATTTATACCTAAGTTTTTCATGATCTTTGGTGCTGCTGTTCACGGTGGTGTTTTGAAATTTCATTTTCTAATTCTTCATTGCTAGCATAGAGAAATACAATTGATTTTTGTATATTGGCCTTGTATCCTGTAACCTCGCTACATTTCTTATTTCCATTGGTCTGTTTTTTTTGTGTGGATTTTTTGAGAGCTTCTATGTAAATAATCACGTTGTTCATGTATAGAAATAGTGTTCTTTCTTTTCAATCTGTATGCCTTCTATTTTTCTTGCCTGTTTCATTGCCGAGGCTGAATAGAAAGGTAAGGCCCAACATTCTTGCCCTGTTCCCAGTCTTATGGGGAAAGCACTCAGCTTTTCATTATTAAATATGATAATTGTTAGCTGTAGATTTTGTACAAATGACTTTTGTTAAGTTGAGGAAGTTCCCATCTATTCGTAATTTGCTGGGAGGAATATTTTTTTAAGATTAATATTATCATGAAATGATGTTGAAATGTGCTACAGGCTTTTTCTGCATATGTCAAGAGAACAAGGTTCCCCCTGCCCTTTAGTCTGTGGATATGATGAATTATACTAATTCTCAAGTGCGGAACTAGCCTTGCATTCTTATGATAAACCACTTAGGTCATGATGTATTATCCTGTTTATATACAGCTGGATTTGATTTGCAATTATTTTGTGGAGAATTGTTGTGTCTGTTTTCATGAGGGATATTGGTCTATAGCTTTCTTGTAATGTCTTTGACTAGTTTTGGTATCATGGTAATGCTGGCTTCATAAAATGAGCTGGGAATTGATCCCCCTATTTTCATATTCTGGAAGAGTTTATGTAGCAGAGCTAATGATGTTATTTTTTTCTTAAATTTTTTGTTAGAACTCACTAGTGAGGCCATTTGAGTATGAATTTTTTGGCAAGATTTTTAACTGAAAATTCAATTCAGGTGTGAGCTTTGGCAGTTTGTGTCTTTCAAGGAACTGGAACATTTTATCTCATTTGTCAAATTTATAGGCATAGAATTATTTATAATATTTATAGTATTTATAGTATTTATAGTTAGTTATTTATAGTATTTTCTTACTAGTCTTTAATTGACTATTCTTTAATTGTCCTTCTTTCAGTCAGGATGTTGGTAATTTGTGTCTTCTTTTTTTATTCCCTTGGTCTCCAACGAAAAGTTTATTAATCTTACTTATCCTTCCAAAGAACCAGCTTTTGGTTTCATTGATTTTTTCTATTTTTTTTTTGTTGTTGTTGTTCTTAATTACTTATTTGTATTATTTCCTTCCTTTTGCACTCTTTGGGTCTTCACTTCCTAGTTTTTTAAGGTGGAAGTTTATATCATTGATTTGAAACCTTCCTTAGTGCAAGCATTTGAATACTATAAATTTCCTTTTTTAGCACTACTTTTGCTGCAACCCACAATTTTGCTATGCTATTTTCATTCAGTTCAAAATATTTTCTATTTCCCTTGTGATTTCCTTTTTCACTACGGGTTATTTAGGAGTATATTGTTTAATTTCCAAATATTTGGAGATTTTCCATACATCTTGCAGTTAGTGATTTCTGGTTTAATTCCATGTGGCCTAAGAACATATTTTGTATGATTTCTATTCTTTTACATTTGTATTCTGCTCTTTTGGGTGGAGTGTTTAATAAATGTCAGTTACATCAAGTTGACTTATTTTTTTTTTAGTATTCTTACTGATTTTCTGCCTACTTGGCCGATTGATTACTGAGAGATGTGTTGAAGTCTCCAATTTTAACTGGGGATATGTCTCTTTCTCTTTGCAGTTCTATCAGTTTTTACTTAATAGGTTTTGAAGCTCAGTTGTTAGGTGCATACAGATTTAGAATTCTTATGTCTTCTCGGTGAATTGACTCACTTATTGTTTAATGTCTCTTTTTATTCCTGGTATAATGTTCCTTATTCTGAAGTCTACTTTGAGAGAATGGTTTTTAAAACCTTCCATGGTAAAGTTGCAAGAGTAGGACACTTAGAATTACTAGTAATACTCAAAAAGTATTCTGATTTATATTTTCTTTAGGTTGGAACCTTAAGATTTTGTGGAACAACTGAATTTGCAAGTGGGCAGTGGGCCGGCATTGAGTTGGACGAACCAGAAGGAAAAAACAATGGAAGTGTTGGGAAAATCCAGTACTTTAAATGTGCCCCCAAATATGGTAAGGAAGAGCCTATCTAACTTAATAATTAAGTTAAATAATCAAATTTTACTCTTTTACTGTTTTAAAATTAAACTCTTCCCCTCATTACTTAGGTAATAAATAAAGGGGCTGCCCTGTTGCTGTGAGCATTATAGTGACAGGGAGAGATGGTATCTCACCAATACACCTGGCTCTGTAGACCTCCCTTAAACCTGCTTGTGGTGGGCTCATGACTGAGGGAAGGACTTTATTATCAAGGAAATACAGAACTCTGAGGGTTGGAAAACTTGAAAAATTGGCAACGCAAGTGAGGCCAACTTCACATTTTTTTTTTTTAAGGAGGGTGTAGCTCACGGTGGCCCATGTGGGGATCGAACTGGCAACCTTGGTGTTATTAACACCACACTCTAACCAACTGAGCTAACCAGCCACCCCCTAAACTCCTTTTTTAATGGGATTCTGTTCTCCCAGCCACTGCAGTAGACAACCCCTCCCCTATTCCTGTATGCCTCCCTTCCCCAGCACTCGCTGTATTGTTTCCGATTGTCAGGAGCTGAGGGCTAGGCCTTTAGGGAAGATTATATTGTATCTCAGAAAGGCTTTTTATATTGCTACTATGTGTAAGGGACTGCAATTAGGTAGAGTGGGGGAGTGCAGAGATGAGTAATATTGAATTTGGTCTTCTAAATGGGTACAGGCTTGAAGAGAGATAAAACATGGACAGTAGAAGCTATAATATGGAAAAATATGTCTGAAAGGAGCTATAAAGTGACATGGAAGAATAGTTTTTATTATACAGTGCATTAGCACTTGTCAAAAGCTTATTAGAAATAATTATCATAGAAGCACTTGTCTCTTTTCCCTGAATTTCACTTAATTATGTATCTTTTGTGTGGTTCTTATATTATTGTGTATGTTGACAACTAGATTCTAAGCTCTTTGAGGGGACGTACTATGTCTTCCCTTTTTTTCTGTCTCTCACTGCAGGACATCTAGTATGGACTAAAAAGGAACTTAAAGATTTATATTACTGTATAGTTGTACTGGCCCCTTTATTTGAAATGCTTTTAATTGCTTAACACTAAAATTCTGCATTCTCCCTCAGGTATTTTTGCACCTCTTTCAAAGATAAGTAAAGCAAAAGATCGAAGGAAAAATACAGTACACACTCCTTCTACAAAAGCTGGACCCATCAGGTCCCAGAAAATCGACTTAGCTCATGTGACATCAAAAGTAAATACTGGTAGGTCAAACTGGAAAATTAAATGTCTTCTTCAGCATTTTTATTTTACTTGTGGAATGCCTTGTATTTAGATTGCTTCATACTTTTTTGTTAGCTGTGAAACCTGAATCTAATAAAACCTGCATCTTACATGTTTTTAGACCTCCAACATAGTTTATGATTTTCATTTCTGACGAGATTATTTCAGACTTGTTTCTTCCTTTCCTTTCCTACTACCTCCGTACCTTTATCATCTCCCAAATCTAACCTCAAAGCGAGGTTTTATATCTCTAATAAATCTTCATACGATACAACTAGCTTTATGTTTATCACCTATTCAAGAATTTTAGTGACTTGTTTTTTATCAGGAGTCCCGACTCTTGAAACAGTTGGAGTCTTTTTCTACTTGATGGAGTCTTTGATTGCTTCCATAGTTGTACTGGGGCTTGTTATATCTCAATTGTCTTTTGTGCACATTGTTCTCGCTCTTCCCGTCATAGTTCCCTGAGTGCAGTCATTTGACATCTGCCTTTTGAGGTCCTAGCCATTCTTTACCTCCTTATTCAGATCCTATTTCTCCATGAAAACTTCCCCATGACCCCAGGTTGCTTCAATCTCTTCATTCCCTGACTTCATATACACTTTTATCCATATCACCCAATTGTTATTTGTTACCTGGGGCTTTGTCCTCTGATGATTTGTGCAGATCTTTTATTATCTCAGCAAAATTTTAAACTTTAAATGAACTGTGAGAGTATTTTGTATTTTTGTATTCACTATAGCACATAGCACAAAGCAGGAGCTCTATA
Source organism: Rhinolophus ferrumequinum (assembly GCF_004115265.2). Lineage (NCBI taxonomy): Eukaryota > Metazoa > Chordata > Mammalia > Chiroptera > Rhinolophidae > Rhinolophus > Rhinolophus ferrumequinum. The sequence continues at coordinate 51,969,530 of NC_046296.1, read as the reverse complement.
CATACTTGTACTTGCTAGCTCATTAATACTTGAAGCAAAAATGTTTTCTACTATGATTAAAGGATTTTGTCCAAGAATTTGGTTGGCCTTTCTAATCTGTTCCATTGGGCTATTTGAATATCCCTGTGTCAATACTGCACACTCCATAATTACTATAGTTTTGAAAAAATGGATCTGGATATCCAGTAGAGGAAAGCCTCCTACCTTATTCTCGAACAGTATCTTGCCAATTTGGCCCTTATAAATCACACTTTCATATGAGTTTTAGAATAAGCTGTTAAGATTCTTTTAAAATCTATCTGTTGAAGGTTTAATGAAAGTTTAATTGGTATTGCTTTTAAACCTTAAATCAGGGTAGGAAGAACTGACATCTTTACAATATTCAGTCTTTTAATTATGAGCTTGAGATATCTCTCTAATTAGGTCCTTTAAAAATATCTCAAGAAGATTTTATAATTTTCTCTATAGATATTTTATAACTGTTTTCTTAGGTCTGTTCCTGGGTACTTCATACTTTTTGGAGCTATGGTAAATGGTATCCTTGAACCTGAAATCCAGAAGTACACCACAGATATGGAAAGAAAGGAGAAGCCCTCTGTTTTTGGTCTAAGGAGCAGGAAAGGCGTCCCTTACTAGACAGGAAGTGGAGGAAATCCCCTGCTTGCTTTCTTGAGTGCTTTTGCCCCCTCTGGTTCTTTCTCACCCAGCTCCCAGGCAGTCCTGCATGGTGCAGCAGTAGTGGATGGATGGGTGCCCAAAACCCCAAGGGAGGAGAGCCCTTGTCACTGACCAGAGAAACTATGGTCCCCAGAACATGGATGGACTCCCCATTCATTTTTCTTTTTCTCACTGCTTGGCCCCTAAGGCAGAGTCAGTTTCAGGAGATTGTGGGACAGGGCAGGAAAACGAAAGCCTAGGGGTTCTACCCAGAATGCCAGGAAGGGATGCCCCCTGGGGTCAGGAAAGTGTTGGGGAGACCATGGACAAGAGGGAGCTCAAGAAAGTAACCTCAAAATGTTGGGTGTGAACTCCTGAGCTTGCTCCTAAGTTGGGCCTACATGGCTCTGACCACAGGTTTGCGTCTCTTGCGTAGACCATTGTCCAGGTCCCAGACTAACGACTGGTTGGCACAACACATCAGGCAGATCCCAAAAAGGCTCTGCAACTGAACTGACATTGGAACCACAATCACAGGAGGAGGGTAGGACCTTTCAGCCTGAACCTAACTGGGTCAGCTGCCTGCTAAAACAAAAGAAAGCAAAGCAAAGCAAAACAACACAAAACAAAACAACATTCTCCATAGGATTTAAACAATATCCAGAGTCCTATCAAATAATATTCATCATGTATAGGATACAATCCAAAATTGCTCAAAATCAGAAAAACCGTCTCTCAAGGAAAGGCAGGCAATCAAAAGATGCCAGTCCTGAGATGATCCAGATATTTATGAGATAAAGACTTTAAAGAATATCTTTTAACTAATGCTCTAAGAATTAGAGTGAACATTCTAAGAATTAGGATGAACACTCTTGAGACAAATGGAAAGAAAGTTTCAGTAGAGAAATGAAGATATTAAAAGAACCAAATGATGCATGTGCACACACGTACACACACACACACACGTATACATGTAAACAGGGAATCCAAGATTGGTGGATTGTATCAGGGTCCATATCCTGGTTATGATATTTTACTGTAGTTTTGTTAAAATGCCACTTTTGGGGGGAACTGGGCAAAGTGTACAAGAAATCTCCCTCTATTTTTTTTTTTTTATAATATAACTACATGAGAATCTCCAGTTCGCTCAACAAAAATTCAAATGAGAAAAAGGACCGAATGGATATTTTAGAACTGAAAACTAAGACATTCACTCTGTGCACTCTGTGCACAACGTCTCTCTCACCCAGCTGTTCATTCGGTTCCTGCTGTCCTAGTTCTGGTCCTCTCCTGGCCTGTGTAATAACTCCCAACTCGTCTCTGCTTCCAGTGTCTCCTCTTCTAGTTTCCTGCTGCACGTTGCCGTCAGGGGCACGTCACTCACCTGTAACTCTGTTCGTGCCTGTCCTTTTGAAAGCCCCTGAGATGCTCGTTTCTTACCGAAGAGTTCCAGTTCCTTAGGCAGCCCTATCACTTCCGAGATTTTACGTGACCTGTCCACTACTTTACTTCTCTCCCATCCTAAAGTGCTCTTTATTCCAGCTAAGCTACTCATCGTCTGACCCTGTCTTTTTAAGATTTTGGTTTTCTTTTCGTCCATCCAGAATGCCTGTCCTCAGTTCTTCCTGCCTACAGTATTCACACCTACAGTATTCTCTAGAAGAAATCTGACCTATCCCTCAAGACCCATCTCAAAATGTGATCGTCTTGTTGAGGCATTAAGTCGTCTTTGTAACCGTGATTATTGTTTCCCCCTTCTCTGCTAGTGCGTATATCAGCATTGTCCTCATATTTTAGTTTTTCATGTTTGTGTCTTTCTACCTTACAAATTGAAAAGGTCCTCCTTTAGGGCTAAGACTATGTCTTGTTCATGTGGGTGATGTTGAGTGCCACACACAGTGCTTCACCCCACATGCTTCCTAAGTGAGAAGAATTGGAATGGATGCTCGATGGAATTTAAGACCTGGTGTAGTCCACTAGGTTTGTTATTTACATAATTTGGTTCTGTAGAATTGAAACAGGAGTCTTAATAAGGTAGAGTATTATTCAGGAGCTTTTCCTTTTCAAAGTAAGTTTTTTTTTTTTTTTTTTTTTTTTTTGTGGAAGGTGAGTATGCAGAGTGAGGTAGTCATTTTCAGAATACCAGTGGCAGAGAGGACAGGATTTATTACTATCTGACTCTCACTTAAATGAATAATTATTAAAATGATTTGCAAAAATTTTTACCCAAAATTTACTATCTAAATAGAAAAATCTGCTATAATGAACCTGCACGCACAAACCAGTGAAATTGTATAAGTTATTTGCAAGTCCTAGCAAGTGTGCAGAGGTCGTATCTCAGCTGGGTGAGCTTTGCTTTACCTGTTAATATTGCGCAAACACACTAATAAGTGTATTAAGTATCAAACAATTAGGTAACTGTGTTTTAAATGCTTTATATTATTTAGAATTCTTTAATGGATTGTTAAGTAGGTTTAAGAGATACTTCAGTGATATTTGGGGAAATTGGGATTTCAGATGGGCTAGGATTTATTCTTTCTTTTTTTTTGGCCTTTTAAATAATGGAATATTAGCCCCTGCTGTCTGTGAATTTATTATCCAATATCTTTTCAGAACTGGATTTAGATAATGGGGGATGTCTGTACTTTTAAAAGAAAATACATTTTTATGTTTAATGTTAACCAAAAAATTCTTTCTTGATGAAAGTGTTTTGTTTCTGTGTCTTAGGATTAATGACATCAAAAAAAGACAGTGCTCCTGAATCCACACTTTCATTGCCTCCTGGTGAAGAATTGAAAACTCTAACAGAGAAAGATGGTAATATGATTTATAGCTTCTGTTCCTAAAATTTAATTTCATGATGGAGCATTTAAATAATGTGGTTATAAAGCTTATATGGGGGCTAAATTTTAAAGTTGTAAGGGAAAAATCATCATAGTAAAAATTTATCCTTGACAATCCCCTAAGAAGCTCATATATGTCTATATCTATATCTATATCTATGTATACATATATATATATATAAAATCTTGTATTATAATTCTTATGTTCACTTAACTTAAAGAACTACTGGACTAAATATTAAGAAAATAAGAAGAAATTACTTAGTGTAGATGGCTCAATAAAAATATTCGAAGTTGCCGTTAGCTATCAAATCACTGGGTGAACAGAGCATGAATAGAAAATTTGAAAGTATTCCTGCTTGCCTTCAGGTTAACTCAGAACACTTTAATGGTAAACGTCGTTGCCTTAGAACATATTAATAGTGCTTTTTTATATAAATGAGATGGGATGCTACTGTCCCATGTGAAACGAGAGATGAGAGAGTGGTCAGTGGAAATAGGTACTCTGTTGAAGTTAACTGACGTGATGACCTTTTCCTTATAAGATTGTCACCATATGGTGTGAATCCTTAAAACACAGTTGCTTGGGTTATAAAAATCTTTCATGTATGAACTACGATATATTTGGATGCAACCAAGCATTTAATTCAACCCTAGATAATCCCTACTTGAAGAAGCTAAGTGGAGAGTTTCAGAAAGATTTACTCGGAAAAGCACCTTATCGATGAACTTTTTCCGCCCTTTGACCTATTCTTTTCCTTCACCTGTGTCAGTTAACCTGCCTGGCTCCATCAGCAGCTCATCCTCTTCATCTTCTTTGGAACACAGACAGAGCTACCGCAAGAAACTGAATGCACGTAGCAATAGCAAGAAGACGACGAGCAAAAGCCCGTCTGTTTCATCTAGAGCCATTGCTGGTATCTATGGCTTTTTCAACCAGGCTTTCTTGGTGTTTTTTATCTTGGTTTGTTTGTAAGTAGATTTGCTCTTTTTAAATGTGTAGAAGGAACCCTTTACTTCAGTCGCGTTGCACCTCTTGCATTCTTCCCTGTCTCCCCCACAGACCCCCACTTCCCTCCCCCGAGTAAGCGTGCTCCGGATTTCTCAGCCTTCCTCTTAGTGCGCACACCATTTGCCTTGTCTGGATTGACTGCCTTCCCTGTGTGTCGAAGGCTTAGCTCCAACCCTTTATGGTTCACTTTAGAACTTGATGATAGATTCTCAGATAATAGAAACTGTATAGTTTGTTATCTTTCTTATTTCTTTTCTAATCTGAACCTCATAATAATAATAAGTAATAGGTATTCTATACAGTGAGGTGTGATTAAAAAATATGGTGAATGTTTACATAAAAAATTTATTACAGTAAAAGACACATTGCCATTAATCCCCCTCAAAATACTCCCGCTCGCTTCGAACACACTTATCCCATTGTTCTTGCCATTTCCTGAAGCCATTCTGGGAGTCTTCTTTTGTGAGTGTCTTTAGCTGAGCTGTCATGGCTGCCTCGATGTCCTGAATCAATTAAAAATGTTTTCCTTTCACGGTCACTTTGACTTTGGGGAAGAGCCAGAAGTCGCATGGTACCAGATCTGCTGAATAAGGTGGATGAGGACACACTGCAATGTTTTTATTTGACAGAAATTGCCGTACCAGAAGTGATGGAGCATTGTCATGATAGAAGATGAAGTAAATACACTCATGAAAGAGGACTTCCAGAGCTGCTTCAGAAAGTGGCAAGAACGATGGGATAAGTGTGTGTGAAGTGAGGGGGAGTATTTTGAGGGGGACCAATGGCAATGTATCTTTTACTGTAATAATCTTTTTTTTTAAGTATTCACTATAGTTTGTAATCACACCTCGTACTTATTTCAGGTACTGTTCTAGGCACTTTATGTACCTTAATTCATTTAATTCTCAAAATAAACCTATGGGGTAGGTACTGTTATTATCATCCTTCCTCATTTTAGGAGTGAGGAAACCGAGCCTTAGAGAGGTGAGTCACGGTGGGCAGTGGCAGCTTGTAAATGGCACATGTCGGCTTTACCCTCAGGTGTGTCGGATGCTTAGAGTCTGCCTCCATCCCAGGTACCTTTAGCTCTTCCTCCTGCTCCGGGGTCTGCAGACCCCTCATGGGCAGCTGGCAGAGAGCTGCACTAGTGCCTCTCAGTACAGGTGCCGTCTGCGGCTGCTTGTTTGGGAGTTTCTGCTGCTCATCGGTTGCCCTGTTTTCAGTTTCTCCCGCTCTCACAGTATAACTTATCCTCTACCCCGTGTCCTCACAAGGAGTCCTCTAGGCCTTCCCAGATGACCGCTATCCAAATCTGTTTATGGACTGATGGGAGAAGCCTCAAAGGCCCACCTCTTCTCTGTCATAATTGAACAGCTTTCCAGACAGTCTTTCTCCAGTACCTCTGAGGTTTAATAGTGGGCATTTCAGGGTTTAGGTTTGACTCAAGGTGAGGGGGGGAGCGATTTTGTTCCTAATAAGGAAATGAATTTGAGGTAATTGGGATCTGATAGCAATTTCACTTGCAAAGCATATTCCTGTCTGTATCATTTATACTGAGTCCCTGTGAACTGCTATAATTGTAGCATTGTACTAGAACGGGGACAACGCATGGGCTACATGCAACCGACCGTCTATTTTTGTAAATGAAGTTTAATTGGAATGTGCCACGCCCGTTCTGTCCATGTCTGCTTCTGTGCTACAACAGCCGACCTGAGCAGTTGTGACAGAGGCGGTATGGCTTGCAAAGCCTAAAATATTTGCTATGTAGCCCTTGACAGAAAGTGTCTGACCTCTGTTCTTGGAGAGAGTGCCACCAGGCAGTCTGGATAGAGTTGATCAGGGACATGTGTGTGAAGGTCCCGTGGCAATCATTTTCTGAGGAAATCTTCCACATTTCCTTTGAGTAGCTTGACATCACCTGTGAGAAACGGAACTGCAGATGACATCTATAATGAAAAGCATCATATATTGAACTCTCCCACCAACTAGACTGATTAGAATACATAGTGGTTTTTTTTGGCTAATGTGCTTTTTGAGTTTTTTTCCCTTTGTTTTTTTTCCTTCTCTTTTCCTACCCTATCGCCTTCGTCCACCAAACAATTAAACAGGTTTGAATTCCTCAGCAACATCTGTAGCAAATGAGACCCCTTGTGAAGGAGACCTCCAACTTGGAGATAGAGTTTTGGTGGTTGGACAGAGAATTGGCACCATTAAGTTCTTCGGGACAACCAACTTTGCTCCAGGTAACGCCTCTGTATACTCTTTGCTCAGTTTGCATCCTTTAGAATACAAAAGGTTTAGAATTTCACATGTGAATACTATTTTAAGTATAGAGAATTCTTGATTTAATAGCTCTTCTTAGCTATGGTGCAGAAAATACACAATAGGGTTAAAATGCAGGTGGTTGGTACTCAGGTAGACTGTTTGTTATCCAAAATTTTTTCTTTCCAATTGTATTTTAAATTGCCTGGTGTTAAAATTAGTTCACTCTTCAAGTTTACTGTCACTGATTGTCAAGTGTACTTAATAACCGAGAAAACATTGTAGGATTAGATTTCTGCTCAGGATAATCTTGAAAATGAGTAGTTATGTGTTAACTGCATGTAGCTTTGATCAGAATGGGTTGGAGAGAAAAGCAAGCAGGGCTTCAAAGGAAAATGGAAAAGCTTTTGTATACCCTGGGACCTTAAAAATACACGTTTGTATATTTATATATTCATTCCGATCTATACTTATGTTTCTGAAAGTAAAGATTTTCTTTCTTTTGCATTTTTTTTTTTTTTAGTGATTGTCACTGCAAATAGAAGCCAGTTGAATGAAACCATGCTTATATGTTTTAAAAAGCAATATGTTATTTTGACACATGGTGGCATAGCAGCATGTAAGGAACAGGTGACCTAGAACTTGGATTTTTAAAAAAGTTTGCAGCAGTCTATCAAGAACTGTGAAGGATCTGACATTTTCCTGTTTGTAACTTAATGAGCTAGATTGCTCCCGTTGCACAGGTGCTGGCAGAAGATGCTGGGCTCCTGGGTCAGAGACAGAGGACGTTAGTACTCCAAACAGCAGCGGTAGCCAGAGTGTTAGCACTTTCATACACTTGTTCCCAGAGCAACAGTTCCCAGAGGGTGAGATGTGTAGAGAGGGCCGGCAGACACCTGTATACCTAGCCGTTTACGCTGTAGGAAAGGGGCCATGAGCTTAAGGAACCTGAACCGTTATACCAGACAGTAAGCAGGCCTGTCTTTCGTGTTGGGATGGACTCTGTCGCTCTCCTCCAAGGCTGTCCTCTGTACAAACATCCATGAAAAGACACAATGCCTCTGTCCATAAAACATGCAGAAACACGAGAGCGCCATGGAGAACTGTCTTCCAACACATCCTTTTTTTTCAACTTTTATTTATTTTAAGTGTGTTTTTCCAGGACCCATCAGTTCCAAGTCAAGTAGTTGTTTCAATATAGTTGTGGAGGGCGCAGTTCACAGGGGCCCATGTGGGAATCGAACCGGTGACCTTGGTGTTATGAGCACTGCCCTCTAACTGACTGAGTTAGCCGGGCGCTCCCAACACATTCTTGTTTCATTAACAGCGCTTTTAACTGGAGTCCAACTAATTGATTTGAGATGGGCTATATGTTTAATAATTAATGTTTCTTTTAGGTCTCCATGTAGTGATTGATACTAGTTAGGATGTTCTTAATATAGTTCTGAAATAAAAACTTAGGGTCCCAAAGGTAGGTTTATATTTTCTCAATCATCGTATGTCTTTGGAGTTTCCTTTCCAGGGTCATATTAGACAAGGTTGGAATGATTTGGTTCATTGGATACAATTCATCACTTAGTTTGACTTTTAATTTTTAAATTCCTAATGTGAAGCATTTAGAAATTTGGGAGTAACAAGGAAATATAATAAAAGTTAGAAACTTTTTTGTTCAAATCATTCTGCCTTTTAGAAAGTAATAACATATATTTCTTATGGCATTGAAAGTTGATTGATCAGTTCTATGGAACGGTGGTAATATCTAGACTTTTACAGGTTATAAAATCTAGACCTGAGAGAGGTCTGTTTAGCTTCTTTAGCATTTTTATCAGTGCTACGTCTGAAAGAATATTACTGTGTTTCCCTGAAAATAAGACCTAGCTGGACAATCAGCTCTAATACATCTTTTGGAGCAAAAATTAATATAAGTCTTCGTATGACCGAGCAATCCCTCTCCTGGGTATCTACCCAAAAATATCTGAAAACATTTAACCATAAAGACACATGTGCTCCAGTGTTCATTGCAGCTTTATTTACGGTAGCTAGGACATGGAAATAACCAAAACCGTCCTTCGATAGATGAATGGATAAAGAAGTTGTGGTATATATACACAATGGAATACTATTCAGCGGTAAGAAAAGATGAAATAGGACCACTTGTGACAACATGGATGGATCTTGAGATTATAATGCTAAGTGAAATAAGTCAGACAGAAAAAGCAGAGAACCTTATGATTTCACGGATATGTGGTATATAAACCAAAAACAACAGAAGAACAAGAGAAACAAATGAGAAACAAAAACTCATAGACACAGACAATAGTTTAGTGGTTACCAGAGGGTAAGGGGGTAGAGGGGTGGGAGATGAGGGTAAGGGGGATCAAATATATGGTGATGGAAGGAGAACTGACTCTGAGTGGTAAACATACAATGGGATTTATAGATGATGTAATACAGAATTGTATGCCTGAAATCTATGTAACTTTACTAACAATTGTCACCCCAATAAACTTTAATTAAAAAAAAAAGACCCGGTCTTATATTATATTATATATATTATATTATGTTATATCATATTATATCATATTATATTATATTATATAAGACCTGGTCTTATATAATAGTAAAATAAGACCAGGTCTTATATTAATTTTTTTCTCCAAAAGACACATTAGAGCTGATTGTCCAGCTAGGTCGTATTTTCGGCGAAACACGATACCACGTAAATGGGAAGATATCCATACCTCACCACTACCAGACAATGTGTCATCACTGTTGTTAACACTTGTCATAATGTCTGTCTTTTGTGTTACACATTTTTAAGAGTTATATGGTAAATATAGCAGTTATGTGGTATATTAAAATGGGAAAATGCAAAAAAATATATAGAAAGCATCAAAGGCAGAGGGGGAAGTAAAATTCAGAAAATTATAACTCTAGCACTCCGCAGAGAAATAACAATGGCAACTGGGCTAACCTGGTTAATGACTTTCAGAAATGTGATGACCTATTTTCAGAACACTAGTATCTAAGCAATAGGTTTGTGTACATTACTCTCTACTTGTGCATAGTAAGACTGCTTAAGTCATGGTCATGCAATTAGTCTTTTCAACTCAAACTCCAATATCTGGAAATGGGCTCGAGTATCATCTTTTTGAACATAACAGGCAAAAGAACTTCTGGGTTGTCTTTTTAGATGTTATATAATTGACTCTTCGAAGTAGCAATCTGAAAGAAACAATATTTTCGTATTTTGGAATTTGTAATTTGCAATGTTTCTCAATACCTATGTCCTTCTATTTTTATTTGATAATGATTGTAAGAGACCAGATGCAATTACTACTGTATTCTCCTTTGAAATAAAAAATGAATGGATTATTAGGCACTTTTAACTGGTCTTGAGGCACCCTCAATTCGAGAATCTTTTTGAGTATTTGTCCATGTACCTTATGTTTATCACATTAAAAGCAACCCCTCTACTTTAATTTTAGGGTCTCTAGAAAAGGAAATCCTGTTACTGTTCTTGGAGTGGGCCCTTTTAAATAGTTAAAAGTCTTTCACATAATTCTTCCTATTAGCTAACCTAAATCTTTCCATTTAGGTTAAAAAGAATATTTCTTTTCATCCTGAGTGGGGAAAGATAAAACAAGAATCACCATGACGTCTAATCATATTTTCCATATTATTTTTGTCCTTTAATTGTTTAAGAACTGTTTGTGGTGTTCTAATATTGGGAGAGTAAAATGAAAAGATTGCATGTTCATTTTGTGATTTATACATTTCAAGATTGTGCTACACTTCTCTCACTTAAACACACTGTATTACCGAGTCAGGGACAGTTTCTTATTCATTATAGCTTTTAGATATATTTTGGTCATATCCTAATTGCATAACAGCTAATCCTTGCCAAATCTTTATTTGTGCCTTTTATCATTCTCTCTTAATGTACTACTCTGCAATTAAGCTTGTAAAATGTTTTTCCTGTTCATTTTTCAACTTTCCAAATTTTATCATTTGAAAGCTTAATGATGATCTTTCGTCATCTCCGTCATTTGTGAAAATGTGAAACCATTTAGACTTTGGGTTGTATAACAGTATAACAGCTTTGGATATGGTGCAGATGCTTTTTAAATCTCCAATTCTTGTTCTAGGATATTGGTACGGCATAGAGCTTGAGAAACCCCATGGCAAGAATGATGGTTCAGTTGGAGGTGTGCAGTATTTTAGTTGCTCTCCAAGATATGGAATATTTGCTCCCCCATCCAGGGTACAAAGGTGAGAAACGTGGAATTCATGTTTATTCACAAGAACTTCTTGTAATTTGCAGTGGTTTATACTTACAGTCCCTAATTTTGTATTGAGGATGTTGCACTGAGGACAGCTCTGGTCTTTTTTCAAGGGGTTAACCAGCCAGCCACCTTCTTCAGAGAGAAGGCTCATGGAAAGATAAATTTGCTTTGCTGAGGATTTGCAATTTTAAAAACCTTCTTTATTCCTCATTTGCAAACCCTATGAGTATGTGTAGGCTATTACAAGTGGCGTTTGCAGCTAAGAACAGTGAGAGCAGCAGCTTAATCTGTCACGCAAACAAAAGTGAAAATGCTCTCTGATTGCCGCAGTCACAGCCTAACTACATTAAATTTCCTGCCAGCAGGCACCCCATTCATTCTCCTACAAACCTAATGGAACCCAAATGGCTTTTTCCTCTGATTTCTTTAGTTTTCAAAAATAGATAGGCAGTAGATCTTTGGGGGAAGCGAAGCTTTAAGGATTTATATATAATACACCTCCTTCGAGTCTCTTCTTAAGATAGTATACTTTTGTACTAGCTCACTCTGGTTTTAAAAAATAAGTTGAGCAGAAACTAAGTCGTCATGAAATTCCAGGTACCGTGATGTGGAATGACTGATGCGCTGAAAGAGGTTGCTTTGGTGTGCTTGTCAGTGGATGGCAAGTGGGATGCTAATCTTTAAATAGGAAATAACATATGTGGTGTAATCACATTCATGAGACTAGATCTGTGATCACAACCTGGGAGTCTCTTGTCCAGTTCACTTCCCACTAGACGGTGTGAATACCTCCTGGCAAATTTATCAGTTTTTCTTCTTCATTTTGCTTTTCATATTGTATAATTACATCTAATTTTTGTATTAATTTTCTTCTTTTATGATATACTTGATATAATTCTTTGCTTATTATTTATGATAACACAGCATTTAACATATAATGCTTTGCAGTTTACAAAGTACCTTCAATTAAATGTTTCATTTGATCCTAGTAAGTATTTGGTCAGGTGAGCTGGAAACTTACAGTAGCTGCTATGGATATTTACTAAGTGGTAGGCTCTGTACAGTGCCTTTTAGGTGCATAGCTCATTAATCACCCCAAACCCAGTGAGGTATTCTGATCATTCCCATTCTGCAGGTGAAGAAAAGTTTCCAGAGGTAAAGTAATTTAGCTCAAGTCATATAGCTAGTGTAGGGGAGGAAAAACTTCTCTACCCTCTTAGGGTCAGGAGCTGGGAGTGGGGGTGTGTGTGTGTCTGTGATTTAGACTGACAACAGATTAAGAGGAGAAAAGGCAACAGAAATTTACTTCATTTTACCTGCACGGGCATCACAGAAAGAAGTGAATACTCAAGACTGGTGAGATCTAAGAGTTTATAGACTATCTTAATGGGAAAAGTGGGGGAGGGAGGCGGCTTACTGAGCAAATGATTTTTAGGAAAGACAAACAGGCGCTTAGAAAAATAGATGGGAGACACGATAATTTGTGACAATGTCTGTCTGGCTGGGTAATTTGTGACAATGTCTGTCTGGGTGTGTTGTTGACTTCTCATCTTCTCTCCTGTGATAATAAGAGTCAATCTTTCCTATTTGATGAAACTGCGGGCCAGGGGATTAATGACAAATGAGTTCTTTTTTTTTGGAGGCTCTGTTTTGGGCGGATAAAGAGTCAGAGAAAGCCTCTGCCTGTGTTGGTTGGTTCTCATAGGTCTTCAGCTTAAAACAATCCCTGTGCCAGAGAGGCATGTCTTGAAGTGGCACAGTTTGATCTCCTACACTAGTTCATGGTGGAGCTGAACTCAGCCCAGGTTTGTTATTTTGTTGTTTTTCCCTAAGTCCTTGCTTTTAGACAGTTGGCTGTTTTTCGGTAGTCATTTTATAAATGAAGAAAAAGAGGTCACAGCTAGTGAACAGCGCTGACGTGTGCTGGCACTGCTTTGGCTGCGTTGCACGAATTGCAGTAGCAACCCTGTGGGTCAGGTGCTGTAATGATCCCTATTTCACTGATGAGGACAGTAAACCACAGAGAGGGTAAGTGAGTTGTGCGGTTGTACACAGCTCCCAGGATGGGGTTTGAACCCAGGTAGTCTAGCGTCAGAATGCCTGCCCTTAACCATTACCCTGTAATGGTTAAAAGAGGCTCAGTGACTTTCTTCAGGGCCTGTATCTTATAAACGATGAATTGGGGAATGAAATCCTTGATGAGTTACCAGTCCATCTTCTGGGTTCTCATATTACTTTGGACAAATCTTCATTAACACACCGCTGCAGACTCTTACCAGTTTTAATTTGTCTCCTAGTTGTGAGGACTGGGGTTCTTCATTTCATAGTTGATTACCCAGAGAACAGTTGGGCATACTGTAGGCTAGTGTAGTGTTTTTTATGCTGTAACTGCTTTTCTTCTCTTTTATATTGTGAAGCCACTTAGAGTTTCATCTTCTTTTTCTCACTTTGTGAATGGAGCACGTTTTCTACTACGTTTTTTTCTTGCCTTCTATTTGGTCTTCTTTAAGGTGATTCATTTAATAGCAGCTCCCTCTTCTTAAAAGAAACAGTGCTGTCTCTAAATGAACTGCTATTTCAATCCAGCTGTCTTCCTGTCATCTTCTGATTGTCTCATTCATCATCATCAAATACTATTAAGTGTCTTTTAGTACTTTGTGCTGTGCTAGGCATTCTATAAGCAAATAAAACAGACATGGTCCCTGATTTTGAGAAGTTTCTAATTTAAACCAGCTTTGGAGCTCTTTAAAGATACTACTGATCTTCAAGAAGGAAGAATTTTAGAGCTCCTCCCAGATTGTAGCTGGTCTTTTTTCTTCCCCCCTTCATGTTTAAAAATTGTGCCTCCTGTCCCAGAATCTTTGCACATGTTATTTCCTCTGCTTGGATTGCTTTCTGCTATCACCCGACTTTCATCTAGGTAATATTTTTTCTTCTATTAACATATAAGTCAATCTATATTGCTTTAGAGAAATTCTAAGAAAACTCACTGACTAGATATTTATGTCTATCTATCATCTATCTATCTATCTATCTATCTATCTATCTATCTATCTATCTATCTATCATCTATCTATATCTAGCATCTATCTATCTATCTATCTATCTATCTATCTATCTATCTATCTATCTATCTATCTATCTACCTACCTACCTACCTATCAATCATCTATCTTTTGTCCGAGTAGTCTTCATCAGGATAGTATTAATTTTCTTATTCTTAGTTCTCACTAATAAATAGGTCCTTTTACTAATGAACTGATCATTTAAAAAATTAAGTTCTCAACTATTCATCACCACTTAATTCAAGTATCTCTCCTTTTCATGCAGTCATATTTTTTGTGTTCATCAGTCTGTCATTGATTGCTGTATGTTGAATATCATGTAAAAAAAAGATGCATATGAATTGCAAGATGAAATTGCAAATATGGCAAGAATTTCAGGATTTCTTGATGGTAACAAAGTATGCTGGAGGAAAAGACTGACAGAATGAAGGCTTTGCAGGTTTAGGTCAATAAACAATTCAAAGAAAATGATACTGTTGGGATTGGCCTTTTAAACATAAAGAATGATCTGAATATTAAAAGATAAAGAGAAACCTGTCAGGAAAGTGACCTTAGAGTCAAATATAAAGTAAAAACTTAGATTGATTGTGCTTAGAGTCAAATATAAAGTAAAAAATGTTTAATTGTATTGGCCATACAATTTATCAGAAAAATCACACATATACACAGACTCAGGTGATATCTTTTTTTAAATTTAAGAATGTGATGTTTTTACAATTATAATCTAACATTTCTTAAATTTAATATGAAATAAATTTATTTTCATATATTTTAGTTTCAAATTTGAAGATAAAGTTTCAAAGGAATAAAGTCAGGTCCCTATTTTAAGTGAATTCACTTGAAGTTGACTGTTCCTGTACTAATTATCCTTAGATTACAAGGAAATTTTCTGTTTGCTTATTGCCTGTCTCTGATGCTAGATTGAAGTTCGTTCCTGGTTCATAACAGATGTTCAATAAATGCTTGTCGAACAAATGAAATAAGAACCATTGGTGTGAAAACCTCAGTTAAGAGCCAGTGTTAAATCCAAAAACCAGCTACTTCTAATAAGGTTTGCATTACTTGTTTTATTCACAGAGTAACAGATTCCCTGGACACGCTTTCAGAAATTTCTTCGAATAAACAGAATCACTCTTACCCTGGTAAGATTACAGTTCTATGTTCCTAAAAATTATTCCTTTGCTTTTATTTATTTATTGAAGCATTTTATTGTGAAATATATTTGTATAAAAGAGTGTATAAAATGTGTTTGTGGCTTGTGTAATCATAAAGCAGACATCTATTACCCACCGCCTAGCGAAAGGAGACAACTATCTGAGCTCTAGAAACCCCTGTGCATCCCCCTAGCTCCTCTGTCTCCCTTTTCATATACCCTGTCCTCAGATATGAGTCTTGAATTTTACGTTAATTATTCTTTTGATTTCCTTTATATCTTTATCACCCATATATAGATACATCAACAAATTTGCTTGTTTCATTTTGAGTGTTGTTTGCTATTTTGTTATTTAGTGTTCCCTTAAAATGTATTATTCATTCTATACATGATGGTTATTTAGATTATATCCTGTTTTTACCACTGTGCACCTTGCCAAAAGTTTCTCTAGGAAGGCCAGGCCTGGGGTAGCCATGTCTGCAGCCTCCTTAGGGAACGCGGAACTGTTTGCTTCCCATGGGCAGCCGATGAGTCTCTGCTGCTCCTCACCTCACCAATACTAGTCTGCTCTGACTTAGAAGTCTTTGCCCATCTGACAGATTTAAATGGTCTCTCATCGAGGTTCAGACTTGCATTTTCTGGATTACAAATGAGGTGGAGCCTATTTTCATGTTTATGAGCCATCTACATTTTCTCTTTTATAATGTACCTGTTCAAGTCTCTTGTCCATCTTCCTTTTGGTTGGTTTGTCTTTATCTTATTACTTTGTAGGTTTCTTTATATATTTTGGACACTAATATTTTGTCAGTTTTTGTGTGTTGCATATATATTGCCTAGTTTCTGACTTGTCCTGTGCTGCCTCCCTTTTTTTTGGGTATATTTTGATGAGCAGAAGTTATTATTTTTTAAGTAGTCAAAATAGCAAACCATTATATTTTGCATATTTTGTCTTAAAATTTTTTTTCCTAAAACAGACATCATAAACATATTTTCCTATATTGCTGTCTGAAAGGTTTCTATTTTTGCTTTTCCTCTCTGTCAGTTTACCTGCAATTGATTTTGCATATAGTAAGGATCTAATTTTATTTTTTTCCATATGGATAGCCATTGGTGAAAGAGTGATTTTTATAATACCAGTCTTTAAATGTTTGTTGAGGTCAACTTTATGACCTATGGATTTTTGTCATTCTAAATAGGTGTATAGTAGTATCTCGTTTTATTATAATTTGAAATTCCCTAATGACATATGATGTTGACATATGATGTTGACACAGTTTGCTAGGGCTAGCATAACAAACTACCACAGATGGGGTGGCTCAAACAACAGAAATTTATTTTCTCAATTCTGGAGGCTGGAAATCCAAGACTGAGGGGTCGGCAAGGTTGTTTCTTCTAAGGTCTGTCTCCTTGCCTTATAGACGGCTGTCTTCCTCTCGTGTCTTCATGTGGTCTTTTCCTCTGTGTCTGTGTCCTAATCTCTTCTTGTAAGGACACTTGTCATACCGGATTAGAGCCCACCATATGGCCTCATCTTTCCTTAACTACCACTTCACTACTATCTCCACATACACTCTCATCGTGAGATGCTGGGGGCGAGGATTTCAGCCCCCAGTATCTCGCAGTGTGAGTGTATGTGGAGATATGATTTTTTGGCAGGGGCGGGGAATGACGCAATTCAGCCCACAATAGGTGATGAGGGTCTTTTCACATGCTTATCTGCCATCTGTACATCTTTTTTGGTGAGTTGTCCATTCAGTTCTTTTGTCCATTTTTAAATTGTTTTCTTATTGTTGAGCTTTAAGAAGTCTTTGTATATTTTGGATGTTAGGTCTTTCTCAGAATATGTTTTACAAATATTTTCTCTCAGTCTGTGGCTTGTCTTTTCATTGTCTTTCACAGAGCAGAAGTTTTTAATTTTAATTAATCCATCATCAATTTTTTCTTGCATGGATTGTGTTTTTGGTGTTGACAAACCCAAGATCACCCTGATTTTCTTCTGTGTTATCTTCTAGGAGTTTATAGTTTTGCGTTTTACGTTTAGATCTATGATTCATTGAGCCAATTTTTGTGTAAGGGATAAGGTCTGTGTCTATAGATTTATTTATTTTTTTTGGCATGTGAATGTCTAGTTGTCCATCACTATGTATTAAAAAGACTGTACTTTCTCCATTGAATTGTCTTTGCTCTTTTGTCAAAGACCGGTTGACTATTTAGGTGGGTCTATTTTTGGGCTTTCTATTCTCTTCCATTGATCTATTTGTTTATTTTCTCTAATACCTCACTGTTTTGATTACTGTAGCTTTATAGTAATTCTTCAAGTTTAGTAGTGTCAGTCCTCTGACTTTGACCTTCTTCTTCATTATTTTGTTGGTTTTTCTGGGCCTTTCGCTTTTCCATATAAACTTTACAATCAATTTGTTGATATCCACAAAATAATTTGCTGGGGTTTTGATTGGTATTAGATTGTATATATAGGTCAAATTGGAAAGAACTGGTCTCTTAATATTGAGTCTTCCTATCCATAAACATGGAATACCTCTTCATTTATTTAGAGCTTTGATTTCTTTCATCAGCATTTTACAGTTTTCCTCATATAGATTTTTTATATGTTTTATTAGATTTATACCTACACTACGTCACTTCTTGATGTTAATACAATGATACTGCTTTTATAATAATTCTTTTTATCTTATGTCAGCTTTCTTTTTGTTAACCATTTGCCTAATATATCTTTTTCCTATCCACTGCCTTGTAACCTTTCTATGTTCTTATGTTTTTGGAATATTTTCTAAATAGAATATAGTTGGGTTTTACTTCTTCTTCTTCTTTTTTTTTTAAATATGGTCTGATAGTCTTTGTCTTATAACTTGAATTAGAGTTTCACTTATTCCATTTATTTTAGTTACTAATATATTTGGATTTATTTATGCTATTTTACTTGTTTTCTACTTTTTCACTTTTTTATATTCAAATGTTTTTCTTTCTTGACTTCATTCTGGTTATATTCTTACTCCTCTTCTTTCCATTTTATTCTCTGTGTGTATAAAAGTTTTACCTATGAATTTGTTTCTTAGTAATTACTATAGGTACTTGGACATACATACTTAGCAAAGTCTGAGGTTAATTATTATATTTACTCTTTCCAAAAATAATAGAAAAATTTTAGAAAACAAGTCATTCAGTTTCTATTTTATTTCCCCCACAAATTTCACATTATTATAATGGTTTTTAATATTATATAGCCAATATATATTTTTTTCTTCTGCGAAGGTAATTCCATTTTTTTTTATAACCAATATTTTTTTGATTTGCTCACATACTTACCAATATCTAGTCATTAATCTTCAAAACTTCCACTTGGGATCATTTTATTTCTACCTCATGTATATTCTTTAAAATCCCTTTTAAAGGGTCTGTTGGTAGCAAAGTCTCTCAGTTTTTGTTTGTCAGTGATAGTCTTACTGGGTAAAAGTAAAAATTGGTGAAAATTTTAGTTGGACGGATATTTTCTCCCTGCACATTGACAGAATAATTCTACTGTTTTCTATCTTCTGTCCGTTTTTTTTTTTTGAGAAGTCAGCTATATGTCTGTCTCATCTATATTGTTGTAGATGATTTACTTTTTTAATTTTTATTTTATTTTATTTGTACTGCTTTTAAAACTCTCTATTTTCTTTGTGTTGTACAGTTGTACTATGATGTGTGTAGGTGGAGATTTATTCATCTGTTTGGCATTATGAGTCTTCTTGGATCTGGAAATTCGTATCTTTGATCATTTCTGTAAAAATTCTTCTTCATATACTTAAAATGTTTTCTCCTTCATTCTCTTTATTATTTATTTCTGAAAGTCTGGTGAATTGTATGGTACACTTTCTTACTTTCCCTTGCCTCTTTCATATTTTTCACAATTTTGTCTTTCTGGACAGCATTCTGGATATCTTCAGATCTGTCTTTTCATTTCCTGATTCTTTCTTCAGCTATGTTTATTCTCCTGCTTAATCTCACCACAAAATTTTTAGTTATGAAATTTTCATTTAGTTTTTTTCTTTCTGCAAATGTATTTGGTTGTTACTTATTGTGACTTATTCTTTCCCCATATTTTCAAATTTTTCTTTTATGTCTTTAAACATTTTAAATGTTATCTTTTATTTTATGTTAAATAATCCAATATTTGAAGTGTTTGTGAGTCTGATTCTATCATCTGTTTCTGTTGAGCCTAACTTATGGTGCCTTTTATCCTTGTAAGTTTTATCGTTTATTATTGTGAGGTGATAATTTTACTCAGAATTGAATGTATGAGAATTTTTGAGGCCTGGGTTGATACCTCCAGAAAAGATTATGTTTACTTCTACCAGTTGTCTGGAGGCACTGCCAACCTGGGACTACTTTAATTTATATTCTGTGCAATTTTTTTTTTAATATAACACAGATAAAATGAAATTCGCTTATGATCACAAATTTTGAGGGGAGACAATTTTGCCTTTTTCTGAGCATTAACATTGACCCAAGCCACTTTCCTTTGTTTTTGTCCAAATGGTGTTTCATTTTGTTTCTCATTTAACCTTACACTGAGGGCTTGCTGTGTGGGATCCTCACTTCAACCAGTAGTCTTGTTAGAATCCACGTCTTGGCAGGCCGCCGGCTTTCTGTCCTTCCTGGTCTCCTGCACAGCCAGTGAGGCAGAAGCCCAAGTTCTCTAAATTCCGTGGCGTCCCGTGGTGCAAGATGGCAGATTGCGTCAGTGCTGGGTTACCTCCCATGATTTCTTTTTTGGTTTCGGCCTCTCTGAAGTTGTGCCTTTTGTGACAGCTCAACATTTAAAAAAAAATTATAGTTGTTTTAAATTATACTCGCTTCAATCAAGAGATTCATTCAGCACATCTGGTCTGCCATTAACTGCCAGAACTGGAAATCCCATTCTTTTAAAAAACATTTTTAAGAAATTCTACCTTTCTGTGAAATTAAACAACAACCAAAAAATTGCTCTGTCATTTGAGGATGACAACAATCTTAAGTTCTGAAATTTATTACTCAATATTTTATAAATTGGATATATTTAGTTATAGTGTTTTCTAAATCATTTTTCTTTTTTCATATGATTTATCAAGATTATAATATTTGAGAGTAAAAAGATTCAGCTTTATCAATGTATAATTCAGGTTTATTTGGTTTTCAAGAAATTTTATAATAAAACTTCCAACAGTTATGTCATGATCTTAACTTACTCATACGCGTGCATCGTGTGTGAGAAAGGTAAGATCAAGATTTGTCCAGAAATCTGAACTACTTTTATATTCTATATGTTCTTTCTTTATTTTCTATTTCCAAAGAAACGTTAGATATAATGAAACATGTATAGAAGAAATTATAAAGATAACTTAATAAGGACTGCAAATCGGTGATTTACTTTTCCTCTTCTGACCTTAACTTTCGTATTTAGGTTTTAGGAGAAGCTTCAGTACAACTTCTGCTTCTTCTCAAAAAGAGATTAACAGAAGAAATGCTTTTGCCAAGTGAGTATTAAGAAGATTTAGAAAAACACCTTTCAAGGGGAACATGACAGGATTCTATGAAGGAAGAAAAGTGAAATTTTGTACCTTTTACATTGCTTGGTAGAATTTTAACACTGAAGGAGAAAAGGTGTGATGAGTGTATTGAGAAGAGTTCTTCCTCCCTCCTTTGCGAGCTCAATTAAAAATGTCACCAGTGACTAAAGCAGTATACTGCATATGTTTTCAAAGAAGTTTAGTACTGTTAATAGAAGTTGGTGGAATTTATACTTTGTGTTATTATTGAATAAGGCAGATTGATTTTAAACTGTTTACTTAATTAGTCAGAGATTTGATTCAATGTGCTCAGCAATACTTAAAAGAAATGTCAGGCCTATTTGCATAATGTAATCTTACTATTAGTTAAAAAAAATACTTCCACTTCGTCTTGTAGAATATACTGTTCAAAATGCTTTTTTTTGGTTTGTTTCTCTGTAGAGAGTCCTTTCTCTTTTTCATTTACATTTATTTTTCCCCACACCCACTTTACACCCCCTAATAGTTTTCTGTCACTTCTAGAGGAATGTGAGGATCATATGGACTGGTTGGGTTAAGGAGTTCTTTTTTTTTATTCGAAATCCTTCCAAGGAATCTACAAACAGTGCAAAACCAGCTGAGTAGGGCAGTGCACATGGGTGCTTAAGTAGTGGGACCCTAGAAGCCACTAGAAGTTAGAGCCCAGGCACTAGAACTTGACCATCAGCTGAGCAGCAGGCAGGTGTTCCTGTCAGAACCTGGGGTGGAGTTATTGGGAGGCTTCACTAAGATCTGACATCGCACTTGAGAGCCCTGACTCATCCAAAGGCACTGTCAGGTACTGTTTTAGCACGGTGGGTAGGCGTGGTGTTTTCTTCCCCCCTTCCTTAAAAACCTTGTGAGAATTTTGAAGTTGATCTCCTCACTTGAGTAGATGAAAGAGTTTAAGGGCAGTAACATACGGTCCAGTTTATTGAAGATATTGGAGGTCTCAGGCAGAATGGAAGAAATTACTAAGGAGAGGCCACCAGGACGTAAAGGATTCTGAGGGGGGAGGTATCAAAATCAGTGTCGAGATGTTGGTGAGTGGAAGAGCATGGTACAGAGAAACAGGAAAGGAGGAAAAAAACCCCGAGCCAGGGGAATTATACCGCAGGTCTGCGTGTGCACAGGTGATTTGTTGACATTGAGAAGAAAATATCAGTACTTCTGTTTGTTTTCTATGAAAATAAAAATGAATGAGGCTTTACTGAGACTTGTACAGATTGATACTCGTACCTGCTTAAAACAAAGAATAAACATACGTTTGAAGATATATACTGAATTATTTTTGTTTATAGAATGTGTGACCAAAATGTGTGGTGATCAGTATTGTAAGGAACAAAAGAAGACTTTAGGTGTTGGCTGGTCCTAGGAGACGTATCCCCTATCTTAGTGGTGAGAGAGACATTAGAGTGATTGGGTGACCTCCTGCTGAGGGGACAGAGTTGATTGTACATTGTGCTGTTGCTAACCTGGAAGCATGATGTATTCTGAAGACAATAGGTTGAAAAAATAAGTTTACTAAGATTTCCCAAACACGGCACCATTTTCTTATTTATTCATCTGGAAATAAATTACACTTCCAGAAGAAACGTGGAAAACATAGTCAGAGATGATGGAAATTTCTGGGTAAGAAACTCAAAGGACTTGGGGCAAAGACGTGTTTGTCCCACGTTGAGTGAAACAGAACCGAGGCAAGGGGATGGGGCAGCCTCCCATACCGTCTGTGTGAGAGAACAGGATTTGTTTTTCTAGATCGTTTCTTGAGATGAGTACATTTCAGAGGAAAAAAGGATGGAAAGGGGGTTGGAAGCATTTCTTCTGTCTTCAGCATTCTATATACACCGAATGCCAAGAACAAGGGTAACGAAGAAAGGGGAGCTTGAGATTGAAACAGAGTGTCGCAAAAAGCCGGTGGGCACAAGGCTTCATCTCTCACACTGTCCTCATCCAGCCTGTGATCTGTCACATCTGTCGCTACGCCTCTTCCCCTCGTTACCAGCTTATTTCAGCTCCTCTCTGTGTCATTACAGTGTGTCCGCTTAAAAGTCTTCATTGCATCCTGTCTGTGGAATCCAGCCTATTGACACGATTTGTTTGGTTGGCTGAAATTTGAATGTCTCGCGGTAGAACTCATATAATCCCGTTTGCCGCAGGCTCCATCATTTCACATCATCCGTTTGTGTTTTCTGCCTGTCCGCTAAAGCTTTTGAGTGCTTGCACCCAGAACGAAGCCCAGAGGCATTGGCACTGCAGGTGAAGACCTGTATCACCGGGGTGTGTCTCTCTCCTGACTTCTCTCTTGTGGTAATATCCTCACAAGTGACTAGCAGTTCTCTATACTCTCTGTGCTGTTCCAAAAATAAAAAAGGAAAAAGTAATACGCACAGGACACATAGTGTGCTTTCGGGACTCTGTCTGCTTCCCCCTTCCGTCTGCTCACCTGTAAAGTGAACTCAGTGTCACTCCCTGAAGGATCTTGCCTGAGATCTCAGGGAGGATGGATTCCCTCCTCTCTCGTGCTCCGTCTGCTCCATACAGTCTCCGTCGCAGTTTCTGTAACATTTTACTGATAATACACAAATCCTGGAACCCCGTCCTGGACCAGCTATTTCATAGGTGGTCAGTTAATGAGTAAACATAGCTCTCAAATGCAGGTCAGTTCTAAATGTCTCACTTCCCTGGGATTTTAGAGCTTCGGGATAAGTTGAATCAAAATCATTCTTAATAGAATGTCAAGTCTTTATCCAAACCATTAATTTTGGTTTAGGTATTGAATTCATTTATTACTTGTTTCGTTCTCTAAAAACTTTTGATTATGAAAGTTGATTGTACAAAATTGGAAAAATTACAAAACACTAACTGCAGATAAAGATCATCTGTAATTTTATCACCTAGATGAGATTATCACTATTAGAAATTTTGGTATATGCTTTTTCCTATTTTTCCCCTAAAGCATGTATCTGAACTTTTAAGCAAAGTTGGACAAGACATACTCTACATACCCATTGAAAGGTTTCCCCCTTTATACATCCCTTATCCTGTAATAGTTTTCCTCAGTGTGACTTTTGCTATGTATTAAAAGACTGCTGTGATATGGAAACTTTTTTTTTTAAATTGGGGAATATTGGGGAACAGTGTGTTTCTCCAGGGCCCATCAGCTCCAAGTCATTGTCCTTCAATCTAATGGTGGAGGGTGCAGCTCAGCTCCAAGTCCAGTCGCCGCCGTTTTCAATCTTTAGTTGCAGGGGGCGACCGGCAACCTTGTTGTTGAGAGCTCGCACTCTAACCACCTGAGCCATCTGGCCGCCCCCTGGAAACATTTTTATGGCATAATAAAAGAAAAAGATAATGTAACTAATAGTAGATCCCAAACTTTTAAAACATGTACCAGTGTCTATCTCCTTCCCTTTCCGTGTGTGTGTGTGTGTGTGTGTGTGTGTGTGACATCAGATAAATATTCAGTTTTATTTTCTTCTAGTTCTTTCTTTTATCAATTTATGCATGTAACTCTTTATTTGGAATTTATTTTAACATATAGTGGGTGGTAAGAATCATTCCCCCCCCCCCGCCCCATAACTATTTTTTACAGCATTCCTAATTAAATGTTCACTCCTTTCCCACTGATTTGGAGTTTTACTTTTTATCCCATAAGAAATATGTGTATTTTTCTAAGCTGTCTTTTCTGTTTCATTTAAAAGTACATTCATATGGAAGAGCCACCTTGTTTTAATTATTGTAACTTTATATAATTTAACAAAATGGCAATATAAACCTTGCTGTATTATTTTTCAACCTTGTCTTTATTCCTAATACCCATTATGGTTGTAAGAACCTGCCCTTTGTGGGGGAAGCCTTGGATCTGCGCCCCTCTCCTCTTTATCGTCTCTCTGACCTTAGACAGATAGCCTAATGTTTTTGAGCTTCAAATTCCTTGTTCCTTAGGAGAGAATACTACCTACTTCTGGTTTGGGGGAGGTCAGATGAAATAATGTATGTGAAGTCTTGGCACATAGTAAGTGCTCAGGAAATGATAGATATTGTCATTATTTATGTGAAATTTAGAGTAATTTTGTCAGGTTTCAAAAATCCCTGGGGTGAATTTGGGGAGAATTGACATATATATGTTTCTATTTTGGGATAAAGCTCTTTTGTGTTTTGTATGTTCTTCAGTAAAGATTTATACTTTTTCTAATAGGTATTTGTTGTTGTTGTTAACTTGACCCTCGTATTGTAGATTTGACATGGTAAACAATATTTTTTCCATTATATTTTCTAACTAGAATTCTATCACTTCTTGGTGAATGTGGCTCAGGGCAAGTCTTTGGACCTCAGTTTTCCTACCCTCAAAATTAGAGTGCTCTTTTTTTTTTTTACAGGGTCTTTAATGGGAGGAAAGGAGACATTGTGTGTGATATAGTGTATTAAAAAATACAAAAAATGAAGTAAAGTAGAAAATAAGCAGGACCCAGATTCTGTTCCCTATTGGGTACCATGCAGTTTTGATAACAGTTTCTGCATTGATTGCACTGTGGGGATGGGGAGAAGGGTTTCTTTTGGAGGAGAGGTGCCGTGGACAGAGGGTGAAGGCACCACTAGTGATGGTTTGTGGGTGACTGTTTTGGGAGGTCTCAGGTCAGAGGGCAATGAGATCCTGGCAATGTTTCTATTGTGGCTAAGTTCCTACTTTCGGTGACAGTGGAGGAAGCTCTGGGCAGTATTGGCTTGAGTTCCACGTGTGGGTGTCCCGTTGTTACCAGGTGGGGTTGGTGGTGGGTGCCAGCAAGCAGTACATGCTAAGTGATGTTTCGTTGTAGAGCAAAGGAGAGGACTCCTGCGCCAGGCAACCCAGATCCTTCTTACTGCTAGTGGCAGGGATGGTGGTACACCCTTAAGTGTAACTGGAGTTCATTCATAAAAATATATGTATATTTTCCAAAGTGGTGATTCACAGTTTTAAAAAATTAGTTTTATGTAAAGAAATATTTAAAAAGTGAACAAAAGGTAATTTTAATTTACCACAGCCAAAATGTGGTTCAGCAGGGTTCTTTTCCTTTTGCTTTATTTCACTAATATTGTTACCGTGTTTCTCCAAAATAAGACCTAGCTGGACAATCAGCTCTAATGCGTCTTTTGGAGCAAAAACTAATATAAGATCCAATATTGTATTGTATTGTATTATATTTGGTCTTATATTATAGTAAAATCAGACCGGGTCTTATATTAATTGTTGCTCCAAAAGATGCATTAGAGCTGATTGTCCAGCTAGGTCTTATTTTCGGGGAAACGTGACAGCAATAAAATAGGTATAGATGTATTTTTTCTAATTGCTGTATCACAGTTGATGCTTGAACACATAGGTTAAAACGGTGCAGGTTGACTTACACCTGGACTTTTTTCCGGTAAATACCTGTTGGGAGTCCAGGGATGCAGAAAGCTGACTGTATGCATTGAACCACACCATTTTATACAGGGACTTGAGCACCTGTGGATTTAATATCCATGGGAGATCCTGGAACAAATCCCCTACTGATACTGAGGGACAACTTGAGTTTTTTGGGAGTCAAAACTTATACGTGGATTTGCGACTGCATGGGGGGTGTGGCACCCCTAACCTCTCCGCTGTTCAAGCGTCAACTGTACGCATATATATAAATCTAAAATCCAGATGAGTGTAGTGTTAAAATAGTCAAAAAAAGACAAACTTTTAAAATGTTAAACAAAAGTATATTCTAATATTGCTATTTAGAATAAAAAAAAAATCAAGTTGTAAACATAAAGTATTCTCTTTGTGACTGAACTGAGAACCTGGCAGTGGACATGAATATGATAAATCGCATTTATGTGCCTTTTGCACTGAAGAGTTTTTCTTGCTCTTCCCTGTGAACAGATCGAAAGCTGCTCTGCGTCGCAGCTGGAGCAGCACTAGCAGCCCAGGCGGTGCTGAAGGGGCCGTGAGGCTGCACGAGGGGTCCCAGGTCCTCCTCACGAGCTCCAGCGAGATGGGCACCGTGAGGTATGTGGGCCCCACTGACTTTGCTGCAGGGGATCTGGCTTGGACTTGAGCTTCGAAGCGCCAAGGGGAAGAACGATGGAGCAGTGGGAGACACACGCTATTTCACCTGTAAGCCCAACCACGGAGTCCTCGTTCGACCCAGCAGAGTAACCTATCGAGGAATAAATGGGTCAAAGCTCGTGGATGAGAATTGTTGAGTTAGACTTCTGCAGTGTGTGTGTGTGTGTGTGTGTGTGTACATACATATATGAGGTGTGACAATTAACTTCGCAAACTTGTTGCAACGATGTTGCTAACTTTTTTGGTATCAGAGAGATTATTCATTATGAGTTTGTATCAACTGGACAAATAGTTAACCAAGTTTATTATTTGGAAATGTTGAAAAGGCTGCGTGAAAAAGTTAGGCAACCTGAACTTTTCGCCAACAATTCATGGCTCTTGCATCACGACAATGCATCAACTCACATGACACTGTCTTTGAGGGAGTTTTTAGCCAGTAAACAAATAAACTGTATTGGAACACCCTCCTACTCACCTGATCTGGCCCCCAATGACTTCTGTCTTTACCCAAAGATAAAAGAAATATTGAAAGGAAGACATTTGATGACATTCAGGACATCAAGGGTAACATGACAACAGCTCTGATGGCCATTCCAGAAAAAGAGTTCCAAAATTGCTTTGAAGGGTGTCCTAGGCGCTGGCATCAGTGCATAGCTTCCCAAGGGGAGAAGAACCTCGAAGGTGACCATAGTGATACTCAGCAATGAGGTATATAGCACTTTTTCTAGGATGAGTTCACGAACGTAATTGTCAGACCTCATATATGGTGTAAAATAGTCTGTGGCAAATGGTTGACTTTATTTAGCCATTATTGAAAATTTGAACATACGGCTAGCTTCGTACAAATCATCGTAACAATTCAGAGAGACCCCTTTAAAACGCTAGCAATGTGAGCTATGGAGCCATGGTTCCCTTAAGATAATTTTAAAATAAGCCTTTTTCAAAGCTTTTGAAGCTTTAGACCCACGAAACTTCTGAGACTTAGGAAAAAATGTGCTGTTAGGTGACCGACTGATGTTGCTTACTCTGTTTCATTTTTGCACATAATATTGGCATTTTCATTTGCCGTAATTGTGAAGGTTTTCACTAGCTTTGGTTAACGTATGATGTTCACATGACCTTTTTCTGCCAAGTACTGTTGGAGTTTTTCTTTCTTTCTGTGCTAATCAGTACAATAATAGTAGCTATGTGACTAGTGTATTTTTCATGTTTTTTGGCAAAATTATTTGCCCTTTCAGGAGTGCCTCATCTAAAGATATGTTAGAATTTTGGCGCTGGCTGGGGCCTGCTGTGCTCTTGAACTTAGACACTCTCCCATTGCCAAATATGGAAGTGGAAGTCTAAAGCAGCTCTTCTCTTACCCAGGGTCACTGACGTTGGTTAACAGAGCTAAGAACAGAACGTGGGTCTTCTGACCTGTGGCTCTTCTATATAAAAAGTATATAAACTCGGATTTTTCTTCTGTGTTGGTGACTGCCTCATCTGGATGAATTACAAAAGACTATGACTAGGTTATGAATTCAAGTAATAAATAGAAGTTTTGCACATACTTATTTAAACTTCCTTATTGGACATATCACACACACATACACACATACACAAAGCACTTTTAAAACATGATGATGCACTTTCACTTTTGTAGAGAATTTTGTCATATATTCTACCTGGGATATGAAAAACATTTAAAAAATTACACTTAAGAGAAGAGTGCAAATTAAGATGTATAAGGAAGAACATAGTAGTTGTTCATTTAAATGTTCATGATTTCTCAATTTTTTTGTTTTATAATTCATAAAGCTGGTGTTTGCTGTTGTTGCTCTTTTTTTCAATTGTTGCAAATTATCCTGTTATAAAGCTACAGGACTGTATCGTGTTTTATTTTCCTGTTGAACACGTAACAAAATAAGGTTCATAATAGAGTGATATAATAATGCAAAACATTTGTGTTATGGATTCGCATTGAAGTTTAGGTCCTACATATGTAAAGATATGTCTCTAATTGTAGTTATTTAGACTTTAAACTACAACAGAAATACTGGAACAGTTTGCTTTATAAAGTTGAAAGCATCCTTCAGAATGGAGCTAATTTTTTGCTTAGAAATAATATGTTGAACTATTTTGCAATATACTATTTAAAATCTAAATTCTGTTGCTTTGCTGCCCTTTTTTTTTAAAAAAAAAAAAAAACAACTGTGGTATTTCAAATATTGCTAAAACTATTTTCCTGAAATACATTTGCAAAATAAGCTGCTTTATAACCAAGGAATATTTTTATTGACTGAAGAAAATGACTGTAACTGCAATTAAAAGTAAACTTATTTTATTATACAGCTTATTTGTTAAAAACTCTATTTATACCTTAACATGAATGCCTGACTATATTGAACTCGGGTGTCTATAATTCTTCCTGGTAAATATAAAACACTGTAAGTTAGAAACAGTGATGCCAACACTGAATTCATTTGAGGTCAGAGAACCAATGTTCTCATATTTAGACTAGGATTATTAAATGCCTATAATGTGTACGTTTACAGATACTATACATACAAATTCGGTGTTTTCATTTGTGTTCTGCTTGTGAAATGTCATTCAAAGTTCACTTCTTGCGCATTAATAAAAAGGGAAGCTGTTTGGTTTTGGAATGGTATGTGTCATTTACCCTCCCTGCAATGGTGCTTTTCTCAGTAACTCAAGTGTACAGATGCTTTGTACTTAACGGTTTTTGTTCTTACAGCAATGAGTTGCATTTTTCTATCCTTATAAAGAGCCTTAAAAAATGTCATGCTTTCTACTCAACAAGTGATGTTTTTAGCCACCCTGTAGTATATATCTTGTGGACTGATGGACAGAGAGCCATTTAAGAAAAGAATGTGTTTCTACAGTTTTCTAAAATTGCTTAACTGTCTTTTATACCAGTGGGATTTCATTTGTTTAAGGTAGGATAGAACATTTTCAATTTAGATTTTAAAAATATCAAATAATTATCTACATCTGACTAAAAATTCTGTTCCTATAGTTTAGATTAATTTGGCAGGAATATTTTTGAGTGCTTGAAAGAGTTCGGATGTTTGCTGAATCTGAACTGAGACATTGTAATCTTGGTGTGAGTCCTTCTTCATGTTTTATTTTTCTCTGAGCGTTTATCACCCTTGGCCATGGTAAACTTTTTTTGCTAATTATTTCTCTCTTCCCTCACTGGATTGAGGGATGGATTTTTGACTGTTTCGTTCATTGCTTTGTCCCTAACACCTGAATAATCCTTGGCACCTAGGAGATGCTCAGTAAATGTTCATTGAATTAACAGAGGCAGTGCCGGCCACCGGTTGTTTAAAGCAGAGACATTATCCAGCTAACTTTCGACAGGTGGCTTTGAGAGACCAGGTGATGGAACAGGTAAATTTCATCCCTAGGTAAGGGAGGAAAGAGGGCAAGAAAGGTTTGAATAAATCATGGTAGCTCAACTTTACCCCAAAATAGGGACATGAAGGAGTTAGAAAATGTTGGGTTTGGTAGAAAAAGGGACAAGAAAGACACAACAGGGTCACCTAAGGCAGCTGCCTACATGTTTTTCTTGGGGCCAGCTTTGAATTTCTATTCTGCTGTGATGATAATTTAGAGAACAGAGTAATACTGTGTTTCCCCGAAAATAAGACCTAGCTTGAAAATAAGCCCTTGTATGATTTTTCAGGATAACATCCCCTGAACATAAGCCCTAATGTGTCTTTTAGAGCAAAAATTAATGTAAGACCCAGTCTTATTTTGGGGGAAACACGGTATGTGTGGTCTAATACGGAGAGAAAGAACTGAATCTCACCTGAGTGTGCCTAGCATTGGTCTCCCAGTGCCAAGCATTTTTATTTCAGAGTTTCATTTTGGATCTACTTGTGTAGAATATGTGATGATGTTACTTAAGCCACATTGACGATGGCAGAGAACCTAATGTGTAAGAATCATTCTTAATTGAGAAACAGATCTAGTAATTTTAACTACCCACCAGACATGTGTTATCTAAATGATTGACTCAGAGACATATACTATGTATCACCACATTGCAAGCCAATAGGAGAATTTACTTTTTATTTTTCTTCATGCCCTTTGCTTTACTACACTTATTTATAATACAAATACATAGTTAATACAAAACTCACATTATCACATAGATTTTTAGTAATTGTTTAATAATGCCCCTTGGTACATAGGCCCCTATTTACAAACTGTGTCACATAAACTGCTTGAATATACAACAGACATACCTAATGAAGCTTGTGTGTGGACATGTTAAGGTTTTATTACGAGCAGGATATGATGCCTTTCCATAGGCAAAAAGAATTTTTTCTACCCAAATTTTTGCTAAGGGTCCTTGTTATAGGAGGGGAAAAAGACAATATATGTGGAGGAATTAGAGTAGCTGGGCACATAGTACTGACAACAATATGTTTTCATTGTGCTTGGTAGAAATGAAACGTTTTTCTGCTTACAGCCTCTTCCTGGAGGAGAAAGGCACCCAAGAGGTGTGAGAACCTCTTCCCTCTTATCCCTTTAGAATATCTTGTATCAGATAGAATTTTCATGACAAAGCAGCAGCAAGTTTCATCATTTACTATACAGTTCACAGAGGGACGTATGGTACTGAGACGGGGGCAAGGAGTTCAGAATTGTATCAGTAAAGATATTTTAGGGGTTTAAATTGAGGCTATTAGCTTATCATGTAACCTGTTCTCAGTGATCAATGGTGTCATGTAAAAAATGCTCATAAACCTGGTTTAAGTTCAGCTCTAAAATCCTAAATGAACCCAGACATACCAAGTGTGTTGCTACTCTAGATATTTAAGTATTTACATGGGCGTCTACCCTGTTAAGCTTCTTTGTCCGGAGGAATTTGGTGTCAGGATTGGGTATTAGTCAGACTTGTTTGAGTCAGATAAATAAAATTAAATAGGGAGTCTCAGAAATCTACTTGTACGGACTGAGTTTGAATTTGAAGCATTTCTAAAGTGTAGAAAGTTTACAAGGTCAGATGCTGTGTGTGTCTCCTTGGTGTCCGTCAGTCTCATGGAGGTTATTTCAGCTCTGGCCCTATAGAGCTCTTCATGGCTTTACTCATAGACTTACCTTCCTGGAGACTGAACTCATTATTTTTCACCTAACAAATCAAATCAGACTGACAGGGAAATAAATCATGTTAAAAGCATAGTCACAAGCTCTTCTTTCTATTTTTGCTTTAATGTGACTCCTGAGATTCCGCGTAAATCTCAGTCAGCAGGTGTTAATGATGTTCCCTACCCCACAGGTCAGGTTATGAAAGGTGGGTGTTGCTCTCCAATAGTTTTGGGAAAAACATCCTAAAATGGATTTCAAAATGAATCTTCATAGTTGTAACAAGTGCCATATTGGTGGCAGGGAACGTGGATTTTGCACTACAGACAATAGTGAAGAAAAGTGGAAAATTTCAGCCCCCTTTTTTGAACCTGTCAACAAAAACGTGTTTCCAGGAAGAATTCCAATAGGTCATACATATTAGTTAAAATGTAATTTCCTCAAATGATCTTTTTCTTGCAGGGAATACGGTGTTTAGGGAATTAAGAAACGGCATGAGATTTCTTGAGGCCTCACTTCACACTTTGCTCGGAATGGGCGCTGGGAGGTGCAAATTGACAACTGACAGACCGTGTGTCTGATCTGTTAGCAGATGTTAGGTGTGAAAAAGGACAGCCTCCAAAGGGTAAGCTTTATGACTTGACTTTGCTAACAAGGCTGCAATAGTAGCAAAGGCAACAAAAGAGAAACAAGTGGTGTGACACGGCCAGCGGGAAGGTCACTAAACGGACAGGATTCTCATTGTGCTGTCAGCTTTGCTGCTTCCAGGAAAGCACCCCTGGTGAACCTCATGTTGCCAATGATATTTCTGACTTGTTAATGAGGTCTTTGAATAGGAAGAATAAACAGCGAACTGATACTCAACTTCTTTCTGGTCTACTTCTGTATAGAGATGAAATATCATTTGGCTCGCTGGGATGGTGCACTGACTTAATCGGCTTTGGCATTAGGTGAACGAAGAGTCACAGTCAAGAAGAAACACACACACACACACACACACACACACACACACTCACAGCCCTCACGTCCTACACGTGGTTAGGATTTACCTTACACAGAAGAAATCTCACTGAATCAGACTTCAGCGTTGGAAGGGGCCTTTGACACCAAATCGTTCATGTTTTTAAATGAGAGAGTTTAACGTGCCTGAGTCACATGGGTAGCTAGTTGTGGTCTAACACCTGGGTCTCTTCACTCCTGCCCAGTCCGCTTGCTGGTTCTCAAGTAATTGATGGGTGCCACACCATCCAAAATATTCAAAATGTTCTCGTGGTCTGAAGTTTTATCAATCTGATATCCATCTATGTTGACAAATAATGTCTTACCATGTAAATATCCTAAGGAATCATTAATACATTGGTTACTAAGGCTGAGTTGAATAAGACGGCCTTTCAACTACTACCAGCTGATACATGCCTGCCGCACCAGCGTGGTGGTGCTGGAGGGGTAATTGCCTTCCAGCAGGCAGTCGGCCTTAATAAACAAACGCAGTGGAGAGACGGCTTGAGTGTGTCAGGCAGAGGCGTCTAAGAAGTGGACGTGAGCCGGCACTGTGAACACTTCAGTCCTTGCAGTTTTCCTAAGGTGAGCCTGGTGGTGTCATCTGTATACAAAGGGCCACCCACTGTTTTACATTTATTGAAACCTGAAGAGAGGAAAGTCGCTGCTTTGGTTTTGTGGTTATAATTCATGTTCATCCCTCCCCGCACTTGTAGGTAATAGTCTGTTCTTATTCTGAGCTTTTCAAATGTTTTAAAGTTGGGCGAGGGCTAAAAATAGCTTTGTACATGAGTAGTGCATTAAAAAGTGAATACCTACTCAGGATACCAAATGGAAATAGAATCTTAATGGAGAAGTCTCACTATTCTCAGTTAGTCGTCTTTTAGGGCATCTTGTGGAGGGTTATGGGGACACTGGCCTCTGTATTGTATGTTCACATAACATGGGGAACCATCTCCTGCAATGAAATTAGCAAAGTCAGATTTATGTTCTTTGGGGACCCATTTAAAAATCATTAGCTAAAGACTGACAACACACTTCATACAGTTTTATGAATCTTGTCATGGGAGTCTGTTATTCGGAGTCATCTGAATTCATGCACGTCTTGTTTTAGGTCTATAAAGCTCAGGTGAATTTTCATCCTACTATTACTGGAGAAAATCTATTAAAGTAGCCTGATCACTTGGAATTTCTCAGTGGAATAAAGTTAATCTACAGTTACATAATAACTTGCAGCTATAGAGTTTACCAAGTAGTATATGGAGATGCCAGAAATTAAAAAAAAAAAAAAAGATTACTCAAATTGATTAAACATCTTCCTTTCTGGGATGCTTATTTTTAACACTTAGTTTGTAAGTGTGGTAGAGGGTTTTATATTCATCTTTTGAGCCGAAAAGGATTGGTTCTGGTAGGGTTCTTGCTACTGTCATCAAACAAGTGACAGATGAAGTCAAACACAGCACAAGTGGGAGAGCCAAGGAGGCCAGACAGCTGGTACGGGAAGTGTCACTGAGCTGCGGTGGCAGAGGGCAGGGACGCAGAGACACACTCTGACTTGAAATTCTCCCCACACCCAACCCCAAATCATTTGGAAATCAAGAGGTATGGGCGGGTGTGCTTGTGCTTTCACACTGTTCATAATCTCCCCAAGGGGCAGTGAGAAAGGGACGTTACTATCCTTATTTTGTATATGGAGATACTGAGGTACACGCAGGCCCAGTAACCCAGGGAAAACCAGGACTTACACCCTCACTGGGGGAAGAGAATCCAGGCTCTGACTACTAAGTAGATCACATTCTTAAAAAAAAAAATTAAGTTTTATTTGTGTTATATTGATTTGCTCTAATTTTGAGGTGCCGCATTTGACAAACTGGTCATTTGTCACAAACTGCCAATCTCCCCGTGGGAACGGTTGTGGACTTTTGAGGAGCTTCTTTATAGACATGGAATAGAAATAATTATTCTAGCTTGTGGTTTAATTGACATTGCTTCTGCAAGCTTTAATTGTGCCAGTTCATGTTCTATGTGGAACTTTCTTTCATAGTAAATGTGAGAGGCCACAGCCTCCGTCTGAATTGCCATCTCCATGTGGCTGCAGCAATAGTGAGTGGACAGAGGTCCAGGTTAATACCACACTGATGCTAAGGCCATACAGTGAGTTAAATGAAACCTCCTGAGGTCCTCGTACCTCAGCGTGGAGTTGTTTACCTATCTGCGAATACCGGCTTTTAAGACTCGACTGGCATTTGAAAATTGACATGAAAGTTGAGACTGATACAGATGATTAGAATCGAGACACCACTCTCCGTGGTGGTAAGGTGCAACCTGAAAATAGCATGGATTTGTTGTTTTTAAGAAGAGAAAGGGATAGGATTTTTCTCCCCATTAATAATAACAGTTGGGTATTGAACTACGTAGCTTGCTCCCTGGTTAATTGGTTATTGGTATTACAAATGTGAAATGAAATTGTCTGTCTCAGTTTTTGACAGTTTCTCTGTCATTGTCCTCTAGGAGATTGTTTCTCAAAGTGTGATTCTTGGGACCCTCCATGGGGTTGATGAGTTAGATTAATTATAATTTGACTATTTTTTTTAAGTTTATATAATTAGACTGTTTACTTTTGCACCTGGCATAAGCCCAAACTTTCCTGATACAATTATTTTGAGATGAGTTCGTTGATGTGTCCAGTCCATGAAGACGTGTGTCTGATGAAAATAGGTTGGCAGTTAAGAAGATAAGGGAAGGTGGTGTCCGGGGTACTACCTCTGCTTCTGCAGAGGAGCAGAGCTACCAACTAGGGCAAGGCGTCTGTGTAGGAGGCACGAATGCTTGTCTACCGTTGGCCTAGAACAGAAAGTGATGCTTTTGATGTAGGTGAAACTCAGAAGGTAGGGAAAAGGTAGATAGATATCCAGTCCTTTTGCTGGAGAATGCTTAGTGTTCAGCAAGTAAGAAAAGATGCTTTCCTCCCAAGAGCGATGCTTTGGCACAGCTACTACCAGGAAAAAAACTGGACAAGAGCATGGAGGAGAAGCAGAGAGAAGGAATGAAATGAAAACTTACACAGTGAAACATTATTACATAAGTATGTGTGTAAAATTTAATAGGTCCCCCAATTTCTTTCCATGAAATAAATTCTGTCTGTGAAAACCAACTTCAGAACTCCTACAATAACGTCACTGTCAAATCAGCACTCCAGATGTTCCTAATTCTTTTACTCATTGCCCCAGAGGAAAGATTCTTTGTTTTTAATTTGCATTTGATAGCTATAGAAATTATGCTATGTATATTTCAGCAAAGCTGTACTCCCATGTATGCTAGGATCACATGATTAAGGGAGAGAAAATGCAGGTGAACACTGGAAGGCAGGATACTGCATTAGTACCTCTCATTAGGACCACTGGAGGGCCTGGTATTCCAACGACCCATCTAGTGCTACAGGTAGAAACGTCAACTTGGTGACTTTCGTGATTGAAACTGTTAGAAGGTTTTGGCCTATTGACACTTACACTCATGTAGGGATATGTTTCTATGCTTTGATGGATCCCTGCTGCTTCAAATTGTTGTTTTTAAATGATCAGACTTAATTTTAATTCGTGGACAGTTATAAAAGAAGTAATTAGTAATTTAAATCTCGAGTGTTCGATCCAGTAGGAAACCTCACACTCAGTTGTTCACTTTTAGTAGGAAGGTTTTCTTAAGGCATGAGGCATATTAATAGAATGCTTTTGAATCTCTGGTTCTGGCTTGGGGTTGTATCGTACTCAAAGCACTTGGAATGTTTGCATTTCATTTAGATGAGTATATACACATTTTCTCTGTACTACCATCACTAGTCATTACATATTTAGGATCGTCGGGGAATCAGCACAATCGAAAGCAGCTAAATGTCATCTAACGTGGCATTGCAGTTAGTTGTCTATGGATTTTCTTTTCCAAGTAAAGAATGTCCTTCCCCATGCTGACTCATTGCAAATAGCTCCTTTATTTCTGTTCCCTGTCCCCTCAAGTGGTCCAGGTCCACAGCAACAAGGTAAGGAAACGTCAGGAGCCGCTAATTCTGACCGTATTGAAGCAGAGCACACAGGGTTGGAAGGAAACATGAGGACGCGGGCATCAACCATGCACAAAACCGTAGGCAGCGCCACCCGGGCTTCGTATTCTCGCTGGTCTTTGTGATATTTTCTTCTTTTGAAAGAATAGGAGGAACCCATGCTCAAAACCTTTCGAAAGCACTTTGAAAATACAGCTTCTTATGTGGCACATCAAAACAAGTTGGCACAAGATGAAAAGTGACATTTGGTCTCTGGGGTGTGGAGGAGCCATTACCTGTCCCCCCTTCATGGGCTCAGGATTCCCAAGAAAGAGAAATGAGTGCTGATGAGCTCAGGGCCCAGGCTGGTTTTTCAGAACGGTGTCCTCATAATGCCCAGTTCCAGGCGCAGTGGTGGCCTCTAAAGGTAAGCCCTGCTGCTGGTAGCCGTAGTTGACGTTTCCACATGGGAAGTGACGCAGCCGGAACAGAGGCACTTCCTTCATGTTGGCCGTTAGTGAAGATGGTTCTAGGAGCAGAGAGGCCCCTGGGAGTCGGCCCGTTGCAACGTTAGATGGGACAGTACAGCTTCCTTCACGTCCCAGGCTTCCCCTCTCGTGTTGTTCCTTCTTTGCTGGAAGATTGTTCTTTTTGGGGGGTTTCTCTGTAAACCAGGAGCCATAAGTTGGGTTCCATAGGCTGGTTGGTTTATTTCTGGACCCCTGGACTTTGTGCAGCTCTGATGGCAGGTTGGACTGAGAGAATGCCATGTTAACATGTCCCCCTTCCGTGGCTGGCCCTCTGGTGACTCGAACAGAGACCTCTGCGGCTGCTGGTTTCTTCACGGCTTTGCCAGAGGAAGCAGAAGGCAGAGGGGGCGGGGCCGCTGGGCCCTGCCCACCCTCCCGTTTAGCTGGTGGAGGAGAGACTAGGAGAGGAGGCATTCCCTCAGGGTCCTTGGGCCTCACGGGCACTTTCTCTTCCTCTTCCACGAGTGGGCCATATTCTATTGGCAAAGCAGTGTTGATCACATCTGGATCCTATAGGTAGGAGAAATGAATGGATTAAAACTGAATCAGACGAAACAATGTGGGATCTGGAAGATACCTGAGCGAAAATCTCACCCAAACTTAATTTACAGAGGAGGAAACCATTCCGTGTCTATTGGGAATATATTCATTTATAGGCAGCAGGGAATAAGAAATGAATGGGAAATCCTCCTCGTCCTTGAAGAGCTTAGAAGAGATGCTCTGGAGTAGGCGTGTGTACTGGGTCCTAGGAAGCACCCAACTGCCTGGGGCAGGGGCCAGGGGCCAGGAAAAGCTTTGCAGAGACGACTGTTGGGCCAGTCTTAAAAGGCCAGAGAACTTTTAAAAAAATTGTAAATTAGTTAAAAAATTTATTCCACTCTGTTCCCAATGAAATCTTTCCAACTAAAAAGGAAACTCTGGCTTCAGATGTGTATGTGTGTGCGATGGGGGCAAGGGGGTGGGAAGGGAGAAGAGGAGAGAGACACACACGTACCGTGTTGGTTTACAAGGCGTATTTCTTGTTCTCTTCCTAGTTGCCTCCTGTGTTTCTTATATTTGGATGAGCTACACGTAATCACAACTTTTTCTACGTTATATCATCATATATGGTATCTGCATGTGCAGATACCATAATGCAGTGGTTCTGTAACTAGTTTGGATATGATGACGCCCTTCGTAAGACCCAGGAAATACTGAAGTGCTGGGAGGAAGACCATTTACAAAACCAACTTTGTGCTCAATCACAGCCACAGATTGTAATATAGAAAAGCAAAAGCAGTTGCCAGAGATTTGAGGAAAATTTGTGGGGGGAAACTTAAACTTGGCGAAATTTAATTCTTTAATATTTTATGCAAATTGGGAAAACCATTACTGCCATTCAACAGAAAAGTACTTTGGTCCAGCATTCATCAATAAAGAGTTTAATAATAAAAAATAACTACCTTCTGATTCTCTTTTATATTTCAGTTCCTTCCCTGTTAATTATTAGTGTCTCTAGTGAGTCCTTCAAAATGTGCTTCTGTAGAACCACCTGCTTTTAGGAGGGATGGTATATTCTTTGAAAAAAATTACTCCAAAGTATATCTATTTAAGTGGGTAAATTCCATTAATATTACAACATAGTGACCTAAAGTGTCATTGAACATCAAGTTCTCTGAAACAACCCCAAATAACGTGATAAATGAAGTCCGTCCAGATAAATGCCAGTCCACCCACTTCTGAGCTGACAGGACCTGAAAGGGTAGAATCGTGAGGCTAGGAAATGACTATAGTTTGAAAATGTATTATGTCGTTTGTCACAACTCAGATGAGGGAATTTAGAGAGGCAGTGGTTTATTGTCTGACTTCTAAAATATTCTCCAGAATTATGTGTCCTAGCAGAAGGAGCACGGAGTGAGAGGGAAAGAAAGCAGATATGGTGGAGAGGAGATAACTGGAATGACAGCCCCTGGGGGACAGAGGGCAGCTTTGAAGGGGAGGTGGTAGGAATGGTGTGGGTGCAGAGACAGGGAGCACACTCAGGGGAGTCTCATTTGATAGCCTCTCCATTCTTGAGGAGTTAGGAGGCATAGTCGTCTGCGAAAATGGCGGAGAAAGGGAAACTTTAGAGTGATTCCTGAAGCAAAAGGGAGCGGGATCTGCACTGGGACCAGAGGGAATGCTGGGAAACCATGTGGCTTGGACAACCTCTCCAAGCCCCAACTCCTCATGTGGAAAGTGGGGATATTTTGTGTACCTCGATGAGGACAAAATGAAATACATGGAAAATGATGTGTGTATTGCAGATGCTATACGAGTGCTGTTTGATGATGATAAAATGTCTTCAGATCACTCTGACCTTGCCTTTCATCCCTCTAACACATATCAATGGACATACAATAATCAAATTATTATATACCGCTAATTACTTCATGTTACCTTCTCTGTAGCCAGGCTCCAAACTCTTGGGGAGCAGCTGTTTACCATGCTTCTTTGACACTCCAGTTTTGTCTAATAAAACGTTAGGTGTCCAGTAGGGATTTAGTTAATACCTGTGAATTGAATTGATGCCCTAATATGCTTGAGTGTCAGTGTGTTGTGCTGGTGAAGAAAGTGGCAGTTACTGGTATTTGTTTACAAAACATGGAAACAGAGGAACCATTTTACTTCATAGATAATTAATGTTCATTCTCATGATCATAACTCGTATCTTCTGGCTGTTTTACCTTTTATTTCACATTTTGGTATTTGCAATCTGTAAGACCTTTCTATGTAAATGCTTATCAAGAGGAAAACATGTTTATACCTGGGTGCAGTATTCAATCCTCTCCAAAATTATGGCAAAGTTGGGTCTGTCTTCAGGCTGATGTTGCCAGCATTGGGTCATGATCCTATATCTAAGAGAAGAATAAGCACATTAATTAACATCAAGAGAAAGGAGGATGAAAAATACATTTTTTTCCCCCAGCACTTCTCAAATGGGACCATCGTGGCACTGAGTTTGAGGGTGGCAACTCATCTAGGTCCCATGTGATTGGCATATGCTGCCCTCTGCTGATGGGCCAAGCACTTGTGCCAAGTGTCAGGGTATTATAACACCAAAGCTCATGAAAACAGCCATCCTGGTGTTTCCATTAAATGTGGCTCCTCTCATTCCATTCCCGAATGAAAGTTATCTCTGGGGTGGGATAGTCTATATTGCCCATCTGCCTTGCTTGTGGGAGGCAGGTGAGGGATGCCAGACAGGACAGCAGAAACGCAGGGAAAGGAAATATTTCAAGGAGACTGAAGACAATGCTGTGGAGGCCGGGACACAAATTCCTCGGAGGTGCTTGCGGAGGGTGAGCCTGGTGAGTCCATTGCCTCCAGTCAGACCAAGGCCACCATTATGGGTGTGACATTATCGCTTTTGGGGCCAGAAGACTAAGCTGTCTCCCTGGAATCACAGACATATGCCTGTGTTGGGGCATATTAAATGAGGTCAGCCATCTGCCCTGCCATCTTACAAAAGCACATGTGGCTGCAGATATTGTTTGAAAAGGAGTGCTTAGTAACTTGTAGAAATGTTCCTAAAAAAGTCGTACACAGGCCCAGGGCAGTTCTTAGGCGGGTCCATCCGTCCTCCGCTGGTCACGAACTCCAGAACTTCCTGGTTGCTTTTGCTAGGGTATGGCATATATCCAAGAGAAAAGATTTCCCACAGCAGCACTCCAAAGGACCTGTGCACAGGACAGGAGAGATGGATGTGGATGCACATATACACACGTGTGCACACACATGGACACATACATATACACATATAGACACACACACACAGACACACACAGATGTAAAATTTTAATTTTTTTATTACACATTTTCCCCAATAGCAAATTCTTCGTATGGAGAAAAATTAAAGAATGAGAAAGCACATGCAATGCTCCATAAAAAGCTAACCACTGTTAGCATGTTATTTTTTTGTTCTAGTCAAATTACTTAGATTTTTTTTTTTTTTTCATAATTGTAGTTATAGTCAATATGCAATTTTGAACCTTGATTGTTTTTTTTTTTTTTTTCAAATTCCTTTATGGCATAAACATGTTCCATGCTAATACATTTTATAAATAGAATTTGAAATGGCTATAAAACATTTCACTGAGTAGTTGTGCCATAATTTGCCGTATCATTTCCATATTGTTTTCAATTTTTAAAATATTTGAAATACTGTGATGAACATCTATGTGCGTTTTCCAAAAAGGGCGATTTGCTTAGGATAAATTCCCCAAATTTACAATTAGGATAACCTCGTAAAATCCAGGGTAACTCTAATGAAATTACTACATAAAAAGAATATGAACACTGAAAAATTCTTAACACATACTGTCCACTTGACTTCCAAATGTGTCATTCTGATCATCAATCAACATTGCATAAAAAGGCATCAGAGAACTTTCAACCAACACCGAGTACCCTTTCAGCACCCAGACCATCTCCATTCTTTCCAGTTCAGTGATACCACCAATTCATCTATTTGCTCAAGCTGCAAATTCGGCATTGCCCTTGATCTCACTCTTTCCCACATTTCTCAATCCACATCCAACTTGCACCAGGCCTGGTAACTACTCTTAAGACAGAACTTGAATCTGACCACTTTTAATGGCTTCCACTGCCACCACCAAGCCTAGCCCCTCTCATCCCATATCTAGAAATTGTAGTATTTTCCTAATTGGTTTCCCAGCTTCACCTGCCCCACTCAAGTCTATTTTCAATTTCAGTGAGTGATTTCTCTTTTTGATTTATCTTTTTTAAAAAAAAGCACAGTGTCACATTCTTGCTTCCAACCCTTCAGAGGCATTTCATGATGCTCAGAATAAAATCCACACTCCCTAATCTGGGTCCTAAGACCCTCCGTGTTCTGCCCCTGCCTGCCCCTGCCTGCCCCTTCCATCTCAACTACCACTGGCCCCTGTGTTCCCTTAGCTCCAGCCATGAAGACTTGTTTTCATTCCTCAAACAAACTAGTCTTGTTCCTGCCACTGGCCTTTTACACTTGACTTTCCCTCAGCTTGGAAAGCCTTTCTGTCGGATCTTTCCATGGTGTGCCTATCTGTCATTCAGGTGTTGGACTTTCCCCTCCTGCGTGGACCCTTCCCCCACCATCAGTACTAAAACAGCACCCCTCCTCTGGCACCTCCACCCCACACTCTTAATCCTTTTTTGCCTCGATAGCACTTCTTAGTATCTGAAGTTATGTGATTATTATTATTTTTTAAAGCACTTTATGAAACAATCTCAACTTGAAAAATGAAAAGCAATAAAATAGATATGTATCTAGATGTTAATATTTTGCCTTATTAGTGTCAGTTCTCCCTCTCCTTTTGAAGAAATAAAATAGATACAAGTAAGCCCCGCCCTCCATCCTTTCCTCCTCTCTGCCTCCCCTCCACCGAAGTTAGAATGTATCCTTCCCATGTACCTTTTCACACTTTTTTACAATGTGTGAAAGCAGAAACAATAATCTATTTTATAGACTTAAGTTTCTCATTGTAAAATTATACATAAATGATATCCTACTCCTTTTTGGAACTTGCTGTTTTCCCCCCACTAAATATTGTTTTTGAGATTTATCCATGTTGATACATGTAGGTTTGGTGTGTTCTTTATACTGCTGAATAGTTTCCAATGATATAAGTAAGCCACAGTTGATTTTTCTGTCCCCTACTTAGGACACAGTTTGGTGGTTTTGGCTTTTTTTCTCTATTGCAAATACTGTTGCAAATGAAAATCCCGGTCCGACTCTATTTGTGTCATCCTCTCTAACATAGAAACTTAGAAGTAGAATGGTTGGGTCACAGGATAGCATGTGCTCAGAGCAATCACTTAATTACCTAAATTACTCTCCGTACCTGGATATAAGGTAGGTTGGTAGTGCTCCAATGTTGGTGCCCTTCGGAATCGCCTGGAGGGCTTGTTAAAACACAGAGTGCTGGGCCCACCTCCTTTGTTTCCTTAGCCTGAGGTGGGGGCTGAGAATTTGTTCCTAACAAGTTCCCAGGTGATGCTGATGCTATTGATTCATGGACCACACTTCGAGATCCACTGGGTCAGGATCGGCCAAAGTTAAAAACAACTACCTATGACCCCGCAACCCCACTTCTGGGTATACGCATATATCCAAAGAAATGAATCAGTATTTCAAAGATATAGCTGCACCCCTATGTTCGTCGCAGCATTATTCACAATAGCCAATGTATGGAAATTACCTAAGCGTTCATCAGTGCATGAATGGCTAAAGAAAAGGTGGTATGTACAAATGTAGATCCTTTTGATTAATTAATAAAATTATTAATAATCAGCTGCCTAGATTAATATATATGAATACATACATACTAATATACACATATATTATTACCTATATTAATACACGTGTGTATATATAACCATATACACCACCTTTTCCTTATCTATTCATTCATATATATGTATATATGTATACATACAGAATGGATATTATTCAGCCTTAAAAAAAAAAAAAGGAAATCCTGCCATTTTTGACAACGTGGATGAAACTGGAGGACATTATACTAAGTGAAATCAGCCAGACACAGAAATATACTGCATGATGTCATTATACGTGGAATCATAGAAGCAGAGAGCAGAATGGTGGGGCTGGGG
This sequence comes from Rhinolophus ferrumequinum, assembly GCF_004115265.2. Lineage (NCBI taxonomy): Eukaryota > Metazoa > Chordata > Mammalia > Chiroptera > Rhinolophidae > Rhinolophus > Rhinolophus ferrumequinum. The sequence goes on along the minus strand of NC_046296.1, from coordinate 51,925,317 downwards.
GGCAGGGAAGTGAGGAGACGTTGGTCAAGGAGTACAAAGTTTCAGTTATGCGGGGCGATTAAGTTCCGGGGAGCTAATGCACAGACAGTGTTCCCCAAACTTATTTTGAGCTGTAGAAAGGGCCTCATCACCATTACCACCACCAGTACTTTTGTGCTGATGAATATTTCCTTTTCTCCTTTTTTCTGTTAATGTGGAGAATTTCATTGCTCAGTTTTCTAACCTTAACTCAATGTTGCATTCCTGGAATAAACCCAACTTCGTTGATATGTGAAAAAAATATTACTTGCTCCTCTCAATGTGTCCCCCACCCCAGGCAGCAGCATCGCGTCACCTGGGAACTTGTAAGAAATGCAGATTCTCAGCCCGACCTCAGACCTTCTGAATCATAAACGCTCAGCGTAGGGTCCATAAATATGTGTTTTAACAAGCTTTCTGATGATTCAGACGTCTGCCACTGTTGGAGAGCCCCTGTTATGTAGGTATGTTGATGCTTCCCCTCGGGCCCTTCCCCTAACACAGGGCCTCCTGACAGTGTGGGATCATTTGGCCCAGGAGCACCACCTTACGGCCTACAGTGAGACCAGGAGGGGGAGAGCAGCAGAAAGACTCACCACGTGTCTGTTTTAGATGTAAATATTCCTTCCATGAAGGCCTCAGGGGGCATCCATTTCACTGGCAGCATTGCACAGCCTCCCTTTCGGTAGTAGCTCGCTCTGTGGGAGAGGAGAGGAAAACCAAACTTGGTTCCAGAGATGGCTCTGAGCAGAAGCTCCAGGCAACTTGAGAAAGTGGCAGCAAGATCTACCCATTAAATTACTGAAATTAACAAGGGTTCTGTGGTTCAGGAGGAGAGCAGGGGAACACAGATTATCTGGTTAAGAACTTGGGTGTCATTTAATCAGAGACAAAACAGCCCAGTAGAGGCATAAAAGAAAAGATCTATGCAATGACCAAAATACCCACTAGAGGATGGTGAGATTTCCCTGTTGGGTTTGTTTATTGTAACTCACAATGAATAACATTACTCCAGCCTTATAAGTGCAGCCTGTTCCTGATGATCCACGGTAATGCAAAATCCAAAATGGGAGCACTGAGAGCTGGGCTTGTGTTTTATTCACTTTCACTCCTCCATGACACTCATACAGCATTTAGTTCAATATAGGCACTCAACAAATAACAAATGACATCACTGACAAAAACTAATAAATTAACTCATACCTTTGAAGCCAGCTCCACCCCTAGCCTCTGTTCTCCTACCAGAGTGTGCTACAGGAGGCAGCTTCCCACCAGCTGCCTCGATTAATTAATTACTTCAACAAACATGTACTGAGTATTTAGAATGTATCAGGTTCTCTGCCATGTCGTGAGGACATAAATAAGTCATAGTCACACTCTTCCAAGGATAGGGTTTAGTGGAAGAAACAGACGTGTGAACACCTGTAGTACAGAGCAGCACATAAAATGATGCAGGCATGAATGAAGCTGAGTGACAGGTGAAGAACTGATCTGTTCTCGAGGTGGGGGGAGTACAGGAAATGTTTTGTAGAGGGAACTGGTAGAGCTAAGGGGTCAAGAAGCTCTCCTGGAAGACCATTCCTGACAACTGAAATTGTTCAGGGCTTGTGGGAACAGTGGGTAAGTGGATAAGTTGGGGTGGTGAAGCCTAGAGTTGGGGAGCTGTCAGAGCTGAGGATGGAGAGGAAGGGCCCGATCGCCCAGGGCTTGCTCAGTCATGCTGCAACTCTTGTATCGCCAAGCACAGGCCTTCCTGGAGTATTCTGAGAAAGGAGGGGATGGAATGCCGAGACTCTGGGTAGTAAAAGAAAATGAAGTGCAGCAAACCAAGGTATAAGGTGGAGCACAGCAGTGGATGACTGTGCTAACAACATGACTGACTCATAATCTTCCACATGCTGCTACCCTGTGGTAACAGTATGTCATCAGCATTCTCAACCCCTGAAGATTCTTACCTGTTCTGATGGAGGCCTTCCGGGGTCTCCCTTACTCTCCAAAGAGTGAAAGCTCTACATGATCACCCCACTCTAGACAGGGACCACCCTCCTCTGGATTAGGGAAGGTGTCATTAGTGGCCAGGCAAATGAGTGACTTGCTCCATGATGTAAATAATGAGACAAAGAAGAAATGTGAGAGAAAGTGCAATGGAAGTATTTTTTTAATCTGTTTCATTTTTCAAATGTGACATTGAAAATGTTGCAGGGAAAAAGAAATGAAGCTGAGTTAAGTACCTATGGGCTTTGAACTATATTCCGGGTCTCCTGGTATGGGCAAAGATGACCAAGGAGCTGGGCCCAGTATCCCATCAGTTCTGGGGTGCTCTTGCCTGACATGGTGGAAGCTAAGATCATTTAGAATTTCTGAGTATTGAGGAGAAGGGTGAAGTAAATTAAAGGTTCCTTAGAAACTTTTTCTATGTCACGTATCCAAGTTATTCTGTGTCTCAGAATATGCTAGGATTAGAGAGTTGGATCCATAGAGACACCCTAATTAAGAACTTGGTGTCAATCATGGCAGGCAGTGTGATCCTAGAATTAATTAGACCATCCAGTATGGGCACTAATTAAGGTTTTCCCATATCCTGAAAAGAAACTTAATGAAACTTTAGGTGGCAAGTTGACAAGGTGCCAGAGATGATTTAGGGCACAAGCAGCCACGTCCCTTTCTCTTGGGATGGGCTTTGATGGGTGATGGCGGTCTTTACTCACCTGTAGATGTCTCGGGCCATTCCAAAGTCTCCAATCTTGGCTACTCTTCCAGGGCCTGGACAGGTCAAGAGGCAGTTCCTGGCAGCAATGTCCCTGGGAAGAAAAAAATGAGAAAATGCATTTCCTTATTTTACCTCTGGGAACGTAAATGTCTAATATTCATCACTAGATTTTTACCTCCAATCTGAAGTTCAAATAGTTACCTCGTCTGCTCTATCTTTCTCTTGCTGCATTATACTTCAGTATGAATGAAAGAACTATGCCAATTCTCGGAACTCAGAACTAACAGGGAAATGGGAAATGATTAGGGAGATGATTGGAAATGTTTAATAGGATAATAACATGAAAATAACTATAATAGAAACTAGAATTTATTGACCTTTTACTGTGTACTAAGTATTGTTCTAAGTGCTTCGTATCTAATTCTCACAACAATCCTATAAGATACAAGGTGCTATTATTGTCCTCATTTTACTGAAAAAAATGAAGCTAAAAGCAAATACTAGAGAGACGGAAGAAATGCCATTTGTCCTTAAGCTATTGTTTCGTGCAGATCGCTCATTGATTTCAGCCAGCTGTTTGAAGGCATCTTCTGAAACAGCGTGACTTCCATGATATCAAATTCAAGTAGGTTAAGGTATTCCCAAATATTTATAGTTTTCTTTTTTATTAAAGCCATTATGGTTGTTAACATCCATGATTTTATCTAAAGCCTTTGCTAAGCTGTCTGTATCATAGCTAAGAGGGAGAAGAATCACATCTTTCAAGTTACAAAGCTATCTTATTTGTCCTGTTGTGCTCCAGATGGCCTACTTGCCTGGAGCGTGCCTAGAAGGCATGAGCCGAAGCTTTCCAAGACTCATCAGCTTGTACTCATTGCCTGCTTACCCCTTCTTGACATGCTTGTGGAAATGAAGGGTGCAGCCAGAAGAAGTCTGAAGTGGTCTCTAATGATATTTAAGTCCAGGACAGAAAAACAAAAAAGTAGTACTTGGGGAACCACAGGTGGTGTTTTCATATTTTTGAACTGGTTTCATAAAGGTTCTGATCTTTGGTCGAGAAGGACATGGAAAATAAACAACAGGATAGTGTTAAAAAAAGAGGACCTGGGTGGGGGCCCATGGCTTAGGATGCCAGACAATGGGCTGGGAAGGGATATGGACGTTATTAATGCCACTGACCTGATCCAGAAGGCGTACATTGAATTTTGAGGAGTGATAGTGCATAAAACGCCCTAATAAAACTACAGAAGCATAATATGTACGACATGACATCAAACAGAAGAAAAATAGTGGCATATATAGCTACTACTTCTCAAGAGAAATACAGCAAAGTAGACCAGGAACAATATTTATGCCTCCAGAAAGGTCTTTATGCCAATGTGCATGGAATGGTTGTTTAAAAAAATGGTCTTGGATTTAATGGCAAGAAAATAGATGTGATGTCATAGAACACACCGAGAACTGGTAGAATGATGCATAATTCTTGAAATGGCGATAAACCATGACCAAGGGAAACAGAGATAGTAGACAAATGGGAGTGTGAGATCTGGGGAGGGAGTGCCGCTCTGAATTCCAGAGGTGTGTACTTGCATGGGAGCCTGTGAGTGGTGAGGTAGAAAAGCGGTGGGGGAGAGAGAGCATGAGAGGTGATACAGACATGGGAGTGTGCCATAGACCTCCGAGCCAGTTAGAAGGTGCCAAAGATGCTTTCCTAATACCAGTTACCCCAGAAGAAAAGCTTGGACTGGGATGGTCAATATCTGCTACAGGTCACCTTTTTGCTTATAAAGCAGATCATTTGATACATTCTTGATTTGATCTTTGATGATTTCATTCCTCAAAAAAGGACCAAAGGACAAACAAATGATGACTCTGGGATCTCCTTCTGACCTTGAGTAACTATTCACAGGCATGGAAGTGATAGGAATCTTGTGAGAATGTGATCCTGTTATCTTATTATTTCTAATAACAGAGCACTGGATATGGCCCAATGTATCCTGGCTCGAGGGAAGCAGATTTCAAAACGTCAGAGGAAAGATGGATGTGATCCCTCAGCCAGAGAATCTGTATGCTCGGTGACTGACGAGGGGCGGAGATGAAAAAGCAGGAACGATCTCAGGGAGAAGCAAAGGGAGACATCTGAAGTCACCAAGGTGGTGATTGCACAGGTTGCTCTCAGATGAGTCCAGACTTAAAGGACACAGGCAAAGATGGAAAGATGGCTGTCACCAAGGATGAATTCCAAAAAGAGTAGAATCTCGTAATGTCCGAGCAACAATTTAGCCCAGAGCTAAGATGTATGGAAAATTCTGGGCACAACAGAAATGGCAAGAACACCACCAGCAGGGCTGTCCTGTGCTTTGAAGCAGAGGATGTGGCTTTGGATGAGAATATATAGGACTGGTCCCAGCTCCTTTTTTGCCTTTGCTATTTCTATCAAGAAAAAAAAAATCATCCACAAGTTGGAAAGGTTTAGAATCAAGAGGAAGAGCTGAAGACCAAATGATGAAGTGACAGTAAAAGGATAAGCTACTGCAAGAATTTATCGCCTTGCTTTTTCCCCCCTCCTTCTCCCACTCTGGTTCAAGCCGTTGTTTCTCAGTCTAGTTGTGTAGGACACAGCTCCCTGGCCCATGCTGGTATTATGAGCTTTGTGCTACCCCAGCCAAGGCAGTTGGTCGCCAGTTCTCGCTCATTGCCGGCCACTCGGTAGCCCATGGTGCTACGCCAAGCTCTGGCTGCTCACAGCAGCCCAGCTCCAGGGAGAGCTGTTCACAATCTTAGCTGTAGAGGGCGCAGCTCACTGGCCCATGTGGGAATCGAACCGGCGACCTTGGCATTAAGAGCATGGCACTCCAACCACCTGAGCCACCAGGCTGGCCCTATTGCCTTGTTTTGGGAAAGGCTTTGGGAACCTGGGCAAGTGTACTTCTTGATCTTTAATTTCCCCATTTTTGTTAGGGAGAAAGCATAGCTTCCTATCTGTTACATGCGTGTCTATGTCTAACCTCATGCAGCATCTCTCATTTTCTACTTTGTACTTACTGTCATTATTAGGAATATGCCTTATACTCTTTGAAGGTGTGAACTAATAAAAATTGTTAGTTCACCAGATTGTTATTTACTAAATTAGAGGGAAATCATCAGGAAGAGCTTTGCAAAGAGCTTAACAATCTATTTGACTTTTCAGATTTCAGAGTAAAGCTGTCAGATGAGAAAGTCATCAATTATCCACATGGAACGACATCTGTAATCTGTGATGTCTGTAGCATTACATGTGGATTTGAAGTCCTAGTCCAAACACCGTCTAAACACAAGGGTCATATACAGTAGAAGAAATGAAGTGTAGGAATAGATAAAATCATCATTATGCTCATTTCAGAGTATTTTAGAAAAAAATTAATTTACTCAACAAACATTTCTTGTGCCTCACTGTATGCCATGGATACGAAGAAGAATAAAACAGGGTCCTTGCCTTCGAACTACCCATAGTCAAATATGTGAAAATATGAACTCCTTTAACTTCCCTTAAGGAGCTCAGCTTTCTAGACGGAGGAACGTTAAAGTGTTATAGGACTTGAACGTTTCATTGCAAGATACAAGCAGTGGTCCCCACAGGAGGCCAAACACGGCTCATCGAAGTCTCCAGAGCTGGTGTGGACATTTTGACACCCATTTTACAAAGGAAGACCTGACAGAACCAGTAGTCGTCTTAAAGACAAACTGGATCATCCAAACACATTGGGAGAGAGCCCCACCATTATCCTCTGAAGGGGGCGCTGAGACACAAGAGGGAAGCATACAGAAGGAGGAGGCAACAGGCATGTTGACTCACCGGTGGATGAAGTGATTTTCCTCTAAGTACTGGCAGCCACAGGCGATGTCCTGAGCCACGTGCAAAAGGTCCAGCATGGTCAGCGAGGAGGGCTGATTCTGTGGGGAGACAGAGCGATCCACTGACGTGCAGCTCTTGGGAGAGAGAAGATCTGAAACACTAGTTTCCAGTGCAGGGAGGCCAAACCCTGACACGCTTTGCTGTCCCCCTGGAGTCCGGGCTCTAGTTCCCCATTAGAAATCACCTGGCGGCTTTAAGCCAATACAGATGCTTGGGCCTCAGCCCAGACCCGTGAATCAATCTCCCCAGGAGGGTGCAGCGTTTGTATGTTTCACAGTGCCCCAGGTGAGTAAGTGGGCAGCGAGGGCTGGGAACCGCAAAGTACAGGAACCCAGGATGGCCACCTGTCCTTCCCCCTATTCATTCATCCACACATTCTTCCACCTCAATCTTCATCCACATTTGAATCCCCCAAGCTTATGAACAAGCCTGTCAGAAAATCATGGGGATAATGTTTTTAAAATCCTCTAAATGTTTGAAAATATTTTTAAATATTAATTTTCTTGAAGAAGATCCAGACTTAATATGGATTGATAAAGAAAAGCTGTGGGGAAATGCTGGGCAACCGAAGAGTGATTTCAAGCTATTCTGAACGACAGACGTCGTCCCACGGCTGGGGTGCAGTCCGTCTCCACCTGGACAGCCTGTTGAGACCCTGGAAGCCTTTTTTTAAGGCTACATCCTGTCTTAGTGTCACTTTGAATTCTGAAATCCCCGAAGTCTGCAGCAGCATGTCGTCATGATGTGACATATTTGTTGTTCTGTGTTGATTTTACCATGTCCCCAAGGCAGGGACTTCAGCGTCCACGTCCACAGCATCCCGCACTATGTCTGACACACTGTAGTGGTTCAATGAAGGTTGGGGGGTTGGTTGGTTGAGTACAGCTGAACTACGATTTACCCAGATAATGGCTTTCTCTGCCACAGATCAGGGCCTCCCCAGGAATCGTTGGAGCCATAGTGTGGGTCTGGGGAGGCAGAGAGAACTCGTGCTTCTCTAGGGCATGCTTCAGTTCTGGAAGAGACAACTTAGGAGGGGACTATTCTTTGCCCGTGGCATCAGGCAGGGTCTTATGTTCATTAGAGCAAGTCCAAGTACAGGATCTCTTCGATGCAGTATCCTGTGTAGTTGGTAGGGAAGAGAAGGTTATCTCTATATTAAAGATGGGAAGGCTGAGGGCTCAGAGAGGCAAAATGACTCACTCCAGTTCACACAGCCAAAAAAGGGTGGAGCCCAAACTGCCCTGAGGTGGGCTTTAAGGATCTGTTAGGGGAGGCAGAATTCTAGCAGTTAAAATTGAGCTCTTCAGGAGAGCATGTCAGAGAAGGGACTTGAGTCTGTGAACACAGAGCCCAGAGCCCAGGTGAATGAACAATTCTGCACACAAGTGCAGGGAGCAGCTTATTTCAAAGGTCAGTCAAGCTGACCTGGACTTCATTCCTGCTTGTCCCTCATTGGCTGTGTGACCTGGGGCTAACTGCTCTGCCACTCTGCAAGCTCCAGTGTCCTCATCTGTGAAGGGGGCATGACACTACAGCCTCACTGAATTGTTACGAGGGTCTAGAGAGGCACAGAGTGAATCCTTCTTAAAGGGATCTGCAGTCATCGATGGCGTTGAGGTGTGGAGGGCCGTGGGGGTCTCGGGAAGTGGTCCATGTGTTTGGTTTCTCCAGAGGCCTTGTTAGGGTCAGAAGTACCGGGCACTGTGACCGAAAGAGTCCCCATTTCCTGGGAAAAAGAACAATAATCTATTTCTGAGGGGAATATTCATCCATCTTGCTGTAGTATTAGAAATATCTTTTCTCTCCCCAGGAAAATGTTTTCTGTTCCCACCAAAGGAGGACCTGCTCTGGGCTTCCCCTGAGTGTCTCTGTGCCCGTCACTCAGGATGCGAGGGCCCTTGATGTCTCAAATGCCCCACGAACCTGCCGCGATGCAGGGACTAAAGCTACCCAGGCATTAACCTGTGTGCCAGGTTTATCTGGGTTCCCTGTCTGTGGGTGCTCAGAGCAAATGAACTGTTCCACTAACCACGCTGCACAGAAGCAGGTAGTTTGCAGCCCGTGGAGTGTGTGTGAGTGGGGTGCCAGGGGAGGTGTGGGCGTTGTGGCAAAACTGATACTTCAATGAGCTATGCAGAGCGTAGCCAGGGTGGCCAGTGCCATTTGCGTGCATCCTGGGCAAAGAAGGAGTTGGAATCGGGTCCCCTCAGCCCCTCTGTCCGCGACCCCTCACCCGAGTGTGGCACTTCCTTTGGCAACCAGACATTCCTCAGGCCCGTCGTGCTTGTGGATGCATTCTGTCCAGTACTCAGAGAGGCTTTGTCCATTGTTTCCCAAAGCGGGCTTGTGGGATGGAATTCGGTCAAACAGGTGTGGGAATTCCTGGGTTCAATAGGTTCTTTGTCACAGGAGTTACCAGTGACGTTGCTCTACACTGGTGTGTACTGAGGCCCAATGAGGGAGCCTGCTGTGGCTCTGGGATTTGTTTGACCACAGAATCCTTTCAAACGTGTGTGAGTGTGAAGCATCTCAGGGCACTGAGCAGTGACAGGAGTAGGCGGCTGGACTCTGGGTCCCCCCAGGGTGCTGCGTTATATAATTTAGAAACTCCTCTGAGATGTTCCAGTGCAGGCCTCACACTTCACACTGCAGATCCTGAGCTTAGAGTGAGCGTCTGTCCTAAGCCACATGGTTGTCTCCTGGCTAAGCAGGGCTGGGATGTGGCTGGCATTCCTGGATTCCTAGGTCTTTTCAGTCTCGCCAGCATTAGCCCCTTGACCTTAGCACACGTGCAGCACCTTCCGAAATACGTCAGCACTTTATTTGGATAGTAAAACTACAAGGTCAGGAAGGTGCCATTGAGAGAGAACAGTGGGCTCAGAACGGTGGGGTGGACTGAGCTGCCCCAGGTCGGCTGATTGACTTAGTACCTGGCTGGCATGAACGTCCCTCTCTGTGCTTGTCCCTAGTTTGGTATTCCATAGTCAGCAGGCCCTGGAAAGGGACTCAGGCAGGAGAATCCATTGCACAGGCTTGCTTGCATGAGCTCACAGGGCCATGGTCCACCTTTTGTCCACTCTCTCCTGGCCACGCCCAGATCCCAGCCCAGGGCCTAACTCCTTTGATGCCATGGGCGAGTTGCTTCCCAGGCTGCCCATTCTTGCTTCTTCCACCCCTGGCTCTGCTCCCTGGCACAAGCACTAGGGCAAGGGGGTTCTCACTCACCGGGCGAGGGCGGGTCTCCCGGAGGAAGGACTTGAGGTCTCCTCCCGCCATGAGCTCCAGCAGGATAAATCGGGGCAGGGCTTGCAGACTCACCCCAATACAGCGCACGATGTTCTGGTGGTTGAATTTGCTGCGGAGCAGAGGGCAGTAACCAAATTTCACTGAGCTGAGTCTGGGAAAATCTTGTAAGTGGGGGAAGCAGGATACAGAGCTATGTTTTCAGCAGCCACATTATGTAAATGCATTCTGTAAATGTGGGGGGCAGGGGTTCAATGCTGAGCCTAAGCCAAGACCTATCTCATCACTGAGCAGGTAGAAGAATCAGAGGGCAGGCCTGGCAGGAGCTCAGTCTGCACAAGAGTATTTGGTTGGAGGTGGGAGGATGTCGCACAGGCACCTGGGGGAGAAAGTGGGTGGGGGGACGGGAGAGCGTGGTGTGTCCTTCTGGGAGACTGGTGCATGGACTGCTTGCTAGGATTTGTGTATGAGTCCCCCAGGGCAGGACTTAGGCAGAAGCTGGAGGAACTGCTTCCACAAGGGACTGTGTGAGACCTGCCAGGTGACTTCATGTGAAAGAGACCGAGGAAGAGGGGCATGTGGATTTGGGTTTTCTTGTTAAAGTGAACCTACGAGGACACACAGGCCAGCGGGGCCAAGGAACTCCACACAGGCACACACACACGCGTGCAAAGTTGACAGAGTATGTGACTAGAGACTGAAATATAATGATGCTTAGTTATTCCCAAGTAGTAAGACTGAGTGATTTGGCTCTCCATAGAAGCTTGTATTTTCCAAGTTTTATTCAATAATCATGTGTTACATGTGTCATCAGATAAGTTATTTTTAAAGCAAGGTACCAAGCCCACGGTCCTCCCGTGGCTCCAGGGCCCACGAGCACATCACACCCTGTGCTGCCTTCATTCCCTCTGCCACTTCCACCAAAGGGAGAGCCCAGGCCGCCCCGACTTGTCAGGATGTTTGAGGCTCCCCAGTGCAACAGGAGCCCGTGAACCCAGCCAGATCTCAAGGTCAAACCCTTTCGTCCTCCTTAAAGTGATCTCTCAGAGTGCCAGACATCGAGATTCCTAGTTGGGGACCCCAGAGCCACACGTTGAAGGATGCAGGCCAGCTGTGTGGACCCGCGTGGGGTGGCCTTCCATCACATTTTCTTTACATGAGACCTGAGAGCTGGGATTGGTGAAAGGCCTGGCAGAAGAATTACCTGGTGGGAGGTGATATCTTCCACTGTCAAAACCTAACATGCTCTATTTCTGAAGACGGGAAAGGAATGAGTGGATGACACAGGGACGCTGGCTGAAGGCAGAGTGATAGCAATTAGACTATTAGACCACAGAGATGTGTTTTTCTGAGTCAACCATCTGGAGCTTTCTACTCTGGTAAGACGTGCTAAGAATCTGGGGCAGTCTCCTGTTGGCGAGGGAGAGGCATGTCTCTTAGAAACATCTCCGTGTGGGGAGGTGTGACAGTACCTGATGATCAGGGCTTCCATGAGGAAATCCAGTTCGTCCTGTTCGGAACACACCTCAGGCAGCGTCTGGGCGCAGGAGGGGAGAAGGCCGTGAGCAGCAGGAGTGAGAGGCAGTCAGCGGAGAGCATGGTCAGCAGAGCCCGCTGGCCAAGGCCAGGCCCTTGAGGGAGCCCCTCTTACCTTCACAGCTACTTGCAGGGGGCTCGGATCGTTGGGCGTTCCAGACACCTGACCTTCGTACACCTCCCCAAATGCGCCATGGCCCAGACCCCTGTGCAAAGGAGAAGGGAAGATGAGGCAGAGGCAAGCGGGCTAGGAGAGAGAGGCCGGGGTGCATTTAGTGGGTGCCCACGAGAGGGGCATGCACACGCTCGCGTCACACGCTTAACCTGGCTTTCCTACACAATCACGGGCCTCCATTGCTTTATCTGAACACCGGCAAGAGGTGCTCCAACTGGGGATTCAAGACAGTTTTTGAACATTTCTTCAGTGAAGACTTGAGTCTCCGATATTTGCCAGGGACAGAGAGGTGAATAAGACCTGGCCCTTGGCCGGGGAGGCTTGCACTCTGTGGGGAGTGGGGATAGGTCGCTGGCCGACCCTTGTGTGGAGTGTGCTCAGTGAGTGACAGACCACGCACAGGGTGCTCTGGGCGCTCAGAGGAGGGGCACTGGGCTCCACCAGGAGGAGAGAGGGGCCAGCAAGGCTCAGGGGGCACTTGAGAGCATTCTGAGGAGTGTCCAGTTCCTCCCATCTAGTTCTCCTCTCATTTTACAAACCCCACGAATATACAGGGTGTTAAATACCCCCAAATGGCCCTGAACATGAAATCTCCTCCCCTTGGGAGGGCTGGGGTGGCCTCGGGGTGGCTTTGCTGGCCTCTTACGGCCAGAGGAATCCACGGTGCTGGGATGACATCCAACCTCCTAGGACACCCCCTTTCCCTGAGGGGTGCCAGGGGGCACTCACCGAATGAGGGTGATGTTTTTCCGCGGCACCTCCTTCAGGTCACTGATGGAGGAGGTCTTGCCGGCAAAGCAGTAGTTGGGGTTGTAGTCAGTCATGATGGTTGAGGTGCGCAGCTTGCTGAGCTTGTACTCGGGGCTCTGCAGTTCCATCTGCATGGCTTGCAGCTCCTGGTGCTTCCGGCGATACACTACAGATAGACGGAGGTCAACTTCAGTGTGGCCTGGACAAGGCAGCCTGGCCCTTGAAACCCAGCATAGGCCACCTCCTCCAGGAAGCCTTCTTGGATCTCCATCTCCTCTTCTGAGATCTAACCCTTTTCATCACACGTAGTAATACTAACAAAATGATTATAGATGTGAAAGTGCACTTTTAATTGAAAGATTATTTAAAGTAAATGTAAAGCTTAAAATCATATAAATGGAAAAGATCTTACTGTATCATACAGAGGTGACACATATGAGTTTGGGTCCCCCGAGAAGCAGACCCAAGACGAGATTAAACTTACAAGGATTTCATTAGGGCAACTGGCTATGAGAGGAAGTGGGGAGGGAGCCTGGGAAGGCTGGGAGAACCATCAGACTGTGTTGAAAGTCTGGCCCCACTTGCAGGAGAGAGTGAGGGAAGGTTGAATAAAAATCCCAGATAGCTATGCGGTTTAAAGAAGTTCCAGTAAGGCTGTTGGAAAGTTCTGGAGCCAAAGCTGTCCACCAGAGGAATCCCATGTCTCCCAGGAATAGGCGTGCTTTGTACCTGTGCTATGCCCCATCTTCGGGTGGAGCAAACCTGGCAATGGACATGAGAGCAGCTGGGGCTCTCGGTTACCTGTGCTTCCTGCAGTTGGAGAACTGTCAAGCCACATAGCGGGAGAGCTACTACAGAACAATAGGTTTCTAAGGTGGCATCCAAACTGCTGCCCAAGTGCCTGAGTTCTAATTCCACCTTTGTTACTTACAAGCTGAGTGACACTGACCAGGTCAGGTGACCTCATTGAATCCCATCTCCTTCTCTGTAATGAGGGAAAGTAACTCCTGCTCTGTCCCCTGTCCCCACTCCCCTCCGCCTAGGGTTATCATATGGAAATGAATTCACCAACATAAATTGGTTGTAAAAAATTCTAAAGAACTCTACCAATAGAGTAGATCATTATCACTGTTACTATACATGTGAGAATGTTCTGTCAGCAAACTCCACGGGAGGCGGGAGGCAGCACAACATTGTGACTCAGGGCGGATTCTGCCTCTAAAGCCCAGCCCCGCCACTTAGGGCCAGGGCAGGTGAGTCAACTGCTAGGAGCTCAGTTTCCTCCTCTATGAAATGTACCAACTGTGATCACAGGGTTCCTTGAGGATTTAGTGAACTAAAAATGTGTAAATCGCCTAACATCACAAGTGTGTGACAAGTGTTTGGTCTTATCATCCTGTCCCTTTGAAGGGACATGTGGGAATCGCACATGCTGTCATCTCCAGGGCCACTCCCTGATTCTCTTGTTCCTGAGGGGGCTGGTCTGAAAGGGTCGCCCAGAGCTGAGCCTTTCCCTCTGTCTTCCTTCCTGTCCCTGCCCACCTGCCCCAGGCATTTCCAGTAGTAGGAGCCTGGCTGGACCATACTGAGCCCTCTGTGACCTGCAGATCAGCTTACCTTGCTCACAGGCCTAATGGAAATCGACTTTGCTTTCTCTGCTTGGAGGGGGAAGTAGGGGCTGGAGGCGTTACAGAGGGAGTGAGCCAAAGTAGAAGTGCCTGCTGAAGCCTGCATTTGATGGGAGCTGGGAGTGAAGTCCAGGGTTGGGGTGAGCTTGAGTGTCTCCCCACCCCCGCTACCCCTCGAGCAGCCAGGAGGTTGTATTTGGGGCTGAGGTTAGGAATCAGGGGTTCCCAAGGAACCACAGCTGTGCCGGGGGCGGGAAGGCGGGGGGCTTCTGCTTTGGCTTGGCCTGGGCTGCCACAGTTACCACCCACGTGGAGTGACATCTCGGTGTCTGGGGCACAGCCTAAGACTCTGTTGTTCTGCCAGATCTGCCTTCCCTGCCTCTCTGTGGAAGCCCCCGGGGTCTGGCACACTCACCGATCATGATGCCAGAGAATGCCAGGACGAGGGCGGCCACGAGTGCAGAGGTCACGACGGAGAGGATCAGCGAGAGTGGCAGGTGGGGCTCTGGGGTGGGTGACACTGGAAGACAGGTCCCCACAGGGCACCAGTGACCATGCCGGTTCTCCTTTGAGCTGGTCCCAAGTCAGAAATACCCTCCCCAGCTAGGACAAAAGCCCCCTGCTCCTCCCATCCCCAGAGACCTGTCCGCCTTCCTTTTCAGAGGACCAGGTGAGTAATAGAGCCACATACTAAATTCTGGACATGGGTCCAAAATATCAATGGCACGATGACAGGAGGAGGATGAAAGCTGGGCCAACAATGGCTTACAGAAGAGATTCAGGTGCCTTCGGTGACAATGAACTCACTGTACCCAACAGTAGAGTGTGCCCCCAGTAGCACTCTGAGGCTGACTCTCTGCTTCTGGTCCTGAGCGCACTGAGCCCAGAGCATGGGAGGGAGGTCCCAGGTGCCACACTGGCACAAAGCACACTGAGGTGTTGTGCCTGGTCCCAGGCACTGACAACTGAAACACCGGCCAATGTGGCACACCGGGATGGAGAGGAGACCTAAAACGCTGTCTTGTGTCAATAGATCCAGATACAAGGGTTTTCATTTGGAGAATACTAGCAGGAAGGACACACTTGAAAGTCTGTTGCCCATAGGGAACCAAAGAGCGGAAGCTAAAAGGAACAGGGTCTGGCTCTAACCCTCGGTGGAAGAGTGTGTCTTAGGAGTGTTGAGGTCCCTGGCCCTGGGGGTGTTCCAGTGGAGACAGGATGGCCCCTTGGTGGGAAAGTGAAGGTTCACACCCTGGGTTGTGGGTGGGACTAGATGACGTAAGACTCCTTCATGAGCCATGACGCACCCTTCACACTCAGGGTTCTCTGCATCGTTGTCAGAGCACCTGAGCAGGGAGAGACCGAAGGGGGGTCGGGAAGTTTACAAAACTGCACCTGGCTCCCCCAGCCATGGAAACCAACTGTGGATTAAGCTCGGGGCCCCAACCCCCCTCCTCTCACCAATGCAGGAGACGCCGTCCTCAGCCAGCACTGTTCCGTGGTCACAAAAGCAGATGACCTTGTGGCTCTCAGGGTCCATGTGGCACTCGTCTACCTCGCAGTGGCTGCAGTTTAGGTAATGCTTGATATTCACTTCCCCGTGGCCTTCCATCACTGGCGACAAAGAGGGAGGGTTAGCCCTGGGCTGAGTCTGCGAAGACTGACCTTCATCCCCTCCCAGCCTCTGCTTTACCTCTAGCTGGTCAGTGAGGGTTCCCTGGTCCCTGTTTCTATGTCCCACTACCACTGAAGCACCGCTCCATGGAGGAAAGTGCCTGGTGCATCTGGTGAGTGGAGCTCAGACAGAGGACGTGTGGGTGCATGTACGTAGGTGGGTGGGAGGGTCCACACTCCTGATGCTTAGGTTGGCTGGTACAGGTACAAGGCCTATTACTGCTGCGTTTTCTAGAACCAGCGTGCCTGGTAGTCACTCTTCTGCCTCTGTGTCCATATCAGACCACACCTTCTGACTTCTAGAAAACTTGGTGAGATGAGCACCAGGCAACCTTGCCAGCAAGGGAGCCGTAGTCATGCCTTTGTATCCTGGACTTGGGTGAACAGCCCTAAGGGTTTTAGCTGGGTGGGCGAATTGGTCTCAGGAAGTTGGTTCTGCATCTGGCAGAGGGTGTACCTTTTAAAGCCGGGGTGTACAGGATGCCCAGTGGACTGATGAAGGATACCCCGTCCTCCCCGTCCACTTCGGGGTCATTGTTTGAGGCTGCATTGCCTCCTGTGGCAAACCAGAGAAGAGTTTAACGCAGAGGGGTGGGTGCCCAAGTCTCAACACACGTGTGCATCAGCGGGTCATGCAGCCAGGTCAGTGAGGGGCCTGGGGGGCGGGCGTGGGGAGGGAAGGGAGGCTCAGGGCACAGGGGCTGCCCTGGGCGTGGCTCAGTAGATGCTGGGTGCGGGGGCCACTTTCCCCTCCAGGTCAAGGCCAGCTCCCACTGGGGAGTCCCCACCCTACTGGGGTCCTGTAGGAAGCCGCCCATGTGAGCAAGAGTTAGAAAAGTTCTAGTCTCCCAGGCTGAGTTCACTCCTTGGTGCCTCTTCCAGGACTGGCCAGGGCAGTAGCACTGAGAGTTTCTTTCCAGTCCCACTGGGTCAGTGTTGGGGCGTGGTGGGGAAGGGCCCCTGTGCCTTTAGGCTCCTGTCCCTCCATGCAGCTGGGGCTGGGTTATCTCTGGGCTCCCCCCTGGGGCTCCTCCCACCCGCCCAGGGCTTGGAAAAGAAGAGCATCTGGTTAACACAAGCATCTTCTACAGCATCAAGCAAAACACAGACAGAACATCACAGTGTGTGCATGCATTGTGTCCTAATCTATGGGGACGGTGGAGCCATCATTTCCCAGCCTCTCAGCTCCAGAAGGCTCTTCTGCTCTGCTCTAGGTTCAGAGGGGAGCTGGGGCCAGTGGCCAGCTGCTTGCTGGAGGGCTGCGCGGGGCTGCCCGCGGGTGCCCTCAGGGGTAGCACCCATCAGCGTGGGAGTGGTGCCATTCTGGAGCTGGTGGGCTGGCACAGGAAAGGGAGAGCGAGGAGTCCTCGAGGCTGAGAGCCACAAACAAGGCTCCTAGGGACAAGGACATGGGCCAGGCCATCCAGAGGGAGGCACGGGGTTGAGAAGTCCGGCCTCCAGGGTTCTCATGCCAGCGTGTTCTTGGAGGTGGCTCAGAGAACAGTCCAGGAAGCCAAAGCCTCATCGTCGGCGTTGGGGTGATCCAGACTCACACAGGGCCTTGATGCTGTTGCTACTGAAGCCGGGAGGCGGGATGCTGGCTCGGAAGCCAACACCCTGCCTCTGGCTGGCCCCGCGGGCTGAGAGGGAGGCGTGCACACTACATCACAGTCTACACTGGGGGGGGAGGAGGGGGGGCAGGCGAGGGCAAGCAGGGGTGGGAAGGGAGGCGCCTAGGACTACAGGGGGAAGGGGCGACACCTGAACACGAATCGTCTTTACCTATGTATCCTCCGCCTCCTCCACCTGAGGAGCACCCCCCGCCACCCCCTCCGAAACCCCCTCTGGTCTCCCACCCCCACTTCTTCATGGCCTGGGGGCAGGAATGTCCTCCGGTGGCACCCTCCAGCAAAGACTTTCCAGACCAGAGCAAGGAAGTGTTATCATTCCAGCCACCTCCACCACCTGCAGGAAGAGAGGGAGACAGCGCTGAGTGAGGACGCAGGCTAGGTTAGGTCAGCAGCGGGATCTGCCAAGGAAGCAGGACGAGGTGCATTGTGAGGGGTGCTCGCTCCAGTTCCAGAGCCCAGGGGCCCGGTCTTCAGGGGGCCTGGGGGCTACAGAGTCCACAGCTGGAAAACCAGGAGCGTGCCCTTTGTCCTAGGGAGACCTGCTTTGGCTACAGCCAGCACATGCAGATGGGAGCGAGCCTTGGACCATTGCTTCCCATCAGGCCTTTGGTTCAAAAGCCGAGTGTTCTTGGCCAGGTCTAGAGTGAGCTGAATCAAGGCAAGTCGTGGGGACCTTTTATCATCTTCAGAATTTACAGGGATGCCTGCGTTTCAAGTGTCTGGGCTCTCTTCTGCCAGCCAGAGGAGGGGGTGTGGGCCTGTCATAGCTGTTGAAGTCAGATGGCAGAGGGAAGGCCCCTCGCTCCATTAGGGACCTGACGTGGGTTCTGGTGGCCGGCCACGCAGAGCCATGGGCACAGTGAATATCTTAGGACGAGTGGGGCCTGACGCCACCCATGTCTGCCCTTCCTCCCCTGTCCCAACCCTCCTGCCCTTACTTCCTGCACAATCCCCAGCTGAGGTGATTTCTGACTGCCCCACCCTGCTCCATCTTGCAGGCTTCAAGCAAATGTGTGGAAAATAAAATAATGGACATAAAAATAAATATAAACGAACAACAATGTTTTAAAAAATGGATTCAGAATGAAACAGTTTGGCCATGTTGTGAAAAAAATCCACTAACTTTGTATGAGCTCACAGACTCTTTTGTAAAATGGGAGTAATAGTATCTTTCTGGAAAAACCTTACAGGATTGTTTTGAAAAGCACATGTACAGTAGATGTGGAAGTGCTTTGTAATTTATGAAATTGTACTGGCGCAAGGGGCGCTATAAATACTGCTGGGGGTAATTCCTCACCGGGGACCCAACAACTGTTGCTACTCTGTCTTCTATCCCGAGCAATCTCTTGATTAGAGAGAAAGTTTGCGTATTTGCTTTAATTAATCTCAAATCTTAAATGCCTTCAAAACTCCTCTGTCAGTCTGATTGTGGAAAAAGGAAAACACAAAGATGCCTTTTCTCTTTAGAGGTGGCTGATTTCAGAGGAATCGAAGAATCCACATGCCTTTCAATGTCTGTCCCCTATTTGTGTATCTGGCTCTCATTAACCAGCACAGAAAGCTCAGCCATGGAGAGTCCAGAAAGAGCTTTTCCAGTGAGTTGCTGTGAGAGCTGGCAGCCCGGGGTCTGGAGGTATGAATCACAGGGGCCTGGGGTGCCTGACTGGGCCCAGATTCTTCCGTTTGCTCACACCCAATTGCATTTGGTAAAACCCAGGGAGGGCTGCACTGGCTGTCCGAATGCTGCTGCCTGTTTCATTTTCTCAGTGACCTCTGCAAATCCAAACCTGTTAGCAAGGTGGTCTGTGGTGCCCAGAGATGCTGCCTGCCCTTCCTCCTCGATGCTGGTACCAATATAAGAGCTCCCAGCCTCTCAAGTCCCAGTGACTAAGAGGCCGAGCTGGAACTCTCACAGACCTGGCAGAGGGGGTGCTGGCAGCATGTTACCTGCGGCTCCGGAATTGCCATTGAGCCCTAGAACCGAGGAATTATTCTCCAATCTCTCGGGGTGGAACGTGTCCGTCTTAGCCCCGTAGGCCCTGCCGCCACCGCCGGCCGCAATGATCAGGGGCACTGGTACACCATCCTTCATCTGGCCGGAGAGACATTCACAAATTGAGAAACCGAGCTGGGCTTCCAGCTGGAGACCCCTGAGCCCCAGTTTAAATGTTTCAATGTGTCCGAGTGCTGGGCAGTGGGTGACATCTCGGGGGTCTGAGGGCTCTGAACTCACGTTACAACAACCCAGCCCACCCCTCCAGCTCCTACAGCAGTCAGGGTTCAAGCCGAGAAGCAAAACCACTGGGGTGGCTCGAGCTTAGAGGCTGCTTACATAGTCTCAGAGGTCTGGGTGCTGGGGGTAGCACAGGTCTCTTCGCTCTCTCCATTCTCAGGGGTCTCTGGCTCTGACCCACATGACCTCAAGATTAAGCCCTCAGCGTCACTGTCCCTGTGGGAGGACCTCGCAGGAAGTCTTTGCCTTTTGGCCTGACTGCGATGCTACCAGAAAAGTTCACCTTAGGACAGAGGAGGGCACAGTGGGACCCTCTGGAGCTCTGAAGCAGGGATGGCAAAAGGCTGCGTGGTGAAATTGGGCTGGAACATCAGCAAGAGAAGAGCCTGTCCTTTCCTGGACAGACAGGGAGCCCTACATCCCTCTGGGCCTCGGTTTCCACATCTTTGAATGGGGCTGAGAGGCGTTTTGTTCCCAGGGCTGTTGCGAGGCTCCAACCTCATGACCCACAGAGTCACTGCCCTTGGGGAGCTGGCACAGCCGGTCTCACCTGAAACACGTAGGTGGCTCCGCCGCCTCCTCCGCCCCCTCCTGCCCACTCGTGCACGCTTCTGTTCACGCGGATTTCTTCTTCTATGACGTTGTTCTCTCCAATGCAGACTTTCTGGATTAATTGGTTTGTCTGTGGAAACAAAAAGCACCTCAGGTTTGCGCTCAGAGTTCTCTACTTCCCAGCAGATGGATCTTCTATGCTTAACGATAGGGCCTACCTCTCAATTGCTTACAGTTGAATTGAAGAGACAAAAAACATACCCAGATAACTGTCACTCTGGGCAGAATTAGAGAAGGACCACAGGACAGCTTGGATAGCAAATGCATGAGAAGCTGGGGGAGGGAGAGTGAGTCTTTGTTTCTGATGATCAGGGAGGACTGCCTGGAGGAGGTGGCATTTATTTGGGCCTTGAAGGATAGGGACTTTTTTTTAAAAAAAAATTAAAGTATAATTGACATACAATATTAGTTTCAGGTGTATAACATAGTGATTTGACATTTATATACCTTAGGAATATAAGGAATGATCACTATGTTAAGTCTAGTAACCATCTGTCACTGTAAAAACTTATTATATTATTTACTATGTTTCCTATGCTGTACATTACATCTGATAGAGATATTTTTAAACACAGAGAATGAGAGAAAGTGAGGGTATTCTAGAGGGAGAGAGCAGCATGAACCTAGAGGGCGAGTGGGGTATTTGGGGAAAAAGCCAAGGAGTCTCCTTGGCTCAGAAAAGTCCATTTTAGGACAGAGAGATGGTTCAGGAGAAACTTTTAGGATCCCCTGGTCTCTGAAGAGGGGATGACAAAGGCCCTAAGTGGTGAGATAGGGCCAGGGGACATGTAAGTGAGGGTGGGTAGAAGGAGTCAAACTGGACAGTCAGATTAAACTGGACAGGGGCCTTGGGTACAATCTGAGAAGAAGCTGGACGCCGTTGTCTAGGCAGTGAGGCACCACTGGTATTTTTTTTTTTTGAGAAGTTGCAGTTCTGAGGCCTCATGGAAAGAGGAAAACAACCAGTGGGAGGCCAGACTTGGATTTTATTCTCAGCTCATCTTTGGGATAATCATTTCTCCATTTTGGACAACTCATTCCTTCCAGCTAGCGTCCCATTTCTTGCCTCCTGAAATTCCCTGGCACAGCCCTAAATAGAGCTCTCTATGTCCGCCATGGAGAACAGGGTGTGAACCCTGGAATCAGACAGACACCCCTGAACAACTGTGGAAGAGGCGCTCAAGCTCTTTGACCCACATGTGTGGAATGGGAATAAGGACACCACAGGTTGTGGGTAGTACAGGATGGTGTTTCACACGTGCTTGGGACTCAATAAGTGGCTGCTGTTTTATTTGGATTCACTTCTGGGCCCCATATGGTCCTGGCGTAAGCCCAGGCATCACTGAGTCCCTGGGGATGTCTCTGGCTGGGGGGATTCCTGTAACACAGAAGCTAGAATCTCTGAATAAAGAGAGCACAGTGCTTCGAGAATAGTCATGCTGTCGCTTATCAGCCACAGCAGCTAAGAGGAACTCTCCAAAGATCGACCTGACCTCAGAGGAAAATGACTTTTCTTTCACTTAATAGAAAAAAGGCCAATAAAACATCAAATTTCCATCGAATGCTGCTGTGCAACCAGCCAGCGGACATGGCAATTCATCTTTAGCCACTCCTTATGCTAAAGCACTCGGGGGTGCTGGCAATGAGTCTTAGAGAAATTTTCAGATAAATAGCCGAGATGCAATTTGTTTCATGGCATTTTGGATTTAATGATGGAAATAATTTGATATTTTTTATAGTGGATTTAGTGTGGGAGGAAGGCTGTGAATTGCTACTGTAGAGAGCTGACATTTCTCCTGCATATGTGCAGCGCCATCCAGGGCTGTGGGGTTGGTGGCGAGACTGCTGGAAGGAAACCCTGCTAACTGCTGCCTGGGGAAGGCACGATAGGCCAGAGGCATGCTGGACGGAAATGTGGGCCGTCAGCTGGGCAGAGCAGAGCACAGAATACAGGGCCCAATTTGGCTTCTGGAAGGCCCTGCCAGAGGTTGGCTGCACCACCTCACCTCCCCAGACCTGCCTCCTCCTCTGTAAATGGGGGTTTGCCCAGTCTGAATCAGTGGTGCTAAGATAGTCCATCCTCTCGGACCTGCTCCCTTTCTTCCTCTCCTCTACCTGGCAGCAGTGTGGTCTCCACCCGTTGGGGATGCCCTCTTCCTGGGAATAGAAGCTGCAGATGGCTGGAGATTGCAAGTGTGGGAAGGAGGGAGCAGTCAGGCTGAAGGGTGGCCTTTGTCCACCTGGAGCCCAGACTCATGCCTGTCCCCTGCTGCCCCTGCTTGGGGGTCTCCTTTCATCAGTCTTGCATCTTGCGGATCCAGTCTGCGTCCTGCTGGACCCAGCAGCAGCATTCGGTGTTGTCGATCACGTCTTCATAATATAATTTCTTCACCTGACCTTCAGGACTGTACACACTCCTGAATTTCCTCTAACATCCCTGGCTTCTCCTCCTCAGTCTCCTTTGCTGGTTCGGCTTCTTTTCCCTGACCTATAAACGTTGGGCATGTTCAGGGGTCAGTCCTTGGTCTTTTCAATCTGTACTGCTCCCTAGGCAATCTCATCCTGTCTCAACTTTATGCTGATTTCTCCCAAATTTGTATCTCTGCTCTAGATCTCTCTTCTGAATTCCAGCTGTCTTCTGGAAGTCCCTGCTCGGCTATCTACCAGACAGAGCTGTACAGCTCGGTATGTCTGACACTGAACTCCCGACCTTGCCCCAAACCTGCTCCTTCCACAGCATTTCCCAACTCAGCTGATGGCAGCTCCTTCCTTCCAGTGGCTCAGGCACAATTCTTGGAGTCACCTTTGATCTTTTCCTTCTCTCAATTTCTTATCTAATCAGGCAGGACATCCTTTTGGATTTTACATTCCAAATATGCCCAGAATTCAACCATTTTCCGCCACCTCCACTGTGACCATCCTGGTCCAAGACACCATTACCTCTTGCTGGGGTTAAGGCAATAGCCATTGAATTCATTGTCCTGACTCTTGCTTGAGCCCATGTGGTCTATTCTCCACTTTGCGATCCTTTAGATACGCAAACTGCATCCGGGCTCTGTTCTCACTATTTGGCTCAAAAGTCTCCTATGGCTTAAACGTGACCTTACAATGGCCTGAGCTGGTCCGCATTTCTTCCGACCTCATCTCTTACCTACTCTCCCTCCACTCCACACCAGGCATGCTCCCACCTCAGATACTTGGTCTCTGCTCTGCTGGAGTCTCCAGATATTTTCCTGGTTCAAGCCCTCACCTCTTTCAGGACTCTGCTCAGCTGAAATTTGTTCAATAGGCTTTCCTTTACCACCCTGTTTCAAATTGCGACCTATCCCTGAACTGTGGCACATTCGACCCCCTTTACCCTACTTCTATGCACCCTAACACTTTCACTTTTGGACGTCCCGATTAACTTATTAACCGATTAACTACTTATTGTCTGTTCGTCCCTGTGCCCCTGGAATGAACGTAAGCTCTTTGAGAGCAAAGATGTTTCTTCTGTTCATGGATATATCCCAAGTTCCTAGAACAGTGACGGGCATATAGTAGGTACTCAATAAGTATTTGCTGAATACATCGAATGAATTGGGTACTGTTGGGTGTGGGCTTGCCCTTCACAATATTTACCTTGTGAGTGATGGTAGTGGTGAGATTTAATAATTAGATGAATGGTTTTGCTCCCTTGGAGACATTTGGAAATGTCTGGATACTTTTTTGACTGTAATTTCTGGGGGTGCTACTGGCATCTGGTGGGTAGAGGCCAGGGACGCTGCTAACCACCTACAGTGCACAGAACAGCCCCGCCCCCCCAAAGAATTATCTGCTCCAAAATGCCAGTGGTACTGATGTCGAGAAACCCTGAGTTATGCCACCAGATGAGGCTGGGAAGGAACTGGAGAAGCAGAGGCAAGAGTGTGTGTGTGTGTGTGTGTGTGTGTGTGTGTGTGTGTGTGTGTGTGGCGGTTCCCGGCAGCTAGAGCCCATTCTGCGCTGAGGATGGCACACAGGAAGAGTGATTCCACACGGATGTGCATTTGAATCAGCAAAGCTGCCAAATCCTGCAGTTTAATTCTTAGAGTCCACTTCGTCCTCTAGAGGATCCTCTCTGAGCACCATTTTTCTGCCTAGGAAGGATTGGAGATTGAGGTGGAACCTGTAAACAGTCTTTCTTTCTCCCTCTCCCAATGACTCCTGGGGGGATGGAGGCGTGGGGTAACCGGAAACACCAGTTCCTTTCCCCAAGCCCTGCTATGCCGGGCCCAACCAGCAGAGGGGGCTGCCCTCTGTCCCTGGCTGAAAACTGGCTTCTTCGAAACTCCCTGTGCATCCGCGAAGTTTGAGAGCAAGTAGGTTGATTAATGAAATGATAAAGTGCAGCAGCCCAGAGGAACAAGTAGATTACAATTGAATTAAAAAAGAAAAGGAAGCAGTCCTGTGAAAAGACATAATTGATTACAATCCAATCAAGTAAAAGTCCCTTGCAAAAGTCAATGCAATCTTTCGGCTTAGATGAAAGAATTACATTAGCACTCAATAAATTCCTGTGAAAATTACAGCAGCCTGTAATTTAATGACTTAATATATCAGGCTGGAAAGTCCTGATTATAGTTGCTAAATAAAAGTTGGAGTCCAGACATTTCTCATGCACAAGGTTGCACCTGCTAAGCTTACTCCTGCTGCTTTGTTTTAACCCCGTAAAGTGGTGGGGGAGGCGGAGGTTGTGCTCTGCTCCCAGCCTAGCGCCTAGCTCTTAGGAGCCCTGAATTTAGTTTGTGTAATTGAACGGCTTTCTCGGTAGCCTTTGTTGCCACATCTGTCCTCCAAGGCTATTCTTGGATAGGTTCCTGGAGAACCCCTGGCTCCTGGGCACTAGGACCCCGCTGCCTGGCTCCACAGCTGCCAGGCGGAAGCTGTGCTCCAGGTGAGAGTGGGCCGTGGCTCACGGGGAAATGCCCTGCAAGGTGCTGAATGCCCGCACCTACAGGCTTCTGCCTCCCTCAACACAGACTAGAGGCAAACACCTGGATCCTGGGAGTTTGCATGGCTCCTGCTTCATCAGTCCTCACTTTCTCATCCTCCTGGTAATTTTAGAGCACTATCAGTATTTCTAACTCCTATTGTTGGAACTCTCCATGTTTGACAACTGGACACCCCAGTGTGTTCAGAAACCAGAAAGAAGGCAGGCTGTCTCTGGGGCTGCAGAGAATGGCAGTCTGGCTTGTCCAGTGATGAGCTATAAGTTGAAAAGAGAGAAAGGCCATAAAAACCGAGGCCCAAGCAAGTGCGAGGCCCAGCAAAAACAGGAGGCAGGGTCCCTATTCTGTGCTGTGTCATGAGTGACTTTAAACAAGTCTCTTCACCTCTGTGGTCTCCATTTTCTCATCTGTAAAATGGGGGAAGTTGATTACATGGTCTTCCAGCTTCGATCTGTGCTTTAAAATGTTTTTTAAGTTTTAATCACACTAATAATAAATAATACGTGAACGCATTCTTTTTGTAACTACATCAGGCATTACTGATAAAGCATCTTCAACTCCAATCCTCTCCCCAGAAGCAATCATTGTTATCTGTACCTTTCAGAACTTTTCCTATTCAGTTATGGACATACATGTGCCTAAGAGCTGAACAAGAAATGTTTAACCTGGTATTAGCCTGTTTATAATAATATGGCTGAAAACAACGGTGCCCTAGCAAGAAAGTTTAGGAAGTAGCTTCATCTTGTACTTCTGCTCAGGGGAACAACCATTTGCCCATTCAAATGGGATTCAGTTCTTCAGTTTTAAGGTTACTCGTGAAACCCGTGCCTCAGCCTTGATCCCTGTAGGGATGTAAAACCCTAACAGCCACAGTACCCGCTTTCTCATGCACCCAAATGGACCCAGAACGTGAGCTCCCCAAAGGGGTGTGTCAGGCGTTGGTGCCCTCCGAGGGGCCTGCCTGGATCTAGGGTCAATGTGGAAGAGAAACCCCTGCTCTGGGCACTTACGCTGGGGCAGGCGTCTTCCCCCTGTTGCCCGACCAGGATGTACAGCGTGTCGTCCTTCTCCAGGTTGAAGATGCCCAGCACAGACACACCGTGGGATCGCATCATGGTGTTCCTCCCGCCCTTTCCGCCAGCAGCTCCGTAGCCCGAGATGCTGCAATAGGACAAAGCACATGGGCTCCTGCCATGCGATGAAGACTGACGCCCTTCTTGCCAACCCAGCAGCTTCCAGGGGGTCACGTGCACTACTGTTGTGGTCCTGATGGTTCTCTGAGCCTGACCACACCAGCCTGGGAGGTCAGCAAGGAGGGTTCCTCTCTCCATGGTCAGGAGAGGGCTGTCAAGTTTAGACAGGGACAGTGAACTGCTTCAGTCACAGAGCTAGGAAGGTAAAGAACTAGTAAAAGGATAGAAGAAAGAAAGAGAGGGAAAAGGAGAGGGGTGGGGGAAAAAGAGAGAGAGGGGGAGGAGAGCGGGAGTTCATATTAACGTGGGGTGTCGGGGTGAGGCTGTCCTGAATACCTGGGATGTCCCCGTTATGGATATTTCTCCCTGTCCACAATCGAAGTACTCATGTGACCCTAGACAAGTAACTCAACTTCCCTGTTCCACATCTGTAAAATGGGGGTAATAAGAGAACAGCCTTCTAGCCCATGTGTGTTATCAGGATTAAAGGAATGAAGACATGCAGTCCTAGAATTATCGCTGGCACCTAAGAAGCACTCAAAAGTGTTTATGATGATTATTATTAATGGTGGAAGTAGCAGAAACTGACTTGGTAGAGAGGTTTAAAATGTCCCCATGGGTGTGTAGACACACGAAGGTCCCACATGGAATGATTGAGGAGCGTGGTGTTTACAAGCCCAGACTGTTTATTCCCATCCCACCAGTAACTCCTGCTGGAGCAACATGTGTGCAGACAACAAGGAACAAATCATGATGAAAATAAAAATGTGGGATCATTTCTGCTGCCTCTTAGGTTGTTGAGATAAAGTCAAGCAAGGATGGGGGAAAAAATAACTCAGTTGGTGAACCGTATCTGAAGAGCGGCATGTCTGAAGACAGCTAGCATACCAGCTACAAATGCTTCCCCAGAGACTGGCTGCCAGGGAAAGGAACTCAGGAGGTTTTCATGTCCCTGTGTATTCAGATTCAGGGTCCTTATGAAAAGCTTCCAGGAAGCGAGGCAAGGCGGTTTTGCTCATGTGCACACACGGTGGCTTCTCCTCCTATAATTCTAGGACGTGTCTCATGTTCTAAGCATGTTAGGGGCCTCCTGGGGGCTTCCTAAGGTGGAGCCCAGGCCTGTTCTGCAGAGACAAGCCTGGAGGGCTGACTGATTGCTAATGTGGCAGGCGAGAAACTGAGGTGTCCACAGAGTTCAGAGGAGAGTCTCCGGCCCATCGCCCTGTCAGCAGCCAGGCACTGATTGGAGCTCACAGCACGTGGGCATGGCATAAGGCTCTGTGCCTATGAGGAGACCTGAGATGGCTCCAGACCACCAAGGGGCTTACAAAGAAAGTGGGGAGGTGGTCATAGTTATGAAAAGAGAAACCTCACCAGTAAGGGTGGCTGTACTGGGGAGGCAAGGTGGAGGGACCAAAGGGCTCTGGGGTCTAGGATTAGAGCGGACCGCTTCCCAGCTGTGTGTCCTCTCAGAACCTCAACCTCTTCCCTGGTCAAAGAAGAACCATAGCTTCTTTTTCGAACTCACAGGATAGTGGGGGTTCAACGTTCAAAGGAGAGAATGGGGTGAAAGCCCTGAGAAAGTGGAAAATCTCTGCGCAGTGTCAGGGCCATTGGGTGCTCCGGGCCTGGGAGGGAGACAGATGACTGTGACAGGCACGGAGGCAGGGGCACGCGGGAGTCCTTGGCTGGTTGCAGGACATGGGGGGGTGGAGGTTTGAAGATGATGGTTAGGTAGGACTCTCAGACAAAGAGGATGAGCTGGCGGGTAGGAGTCCAGCTTGTGTGGATGGGAGTGGAGTCAGGAAAGCCTGGGGTATATCTGACCGCTGCAGGTGGCTGCAGTGTGTGTGTGTGGGGTGCTGTAGGGCTGCAGAGAGAGGTAGGGGCCAATGCCTGAGCACCCTACAATGTACCAGGCATGAATGCATATGGCACTCCCCCCCAATAGCCACAAACAGTAGCTGTTAGTCATCTCATTTGACATATGAGGAAATTGAGGGCGGCTCAGAGGGATTAGTAACTCATCTGAGGCCACACAGCTGGCAGACCCTGGTCCGCACCCCCATATTTCCCCTCATAGAGGCCATTTTCTTCCCTCTGTGCTGCTGTGAGGCTTATATGGATATACAGCGAGGGTGGTCTGAGAAGTTTCTGGCCCATCCTAATTCACTCAGATCTCAGCCAAACCCTCCCTCCTGACTTGTTAGAAATGGAGAAGGTGGTAGGACAGCTAAAAGACTGAAAAAAAAGGAAGGCTTATTGGTGAAAGGAAAGCAAGGAGAATTATTTAGCTCAGAGAAGGGAAGCCTGGGGCCGGGGTGGTGCTGGTGGTGGGGGGTCCCAGAGACTGTAGAGTCTGGAGATAGCAATGGGCCCACCTCTGTCCTCACCACTCCAGGTTCCGGGGCTTTGTCGGGCTGCATCAGAAAGTCCTTTTAACCTGAAGGTGTGGTTTGCTTGGAAAACGGCTGCCTGAGACGGAGTCCTCGAGTCCTGCCCACTCCTGCTTATGGCTGAGAGGTAAGCTGTACTCTTCTCATCTCTTTCTGCATCGTTTGCAAGTCATTTGCATCAATCTGCATGCATTATGAATCATTCTGAACCCTTTCACACATTTAAATTTAGCCAAATTATTATATTTTAGAAGTTGTTTGCTCCTGACTTGGTTTTTATGCCCCCTCCCTAAGCCATCTTTCTTATTTCTCCCACCCCCTGACCAAGTCTGAATGCTAGCCTCATTGAGGTCTTGACCTAGTTCTTGGCAGTGAGGTGGGAAGGAACGAGCCCTGAGATCTGAGTCATACGCTGGTCCGGTCGCTCTGCGGATGGTGTGACAGGGGCACGTTGGTTAACCTCTCTGAACCACAGCTTTTCCTCCCAAGGAGAAAAATGAGGACCAGAAGCCCTGCCCTCACGGGGATAAGTAGAGGATTTGAAAAGCCTGCAAAATGATGCGAAGTGCCGGGTGAGACTCTGGCCTGGGGTCAGCTCTATAGATTCCAAAGGAGGCAGTCGAGCTTGGCAAGCAGGCGGCAGCAGCCTGAGTTTGCTTAACTGTGTGAGGGCCGCAGCCCCCCATTTTTAACCTGGATTATGGACTTGCTTAAAGTCACGAGGAGCAAGCAACTGCCTCTCTGGACTAACTGTAGGGGTCCTGGCAAGTAGTGCCTCCGTAGTCAGCCCCCGGAGGCCCGAAACCCCACCCTATTGTGTCACGCTTTTGGAAGCTTCTAGTTACTACCACGAGGATGAACTCCTCTGGAGTGGGATGTACCATAGAGAAAAAAGCAAGGGCTTGGATGCAGACAGACCTGGGTGCAAACCCAAGCTCTGTTAGACAGGGCTAGGACGAGGGTGAGGTGAGGCACCCCCATGTGCAGACCCTGCACTTGATTGAGCCCGAGAGCCAATGCATGCTGACATTTTGTGTCCACGGCACCCCGTGTACTTCCCCTGGTCCTGGCCTTGCCAGTGTTACTAACCAGCTGTGTGACCTTGGGTAGGTATTTACCCTGCCTTAGCTCCAGTTTCCTCATCTAGAAAAGGGTGATGATAATAATATCTATTTTGAAGGACTGTTTTGAGAATTAAATGAGATAATGCCTATCAGAGACTTAAGTCAGTGCCTAGAGGGCAGCCGGCGAGCGACCAACAGTGCGTCTGTGGCTGAGGCTGCGCCCTCCTGTCCTGGGTTCCCAGGGGTGACTTCTGGGAGGCAGAAGTGGGGTGAATGAAGCAGGCCCTGCTTTCTAGGGAGCAATAGGTAAAGCAGAGCATGGTTAAGGGGATCTGGAGTTGAGAATATTCTGTTTCACCCAGGACCCACCTCTTTGGGGAGCCAGTGGAAGCACAGGAAAGCTCTGAAGACCCCAAACCCTGTGAGTGATGCTACACAAACTCGTGCCATAATGTTATGATAACAACCTCAGCCTGAGTCTCTGAAGCTTTCTCCCCATCCCTTGTAAACAGTTTATTTTTGACGCTTGACAAATGACAATAAATTAATATACCTGCCACTCAAGTGGGGAATGACTCACAGTCATTCTAATTTACTGGGAATTACAAGGTACTGTTCTCAACGAGCTGATGCTGTAATTTTCTTTTCTTTTCTTTTTTTTTTTCCTCTTCTAAGTCCATGGCCCCTGGTCAAAATGGATGTTTATTGGGTTTGCGTTTTGTATTATTGACTGCGAGCTTTTGTTACCTGATGTAATTGAGTTGTGAATCTTTTTTTAAATAAAGAATTAGCAGCAAATCAAAGTGGCTGCCTGCTGGATCCTGAAAAGGGAGCACAGCTGGTGTGCACAGTGTGGCAGTGTGGGTACCACACCTCCGAGGGAATGCAGGGGGAGGGGCAGAGGGCAAGGAGGGAGTGGACCCCGCGTGGAGAAGCATGAAGCACCTCATGTCTCTCTTGCACCCACTCTGGGCTCTGCCTCTAATTCCCAGCAGGACTTTGGGCGCGTGTTTTTGCCTTTTCTGGGTCTTGGTTTCCCCCTCTGTGCAATCAGGATGGTAAGACCCTCTCTGCCTAGCCTAGCCTCCAGGGTTATTGTGAGACATGTGCGTGTACATACGCACAGATACATGTGAGGATGTACAGAGCTTGGGCAGTGGGAAATTCCTGTTCAGATGTACAGTTGGATTATCCAGATGGGTCATTCGAGCCATCAGGAGACACCTCTGGGGTCAGCAGTGAAGGGCCCGTTTCGGAGGCACCTGCTGCTTGCTGTGCAAATTCCATTCCAGACTGCACCAAGCAGCAAGGCTGATTGTTCACTTCTTCCCCACAACCTGCCTGACCAGAACAGCTCTAAGTGCCTGGGGATATTGGAGCTGGAAGGGATCTCTGTCCTCTCTCTGCAACTCCTCCCTCTACAGAAGGGGCCACTGCAGAGAAGGGAAAGCACACTTTCAAGGTCACCCAGTGTGTCAGGGGCAGAAATTAGACCCAAACTCCATTCTGTCGGCAGCCCATCGATCTTCGCACAATTCCCCACCCCCCGACTTTCCCTGCTCTATGCTCTTCTTGGTGATGGCTATCTGCACAGTAACTCCAACAATTAATCATGATTTGTGACCTTCCTATAATTGTCTAGAACCTTACGGGCATTGTGGACCGTTTCATTTCTCTGCCCTGTGGTCTGCAGTCTCAGTCCCCTCTACGAGTCCTGTAGCACCTACTCAGTGCCCAGCACACAGTAGGAATTCCATGGCTGTTTGTGGATTGGGTGGAATGATGGTGTCATCCAGCTGCACATGCTTGTCCCTGGAGTCAGGTGACGAAATGAGTGTCAGTGATGGAGATGGTCAGAAACAGCTGTGGCCCCGCTCAGCTGGCAGGACTTGCTGGCTCCAGCTGGGATCTGGGGCCTCGTGTACGTTATGTCTGAGGAATGAGTGTACCATGAAAGAATTGCCATCAGGAGCTGTGGGCTGTGCTTGACAAATGTTTTCATAGGCTGTGTGTGTGTGTGTGTGTGTGTGTGTGTGTGTGTGTGTGTGTTTGTGTAGTGGGGGAGGACTGAGGGCTGGGAAGGATGCTAAGCCTTAGAGAATTAGGAAGGAAGGAAGGAAGGAAGGAAGGAAGGAAGGAAAAAAGGAAAGAAGGAAGAAAGGAAGGAAAGAAGGCTGGAGGAAGAGAGAAGGAGATGAGAGGGGCAGGAGACACGAAGACTGAGAGATGGCTGGCTAACATCTGCTGAGTGTGGATGGCCTCTGCGTGGGGATGTCCCCACACACAGAATCACACTAGATCCCCAGCAGGCCTCGAAACGAGGCTGTGTCGGCAGCGGTCCCCACTTTATGGCAAGGCTGAGGAGCTCGTTCACCCCAGCACACTCCCGTTATCAGTGCTCATTTTGTCACCCACTTCAACCACCCATCCCCATGGGCACACTAGACATCACTCAGAGCCATGACCCAGAAATCTCCCTTAATCAGGTGCTCTTCTCACCATCAGCTGGATCCTTCCCTGTCCTTCTCAATCAAGCTCCATGAGACGGAGCTGTCACGTATTGTCCTGGCTCCCTCAGGCCCCCACCAAGCATGGCTATCGTCCTGGGCACTGCCTGTCCCCCAACCCCCCAATCATGCTGATTCTGCCTCCCAAGGGCCCTGTGCCTTCTCTCCATCCGTATTTCCCCTGTCCTGGTGGAGCCCTTTCTGACTCTTGCCTGGATGACCCAGTCAGCCCTCCATCTGCTCTCCATGCCTCCAGGCTTGTTTCTCTCACTGCCACCCCAGGCTGTCACCAGAGGGAGCTAGAGGCATTTGGGAGGTGCTGCCTCAGGTCGGGCTGGCCTGGCCTTGCTCCAGGCGCTCCTTCCACGAGGAAGGCCCTCCCCTCTTCTTTGTAAACAACTTTATCACCTTTAAGACTGAACTTGGGCTTCTGTCTCCTTGTGGAAGCCACTCATGAACTCAGACCTTCACCTTGGCCTCCGACAGCAGTGCCTTGTGCAAACCTCCGCTGCGGTGCCTTCTCTATCACATTGAAATGCTTTGTTCCTACGTCCACCCCCGTAGGCTGGGTTCCTCTTGGGCAGGGACCTCATCAGCTTTGTATACTTATGTCAGGCCCAGTGTCCTTACTGGTGCCTAATATCGCCACGGAGATTTGCGAAGCAGGTCTGGGCACCAGGACATATGTACTTGGAGGGAGTGACCGCATCACCTCTACTGTTTTGACAGAGGAAGTGGCAAATCCAGGGGAAGGGGAAGCCCAGGGCAGGAAAGCAGAGGTTGGGGGCATAGGGATTTGCGTGTTGCTCCTGGTCCTCCCTCCACACACCATCCCCGCACCTGCTGTCTTCTCCCCAGCCTCCTCATTCGCCCTCTTTTTGGGCCTCTTCCTTTGTAGTGGTGGGCAAAGCAGTAGTTGGTGGGAGACGGACCCAGGACAATGATCAGTTAGCAGTGGGGGTGCTTTCACCTGTTCGCATCCCTGAGGAAGTCCCAGGCAATAATGGCCCCATCTTGGCATCCAGCAGGTGCTTGGTAAGTATTAGTTCCCCTTCCTTCACTCCTTTGACCAGTAGGCAGAGAAGTCGGCTGGAGCAATAACAGTGCCAGGCCTCAGGCAGCAGCCAGACAGCACTAGCTGAGCACCCACACACTTCCAGGAGCAGATGGGTTGCACAAGGAAGGCTCCCAACCTTTCTGTCTCCAAGAACCTTTTCCTCATGTCCTCTGATGTGTCCTGTGTTTATTTCACTAGATGCACTGCACTTACTAAATGAAAATTAGTTAATATGGAGAAAATGTCTTCCGGAAAAAGGCCACCTGACTTCTCAACATGGATATTCTGGCTTGGGCAGTTTTTGATGTAGTCTAAAAAGTAAATCATTAAATTTTGCTTTTTTGGAATATTAAGTAATGTGACCAAAGTAATGTGACCAAATAATGTGACATTAACATCCAAGCCTAGAGCCTCATCTAGAGTCAAGAATGAAATGAAGGTCAGAAATACAGTAGGCCCCTCTGTACCCATGGGTTCCTCATCTGTGAATTCAGCCAACTGTGGATCAAAAATATTTGGAAAAAATGTTACCTTGTTGCTGACATATACTATGT
Organism: Rhinolophus ferrumequinum; assembly: GCF_004115265.2. Taxonomy (NCBI): domain Eukaryota; kingdom Metazoa; phylum Chordata; class Mammalia; order Chiroptera; family Rhinolophidae; genus Rhinolophus; species Rhinolophus ferrumequinum. The sequence continues at coordinate 51,891,468 of NC_046296.1, read as the reverse complement.
AGTTAGGTCTATGATGTTATGTGTGTAGTAAACATGTAAAGACTTTCTTGTTATTAGTCCCTTAACCATTCAGTACAACAACTATTTACATAGCATTTATATTGTATTAGGTATTATAAGTAATCCAGAGATGATTTAAAGTATACAGGAGATGTGCGTAGATTATATGTAAATACTGTGCCATTTTATATAAAGGACTGGAGCATCCTCGTACTTTGGTCAATGTTGCTCAAGCAGTAGTTTGCCGTAATCAGAAGTGTCTGGACATTGATGGGAACCACTTCGAGCGCCTCTTGTAATTGCAGAAGTCAAACGTGACTGGTAGTCATCTTTTGTTATCGGTATATAGTGAGTATTGCAATTTTAATGCAGTTTCCCTTTCTTAAAATGTGTGTCCATTTTTTTGGCACCCTCTGTATTTCAGAGAGAAGTGGAAATAGTGTTCCAACCTGGGCTGGGCTTATACCAGCAGAGTATGGCCATACGGTGGGAATTCGTGCAGATCAAAACCTGGCTACACTTAGATACAGCTGCCATTAACAACAAACGGGAAAATGAATTAATTATTATTTCATAGTGCCGTTTATCTGGCATCCAAAATCTTTCAAACTGTGGGGTCCCTCTGAGGAAGTCAGGAAAAAGTCCTTGGAAGCAGGAAAGTCAGAAGCTACTGTGTGAGGATCCATCCGTGTCTGCAAGTGTTCTCTGGCTGCTGTCTGATCACGTGGCGCGAGATCTGTTGTGACGCTTCTCTGACTCCAGTGTCCTCCTCATATAATAATAATAACTATGACAGTTACCTCGCTGCTAAAAGAAGGAGACATACCTAGTAGATCTTCAACAAACATCCATCCCCTTCTCCCTGGGAGTCCTTCCCTCCTGCTCTGGGACAGTGGGGGACCCATGCAAACTCAGCCAGGCAGGAAGGGGGGCCTGGCCAGCTCGGGGCGGTGGGATCAGTGGTGACTGCATGTCTTCGTCCGTTTACTGGGAGCATGCGGGACCCAGAGCAACTAATCTGATTGCAGCCAAACCTTGTTATTTCATTCCTGCCCAGAATGTCATTTAAAAAGCACTTAGGGCTCTCCCTGAAACGCTTTTATACTGAGGTCCCGGGAGTGGGACTGCCACAGAAAACAGGGCCACTTGAGAAGCCCCTTTTATTCCCAGGGGGCTGAGGATATGTTGGGGGCTGGGGGCTGCAGGAGGGGAAAGAGAGCTCACTTCCCACTGCAGTCAGCCCCTGGGGGCCGTTTGCACCAACAAGGACAGAATTACGCTGCTTCCTGTTTAAACAGTCTGGCTGTGCGGTGGAAGGAGCCACAGTGAGGCTGTGACGCAGAAGTCTGGGGTTGGAGGCAGTTCCTGGACTGTCGGGGGCCTCTGACTCTCTGAGCCTCAGTTTCCTCATTTGTAAAGGAAGGACTGCAGCACTGGCCTTGCCCGCGTCACAGGGCTATGGAGGACCCCAGTCAAGGGTCTGGCCTAACTCAGCGGTTCTCAGGGGCTGCATCAGCCTCACCTGGGGACTTGTTATACATTCTTATTCTCCGACCCTACTCCAGACCGACAAAATCAGGTGCTCCAAGAGTGGGCCCAGCAAACTGTTTTAACCAGCCCTCCAGTCCCTCCGATGCCACTCAGTGAAGAGAACCACTGGTCTAAGCTCTTCCAAAGCTTTCCTAGTGGCCTGAAAGTGGCCCAGCAGAGTCAGGCTTCCCTCCAGCCTGGCCTTGCTCTAGTGGAATACTGTGGGCAAGGGGCTGGACCTGGGACAAGAGCTCGAGAACAGTTGCTTTACTTGACAATAGTGAAGGCCCGGGAAAGGAAGCTCAAGGGTAAGAACGTTGGCTTTCATTTGTATCATACTTTTGTTCCCCATACATTTTTAGATGCACTGCCTCATTGGAACAGCATCAAGTAATATCAAAGAAAAACCCATTATAATTATAATTATTAATAATAAAGATAAAGAATGTTTTGAAGCCAGCTCATGCATGTATATCATTTCCACAGATCATCTGTGGTTTCCTTGAGGATAGAGGACACATCTTCTTGGCTGCCATATTCCATTATCTCTTATCTCCCCATCTCCGGTTCTTACACCCTGCTTTGGGCCAGAGTCTGTGGCCTCTGTGCCTTGGTGTGCCACCTGGGTACCCCGGGGGCATGCACAGAACCCCAGTCTTCTTCAGGAGGGCGGATCTGCCCCTTGGCTTGCCCCTCCCCCATACGCACCTGTAGGTGTCAGTGGCTGGTACCTTCCAGGTCTGGATGCCCTTCAGGGGACCCTTGCTCTCCACCACCACGCTCAGGTTGGTGTTCCGATAGGCGTTGTTGCACTGGGCCTGAGTGGGGCCATGGGGCCCACTGGCCCCGCACGTGGTAAACAGCCAGTGAACTGTGGCACAAGAGGAAAGACAGTCAGTCACTTGGCCTGGCCCTCCTTCCTCTATGGGCCTCCCTGGGCTGCCTCCGAGCTGTCTGCTCCATGGCCCCAAGCCCACATTCCAAGAAGGCACCAAGGTTGGGACAAGAAACATCACTCAGTCATTCAACCTGGAAACTGCTGTTGAGGCTCTCCTATGTGCCAGGCCCTGGGTCAGGTGAGAAATGGGTCAGGGGAGAGACACAGATGGAGCTGACTTGGACCCAGGCTTTAAGAAGCTCACAGCCTACTAAGGGAGACCAAAAGGGATGCAACCAACCACAACACAGGGCAATAAGAAAAAGAAAAGCCCCAGGAGGGTCCAGCTAACACCGCAGTGTGAGAGTTCGAGGAGGGAGAGAAGACCCCTTCCAGGTAAGACAGGCCCGGGCAGTGGCGGGGCCCTCTCCTGGTTTCTCACCAGCTCCAGCACAGTCCTGGGCCAACAGCAGACAGTCTGTGCTACTGTGACTCCATCAAACCTGATCCCAAAGATTTGACATCTTTATATAGGATCCTCTTAGCTTGGAGAAGATCGAAAGAGTAAACTAGACACAGAGTCAGCTCCATGACCCCTCATGGCCCAGGGACCCAGGACAGTGGTAGAACAGGAAGTCTTGCACTCCTGGCTGGTGTCTTTGTCTGTCTGTCAGGCTCTCAACAAGGCTCAGCCTCCTCATTCACAAACATTTGGGTTGGTTCCCTTTGTTCATTCTGTCTAGAATTTCATAGACATCAGAGAATGTCACAACAAGATGGGACCTTGGAGATTACTGAATTCAGTGATCCCCAAAACACCTGAGGACCTTTAAAAATACAGATCCCAGAGCCCTGGAGATTTAGAATGATAAATCCTAGGTTGGGGTCGGGGGGTGGGGGAAGAAAGGGTAGGGCGCAATGCTTGCATTATGTAAAACTTTCCCAGAAGAATCAACCAGATTTGTGAACTACTCCCACCTATCTCATCATCCATATAGAAAAGGAACATTCTAGAGAGGGGAAGTGACTTTAAATCCCTGAGCCTGGAGTTCAGTTAGAGCCAGGACAGACCATACCAAGGTTGCTCAGGCCCAGAAAATAGGCAAGCCACTGTAATGAAACAGGTGAGAGTCTGGTCGGTACTGTGGTGGGTGAACCCTCAGCCCCAGAAAGTCCCACTGTGTCCCCGATAGTAGCTTAGCCCTGACAGTGTGGGCTTTAGGGCATCATGGGCACACACCAGGGTTGGCATCAGGACCCGAGAGGCCAGGAGGTGACAAAAGGGAAATGCAATAACTGGAACATTTACAAGGTCAGGAGGCAGAGATATAAGAGAGAGGGACTGGTTATAAGCAACAAGTAAAACCTTGGTTTTGGGAGAGATCAAGGTCACAGTGAGACAATCAGTGAGATGATGACTTGCCAACCAAAGAAATCATGGCTCCTCATATTTCCCCAGCCGAGAGTCTACATTGGTCCCTGAGACTCTGTTGAGCTGAAGAAGGATCAAATGGCCCAAAGGATGAGCCTGGATTGGGGGCGGGTAGGGGAGGAAGGCTGGCTCTTTCCTCTTCTCTTACTTTAAAAACAAAAAACTATGGTATTAAAACTCATTCATGAAAAAAAAAACACAAAACACTTCTTTATCTTTTTCTTACTTATACCACACACTGGAAGCGTAGTTTAATACTCAGTCACATCTATTAGGTTGGTGCAAAAGTAACTGTGGTTTAAAAGGTTAAAAATAATTGCAAAAACCGCAATAACTTTTGCACCAGCCTAATGAATTGTATAAAGAATCCACAGACATCAAAACACTGATTGGTTATAGACAGCTGAGTAAAGAAAACTCCATTAAGCACTGGGTTTCCTTTTACGTATATTGCAGCACCGTCCAAGAAGAAACAAATCAATTAGTAATATACAGCACAATGCTAAGAAAAATAAGTTAGACAGTGATTGTACTGGTTTCATTGCTGTTGTGAAGCCATCTCCTCTGCTCAACTGAATGCAAAGAAATAGAGCGTGATACAAAGGAAAATAAGTTCTCAGCTATGTACTAATCACAATAATAAAGATTGGTTTCACGTTGAAGGCCTATGTGGTTGTACCACAGAAGAGGACTGAATGGCTCATGTGGATATTTTGGCCCATTTTGGTTCTGATCTGTGGAAGTGAATCTTATCTATATCTGTTGACGGAACTGAGCTTCCTGGGAGCTGTGGCATATAGAACCATTTTGATGGCCATCATAGATCCCATTAAATAAAGTCATGACCAAAATCCAAGTGAAGATAATTCTTCACCATCCATAACTTAGGCAACACCATTCTTTATTATAAATTGGAAAAAGCAATCCCCCTTTATAATATATGATGAAAATTAATAATTTGTTCTCCTTATTAGGGTGAAATGAAAATAATCTACATGTTGTAGCCATTATGAGGTTAAAACATTTCTACCACCTATCTCAGTTCTTTAAACAATGGAGCAGTGCCCCCTTCTAGACATACGATCGATGTCTGATTATGGCTTTCTTTTTTGGATGTTAGCATTTGTTTAGAAGCTTACTGCCTAGGTCCACTTACTTATTGAGAGTTATAAAATAATAATATTTAAAATTATATCTTCTTATTTATTAGCTGGGATATACTTATAAAGAGATGCTTCCTCTCATCTACTATTTAGTTACCCAGTGGTACAGTTCCTATAGGGAAGGAAGAATAAATGCTCAGTTCTTTCTCCTTATTTATAGTTTTCAAGGTAGTGAATTGGTTCTCTATCATCCGCTAACGTTGACAAATTAGTTGCTTGTAGATCATATGAATCCTTCAATCTAAACATATTTTTTAATTCTAATCAATGACTATTATCCTTTAGAAGCTCAAATTATCAATTTTTGGTCAGTGGTAAACCTCCTGAGTGCTTTTGCTTCCTTGCTATCTGGTATGCCTTCCCTAGACCTGGAATCAGCCACTTTCTCAAAAGCCTTGGTTTCCTTTAGTGGAAAAAGGTATTTTAATTAAATAATATGAGGGCTATAGACATTTACTGCTACTGGGTTGGTGATTGTTTCTAGGCTTCTTTAGTGGACAGAATGTGTGTGTATCAGTATAACATAAACATATGTGAAATGCACACATATGTGTATGGCAAAATACCTCATAAGTTCACATTGATACTTCCAATTCAAATGAAGGACTACAGGGTTTTAAATGTAACCACCTCTATATTAACCTGTATTTCTTTTTCTATGCTGAGACTCTTGGTTCTCAAGAACATTCGAATAGAATTAGAATATCCTATAGTTATTCATTTAGTTTATCTTTCATTATACACAGTATCAGAGTAACAGGACTGCTACTATACCATCATCAATTAAAAAAACTGAGATCTGTTCAATAATTTTTTTTTTTTTTTGATATATGTGCTCTCCATTCTCCCATAATCCCTTGAACTTGTATTCTATCTACACAGATATGTTTGGGCATGTTGCCACTACATATGATATTCTTTCTCCTTTAGTCCTTAGGCTTACTTCTGTAAGTACTATGTGTTAAATGCTCATATCAGTCATGCTGATATATTTCTAGTCATTTTTATTGTCTGAAGCTTATTTCAAGTAGATTTTTTAGGAAGGACTCATGGGCGCATATTCTTTGAGTTCGTGGATGTTGTTAGTATTTTTTATGCTTAAGTATGTTATATATGCTACTCCATTTTCTTCTGGTATGAAATATTATTGTAAAAAACTCTGATGATACTCTAAAGTTTATTCTTTAATAAATCACTTGTTTTTGCTTAGGTGCCCCAAGTATTTCTTTTCTTTTTCTTTGCTAGTTTGGCAATTTTACTATAGTATTCTTTGGTATTGCTCATTCAGGATCAGTAGTCTTAAATACACCAAGTGCTCTGTAATAAGTAGTTTCAATAAGAAAATTTTTCTGGAATTACAGCTGTATTTGTTTTGCTCCACTTTGCTTTTCATCTTAAGGTGCCCCTGTTATCTGTTTGTTGGATCTTCTTTGCCTAGCTTTGATGTATGTCATGTTTTTTTAATTAAATTTTTTTTTCTCTTTTCACCTTCTCTTTCTTGTAACTGTTGTGTTTATTTGATCTTGCCCTCCTTCTAATTTAGTCTTCATCTCTGAATTATTTTTTCCTTTCCTTTTACATTTTTTTCTGAGTTCTATCACTTACTTTCTCATCTTTTGTAATACCGATTAAGTTAGTTTTCATGTCTTGTATCATTGTTTTACTGTTATTTAGCACATTGTGAAATCGAGGGATGTAATTTTAATCTCTCCTGTGGGCATGTCTTGCTGGTGTGCCTTCATTTTTCTGTACAGGTGTTATTTTGTCCTCTCTGCTCTTTTTAAATTCTTCTTATAATTTTGTATGTGACCTTAATACTTCTCTGCTATGCACTTTTATGTGAAATTTGTTCTCTAGAACTTTTAGAGGTCAGGAGATTTGCTAACTTCACAGAGCTCCCTCTATTCTTTTTAATATATAGTGTTTAAAAATATGGCAGTTTGTTTTCTGATGTTTCTGGCTCTGTTTATTCCCCACACTTTTATCTGGATGTCCTCTTAATTTTTTGTCTATTATCCCTATCCTACTCAATATTGATTTCATTCTCAGAAATTTCTTCTCAGGGTGGGTCCTTTCCTGGAAAGGAGGCATGATGGCCAGACTACTCTAACTCCAGATCTTACCATGGGGCCCTGGCACTCACATATCACTGGACTGGGCAAGCCTCGCCCAGTTCACAGCAGCTCTTTTCAGATTGGCTTTCTGTCATTTCTAGCAAATACTTGTTAGCTATTATGGGTTCTCGTGTTCTCAGATTTGTAAGGCAGCCTGTTGTTTTCCTAATCTTTCTCTTGTCCAGGTGATGACACTATGCATGTCTTGTGGTTGTTGGTGCTTTGTTGTCTCCCACTTGTGTTTTGGGGCTGGAGGTGAATACCTTATCAAAAAAGTTTGTTGCATATGTCCATGGGTTTTCAGTTTGATACATGGTTGCTCTGTTTTTATGTAGGGATTAAGAGAGATAAAAAGAACTGTGTGGTTACTGCCATCACTGCCATAGTCCCAGAATCCTTGAAAAAATTTTAATGTAGGAATTACTTGAGGTCATTTGCTATGATTTATACTATCTACCTGGTCAGGTCCTCACCTGCATTTCTATTCCTGGGGCTGTGGGGTTTTTCAGGTTTTACTTCATGGACATCTCCAGTGACCATGGCCTAGAATCTGCTGTTACAATATGTTCTGCCTTTTTTTTTTTTTGTAGCCCAGTAGGTATAATTCAACTTTTTCTTGATAGGGCCCCTTGCACTTAGCCAGTTATTTAGGGCTATTTGACCCTTCCACTAAGTGGCCCCAGATATAAATATTTTATACTGACTCACTTCTCTCCCTACTGTCAGATATGTTTTCTTAGTACTTCAGCATGTCCTCCTATGTTTAATCTTACACCCAGCGTTGGGTGAGGGCCCTATACCTCTCTCGTGTATTAGGCTGAGGGGAAGCTAGCTGCAGCAAGCCTTTATTTTCAGAATGTATTTATATTTTGGTCCTTATGTTTGGTGGATGGTGGAAGATACTGGATGTCTAAACTCAGATAAAAGGATGTCACTATGATTCTGAACAAACAAGGCAGGGAATCTTTAGGCTTTCAGTTTCAGTGTGTTTAATTACAGTACACGTATGTAGTACCTCCATCCTCCAGCAAGATTAGCTCTTTAAAACCATGTTAGGTCAGTAGATAGGGAAGGGGGAAGAATTATTACTTTTATCTAAACATCTGGCCTGTGACTATAGAGCAAACTTGAGGCTGAGGTGAGACACGTCACATTTATTCTTTCTGCAACACAGTGTTCAGTTGGTGAATTTTCCATGTTGTAGTTTCTCAGACTGAATTTGTGCATGCACGCACACACACACACACCTCATTCATTCATGCAAAGCTTTCTGGTCCTCCCTCCCTCTCTCTCTCTCTCTTTCTCTCTGTCTCTTTCTCTCTTTCTTCCTTCCTTTCTTCCTTTCTTCTTTTTTTCTTTCTTTTTGAAGAGAAGTTAGGATGTGGTAACAGCAATAAGTACACCACCAGCCCTGTCTTTTGTATTAGCTGTCTTCACACGTGATCTCTTTTCCCTTTTACATCTTTTGTCTCCTTTGCTCTCACACAGTTTCTCTAGACAGGCAGGATGCCTGAAAGTGCTGCAGTCTCCCAGGGAACAAAGACAAGTGGCCCATGTCCTTCTCTGCTGGGAGGGAGACATCCCTTTGCTGAGAGGAAGCTCCCAGTGAGTCAGCTCCCTATCAACAGAGCAGCAAGCCATGGCTGTTGAGATAAAAGCTGCTTGCAGGACTGAATTACCCTAAACAGCTCTGACACCTGGCAATCTGGGAGTTTTTAATGGCTCCTGTGATGGCTGCTAGGTTGTGTTCTGAGCCACCCCTGTTCCCCAAGGGAAGGTCAGTAACACATGAGAGAAAACAAAGGCCATAGGAAAAACACTATCCTGAAAGCAGAGCTATAAAAATTAAGTTAAGGGAAGCCTCAGGGCTAATTTGGTTATTCCCAAGTTGGCTTCAGGCCAGAGTTGTGTTAATAAAGTATTTGATATGGAGACCGGTGCTATGGACTCACCCAAATGGGGGCTTACATATAATGGATTTGATTTTGAGGCTGAAGTGGGAAGTGGTGGTTCAACTGTGAGTTTTGCCACACTCAGGCCTGAAGAGTCATTGATTTCTGCCCTCATCTGCTCCTGTCTGCCGACCAGAGAGAAAGCCTTGATCTGGTGCGTGGCCACTGGGGTTGATATTAGTAGGATTTGCTGCCTCCAGTCCTAAGGTCCACTGGTTCCTGAGAGAGAGGCAACAGTGTGGGAGGCCACGACCCTTCATTGCCTCATTCTTAGTAGTTCTTGCTTATTGTTTGGTTCTAAGTCATGAAGGATGAATTCCTTACAAGGCCTTTGTGACTGTAACACTTCTGGCAGATGGGCAGATGAAGGTGCAGGCAGCCCAACGGGCCAAGAGATTTGGAGCCCAAAACAACAAATGTCCTGGCTCCTGGGCCTGGGTCCCAGACCCTCTAAGGTGAATTGGAGAACAGGGACACACGAAAGAGTGGGAAATCCAAACGTCAAGGGCAGAAAGGAAAGTGGGACAAATGGTGAACCAAAAAGAGAAGACTAGAAAGCTAGAGAAAAGAAGGGAAGAGACACTTCTCCCTTATTCCTGCCGGCAATGTGGCTGCAGATGCAGCGGCCATGAGGCAACCAGTGTGAGGAAAAGACCAAGATCACAGACATATGAGTCTTGACATCATCAGGCATTGAACTAATGGTACCGGTTTCCCCGAAAATAAGACCTCGCCGGACCATCAGCTCTAATGCGTCCTTTGGAGCAAAAATTCGTATAAGACCCAGTCTTATTTTAACATAATATAAGGCCAGGTCATAATATAATGTAATGTAATGTAATATAATGTAATATAATATAATATAATATAATATAATATAATATAATATAATATAATATAATATAATATAATATGTGAGTCTAATATAATATAATACGCAGTCTTATATGAATTTTTGCTCCAAAGGACACATTAGAGCTGATGGTCCGGCTAGGTCTTATTTTCGGGGAAACCCGGTAGTAGTCACATGTAGGGCCACTGAACTAACACCCCCAGTCATCTGTAAGACAATGTTTGTTATGGACGGGACCCTTCCTTGGACTCCCATCACTGGCTGGCTCAGACTTCAGTCTGAATGGAGCCTCCTAGAATTCGGATCTCCCACCTACTTGTAATGAAAACACGTCTGACCAGAGACTCCTGCTGCTGTCCCTCAAAGAGCAGTGCCAGCCTGGATTGTGACCGGGTTTCCAGTGCTTCTTTAGACACTGGATATGGCCTTCAGCTTGCCTTCCTTGGCGGAGAGCCAGGCGTCTGGGTCACTTCCCCAGCCAAGCATGCTCTGCCCAGGCGGCTCCCCTTTCTTCACCCACCCCTATGCTCTGTCTCTGCACACTTCTTGGTCAAGGCCATTAGAGCTGATGAGAGTTGTAACTATGTTGTGAAGGGCCTCGGAGGTTTCCCCAGGCCGCGCCAACCTCGGAGTAAAAGTAGGATCTTAATATTAGTAACAAATGGTATTATGCAGTTCTGCTCTGACACACATTTGAAGGAACGGAAAGTTTTCTCTCTGAACAACCCCCTCGGTATAGCACACATGCTCTGCTATTGTCATCTCTGTCCCCTTAACGTGCTGTGTTTTCTTCATATCACTATTTGAGTCTATGTCATCTGCCCGACTAATGGGTAAACTCTACAAGAGTGGGGCTTAGTTGATTTTGTTCTCTGTGTTTTCTCCGGGACCTAAAACAGTGCTGGTCACAGAGAAGGTGGTTAATAAACCTTTGGTAAACGAAAAGCAAAACCAAAACCAAACGAAATAGAAAGGAGAGAGAAGGCCAAACACCAGCCCCACATAAGAGGCCAGAAGGGGGAGCTCATGCATGCTGGGTACTGTGTGTGCTTCGGTGGGAGCCCCTTTGGCTCCCCAGAGTGCTGTATTAGAGTGAGAGCAGTACAGCCTGGAGTGAGCCACAGGAGTTCTGGGAGTATAAAGGGATGTTTGCTGAGAGGTATTTTGTCTCTTACCCATGACTACATAGCAGAGAGAGGGGGGCTCTCAAGGAGCAAGCACACACCTTCACACACTCCTCACACACACATCAGCACGCCCTCACACTCACACACCCACACCCAGATGACTGAACTCCAGGGTGCCCTGCAGTCCTCAAGAAAACTCTAGTCTTACTCCTGAGATTGTGGATACTCCGCTGACCTGACGGCTGATGGAAACGATCAGTTGATAGACTGAATGATTAGTTAGTAGGATTAAAGTCATAAAGCTGGTTGAGGGGAAAAAAATAGTCTTCTTTTGCAGGGAGCTATTCTGAGGCTTGGGGACTTTTCCTGATTCTTAGCTTGCTGGACAAGCCTGAGCTATGCCTTATTTTCCTTACTTGTTAACATTAATCCTGGAAAAGGATCGTTCAATCTGTCAGTTACTTAATACGTATAATTAAATGAATAAAGTTTGCTCTCACATTTTTATGAAGTTACTGTCAATATTCATTAGAAAAAACAAATCAGCCCTCCCAGATCCAATCACCTGGGATGTGTTTGAAAAATCTCCTGGAAAAAGTTCTGGAGTTCCCATTATGACTGAGATCTTGACAAGCTTAAAAGACTAAAAACCCTCTTTCAATTTATATTGATGTGCAGATCTTTTGGGGACAATCCTGTACCCCGCCACAAAAGTCACTTATTTCCCTCAAGTGGAGTTTGAGGGTTTTACCTGCAAATTGTGATTAGTTGGCTTGGGAGAATTGATTGAACAGGAGAACCCCAAATGCAAAATACCCTACCCTTCCCTTTAAAAAAAAAAAAAAAAAACATGGCTAGGTTTAAAAGACCAGAAACTGAAATTTGCTTGAAACTTCTACAAAAATTTTGAGGAAAATTTTTGTAGAACACACACTTACATATACATAAAAGAGTGCACAGTTCATAGGTTGGAAAGGAGGAGGAATATGAATACACTGAAAATTTATAGAAAGCAACATATGAAGGATGTGTGAATTGGCCCAATATTTCCAGTTATATATTTTAGCAATAATGTTAATAACAACATCACAAAACATTTGCTATTAGTGTATTCTTTTTTACACGATTAGAAATGATCTCACTTGCTCACTCCAATAGCCGGCTCTGAGAAAGAACTGTGGCCGGTAATTACTCCCCTTACTTTGTGGATGATGAAACAACTGGGGCCCAGAGGGCTTGGTTTTCCTGAAGTCGCACAGCTAGAATTTGGTCTCTAGGATTCTTTGCTTTTCCACTTACCATCTTGCTATTACCTGGCACTTACTAGGTACTTTGTTACTATTTGTGTCTGTGGGCTCTAAGGTGGTCCCCAATGATCTCTCCCGCCTGGTAGTCACATCCTTGCATAATCCCCTCTTTCTGAATATGGGCAAGACCTGTGGGTTGCTTCCAACTAACAGAATACAGCAAAAGTGTCATTTTCATTATTATATTACATAAGATTGTAGCATCTTGCTAGCGGTCTCTCTCCTGTCTCTCTCTCTCTTCCCCCCACCCTCTGTCCCCAGCTTCTCCAGGAACTGCCAACAACCATGTGAGCTTGGGAGTGACGACTCTTTCCCCAGTTGAGCTTTCAGATGAGACCCTAGCCCTGGCTAACCCCTCGATTGCAGCCTTATGAGAAGCTATGAAGCAGAGGGGACCCAGCTGAGCTGTGCCTGGTTTCCTGACCCACTGAAACTAATTTAACAAATGTGTTGTTTTAAGCCACTACATTTATGGTAATTTGTTACTAAGCAGTAACTCCAAAGGCCCTGCCTAGCAGCCAATAGTTTCTTGGGACTCCTCATCCTTCATGTAAAAACCCAGCGTGAAGTGCACTGGCTGGGCTCAGTTCTGTTCGGTGCCCTCTCTCTCATCCCTGACTCAATGATGGCTAAGGTAATTCTACCTCTTATTTCCTTTTCCTCTTGGTAATGGAGGAGCAAGTGAGAGGGATCCCCTTTTGTGATCTAGAGCTAGCATTTCAGCCTTTCTTTTCCTAGTTCCTCTGTCCAGCTCCAGGCTCAGATAAATTTAAACAAAATAACATTTCTGTGTCCAGGACCCTGAAGCTTTGCTGCAACAAGCAGAGAGCTGAAAAGGCTCTGAGGGGAAGCAGGGTTGTTTTGCAGGCAGAATCAGCAAGCCTGGGAGGACAATAATTAAAAGTGGACTTCCCAAATCACAAATGCTTAATGCACTTGCACTGATGGAGGGTCCTTTTGTGTTCTGCTAGTGTGAAGCTAAATGATCTTAATCAAGGCATGCTGAGACCAGAGTTTGCGGATCATTTATTGTCTCCCACTTATGTAACCTTTCACTGAAACAAATAGGAAAAAACAACATGTTTTCTCAGGCCAGCCGGGAGACAGAAAGACAATGAGTCCTCTCGGCTGCTAAGAGGAGCTGCGGCATGGTATTAAGGCATTTTGTCTTCAGCTTTGCCATAATTCCAACCCCTAGGCTCTAGTGTTAGACTAGAGGTTCGTGAGGTGGTTTTGAGTCTATCAGAGTTGGATGACGCTGCCCTAGTTCTCCACTGGGGTCCAGAGGAGGGCAGTTCCAAGTCAATCAACATTGCTGATTCCTTGTTTTCTCAAAGGACGCCGGATTTCTTTTAAAAAACGATGATCAGGTCAGTGTAACCGGCAGGGCACCCATCTTGGATGCAGACCTTCTCACCATCCAGTGCAGGATAAAGTCAGAGCCATGGACTGGGGGAACCTGTCCTAATTCCAGGCGTGCTCGATTGAAAATTGGAAAGGGAACCAGAGTCTCTCTTGTGCTGGGCTAACAGTGGCTTCATATCAGGCTTATGTGGTGCAGCTTTCACGAGCGGCACTTTGGCTCATTCCCAGCTGTAGGCCCCACGGCACCCAGCGCAGCGCTCGGCATCAAAACTATAAGATGTAATATGGGCCTCATAAAGATTATGGGCCCCATTTTTTTTTGATATGGGGAAACAAAGGCACAGAAAGAAGGGAGTGACTTACGTAAGTGGCACAGCTGGGACTTGAACACAGGTAGTCTGTGCTTTTACAAACTGTGCCATATTGCTTCCTGACAGTGATGCCTGTCCTTGGGCAGTCTGGGGGTCTGGAAGGATCAAATGAGGTACACTGACTGTGCTTAGTCACTATAGACCCTGTACAGATGAAGAGGCAGCCTGCAAACAGGGAATATTCACCTGGAAGCTCTGTGGCAGGTGGGCACTCTGCCCCAGGAAGCGGGGCCTCCACTCGGCTACCAAGCAGCCCCTGGGCCTTGGTGGTGGCCACCCCTTGGGGATGCTGACTGGCTCTCCAGCGTACAAAGTCTCTTGCACTAGAAGAGACTCGTTAACGTCAGTAATGGAGATCACGAATCTCGAATTAGTTCCATGCCACCTCTCTTCCTGGAGCACAGCCGTGTTTGGGGAAGGGAGACACACCCAAATGAAGAGTGACATCTTAATTGGGAGGGCACCGAACCTCCCTACAGTCACCGGAGGGCCTATGAGTCTTGTAAAGGCTGGTGCTTCATGCGTCATCACCAGTTTGCTTGCTATAAATAGATGAGAATCTAAATTAGTATCATAGAGAGATCACGCAGCACTTGGGTGAACAGCAGGCCAGCTGAGCAAGGACACGGGCCCCACGGTTGCATCTTTGGCTACTTGCCTGCCCACATCTTAGTGTTGTTCCCCCCCACCTGAAGGGATGCTGACAGATGTGCCCTCCCTGTGCACAATGAAGGCTGGATGCACGGAGGGACACCAGTTAGCTGCAATTATCAGCTTTCTCATGTGTGCACAGGTGCATTGTCTGCTAGGGTGCTGAATATGAGTGACAATGCAGATGTGCTCTGTTTAAGCAAACACTGCCATTAGAAGCAGGGGCTTCTCAGAGATGAGCGATTCCTCTATTCATCAGTGGGATGCCTCAAAGATTTCTTTCTCACAACAACGCCCCTCCAAATGTTATCTGGCTTAGAAAACTTTACTTTTTTTACGTGATTTCCAACACAAACAAACATTCTTTAGCCTTTTGCACAAGTTATAACTCAGGGCAATTACTTAACGTCTCTGGGCCTCAGTTTCGTCTGTAAAAGGGGGCTCACATTAGGCACCAGTAAAGGAGATGGTGCATGGGAAAGAGTTCAGCATGGCTCCTGGCCCACAGCTCTGCTCCGTGACTACTGGGCATTGTTGCTGTAGGAAGAGGACACAGCATAACGCGAGGCCTGTGCTGCTCGAAAACTGAAACCTCAAATGGGTGCCCCGTGGCTCGGAGCTCACCTCCACCTTCCCAAGGCCCAGGCGCCTCATACGTTTCAAGTAGGTTGGGCTGCCATCTGGGCTTCCTAAGATTTCTTTCAAATCAGGCTTTCCTTGAAAGTTCATCGAAAATGCAGTTTGACCTCCCACTCCCAGACATTCAGGTTGGCGGGGCCCAGGAATCGGTATTTTTAACAGGAATCAGTATTTTTAATAAGTAGCACTTGCAGGTCCCCTTTCTCCAGCGAGGTGACCAGAGCAGATGATGTGAGGACACACTTGGTGACACCCTGGGCTGGATTTAGGTCCCTGCTGGCCGACCTGCCTCCTACTGCTCTCACAGTGTCCCGGATTCTGTCACTGCGCATTTCTGGGGAAAGCTGATAATGATGCAACGGACCCAAGAGCCTAATCTGAGTTCCCCCAGAGTGAGTGGGGCTCCCAGCCTTCCCACCCTTACTTGTTTCCAATGCGTGGGGCCTCCTGCTTCCAACACTGGCACCCAGTGAAGAACTTCGGCTACAGCAGGGACTCCAGCTGCCTCTCTGCCCCCGACCTGGCACGGGGTGGTTTGCAGTGCCAGCAGGTGTAGGACTTTGGAATTGGATTACAATGAACTTATTTATTTAGGAATGGGTGAATCCTTAATATTGGGGTGTGCTGCTGAAGTGAGCTTCCTTGCACCTTACAGGGCCTGAACGCAGAAGGCTCTGATGTAAACGAAGACCCCGATGAGTGAGAAGACAGGTTCTGAGTGAGGGGGGCTGGCCGAGCAAAGCCTGCCTTCCAACAATGTTGTCATCCCCAGAAGGGCGTGCTTGGAACATAATGGCTCTGGCTACAAATTCTATTAACTCTAATAGTTGTTCTGTGGTGAATGGATAATGCATTTAGCAGAAATAGACCCAATCAATTTATATGAAACACATAAAACTTTCTCATTGGAATTGGCATCTGTTCTTGAATCCCAGGAGCGTGTGTGGAAATGGACAATCTGTCACCCTTATTTCTGGGCACATTAACGGTGCCATGGGTTAATTAGAGAGCTGGGCCAAACAGAGCTCTGGTTCCCTTATGCCATGTCCCTTCGCCCCTCAGAACTGTGGAGCTGGAGACTGTCTACTTCAAACCTTGACTTTGAAAAACACCAGTTTTTCCACCCTCGTCTGTGTCCACGTTAGGCTATGTCACATGAGCTGCTCTCTGCCCAGGTGTCAGACAAGGGCTTGGAAGGTGTGCGGAGCTGGGCATACTCAGGCCCACAGCTTGCTAGTGCAGGCCAGCCAAGGCCAGTGCTCTTTTCATGTTTAAATGTCCCCCCTCCCACGTTTGGCAAGAAATACGTACTCAGAAAGTGGTAAACCAACCAACTCAGTTGGTTGTCACCAACCAACTCAGAGGCAAGGCTGTGGTTTGATGCCAGGGCTCCATGACTTATGGATCCTTGTGGGTTGAGCCAAGGTCTGGACTGGTTCTCAGCTAAGCTGAGCTGATTCCCTTCCACTCTCCCTGTCAACAGTGAGCTTGCAGGAGAGGGAGAGACAGAGAGACCCCACTGGGCCGTGGTGGTCATGCCTGTCCTTACCTGGGCTTTTAGAGAGGGAGAGGGTGGCAGAGGGTGGCTTGCATCTCCTCACCCCTCATGTTCATTACCGCCAGGGGTGGGGGTGTAGGGGGGTGTGGATAGAGTTCTGTAACTCTGTGATTGCATTATCCCAACCATTTGGTTAGCGTAATTGTATGTGCAAAGCTGACAAATGCAATTTTCTCAGACTTAATACTTGCCCCATTTTCTCTCTGTTTCTTCATCTGATTAGCTAAAGTGACTCAGGCTTCCAAGAATGCTCCGTGAAGCACCTGGACGAGCTTTGCCCTGCCTGGATGCTCAGCTCTGGCCAGTGGGCTTGGGGGGTGGTGGGGAGGGAACCCCAGACCCAGAGAGTCAGGCCCTCGTCAGAGGGGAGGGCTGAATTGGGGGAAGAGAGGAGTGTTTAGGGAAATTTGGAAGCTTTGTGAGTGACTGTCTTCTGGAAACCCAATGTGGCCTGTGCATTTCCAGGAGTTGCTCTAACGCCTGCCAAGAGGAGAGCTGAAATGCCACTAGCTGTCCATGTTTCAGTCCCGCAGAAATGGACGGCACTGAACTTTGGGAAGGAAATCATATTATCTTGTCTCCCCTGACAATTGATCTGTTTACCAGCCCTGCAGGGGCTCTCATCTGAACGTGCTCCCCACTCTTTTCATTCTTGGTGGTGATCTCTGTTTGGAGACTTGGATACCCAGAAGTAGCTTAGTTGGCTGGAAGAACGTAGACTTCAGGTCCCCTTCCTTACCAGCTGTGGGACCCTTACATTCTTCTAGCTCGCCTTCCTCATCCCTACATTGGGAATAGCAGCAGCTGTCCCTGGGCTACAGTGAGGACTAGATGAGCTGACACGTGAAACACCCTAGCCCAAGGTCAGGGGTACTCATGGAGTGTTTCCTTCCTTTCCTTTCCCTCCTGGGCCGCAGCCCTCTCTCCCAGGCAGAAGCTCTGAGCGTGGTTAAGCTTCATGTTGCAGGCGATGACCTGCTGTTTCATGCGCCACTTTGCTCTGGGCCAGAAGTGTCAGAACAGTGAGTACCGGCTCCCCTGGTCCCTGCTGCAGCTGCTCACAGCGCCGGGCCCATGGGAAGTGGGGGCCAGCCCTGCAGGGTGCTTATTTCTGAGTGGGCCATGAGTGGCCGTGACCTCAGCCTCTCATGAGCCCACTGGACCTCTCTTCCTTCAGGCCCCTTCCTCTGCCTGGGGCGTCTCTCACGGGAGGCACGTTGCTCGGCCTTCATCATTTGTCTACTTGTACTCGCCTTTTCCAAACTGAGTTCTTGGAGCTCCTGACCTAGATCTTGTCCTGCCCAGCATCTCTGAGCACTGAAGTGCCCTCAGAGGAAGTGTGGAAGAGCTGCAGGTGGGTCGAGATTCAGGTTGGCGAGAGTGGACCTCAGCATGGACCCAAGGGGTGGCCTGTTCTCCCTGACCTGAGGCTGAATCCTGGCCAAGGGGGCTCGGTGGACGTTGTCTTGTGGGTGGTGGGCAAAGGAGGCCCTGCTCCCCTCCCTCCTCTAAATCCTCCTGATGAAAACAGAGACACCCCCGCCACACACGGCTAGTATCTGCAGCAAGGCGGGATTGGGAGGTCTGTCAGGCTCAGGAAGAGACGCATCCTACTCCTGAAACACAGCAGGGGAAGGGGTGTTGGGAGCCTGTCTCAGCTTCTCCTTCACCTGAGCTGCTCCCGATATGGCAGTGGGTTCCTGGGAAAGCAATGGCTCTTTGTTTGGTTCTCTAAAGCCTTCCCAAGGAGTCTCCTAAGGCAGCTGGGGGAGGCATTTGCCTCAATGTCCTCTTCCCTTTGAGCTGGGGTCACTCCTTCAGAAGGGGGTCTGGAGACAGAACGCTGACCCACAGCCCTTGTCTGTCACTCTGGCTCTGAGGCGGGGACTGGACAGTAGAGGAAGCTTGTGTTCCAGCCAATCACTCACCTCTAATTTTATCTGGACGTGCAGGGGGAGGCATCACTGCTTTTGAGCCGCCGTGTGATTTCATTAGTCTGAGTGGCCATTGGGCAGGCCCTTATCGATTAGCCTTTTAGGGACAGTGGGAATTATATCAATAAACCCGAGAGTCGGGCAGGGTGGGTGGCTATTTCCTAAATGTTGGTTGCTGGGGAGCCAGTTGCTGACATCTGAGAGCTGAGCTCAAATAGTAAGTGCCCACCAGTCAATCAGTAAGTGTTTCTGGAGCCCCTGCTATGTAATCAGTCCTGGTGGTTAGGTGGGGCGGGGGCTTGCCGTGAGATTTGCTTAGCATCATCCTGAATTTACCGCAGGAGGCAGGGGCTGAGCAAGGGCCAGGAAGTAACGGCAGTAACTCATTGGGCGGGCGTGGGCGGGGAGGGGTGTTGAACGAGTAGCAGCAGGCTGCCTCCCTCATGTGAGATGTTTTCATGAACCATGAACCACGAGGCCGAGGCCGGGCGGGGAAAGAGAGACTGCAGTTTAGCATGCCAAGTTCCCTTTCATGTGGAAGAAGGAAAAGGTATTTAGAGGTTCTAGTTAAGGGTGAAGAGAGGAAAAGGGAGAGGTGATGGGAAAGGCAATGAACTCTTCCCCCTGGTTTGCCAGCAGTTAGATCAGGCAGGAATCGGGAAGGGACGGTTAGTCTTAGGCAACGTTTCAGGAGAGAGGAAGGAAAGGATTTCTTTAAAAACAAAGGAAAGCTAATATTTATTTAGTATGTCGATAATCAATGAATTTAGTGCAAAGCTATAAGCCTCTATTTTTTTTTGTATTTTGCATTAAACAAGAATTTCACATTTATAAATAGAAATGAGAGATTTATCATTTATCAATTATTTTAGTAAAGAATTGTCTTTTATAGGAAAAAGAGCGTGGGTGGATCATCACTGTACTCCTGCTTCTCCAGGTTACTCACATAGGAAGAAGCTTCACATACCCACGCACCAAAACCCACCTGGGGGAACCCCTCGACCTGGGGTGTCAGGCCGGGGGGGCCTTCATCAGCTTCTCTGGCGCTCGGCTCTCAGATCTATTAACTGCTAAGGAATGGCATACTGCGTTTCAGACTGATTCCCATCTGACACACTGAGTAGCTGAGAAGTCACATCCATGGTTTAGGGCCAGAGGCTGAACAGGCCTGTGTTTGAAGCAGCAGGGCCCCCACAAGAAGTCCTTTAGCCTGGGGGCTGCTGAATCAAGCAGCTTTGGAAGCGAGCTGAGCTTTGGGTAAATGTGCTGAACCTGAAGCTTTTGGGGCTTTACCCACGACGGGCTAGCCTGCCTTTGTGCAACAGATAACCTTAGCTTTGGTCCCAACGCTCTTTATGAGGAGAAAATCATCTGATGGAAGGTTTGCTTTGTTCAGTAAATGGGGAGTGGTTTCAAGGGAATGAGTTGAGGAGAAGATACCAGGTTGGTTACGCGTTTGTGTCAGGACCTGGCTGTTCCCCAGGCATGGAGGAGAGATGCTCCTTTGCTCAACGTTCGGAAGCTCCCTTTGCCCAGGTAGTAAGAGAACCAAACAGCTTCCTCTTGGAGCCCCATACCCAGGGTGTAGGTGATTTCCTTCTAAAGGTTGACTCTTTTATTCTTTAAACATAGCTCCCACCCCAATCATAGCATGTATCTTTCTTCTGCTTTTTGCAACAAAAACATTACTTTGCTCAAATTTGTCAGTTGAACCCTTACCTGTAGGGTCAAAGATGGGGGTCTCTCTTGGTGTATTGTCCCAGAGTTTCACCTCTTTGTTTGGGTTTCTCTCAAACAGATTTCTTGATTTGAGTGCTGTATTCTGTGGCATCTTGTCTTCCCCACTGACTAGAATAGAGAAGACCCCATGGGCTGAGTTAAGAGAGGCTCAGTTGCAGGGAGAGGGACGATGAGGCCCCAGGGAAGGTGGAAGGGGGCGTGGGCTCCGGTCAAGAAGGGACAGCGAGGCCCGAGGTAGTCTGGGTTGGAGAACAAGTGCCGGGGACAGGGCGCACTCACTGGTGAGGTAGCAGTCCAGGCTGATGGAGATATTGTCAAAAGCCACGGTGGCTCTGGATCCTTGTCCCCACCACGCGACAATCTGCAGCCAGAACCTGTACATGTGTTAAAAGGAGTGTGTGTGAGGAACAACCTGGGTTGGCCATGTCTTAGGATTCAGCATCCCGCAAACAGTGCTGATACCTTGCTCCTGAGTCATTTTTATCAGCCTTACCTCACCTCAGAGCAATCGCAAGAGGGGAGCAGTCAGCATTTCTCCCTATGTGTCCAGCACAGAGTACTGCCCTTTCTGAGGGATTGTTCCGAGTGTTCATCCAATTCGGAGTTTGGGGCTTGGGTCTAGGACTCATGGAAACTCTGAGGAGAACTCTCTCACTTTCTAGGTGTGCCAGGTGGGTGGAAATGGGCAGGCTTTATATTCAGCTGGTGCCCCCAGGTAGAGTTGAAATCAATTACATATGAAAATGCTTCTGTACCAACTGATGAAGGGCCACTGCCCCCTGAAAGCCCCTGCCTGTTGCCTCAGGCAGCCTGGCTACTTCCTTGATGCCCCTTGAATTTCCCCATTAACCAGCAAATGAAACATTAATCCCTCACACGGGGGTGGGAGGCAGGTGTCTCAAGGATCCCCAGTGTCCAGCATCAGTTCTGACTGGGGTTGGTCTGTACAGTGCCCAGCTGGTTGTTAAATATTAAATTATCTGACTACGGTCCCTGGGGGTGTTTGTAACTAATGCAGAGGGTCATAAATATTAACAGTAAACCACTGAGATATTGTTGCTTTCCACCTCTTTCATAGCCTTGCAGAGTCAGGTCCTTGGACTGTGGCCAGGGCAGGCTGTGGAGTGGGGAAAACAGAAAACTCCTTTGGTTTGTTTGACTCTTGGGGAGTCATTCTCCTGGAAGGCTGTCAGTCAGCCAGACCTTTCCTGCTGCCAAATGAACGTTTCCTGAGAACTTTCAAAACCTTTCCCACCTTTCAGAAAGTCAACCCAGAATGACCTGCAGAAGAATGTGCAGTTTCTAGTGTGGATGTTAGAACATCAAAAGAGGAGTCCCATGCCCTCACTTGGCGAATGGATAAACTACGTGTGGGATGGCTGTACAGTGGAATCCTACCCGCCCCTCCCAGTATAACAGAATGGACCAGGATACACACTATAAAATAGATGGACCTCAAAAGCATCACGCTAAGTTAAAGAAGCCAGAGAATAGGTTAATAGGTTAAAGACCTCATGATTCCATTCATACGAGTGACTCCTTTTATATGACATGTCTAGAATAGGCAAATCTATAGCGCCAGATAGCAGAGTAGTGGTTGCCGGGGGCGAGGCATGGTGGGAACAGTATTGGCTGTAAACCCGCTCAAGGGTTCTTTTTGGGCTGATGAAACTATTCTAAAATTGGACTATGATGCTCTTTGCACAACTCTGTATGTTTGCTAAAAGTCATTGACATGTAGACCTAAATCAGGTGGATTTCATGGTATGGAAATCATAGCTC
Source organism: Rhinolophus ferrumequinum (assembly GCF_004115265.2). Lineage (NCBI taxonomy): Eukaryota > Metazoa > Chordata > Mammalia > Chiroptera > Rhinolophidae > Rhinolophus > Rhinolophus ferrumequinum. Next base: position 51,869,073 of record NC_046296.1, on the reverse strand, counting down.
AATAAAGCTGTCAGAAAAAAGGAAAGAGAGGGAACCCACACAGTAGCATGTTGGCAGCTAGGGCTAGCAAGAGCAGAAAACTGGAGAGTTGGCGGGAGTGGGAGACTGACAGTGGAGATGGCAGGGCAGAGAGGGCAGAAGAAACATAGGACACAGAGTGTTAACAGAGCGGGGAAATGCCCATAGGAAAGAAACACACAGGAGAAAGAATGTTCACTCGTGATTTGCAGGAAGGGCAGCACAACATTACAGTCAATGGGTGAACTGCTGGCCGGGGCTGGAAACCCCCGTTATGCCCATGAGCAGATGACCTCTGAACAACACATAATGGGTTAGATGCTGGCTTGGCTATTCCTGGCCAGAGAACAATTACTGCCTTCTACGAGGGAAAGACTTGAAGCCACAAGCAAACAGTATGTTTGTGATTGATTATTCTTGACTGAACTACATTGTAAACCCATCTATGCCTTCACCCGTCTTGTGAAATCTGTTCATTCATCACATCATCCTTGTTTGCAAGTCACAATTAGAGGGTCCAAATCTGGTTCAATTCTACAGGGAAAATGCCTGAGTCTGTTTTACCCACGGCCGAGCCCACTGCAGCTCTGTTGGCCACATTCCCCATGGTGGCGTCCTCCTGCCCTTGGTCAGGAGAGAGCAGCAGGAAGGGCTGGTGCTTGGTTGGGCACGGGCAGAGAGGTGCCCAGTGGACAATCTCCCAATCCTGTTCTGGGACACTTGGATGCTGGATGAGTGTGCATGAGGGATGGGCAGCACGAGAAAACACCTGCCTTGCCCAGCCAGCTCTTGGCGCTTGAGCACGGACCTCTGACAGGTGTCTTTCATAACAATCTTGACAAGCACCTATCTTGGATTTTCATTTCGTACACACCTATCTTGTATTGGGACCTGCTCAAGGCTTGTGGGGGATTCTAAGAGAAATCAGACAGGAACGCTGTATTCAAGTTGCTTACTGTCTAGTGGAGAAATGCAGGGTATATATGTCAGTGTAGAATGAGGTAGGAGGAGGAAGTGCCACATGGGAGATGTGGATAAAATGCTCCGATCGCTCAGAGGAGGCAGGAATCCCATCAGCCTGCGGAGACGGGGAGGACTTCACAGAGGAGGTTTAGAAGAAAGGAAAGGACTCACAGATCTGGATGTGGGGATGGGCGCGGTGAGGAGAGGGCACCTCCAGTAGAGGAACTGAAGTGAAGGATGTGTCAGAGCAGGACAGGGCCCCTGGCTTGAGTGTGAGGCGTGGGGAAGGAGGTAAAGGTGAGGAGAGGCAAGTGTGTCTCACACGCCTTCACTGGGTTTCTCCGAGTCTTGGCAGACTCACAGCTCCGGTTTCCCCGGATGTCCACGGGGAACACAGTCTATAGAGGAGTCCCCGGCTTGGGCGTGTGTAACCCCGGAACACAGTTAGGCTGGGCTTCTCAAGTGGCAAACCACAGCCCTCAGACTGCTGTCCCGATCACTTTACAGCAGTTGCCAGCGTTAGGGAGACGCTGCTCCCAGACCACGAGAGAACAGGCACTCAGAGCTGCTTGGAGATGGTGAATGGAAAGAACCTGTTCCCCGGTGGACGGAAGCATCGGGAAGGCAAAGCAGCCCGAAGCTCCTGCACAGCCGTGGGTAAGGGGCCCGTAGCCCACCTTCCTGATTCTCCACTGGGTCATCATCTCCTAATCTGTCATCCATAGGCCAACGGGCCACGCCAGGCGCTGATTTCAATGCTGAGCTGCGTCACGGGTGTACCATCCCCAAAGGCCTGGAGCGCCAGAGCCCGTAAATTACCTATGTGTGCCTACTGAGCGTGTGGGGAGGGCACAAACAAATCCGTTTGTCCCTAAACGGCCCTTCCACAGAAACTGGACATCTCCCCTACCTTCCTTCCTTATTATTGAGAGATTAGAGCTGCAGAGTTCTCACCCAGCCATGGATGACGTGATGCAAGCTGGGGCTGGACTGGTTGCTAAATAGAAGAGTTTCTAAAGTGCTCTGTAAGGCAACGGCAGTGGCAGCTGCTGTTTAAAAGAGTTTGATTGACACTGGGAATTGCACATATTTTGAGTTAGGAACACTCACAACAATCAGGGAAGACTCAATCAGATGTCGAATCAGATGTAAACATGCGATGCTGTCTATCCAGGAGGCCACACCACCAACCTTTCCCCAAATGCTCCAGACTCCATAGGCTACAGGGAAGGGAGAGGTGGGACAAAAGGTGTGGGAAGGGCAGGGGTGAAGCAGAGGCAGTCCAGGAATGGGGACTGGGGATGGTAGGTGATGGGGTGGGGAGGGGACAGCAGAACCAATCTAGGAGTTTCTTTTCTGTGGGGGCTCTGGCCAAGGAGTGGCCATTGGTACCACCCAGATTCAGGCTTCTCTACTTTGGATGGTACCTGGTTGTGTGTCTTTACCTGAACCTTAGGTGAGGATCTCCTGGCTCTGCTCTTCCTCTCCCTGCTGCAGATGGGTGAGATTTCCTCAAGGCTCTCAGAGTCTTTCTGGTCTTTCCACTCTTTTCTGCTGAGCCCCCCAACAGTGTGGATACCAAGTCACTCTCTAGAGTCAGCCAGGGCCTCAGTTCTCACGTTCTAGAATGTGCCAGGTGGATTGCTCTGGGACCGAGAGGAAGTTCTAGCATGTACCAGGTGGAGTACTCTGGGTTTGGGGGAAAGCATGGTCCATGCCATCACTGCCAGGATCGCAGAGGCCAGGGGGCTTTAATGAACATGCAGGTTACTCTGTTGTCCCCACCCCAGATCCTTAGCCCTGCATGGGGAAAGGAAGCTGAGTCCCCATGGTGACAAAAGGCCCTGTCTGTGGGCAGCCTGGTCAAGGAGAAGGGAAGAGCCAGTTCTTTGGGGCTCCCCCAGCTCCCTCACTGATTTGTGCTATTTATGAACATGGCAACTGAGCTCCGCTGAGCAGTGGAGATCTCACTCCTTGCCCCTCTATAGTTCACACCTGCTGAGCTCTTTCCATTTCTCCAAAGAGGACACTTTTAATTGCGTGAGTTGTCGTTGCTTTTTCTCTTTTTTGCCAACTGGTGTTTAGAGTTCATTGTTAAAACAGACGTGGCTAGAGATCTTGGTTGGAGCCTGGCTTTGCATAAAGAAAGCATCCCTGACTCCGTCTTGCTCAGCTTTACAGACAGGCCTGTTGAAAGTGGGCCCTGGGGGATTCTTGGAGGTGGCCATTTGGGCAGTGGGCCAGAGTTAGAGGGGGTGGCTTTGGAATTGGGAGTCTCCCAGACTCATTGGGCAGATCTCTGCATAGAAAGTGCTGGCGCTGCTCATGTACAGCTCGAAAAATTCTGTCTCGTTCAGTCAACAGACTGTTAATGGACAGTGAATAAAATGCCTTATTTGCTACCCTGCCAGCCTTAGGGATTGACAAACCTAATTAAGTTCACTTAATGATTTTAAGTAGCTGACAGAAAGGTGTGTGTCTGAATGTGGGCTGAGGGAAGAGGAATGATGGGGCGAGAGGGCAAGCCAGAACGGCAGGACTGCATTTGATGGATGGGTACCACGTCTCAGGTTCCCCAGTCAACCATTCAGTGGGCTCGGGAGGAGGGAGTGCGCTGCATCCCCTTGGCAGCTGGGGCTTGTCTGGGCTCTGGCTGCTTAGGACAGAGCCGGCAGGTTCTGCCAAGGAAAAACACTTTCTCTAATGTCTCACTGCACAGTGGATTTGCTCAGCAAAAGTCTTCTAAAATGGACTGTCACAAAGCTCGGGTCGCAGTATGCTTTTCTATTAGAATAATATATGTGATGAGAAGGCCCTGCTGAGTCCATCCTATTAGCTGCGTAATTGACTTCAGTTCTGCGTTGAAGAGGAGGGGCTGATGGCCAGCTTTGGGTTCCCAGGACCAGCCGTGGCCGGGATCAGCACGGCCGCGGCGAGGCATGTGCATCCTGACCCTACGAATCTTTGGCTCCTGCGCAGTGAAGTGGGGTGGCCTGGACATTCAAGGCCAGACTCAGCAGTTGGGAGCACACCGGCTCCCACTCTCAGAAGTAATTTAACCATCTCCTGACTCGGTTTCCCCTCTGGGCTTAATCACACTACGAGCAGTGAGAAGTCAGTACAGAGTGCCTCCAGGGCGGCCAAGGGCCGTAGAGATTTTTCACAATGAATCTGGCTTTGTGAGGAAGCCCTTTGGAGTGAATACGGGAGAAAATGAATTTTCAGTCAGGCCGAGTATACGTGAAGAATCACTCAGATTCTTCCAAGTTCTCAGTCCCAGGCTTCCAGGCAGTGGTTGTCTGTGCTCACTTCTGGGGCTGAGACTGAAGGATCCTGCTCCCAGTTTGTCCTGGCGTGCCACCAGTCAGGAAGGCCTGCCCCAAGGCTGTTCCACAGTACTGCAGGGCGGGGAGAAGCCCTTCGCTAGCAAGTTCTAGTTTTTCTCTTTCATACTCTCATCTGGGTCACATATGTTAAGCTCTCCCCAGGTTTTGAGGGGGAAAAGTGAAAGGTAGATCTTGCTTCCTGGAACCCCGGCTCAGTAGGGGAGGTGCCTGTGCACAAGAATACCTGCCCCTTAGGCTCAAATGTGTCAAGTGTCCTGAGGGACGAAAAGTGTTGTATTTAGGGGAGTGATAGGGAGAGGGAGAGAGGGAGAGAGGGAGAGAAGACATGGGAGATCACCTTTTTCTTGGGCTGGATAACCCCATCGGAGTTACTAAGGCTAGATATTTCTGGAAGGCCAGTAGAAGAAGAGAGCTGAAGAAGGAAGGGCAGGGACCTCTTGGGAGCACCAGCTGATTTACCAGGTCATACAGGGAGATAGCAGCGGAGGCAAGATGGGAACTCAAGCCTCTCACTTCCCAGGCCACTTCTTTCACCATCCTTTGTAGAACTATCCGATTCTTTAATCTCATTTAGTTTCTCGTATGTACTCCATACTATTGGTGAAGTACAAGCCCCCTTGGAGGGCAGTCCAGAGCTAGAAAGTGACTGCATCCATTCTTCTCAGAGAGACTGAATGTCCGCTCTACTTTTCTCGGACACACAGACATTTCTAACACTGGCCTGGTCCTCTACCCTCTGTGGCTGTGCTGGCCTCTGTCTTGCAGGGCTAAGATGGAGCCAGAGATGGCAGCACTCCCATGGTGAGAAGACCCAGGGAAAGGGAAGTTGCTGGCTTCCTTCTCCCTTTATGAGGAGGGTGAATTAGCAGTCTTCTCTGTTTGGTGGAAGCTGAGTTTCAAAAGGTAAAGTGAAGACTGGGCTATATACTGCTTGGTACTGGGTTATATACTTGGGACCCTGGGCAAGTCACTGAAACTTGTTAGGCACCATGTTGGTGTTTGAAAATCTATAATGTGGGTATTTTCACAGTGGAAGTCTTTCTTTAGCATTGGAGGTTCCAGTGCATTGTTCCTGTTTTATATATTACATTTTAATTAGAAATCTCTGTTTCTTCAGGTAGTATTGAATCTCCCATTCTGCCTTTGAGCAAAAATTAGTTGAGCACCTGTGATGAGTCAGGCACTGTGTCTAAAGCTGGGAGTATAGAGATACATATTAATAACGTGGACCTTGACCTTGAGGAATTTGGACAGCTTTGTAATTCATATTATTCACTGACCAGGGGATTTCTTTCTAAAGTCCCTTTTAGTTTTCCCCCATAGAGCTAGAATCTACACAGTGAGCTTGAATCTTGGCAGTGAGAGAGAAGTCAAGACAGACTTTGAAGACCTGAATGCCTAGGAGAATGGTGGAGCTACAGATAGAAGAATCACTCAGAAGCAGGTGTGCTGGTGGGGGACACGTTTAAAGTATTGGTGGGATGTCAATCAGGCAGCTGGAAACTCAGGTTGGGATTCAGGTGGAAATCAAGAGTATGAGTCATCTGCATGGAGGTGAGGATGGAAGCTGAGAACATCAGTGAGGTTCTTGGAGAACAGTGGATAGAGAATTGGATTCTGCTTTGCTTCAAATATCAGCAGCCAGTTAGCCCTTAAATACTAAACTTCATGCCAGGGACAGAAAGGACTGAGAACCACAGGGCTCCATTTTCAGAGGCACTAAAAGTTATGGAAAACATATGTATCTGTTGACTTGTAAACTGAGCTGTGGATATTACCAAGAAAATCTTGAGCAGATCTGAACATCCTGTTACTCTAAAAGGGGTTCACTTATTGCCATGTTGAGTGACTACTTCTGAAACCAGGCTCATAGGCGGAATCTGTCTCACTGCTTTGCACGCTTGATTGTGGAAACTTAGCAATCAAAAGCAACAACTGGTCCCAAACATCACAGTAAATCAGTGTTAGAAATAAGATGTAAAGCTCAGAATTGCTAAATTACTCCTTGCTCCAATGATCTGAGATATTTTCTGAGGAAGAAACAGGGCCAGATCCTTCCCGAGTTATGAATGTTTGACTTGTACAGGTCACTGCCTGGTTGCACACTGCATTGTTGAGCCGCCAGTCACATCTTCTCAGAGGGACAAGCCAAGGCTGCCCTGGGCCATGATTCCATTTGGAAGGCAGCAGAAGAAGGGGCCTCTTCTCCTCCAGCTCCTCTTCCCCCTTTCTGCGCTCCATTTCGAGGCTCCAATCATTTCACATTTGGTCTCTCACAAGAACCTCCGACAGTGTCCACGCTCCGGTTCCTCGCCTCCAGCCCATCTCTGTGCTCACTGGCTCAGTATCTCCCACGGCGCCGAGGCCTAACGGCCACACTGAGCCTCCCTAAGGGAGATTCCTCAGGATTCTCTGACACGACCTAGTTGGCTATTCTTGAACCCACATAAGACATTCCTGTCTATTTCTCCTGATGGCCTCCTTTGGAATACCCTGGCCCTTTAACATTCCCTTAGACCGAAGTTTTCCTCACAATCATAAACTTATCATAATCCCATTTTCTCAGTGACAGCTCCCCTAACACACGGAGGTCACTGCACCAGCTCAGCATGGCTCTGGGGGACCCTGCACAATGGCTGTATGTGTGTGACTGTTTGCCTCTCAATGCATGAGCTTTGTGTCCCCTCACAGTGGGCAGGCCCTGTGACGTGGCAAGAGGCTGGGTCATATGCCCCTTTCCATCCTCTGTACTTGTTGGGGGCTTAGGAATGTACGTTTGCTGACAATGTGACAGCAATGACACTTCTCTAGTCACTTGATTCCCTGTCTTGCACACAAGGATATCTGAATGTGACGTTTTATGCCAATGACTTCCAAATGTGGTGAAACGTCAAAATCACCGAGGGAACTTTTAAAATAGATATATTTCTGGGCCCAATATATGATCTACTGAATTGGAATCTTTGTGTATGAAGCCCAAAATTCAAGACTGCCCAATGCTGAGAGTAGCTAAATAAGGCATCGGTATTCTCAAATGATAGTCTGATCAATTCCTTGGGTTATTCCATGAGACAACACATTGGTTTTGTTGTTTTTTTTTTTTTTTTCATTAAACCCATTTCCCTTTCTTATGGGCACACAGCTAGACTGCATTCCTTAGCATCCCTTGCAGTTAGATATAGCCATATGATTGTATTCTAGTGAACAGAAAGTGAGCTGAAGTGACGACTCATAAAAATCTTCCAATGCTAGGCCCCAACACCCCTGATGCCCTTTGCCCATTGGTTATCTGAATGCCAGGGTTTCTAAAACTGGAGAAAGAGAGGAGCCACACGGAGAAGAAACTGGGTCCCTGAATGACTAGATGGAAGGCCACACATCAATTTTAGCACATTCATTTCAAATTTCACGTGAGCAAGAAATACATTTCTGTTTGTATAGCTCTGAGGATTAGAGGTTTATTGTTACTTTGGGTAGAGGTACCCGGTCTAAGATATCGTGTAGCCCAAGCCCGGTTCCTCAGGTGTGTTCAATGCACTTGGCGTGGTTGGGTTGATGACTAACGCATTCCTGGGTGGGGTGATGGGCGGAGGTCGCCCCTGGCTGGCTGCAGGACTCTGAAGTGCCCTCCCCTCACAGTTACAGCCTTTCCCCACTGCACACTCTGCACCAGTCCAGGACTAGCGACGTGCTGAGTGAGGCACGCGAATGGATTTAAGGAGTGTGGTCTCGTACTCCGGGATGCTAATTCTTGTCTGCCTCTGGGAAGGTAAGGAGGACAAAGCCAAGTTGCTTACGAAGGCTTTGAACTTGATGGGTTTAGTCAGTCACCTCGCGTGGCCTAAAAGTGCCCTGGAGCCCACCGTTTTCTCTCAGTTCAAAGAACTGATTCAGTCTGATGATATGAAGCACGTGGAGGTCCTCGGCTGCTGCAGCTTCAGGAAGGACACTGGCTGCTACACTTGGTTAGGAGTGGACAGCACCTTTCGTTTTCTTCATCCACTGGGAGGAAGGCCCCGGAAGGGCTGGGTTTTGCCTGTGTGTACTCAGGGCAGTCAGACGCCCCTCAGGAGGGGCAGGCTCCACCCGGGGAAGCAGAGCCTTGAGGTCTCCCCCCAGCTCTGCTCCCACTCTGACTTTGGAGCCTGTGGGGCTGCGTCCTCGTGAGTCCCTGACGTGCATCTGTTGATAGTGAATGAACCAATGCAGCCTCACCCAGGACGCCCGTCATTCCTCTCGGCTTCTATTGGCGTGGGCACATCTGGCACAGGAGAATCCCAAAGTGGCTACCAGAGAGGTGCCTGTTTGGAAGAGAGGTGTCCCAACAGCTGGGCCCTTATTGGGGATCATGCTGTTCTCGCTCTGTCTCCTCCCCACCCCTACTACCCGCTGGTGCCACAGCCTTTCCTGCCCGCTTCCTCGGAGGGCTGGGGCTGTTGCGTGTCAGGGTTACTGATCCTCTGGCACTGAGTAGGACAGTAAGTGTTGGTTGGAAAAATAAATCCATAATACCCGGATGATTTGAAAGTTATTACCATTTCACACCTGAGCATCTTCACAGGGTCCTCCCTGGGGAAGCAGCAGGTCTAAGGAGGAGTCTCTATGCTTAACTACCTGAAGGTCCTTGACGTAACCTCTTTTGCCTCAGTGTTCTCACCTGACAAGGGGATGACACCTGCCCTAACTACCCAGAGGTGTGGCACAGAGTGGGCACCTCATGTTGTGAAGGAAAATCACGCGGGAAGGGAGGTAACTGGTTGCTGTGAGTGGGGACAACATGAGGGCAGAGTGTGGGGAGCTTTAGGAGCGGCTGTGACAGTCAGAGCAGCCTGCCCAGCAGAGGGGCAGCAGGACTGGGCCAGGAGGGGTGCCGCAGAGTGTGTCATCTACTCCTCCCACAGCCATGGCTCCTCCCCGGGGAAGGAGGGGTTGAGGCAAAGCAGTTACAAATGGAACCTTGTGGGGAAGGGGAGGCAGGTGGAAGGTGAAGACCGCATGGACGGCCGACCGTCTGGCGGCTTCTCCGAGGGACAGTGTAGACACCGTGTGGCCTGGAACTTCTGTGTCAGTCCTTATGGACGTGAACTTTCTTCTCCACTTAAAGGGTGATTTGTTAGCTGTATAACTAAGTATATTGTATTTTTATGCTTTTGTTTGACATGGCACATTAATATATTTGCAAATCAGAGATGCTTATCAGAACCTAGGCTCTAGTTTCGAATTGGAGATTGTCAAAAGGATGCTAGAGTGGTGATTTGAAAAGGCACACAGTCAGGGGGCCATAGGTAGAAGGAAAAAGGGAGAATCTCCCTGTGTTGCCGGGCTGCAGGTGTGAGGGAAGAAAGGCAGGCAGGGTGGGGCTGGGCAGGGAGGGGTCTTCAGCAGCAGCTGGTGGTGCGGAATTAAGATGATAAATTTCAGGGGCTGGATGAAGCGAAGAAAAAGCTAACTCAAAATGAATAAGAGGTGTGGCCTAAAATAATCCCAAACGAAACCAGTTTGTTAACAACAATGGTTACCATTTATCTAGTTTTCTCCTATATGCCAAGCAGTGTGCACGCATTTCCTCAGGCACGTCCGCAGGAAGCCGACTAACCTAAGGGTTAAGGGAAAATAATTTCACCTCTTTAGACCTCAGATTCCTCTTATCAAAATGGGAATTAACTATAGTATGTACCCACAAGGGGCTGTTTTAAGGATGAAATGAGATAATGCATGTTGAGTGCCTGTCACAGGGACTGGCCCACAGTAGGTCCTCAACAAAGCTGGCTCTAACATCACTGTTTATAACTCTTCCCATGGCTCTATGAGAAAGCTGGGATTCAATTTACAAAAATGTGAATTAAACAGAACTTTTCCAGGGGTGTGTCTAGACCTGTAAACTAAGATTCACCAGAAATATCTGGATTTCTATTCACTAGAATTTACTATTTCTCTACTCAGGTTAGAAATTGTAATGAAAATGCCCCTCTAATGCCTTTCTTATCACAGAAAGATGCTACACAAAGGGAGAGTATTGTTATTGATAACACCCCATATAAAATGGGAATTCTTTGGATGAGAAACAAGAATCGAAAAAATCTTGGCTTTGTGGAATTTCTGGTCTACGCACATGAAGATATAATTCTCAGTTTCACCGATCCGATTTGAAAGACACATTTGTGAAACATACCACTCATCGTTTAGGGCATGGATACAAGGGGAACAGGAAATCTAAATATCTCCAGAGGGAACATTTTTTCTTGTTAGACTCGGTATATAGTGGACAGCTAAAAGCTTTTATAATGATAATGCTGGGGAATAGAGCCTGCACATGTGTGATAAGTTATGTACTTTCTATTTGGCTATATGATTGCAGTGATTTGTGGGACATGATTTGATCCATGGTGTTTCCAAATCCATTTCGTGATGAGTAAGAACTTAGCATCTACTTCTGCTCTGTAAGCATGTCAAAGTTTAGGATGCTGTGGGATCACTGTGTTTCATTTAGTAAGATATATGATGATAAAGAGGAAAACTTGGGGTATGTCCCTGCAACAGACTGACATTTAGAATAAGGGGAGAGAACTTGCCTTTCTTCCATTTTGAGAAAAGGGAGAATTAATTCCAACAGAAAGAGTGGCAACTGAATGGGGAGAAAGGGAGCTGATGAAGTGGGGAATAAATGAAGAAAACTAGTTATATGAGGTGGATATAAAGCAATGAGAACTTTTAAGCATTCATAGTGCCAGTATTTGAATTGGTGCTGTCCTTCAAAATGACCTTGAGAGCATGTATCTGTATTCCAGGGATGTTGCCACTGCTCGAAACATCTTGGGCACTGCTCTTGGAGATTTATTTTGTCACCCTTTATGGTATGGTTGTACAGTTAATATCACTTCATAATGATGACAGACTATGGCATTATTTCTATCACTTGGCCTATTTGTAAATGGACAGAAGAAGTATCATTCCATGGATCAATGTCTCCCTGTCATCAGCCTTTATATACCAATGGCATATTCTCTGAGCCTTTGCAGAAGGACTGCTGTGTGGTGGGAGCTATCTGAATATAACACTTGGCTCTCAAGTGCTCAGCTCTAGATCTGCCTACTCATGAGGATAAGGACACACAATTTAGACCAAAGTCTTTCATGTAAAGAGATTCCAACAAGACAGTAACCAGAGACAAAGAAAGCACAGGTACCAGGCAAGTCTCTAAAGAGAATTCCTTGTCACAAGAGTAACAAATGCTGTTTGGGGGTTCCCTCTGATGAGGCACAGGTGTTGATTTCATAACAGAACACTTTTCAGTGGTATTTATTATAATGGGATTTTATCTGTTTTGTTAGGCACAGGTTGAAAAGCGAAAGCATGTTAGATAGATTCCAACAAGTGAAATTCTCAGTTAATTCAGCTAGAATTTGGAAATATATGCAATTTCCTTCAACTCATTCTGCCAACACATATATTTATTAGACATGTTATGTGTCAGGAATGGTATTAGATGTTCAAGAAACAGTGATATATAAGACAGACCTGACCTCTCCCTTGCTGGTGTATATTCAGGTATTGGAAGAAACAGATAGTAAAGAGTGACAAGTTATTAGAGGGTTGTTTTAAGAGCCACGAGAATATATTATAGGTTTACAATATAGTCTAGGGGTCTAGGAAGACTTCTGTAAAAAGTTAAGGAGATAAAAGGTACAAGAAGAACTTTTCAGGCGAAGAATTTAGCATGGTACATCCGGATTGAGACAAGTCCAGCGAGGTCACCAGGTAGAGTAATAAAGAAAGAATGGTACGAAGAGAGGCTGGTGAAGTTAGGGATGGACAGATCACGCATGGGCCTAAATAAAGGTTTTATTAAAGGAATTTGAAAGGCGCCTTAAAAACCACGGGAAGCCATTGAAGGATTTTTAAAATGGGAAAAGTGATTAAATTTGCATTTCAAAAAGTGTATTCCAACTGTCTTGTGTAGACTGGATTGGGTGGGCACAACCAAATGGAGCCAACGAGACAAGTTGGGAGGCCACTGCCAAATCCAGGCAAGAGGAGCGTGGCTTAAGGTAGTTGCGTGTCACGCCCAGGGGTCATGACCAGTGTCTAGAGACTGGGAGCACTTTAGGGCTAGCCTGTAAGGCCTTATAAAGTTGCTTTAAAGACTTTGTAACGTGTGGCAGTTGGGGAACCTGGGAGCAGAGGTGGTTTGGGACAGCGTAGGGAATCAAGTTCTTGCCTCTTCCAGGTCCACGGTTGGGGAGCTGTCCAGGAGGTGGGTGCTGAAGACTGAAACTGTGTCGGACCTGCCTGAGGAAGCTTCGTGGGCTGTGGACACGTGGTGCAAGGTGCTAACACCAGTGGAGGAAGGGAGTTGGTCTTTCTTTGTCTTTTATCTATTTTCTTTGTCTCATTGCCTTATTGATTTCCTTTCTCTACCTTTTCCCTCCTCGCATTTTCATTTTCTGCCAATCTGGGCAGCTAGAACTCACTCTCGCTGGGAGAAAGAGGAACGAGTGTGCCTCTTGCTCCTTCTCTATCAGAGACTTACCCTTAGAAGGAGGCAACAGAGCACTGATGACAGCAAGTTCACAAGAACCCTCATTCCATCTTAGGGTTGGATGGCTAGTTATTATTGCTAAATTGGCCATCCCAGCCTCTTCTGAGGATTTAGGTGGGGGAGACAGTATGTGGGGGAGATATTATTATTATTATTATTATTATTATTATTATTATAGTTATTATTAGTAGTTATTAGTGACTAAGCATTTAGGTGGGCCAGGCATTTCCCCAAGCACTTTCCTTCCCCAACCCTCTAAGAGGGTAAATGTTATTATTGCTCTTTTATAGAACATGGCTTGACTTGGAAGATCAGATGTGATCTGTGCTATTTATTCAATAAATTATCTGAGGCTACATAACTGGGGGATGAGAATGGAGGACATGGGAAATAAAATTCATTGATACCTACTATATAGAGATGCTTTTGATAGTCATTGTATGTAGTCTCATAACAATCGTATGAAGTTCTATTGTTATTATACACATTTTACAGATGTGGACCCTGAGGCTCAGCCAGATTCAGTAATTGGCTAAGGTCACAAAATTGGTAAGTGGGTGAGCCAGTTTTTAAACTTGGGACTTTGTGATTCTAAAGCCTACGCTCTTTCATCCACAGTACTTTTGTTGTTTTATGGGCCAGTCACATCTACAGTCTAGTTGGATTTTAGCAAGTGAAAACCCCCGTGCCTCATCCTCCTGCAGTTCCGTTTGTCTCTGGGTCTTGATCTTTATATATCATCTCTAGCTCTGGGTGGGATGAGGTTGGGTCAGGGGTGGCTTCCCACATCAGAGTGTTTCAGTGGTCTGCAGGCTCCCTGAGAATGGGGGCACTTGTGTATTCTGTAATCACACACTTATTAAGTCATGAAGCATCATCAAACCAAGCTGGTCTTTGTCTGGATCTCCACTGGAGAGTGTGGCCTCATTATCAATATTGGAAATGTCAGTCTGGTAAACAGCCTTACACAGGGAGGAGGGAGGCTGAGAACAAAGTCTTTTTCAGACAAAACTCTAGTGGATGGGAGTGAACAGAATCAACATCTTACTTGCTGTAAATCCCCTGGAGTGGCCACAAAAGAGAGAGGACTTGCTGGATTGAGGTGAAAAACAATCCCTTTGATTCATCTGAATTAATTTAGCATCTCCCAGGAGGGAAGGCTCTGGCCTCACCCTTCTGACCTCCATCCCCTGCACACAGCCCCCACAACCCCAAAGGACAAAAGACCAGTTGATGGTGGAAAGCGCCCACACTGCCCCTTCCTTCACTTTAATTAAATCCATTTGTCCTGGGGACACTGAGCCTTAGGATGTCCAAAGGCTTTGATCTTTAACCCACAGACATGGAAGGAATGAGAAGCTGGTGCTCAGAGTGAGGACATTGGCTTCTTCCTCTGACAGCACAGCCCGAGTTACGAGCTCATGGAAAGAGCAGACTCTGTGAAGTTTGGGGGAAAAATTTGAGACTCAGCTTTATATGTGCAAAGCTGTGTACCAGCTGAAATCACCTTCTGCCTTGCCTTCAGCCCTTTGCCCTCACTTTTTGAAGGTGGATCCACCAGGCTGGAAATTTTAATTTATTTCAGGGGTCTAATGCAGAGGTTGCTCTGGCTTGTAGGATTTGGCGTTTAGCCTGTTAAAGGTGGCTCTTCCCTTTCCAGGTCCATTTACCCGCCTGCTTTATAGATATAACCCCCTGCCCTTTTTGGTCTGGAGCAGATCAGCATCAAGTGTCGAGGCTTCAACACGACACACCAGTCATGTGAGCTGCGCGATGCTGGGCCATCTTTACTCAAGCATTGTTTACTCCAGGCCAACTGCAGGTGGCAGACTGGTGCCGTCCTGGGGAGACAAGCGACAGCTGAACTCAGCGGTTACCGCTACATTTCAGAGCCATATGGAGTTCACGATCTTCTTCTAGTCCAACACACTCAGTTTAAAGATGAGGAGACTGAGGCCCAGAGAAGTTAAAGGTCACAAAGGTCATTAGTGATAGAATCCAAATAGGAAGCAGGGCCCCTGATAAGCACTACTCTGTTTACTGAAGAATTTGCCATTCATCTCATCCACCTGCTTCTGGGGCCTGACTCCACACAGCACTGGACTTAGATCGACCTGAGCGTCTGTCCTCACTCTGATGCCAGCTTGGTGCTTCACCTCTTTGGTTCTCAGTTTCTTCCCTTGTAAAAATGGCAGGAGTAGGGAACATGGTAAGAGACCTGTCCTACCTGCATCACAGATTTTGTTGTTGTCAATGAGGAATAAATAGTCAAAAGGGAGAGTAAGGAAGAATCTATTAAGTAAGAGAAAATGCTATATACATAAAAAGCCTAATTATTATTTGGGAGTGATATGAGTTCTTCAGTTTCATTTCTTCTTGAGGATATTGGAGACAGCCACTCAGGCCAGGCCAGAGAGGTGAGAGGTGAACGCTCCTGAAAGAAACATGGTACTCTCTGTAAGCATGAAGAAAGTGTGTGTGCACGCAGGTGTATGTGCACATTTGTGTATGTACCCGTGTATGTGCACTCTGGATGTGTGTCTTGGGTAGAGGGGGTCGGGGGAGGGAAGCCAGGCCCTCCTTCTGCATTTTGGCTGATAGAAGGAAAGAGAGTGATGGAGATGAGTAGAGACCCACCTGTCGGCCACATCGAGGAGAGGTAGCACTGCCCACTGCCACAAGCTCAGGCCTTCATTGGTGGTAACATGCCAGATCATCCTGCTGTGTTCCTTCCCCGTTTTGTTCTCCACCAGCACCAAGGAGACGTTTCCCTGCAAGTCTCCACGGATGAGCCAAGACATTCGGAGCTGCAAGGGAGAGAAGAGCCAGAAGACATGATGTGGAAAGAAAACCTTAGGTCCCTTCCTGGAATTCTCAACCCTAAAGGAGTTTTCTGGAGACTCAGCAGAGGTCTGCCTAGCGACGATTGCTGGATGCCCACCGCCTGAGCTTGCTCCCTGTCTCCCAAAGGACTTTAATTAAGGTGCAAGGAGCCGGGCAGGGCCAACCGATGGGCAGTTTGGGAACTTTGTTCAGGTGAATGTTATCATCCTAAATCTCACAAGATTCTGCCTTTGAGGTGATAGCAAGACCACTGGGGGGATTAAATGAACTTCCTAAAGAAGACCCAAACAGTTTTGTCTGGGACCTTGGGCAAGTGATTTTGTGACTCAAGTTCTTTGAGTATGTGGGTATCATAGATTTTCATTCCTTTCCTACAGACTCTAATAGTCCTATTTGAAGGATACCATGTCGTGTGTTAGCTAACTGGAGACCCTATGACTTGGTACCTGTGGCTATTGGTAAGCCAAGGTGAGACAAAAATCTGCATATCAAGATCTTTTGATATGGTTGTCCTTCAGAATGAGAATGCCCACTTTGCCACAAGGGAGCCACAGTCATATGTTTTCAGTGTGTATTTATTAAAGGTTTCTATGGCATTGCTCACTAGACCTATGAAAAGGAATCGTGGCTAATGTTTCTAAGAAAGTTTAAGTACAGTCATGCCCGGAGGCCATCTACACTATATACAAGATCTCTGGTCTTTGTGTTTAAAGTAATAGAGGTTGTATGTTTGATAGAAACAATTTATAAACATCATTTAAAAGTTAGGACAACTACAGCATATCATTGCCCCAAATAATCCTGTGTTCAGATCCTGTAATAAAAGATGGATATTAAAAAAAAAAAAAAAGAAAAGAAAAAAAGATGGCCAGTACCGAAAGGAAGGTAAAATATGCCCTATGCCAGCTGCAGTTCTCATCAGCTATGGTGCCTTTCTTTTCTGATTCTCATTGTTTGAAGACATCCTTCTTTGTCAATCACTGCTCCTTTGTCTCCCGGTCCCTGAGCTTATGGTTGCCTCACAATTTGGTCAGAGCAGTTATGGACCATGAGGCACTGAAGCAGAAAGTTTCCTAGGTTGCATAGAACCCCTTCACCACCAAGGCCACACCTGGCATTGGGGTGTCCAGGTGCTGTTCTACTTCTCAGACCCTGAGTCGGGTAAGCCTGGTCTATAACCATAACCTCTTTACTTACCCTTTCTATTTCCCCAAATGCAGAGTGGCAAATACTTGTCTCCATCGAGACCTGCCACAATAATTTAACAAAACTGTTAAATTTTTTCTGCTGCCACTTGGCTTTCTTGTGCCATCTGGATGCTGTGACTGGAGATTTTAATCCTACTCTTGCTAACTAAATTCCCTCAGCCCTCAGCCCTTGCCCTGCTGTGCCCAGCTAAGGATAATGTTTGCCACATGCTTCTTGGCTGCAGAATATTGCTGATTTGGACTTCTGTGAAATCAGACTGTTGAACCTCAATGCCCTGGATGGTTGGTGGTACTTAGTCATCCACTGTTGATTTCCACGGTTGATTTCTAAACACATGTAGCACAATGGGGCTTTCAAACTCTTCCTCAAAGAGATGCTGTCACCTCTTGGTCCCCAATTCCTGATCCATTATTTTGATTCCTATACTTTACTGATAAAGTTTACTATACCAGGTACAATCTCCTTCAGCCTCTTCTTCTTCTTCTTTTTATTTTCTTCTTCAGCATATCTATTTATCTACCTCCTCTCTTTCTTTCCTGTCTTAGAGGAAGATATATCTTTTATTTTTTTCTACATTAACCCTTAAACACTTCATCACCCCCTAGTCTTTACTCTGTCAATTCTTTCTCCTACTTTCTCCAGCACCTTCAGAGTCTCTCTACCTTCTGGCTCTTCTGCCTCCAAATAAAATAAGGTTTTACCCACCATGGAAAAATATCCTTTATTCGATCCTGCTAGCTGCTTTGGCTTGCACCCTATTTCTGTACCTCCATTCAGATGCTAACATCTGGAATAACTGGTATGTAACTGCTGCTTCTATTTCCTTGTCATCCATTCTCTCTTTAATTTCTTTCAACCTGGCTTTATCCTCATCACTCTAACAAAGCAACACTCACCATGTCCTTTATAACTTAGTCTTGGAACACTTTCCATAGCCTCCTAAAATGCTTCTCCATCTCCACTCTTTCTGCCTTCTCAATTCTTTTGTATATCTGTCACATTTTCTCATTTATCACTACAACCTGTGACTCTTCAGTGGTTTCTCACTCCCTCTCAATTCATAGCAAAGCATTCACATTCCTTTATAATCTAAGCAATCCAACATTTTGTCCATATAATGAATATTTATTGAGCACTCATGCTGAGCCACATGTATCCACCATTCTAGAATGGTCTAAGAGCTCTGAGGCAGAGGTGTCTGAATTCAAAACCAGTTCTTACCACTTTAGTCATTTTGAAGCTCAGTTCTCTATTCTCTAAGATAGGAATAGGTTTATCTACCTTATAGGGTTATAATGACAATTAAATGAGATAATACATAATGTAACAAAATGTCAGAAAGGAAATTTGGCTGAAGCACTGAGGCACTAGATACTACATTTCGAAGGAAGTCTGAGAGCACAGTGATGCTGAACTTTCAAGAGCGGTGGATGACATGGGTTACATAATTCTTAATTCCTCAGCCATGATTTGGATATAAAAAAGTTGGTGGTTGACTATCAAGAGAGAGTCTTTGGGATGTGCTTTTGGTATATCATGATTTCTACCTAACTTCACCCTTCTGCTAAGAAGGTTCCCTCTTCATCCACATCAAGAGAGAGTGGATTTAATGATACCACACAAAGCAGATGATAACCCCAGCAGTTTGGGAAGCATGGTGGATTGGTGTCTGTCTCCTACCTGGAAAATCTTAAGTATGAACAAGAGGCTGGTTAGCTGCTGTGATGGCAGAGCAAAGGAGAAATGGCAGCATTAGGTGGCCTGCACTCCCAGAGTTTGCTGGGGCAAAAAATGCATGAGGATTGCACATAGTTTAGAGTGAGCCGTGTATAAGGGAGTCCATGAGGGTCATTTTAGATCCTGTCTGAGAGGCTGCTTGGAGGAGTAAACAGAAGTCAGTCAAAAGAAGCGGCAGGTATCTTGAGATGCCCAAGGGCAGAGGAAGGAGTAAGTGACCACCTGGAATGGAGACACATAAGTCCCGGTCAAGGTAAAAGATTCCCAGTCATAGTGGAGGGGGTGAGGAGAAAGGAAGATCTCCAAAGAAACCCAGAAGTGCCCCGGTGAGACACAGTAAGCCTTAAACTTTTGTCACATGCGGAGAATACCAATGCCACAACAGTCCCTGTCAAGTAAGAGCTCTACTGCTCGCCTTATGTCTCCTCCCTCCCTGCACTTAAGACCTTGAGAGGTCATAAGTTAGCAAGGCACAGTGATGTGAAGCTGAAGGTGAACAATAATGAATGTCAATACAGTTTATATTTATATAAATATATATATATATAGTTACAAGAAGCGGAGTACAGCATTAGGAAAGAGACGGTGGAAATGTAATGGCTGTGTGCAATGTCAGAGGGGTAGTAGATTGGGGGAGAGGGGTTATCACTGTGTGAGGGATATAAATGATAAATGTCTAACTATTACATTGTGTTGTGCACCTGAAGCTAATAAAAAAAAAATCTTTATTAAAGCAATTTTCACCAAAAAAAAAAGAATAAAAAAAGAGAAGCCGTACATATATAAAGTGGAAGAAATAACATGTACAATAAAATTGGAAGGGAGAGTTCAAAGAAAAAAAAAAGAAGTTAGCTAGGCACAGAAGAGAGCTGGGTGAAGGAGAGAAATCAATGACCATTCTTTCCCTGACTTCGGGCTTTTCATCTGCGAGAGGGCTAAGTGTGGTGGGGGAGGGGAGGGAAAGAACCCCAGACTTTAAAGAAAGATTGAAGTTTTGATCAGGTGGGCATTTTGGTTTCTAAGGAAGGCTGTGTTTTGTGTTTTGAAGTGACTGAAGAACTGCCTGTATTACCTTAGAGCACCCAGATCAGCAGTAGGGTCTGCCAGAGTTTTCACCCAGTAGTCTACACACAGGGACCCAATGAATGTTGGTTCCCACACTCCTCCACACCAGTCTACCTGCCAGCTTTGCACCTACTTAGCATTTTTCTGCTTCTTGCGTTTGATCCTTCCATTTCCTCTACCTGCTCTTTCCTTATTTCCACTTAAAAAAGATTAAGTCTCTTTTGTTTTCAGGGAGCCTTTTCTTATCATCAACTTCAGAAATGATCTCCGCCTCCTCTGAAATCTTATAATTGACGCTACTGGGACCATCACGGGGGGGGGGGGGGGGGGGGATAGCTCTGCTGCCTCGTCTTCCCTCTCAACCCTCCACCTCCCTTGGACTACAAGTTCCTTCAAGGCAGGGAATGTCTTAGTGACCTTGAATTCTCAGTAATTGTCAAGTGAAGGCACGGGGTAGGAGCCGATCAATGTCAGAAGAAATGTATACATGTACAGGTTTACAGGAAGACCCTCCTAGATTTACCAGGTCCCCCTCTCAGCGACAGAAACCCACCTTCCATCCTGCGAATTTCCTTAGCACTGCCCTGAATTCCAGGGGTCAGTTTCCAGGAAAGGGGAGAGGATTCACAGCCACGTACTCTAATCCAAACTGCCCAGTTCTCAGCCACTTACTAGGAAAGTTTCAGCTTGAAGGAGTCTGCTAGTGCCCTGAACATGCTGGTGAGGTGCAGCCCTGTCATGTCAGCACTGGGGCCACTGACCAGCTGACTGCCGAGCTTTCTCCATCTTCCTGCGCTCTATATTTTAGGCCAGTCCACCTGGACAAGGATGGAGCTAAGAATGGCATCCTTAGCTTTTGAGGAGGTCCGCCAGGATCCCTCTTGGGATCAGTCCTTGAGGGAGACGATCATCTATTCATTCAACAAATATTTACTGCATAGCTATTCTGTGCTGCATATTATGCATATCTTCTCTGTCCTCATGGAACTTATTACCTAGCCAGGAAGTCTGGATTTAAATGAGTAATTGCAATTGTGCTGAGTGTAGCAAAAGGAGAAGTAATCAAAGCCACTTGACAGTGAAGACATAAGACATAAGAGCGTCAAGACATTTGACATTATACAGTCAGGACTTGAGTCAAGATAACCCAACTGCTCAGAGCTATGGATAAAAAGAAAAATTAAAAATTTGACTTTCCTTTCACCTCATAATACAATCACCTATGTTTCTAGCAGAAAACATTTATGTATAGCCAAACTTAAGCCAGGGAGTGCATTGTCTGAGATTCAACAAAATCTTGCTCTAGAAACAGACACAAAATGGAATAAGATTGCAAACTGGCAGCCAGTGAGTGACCCGCAAAGTTTGGTTTTTGGTCTTTTTTTTTTTTTTAAATCCACTGATTATGTGGTAAAGTGATGTACCCAGGCAGATACTTTTCTTCCTCAAGATTACAAGCAGTCTTCCACTTGGCCTACTTCTCCCCTGTAGTTATCCCTAGTGATTCCAGATTCTGCTGCTGAGAGTCAGTCAGTGCTTTTTCAGACTCAGAGTCTGATCTTCAGGCTGGTATCATCGATGTTACTTGGGAACTCATTAGAGATGCACAATCACTGGCCCGACCCCAGACCTGCTGCATCAGAATCTGCAGAGAAGTACGAAGCTAGACAGCAGCCTCTGGGGCCCATGACTGCTCCTGTGACTCATCCCACTTCCGTGCTCGATTGCATCAGAAGCAACTGCCCTCTGTATCAGCATTCATTCTCTGGTGGCTTGTCAAACTCTCCTTGTTTCCTTTTCTGTTGACAACGGGATAACTTGGAGTTTGGGCTCCAAGGCCAAAGTTAATTAACCGTGTGACTTTAAGCCAACCAACCACTTACCCCTTCTGAGCTTTTATTTTCTTATAGACAAACCTGCGAAAATAACCATACGGTGTTTATAAAGACTGAGTGAGATAAAGAAGGTGGGGGCAGAAAGATCTCACATGTTGTGATGAAATGGTTAAATTAAACCAGTGGCTTGAATCACCTGGAGAGCTTTCACAACTACCCGCCCCAGAGACTGATTTCATTGATTTAATTGGCCTTGGGTAGGGCCTGGGCATCAGCAGTTTTTCAAATCTCTCCATGTGAGTCTAGGTGCGTCTACTCAGTTGAGGCCACTGATGTATAGTAGCAGGTCAGTGAGGGGTCCATTTTCATCTTAAACTTTGAGTAAGAGGCAATTCTTTTTCTCCCCCTTTCTTCCCCCAACCCCCCACCCTCGTTCCCCCACCCTCGTTCAAGACTGTTTCTCAGCAGCAGGACAAAGCTCCCTGGCCCATCCTGGTATTATGAGCCTTGCGCTCCCCTCAGCTGAGGCAGTCATTCGCCAGCTCATGGCAGTTCAGCTGCCAGCCACTCACGCTGGCGGCCACTCAGGCTGGCCTCCAGCCCACGGCAGCACACAGCAGCCCATCATGGCAGCCAGTGCTCACAGCAGCCCAGCTTGAGGAGAGCCGTTGTCCACAGTCTTAGCTGTAGAGGGCGCAGCTTACTGGCCCATGTGGGAATCGAACCAGCGGCCTTTGGCGTTAGGGGCACGGCGCTCCACCACTAAGCCACCGGGCCGGCTGGCAGTTCTTAATAAGTAAATAATGGCTTTAAATGGACCCACCATCACCAAGGTGTAGAAAGAGTGATTTTCCTGCATGGGGAGAACACAGCCCTTAGCAGAGGGTTTTATGTGGCTGCCACATCACTCCTGGGCAAAGAATGAGCACAACCAGAGAGTGGGAGATCCCTGGGCTGTGGGGGGTGAGGATGCAAAGGGACCAGAAGTATCCTCTCGTTCGTTCCTACAGGGTAAGGTTCTCATCAATTTCTTAATTAGAAAAACTGGAGGACTGATGTCAATTCCTACTGAATGGCCCTTATTAATTATTTGTATCTAAGTGTATAGAGCAACTATCTGTCATTCCCTGAGCAGATCCCAGGCTCAAGTCCCGGTCAAAGTCTTCCATTTTCCTAGGTGGAACAACCCCTTGGTATCGTTATGTGTCGCTATCCATGCCAGATAGACCTGGCTTGATCTCGACGGTCATGGTTCAGGTAAAACATTTTGGAATTTGATCTTAATAAGAGCGGTTTCTGGCTGGATGAAGTAATGTGTTCATTGACTGTTTATTGACTACTAGAGAGCTGAGCTGGGCACTTGTACATGTGATGTCTCATTTTATACTCACAGTGTTCCTTCCTGTAGGTATTATCATACCCACTTTTTCAGATGTGGAATCTGAAGCTTCGATTTAGTAAGTCACCTCTGGTCGCTGCAGCCAATATGCCGCAGACCTGGATTCCACTCTATGTCCTGTGCTCTTTCTACCATATCTACAGTGTTATAGACATGTAACACATTATAGTAATACACACTTACATCTTTTGGGATGTATTGTGAAGGTTTTCTAGATTCTTGGTGCTCAAAGTGTGTTCTGTGGACCCAGCAGAGTGGGCATGACCTGGGAGCTTATTAGCGATGCAGGGTCTCAGCCCCTACCTTAGACCTGCTGAGTCAGAAGTTATATTTTAACAAGATCTCCTCCCAGAAATACCTTCACATTGGGGAAATTAGGGAGATAGTGGATTTTAAACCATTTATAACCATTGTCTCTGCCAAACAATTAATAGGCATATATGTGTATGTGTAAAACAAGAGTATTGACACAAATATGGGAAATCTTATACAAATCCTAAATAAATAACACTTGTTGGGGCCGGTAACGATACAATGTTTGATTCTCCTAGATATGCCCTAAGAGGATATAGGTTATAAATGACAGCTTTTGACTAATAAACTCTTTTATATGCAGACAGCAAATGAGACAAGTGAAAAGAGACAACGCCAGGAGCACGCCACCAGCAATTACATCTCTGGCTCCAGCAAGCCTTTTCACAAGGGCCTTTTTTTCTTCCCTCGCGGTGGGGCCTGATAGACTTTCCAATTATGTGCTACCAGTGTTTGTCATTTTATTAATTAAAGTCCTGTATGTAAAGCAGAAGCAGCATTGTGGCTAGGCCTAATGCTATTATTTCTCTCATGGCCCTTTCCTCCTCCAGAGGTAATTACCGCAATTTTATGTCTAGAATGTGCCCCGTGTTTGCTATGCATACCTCGTGGCAACTTCACAACACTCTCTTGAGCCCATAAAAAAAAATATCAGCAGGGAATTTAGGCTGAAGTTAGACAAAAGAGAATCAAAGGTGTCAAATAATGTCCATTCTGCATGCAGCACCCCCAAATGTAGGACATGATATGTGGGGGGGGAGGTGCTGTTTGTCCTTGAATTTCTGACGGGCTGCATGAATCACCATAGTAGAGACAAACCCAAGGACAGGAACTCTAGTGTGTATTTCACTTCAACAAAAGGAAATGTTTTTTAATAGATAGATGCTCAAAGATGAGCTTGCTTGAGGTGGGTGGTGGGTACTCCCCAGATATTCCGCACATCCAGTCACTGCTGGATAGCCAGGCTTGGGGTTGTTGCCAGGGACATGAAACCACTGAATGGAGGGTAAGGATCCTAACCAGCCTAAGATGTCACAGGGCTGTGATTCTGGGTGTGAACTTGTAATTTTAAGAGTTCCTTGGTTTCAATGTGGTCTCTTCTTTCACTGAGAGTATTGACTCACTGCAAAAACCAGTGTTTTTGTACACCATCTCCTAATCCACCTGGAACAAATAAACACCAACTCTCTAGGTATAAATAGCCTAATGAAAAATCAACTCAACACAGCAAGAAGCAGACCAGATGCAGACTTCTGCTAACAAGCAAATCAAATAGCTGGCAAATACTTGCAATTATGAAGGCTTAAGAAATGCTGGATTCCTGACCAGGTAGGAGAGTTAAAAGATTGAGATCCTTTCTGAAAATAGCACCCCACATCTTCTTCTTTCTGAGGCATCACCTCGAAGCCAGAGAACACCCAGCCAGGGACACCCACATGCCCCCTTTGTGAAAACACAGCAAGGAAACATGAATGCTTTGTGTAAAAATAATAACCGCGGGATCCCTGACTGGTGAGGTTATGATGTTACACATACTTTTTTCCTTCTTTGGTCTTTTCTAAAGTTTTTACAATGAACATCTGTTACTTTTGATAACTAGAACAAAAACAATAAAAGAAATTGAGCGCATGTATCTATTAAAAGCATGTTTATGAAGAATGATACTGATACAGGAAAATACAATATTAAGTAGAGAAAGAAGACACAAAATACTTACGTGGTGTGATACTCAATGTATAAACTCTTTATCTATCACTCCGCTCAAATCTATGTTCATCTGTCTGGAAGGAAATGTGCCAATGTTGTCACAGGGGTCTATCTTTGGGGAGTAAGACTGTGGGCAATTTCAATTTTCTTCTACACACTTTCCTGTATTTTCCTAATGTTCTATAATAAACATAGAGCACTTTTGTAATCAGAAGAAACAATAAACTATATTAAAAGAAGCAGCGAGGGAGGATTCCAATGTCGTTGGAAAGTGGAAAACGAGAGTGATATCTTTTTGCCCACTTCAGGGAGGGGCAGGTCCTCTCTCCTGAATGGTGGGCTTTGCGAGGAAGCCCGAGGAAGGTGGAAGCCTCAGGGGAATGTGGTGGGGTCATGCTGAGGACAGAACGGGGGCTTTGAAATCCGAGAGAGCGGTCCTGTCTTTATAGATGATGTCCTATCTCAGGTCCCTGGCCTTTATTTGTAAAATGGGGCCAATAGTACTGCCCTTATAAAGTTATTGGGAGACTTTCACAGACTATATGAGCCCAGTGCCCCGCTCACCAAATATTTTGGCTCAATGTTAGTTCCTTTCTTCTCTATTGGAAACAACAGGCAGGGAACTCCATGTTAGAGAGAAAGGGCTCACAAAAAAACAATAGGAAAGGGGCTCAGTTGGTTAGAGTGTGAGCTCTGAACAACAAGGTTGCTGGTTCAATTCCCGCATGGGATGGTGGGCTGCGCCCCTGCAACTAAGACTGACAACAGTGACTGGACTTGGAGCTGAGCTGCGCCCTCCACAACTAGATTGAAGGACAATGACTTGGAGCTGATGGGCCCTGGAGAAACACACTGTTGCCCAATATTCCCCAAGAAAAAAAATTAAAAAGCAAAACAAAACAAAAAAACAATAGGAGAGGGTGAAGGATGCTGTATTAAACATTTCAGGCCAGTGTTTTATCTTCCAGGTTCCCCAGAGAATTATCTTTCCAGTCTTATGGGAAGAAAAAGATGATGATATTTTCCTCTGAGTTACATAGTAATGGTGTGATCCTGGGCAAACAGCCTCCTCTGTGCCTCAGTTTCTCTGTGTGTCATGGGGATGGTGCTGTAACATAGCTTTATAATCCTCTGACTGGGGTACAGGATGGACTGTATGCAAAGAAACGCCCATAACCTTTACGGACAGCCCAGGAGTGTCTGCAGGGACACAGGCACCTGGGAAGCATTTATTCTTTGACAGCTAAGGAGAGTCTGTGCTTTCAACAGCGTGTGCTCCTGTAGCTGGGTCCCTTGAATATGTTATAACAATCACCAGCGGGAGCCACGAAGGTCCACATTAGCTTGTGGATTTTGAAGGGGACCCACATCTCTGCCAAGTGCCCAGGAGGATTTTATGCACACCCATGAGCCTTGACAGTAATTCTTCATTTGTCTCATCATGTAATGGCAGGGGTATTAATTTTGAATGGCTCAAAGGTTTTAAATTAATTATGTCCCACTACAATTACAGTTGTTGTTGATTACTTCAGCCCGTTAGCATGCGTTCTGGCAGCATCAACTATGTCACAGTACGTGGTGACAGAATGCTAGGATCCAGCGGCTTCCCAGGTTTAGGTACTAAGGTAAGAATTCTTTTGGCTCAGAAATCTCAGTAGGGCCACACTTGTTGGATCTTTGAGAATCGATGAGGAGTCTCCTCGTGAACTCTTATCCTGGACCGGGGTCATGCTCACAATTGAGGGACTGCCCAATTAATTAATTGTTGATTAAGTGGGTTCATTGGGCACATCCTCCTGGTACTAATGGGAGGCTCTGTGCAAAATACTGCTCCTACCCTGCCTGCATGTTGCTAATTGACCCAGAGGAGAAAGAAGAACACACACAACATCTGAATTTATGTTGGCAGTGACTTCTTCACGCCTGTGCAAAGTAAGAAGAGGGACGATAATAATAATTGCTGTCATCAAAAGCATTGTAGAGATTACAAGGAGTCTTCACATTTTCATTTGATCCTTGCAACAGCCTCATGCAGCAAGTAAAACAGGTATTTTTTATCCCCAGTTAGAGGGTGTGACTTGCTTGAGGTCTGATGGCTCATAAGTGGCAGAGCTGGGATTCAAACTCAGGGGACTTAAGTCAAGTTCAGTGAGCTTCGATCGTGTGCAGATTTGACTTTGGAGTTGGACAGACCTCCCTCATCTGAATCCTTGCTCTGCCTCTTACAACAGTGTGATCTTTGGCAAGTCATTTAGGCTCCCTAAGCCGCAGATTCTGCATCAGTAAAGGGGGGTAACAAGCCCTCACAGGTCTGTTCTGGTAAAGAGATAAAGCAAGTGGAAGGCTTAGCGCAGTGCCAGCCACACAGTAAGGGATCCATAGTTTAAAAATACTCCCTAAGTTGGCTTAACAGTTATGAGGTGTTCCTTCCCTCAGCTCCCGACTAAGGGAAGGTTTCTTTCTCCTAGGAGTGCAAAGAGTTAGGGTGTTTGAGGGCTCTAGATAAGAATTTTGGCTTGCTTTTTAATGTAATGCAACTGAGTGATCCATATGTAACCTGGAGACCAGAACCTGTCATACTGAAAATCAGTATTCTTAACTTTTCTGCTGAATAAACACCCTAAAGAAATCCTAGACTCTTGCAGTCCGTCTCCAGCACGGCTGGCCACATGTAGGTTTGAAATGAGTACTTCTTGGCTCACTGTTTGACAGAGGACCCCTTCCTCCAGGCATCTGCGTGCCCATCCAACTCGGCCACATTCTATGCTGCTTCTCTGGTCCAGGCCCTGCAGTTGCCCACCTTTCTCAGACTTGCCTCAGGGGTCAGCATCACCCCAAGGGAGCCAAAGGGGCACTGTGCTTAATGCTGGGCCCATCATTATGTCCTCCCGGGCAGAGAGTGAACAACCCAGCTGGATGTCACATAGATAGCATGGAGTCCTGCCACTGGTTCTTAGAAGGTTCCCAAAGCAGGAAGAGGAGTGGTGCAGAGAACAGAGTGTGAAAACAAACCCTGGCAAGTCTAGATGGATTTGCTTTTAATTTAGGCAAACACTGAGGCCTGGAGCTGTCCAAAGGTGAGCTGGAATCAGTGAGCATTCTGTCACTGCAGTGGATGTTATAGCATTAGATGAGATGGGGTTAGATGCCCAGTCCCCAAATACCTGGCTCAAAGCACTTAGGCTTGTGGGAGGATAGCTGGGGATGATGTTACCCTGGAACCCCCTCGCTTGTGTCCCTAACTATTTATAAAGAGTGTTGGTTTCTACAGCAACTACATGGTGTTTTTGCAGCACTGCTTGGCCACACAAGGCACAGGCTGCTCCCAGGTGGGCTCTGGAAGGGACTGGCCTGTTCTACTGGTAAGCATTCGGCCGAGACACAAGGGAGGATGGGTGAGTAGGGAGAGGAGAAGGGGGAGGTTTCCTTCTTCCCGAGATGGGCACATATTCTTTGCCGAAGGTAGAATGCATCCAGGAAATGACCATCTTATTTAGGACTCAGCCCATGAGGACTCTCGGAATAACTTCTCCCTCCTGATTCGCTAAAACAAGTGAGAGCATGTGAGGCTAAGAATAAGGGACACACAAGGCACAAATAACATTTGAGACCTGGATTTGAGCAGCAAGCTCCCCTCAGGTGCACAGGAATTAGACCCAGTGACTAGTCCTGGCCTGAGAGACTGAGTGAATAACTAGTCCGTTACAAAATAGATAGGTAATTCCTTCCTGCCTCCAGAGATGCCGGATCCATGGTGAGGTGGGGTGGTTCTGGATCAGGTGAGAATGATGCCAATCCTGAGGGATGTTTTTGGGGCCCTTATTGACTCCCCCAAAGTTGAGGAGGTACCATGTGTTCCCCAACAGGGGCAGAGCATTATGATGGAGCGTGAAGCTCAGCCTCATAAGGTCTGGGTTTGATCTTGATTTTGTACTTACTGGCTGTGGGTCTCTGGGTACATTTCATTGCTACCCTGCTGAGATGGGCTGCTCCTACCACCTGGGCAGCCCTGCACGTTCCCCAACCCAGATCATGCATGGGGTACCCCTGACACGTCAGATCTGCTCCAGACATGAGCCGAATAGAATATTCCAGCTCATCCCCCGAACCCTCTTGTCGAGGGTCTGGTGGGGGCTGATAAAGAAAGAGTGCTTCTGCTTTTGTTTTCCCTCTACCTCAAGCCATCCTATAATATAATACTAATTATTAATCTTACTTCATTTTCTTACCTTCCCACAGGGGATTTTGCCATTGAATTTAATATACATTTAAAAAACAGCAGTCAGAAAAAATTCTCTTTTCTTCCTACCTGAACATCCTATTTGCCCACGGGGCGGGACTGGGACCGGCTTGAACAAACCCCATCGACACAGCCATGACTGTCACCTATTCTGCTTCTAAGTTACACTGAGATGTTGGAGAGGCCCCCACCAGCCAAATCCCTGGGAAAGGCTGGGCTCTGTGTCCAGCAATGATCACCAGCACCCTGAAAAGTCGTACAAGATCAGCCGGAGAGCAATTTGCTGAGACTCCCTGGCCTCCAGCCTTTGGCACGCAGCCTGTCGTGGGGGGGCTTCTTCTCAGTGGGGCTTTGAGCAGGGCTTACTTAACAGATAGCAGGGGGCAGTCCAGATGCCAGCCTCCTCTCCCAGGTCCTGCTGGGCCATTTGCTGTTTTTAATGACACTGAGTGGAGGTCTCCTTTCCTGCAGGCCAGATAGCTCACGCCACCATGGAGGAGCCTGCTGGCCTCCTTCTGCCCTGATCTCAGCAGCTGCCAGTGGCTAATGAAAGCTGACCCTTTTATCACCAGAGCTGACATCAGGGGCAGAAAGGTTCGGCTGTGTTCCAGGATCCCAGTGAGTGCGTGTAGGGAAAGGAGAGCGGTGGCAGCCGCTCTGGTAAGGTCAGGCAACCAGCAGCCTGGGACTGACCTGCCCGGTGGTCTCATCATAGGGCGGGTGGGTCTCACCCCACACTTCCTGGGTTCCTTCATTCCTGCAGCTCATAGAGGAAAGTGCTTCCATGTTTCGGGTGGGGAGTGGGGTGGGTGGTGGGAGAAGAGACTGACGGAAGCCCACTCTCCCCCGCCCCCACCCCCCCGGGACTTGTTCTGTCTTGAGAACATGGTTTAAAATATTCCAGTCACAGACAGGCTATTCAAATAAAACAGAATTTCAAACCACATGGGGCTTGCTGAGACGTTCAGGCTTCCAGGATGTGTGAAAGGCAGGGGGCGGGGCAGAGACGGCCTCTGCCACTCTCCTGCCCTCTTTGTTACCAGCAGCTGCAATGCTAGACACATCCGAGGGTGTCTCCCAGCCAAGGCAGTGCAAGCAGGTCTGACAGCAAGCAACACATAAACTACGGCAAGGCTCCCCTTCCCGGTGGCAACTTTAATTATTTGAACTGGAGCTCAGTAAAATAAAAATAAACTAAAATCTGAATACATTGTGGCTCCCCAGTTTCCCACAGGGAATAGCTTGTGGGGAGTAGGGTGGAGGGCAAAAACCTCACAAAAGCTCTCTCTTGTTTGTGGCTGGGCTAGGCAGAGGTCTTTAAATATTCATGTCCCATATGCAGCGCCTGCACCACGGCCAGCCCAACGAGAGGTGGCTGGCTCTGGTGACTGGCTCAGGCATCTGAAGGCAGGAGGCCAGAGCTGGCCTGCTTCTGGAGTGCCCTGGAAGCTGGCTGGCACAAAGTCACACCCTGGCTATGTCTCCATTGTTCATGGGCACCTGACCTGGCTCCATGTGGGCTGGGACGGGTCTCTCCCAGCCCCATCTGTCTCCACCACCTCTGTCCCCCATGTTGTCATTTCTAACTCTTTCTCGGACTCATCCTGCTAAAAGGCAAATTATACTGCACTGTTTGGGGCCACAAGTAATGGAGGAAAACTCTCAGCATGGGCTCTGAATAAATTTTGGTCACAATTGGCAATTACACCTCAAGTTTCATTGTGCATCCAAATCACTGAGGGTGGGGTTTGGAAATGCAGATTCTGGGCTTTGCTCAGAGATGTCATTCAGGTGGTCCGGGGTATGGCCCAGGAATCTGCATTTATTACATTTTCTAAGTGACTGCAACTGGAGAAACATTGACCTATTAGTTAGCTTGTATCGAGAAATGCATTGAAGGCAAGACCAATTCCCCTATGGGAATCCACGGATGATTTTGGGGTTTCTTGAGGGAGCATTTTGAGATATTCTGCAATTACTTCAACTCCCTGGAGGTCCCATGGACCAGGTCTAGCCTGGGTTTAGAGAAGACGCTTGGTGGTAGGTGTCAGCCCTGGCGCTCAGCTTGGCCAGCCGCCTGTCCCTGGGGGCCTGACCGTCTTCGGAGACCTTCAACCCTGGCTCTAGGTAGTGTCCCCCTTCCTTCACTCGGGCCCCACAGCCCACTGAGGTCCCTTTAGGCGTTCAAAGGCCCCCAGTTAACCTCACACAGTCTCACATGGCAATGCAACATCCTTTTCCCTGTCACCGACGTTCAGCGAACCTGAGAGAAGGAAATCAACTTCCTGCTTTCTGCATTTCGGATTTGTGTAACACAAATGGCAGGGCTTACAAACCTAGAAATGCATATTTCTACTTTGGTTATTTATTTTTCTGATGAAAACATTTCTCCCAACATTGGGAATTCAAAGACCCATCAGTATTAGATGAATGGTCTGAAAACCTGAATGCGAAATAACTTGTGAGCTGAGAGTCGAACAGACTCACTGCCTTCCCTTCATTATTCCTGCCGAGCGAAGTTCTGGCAAAGGGCAGGAAATAGCAGAAATAGCCCAGAGCAAATCTGACTGGAGGAAAAATAAAACAGGCCAGTAAAACAAAACACCTGTTTAAGCTATTGATCAACCCAAAGGTTATTAGAGAAATGATGAAATGTTAGAAAAATATCATTTTTACCTTGACATTTCTTTTTCTAAAATCAGACTCATATTCAATCCAGTGAAAAGTAAATTTAAAGATCAAATGCTTTTAAGGAGCCCTCTCACGTCTCGGGTGGGCCACCTCTCCTCATTTAGATCTCCTCTTAAGCCTTCCTCTCTCGGTGCCTGCTCTGAAGCACCTGAGAAACAGCAACGATGAGTGTAACTCCACCATCTGCATCAGACGCGTGGTTTCTCACATTCAATTTAATGTCATGAATCTATTTACTGGGGCCCTGACTTCTTCCCGAAAGGATTTAAGGTGGCTTACAGAGACGCATAAAATCTGGTCAGATAACACAAACTAGAAGAAGGTAAGAAAGATGGGGGCAAATGTTGTTAGAAAGTGGAACAGAGTGAGGCTGCTACAAACTACACCTCATGAACTGGCTTATTAAGAGAGGAGCCTCGGATTTAATTTGACGATTTTTTTCAATTAAAAAAAAAAGTGAGACATCTTTTCTATTCTCATTTGTTTTATGTCTGAGTTTTTAATTTCACAACCAAAAGCCTGGAGAGTTGGCCTGTGCCCTGAGCAGGGAAGCCCGCTTGGTGCATGGCCGCTGGGCAGAGCCACAGCGTCAGGGACTTCGACCAGCCGGCGGGGGGAAGCGAATCTCGTCATTTTCACCATGTCCCTGACTTGAAGGGAAACAAATCGCTCCGAGGGAGCATAGCTATTCCTGAAATGAAGCCAGCGAAGAATTTCTCCTGTGAGTCTCCAGAGAGAGAGGAGACTGGCCAAATCTACACTAGGTGTTGGCTTTCTACCATGTGCGAGGCGCCACGGTGGGGGATGCAGAGAAGCCCGGGCACGGCCGGCTCTCCCAGAGTGGAGTCTGACTCTCGGCTAACGTCTTCTTTCTCCTCCCGTTCTCCTTCCGAGTGTTCACACAGGGTGCCAGGCACTGTTGGCTAACCACTGCAGTGCTTCCTTGGTGCCAGGGGCTGTGATCAGCCCTTTCCATATACTACGAACCTATTTAATCCTCACCTCTGTGAGGTAGTCACTCTTATTGCCTCCACTTTCCAGGTGAGGAAACAGAGGCCCTGAGAGGTTATTCATTACACAAACAGACTGTACAGCCAGTCAAGGTTGCAACCTGGCTTGGACTCAGGTAGTTGATTCCAGGGGCCACGTTGGGGTCTAAGCACACTTCTTGGTCCCTAGAGAATACGACATGGCACAAAGGGCCCCACTGTCCTCCCTCCAGGAGAACAACCAGCCTCACCAGCCAGGCTACTTGGCTCATCTGGTTGAGTTCGTGTGGAAGTGCCGAGGTGCAAGGTGGGAGAAGTCAGAGAACTAGAGGAACACTGAGACTTGCCTCGCATGGAGAATTCTTCATCGGTGCAGGAAATGTAGCGCTGGTCACCATAGCACTTTCCGACGCAGGGACCTCAGTGGTGTTGAGCAACAGGGCGTGGCCTGGGGCAGAGAGAAAACGAGTAAAAAATGTACAGTCGTCCTGCACTGAAGGTCCCTGGGGGGCAGAGTAAAGAGTGCAGGGTTAATGGCAAAAATCTTCTCTAGCCTCAGGACGTCTTTGAGGTCATGGCTTTCTGCTACCTCCAATGGACGACATAGCCTACTGTCCCTGTCAACAAAGCTTGGCTCATTCCAAACGGCCTGTTATGTCCGAGCACCGTACACCCGTGTTACTGCATCTCTGTTTTCCCAAAGTCACCAGCTGTAGCCCATCGCCCAGGAGCAGCCTGAGCCACCGGTCTTCCCTGGCCCCACTGCTCCTCGTTTCCAGTCATGCCAGTGCTTTGCCCACCGATGGTCTCTGCAACCTTCACTCTTTTCTCCCCTTCTGGAGCCCAGGTCATCCTGTGCTGCAGGCCCTGACCAGGAAGCGCTCATTTCTTGTGTTTCCTAAGCACAGACCTGCCTGAAAACTTGGGAGAACCTGAGTTCCAACCCCACGTGGTGGTGGAAGAAGCATCTGTAAACCACCAGGAACTGCAGGCATTTTGTAGATGGTCAGTGCCATGGACACGGGTGCCAGAGCGAGCCCACAACTTTTTAGACGCCCCACAGAACCCCAAGCAGGACTTTAGTCATTCATTTCTACTTTTCTCTACCTCTTAGCAAAATCTGTTACTGAGTTACTACCAAGTAACAAAGTCAGTGGGGTCTGGAGCAGAGTAACCAGGATGGGCCTGAAATCTTAGAAAGCAAGCCGCCCATCCTTGAGGCAGAATCAAGGAGCTGGGGTTACGTGACTGGGGAGAGAAAGGACCTCATAGGGCGTGTGGGTCATGGTGGTTGTCTTCAAATATCCAAGCTCTGTGGGAGAGGCTGTAGCTTCGTTCTATGGGGCTCCAGGAAACGGAAACCATGGTCCATGAGTAGAACTTACAGATGGTGGAGCTTATCTCCGGTAAGGAAAACTGGTCTGCGATTCAGAACAAGCAGCGGAATGGGCAGCTTTCGGAGGCATTAGAGATCTTTGACAGGCGCTGGACATTTATTCACTGTGGGTGCTGTCGGGGAACTATTGAACTGAGAGCAGAGCTGTGAAGATCATGTCTAGCTCTGAGCTCCGTTTCTGTCCTCTGCCCCCACAGACAGGGTGCTGAGGACGAAGCAGCGTGGGGAGGAGGCGGGGAGGAGAAGCAGGAGCTCTCAGGCCTCCACGCCTGCTGAGGGGCCCTGCAGAACTCTCCGTGGCTGCAGTCACTCAGCTTTCTTCCTCGTGGGGCCCACAGCCAACTCACTCAGACGCAGCCAGCTCTGAGGACCAGGGACAGAACTGCATGGGCTCTGGCACCCTCAGGGGTTGTTGTCTGGATGTTGCCTGCTTTCGTTCTTCCATAATAATAATAGTAGTTACTAATTCTTCAAAGAATCCATAGAATGTGTGATCTTTGGGAAAGACAGGGACTTTGGTATGAGGGTGTCTAGCTCCACAAAGAGCACGCAAATGCAGGGGAGGACAGAAGGAGGGAGACCCGCCCCCCAGCCCCATCCTGTGGAGAGGTGGGCCCCTGGGCCTGCCCAGATCTAACCACAGGTACTGCCCAAGGCCAGGCCCAAGGCTAGATGGCTGGGTCTTTCCCCGTGGAGCAGCCTGACTCGTGAAGCTGTGCTGGCCTCACAGACCTGCTCTGACCCAATGCCAGGGCCGGTGTCTCCAGGTGTGGGGTCAGAGATGGTGGGCGGCCATCTCTTTGGTGTGTGGAGGCCCTTTGCCCCTCTGGCAGTCAAGCTGGGGCATGAGAGGATGGGCTGTGGTGCAGAGAGGGAGGGAGTTGCCAGTTTAAGCTGGATGTGGAGGTAAAGGTATGGCTGAGGAGGCGGGGCCGCCGTGAACGGACCAGCTGTGGGGCAAGGTTCCCAGAGCACAGCCTCGAGGCAAGTGACACAGGCCTCCCTGTGCCTCAGCCTCCCCAGTCATAAAGAGGGCTACGATTTTCCTTACCTCTCAACGAGTTATGGGCCTGACACATAGTAGGACTCAACAAATACTTGTTGAATGAATGGATTATTATTGTTGCTGTTATTCTTATCTTTCAGATAATCCTTCACCAAGGTTCTCATTTTAAGGAACAAAAGGTGACACCGACATGGGCATGATTTAATCACTCTAAGTCCCAGGCAGATCTGAAGAGGAAACTGTGTGGGAGCACCCCACGGCAAGCTTTGGGCAGCCACCTGGCCTTGCCCTGCAGGTGGGCCGAGGTCCAGCTGCTCTTGGGTGGTGCCTTAAGTCTCTCGTCTGGCCAGGTGGGCACCAGGGGGAAGGGAGGAGAGTGGCAGTACCTTGGTGGTTCTGGAACCGGGCCTCCTTGAGGGTCTTGACCTGCCACTGGGGCGTGTGGGGTGAGAGTGTACCTTGGGTCCAGCCACAGAAGCCATCCTCGAAATTGCAGTAAAAACCCGTAGGAAGTTTACCTGCAGGGAGAGCACAGGGACACCGTCATTTCCAGGATGGCTACAGGCAAAATATGCCAAAGTCACGTAAAATTAGCCACGTGTGACTGAATTATCTTCATTAATAACAGCTCCCAGCCAGACTCTTGAAGTCTAATGATACTGAGAAGAATGAAAGGAAGCCCCAATCCCTACCTTGTGCCTGCGATAGCTTATGATTTTCTGATCTTGAGAAAATAAAATAGTTATAATAATAATAATAACTCCATAGCAATGGGTATTATTGACCTAGTTTTATATATAACAAAGCAGAGGCTCAGAAATGTTAAGCAACGTGACCAAGGTCACATAACCATCGGGTAACCCAGCGGGGACTTGAACCGTTCTTGCCCTTCTCGATTCTGTGCTCTTTCCACTGACCCATGAATGTGACTCCAGGAGACGTCAACGTGTAACTCCCCAGATCCCATTTCTAACGGCTGACCCAATGACAAGAGGGTGGCAGTAGCAGTGACGGTGTTGGCCAGGAGTTGGTGGGTCTCCCTCAAATGAGCCCTGTCTGGAAGGACACACAGTGCCCCGAACATTCTGTTTGCCCCCTTTACTTCCCACTCCCCTTGCAGTTAAGTGAAGTCACACGAGCCGTTCTGGCCAATGAAATGTGAGTGGCAGTGACGTGCGTCTCTTCTGGACTGAGGCTGTGGAAAGCCCTTGTGCGATTCTTCAGTCTCTCTCTCCCCCTGCTGAAGCGGCCAAGGAGAGCTCTCCTTGCTGGGGATGCTGCTGTGTGACGGTGGAACCCCTGCCAGTCTGTGTCCCTGAGAGATCCTGTGGAGCAGAGGCCCCTCCTACCCAACCCTTGGTGGACAGGGACCATAAAAGTGATGTTAGGCCCCTGAAACTGGCGATGGTTTATTACTGCAGCATAACCTTGCCTATCCTGACCAAGCAATCCCAGTCACGGGGGCCTCTTTATATCATCTGTTGGCTCAGCTTAAAGGACCCCGTTATCCTTTTCTCTGCATCTGAGTGACCTCAGGTCCTGTGGAAGAGGCGACAGTCAGCTTTATAGACCATATATTTCCCTGCTGCCCACAGAGGGCGGAGGAAAAGAAACGAGGGTTAGAGAGAGCTCACGGTCCACGTTCTCCAGCTTGCTCATAGAATGGCTGAAGGAAGGCTCCCCGCCCTGAGTGGGCCGTTCCAGGCTATTGAGATTGCGCCCAACAGCGTTGGGCCAGGCTGGAGAGGAGCAGCAGGGCTGTGTCTGCACAGGGGAAAGGCACTCTGGCTGGACTCCCTGCTCTTGGTGTCCTTCCTCTGTCTCGGGCTTCTTGGGAGCAGCAGGCTAACAAAGAGGGCCCTAACGCTTCCTGGCTGTGACAGCACCTTAGTGAATTATTATGCATTTCCCCCTGATTCTCTGTGCATTTCACACAGAGGAAGAATTATAAATTAAAACAGGCTGTCACTGACTTTGAGCATCTCTTCCCATTTATACCCCCCTGAAGAAATCATTTTCCCTCCAGCCCTGCATGTTCCTCTGATTAAAAATCCAAAAGCTAAGGAGATCTTTCTGTTTTATTTTTTATGCCCCCCTCAAGGGATCCCACATCCACTTCTTCTGCAAAAACTAACTGGTGACCTTCCAGGAAGTGTCCTTTACAAACGTGCTCTAACCGGGGACCACAATGGAAGATTCCAGCAGGCGATGAGTCCTGGTAGAAGGAGGCAGGGCTATGCGAGGGCCTGCACAGCATACCACTCCATCTTTACCCTTTCAGGAGGTGGAGGCAGAGCAGTTATCTTGACTTATGGGTGTTGGGGTCTCTAAAGTCCTGGAATCGGACACCTGGCCTCTAGTCCCAGCCTCACCACTTCCTGCTATATGACCTTAGGCAAGTCACTTCCTTTCTCAGAGCCTCAGCTCCCTCATCTGTAAAATGGGGTAATATTAGTATCTCTTTCACAGGGCTGTTTTGAGGAGAAAGTAAGGGACGGAGTGTGGAAACTTTTTGTAAACAGTTGAGCAAATATAGAATGGTGGTGGCATTATTAATTATCCTTGACGCCTGGGAGGGGGACTCATCAGGGGATGTGCTGAAACAGACAACACCGCTCTGGGGGCACAGACAGGTCCCTGAGCTGCCTCTCTGGAAATGCTTGTGGTAGCTCTGCCTACGCCTTCCACCTGGACAGGAATAAAGAGAGCCATTGGCATTCTGCACCTTCTGGGAAGCCCATCTTTGTTGTAGCTTGGCATAGTTTCCAGGGTGAGCTGGAAGTACTTTACTTTTGGCTGATTCCATAAAGGGACAGGAGGTAGGCAAAATAGGTCAATGGGCAATTTATGGGATAATTAAAACCTTGAAGGGCGGGAGGGGGTGACGAGAGGATTTCTACCGCTGCAAGCACATCAGGGCATGTGCTCAGCGAGAGGCCAGTCCTGAGGAAGCTGGTGGGTGTGGGCATCAGAACAAAGACACTTGGTGGATTTGGTCAGGTTTGGGAAATTGCCACTCAGGCCAAGTGCTGAGCACAGTGTCGGCACACAGGGTTGGGTCTAATGTCACCTCCTCCTTGGACCATCCCTTTCTCCTCTCATTCACCCCGAGTACCTGTGCAGTGCTTGGTACACTGTAGGATTTCAATACTTAGGTGCTGGATGAAATGGGAGTGGGTTCAGTCCTCTAATCCCTTACCACTCAAAATATGGTCCAGGGACCAGCCATATCTGCGTCAGCTGTGAAACTGCTAGAAGTGTGGAATCTCAGGACCCCCACTCCACCCCCTCCCTATTGAATCAGAATATGCATTTTTAACCATCTCCAGGTGCTTCCTCATGTCTGAGAAGCGCTGCTCTACCTGACCCTCTCCTTGGGCTGTAGCCAGGTATTTCACTGGCTAGATGGCCAAATTGGGCTGTGTGTGGGTCAATCAATCTGGTAACATTTGGCAATTATGACAACTGATTCCACTCTAAGAGAGACAAATTGGCAGAGTCACAGAGATGTGACCTCAGCAACAGCTGCGGGAGCTGCCAAGTATAAACTCCAGGCCAAATGACACCACTTCTTTTTCTTCCTCTGTGACAACTCTGTTAACATTTTTGATAAATATGTGTTATACATTTCCTTGAAAATATTGAGTCATGGGAAAAAAATGTTAGAAGAAATACATCAAAATATTATGGTTATCTCTGAATGTCTGAGAGGGAGGATTATGGGCGATAGTTATTTTCTCCTGTGTACTTTTCTAGAGTTTTCAAGTATTTTACAACCAACATGTTTTATTTTACAATAAAGAAACTTTTAAAAAACTGTTTTTGCCTGGCAGGAAAAGTGTCCCCACAAAACAGATAAGATTATTGAGTACATGGAGGGGAAGTGAGTTGTCTGTTATACCCCGTTAGTCAAGGACCCATCCAGGGGATGAAGTGGGGACACCTCACCCTTTTTTGGGGAGCCACATTACAAGGAGACCATTGCTCAACACACAGGGAGCCCCAAAGACACCCTTTTGATAGGTTATAGCATCCTGGACTGTCTTATTTAGATTGGCAATGTTTGACTGGCAAAAGGGCAGGCCAATGGCATGTGGTTTGGAGGACAGAATGTGAATGGACACGTTCGGGATGAATGGAGATGAGCAAAGGCAATGCCACCCCCTCCATTTCAGGTCCGCCACTCATCCCGGACAGAAATATTGCTCAGGGTTGACACTGATAATCTGAATAAAGCTCTAGTGTGTAAGTGTGTAGAATTCCTTCTGGGGAAAACGTGGGAAGTTGAGGCTGAGAGTTGATGGGATACACCCCACTTTTCTTTCCAAATTCCAACCACGGCAGGGCTTGGTTGACTTCACTGGACCAAGATTTGTGACCCTGTGACCCTTGTGGGGGTTCCTTAGAAGACCTGGACATCCCCAACAGGGTTGGGGGTGAGCATCTCCTCGAAAAAAACAATCTGATATGTTCCAGACTCCCTCAGAAGGACCAGGTGCGGTCCAGAGCATTGTCCTAAACGCATGGACACATCAGTGGGAATCGTGTTTCAATTCATATTTCAGATAAGGAAACTGAGGCCCAGAGGTAGGGATGAATGATCTGACCTCCTCCCTCCAGCCCCTCTCCCAGGAAGGGGTTGGCAGAGCCCTGCACCTTCCCTGACTTTTCCTGGCCCCTTCTTCCTGGATGGACATGTAGCTGGGGTTGTGCTTGGCACAACTGACTGCTGGAAACTCATAGACCGAATGAGTCTGGCTCGTAGTGGTTCAGAGCGTGGGCTTTGGAGTCAGACTGAGTCTGAATCACTGCGCAGCCACTGGCTAACAGTCTCCGTATGAGCTTCAGGTGCCTCATCTCTAAGATGGGTATCACAGCATCACACAGGATTGTTGAGAAGATTCAGTAAGTTACATGAAAAGTGTTTGGAGCTGCTCCTGGCACAGACTAACTGCTCAATAAATGTTAGCTATTGTTGTTGTTATTATTATTATTCTTGTCGTCATTATTGTTGTTACCTTCAAGGCGATCCAGAATCGACAACAGTCAATGTGATAGAGAAAAACACCCAAAATTTCAGAAAGAATGAGGCACACAAATAAGGGAAAGCGTGTTCGCTCAGAGTGCTGCTAAGATCAGAGTGGAAAAAGATCAAAATAACCTTCCTTCTGAATTTCTAGCAACCGATTTCTATGGCAAAAAACTCAGTGTGGGTATTCTCCAGTGTGGAGCTGTCATTCTGACAGCTGGTCAGAGCAGCTTTTCAAGTGTGGCTGAAAAGGCCACAGGGCCCAGGCGCCTGCCCTCTGGACTGGAGCCAGGTTTGCCTCAAGCTTGGAGTTGGCCCTGGAAACCCCTCAATGGCAAGCCCCAGAACAGGAAAGTGCCCCGAGCCCACAGTAATGGGCTGGATCCTACAGGCTCAATGCTCTAATCATGACTCTGTTCCTGATGTGCTGTGTGACCCTGAACAAATCAATTACCTTCTCTGTGCTTTCATTTTCCCAATTGTAAATCAGAGCATGCCCTGCCTGACCTGTGTCCCTGCTGGGAGGTGGGTACCAGCACACTCTAAAAAGACAAAAGCAAAATTACACAGCTCAGAAGCACTGCTGGAAATACTGCAGAGACAAATAACTAGAGAGAAACACATAAGCCTCTGCCCAGGGCAACGTGGGCAGGTTGGCTTCATTTTGGTGCCCTTGTACAGTGAGAGCTCTGTGAGAAAGACCAGGAGCCCAACAGTGTGGGACAAAGAAAATGCTTACCTGCAACTCTTTACTGAGTTTTATCTAAACAACCACAATTCCACCATTATTGGAAAACTTCACCGGTAAGTTTTATATAAAAAGGGAGTTTTTTCAAATTGAAAAATGGATTTTTTTATTGCTTCATTTAAAAGAGAATAAATAAAACTGCTTTTTCCCTCTAAGGGGAAATCTGTCCTCCAGATGACCTGGGAAACACTGTGAACTTTTTAAAGCTACTTTGCAGGCCACAGCGTCCTGGGGCTCACGTCCCGGAGAGCTGAGGCATTTGCTCCTGGGTCTGGGCCCCAAAGCACCCCAGGCACATGCGTCTGCATCCTTCCCAGCCGGGTTCTTGGGATGGATTTTCAGCACCTTGAAGGCAGGTGTTATTCCTCTCTGTTCCAGGATCGAGCATATTTTCCAGTTCACATTATATATGGGTTATGTGTTCTAGTTTCCCTGACAAAAATGTAAAACCCTCTAGAGTGTGTACCCCTGGCCAGGCAGCTACTCAGAAAACTGTTCGAGTGGAGTGGGCACTGGCTGAGGGTCTAACTGCCGCTAATTCCCGGGGAGACCTCAGCAATTTGTTTTCCTTCATGGAGCCCACGAGTCCCAACGCATTGATTCTTTGTAATGAACAGAGCCATGAGCACCTATGCTATGCCAGGAACCACCTGAGATATTGGTACGGGGAAGAGTGCCAGACCCAATATGCCCACAGGGAGGGAGAGAGACATGAAAACCACCTCTGTGAAAGGTAATAGATGTGCCCCACGAGGATTGCTAAAACAGGAAGACAGGTAATAAGAAATGTTGACGACGATGTGGAGAAATGAGAACGCTTATGCATGACTGGTGGGAAGATAAGGGAACTACCAAGCTGTGTTCTAGTCACTCTGGCAGTTCCTCAAAATGTTAAATATAGAGTTACCATATGACCCAGAAATTCCACTTCTAGGTATACACCCAAGAGGAATGAAAACATCTGTCCACACAAAACTCGTACATGAATGTTCACCCCGGCATAATTCATAATAGTCAAAAAGTAGAAACAACCGACATGGCCATCGATGGATGAATGGATAAACAAAATGTAGCGTATCCTTGCAATGAAATATTATTTGGCAATAAAAAAGCCATGAAGGACAAGCTCCGACATTATGGCCCTTGAAAACATTATGTTAAGGGAAAGAAGTTAATCACAAACAAACCACACATTGTGCGATTCCATTTATACGAAATGCCCAGAACAGGCAAATCTATAGGAACAGAAAGCAGGTTGCGTAGGGCTAGAGGCAGGTGGCGGTCGGGGAGGGGAGTTGGAGGAAAATCGGGAAAGATTGCCAGGGGTTTCTTCGTG
This sequence comes from Rhinolophus ferrumequinum, assembly GCF_004115265.2. NCBI lineage: Eukaryota > Metazoa > Chordata > Mammalia > Chiroptera > Rhinolophidae > Rhinolophus > Rhinolophus ferrumequinum. The sequence goes on along the minus strand of NC_046296.1, from coordinate 51,826,663 downwards.
GAGCGATAAAGATGTTCTAAAACTAGATTGTGGTGATGGGTGCCCACCCCGGTGACTACATTGAAAAAACACTGAATTGTACACTTTATATGGTTGAATTGTGCAGTATATGAACGAGAGCTCAAAAAAAAGCTGTTAAAAAGAATGGATGTTCTGGTGGATGATGGATACACTGAGCTGGAGGAGGGGACCAAAGGAAGAAGAACCAACTGCACTTGGGGGGGATGGGCAGAGGAGGCTTCCCAGAAGAATCGACTCTTGGGGTGAGTCTCAAAGGAGCAGAGGTGACTGGAGAAGGGGAAGGGCAAGGGACACCATACGAGCACAGTCAGAGGCGTGAGGGAGCCGAGATGCGGTTTGCTATGGCTGGAGCTGGGGTACATGGAAGATTGGGAGGATGGGAGAGTCAGGTGGGTGATGAAAGACAGGCTTGAAAAGTGAGGGAATCTGGGCCTAGAGGGCTGCTCATGTCACATTAGAGTTGGGCTTTAGCCTGAATAATTTCTCTGTGCATGAGGATACTGAGAGCATAACTTACAAGACCTGTTTTGGTTCTTAACTTACACGCTCTTTCTGGACCACAGATCTTAGCTCTGTCTCTTGAAGACTGTGTAGCTTTGGAAAGTTGCCACTGAGAGGAGACACAAGTGGCACTGGGTGTAAGGGAGGTTGTCCAAATCCGAGTGCCTGGGTGACGGGCACCGGAGGGGGATGTGGGCTTGGTCTGGGCTGAGGCGGGAGGGGACAGACCCCATCTACTCACTGCACAGCTGGCCCTCATCTTCTCCCTGGGCGCAGTCCCGGTGGAAGTCACAGGCCTGCCCGAGCTGGAGGACTGTCCCATTCCAGCAGGTGAAGGAACTCTGCAAGGCCATCTTGGATCCCGGGGAAGTTCCTGGAGACACACAGAGAAACATGCCCCTGGTCAGTTTGGGTGGTCCCGTCGGAAGGTTCAGGGAGAGCATCACTCCGTCCTGCTGTTCACATCCCAAGGCCTGATGGAGACACCAGCATCTCAATCTGGCCACAACCAGGGCCAACACCAGGAGGCTGAGAGGAAGTCAAAACACTAACTTCCCTCACCGCCGCCCCCCACCCACTGCGGGGGTGCAGGGGTTCTCATTTTCTAGCGATGGTGAGTAGTAGAGTGGACGAGGTTTGGTCCACGTTTCCCCCAACACTCTGGGGGAACTCATGGGTCCTCAAACCGTGGCTTTAGTGTGTCAGGTAGACAGCCTGCAGGTGGGGTCTCACGTGCACATAGACAGATCTATCCTCAAGGTCACATCTGGAGTAGCAAGGGAATATCTGGCCCAGTGTATCTCCCCCATGCTTGACTCCAGATTCCACCACTGGAGTGAGTCTTGAAACATGCAGCACTTTGGGTCGTGGAACAGGAAAAGCACCAGTGTGAGAGGCCAGGCCTGGACCATCCTCCATGACTGGCTGTGTGATGCTGACACACCAGGTGTGTGTCTCTGCCTGACTAGCCCCCTGTCTTTCCATGCTTAAAAGGAGAGTTTTAATGATATTTCTAAGGTCTGTTCCAGTTCTGAAATTCTAGATAAATCGGATTAGCCAGTGGAGGAAGGGAGAGGGCAAGAGTTTATAATGAACCTGTTAGCAGTTACTCATTCCTGTATCCACAACAATGCATCATGGTAATTAATTAACTGTGATCCCAGAGAGCCAGGTGCAAGGAGGAGAAGGCTGGCCTGGCCTAGCCTGTCCTACTGAATGGGCATTTTGCCCAGAGACCACCTAGCAAGGACCTGGCTGGTGCTTCTGACAGCACCTCCTGTCACTCAGCTTTTGGCTGGTGTGGGAGGGGGAGCTTTTAGCCCCTGTGGAGATGAACAGGCAGGGCCCACCCCACGTATGGCTGCTTTGCACCCTGTCCCTTTTTCTAGCTCCATCCGCATGGCCCCTGCTGCCTCAGCAGGATCCCCACCCCCAGGCCACCTGCCTGGGTGGTAGAGAGGATGAACCAGAACTCCCACTTTGTCAGGTCCCACAGCTTCTCCGAGCCTCATGTCAGGGGTGGGCTCCTTCAACTCTGGCTGTGAAATTAGACTTGCATTTATTAAATTTTATTTTCATAAAACCTCCCAGATCAGTGTGATGTGGGACTCTCTAAGTCAGATGATTTTTAATACCTAAAAATCCATGAATTTCTGGTTCGGTGAACTATTTCCAAAAGCACGGACATTCCCATCAAGTTCAGCCTGTTTACTTCTAGAATCCCTCTGTGTACCTCAGCACATCGGGCTCTGTAAAGAAGCTGGGCAAGTCTTAGCAGTGCCCATTTCCTGCGTGGGGGACTGAGTCAGAGAGGTTCAATGACTTGCCTAAGGTCACACGCCTGGTAAATGGGATTCAGACCGAGTCTGTCAAGACTGCAAAGCTGCTCTCTCCATCTCTTGGAAGGGGAATGCTGGAGGTGCCTTGGGCTGTCTTTTCCACACTAGTCTAGGTAAGACTCAATTTGTCAACTGATGGATGATGGCTACCTGGCATTGTAAGACGGGCTTCCAGCCTAGCTCGGCATTCTGGATAACTCCTGGATATGGGAAACACAGCCCTGCTTCCTTCAGGGAATCACATTCAAGTTCTTCCACCTGCTCTTCAAGGGCCTTTGTGATCTGGACCCAAATTTCCTATCCTGTCTCACCTATCTGTCTCTCCCCACGAGCTCTGTGCTTTAGACTCATCTGGTGTTTGTTCTATGCAGCCTGGCTGTAGAACCAGCTCTAGTTCCCATCTTCTTCACCAAGTTGTTTGAGCCTCTGTCCCCCTCTGCTCTGGCCACTCCCTGCACTCTATGGGTATCCACAAGAAGCCTGCACAGTAGGTGACCTACCCATGGCTGGCTGAACAATGGACCCACACAGAGACCCACGTCCTAATCCCCCAAACCTGCGGATATGTAACTTTATGTGGGAAAAGGCCCTTTGCTAATATGGTTAAGTTAAGGACCTGTAGACGGAGAGATTATTCTGGATTATCCAGGTGTAACCACAAGGTTCTTATAAAGATGGAAAGAACGTCAAAGTAAGAAGCAGGAGAGGTGATGATGGCAGCAAGAGTTTGACGTACCGCGAGGAAGGAGTAATGTGAGGAAGCCAAGGAACGCAGGAAGCTGCTAGAAGTTGGAAAAGGCAAGGATGTGGACTCTCCCTTAGAGCTTCCAGAAGGAGCCAGCCCTGCTGACAACATGACTTTGGCCTGAAACAGATTTTGGACTTCGGCCCTTCAGAGCTCTAAGAGAACAATTTCGTGTTGTTTTAAGCCACCAGGCTTGTGGTAGCTTGTTAGAGCAGCAACAGGAAACTACCACACCATGTAAACCTGGCTCCAGCTGCAATGGCAGACTAAGTCAGCCGGGGTCTCGGTCGTTTGTAACCCAGAAACTTTACATCAACTGCTCAGTGGCTAGATTTCTGTGGTTCCCTGGTCACCTCTGCCCCTTTCTTCCTCACACAGAAGGAAAAATGCTACCCCTTTCCATCCCTGGCCTCAAGACAGACTAAGCCAACGTGTTCTCCAAATCCCTTATTGATTCCAAGTGCCAGGAGACTCACAATTAGTCAGTCACGTCCTGTTGGAAGCTGGGGAATAAAATGCTGCTCAGATGCTGGTGCTGGTCCTCGGATGGCACACTCCTCCCCCGGCAGAGGGCGGCCTCCCTGAAGGGAGGACTCAGGGGCTTTGCTGGGGGTGGTTGTGGACTTGGTCCCAGGAAACAAGATCACAGCAAGGATACCTGGATTCATCTATGTTGTATCTGCCACCCGCCAAACACAGCGCCAGCACTTTACCTGACTGTTCACTAAACTTTATAACCACCAGGACAGGGCGGCTTTTTTATTTCCACTCAATAGGGGGACATTCCCGATTAAGTGAGGGTGAAGGGTGGTGGCTGTGAGGGCCGGACAGGTGCGTGACCTTAGCTGGCGGGCCCTGCCTGCCCAGTGACACTGCCTGTCCTCTCTGCCCCTCTTTCAGGGGAAAGGTATTTAGGATAATAAGAAAAATTGTTCACATTTGCTTGGTGGTTTCTAGTTCCCAAAGCATTTTTCTTATGCCTCATGTGGGATCATTAATTACGTACGGTTAGGGCCTTGTTTCCTTCGCTCCCAGGTCGACTGAAGAAAACATAAGCAAAATAAAAAACTTGTGATGTCTTCCTCAACCTATGCAACACATGTAAGTTGTGGTGTGTTTTATTCACACTTTATGATTAGGCCTTGTTTCTTTTAGTGTTTTCACGAACATGTTTCCACATGTTGCCACACACCAATGATTTGTCATTCCCTTAGAGTTCTTTTACTTTCCTTCTAAAAATAGATGCCTACCGTCTAAAGTTGGAAACCAGGGTAAAAATAAACAAAAGCAATGCCTAGAATCCCCTTATCTAGACGCCATCATTTTTAACATCTCAGAAGTTTTCTCTTTCGTTTTTTAGGCCTGTGCTTGAAACCTATATCATTTGACCAATGTCACCCCAATAAATTTAATCAAGATGAAAATAAATAACAGTGTGTATAGTTGTGTTATGTGCACATATGCCTTAAAATAATTAAGGTTATATCATGAGCTTGTCCAAAGGTTGAAAAATTCTCCAGAAGAATACTTTTTAATGGCTACAATACTTTGGGATACGTACAGTCATTTATTTAAACATTCTTCAATGATTGGATTGTTAGACTGTTTATAATAACATTTTGAAGAATATCTTTGAGCATAAACCTTTGCTTGCATTTCAGATTATTTTCATAGGATACATTCCCAGAAGTGGACTTACTGAATCAAAGGGTATAAACATTTTAAAGGCCCTTGATATATATTGTTAAATTACTTCCTAGAAGGTAATCCAATTTGCACTCTCACCAGCTGTGTTCATACATACATTGCCCTCTTACTACATGCTGGCCAACCCTGAATAGGACCATAGTTTTTACTTTTAACTAAAGGTATTTCCCTGCTGTTTTATTTTTGTATTTCTGTGGTAGTTAGTGAGGATGAATATTTTTTTCACGTTACTAGCTTTATTTTACTTTTACTTTGCCCATTTCCACTTGCCAATTTATCTATTAGGTTCTTCATGTTTTCATATGGAGTTGTATGAGATAGTGAATAGGGATGTGAAACTATTTATTATTCTATGTTTGACAATGTCCCCCAGTATTTTGTATGTATTTTCGTTCAGGTGATGATGTATCTTGATATACTGGAGTTTTAAGTTTGTACTAATCCAAGCCTATCCTGTTTTCCTGGGTGAGTTCTTTTTTCTCCTTTGCTTAAAGAGTTTGCTCCGCGTGGGAGTGGTGATATGTGGGTCACATTTCACAGTCTTTGAATTGCCTTCTTATTTGGGAACATTTTCCAGCATCACCTCATCTCTCAGTAATGGAGACCTAGACCTCACCACCTCATCCACAACACTTTTGTGCATCCTCCCATTCTCCCCGTCCAGACACTGTCCTTTCACTTGGACTTTTACAGCATAGTACTTCTTGCACTTAACATGGTGGACATTCTGCCTCATGTTATAACCAGCTGCTTGTATGCCTGTCTTCTTCACCAAACTGGAAGTGACTGGAAGGCAGGTATCGAATTTTCATGAGTCTACAGTAGTACCTTGCATTGAGATCTCCCCACCCCAATAGCTCCTATGTATCATTTATGGAAGGTTTTATTATACCCATTTTGTAGTTGAGAATACAAAGGCTTAGAGCGGTTACATGGCTTGCTGAGGGATTGGTGGAACCCCACATTCTTGACATTTTGTTCTTTATCCTTTGTACTGTGTTGCCTGTGAGGTCCTCCTAGGTGATGGGTGTCCTTAGGAGCCATGATAGTGGGTACAGAAGGGCAAGAAGTCGGCATCCCTGTCCTTCACCCCAAACCTTGACAAAGGAGGGGTCCAGCAGTGGGAGGTTAGTGCTGCTTTCACTCTCTCGATGCCCTAGAGTTTATCCCCAGCACCTCTCTTTTCTCAGCTAAAGCACAGTCAGAGCCCGAGAAGCAATCTCCTTCAGCTCTGCTTCTACCAGCTCCTCCCTGTCTCCTTTCCCTGGCTGGAGCCGTCCAGGCTCCCTGGCATTGCTTCCTCTGTACCACAGGAACTTTATGCTTGTGAGAGATTCAATTAGATGGAAACCTGGTACCCTGATCTATACTGCCAGTCCAAATGCAAAACTAATGAGGCGCAACAAAAAACAACTACTCTGTCTTCTCAAGTTCTTTTTTTATGGGGCCCATAAATTCCAAGGAGGGAAGGACCCTTGGTGAATGGTTTTAATCAAGGGCCTGAGTTTCTTAAACAGCAACCTCTCTGTGGCTGTGAAATGATTGTTCCAGCTTATGGAGTATGTTAACCTGAGGCCCTGGGAGGCCAAAGCCCTGCAGCCTCCGGAGCTGCGAGGAAGGGGCGGGGCTTGGACATGAGAAGCCAGCTCCCACTTCCTGCTGGCACTTCCTGATGCTTTCCACCCAAGGTGTCACTGAATCCTGGTAACCATTGTAATGCCAAATACCCTCATCACAGAAAGCTTGCTGTGATGCGTGGGCATCTTGTGTTAGTAAGGATCTTCTCTGTGGAAATTTATTTATCTTTGGAAAAGCAGTTATTCCCAGAATAATGATGTATGTCACTGGGGATAGTAAATTGTCATCATTTCTTACCTTTGTACAGCATTTTCATAGCTTACAATGTGCTAATCCTTCCTTGTTTGAATCTTATAAAAAAACTAGCAGCACAGTTATTATTCCCATTTGATTAATGAGAAAAGTGAGGATTCCAAAGACTCAATAATATGCTGAGAAATGCTTTTTAAACGGTAAGGCACTACAAAATGCAAACAGTTACTGCCAGGTGCTTGGCCTGTGGTCTCACAGCAAGTAAACGACAGGGAAAGGCCCAGCCCAGAACCTGGTCAGATGATTCCAGGTTCCTCTCACACAACTCGGATTAGATCACCTTCTGGAGAGGTGACTGCCCATGGGAGTCACCTGGGAAGTTAGAAATACTGTTGATCTTCAGGCCCCACCTGGATCAATGAAATAAGTGTCTCTGAAGGAGAGGCCCTTGGCATTGGTGGTTTGAAAAGCTCCCTGGGTGATTCTCCTGGGCACAGGGTTGAGAATCACTTCCTCAGAGGGCTGGAGGATCGATCCCTGAGTACCTATGTGTTTTGGGTGCGTCCTTTACGTAACTTCATGGGTCTCCACTGCCCCCTGGTACAAGGAGGGTGGGGCCTTAAATCCAACCTTTAAGACCACCATCCATTTGCGACATCTTGATTTTGGAGTTCTGGGCAATGGTTGTTGGTGGCTGTATTTTTTTCAGGGTGATGCGATATAGTTAGTGCCATCCTTAGTAAGGCTGACCATTGAATGACTCTCCCCTGAAACCTTCTGCCTTCTATGCATCTTGACTAAGCCACTCACCCGGCCAGCTTCTCATGGTTGCCTCATGCTGGCTTTTCCTGTCTTACTCATCTGTCATTTGCATCCTGGAACATGTCTCCTGAAACAGCATGCCACATTTCTTTGCCCATTTATCTCCTCTCCAATGCAGTAGAAATTAGTTCACATTTGCACCTGAGATACGTGTGGCCCAGGTCAGGTTACAGGAATCGCTGTTCCACACCAGGAGTGACTTATTGGGTTCACTTGCTGCGAATGAGCCTTTCCCCCTACTTGTGTATTCAAAGCAGAAACCCCGCACATTCCCCGCCTTCAATCATGTCTTGGAGATTTGATGCTACAAAATCTACACAACTCTCTTTACTCACATTCCTTTTTTAAATGACTGTCAAATTTTAGGTCAGTTAATTAATTTTTAATTAAGGTGATTTATGTGGCATTAAAAGAGGCACATTTGTATCAGCTTTTGGGCCGTCTCCCACCTGCTTGCTGTTGCCTAACCAATGACCCTCACTGAAGGTGGGAAAATTGAGTACTGCTTCAGTGAGAAGGGGGGTCTTCCTCTTAAATGAAAGACAAGGGGATATGGCATGTGGGAAGAGTCTGGCTTCTGGAGGGTGGGGAGGTCCAGAGTGGGGCTGAAGCTGGAGCCTAGGGTCTGGGCCAGGTTCCTACCTGCTGGTAGAAACTTAATGTTTCCCGGGACGAGGAGAATCAGGTACGCAAGGGCAAACAAGCCCAGAGCCATGAAGATGGATGGGGACGTGATGAAGATGGAGTCAAACAGCATGCACAGGCTAACAGCTGTTCCTACGGTGCTAATGGTGCTGCGAGGCCCGGGAAGCGTGTAAATCACGCCTGGCAGAGACCAGCCCTGTGGAGGGCTTCGGGCCTCATAAATTGCAGTGTGGACAACCTCATTAAACAGCTGGCATCTTGGGGTGCTACTCAAATATAAATGGGCGAGGAGAGGGCCTAGCTGTGGAGGGTTGCCAGTAGGGTTAGAAAGCACTGCGCTGGGAACGGAGAGAGCTAGTTGGAGGCCTAGCTCTGTTACAAGGCCTCTGGGGCCACCAGCAGGTCACTCCTCTCCTGGGTCTTAGTTTCCTTGCGTGTGGAACCTCTAAAGCCAGACATGCACGTTCCCCATGGGCTTAGGCTATTGCGTTGATGGTGTGTCCACAGGCTCCCTGCAACACACACAGGAACTTGGTAATCGTGCTGCTTTCTGGCCCCCTTGTACACCTACGGAGTCAGAATACCTGGCGGTAGAACCCTGGGGCCAGCATGCTCCGCAAGCTCCCTTGGTGGCGGTTGGGTACACCAACGTCTGAGAAGCTCTAGTGTTGGAGGAATAGGTGGATCTTCAGTTTCTCTTTCCCTTGGAAGAAGCCAAGCCTGCCAGCCCCACACACCCTGTCACTATGACAATTCCCTCCTGGCTGCAGGGTTCTCAGAGTTCCTTTCACACCTAGATTCTATTTCTGTTATTTCTTCAGCGGCCTAAGTTATCACTTTGTATTGATTGAGACTGCTCAGGTTTAGAACAAAATAATATTCCGTTCCAGTCCCCTCATCTGCTAGCTAGCGGTGAACTCTGACACAGTTCACAGGGTTCTTTCTTCTGTAAATCAGGGGTGATATCTAATTGATAGGATTTTGGTGAGGATAAAATGAAATTATACACATAAATAATATGTGGGGTTCTTGTGAGCTAATTTCAGAGAGTATCCCAAAGGGTTTGGGAGAATTGGCCATGGAGGGTGGGTGGGAAAGGATCAATAACGGGGTTGGACAGGCCAAATCTTGGGGACAAACAGCACCTTTGGGAATCCCTCACATCCCATCATAGAGGAGAGGATCCACAGGGCTAGACTCTGTCAGCAAAACGATGATAGACACAAACCCAATAGTGATTTGCAATACAGTAATAGCTGTGAATAATAATAGTTGCAATGATGAAATTTCAAGATTTTTTGTCTCTGGAGTCACCCCCGTCCTCCCCTCCCGCCTAACTCCCTCCCGGAGTTAGCTTTCTGAGCCCAGCTCCTTTTAGGCTCTAATCCTACTATAAACCTTTGCTGGCATCCATGGCATTCAATCCAAATAAAGACTTTGCACACCTGTCACAACCCCCATCCCCGGCTGTACTGTATCCTTTGCATCTTTAGCTAAACACTGTGACTTGCCATTTCCTGAACATGTGACCATCCCCACAGCCTTTGTCTAACCCGATTCTGTTGCTTAGAATCAGCTTCTCCATTTGAACAATTCCTCCTAATTCAGATGTCCCTTTCTCAAAGGCTCGTTCTTCTTCCTTTAAGGAAGACATGTGACTCCCTGTGGAGTGCCCTGGTAATCGCTACACACCTTTAACTGTGTGCTCACCTCACCCTGTTGTGCGATACGTCTGCATTGCTGGCTTCTCCCACTAAATTCTAAATTCTTTGAGGCAGGTGGTCCATCTTACTTATCTCCTAGAGATGCCTGGCACACAGCGAGCACTAATGAATGCATGGTGAAGGCGTGCAAAACAGATCACCAAGTTTAGGGAGAAGGGTGGGGAGAGGTGGAATTTCCTTGCATTCTGGAAATTGCTAATTCCTTTAGCTTATACCATAGAAATTCTCCCCACCTTCCCCTCCCACCCATTCCATTTAATGTTTGGATTAGTGAACAACTATATTCAGAGCTTCTGCTAAGCACCTGGCACTGGGGTTCAGGTAGTGAACAGAGGGTAACACGGATGATCTGGTTTGATAGATGGGTCCCATGAGTCCTCTCTGGGGAGGAGCTATTTGAGCTGATACTGAAGGAAAAGAGAGAGGCAACCATGTAAATAGCCTCTGGAGAAGCAGGCCCTACAACACTGGGGGTGAGGGCTGGGGATTGGGAAAAGAAACTTCTGATCTAGAAACAGAGCAGAGGCCAGGGAGGCTTAAGAGTGTCACTGAGTGTCGTGAGGGTTGTGAAAGGTGGCCAGGGAAGGAGGCAGAGGCCCAACAAGGCAGGACCTTGCAGGCTGTGGGAAGTTGTGTGGATTTTGCTTAAGGAGTTTAGACAAGAGACTGAATGCCATTTGATTAGTTTTATAAAAGATCATTCTGAGCCATTAAAGGAGCATGGATAAGAGAAGGCAATAGAAGTGGAAAAACCAGTTCGTAGGCTGTTTTAATCAACCAAGCAAGTGATGAAGCAGCTTGCACGAGGCTGGGGATAGTGGAGACGGAGAGAAGTGAGTTGTGTGAGGTGACCCTGGCAGGAGGGCTGACGGCCTGGAGGTGAGGGTGAGAGGCAGGGCGACACCAAGGATGGTGCTCGGATGAAACCAGGGCTGCTAGCTGACACGACAGAGCCAGTGAGGGTTTGTTTCAAAATCCCAATTCCTTGGACAAAGTCGGTCTCCATATAAATTTACGAAGAACCACAAAGATTCCCTTAGGCCATTAGTAGGAAAACAGCATGTGTTTCATTTCACTGTTGAGCTCTCTGAAGAAAGTAAAAATTTTCTTATTCCTTTGTACCCTCAACAGTCCCTTTATTTTCTTGCATGGCCCTTTTCCCAAGGTTTCCCTATTCGGCATTTATCTTCATTGCTTTGCTGAAAAGACATAGCAATAATTTTACTTTTAATACTATAAATGACCTCTGTGTACATTTTACCATCACTCTCCCTGGAAAGCGGTGATATTCAACCCTTCTGCATCACAGCTCCCCATAAAATACGTTGTTTTTCTCTTCTTGTTTGTTCAGGAAACAATGAACAATTCCAATCATACCTTGGAGAATTACTAATAATCACAAACAAATTATAGCTACACCCGAGACCAGTGCAGGGACTATGCAGATTACGGTGTGGAGAAGGCTGCTTGGAACGGATCACAAAGGGGAGCCGGCGTCATTCCGACTGGCGGAGCAGAGGCAGGAGTGTCAATCATGGGTTGAGGTGCCTCCACCGAAGGCAGCTGGGTAGAGTCGGCCCCTTGGATATAGATGGGAGGCCATCTTGCCTCCTGGGCTCCATGGTAACCATGGTGTGAGCTTTGGCTGCCTGCTCACGAGACAAGATGGCCCTGGGTGCTAATGCAGGTATCAAGCATGACAATAACTACCGCCATTTATTGACTATTGAACGTTTATACTCTTCTTGACACTGTATGAAAGGCTTTATTTACATTACTTGATTTAGACCTTACAGCAACTACTCTGTGAACTAGTTGTTATTATCTCCATTTTATTGAGAAGAAAACTAGAATCCAAGGATTTGTGAAGACATTCCTGAGGTCCTAGAGGCAGGATTTTATGTCTGTCTGACTCTGCAGCCCACGTTCTTAATCAATATGCTAGACCCACCATGAGGAAAAGGCCGTATCAGGGGCCCCAGGAATAAACAAGAGGGAGGACTGTGGACTGCAAGCCAGTGGCGCGCCCGAGAGAAAATGTGTGCCCCAGGCTGGAGATGGAGACCAGGGAAAGGAAGCTGGCAGCGTCAGGGGATCGTGGAGGCATGGAGAGTGAGGCTGGATGGCTTCTAGTCCCTCAGAGGCTGAAAAAAATGTTTTTAGGGGAATGACAGTACCAGGCAGGTGCTAAGGCAGCGTCCAGGCATGGGGGAAGAAGATGGGCACTGAATATCAGAATTCATAGTTTGTTTCCTAGGTCAGGCAAAAATCCCATCTCTCTTGGAGGTGATTGGGTCAAATGAGATAGTTATGGAAAATTACTTTGTAAACCGCTGAGTACCAGAAAATGATTAAGATTTTATTTTTATTGCAAACCACCTGACATTCATATAGCATCTCACCAAAGCCGTAGAAGCTCACTCCCTCACCTCCTTGTCTTTACTGAAATGTTATCTTCTCAGAGAGGCTTTCCCTGGTGACCTTATCTAAAGTCTCTCCTCTGCCCCAACCCCCAAGCACAGACACTTCCTGGCTCCCTCCCCTGCTGTACTGTTTCTCCTTACTACTTACACCTGGGCAATCGACACTTTCCTTCCTGGTTTTGTCACTAGTCTTTCTCCCCCACTAGCGTTATGGGATGGAGGGCTTAGTCTGTGTTTTCTCGGCTGAACCCCCAGTTCCTAGAACAGTGCCTGGCATACGGTGGGGGTCTCGCTAAACGTTTGCTGAAAGAATAGGTGAATGTATCTCTTCCATAAATAATTTTGGGCAATAGATTCAGAAGCAGGAGTTTTCTTTTATTCACAATTTAGAACTGGCATTTCAGAGAAAAGGCATTTCACTGGAGAGGACTTCCATATAGCCCCAAGCCCATGGCTACTGGAGTACAAAGCTAGGATCTGTCCATATGAAGAACAGATCATGTAAGAGGCTCATGGCAGTGACTGTTCCTAGAGATCTTCTCAGTGCTGCCAGCTCCATTTTGGATGACGACCGCACACTGAACACTAATGGGGTGGGTGGGGTAAGGAAGCTGCAGCCGGCACGGGCTGCTGGGAGCCCCACACACGTGGCAGAGAGAAGTGATGGGTGTCTCACGCTAGTAGTGAGAGTCTGGGACACTGTTGGAAAAGACTTCCCCTTCCAGGCTCAAAACCAAGAGGGAGGCTGCGACCAGGCCCCCAGCTATCGATGTTCAGTGGATGGGCTACTTGCAGTGAAGTCAGGAGGAAGTAGGGTTTCCTCGGAGGCCATGTGAGGAGCTTCCACGTCATTCAGTTTGATAGGCAAAGACATCTGGAAAGGGGGTAGAAGCTCCTAGGAAAAGATCAACATCACTTGCTGTGGCTAGAAGTCAAGAATGTCTTTATATTTTTGAGTTTTTAGTTCTTTTCTAAGACTCTCATGTCAGGCTCTGATCTTCTCAGAACCACAAAACTGGGAGAAACCTAGTGAAAAGGGAAAGCTGGATGACAGGCAGGGAGGAAGGACAGAAAATAATAATGAGAAGAAATAATATTCAATGAGCACCTACTATGTACCAGCTGTTTTGTGTGTGTGTGTGTGTGTGTGTGTGTGTGCGTGTGCGTGTGTGTGTTATTGTCTTTCACTTGATTCCTTGAATGGACATAAATGAAATATACAAGAAAATAAGTGATTTAGGATGGTTACTATAAAAAATGGAAAATAACAAGTATTGGAGGAATGTAGAGAAGAAACTGGAACACGTGTATACTGTTGGTGGGAATGTAAAATGGTGTAGCCACTATGGAAAATGTTATGGTGGTTGCTCAAAAAAATTAAAAATAGAATTACCATATGATCCAGCATTTCACTTCTGGGTATATACATCCAAAAAATTGAAAGCAGGGTTTCGAAGAGATATTTGTACACCTATGTTCATAGTAGCATTATTCACAATCGCCAAAAGGTGGAAGCAACCCCAATGTCTATCCACAGATGAATGGATAGATAAAATGTGGTATACACATACAATGGAATATTATTCAGCCTTAAAAAGGAAGTAAATTCTGACACATGCTACAAGATGGATGAACCCTGAGGACATTACACTAAGTGAAGTAAAACAGTCACAAAAAGACAAATACTGCAAATTCATGGAGATAGATAGTGGAATGCTGGTTTCCAGGACAGGTGGGACGGGAGAATGGAGAATTGTTTACCGGGTATGGAGTTTCAATTTTGCAAGATGAAAAAGTTTTAGAAGTTAGTTTCCCGTCATGAATATTTTTTAACACAACTGAACTCTACTCTTAAAAGCGGTTTTTAAGACGGTGAATTTTATGTTGTGTTATATGTTTTTGCCACAATTAAACAAAAAGATGCCTGACTAGGGCCTGGAAAAATAAGGCCTAATTAAGATGGCAGGGCAAGAGATATCGAAATGGCCTAATGAGATGTCTGTTGCTGTGGCCCTGCGAGGAGTTCAGGTTCTTCTTCTTCTCTTACTTCTTTTAAATGCCCCTTCTGTTTGGCTTCCAGTGGAATATGCTGGTGTGTGAGGCAGTGGACAAACCAAAATGCACTGGCTGGCCGTGAGGAGACCTCAGGTCTGCCCCAACACTGCCATGTACTAGTTGAATGACATTGGATGGAACACGTGTCCTCTCTTGGCTGCAGGCAGTTTATCTGTGAAATGATGGGGTTGGAGCAGGTCTGCTCTAAGGGGCCCTGATTCCCCCTCCGCCGTGGGTCAAGTTCTCAGCAACAGGGAACAGTGGAGAAGAGTTCCACGTGGAGGTGGAAGGTGCCGGGGTGGGAGGAGGGGGATCTAATAATAGTGATAAATGTGGATGGCAAATTGGAAAGCCTACGGGAGACTCCCAGCTCAGCGAGAATCCTCTCAGCCCCCGCTCTGGCTATTAAATGTAGAGCACGTCACACAGAGGGCTGCTTCAGGCCCAGCAGGTCCCCTGGCACACAGGGCTCCATTTCCACTTTTATGAGTATTTCCCGAACTCCCTGGAGGTTTTCTGCCAGGTACTATGTGCTTGAGAGTGAAGTGCTACTGAATAGAGTTTACAGTTTCGTTTAGAGAAAATAGCTGAGAAAACAGACAAGACTTGCTGGGACAGGTCTGTGAGGACACGGACAGGACGAGTCCTGCTCACAGGTCTCAGGCAGACCTTCCAGGTCACAGGAGCAGCAGCACACGCCTCCTCTCAGGTCAGAAAGGGTCCAGAGAAGAAAGCTTTTGTGCTGTGGTATCCTGGGAGTGCCAGGACGACCTATTTTAAATGGACTCGATGGCAAGTGTTTAGTTCTGTGGCTGTCCTGAATCTCCACCGGTCTCTGTAATTTGCTGAGCACACGCAGAGGCTAAGGAAAAGGGTTCTGGTTTTGGAGACAGATGGATCGAAATTGAATTCTGACTCCAACAATTGGTCTTGTATAAAGTACTCGATTGCCTTGCGCTTCAGCATCTATCTCACAGGGTTGTTTCAAGGTTTAGAAAAATAATAGGTAAGCCTCAGTGTCTGGTACATAGTAGGTGTTCAGTAAATGGTGGATGATGAAAACATAGTCTACATTCTTGAGGCCATCTTGTATATTGGGGCAGATATGTGGGCTAATAATAAAAATAAAGATAAAGTGTTAAAATAGGTGTGTGTTGTGACAGTTTTAAATCCTATCTGAAATTCTTTAATAATCCTCTTGAGAAGATTCTTGAGGGGTGGGGGGATTTGTTTTCTCCCATTGAATCTAGGCAGGCTCGTGACTGCTTGGACTAATAGCATAGGCTGGAAGCCACCATGTGAGTTTTGAGGTTAGATCTTAAAAGCTATGCTTCTCCCACCTTGCTCATGGATACATTTGTCTCTGGAGCCTGAAGCTTCCATGCAAGAAGTTTGACTACCTCAAGGCTACCATGCTGGAGAGGTCAAGGGTAGGCACTCAGGGGACAGTCCCAGCCAAGCTCAGCCTCCCTACCGTCTTTGCCCATGTAGCGAAGGCTGCACACCAGTTGATCTTTCAGCTGAATCGCACTGCATGACCTCCGTCCACGCCACATGATACAAAAATTTACCCAGCTGAGTCCTGACCAAATTCTTGTCCCACAAAATATAATAGTTGTTTTAAGCAGCTACACTCTGGCGTATTTGTTATTCAAAAATAAATAATGGAAATGTATGAGTAACAGGCACACAGAGGATGGGGCAAAGGAAGACTCTAGAAAAGAGGTGACACTGAGTTGTGCTCAGAGAATTCACAGGAGTTCATCAGACAAGGAGAAAGGACAAGGGAGTCCCAAGAAGAGGACAGCATGCTCAGGGAACAGGAGGTTGTCTGGGTGACCTGGGGGGCCAGGTGGGCAAGCTGGCAAAACAAGCAGGAAGCAAGTCATGAAAGCCTGAATGACATAGCAGAGTCCAGACTCTAGGCTTTATATGCATTATCTTATTTAGACCATACACAACTGTATGAAGTAGGTGTTGTCATCTCCATTGTCCTGAGAAGGAAACTGGGATCCAACATTTGTAAAGTCATTCCCAGGGTCAGAGTATCGGCAGAACCAGGACTTGAGCAGGTCTGCCTGACTCTGAAGCCCGTACTCTGTATCGATATACTACACCCATCAGAGTGGAAAAGGCCATTTCAGAAACCTCTGGAATAAACAAGAGGGAGGACTGTGGATTATAAGACCACAGGTGACAAAGAATATCTAATGTGCTTGAAGACGGAACAGGACCAGAGCAGGAGACAGGGCTAGGAGCACATCCTAGGGGGGTGTGGACAAAGGTGTGGGGTGGGGAGGGGCTTGGAGACGCAGGTGGCCAGAGGGCCATCACAGGAGTTCAGAGAGGCCTGGGTCAGCACAAGGCTGTGGGGTGGAGAGGAGGGGGCTGGTGAGAGCTGTTTCAAAGGTAGCATCATTAGGATAAGATGATGAGATGATGGAGGAAGCAGTACAAGATGGCACTTGCATCTGGGCTTGAGCGTCTGGGCAAGGGGGGACATTTATCTGTAGAAGCAGACAAGAGGAGCAGGCTACTGCCAATATGGAATGGTGCCAAGGGGCAGTGACTTGGACCACCCATACTCCTTCCTCCTGCAGGGCCTCCATGGCCTCATAGGGCAGGGAAGGAGTGCCAGGAGGACTCTGGCTGTGGCTCAGCGTGGCATGTCCAGCACGGTCCTGAGGTGAGGGGCATTCTGGGAAGGCAGGGCTCTGGGAGGAGCCGACTGGCTGACTGGATGCAGAGGGTGAGGTGTGGAGAGAGAGCCTTGGTGACCTAGCTGGCTCTGGTCCACGTTCACTCAGCTCCCCCATCACGAGCTCCTCCCTGTTTCCCTCCACCAGCTCCCTGTCACAAAGTGTGGTCCTTGGGACTCTGAGAGCAGATGGCTCCACAGGTGTAGTCACCACAAAGGTTCATGCGTTGTGGATTCTTAGTGAAGCCACGACTGGCCTGAGGATGGAGAGATGCCTTCCTCCCTCTCCTTCTCTGCTCTGAGGACCCATCTCTTCCTCCATGACACCTGTAACACATGCCAACAGTTTGTGAAGCCAGTCACCCCTAGAGTGGCTGTGTCATGGTGTCTGGAGAGAGGCAGGCAGCCACGTCCCTGCTTTGGCCCTGCTCCCCCTGTGGTGAACGACGTGGTGGAGCTGACACATGGTTTCTCCCCGTGGGTCCCAGCCTTCCCAGCCACAGCCACCCTCTCCTGCTTCCCTTCAGAGCACAGTGAGTGGAGGGAACGAAGGCTCTGGAGTTAGCAGACCTAGTTCAAGTTCAGCTCACCCACTTACTATTGGTATGGTCTTGGATGGTCCAACCTCTCTGAGACTCAGTTTCCTCTTCTGTAAAATGGGAAGAGTGTCTTGTTCTCTTGCAGGGAAATTGTAAGGACTAAGTAGAGGTTAGGAAAACAGCCAGAGAGAGGCTGGCCTGTAACATCTCTCTCTCCAGTCCTTCTACCTGGCACTCCATCTTCCCGATGAGAAGAATGGGCAGGAAGCTCTGTTCTGCGCGCAGATGGGCGGCCACTGGCCTGCCTTGTCATCTCAGCTCTCTGGGCAGACAAGAGCAGTCCTCATGTGCTCTGCACACACCTGCCTCTTGGTAGACGGTGGCAGGCCTTGGCTTCAGAGGGCCTGCTCTGTGCTGGCTGCCCCTCGTGGCTCTCTGTTGAAGTGCTTGGCACTGCAAAGGGGAGAGGGCAGGTGCCAAGTGGGAGGGAGGATGCTGGCTCAGACCTCGGGGGTTTGGGCAGCTCTGAAGCCTGATCCTGGATCGTGAAGCAGCAGCAGAGTCACTTCTGGACCTCCCTGGAGCATAGC
Organism: Rhinolophus ferrumequinum; assembly: GCF_004115265.2. Lineage (NCBI taxonomy): Eukaryota > Metazoa > Chordata > Mammalia > Chiroptera > Rhinolophidae > Rhinolophus > Rhinolophus ferrumequinum. Next base: position 51,808,525 of record NC_046296.1, on the reverse strand, counting down.
CAACGTGCTGGCAGAGCAGCTTCCTTGCCGATTGCAGAGTCCAGGACAAAGACCAGCACCACCAATGGCGATGATTGGGACTCATCCAAGTTATCTACGGGGCTAGCCCTGTTGGCCTGGAATGTATTATGTCAAACGTAGGCTCCGCAGAGAAAATATGCTCAGAAAGAGCTGTGGCACAGGACACCTTTGGGCTAAGCTGCCTACTTCCTGCAACAGTCATGTCCAACCTCTGAGGCCTCCTGCCAGTGGAGAAAGGGAAAAGGAAGGGTAGGCAGGGTGAGCTAGTTAATCACATTTGAATTTTACCAGGACTCTAGGGCTGGAGACTTCTCTGTGCATCACTCTGAATTTAAGTTTCAGAAAGGAAATAGAGGTGAGGCCCACTAGTCAGGACTTCTTATACAGTCTGTTTCACTGATGGCAAAACTACCTCTTCAATGAAAATAAACAAGCTCAAGTCTTTGAAGATAATAGATGAAAACCTCAATTATTTCTACACTGTTCCAGAAATGATTTGAAATGACCTATAATTACGTGTAATAAAAAATATATGAATAAAATAAATGAGGGTGACCTAAGGGTAATATTTTAGTGTAAATGTGCCGTATAAGGTTTCTATATGCTACCTAAAGTTTGGCTAATGTACACGTCTGTGCTTCCTAGAAGCCAAAGCAAAAAGGGAAATAGGACCAAACTATAAGATTCAAAGTGTTCATAGAAAAACGAATGCTCTTTCTGACACCGAATTCCAAGAAAAATGGTTTTGTGGGCCCTCCTAAGTGCTCTAGTTGACAGCATTTTCACCTGCATCTGGGTAGTCGTACAACAGCACGTTCATTTAGCCATTTTCTATAGGGTTACCTCAGAAGCACATAAGCACACGTGGGTTAGATTTTTAAAATTTGAGCTGCATTAAACCAGCAAAAATTTAAAAATAATATTCAGTACTAGCAAAGGTATAGTGAGTTAGGGACTTTTACATACTGCTGCTGAGAATGTGAACTGATAGAAGTTTTCCAGAAAAGTTTGGCAATGCGTTTCAAGAACCTTAAAAATTTTGTTCAGCATCTTAGACCTCGGAGTTTCATTTCTAGGAAACATCGTTGAAGAAACAGAGAGTTATACGTGGACATAGACTCAAAAGCAGATTATATAACCATAAAAGTAAAAACACGGAAACAAGAAGTCCAGTGATATGGGAATGGTAATAAAACTGGCACACCTGCCTCACACAAAGATGTTTTTTGAAGAACTTTCACTAACATGAGAAAATTTTTATGATAAATTAATTAAACACACACACACACACACACACACACACACACACACACACACACACACACCCCTGCATCTAAGACATGAAACAGCATGGCAAAATACATTCATACACAGAAAGAAAAGCTGGAAGGAATACATCCAATTGTTAACCAAAGTTACCTCTGAGCTGAATGCTTTGGGTTTTCTTTTTGCTACCTTTCTGAATTTATGTGATCTGTAATGGGCACATATAACTTTTAAAATCATAAAAAAGGAAGTAGTTACTCTAAAAGAAGCGTCCTTTCTCTTTTCCTAGACCTATGCCTACATTCTAAGGATACCTATTCACTCTGCATTTCTATTCATGAAACTCTTCAAAGCACTTTCACCTCCATTATCTCATTAGTGTCTCACAAGCACTGCAGGTGGCAGGCAGCATAGGGATTCAATCCATTTTTCGAGGGGAAAAAAAAGATCCATAGGAAGGTACCTTTTGAATGGAGTCTCTGCTTTATTTTTAGGAATCTACTCCTCATTCACACCCTGATCCTTGCCTGCCTGAGAACCTCCTGGTGGTGCAAGTGAGGACGGGTAGGGATGGGGAGACCGACGTTACATGCTGGACTGCCAAGCTGTTGACACTTCTCAGGGCTACCACATGGCATCCCTGAGACGCCCACGGTGTTCTGGCAAGGCTTCTAAATCACGATTTAGACTGCACTTCTAACATAGGTACAAATTGCCACTTTGCCGTGCAGTGAATCTCGACATTTGATTTCCATTGACAGTTAAATTAACAAATCAACTAAACTCTGCTATATTTTATGCCTCATCTTATACCAGATTTAATGTGTTTCAGGCACAACACAGTGCAGAGGAGTTTGGATTTACTGGCCCCGGGGTAAACTGTAAACTATTCTCTGTGTCCGTTTCACTCACGGAACTAAGAAGCAATTCCTGCATCCATCTGTCAGTCTCAGAACTGGGAGGAGATGAAAATCAGAGGCAGCAGACCTGGCTGGGCACCCCCAAGAGCTGGTCATTCACTCTGCAATACACTTTCTTGGTCTCCGTTTCAATCAGTGGGATAATTTTGCTTATAATTTCTTGTGCTGCTAGTCAGACTTGGTCTACACTCGCTCCCCTGACCTCACTTTTGTCTCCCTTGAAGAGCGACTCAGGATAATGAAGACCTTCATTTGCTCGGCACACTCCACTTTTTGAAGCTCAACACCATAAATGATTTCATTTGATCCTGACAACAACTCTATGACATGCTACCGTCACCTGGTTTTATAAATGAGGAAGCTGGTTCAAGGTTAGATAGGGGTAGAGAGGGATGAGAATCGTGATCTCCTGGGTGCCAATCTAGTAAGTACACTTTCTAGAATATTCTATGGGTAGGGTTCTCTGACCCTGCTTGAGGAGAAAAATCCTGATCATTCCTCTGCTAGAGGAATGCATTTTAGATAAATGGAATCAATGGTACTGACTCCTTTGTGTCATCTTCTCCATTCTTGATCATGTCACCTATTGACCTCAGCGTCCAGACCCTGGAGGGTGGGGTGGGAATTGCAATGGGTAAGCATCGGGTTGAGGTTAGTGTCTGTACGTGGAGGAACTCATGACAAATTTCTGAGAAGCCACCACTGTTAGCCAGTGGCCATCAGCTTCTGGGCACAAGCCTAGCTGCAAAGATTGGGTGGCCAGACCATGCCATTCTTTGCCTCATTCTGCAAGCCCTTACGCAGCTAATTTGGAACCTATTTTCCTCGACTTTTAGGACTCCAAGATTCCTATATTCTTACTTCAAAGAACTGAGTCCTGAGAGGGGCTGGAGAGAAGAGACAGCGACTCTATGTGATAAAGAGCTTCCCTTGAATCTGACAGCAACCCCGGAACACAGGTTTTACTCTCTCCGTATTCCAGATGAGAAACAATTTTGGAGGATTTAGTAACTTGCCAAAGATCACTCAGTTGTTTAGTTCCAGTGTCACCTTTCAGGCTCCACATCCTGAGCTTTCTCTTGTCCCTTGCCTCCTGATGGGCATCGAGGTATCGAATGATGAGGACCGTGGGATGGCAGTGGGTGATCACCCCAGCCAACGTCAACATTCCCTTGTTGGCAGCTCCTGCTCACCCCAGGCCAGTGTTACGCTCTCCAGATCTGCACCATGAATCAGATCCTCCTCCTCCTCCTCGCAGGTACTGCCACCCACCGGGTCACAGCCCAGCACTGAACTCTTCAACCCAGGCTCCGCTGACAACACTCCGGTGAGCTCAGAGTGTTCTCAACCAAAACAACTCCCGAGCACCTCCACATGCCATGCGGGACCCCAGAGATAAATGAGACATGGCGTGTTTTAGTCCCCTGAGGTTCCCAAGTCAGATATGCCAGTATGCTGGGGGATGCCAGGCTAAACAGAAAGTGTGCCTGCTTGCTTCTGATCATGTCCTGGTTATTAATTAACCTGGAGCTACCTGTCAAGAGCAGATTTCTATGCTTAGCAATGAGAGGCGGGAGCAGCTCCATTAGCACTTGGGAGAAATACTGAACAGGACCACTAAAGACAATCAGATAATTAGTTGCTTTGGATGGGATGGGGTATATGTGTGTGTCAGGGAGGGAGCGACAGGCTCAGGCTCCGAGCTTCTGGGTCTGCCTGCAGCTAAGATCCTGGCGTCTTTCTTAGAGGGTAGAGAGATTTAGGTCTAGATTCTGGGCTCCAAAGAAAAGAATTTGGGAAGGCCTGTTTCCTCTTACCTCTTGTTAATGATGAAAGAACTGATTTATGGGCCGATTCACTCCTAAGATGCAGACACTATTTGGGGAGTGAGGGGAACGTAGGGGAGGGGAAAGGAGGGGTACTTTCCCCTCCACTGCCTTTTAGCCTCCGGCCCTGGGAGTAATGACTGCTCAGGAAATGAGCTGCCATAAAGTTTACCTTCTACATCTGCAGAGTGCCTTCCGTGAGCCACAGATGTAACTGGGATTTACTCCAAGGAAGTGGTTCTCAAACTTTAGCATGCATTAAAATCATGCTGCTGAAACCCCCGGCATTTCTCATCCAGTAGGACTCGGAGAGAGTCTAATAACTGGCATTTCAAATTATGCAAATTCTAATGGTGCTAGTCCTGGGTTTGGCTGCAAGGACGGCTGTCGGGGTTTTCTGTGACACCTTGAAGACTTTCCCACAAACTTGATATAGGCTGACCAACTGATCCCCCAGGACAAGGGGAAATTTGGGGGTGAAGGAGTCTGTTCCCTTCTCACAGAGGCAACATGGTTTGTGCCAGGTTGGGCGGGGATTGAAAGCGTGAGTTACAGGATTCCACCCTCACCCCAGTAGCCGGAGTCTCCCTATCTCTCTGAGGCTGACTTGGCACCTCTACGCAGCCAGATGGACCCCCAGGGTAGTCCATCTGGGTCTGTTTCTGAGAAGGAATTAACTGTATCTGTACAGTGCTGGCAGATCTCTGGAGAGGGCATCTTAACACAAACCCAGTCATAACAAATGCTTTCCGTTCACCTGGTGTGCTGTGTGTCCTCAGGCTCCCATGGGCCTCAGCTCACTGGGGCTTTGCTGCAACTTGGACAACCAGGTGGATAGGAAGCAAGGTAAGAAGATGGCCATGGATCACCGGGGTCATTCTGTGGTGGCAACGCTAGAGCTCAGAGGTTCACCAAGCCAGCCGGGACATCTCAGTTAGCTGGTGAGTAGCAGGGCCAGTGCTCTTCATGCATTGTTTATTCATACGACAGCCAGTTCTACGGCTTCTATGGTCAACATCATGGTTTCTGAAGCACCTCAACAATAACATGAGATTTAGTCCTTGTCACAATTCCGTGAGGTAGTTACAAAGCCACTAAGAGGTCTGATTCTTGTCCCGACCACAGAGAAGGAACTTGGCGGAGCTGAGGGCAGCCCGCTTTCTTCTAGTCACACCCAGCTCCTTCTGTCAGGACAGACTCCTAATTCAATGCTCCCTTCCTGTTAACAGTGTTCACCGAGATGCCCCACAAAAGGCGCCCAGACACAGTCAGGACCCCGCAGTGGGTCCCGAGCTGAGCTCTGAAGACAGGCTGCCTGAGTTTGACTCTGCTCCAGCACTCACGCACTCTGTACGCTCGGGCAAGCGGCTTAGCCTCACTGAGACTCAGTTTCTCACGTGTATCATGGAGGTAAAGAGTACCTTCTTCATCGGCTCTCTGTGAGGAGAAACTGAGTCAGCGTCCATAACACTCTCGGTGTGCCTGACCCCGAGGAAAGCGTGACGAGTGCTGGCTCATTGCCACCACTCCCCCTGACGAAACGGGTTGCAGGGGCTGCCATGTCCATCAGTCTGCAGGAGACAGTGGAGTCAGCTTTCTTCTGTGGGCCTTGCTGGGTCCTAATTACCAGCGAGCAGTGGTTTTCCAGACCTGCAACACAGCCTATCCTTTCATTCTTAGCCCCACTCTGACTGGTGTCTTGATCAGAGGCTTCAGCCTGGGTTTTGGCCTGTCTGTGGCCTCATCCAGGGAAAGTAATTTCCAACTGCTTGCTTGTGATTGCTGCCTTGTAGGCTGAGATTCATGGGCAACCCGGGCTTAACAGCCCATGAGGAATCACAGTAGGGAAATCAGAGTGCATTGCGCAGAGGCAACTGGCATGGCATCGACGAGGGTAGGGGGCAGCAGCTGAAGAGAGGTTCATTTAGACACAAAACAACCCCATACCCAGGAAGCAGCGTTCCACTGTGCCGGGCCTGTTTTCAACCCCCCAGTGCAAAAATCGGTGGCAGCCGGTGCCCTGGCTGGTGGCCTCTCCTTTCATTATTTGTAGCTGTTAAGGAGCACCTTGCAGGTGGCATGAAGGACGTGTAGAGGTTACCAGGTGACAGCGTATGGAGAGGCGACATGTGAGTAGGGAGACACATGGAGACGTGGTGTATACATTCATCACCTGGGGATACGCCATGCCCAGCAGAGAGCAGCCCGGGGTATATGGTGAGGTCTATGGGGAAGGCTCCAAGCTGGACAAAGAGAACCAGTGCCTGTAGGGTCCCTGTCACCATGGTTACTAGAGAGGGCTGGTCAGGAGGGACGAGGCAAGGGAAGAGTCACTGAGACAGGAGCATCACACACTCAACGTGGATGCCAAGAGTTAGTTAGTAAGAGCATGTCCAGCAGGCAAGGCTACTGGACCGTTGATCTGAGGGCAAAGACTTGGACACCTGGCTTACTCTTTCCAAGTCTTGCTTTTTGTGCCTGTAAAATGGGCATAAATCATCCGTGTCCTATCTATCCTACAGGGTTGCTGGGATCAAAACTGTCCTGTGGCACAATTTCAGGGCATTCCATGGAGGGTCCATCGGACATGGTTGAGGGGATGAGACAGAAGCTGTAAAGGAAAGTGACTTTGTTGTTGTACTCAGTGTGCTGGAGGAGAGTGGACATTCTGTGGAAGCTAGCAGTCCATCAGTGATCTCTGGTTCTGGGGAGGAGATGGGCAGATGTGGAGATCCTGGTAAACGCTCCCAAGTGGCATAGATTTATTCCTAGTATTAGCTGTGGAAATGCAGGTAAGAAGGAAAGCCAGAAATGCCTTTAAAAGCCACATGGAGGCTGGTGATGCCGGGGGAGCTACGTGAGCCAGTCTCCAGCTGAGGTGGAACACGCGGCTTTCGAGGAAATGCATCGTGGGGGCCACTGCTCGGGGCCCTCCCCAGCCTTGCTGTCCCAACTCTCGCCCAAAATGTGCCTGTGCAGTGGCAGTATTGAATATGCTAAAGCGAAGGGACAGAGGACAGAATGTCAGAGGGGAAAACTGAGGCCCACGGGGTTATGTGACATTGTGGTGTCGACTAATTCATCAGCAATCAACAAATCAGGCACTTCCAGATCCATCTACAGAGTAGTGTCTCCAAGGAGCCGAGATGGGTGAGAGGAAGAAGAGAGGCTAAGGATGGTGGCTGGGGGTTACAGAGGAATAGGAGGGGTTGTGGGAAGGGGGTGGAGCCCGAGAGTGCCTGGGGGGAGGGCTTCTGGGAAGAGGGCAGAGTGGAGAGGGTCAGGGTGTGGGGCTGAATGGGGACCACTAGTTCACCATCAAAGTGGACGCTGGGCTCATGCCGGCTGTGCTGTCTCCTTCCAGGTTATCTGACTGTGTGCACCCCTCTCAGAGATCATGGATGCTGAAGAGATCACAGGATGGTGAGAGGACACCTAGCTGTTCATTTTGCAAGGGAGGAATCTGAGCCCCAGAGAGGGAAAGGGACTGAGTTCCCTGAGTTCCCTGGTGTCGGTGGCTGACTCGGCCCTCAGGCCGGTGACTTCTGGGTTCTGCCTCAGCTACCTCCCATTCCTCTGTGCCCACATCCTCCACCACGCCCTGGGTGGTTGAGAAGACCTGCTGGGCTGGCGGGGGCTGCACCAAGGGAAGATGCACTGCTCTTCCCTGTCAATCAACCATCAATTGTTCCCTTTTTGTATATTTGCATGTGCAATTGCCCTAATTTCCAGAGAGGAGGAGAAACAGAAAAACAAAAAAACGACAATTGAACAGAAGACCCATCTTTGGAATTCCCCAACCTGAGAACTGAGAACACAGGGTTTTTGCTGCATTGCTAAGTCTGGGTCTGGCACCATCAGCAGCACGCCCCCAGCTCGAGCGGGCACAGGGCAGGGGATTTGCAAAGTGCTGTCTGAGCCGAAGCCCGCTCCTGTCTGCACACTGGGGAGAGGTGTTTTGCCCATTACAACTTGTGTTGAGCTGTAAGTGACCTGAAGTCAGTGTATTGAGGTTTTAATATTTTCTGGTGGAGGAGGTCATGGTGGAGTGAGAGGCTGTAGAGAAAGTATTTATTGGAAACTTCCTATTAGGTTGAAATTGCTGACATTGGACCATTCTGGACCCATGAACATGGCGATATCATATGATTCAACCAAAAACGTACAGATGCTGCTGAATTTTTCATAAACATTCCACAAAGAAACCGTCTTTACTTCTTTTTGCCTAATTAAGATAGTGAGACTCCAAGGTAGGGAGAGAAATGAAGGGATGCTAAAACTTCCCACAAAGGACAGCGATCGTGGTCCCTATTTACAGGAGAGTGTTTACTCTGAGACGGAGCCATTTCTTTCACTTACAGCTCAAACTCCCCAAACTACCCTCTCACTGACACCTGCACCGTTGGTATGACGTTCAGGGTGGTCTCGTGTGCCGGCCACAGGTCTTCCAGAATTTTATTTCTGAGGGTGCAGGGGCCATGAAATGACTGGAAACATGTCCGGCGAAGGCAAGAGGTTCCAGAGAGACTGGTTGTGGCCTGCTCCCTGCGCCGGCTTCTAAAGGAGTCTGCCCTAAGTGGCCCGGGTCTCTCTGTGCTGGGATCCCTTTCCGGCCATGACTGAAGGGCAGCCCTTGCACAGGCTGGCCAAGCACCCAGGAGTTATGTGGCATTGCTCAAAAGGCCCGTCAGGGCCAGTCAGATGTCTTTCTTCAGAATCTAAAAGCGAGGCAGTGAGGGCTGTGAGGTCCTGCGTGGATTTGGGGCCAAGGCAGCTCTTTATCAGAGCGAGACGAGCAGGGCCGTACCCCGTCAGAAGCAGGACCCATGCATGGGACGCCACGCTAACTCTTCATCTTACTCTTCAGCCTTTCTCCTCATTATCCCAATTTTAGATATAGGAAAGCTAAAACTCAGAGGCTGTAATGATCCCTGACACACAGGAGCAGAGGTGAGGTGTGGAGGCGTCAGATGAAGAATCACTTTCTTGTGGCCTATAATTTCTGGTTCCAGTCCAATACTGTGAATACCCTGCCAATGCTCCCACTTTTCTTGGTGGTGAAAGGAGTGGGTGCCTGATACCTGCCCTAGCAACTGACTGGTTTCAGTGGCCTTTGGTCAACCCCTGGATGTTTTGCCACTTCTCTGATGAGTAGGGCTTAATCCTTTCCATCTGAATAAAACTTTCATAGCTTATTGTTTCATTTGATCCTATAATATTCCTGTAAAGAAGGCATGGTAGGCATCATAATTCTCATATTTTCAGAAGGGGAAACAAAGTCGCACAGTGCTGGGCCTAAAACCCAGGCTAGTGCTTCTCTCTGTGGTCTTTCTGTTTCTCAGGTTGCCTTCTACTAGGGTAACTGCTGTGTGTGTAGGTCCACTGATCTCAGCCTGTCCTGGCCTGTGCTCCCCTCACACACACACACACACACACACACACACACACACACACACACCCCGTCCTTGAAGGTCTCTGCCATCCATGCCATTACCATGTTCCTATCTCTCAGGTGAGGCTCGCTGCCCAAAGGGCCCTACAGTAACTGAGGAGCTGCAAGCTAAGAGAAAGCCTTTTAGCCACAGGAAGCAGTTCTGCTGATTCAGTGTCACCTAATTAATAGTCACCGAACTGTCAGACACATTGCCTTTTGGATCAGGCATAAAACCAAGACCCTGACCTCTCCAACCTCTGTTCTTGCTCCGTACTCTGCCCATTCCCTGATATTTCCCTGCCACTGGGGGCTTAGCTCCAAACTTTGGGCTACCCTCAGGTAGAACATACGAAGCCAGAGCTAGGAGGGACCTGCAGGATTCTCTGGGTTCCAAACTAGGCTCCTCTGAGTCCTAGGGCCAGTGGTGTGCCGGAGCCAGTTGTGTGCATGCGTCTCTCCCTAAGTCTGTGTGCAGTGACCTCAGGGGGTATCTTACAATTGGCCACTATCGGGCGTGTATACTCCGCAGAAACTGGCAAACGCTAACATCAGGGCTCCCTTTCTCCTACCCCGCTGGAGAGCCAGCTGTTAAACATCTGCTATCTCACCACGGCCCAGGGCCCCCGGAGGTACCACAAGAATCTGCGTGGGGAGTGTGGGTAGAGGCTGAAGGGGTAGAATTGCAGGCCCCTTGGTCATGGTCATGACATAGCCTGAGCAGACATGCTTTTGTCTATTCTACAGAATAATAAACAGTAGCTGATCTTTACTGAGTTCTAAACGTGCCCGGTTCTGTGCTGAGGCTTTACAAGTATTGACTCATTTTATCTCTACGACGCCAAGAGCAGGTAGTATTATTAGCCATCTTTTTGCGGATGAGGAAAACGAGGCTCAGAGAGGTCAAATAACTCACCTCACATCACACAGCTCATAAGGGTGGCACCAGGATTTGAATTCAGGCAGTCTGACTCTTAAACCACATTCTTACTCTTTATGCACTATTGTTTTTCCACATCAGATTTAATTTGGGGAAAAAAAAATTCTCAGGTATAAAACCCCCAAAACATTAGAAAATCAGCTAACATTTTCTCTAAAGTGTTAATCCAGAGATCTGAGTATTCCCTTCTACCCTCCTGCACTTTGCTGCCTCTGGTCCTGAAGTTTAGTAGAAGCTGCTTGCTCAGAGTTGGCTCAATCAATAAATGATAAGTATACTTCAGAAACCCCAAACTTGCTCCACTCCTGTCTGGTTTGGGGATGAGACTGAGCAGACCCACTGGGTTGGTGGAACCACTCAATCATGCTGAAAAATGACATCTAAATAAATAAAGAAAATCAAGTGCACCATCTGGGCCCCACGCACAGCACAGACGCCTGGGCAGCTGCTGGGTGCTGTTTATTCTGGGCTGTCTTGGGGTGGAGAAGGGAGACCTGAGTTCAGTCAAGGGTAAAGAGTATCTGGGTATGAGCTGAAACCTTTGTGGCCGATGCCTTCCCTGCCATTTGTAACCCACCCTGGGCTGCTCCAAATCTACCTTTCCTCAAAAAGTTCCAATCCCACCCTCTGGACCTTCAGCCACCCCATACCATTCACAGTCTCCTAAACAAGCCCCAGGCTTTTCCTGTATAAAACTGAATGAAAAGATTCAGCCAGTCCGTGGCTCTCACCTACGTTTTTACACATTAGCTCTAATTAAAGCCTCTGCCTCTCAGGCTTTTTCTATCTAAAATTGGGATAATGAACTACCACATGGGTTATGGTGAGGAGTGCGAGCTAACCCTTCTAGAGCGCTCAGCACAGAGTTTGGTACCTGGCCAGGACTGGATACGGTGGCACAGTTGCTGTTAGTGCTTTGCCCTCATCCCGTCCTCGCCACTGTCCTCACTGTCCCTGCACTTGGATCATCCGCCACCTCTCTCTGTTCAGGTTGCACCCCGGCAAGACTCTGCTCATACTGTACTTCTTTGAATACTTCTGTGGCTCTTTCAGGGAGAGTGATTGCTCTCTCCCTTTACACAGAATGTCACAACACTGCTTCTAGCTTCTAGGAAGGCCAGCTATATTATTCCTGTGCTACTTAGGGTCACACCACAGCCAGAGTCAACTTCCATTCTGTCTTTCTGATCATAGGTGAGAGCTGTAGCAATAGCCCCTGGTCTCCCTGTCCTTTGGAATAGTCAAGGTCCCTCATGTCAAGTGCCAAGCTCCAGCTGGGTTACAACCTGGTATGTTCCTTCACGTCAGCGATCCCCTTTGCAGAATCTGCAGGCTGACTTAGCAGGGACTTCCTGCTGGGATGGGAAGAAAGAGTTCTCTTCTTGCATGAGGGGCTCAAGTTTGGATCTCAGAAACTATCCCCTTAATTTCTGAGATGCTTAATGATATCTCATTGGTTGGACCTTTCCTGGGTCCTTATAAAAGAATAATGACTAGTTAGCAAACCTCCCTATGTATTAATTACTGTGAGAAACACCGAATATATTAATGCAATATCTCATTTACTCCACTCAACACGTCTATGACGTAGACACTATTATTGCCACTATTTTCCAGAAGGACAGACTGAGGCTAAGAGAAGCAAAGGAACTGGCCAAGTTTTCATTGCTGATAATCAGAGGAACGGAGATTTGAACACAGAACGACGGACTCCAAAGCCAGAGTTCTTAACCAAGACGACATTGAGTTTGTCAGGGTCCCTCTGAAGTTTTCTGGTGTCATGAACAACTTATACAAGGAAACCTGCAAATGTTGCCAAGGAAAACGAATGTCCTGAAATGGGCATTGTTCTTTGAAATAAGTAATCATGTTTCAAAAGGCATTTTATCTTATTTATTTGGAAAGTTAAATCTCTGAAGGATTTAAATTTAAATCTGTGATAGGGCTGATCCAATTGTATATTTTATAATAAATGTTCTGGACGTAGGTGAAAAATAAAGACGGAGAAAACACCTAACTCAGATAAATATTTGAGCCTCACACAGAATGTTAGGGATTCAGCCTGCTTCTGTTTAGGGCTCCCAGTCTCGTTTGTCTCCAAATAAGAATAAAAGTCTCCTGGTACATGGAGCCCAGGAAGCAGTCTGGCTGACAACAAATTCTCCCAAGGGCTCCGGAGGAACTGTTTCAATCTTAAGTTGGCTCAAGCATCAGGAAAGTCGATTGATTGTTCACCGGTTCCGCTCGAATGTGGATCTACTCTGCCGGTGGGTACCCGCCTTTCTGTGCAGCTTCTCATCTTCATCCCCACAAAATAAACTGCGTGTGGCCTCAGTGAGAGGTGGCACCAATGCCATGTCTCCCATTTGGGGTCAACTGCTCACTTTCCCGTTCTTTCCCCAGGGTGGTACTTCACTCCGTTATGTTAGGTTGGTGCAAAAGTAACTGCGGTTTAAAAGATTAAAAATAATTGCAAAAAAACGCAATTACTTTTGCACCAACCCAATAATTAGTTGTCCTCCATCCTTCTCCTTTACTACCATAAAGCTCTGTGAGGACCAGCAATTCCCTGCTATGAACATTCACAGATGATTAATAAATGATTGGGGGATTAATAAGTAACTGGTTCTGGAATAGGACTTTTTCAACTAAGGGATGAACAATGAAGAACATTCTAGGTTTATCTAGAAGGGTGACCCGCACCAGAGCTAAAAAGGAACCTTTCCCACTACACTGTAGTATCCACACACATATCAACTGGGATTGGTGTCTACCCTGGATCAGCGAGTCAGGGTTTGTACTGCAGCCAGTTTGTACTGCAGTTTGTACTGCAGTCCCCTCAAAGAGGGGACTGTGTAGACTGGCCAGTGCTCCTCTGCACCCCAATTCCAGGCTTCACCCCCTTCGAGCTTCCCCAAAGCCGTGCCATTCACTTTTCAGATTATCCCCTACATACAGCAGGGTTCCTGGCAGGTTAGCTCCTTCTCAGTGAGGAGCTTAGTTAATTAGCCCAGAAATCCTGTTCCCTTTCCACTGGATGCTTTCTAGTGGTTGGGCCAAGTCATGGTGTTTCATTAGGATAATAAAAGGGAGAAAGTCAAACCCTTAACATGTGCAAGTCTCTTACATAATAAAAGCTGAGTGGTAATTTATGGCTGTTCCACCTGCGGTGACTTTGGGATCAATACACTCTCTAGTTGGACTTCCAGAGACTTAATTCATAACAGCTCTCAGTGTGTCATTAGCGGGCTGCATCCGCCAGCTTACCTCCCAGAAGGCAGCCAGCGCCACCCAGTTCCTCCCAGACTGAAAATCTCCTGAGCAGATGGACTGATTGGGTGGTCTCAGCACCTTCTTATCTCCTTTCTCCATCATGGAGAAAGGTCTACCTAACACAGAGGTTATGCAGCGTGGTCCTTTGGTGGTGCCTATGTGTTTGCAGACTTTGCCCAAATGCTTCCTCCTCAGTGTGAGAATGAAGACGTGCATTTCAACTCCCTTCTGATGTCCAGGGCAGTAAGTGTCCACAGTAAGAAAGCCTGATTTAAAGCCCTGAGTTGCAGCATTTCTGGTTTAGCTCAAATGTCCCTGGCTTTCTGCTGTCCACTGAGTCTTCCCTTGCTGGGCAGAGTCTACACAGCCATGTGCAAGTCTTCTGGGTCCTAGCCTCCATTTTAGCCTGAGTGGGCTCTGTTTTCTTTCTTTCTGGATCAGGAGCTGTTGCAGAGTTTGCACACTGTCTTGAACTTGGCCAGGAAATCCTCTCCCATCACAGGTCTAGCCTGTGTGTAGCCAACTGGCTGGCCTTTGCGGACTGGGGAGTGCAAGGGGCGTACCTCAGCCAGAGCTTCTTACACAAGGCTCACTCTACCATGATGTATACTTTTCTCTAAAGCCATGTATGAAGCATGTTTCTGTCAGTTACTTCATGTTAAGGTTTTGTTCATTGGGCATCTTCTGTGTATATGGTTCTGTGGGAAGTGTCAGGTACCGCGGAAATACAGATAATGTATTGACTTTCATCCTCAGTGAGTAGCCATCTATGTGACAGGAGCACAAATAACTAGAAATCGTGGTAAAATGTAAGTGCCATAATGGTGGTAAAAATAGAAGCCTGCAGACATTTAGAGGAGGAGAAGTTATTCCTAGGTTGAAGAAATGAATTAATTATGCTTAATTTAGGTGCTTTATAGTTGAGATGCTTGTATATGAGGTTTGTTTAAAGAGAGGTGGTGGGAAGCCCACTTGTGCTGGGTTCTTTTAAGAATGGAGTGTTTCTCTAAAGCCCCGCCACCCCCCATCTCTGGTGCTTGGAACCAAATAGGCTGCCAGGGGCTCCAAAAGAAGGGAAGGGAAGTAGAGAAGAACGGCCATATCTGAGGGAGGGCCCCTGCAGGCCATGCTGTCAGAAGCTGAGCAGCAAAGTCTCCCAGGATCCTCCTTGCTGGAGAGACTCCCAGGAGCCCTCAGGAAACGGATGAATCCATGAGCTGATCTCTGAGGCAGTTTCAAATCGATAGTCCTGATTGGCAAAACAGGTCCCTGTGCTATTAGAAGTGGTGACAGCTTTCAGATGGGGCATAAACCAATTGTTAAAAACCCCTCAGCATTATTCACCAAGGCGGGAGAATTAGCTTTAGTATCCGGGAAAAACAGCCGTTTGGGTAATTACATTCTGTTTCTCTGTGTCTCCTCTAACGCATTAGCGGGAGATAATATTCCACATTCTAAGTCCAGAACCATCCCACAGAGCTGCTATTAAACAGCTGTCACCTTCCTCCCCATAACTGGTTGCATTTCTCAGCAGGAAGAATGCCTCCCTGTGTGTGCGCCTGTCAGCTGCATCAATCCTGGCATGCGGGAAATGTGTCGCCAGAGTGAGAGGCAATGCATTATAGTGGGAAAAACACTGGACTTGTTGTCAGGAGACCTGGGGTCTGGGTTTGGCTCAGCCATGACTTGCTGTGTGACCTCGGGTAAGTCACTTAATTTCTCTGGTGCCTGGGTTTCCTAAGCTGTAACGTAAGGAGGCTGGGATAGGGGATTCCCGTGGGATCTGCATGGGGTCTCCATGACTCTTGCTTTGGGTTGGAAACTCTCCAAATAGATTAGTCACATGATCTTTGGATACTATGGCCTTTCCACTGCCACCAACCCCAGAGAATAAAGGCTGTGGAGGCACTGGGCCTGGTTCTCCTTTGTTGCTCATTGACCTACAGCCTATGAAGATTGGCTGCCGTTGAAACAAATTATATTTGGCTCATCGTTTCTTCACTTTATTGTTTTTCATGACCCGTATCAGACCTCTGATCCCACTAAAGCAATGGGAAATTAGAGAAGGATGAGAAATTAGAGAAGAGAATAATGGAGAAAAGGATGAAATGGGAGAGGGAGGACACAGGCCTGGATGAGGAGGTAGAGAATTAGAAGAGAATGAAGGAAAAACACTCCTGGAGAAGGAGTTATGGAAGGAGGTGAAGTACAGGAGAATGACAGGAGATTACGAAAAGAAATGCTGGAAGTTTAAGGAACTCATTTCTTCTCTTCCTCGCTTCCCCTCTCCTTTCTTTCCTTCCTTTCCCCTTTCTTTCTTCCTTCCTCCCTCCCTCCTTCTTGCCTTTCTCTCCTTCCAACACTTATTAGCAAGGAACAATCCGACACACGATATTCTACATCAATATTCTGGGTATTAAAGATGCAAACATGAATAAAACATAGTCCTTGCATGCAAGGAGTTTACAGTATATTAGAAGGAGGCAGAGTGTTTAATGTGTGACAAGGTGTGGAAAGACTGTCGTATAAGGAGTGTCTGCACAGCAAGGGAAGTGGCTCAATTCTACTGGGGGAAGGGGAGGAAGGACAGGGAGGCTTCATGGAACTAGAGGGGTCTCACGACATGAGAAGAATTTCTGTGCTCTTCTATTAATGCAGCTCCTCTCTAGAGCTCTCTTGAATTATCTTCCTTTACACAGACCCTGAGTTAGTTACTCCGTTCTCCCCATTTCTGCAGCACTGTGAAACAACTTGATCTGCATTCATCTCACTGTGCTGTAATCACTTCCTTCCATGTCTGTCACACTCACTAGACTGAGTTCTCTACGGCCAAGAAACCTGGTTTAGTTGGTTTCATGTTTATACTGTCTAGGACCTAGCAAAGTGCCAACAAACAGCAGATGCAACAAAACGAAACAAAACAAAAAGAAAAACCCCAAACCAGAAAACCAAAGACTCCCACATTGAATGGAAGTGTTTGGCATACACAATTTCTCTTCTACTGGTTGCCATTTACATGGGTTACCACAACAACGGACTCCCCACCTGGCATTACCCTCACGTCCCCACCATGTTGGGGAAAGATGTCTTCTGAAGGCTTTCACAGACATTCAGAACATCCATGCCCTCTTCTTGTTCCTCCCTTTCTCTTTCTTTTGCACCTGCCTCTTTCCCTCTCCAGGAGTCCCCAGTAGAAGTGGGTTAGCCTCAGTTTCCCTTTCATATTGGCTATCTAGGATGTTTTTCTAAAAGTGTGGGGATCTTGTCCCAGGCAGAACCTGGCGTGTGCATTAACACAATAAATCAGTGGCTCCTGGGAAACTCTCCTCCCTGGGAGCAGAGACCTCGCTTTAGCTTCCTTCTTCCTAGGGGGCTTCATCCATCGCTGCTGAGCTATTTCTTGGAAAACAGCATATTTAGGGAACTGGGGACACAGCCTTTTCCATAGGGCGGTGCTTCTCTGAGCTCACACTACTGAGCCCCAAAGAGGCTGGGCTCTTGACTTGAAAGTGTAGGTGGAAATCACCTGGCCTCATCTTTCACACCCTCATGAAAGCTTAGCTTCCCCCAGGACGTGTACTCTAGGTCTATGAGCTCGCTGGACCACTGTCACCTCTGGATCTCAGGGACAGGACTGCATGGTTGTGTAGCTATAGTTGACTTGGCCTACATACAGGTAACTCGGTCTATTTTTCGGAGGGAACTGTGTCTTTCAGTCTTTGTACATAAGCCCAGGGACCTCAGTGATGGACACATTTAAAAAATTGAAATGAATAACTCTTCAATTCATCATTTCCACCTCTGAAAGCAGGATTCTTGGAAAGAGGGTACAATTTGAGTCAACAATTCAGACTCCGTCATCTCTTCAGAAAAGTTATTAAGAAGAGTATAGTGGAAACCAGATTGCAATCTGTCTGTGAAACGCATCAGGAGAATATAATACCTTCGCTTGAGACTGGGGTAACACTGGCAAGAATTGGCACTCCCTCCCGTATGAAACCTCCTTTTTTCTCCTATTTTGGGAGTGAGATTACAAACGTTTCTAATGGTCTCGCTGAAATAAATCTAAACCGTTAAAATTGTACACCTGAAATCTATGTAACTTTACTAACAATTGTCACCCCAATAAACTTTAATCTAAATAAATAAATAAATAAATAAATAAATAAATAAATAAATAAAACAACAGAAAAAAAGTCACACAACCCCACAGTCCCGCATTATTATGGGTTATAAACACAGATTCAAAATGGGAAAAATCTAAATATTACTGAGTTCATGTTCTATATTGAACTGGAGACTTTCATGATTCGAGGTTAATTAAAAGGAGGCTTTCGATCCAGATATCTATCTATCTATCTATCTATCTATCTATCTATCTATCTATCTACCTACCTACCTATGTATAAGACAGCTACCTGACCTCCACGGCAGACACCAGAAAACAAAATGCCCCGTTTGGGTAACAATCACACCTGGCATGGCTGACAGGCTTTGGTTTCAGGAATGTGTCCCTGTTCCCTCCTGGAAAGAGAAATGGTGCGGCATGAGAAACTGTGCAGACTTCTGTGAGATGAGGGCAGGAGCTGAGCCGGGGGAAGGGCCTGCTAACGAGGCTGCTGGCTCACGTGGGCATCGCGTCACTGCTTAGGGAAGCTGGAAGCCCTAGCATGCTTGCACTACGAGGAAATCGGTTCTGACAGAAATCCTGCCAGTTCTTTCTGAAGGACACACTGTCTTTGAGGAAAGAACCATTCCCTCATGTGCCCTGGTTTTCACTGTCAAGGAAACCAAAGCTCCACTCAGGAGTCTTTGCCAAGCTTTTCCTTAGAAATATGGATGAGGGAGAGCTGGGGCTGAGGCAGTGGTCAGGGGATGCTTAGAGAAGACGAGCCAGTGAGGGGCCCTACTTGGGCAAGTTCTGTGCATTTCCTCCCTGGGCCTTGGCCTGGTGGGCGTGGAGGAAGGAGGGACAGACGAGAATGGTTGAGGGGATTTGCAAGCAAGAAGATGCGTGTGCCCTGGGTTAGCTCTGGGCTCTTCAACAGATCAGGAGACTAGGGGGGACAGCTGGGAGTTGGTGGGTAGAGAGAGCCTCGGAACCCAGAACAGCACGGGATAGTGCTGAGAGTCTCAGTGTCGCCCCAGCAGGGCCCAGAGGTGGCTGAGAGGGTATGGGCAGACCTGTGGAGGCTTGTAGAGGAGCTGCAGTGGTCCACGTGGACCAGGTGACCTGCAGGCAAGGACTCCTTCAGTCATGTTCATGGGGCTTGCCCGACGGCCAAAACCCAACAGGGAGTGAACCTCACGGGGAGGCCAGAATGGAGAGCTCTTCCATCATCAGACAGCACAGAAGCCTTTCCATTTGTTCACTCCCTAGAGGAATGGGAAGGAGAATGGCGAAGGGAAGAATTCTGACCTGTCAGAATATCTATCCAAAAGCGATAAAGAAAACACCCGTGTCAGAGTTGACTCTAAGAATCGACTTTGGAGTAAGCTGTTTGCCATCAATGGGATTGTGGGGGGTTCTCCTAAGAGGTGTATTAAGTTTAATTTTAACTTTTGCACGTAGACTCTAAGATTTACATCCTTTATATGATGTTTAAGAACCTTAAAATCTGTTCCAATGGGCTGATTCTTTTATATCACGACCAGTCTGGGCTTTCTTTCCCCACCACAGCTGCCTTCATAAGCTTACCCAGCCCTGGGTGTAGGCTGGTCCTTTCTTTGTAAATACAAGCTGACATATAAGTTTCCAGTATGCTTGTCACCCACCATGTTGTCCGAAAATAAGACCGGGTCTTATTTTAATTTTTGCTCCAAAAGACGCATTAAGGTTTATGTTCAGGGGATGTCATCCTGAAAAATTATGCTATGGCTTGTTTTCCAGTTAGGTCTTTATTTTGGGGAAACATGACATTTAAAACTTTATTAGGTGCCATGTATTCCATTTATTTCAATGAAGACCATGGACTGAGCATACGTTCTGTGCTGGGTCGGACTAGATGCTGAGCGTCCAGGATGAGGCTCGCTGGGGAGTAGTGCCTGACAGAATATAAAGATGTTAAAGCCACCTTCTAGTCTTCCCAAAGCTGAGAAATAGCAGGGTGAGACTGAAGGAAAAATGGAATAGGAGGTACAAAGTTATGACTCGGCTATTTGGTGATTATAGAACCTTAACTTTGGGCTTCAGTCTGCTAATCTGTAAAATTAGGAGGGAGGAAGGAAGAACAAAAATTCTTTATGCCCTTCCCAGATACAAAATCATATGAAACTTGTGATTTTCAAAAGTGAAGAACTGTATTGTTAACTGAAGCCCCCAAAGGCAAGAGAGTTGATAGAATACAGCGAATACAAGTGTATTTGCTGTTCAGATCTGTTGTAATATCTGCAGAGCAGTGGCAGAATTCCACCGTAAGCAATCACATGGGGGTGTATCCATCGCTGATCACCTGCCTGGGTAGTCCTGGCAGAGTTCAGGGCCTTGGGGAAGGGATTTCTAGATGGTGTGTACTGGAGGGCCCTCACTTGCTATTCTTATTCTTATTCTTATTCATTCTTTTGGCAGGGGAGAATCTGCAATTTAACCTCATGCAATTGGGCACGCTCGTCTTTGCCTATACTTATAAAGTAGAATGCCCTTAAATGATTATGTAGATATCGGAAATCATCTGAAATATTGATGTATTTGCCTGTTTACGTTTTCTAGCTACTGATGTCAGTTTTCCACTGTGCAGTCATAGACTCTTTCCCACTCCACCCCTTCTTGACTCATTTGTTCATTCACTCGCTCAACACTTTACAAAAATTCATGGAGCCTATTGGGTGCCAGGCTTTGAGCCACGTGTTAGGGATGCAGAGATGAAGTGGAAGACTTGCAATTTAGCAGGAGGGAAAAAGAACACAAGCAAAAATCAAACAGGCTGTGGTACTTGAACAATCCACCTGAGTTCTATGCAGCCTCGTCAGAACTCCGTAGAGAGAGCACGGGCTGCCCCTCAGATCTCACTTAATGGGGTTGTCTGTGCCCAGGAATCAAGGGCTGGGCTGGGGGCGCATAGAGAGAGCACGGGCTGCCCCTCAGATCTCACTTAATGGGGTTGTCTGTGCCCAGGAATCAAGGGCTGGGCTGGGGGCGCAGCGCAGGGGAAGTGCTGTACCTGACAAAATATCCCATCCCATGGTGACTGTGTGATTTTTTTTTTTTTTTTTGATCTCTGAAAAGCAAGAGCGAATGATGAGAGGTGGTAGTACCTCATAGGTCACTGGGGCTTCTGACGAAGTTGCACCAGACACCATAATAACACAAGAATGAAAATATGGGTTTTTTAAAAATCCCGAAGAGTTTGGGTTCTTTGGAGACTTTATTAAAAGTCTCTAGCCTTGGCTGTGGAGGCATGGGTTCCTGTTGTGGAGTCCGGTTGCTAAATGGTGGTGAAACGGGGAGCCCTGTTTATGCAGTGGACAATTACCAGGTAGGGAGATTCCACCGTCCTTAGTCAGGACAAGCTTAGAACCTCCGAGTTTGGCACATGGTCGTGGGAGGGGCTAGAACTCATAGCCTCTTTTCTTTCCTGCCTTCCTCCCTCTTTGTTTCTGAGATTTGTCATTTCCTTGGAGAATCCTATGGATCACTACTGCCATGATCAATCTAGTTTTAGGAGTGATGTTTAAATCCTTTAAAACCCTGGCCAAATTCCAGAAAAAACTCTTGGAGTCCAACCAACGTAAGCTGGAATGTTCAATGTGACTTTACCAAAGACTGGGACAGACAAAAGAGAAAACCTCCAGTGCCTGCCATGAGTTCAGACTCTGTGCTTGGCTGACGAGCGGTTTCCCAAGACTCTTCTTCCTAGCTTCTAGTATTTTCTGATGTACTGAGTGCAACCTCAACGGCCACTACCCAGGAGCTCACTCCAGTTTAATTTCTTGACCCTCGGAGGAAAATGCTGGGCCATCTTATCAACCTAGATGCATGCCTTTGCCATATGATGGATACCAGGAAGCACCTGGGCCTTCGGTAAGACCTCACTCTCCACCTGAAGGCTGTGGTCTGGCCCTGAGGCCCTCTGTGGGCTCACCATGTCCAAATGGCCCACAGAGCCCCACTGTTCATGTGTCCATATGTGCTTATAAGTGTGTGTGTGTGGGGGGGGGGGTGAGGTCTCCTAATGGGAGAATGACAGGCACATGAAGGGAAGGGGGAATAATAGGTGAAGGGAAAAAGGAGGAGAAAATGTACGCTTAGAGTAAGGAGGAAAAGAGAGGGGGATTCTACGAGTGCACACCCCGGACCTGGCCCCTGTGTAGCCAGCCAGTCTGGCCATTTCAGCTGTTGTCCTCGGGTACAGAGCCTCAGGTCTGTGCCTGGAGGGAAAGCAGAGCAGGCTTTGCTGATCACTGAGGTGTGGCCACAGGGATCAAGTGACCAATTTGCCTCATGTAAGGAGAGGAAGAAAGCTGAGAAGTGAGAATGAGTTAACAGAAAAGGAAAAAGACACCGGCATCCAGAGTCTGGGAGAAACAGAGGAAAGAGAGGCTGAGGGTATGGAGATGTAGAGAGAGGCTATCCACAAGATGCCAAAACAAACAGCTGAGAAGGGAAACGATGTGTATGCCTTTACCTATGTATTATCACACAGACTAAACAAATGATATGACTGTGAATGGAGTAGATGCTTTGGCATTACATAGAGCCAGAGGTCAGGGGTGGAGAGAGAAATGAGCAAACGGGCCATGAGAGGAAAAATGGCAGCAAATGGACAGGAGGACTTATTAGTATATGTACATATTAGTATATACACATATAAGTATATGCAAATGGACTGGAGGACAGCCCTCTAATGTTAGTGTATATATATATGAGAGAAAGCATGTGAAAGCCAGCAAGTGTGTGTGTCTGTGCACTAGCAAGAAAGAAAGATACCAGTACTGAGATGGTACGTTAAGAAGAAAAATAGAGTACATCTGTACTTGTAATTTTTGCTTTCTAATCTTTTGCTCTAATCAACGTAATGTAATTCTAGGAATTTCTCATGCCAGTTTTACCTACTCATAAGCCCAAGTCCACAGGACAGAGGCTTTGGGCTGCTTACAAGCTCTCCTTGACCTCTGGGGAGCGGAGTGTAGGGAGCTTGCTCCATTCCCAGACCTCCCCAGACCAAACTGACCCTCTCTCGAGGTCTGTTCTACTGCTGTTTCCAGCTGTGACAGCTCGTTCACCTGCCCTGCTGTGTGTTCCTGAACCATAAACCTACAGACAGCCTGCCTCCTGATCCACTGCCTGTCCCTATAGCATTGGGGAGCTAATCAGAGCCAATGTTTTCATTATATTTACATTTCACACATGATTGAAAAGATCAGCTTATAAAAGCAAAAGAAAGTTGAGGCATTCAACCTCTCTGGGCCTTTTAAGACAACAGACTTATTATGTCCAAGTGAATTTCCAGGAAGAAGCCTCTAATTAAGGCTTATTGCCGCTCAGCTGCCAGTGGCCAGCGATATGGCTCGTCCTTCCTGTTCATTAGAACAATAAGGCATCCCAGTGTGGTTGTAGCCGCACAGAGCCCGTGTCCACCTTCCGGCCCACTCCCCCAGTGAGCTTGGGAGGATCACAGTGCTACCATGATGGCCTCGTCACCCCCCTGCATGTGACTTGGGATCCAGGCAGGATATTACACCCCTGTTCTTGAAGGAAATGATAAGACCCTGGTCTACCAGTTGCATGAATGATTAATGAGGGATAATTAGTCAATGTTTGTTAAGCGTTTTACAGACACAAAATGCTGGCTAAGAGCTAAATGAAAGAGCAGAAGCAGCAAAATCCAAAAGACTGTACATCCACCCAAATGCTGCTCAGAGAATCCCAGAAGGTTGGAGTGGAGGGGTCACAGAGACCACTGGCTCTGTGGTTTGCGAGCTGTGCATTGTGGGGCCTTCAGGGCAGTTGCCGAGCAACGTCTCCCAGTGCTTCCTCCCCATACAAATCACAACTAAGGCAAACTAAAGTTCCACAAAAACTGTGCTCCCAGCATAACGTGCAGACAGAGAATGCCCAAATCTTCAACCATGAGTAAAAAGAGAAAAAGCATCGCACCCCAGCAATGCCAGCTCTTGTACTCCCAGTGATGCCCGTCAGCTAGCAAATGCTCCCCAGCCCCCACTCAGGCTCCTCCACTCCTGAGGACTTTGACGGTCGGTTCTCACAACCCCTGGTTTGAGGGGCTCTGTCCAAGGGTCTGGGCAGGGAGGAAGTACAATGTCTCCCAGATCTTCAGATGAAACTTAGTACCCTTCTCTGGGTCCCCCTTCAAACAAAACAAAACAAAACAAACTCTGAGGTCAATTCTGTCCTTTGGGAAATTTCAGAAGCTTTAGGCCAGGAGTGTCCAAACTGCGGCCCGCGGGCCAACTGCGGCCCACAATCCATTTTTTATTGGCCCGCAGCAAATTCCAAAAATATACTTAGTTTACTTAAATAAACCAGGTGAGGCAACACGTACTTCACCTCGAGTGAGTGGCCCGGCTGTTTGTGTGTTTTACCGCATATGGCCCTTGGTGAAAAACGTTGAAAAAAGTTTGGACACCCCTGCTAGGCCAATGCACAGGGGATTTTAAAATCTAATATTGGTTAATCTGGCCCTGATCTTGTACCTCAGTTTTAGGAACTGAGCCCTTCTCTGTCTGATTTGGTAGATTGGGACCCCACTGCTGGTCTCTGGTGTCACCATGCGATTCTGCCTGCCACCCCACCCACCTATGGCTCGTAATGAGAGGATACCTACTCACTGGCTTCAGCTTTCCAGCAGGTGATATTAGGCCTGACTGTACCTCCTTCTCTTACCCATGTCCCTCTGTCCCCCTGGAATGGTGCTTCACCGGCATCCTCTCTGATGTGCCCCAAATGGCAGAGAAGGGGGGAGTCACCTCCCAGAATCTAGAGATTACTATGAGCAGGAAAGGTCTTTAAAACCCACGTTTTATCTTAAAATTTGTGTGCAGTCTGCATCAGAGCCCAATATGTAGCCGTATTAGTTTTCATATAAAAATTTTCCTTCCACTGCAATCTTTTGATGAAACTGAAGGTCTGGAAAGATGTACCATGTTGAATCAGTGACTTTGCACCTTCTCAAAATACCACTACATATCCTTGAGGTCTAAGTGTCCACGTGTGAGAAGCACTGGCCCCACTTTATCCCAACCCACTTGTTGGATCCTGGCGCCTCCCAGTTTGCCCACAGCCGAATGTCTTTAGCCAGAGCCTGTGTGGATGGGCTCCGAGGCTCTGGAGGCAGTGCAGGGAGGCTGGTCTCCGACCTGGGGGGCACAGCACTAGGAGCACAGTCAGCCCAGCTGTCCCAGGCAAGTCCTTAGACTTCATCGAGCCCTGGAGTTGTGCATTCGCTGTTAATCCTATGTTTCCTGATAACTCAGATCAGTTGTTTGTACCATGGTTAATTAAGAGTTTCCAAGGCCGCTTGGTCAACGCTACCATGAGACGCTCGGACTCAGAGAGAGGCAGAACTACCCCCGTTTGACTTCCCACCAGGCTGCAGGCAGTGTGTCACGCAGGGCACACACACTGTCATATTTAATCCGGACGCCAGGGTAGGGACCATTGTCTTCATTTCACCCATGAATTATCTCGTACTGCAGGGTGCAATGGACACATAGCACTCACACAACTAAAGATTCAAATTCTTGTTTTTCTTCTCCCAATCCTGTTTGCTTCCCACTGTTCACAATGCAGTGTCCCTTGCTTTCCTTTTGATCACATCTTTTTGCCCATTTCACTCATTAGGGCCTCTGTCAAAGAATGAAGGAAATAGCGAGGAGGTCAGGTTGGGATATATGAATTCGCTCTTAGCTGTTTCAGGAAGATGGAGAGGGTGTGGGTTGAAACCCATGTCAACACTGACATTTCTCTCGTCATCTCTGGAATTAATTTATCTGGGTCCACCTTGTTCTCCTCATGGACACAGATTTTAAGGAATGGCTATAGAGGGTCCTTAGAGATCCGAAGAGGGAACACAACTTCACCAAGCCCCTCATTCATCATCAGCTGGAACGTCAGCCTCATTAATAACGGGTTTAATCCTTCACATTCAAAGAGACTCCCATTACCCAAAACAATAATTTTTAAAAATTACTCAGGCAGAGTTGCAGTCACATAATTGAATACTAAGGATGATTTAAAACTAATAAATACTTTTGGAAATTCTTTGAATACTTTAATGAATTAAAAGTTATGAAATATTTATAAGCAATAACAACACCATTTAGTATGATTAATAAAATAAATACATTAGAGAATGAAATTCATTATTATTTTACTACTAGACATTGATGTCAATGACTGAATATTGCTCCAAATTACTTGTAAAATAGACCAATTATTTTAGTGTGATTAATCCTTTTGATTGTTTCTTTTATGTAGTTGTAATTTGAAAATAATTTTCTTCTGTGAATACAATGACCTCAGCGCACTGGTTCCTTGTTTATTTTTATTTAAAAACCTTTTGGGTTTACCCCCATTTCGGGCAATTTCTAATGGTCGACTATTTAAAATAGTTGCCCCAGCAATGGTTGTTCCTAAGCATTTTGTGGGGCATTTTTTAATTGGCTTTATTAGATTATGAATAAGCCATTTGAGAGTAAGGAAGTCTCTGCCAACAGCAGCTGTACTTCAGTAGGGAAAGGAAGAACTGGCAAAAATCTTTGCCTTGTTCCACCAGCTAAGGACCTGGCAGTTTGAGATCCTGGGCTCAGCCTGCGTGAGGAAGGCAGTGTGATAAACAGGTCAAAAGACTTCTGGCTCTTCCCTGGCCTCCAATCATCCCCACAGGATTATAAAGTCCTACTCCTTTGTGTGACACAATGGGCTCTGTGCACCCTGTCACAAAGGAAAAAATTGACTTTATTAGAGACAAAAGCATAGATTGTGGGGGGAAGAGAAATAGCTGCCTTTAAAATCAGAACGTAGCTCAGAGTGTACCCTGGAGTAGTTGTGCAGAATTATTCGGCCCTGGTTCCAGAACGAGGCCATTGAGCTTAGTTGAGGGATGCAGGAGAGAGAAAGTGTTGGCATTCATTGTGCCAAGCCCTGTGCTACGGGCGCTATATGGGCTCAGAATCAGTTTTCATCTCCCAACAAACCTATAATGATGCGTTCTTAGCCTCGTCTACTGATGAGAAAACCCAAACTCATAGATTTTTAACAACTTGTGAGCTCAAAAGGGTGGTAAGTGATAGAGCTGGGATTCCACACTCATTCTGATACCAAAGCCTGTAATCGCTCTCCTACTTTGTAACAAGAATCTCTTCATTCAGTGCTTACCATGAGAAAAGCACCATTAGTTGCTAACTGGGATACGGAGATTACAAAAAAAAAAGGCGAAAAACCCAGTCTTTGATTCTACGAACTTAGCATCTACTGAGTAAGACACATGAATAACTCTGGAAAGAAGTAGACTGTGGCACCTCTCTATTTTTAATTACTTTAAAAATAGAAATATAGGGAAACAATTCTGAGCTGAGACTTCTTAGAGAAAATAGTATTTGTGCTGAGATTTGAAAGGAGTGCAGGACTTTGAAAGATGGAATGAAAGACAGAGGGAAAACACTCTTTGGGTGGCGTAGTTAGAATACGGTGTGATGTAGGCAGGTGTTTGGTGAAACGTGAACAGATCTCGGAGGCTAGACGAAATCATCATTAATGCTTATCTTCTAAATAGCACAATCTACAGAGAAATTATGGGCAGGAAGTTTTAGAAAGAGGGAATTAAGGAGGGGAGTGGTTTGAAATGGGGTTCCCCTCCACCTGGAGGACACAACGAGAACTAAATGAGGACACAAGACCGCGGCTACAATTTCTCCGCGGCTTTCACTTCCAAGCAATAGATCCCACCACTGCATAGCTGCTTCAGTCCCTGGAGGTGACCAACCCAGGTGGGGCCACCTCGGTGCCAGTCTCAGGTTGGCAGTGCTGTGGCTCTCGTCACCCCCATGGCATTTGGTTGTCATTCTTTGCAGGAGGCGTTAGAAGAGCCAGTTTGTTTTGGGAACAGTATTTTCTCCACAAGAAACTGAGCAGCATGGAGGGCACAACTCTGTCTTTAAAGGGGTTAGGTCAGGTGAGACCCAGGGAGGTCAGGTAGCACAGGGCCTCACCTACAACGCACCTCCACAGCCATCTTGCCATTTGACCCTCACGGTTAAGGTCAATTTGGGAACAACCATTGACATATTTTTATTCCTATTTTAAATTAAAAAATGATGTGCCAGTTTTGGGGGAGACCTTCAATATCCCTTCTGATCTGAAGAGTTGGCTAGTCGATGGCAAATAAGAGGTGGCAAGGGGACTTAAATCCCCTGATTGCTGCATTCGTGATCACTCTGTGTGGACTTTCTGAGAAAGGCAAGTTGGCACTAGTTTTGGAGGAAGACATCTCTGCAAATGGAGCACCTATTCAATATCTGGTGCAAATTAAATGTAACTCAGGGATCCCCTGTGGGGAGCAGTTTCTGTGTAAAGTAGAACGGAGAGCTTAAAGCCACCACACCAAAACCCAGTCCTAAGATGGCAGCAGGATGTTCACGTCAGTGGCAGTATGCATTCTTCTCAGTGTCTGCTCCGTGTCTGTCGAATGAATGAGTGAATGCATGGATGGATGGATGAGTCTGCTACACAGAGACTTTTCTGCTGACAGCCCCAAGACAGAGTGCCACAGCAACCTCTGTTTTACAAGGACAGATGGAAGATCCTGCCGGGGCCTTGCTTGCTGTTGGAACAGAAAGTGCCCAGTTGGGGCCAGGCTGCCAAGAGCCTGTGAGGTTATCCCTGATTTTACGCAGTTGGATTTTGGAGCCTACTCCAGAGGCTGATTGGTTCCACATGGCTGGCCAAAGATTAAAATCTATTTGTTCTGCTTCGTTCATTTTCTCTTGTCTCCTGTTGGCCTAAGGATGACATTCTCTACTGCCCATCATTGCCTTTCGTGGAGCAGGAGAGGAGACGAGGCTGGCAGATGCTACACATTTTTTTTATTGGAAGCATTTGTACTAGATCCAGCACTGCAAAGCTAGGACCCACCAGGACAAGAACGTGTCTTGTGAAAACGACCCATATTCAAAGTACAATAGCTTTGTGCTTAGTTTTAACCATTTAAAGGAATATGGTTAATACAACTAGTTTTGGCTTTCACGTTTTATGTAAGCACAGAATTATAAGATCAAAGAGCTGGAGTTAATAGGAGAGTTGAAAATCAGACTGTCCAGGGGTTCTCAAACTGTATTTCATAAAACACCATGTGTGTAAGGGGGTGTCAAGGGCTGCGGAGTAGGGGGGTCCTGAGCCCCTCACCCTCACTTCCACTAGGGCAGATCTGCTTGTGTAATTTTATATACTGGTTTCTCTACAAGACTATGTTCTAAAAAACATTGGAAGACCATGAATCTAGTTCAAATGCCCTCATTTTAGGCCCAGAGCAGTTAAGATATCTGTGCATCTCCAAGTCTTTTGGGACATATTTCTAAGGTGTTCAGGGGGTGAGAGTGCATTTCTCACCTTGGATTCTCCCCCTGTCCCACTCCACTTTCTGAGCTTAGAGAAGTTAAGGAAATAACCCTCATGGGTAATGTGAACCCTGCCCTGCTGAACATGTAGCATTATTGTAAAGCTCACATGAGAAAACACACATATTTTTTGCCTTTGCATGCGGTAAGTGCTCCACTGATGTTAGCTTTTATTGCTTATCAACTGAGCACCTAGTAAGTGTTATGCCCTGTGATAGATAGGTGTCATGTTTCAGAGAGCAAAGAGCATGGACTCTGCTCTGATGACACCCACAGACAGATATCGTTTCCTATGCAGGGAGAACTGTTCCAGCATCCCCTGGAAAGCTTCTCTGGATTAACTAAAATGGCACCTCTCTTCATGTGGGCCAAGGAAGAGCTATGGAGTTCTACAGATGTGTTTCCCTCGTATTCTGTCTATGCCTCCTACAAGGGGACCAAGTTACTGTCAGAAAACAGACCAACCATCCTGTAGACCTCTCTACAATCCTGGTTAGCATTTCATCAGCCCTGCTCACCCTTCTCAAAGACACAACTTCTCTTCCCTTACCTCCTCCCCTTCGTGACCTAACCAAAGCACTGATCTCAGAAAACACAGATTTGTCTACATCGAATAGGCCTTGAGTATGCCTCGAAAATAACTCCTCTTTAAATACGCGGAGTATAGTTTCAGGATGCTTCTTATGTTTGCAACTTGTCCACGCCAACTGGTGTGCACCTGAATTTGTTCTGCTGCGGGGGGAAGAGTTAGAAATTCTCTGGAAACACTGGGATCACTTCTTTTCTCTTCTCTGCTCTCTGCCTTACACATCCATACTAATCTCTCCACCCCCTTGGTGACCACAGGAGTCCCAGCCAGAGAAAGAGCACAGAGGACATCTGCCTCCCATGGAGATCATCTGTTCTTGGACCTGGAGCCTCTGAAGAAAGGTAACGGGACCATGAGAATGTTCTTAGGTCTCTTGGCCAACCTACCTTCCCTAGTGAGTCAGAGGCAGAACTTCTTTTCACTCTCCCCTCAGAAAGTGTCCTGCCAAAAGAAACACTTTCTGGATCATTAGAGAAAGTTAGAGAGGTCAACTCTCTTGGTTTCATAAGAGTAGAGAAGCAGACAAGAAACAGGTCTTTCAAACTCTCCAACTGACTCACTGCAAATGCAACATAAGCTACAGAAGAAGAAATTTGTAGGTAAAAGGGAGTTGTAAGGGTAAGGAAGAAAAAATTTGCACAACTGGTTGAGATCCTTGATCAAAGGGACAAAGAATTTTTGCAGGAGTAATTGTGCTGAGCCTGATGTCTGGAGATTTGTACTCTCGTATTCCCTTCTCCTAACGTTGCTCCAATGAGATTAGGTCAGTGCTGCGAACTGATACCTTTTCCCTGTCACATTCCTGTTCACTGGCTCTGTTTCAACACATGGCCTCTTTTGGACGGTACACAGACCCTTGACATCTGCGAGGATTGATGATGTCCAGAGAGACACTCACAAATCCCCAAGCTCGTGAGTGCGGAAACATTTGTACAAGCTCCTGGCTTTCTCCCAAACCACATGTTTCTTGTACATTGCCTCACATCACAGGTTAACCACCTTTTCAACTTGAAGTGAAGTTCAATCTATCACATTATGGTGATTTTTCTTTTCCCCACACATAAACCAGTTTTGATGGAAGATTAAAAAAACACTTTGTGAATGTTCTTGCAAAGCCAGCAATAAATGAAGTGCCACCGGAGCATAAGAAGCTGGGTGATCAGTGGAGCGCCCTACCTAAGGGAGTCGCTTTCGGACACCAGCTCCAAGAGGCACGAGATTCAAAACCGGGCCTCTACAGGCAACAGATGGCTGTGTGTGATGGGCCTTCATGGCTGTTCATGAACAATCTATATTGAGAATTTCAGTCTGAGGGTGACACAGCCTTCTTCCTGTCCACACTTCATTCTGGGGCCCCTCAGACCATGGGTTCCACAGCACAGATGAGAGCTCCCTCCCCAGTGAACCTCCGGGCAGAGGCAGTCACTGCAGTATAGCCACAATGAAAGCAACTTTTCCTCTAAGATTTTCCTATACCTGTCTCCTACACCACTTACATGTGGGAAACAATAAAGGATGTTTATGACTATGGCCCTGGGCCTTCTGAAGAGTCGAGGAAAGATCAACCTCCTATATCGATTGATGATCCATTTCATCCTGCTTACCAATCAGAATTGAGGCAATAGCTAATAAAAGATACATATAAAATATGATCTTGAAAATAGGAATAGAAGATCAAAAACTCTGCAGAGGGAGGGGGAAATAAGCTTATCCAAAGACTACACAGATATAATCACGGTGATAGAGGATTGCATTTAGTTCAGAGTTTCCTGGCAACAAAGGCAAAAAGACGAAAAAAATCAACCAATTATGCTTCCAGAGAGATATGCCTTCTCTTGAAATAAATTCACAATGGGAGACTAATGCAAAAGGAATTCAATGACGCTGGGCCATGCTCTAACGGTTTTTACGAAATACGTGAAAAATTTGACATACAACCATTTCCCATGTTGTCTCTTAATAATAGTTTAAACCAAATCATTACAAATACTTAATTGTAAATTTTGCCTCAGGAAAAACAAAGTATAGTAATAATTATCAAGTTGGTGGGGTGAGGAGTGGGCGGAGCTATAGTGGAAACAAAAATGGCAGGATGCTGATAATTACTGAGACTGGGTTGAGGGTACGTGAGCGTTCATTGCATTGTTCTGCTTATTTGTACACATTTGAAATTTTCCACAATCAAAATTGAAAATATATATATATATATATATATATATATATATATATATATATATAGCTGAAATCATTTGGCAGCCAGGGAATTTAAGCTCATGTGTTCTCTAATAAAGACTATATTATATTTGGTGATGTTTTAAGTCAAGCAAGTAGAATGTTACACTCAGCCTTTGAAAATCGATCAGCTGGGCTATGAAGCTCTTGATAATATTCAGAACAAGGCCCCAAGCACTGTAGACTTTTCTAGAAAGTGTGCACATCCCAGCCCATCATAGCGGCAGGTTCTTGACACACTTAACACAACGAGCTATCAGAGAGTGAAGGGGAAAGCCAGTTTCACATACCTTCACTGCAGTTCTTCAGGGCAAAGAAGTCCACTGCAGACAAGCTTCGGTTTCCACTTGAGACGTATTCCAGGGCCACTCGGAATGGGTTCTCTGGGCGCCCGATTTGTCCCTGCAGCACTGTCCAACTGGTTGCATGGGAAAGCAGAGGGGAAACAGTGATGAGAAGTGGGCCTCACCTGCAGAGAGGGCCTGCTCCTGTCATGACATCAGGGCCCTCATTCTTCAAGGCACCTGCCATCCAGAGATGGAACCCTCAGCGGCTCTCAGGAGAGTGACCCCAAGAGTGGCCTACAGCATTTGCTCCCTTCTTGTCCAGCTAACTCCGAGATCCAGTTCTCAAACCCACCGTGGCCATGCTTTCTTTCTTTATTTACTCTTGTCATATTATTCTCTTTAGGCAAATACAGACCGTTGGACGATTTTAGTGGTTAGTCTTACAGGAACAGAGTATATCTACTTGAGGAAACATGGCTGCAGGGTGAAGGAATAGTCTTCAAAACATTTGTCTGTCTAGACAATAGTTTAGTGGTTACCAGAGGGTGAGGGAGGTGGGGGGTGGGAGATGAGGGTAAGGGGAATCAAATATATGGTGATGGAAGGAGAACTGACTCTGGGCGGTGAACACACAATGGGATTTATAGATGATGTGATACAGAATTGTACACCTGAAATCTATGTAATTTTACTAACAATTGTCACCCCAATAAATTAAAAACAAAAAAACAACAACAACAAAAAACCAAACCCCCAAAAAACATTTGTCTGGCTATTCATAATTATCTCTGGAAAGAATGCTTGGTTATCAGAATTTTATCTGATCCCAAAGTCTCAGACTCCTCAGGGTTGCTCTGTAGTTACTTAAGGGAAGCGAGCAAGGGCTATTTATTCACTACAGGAAAATTAAAGTGCACCGAAGCATGTATTTTGAGGTAAAAGGTACCTAAGATTGACGTGGACTCTGCAAAAAGGTGCAAAACAGAGAAAGACAAAAGCAGGTCACACGGTGAGCTCTGCATCTATCTATAATCAAGGATACGACACCATGGGAGAACCGAGAATAAGCTAAATGAACACTTTTACACCTCACTCAGGCTTTTAACCTCTCAGAATAGCCTCCTGTCACTGATTGGAACATCAAATTTACTTTCCAACATTGATTCAGGTTGTTTTAAAAAAAGTACAGTTATTTTGACAATTTTGTGTAGAGAATGGAAATTACATGGACCATTACATAGTTTCTTTCCTTTTAGAGAGAACTTTTTGAGGTTTAATTGAGGTACAATAGATGGCATGGACTAAAAGTTCACAATTTGATGACTTAAAGTACATAAGTGGATGAGTTTTGATATATGGATACAGTAGTCTCCTCCCACACCCACCCATGTTTTGCATTCTGCGACTGCAGTTACCCATAGTCAATGGAAAATTCCAGAAACAAGCAATTCGTAAGTTCTAAATTGCATGTGGTTCTGAGTAGCATGACGAAATCTCAGGCAGTCCTGCTCTGTCTGCCAGGGATGAGAGTCGTCCCTTTGTGAAGCGTATCCACGCTGTGTACACTACCCATCCCTCAGTCACACAGCAGCCGTCTAGCTTGTCAGATTGATGGTATCTAGTGTCTGTGTTCAAGTCACCCTTATTTTACTTAATAATGGCCCCAAAGCCGTTCATATAACTTTTCTGACAGTATATGGTTATAATTGTTCTATTTTACTACTGGTTGTTATTCATCTCTTACTGTGCCTAATTTATAAATTAAATTTCATCATAGGTGTCTGCCTGTATAGGAGAAAACATAGTATTATATCAGGTTCAGTACTATCCACGATTTTGGGCATCCACTCGGAACATATGCCCTGCAGATAAGGGGGGACCACTGTACACGCACGAACTCATCACAGTATCACTAGGTTGGGCTTAGGTATGGCAGTGCCAGTGCTAAGGAGTTTAGGGAAAGACTAGCTTTCTGTTTCGGAAAAATTTAAAGCATCTTCCACCACAGATATCAAGTGACACTCATGATAAAAATGTTAAAAATCCAAGAATTCAGAAAAGTTGGTAAAGAAAAGTAATAGTCACCCAGAAACTCATTATTCAGAGATAACCATGGTCAACACCTCAGCGAACACCTTTTCAGCTGTAATTTCACCTGTGCTGTCATTGCACTTTGCCACTCAATGGTGTGTCTCGGTATGTTTTACTGTTATGAGACAATAAATATAGATTACATAACCAGTTCAATGATTGCATTTTTAATGATTTGTGCATCACTCCTGATTTTTCCTCTTTATGATCATGCTGAAGCCAACGCTGTGTACTTATGTAAATACTGCCTGAGGACAAATTCTTAGAATCTGAGTCAAAGTGCATGCACGTTTAAAACTGAGGCATACTGTCAATCTTCCAGCAGTGAAGCTGAGGGCCCGTTTTTCCATTTGGTTGCAACGCTGGGACCCATCACGTCTTTTCATCTTCGCTAACTTTCAGGGACGAAGGCATTCCCTAATGCAATTGACGGTCTTTTCTTGGGGCTTTCCTAGATGGCAGTTTTGAGTCTCTGGTCCCTGCCATGTTGCTGGGTGTGCAGTGGGAGTCTGTTGAGTGAAGAAGGTAGTTCTGTTCCCTTTGCATGCTCTTCTGTAGTTAATTCAGATCACTGCAGCCAATGCCTCAGCCATTTAATAAAAATATATTAAGTTTCCCCACAATAGATGCTGTAGAAGGGATTATTGCTGTTGTAAACTTTGTTCTCTGTTACTGTACCCAGCAGGTTTTCTATCCAAACTAAAACCAGTGCAATTCAATAAGATCAAGGAGGCTTTTTGGTTTAAACTGTCAAAGAAACGAATATTTGAAAAGAAAATGTAAATGAGGGGTTCTAAAGGAGAAAAAAAGGAAAGCAGAATTTTTCTTGTTCTTCTGAAAAAGAAAGGACCTTATTTTTGAGGAAAGATGGTGGTGAAAGGCATGACTATTCATATCTGCCGAAATCGTAGCTCTCTGCTCTGAGGAATGATGGATTTTAATTCCAGGTACACAGTGGCCCTTGACAATGATTTCCATTTCTATATTGGCACTAGCCCTCTGGATAAATGTGTCAAGAGTTTTAGGAATTAGTTTCTGAGTTACTGATGCAATAACTTTTGTCTGAAATTCTCTGGCCTCCCATAGTTTACTGCTGCAACTTTAATAACTTTCAGAGCAGTTGCCAAACATATATTTTATAACCCGAGAAGTTGGGACCAAAAAGGGCAAGCTTATACCTAGGGTCAGATTTGTTTAAGAGACAGCCAAAAACCCCATGAAAAACAAATCCAAGCTCTCTCTTCTGTCTGCCTCAATTTTCTTTACTTACATCCCAGTGGTCACGGAACTTGGTCATCAGGGTCTGTTTTCCTCTTTAGCTGGTGACAACTCTACTGGCGCTTTTAAGGGGGAAGGTGATGTTCTGACCTAGAGTCTTTTAGAAACAAACATGCAGCCATATCCATGTGCTGGGGATTTGAGAACACCTGGGCAATGGTGCTTCAATCAATCAATTTGACAGTGTGGGGAGTCCATCTGGAGTCTGGGAAGCCGGAAGGACTGTAAGGACAGCCTGCCATATCATCTTCCAGGTGTCTCTCTGAAGCTTTCTATTTCCAGTTCTGGCCCTGTCCCTCATTTGCCTGGACTTTGAACAAGGCACTTGCCTCTAAATGCCCGAAATTTTGGATGTTTCCTGATCAATTGTATTCTTAGCCACAGAAAATGTCTTTGACTTCGTGTGAATTTGCTGAGGAAAAAAAAATTGACCACACATTTTTTGCTGAGGAGTTTCATCCTAATGAACACATTAGAGTCCATCAAAAAAGGCAGGAGAGTCAGTTTGTGAACATCAAGATTCATGTCTGACCTGGTGGTTGGAAGTAGCTGTACAAAGGCCATTCAGTTGGGAGTGAGCTACCGATTCGGGTCCTGGAGTTGCATAGGCAAGTCCCTACACCTTCTGGGGATTTAGTTTCCTCATCAGCAAAACGTGGGCATTGAATTAAAAGATCCCCGAGGTCCCTAGTTTATCGGATGCCTGTACTTCTCATGCAGATTTCAGGAGTCCTAGTGACAAAACACTTTATGAAAAGCCTGAAAACTTCCATGGACAAATAATACTCTACAAAAGGAGGAAGAAGAGTGATTAGTCAAAAAAACCACAGAACTTCTGCAAAGAGACTCGGTTCCACCCTCTCAGAGAAATGTAGAGACTTACCCAAGGTCACACATTTGGTTACCTGCAGAACTAAGATTAAAATCCAGTATATTATTGCTCCCAATCTGCAAGAACAGGGACAATGCAAACTATGGACCAGTCAATGTATTCAGTTGCTTTTCATATCACTAGAAGCAGAGAGATAGAAAAGGATATGTCTACTTAGCATTGCTAACGGGATCACCAGTCTGGGTTTTGTGGATAGACAGGCCAGCCAGACAGTGAAATACAGTATCAGAAAATGCACACACCAGACAAAAAAATCATAAGAAGCTCCGGCATGGAAACAAAAAGAACCTCTAAGGCTCCCACCATTCCCTACCCGGTTGGTCCCCACACGTTTAGCGGAAACTGTCTGGCGTGTCTGATGTGAGACAAGCTGCTGATGAGCTTGAAGGGTTGGCAGTCATCTCAAGAGGACAAAGGCACCAAGTTATTTCAAGCCCAGAGTGAAGGGACACTTCTGACAGCATTTGAGGGCCCTAGGTGGCAGCTGACAAGACAGAGGACCGCGTATTTTGCTGCTGTGTGACATTCCAGCGGGCATGATGTCGATGTCGGGCTGGCTCCCAGAAGGGGGCTCTCAACGGGATGTCTTTGCAATAGGATGTCTTTCTGAGATGGTTTTAGCTATTGCGACACCATGAGGCCTAGATTCAGCTCTCAGCTCCATCATTTACTAGCCCAGGGACATTAAGCAAATGCTGCAACTTCTCTGATCTTCGGTTTCCTTATTTTTAAGGTGGACATCGTAAGACCTAGCTTGCTGTATTGCTGTGAGAATTTGCGAGAAGGAAGTATGCAAAGGAATATCTTTACTGGGAGCTCAATAAGTGGGAGATAATTTTACAGAAGACCACAGCTTTCTTTATGGAATGGCACTGGTCCATGAAACTATCTGCATCTCAACTCATTTATAAGATTCAAGGGGGAAAGGAATGTAGGTTAAAAAAAAGATGAGAAAGATGTTTGCAATTCATGAGTAGCAGCCACTTTATTTGTTCGAACCAAAAAAAAAAATATTCTTAGTTAAATGACTCTTCACGTGTTTAGCACCCCCTCCCCCCAAATATGATGAAACACCCATACGACAAAATATATTAGGATTGGACTATGAGAGTAGATAAACCTTCTGCTCAGAACCCTCCAAAGTACCGCATCTGACTTGTGCTAAAAGCCTCTTATTTACATTTGCACCTTCCTATAGCATGTGAAAAGGTGCCTTGTATCTTCGGTTAGCATTTGTTGAATTGAATTCCATTTCTCAGGTATTTATTGGTGCATTGTTGCACACTAGATAAAGTATTAAATGTGCTGGGGAGCTTAAAGGTCTGGCTTTAGTTTGGCATCCCAGGAGCTTACAGACTAGTGAGAAAGAGTAAAAGTATGTACCAAAATTCATAGTGAATGAGAGCATGGAAGAGCTAAGTCAGTGGCAAAGGCACTACGTATTAGAGGTCTCAGAGTGGGTGGGCAGGAGACGTGTACTTGAAGATGGGTTATAAAGAGCGGGCAGGAATGGGAAGAGGGCAATGCAGAAAGACAGGCTGGCATGAGCATCTGCGCAGAGACCATCCAGGCTGTGTGTTCGGAGAAGAGGTGGACCATTCTGTGAGAGTCGATGTTTTCCATTGGCCTCTCCTGGAAGGAGGTCCCTGTTTCTGACCTACCCACCCCCAACCTCCTTAAAGCCAGGATGGCCGATCGTTCATCATGGTGTCTCTAATGCCTGATCCATTACAGATGCTCAACAAATATTTGTTGAATGAGAGAACAAATGCATGAACAGATTTCTGTAAAATCAGACAAAGATTCTGACATTCTTGGCCAAAATTTATATTGTAGTGGAGCTGAGTTAAGCTGAAAGTTCATGTCAATTCATTATTGTTAGTTGGCGTCCATTCAAGTGATAATGACGACTTCCCTGTTAGGAGGAAACTAAGGCCTGGGGGGTTTCGGGGATTGGTTTAGGCCGTAGCTCTTGGCTCCCCATTTGCTCACAAGCCCCTTCTTTAAATGGGTAGGGCCGTGGGAAGCAGTCATCAAATTCACTGTTGTTCATGTATTTGGAACCCAATGAAGGGATCAGAGAGTGATAGTAATTGAGTCGTGGAGGGGACCAGAGTTCTCACCTAGGGAAGGTCGCACCTGATCCATGAATGTTCTCTACAGGGTAGGTCGGCCTTGAACTAAGTGAATATTGACAACAGTAACAATAATAACAGCAGCACTAATAATATGATTAACAACAGTTACCATTTGTGGAAGGCTCTGCTTCTAGCTGCCTTTTCAACAAACCCAGGTGACTGTGACTCCACAGTCTTTATGAGCATGACCTATGACTGCCATTTTAAGCTTCTTGAGGTTAGAAACTGTGTCTTCCTGAGGCTTTGTTTCAACTTCTGGCCCTGGTGAGCACAGTTGGGGACCTGAAGCTAAAAGATGTGGCCATTCTCATGTTCCGTAGTGGTTACCAGAGCCAAGGCTTTCAGGTGGAGACTAAGCCCCTTGCCAGGACAGCCAAACTCAAGGGTTAGGTTGAGGATGGTGGCAACCACGTAAATTAGATGACCGGCCATGTCCCTTGCAGGTAGAGCTCAGTCACATGATTGTCACTGTCAGGAGCAGGCCACACAGCTGACATTCTTTCACATGTCTCTTTGCTAAGACTCTCTCTTGACAAGTGTCTGGACGTGAGTGTGAAGGTGTGAAGATTTGTTAGAAACAAGGAACTGAGCCTGTGGGAGCTCATCCAGATCAATACAGGAAAAAAAAAAAAGCAATCGCACTTCTCTCCCTAATCTTACCTTAAAGAAAAAAAACCACACACAGCTTTCAAGTTTTTCTTAAAATATACCTCATAGTAATTGTGCAGCAAATATAAAACATTCAGCACTATTTTTTATCGTTTCCATTAAATAGCCTGCATTTAAAGCATTTTTATGGGAGATAGCAGGGAAAAAAGTGCCAGATCAATGTAAATTTTAGTGGAGTCCTTTGTGGCTAGTTAATTTTCTGTAATAACAACGGCACTCTGTATGT
Organism: Rhinolophus ferrumequinum; assembly: GCF_004115265.2. Lineage (NCBI taxonomy): Eukaryota > Metazoa > Chordata > Mammalia > Chiroptera > Rhinolophidae > Rhinolophus > Rhinolophus ferrumequinum. The sequence continues at coordinate 51,768,873 of NC_046296.1, read as the reverse complement.
GGCCTTTTATCCAAGTAGCCTTGACTTTGTTATTCTCTTGCCCTTCACAGTTTCCCAGAAGTTGGATAAATATGCCCTGCAGAGGATCAGACCTGGACGGAAAGGAGGTTACAGGTTGATTCAGGAGGTGGCTCCCAGTGGCCCACGATGGAGAAGAGCTGCCTTGAGGCTGTGTGTCTTCTGGCTCTGCTGGAGGGGAGCTGTGGGAACAAAGGGGGGCTGAGGCAGGGACGGGCTCCCTGGGGCCACGGTGCACTCGGTGGAGAGCTTAGCATTGGCAGTTGGAAAGCAGGTTTAGTTTACATCAGATATGCTGTGTGGGTGACAGGGATCTGGAAGGTGGCCTGACTTTCCCAAGGTGGGGGCTAAGGTGTTCGCCATGTGCATTTCCTCTAATTCTTCTCTCATGCTTTTGAGCTAAGAAAAATATGAATGTTCTTGGGCTCATTTCCCTGGCCTCTCTTTAACTTTTAATTTTGCCTCCTTTCTCTCCTTCCTTCCCTCCCTCCCTCTCTCCCAACTCTACTCCCTCCCTTTCCTTTTCCTTCCTTCTTTCAAGAGAAATATACTGATTAACAGCTCGAACTTTGAAGCCAGACTTCCTGCTCTATAATCTCAATTCTGCCTCTTACTGGCTGTGACCTCTGGCCAGCTATGTAATCTAACCTCTCTGTGCCTGAGTCCTGCCATGGAGAAGTGGGGCTGATACCAGAAGTTGGTAGGGGTGTTGTGAAGATTACATGGGTTAAGACTCGCAGAGCACTTAGCTAACACCATTGTTGTTATGTTAGTGTCAGGCGGGGTCTCTGGTCCTGCTCCCCACATAAGAACGCAGGACACAGTGAGGCCAAAAAGGAACACCCACGGAGCCATAGATAGGGGAGTCACACCTCTGTAGTCTCACTGGCGGCTGGGCTGGAGACACAGGAAGCAGGAGCCACACGATCAGTCCACCTCTCTGCCAACCAACCAACCCCCCAATGCAGCCGCGGCAGTTATATCAGTGGCTAATGGCTAACTGGAAACAGCTGATGGCCAACTAGTCACAGCTGATGGCCATCTACTGCCAGAGCCAGCACCTTTCCACGCGAAGCCGAGAGCCTGGAAACTGCTCTCTGGGACTCCGTCCCCATAGTTAGTATTGCTTTTTATCTCCTAAACCTGTTGTGGCAGATGACCTTACAAGGAGTGACCTTCTAAGAAGGTGAAATAGGAACATATGATGTTATTTTGGGGATTTGGAAGAGACTCCCACCCTAAAAGGCACCGAGATTTTGGGGAGTCCTTTCATTCCCCCACATGGAGATGAAGAGACAAATGTACAAATGCAGATATCCCAGGAAATATTATGCCAGGCTCTTGATACACATTTCATTTGTCTGTATATACATTTATTTATGTTCTGCCTCATTCCAGAAAGGATTTAAGGCAGCTATTTCATTTACCTAATTTAATTTTTACAATAAATGCATGAGACAGATATTATCACCCCCATTTTATAAATGAGAAAATTGAGGCTCAGAGCGTTTCTATAACTTGCCCATGTAGTAAATGGTAAGAGATGATATGAACCCAAGGCTAGTCATCTTTAAAAACTCTTGCACTTTTTACTATTGCATAGGTTTAAATTTGTTAAATGTAAATGATTAGTTTTTCGGAGCTTTTTAGTGGGTCGGTGGGTATCTGAAGAGGAGCAGTGCTCAGAAAAGGATGCATCCAAGGAATATTTTGGCTTCTCCCCAGTGTTGCCCCAAGTTATCCTATTCCTTTTCTAGTCAAGTTCTACCTCATCACAACCCAGGTTGGAACACACAGGTTTGTGGGAGGTAGGCATCTACCCTCGTCCTTGGCTGAGATTTTTTTTTTTTCCATTCTACATATATACCAGGCCAGAGAGAGGAGGATGAGACTCTGCCTCTACACACCTAGGCCCTACATCACTGGGGGTAGGGTGGGGAGGGCTAGACTCAACAGAGCTGCAGCTGTAAGGAACAAGTACAGTAGAAGTGTCCTCATCTGCCTCCACATCCAATCTGCTTGCTGGGTTAGCACAATCTCTACATTCTACATTTAATGGAACGCGCTGTGCCCTCTGAATGTTCAAGGTTACTGAACGTTCAAGGTTACTCTCTGGTGCTTCTACACCTTCTACTCCTATCCCTTGAATTATACACGTCTGAAGAGTCACTTATGCTTATTCCCAAGCCTCTTTACGCCAGTTGTACTAATTAAGTTGCTGTAACATGAGCAAGAAAAATTTGAATTACCTTAGTAAAGACTATTAGGGATAAGTCACTAAAAATAGTTGTTGTTTAATTAGGTGTGAATGGAGCAACAGAAAAGATAGGGAAAAAACAAACTTAAAAACCCAGAAAGCCTTCAGATTAGTTTACAAGTGTTCTAAAATTATTTTTGTTTTAGAGAAACCAAAACTGAAAATCGTGGATGTAGTGGTGTCATGAATGTGATTTATGCAAAAAGTACAGAACTCCAATCAACAGACCCATTCTGGAAGCAAAGGTCTTGGCCCTACATCAAGCGCTTGGGGAATTAGCATACATTTAGAAGTTGCACGTTAACATAAGGTGTTTAAGGCTGTAAATTGATTTCCAAGCAACTATTGGTCCCAAGCTTATTGTCTAAGAGGGCTTCTTCTTTGTTCTAGCTTGTATAAAGAAATACATAGAGGATTCGCTAGTATTTTTTCTTCTTTTTAAAGAACACTGTTTATCCAGACCAAAAATCAAGAGAGAGAAAACTTTTCAAATCGAGAATAGTAATGCTGACAATCTTGAAGTTCCTTTTTCAGTTTCTCTTGATTCTTGGATTAGGTCCCATGCAAGCCACCACCTCCTCCAGCATCTGCTAAACATCCCTCATCACGGGGACGGTGGGGAAGGACTCAGCTGGATTCTGGGCAGGGGACATGAGAGGAGAGAAAGTTTGGTTGGTGCTGGCCTTCTAGAAATCATTTAAAATTACAGAAATCAGCACAAGAGTTCCCAGGAGTTCCCTGGGAACTCCACAGATCTGTCAGACAATCTCTCTGGCAGGGTGGATTTTTTGTAGCATCCCAGGTGATCATTTTGCCTTTCTAATTCTTCCCATGATGAGGCTTGGGCATAACCCCTACCAGCAGCCAGGGGGAATCTGGAATTTGGTTTCCTAACTCTCTTCCTTCCAATAATGTTTTAGCACCATCTGTTCTTTTCAAATACAATCTTTTCTTTCAAGCCAGCTCAAAGCAGTCAGTTCTTTTTTTTTTGTTTGTTTTAAATACATCCTCCCCAGGGAAAAGGAAAAAGACAACACTAAAACTGAAAAGTGGCTATTTCTGCAGGACCTCTCTCCTTCAGCCCAGTCTGCCTCCAGCTTGAGCCCTGAGTCCCCGGGGCTGAGTTGGTAGCTTTTATCTTGCACCCCCGCCTCAGAGCTCAATACCCAGGATTTCCCAGGCCTCGAGGCAATCCATGCTCAAATGATATCCAGTCACCCATCCTGCTTCCTAGAAAGCCAGCCTCAATGCCATTTAATGCATTAATGTATTGATTGGTTCAATACTCAAGCCTCTGAGCCAAGCAAAATGCTGACACCCAAGCTCAGAGGTTTCATTTCAGTCATAAATCTTTGGCCAAGTCAAGCAACTGTGCTGAAACTTTATATGGTAGGGTAGACCTGGCCATAAACTGGGGCCCTGTAAGCAAACTCTGGGGCTGGATAGTGGTCAGCTGGAAAAGGCTGAAGGGGCCTGGGGAGAAGAGTAAGAATAGCCCACAGACTTGTACCCATCGGAGGTGATCCCTTGTTCCATATGCTGCTCCTGCCCCGCTCCTTTGCTTGGGTGGCCATGCAGGGATGCGGAGGAAATTGCCAGAGGCATTGATGGACCTGAGCTCCTGGCACAGACGTGTACGTTGGCCCTGCTACAGCTCCTATACTGTACTGAGGCCACTATCGTGGATGATGAAGCTACGGTGGGGTTGAAAGATGTATGCCTGGCATGACTCTTGGAAACCACCATGTCTAATCCTCTCACATGGCCGAGAAGGACTGAGGCCTGAGGACATACCTACCTCATATTGAACTGTGTCCCCCCTAGAAGACATGCTGAGGTCCTAATCACCCAGTGCATCAGGATGTGACCTTACCTGGAAATAAAGTCCCCAGGGAGGTAATCAAGTTAAAATGAGACCATCAGGGTGGGCCCTACTCTAATCTATGTCCTTATAATATGGGGAAATTTGGACACAGAGACAGACATGCACACGGGGAGAATGCCGTGTGAAGATGAAGGCGGAGATTGGGGTGATGCATCTACAAGCCAAGGAATTCCAAAGACTGCCAGCAAACACCTGAAACGAGGAAAGGGGCCTGGGATGCATCCTGCTTCCCAGCCCTCAGGAGGAACCAACCCTGCTCACACCTTGAGCTTGGACTTCTAGCCTCCAGAACTGGGAGGTAATGAAGTTCTGTTGTGTAAGCCACCCAATTCGAGGGTCTTTGTTATGGCAGCCTTAACAAACTAACATAGCCGACTACTCCCCTGAGTGGAGAAACAAACTCTAAATTATTTTTACTTACTCTTGATGAAGAGCATCTTCTCTCTGTGTGACGACCGGCCCATGACAGGCTGCCCACAGTCTGTGGGAATACAACTCGTTTCTCACAAAGGAGCCGCACATTTTCCTTGGGGCCAGAAAGAGCGCAGGACATTTTTCTACACATTCATCTCTGCCTCCCAGATGAAAAATACCAGCTATGTCTTTAGGGAGGCCCCACTGCAGAATGATACAAAGTGCTGGATAAGGCCCAGGAATCATGGGCCTATTAGATTTGCCCGGGTGACGCTCAGACCTTTTTAAGCCATGCTTGAGCACACGAATGGAATTTGGACTTCAGGTTCCTACCGTGTCAGCCATGTGGAAGCTTTCCGGAACACAGCAGACAGAACTGCTTGAGAAGCTCTGAGATTATGCCAGTGATGTGTTTACCTGGGGGCCAATATTGGGGTTAGAACTACCACTACCAATTTTTATATGACATTAGAAGGTCAGCTCAAAATAGTGACGTGGAATTTTTAAGGGATGCCGGGCCTGCACTAGAAGCAGAGGCACCTGGGTGAGTTAGGAAGATTTGGGCTGGGTGGGGGAGGCAAGATTCCCCAGGCATGGGGCCAGCTTTTCCTCCCGTCTCCTGATTCGTCTCAGACTTTGCGTATTTACAGCAAGAAAGCCCTGACCACTCAGAATTCTTTGAGCTGGCCCGGATCCTATACACTGGAAGCTGTGGTTTTCTGAAAAGGGCAGGCTTCTGGTTTTTGGCTAGTTCAGTCCTTCATTAAATTATTTCATCAATAAGGGCCTGGGGAACAGTCACCTACAAGCAGGAATAACCCATCTCCCTTTAAACTGCCTCCCAAGACATGTATGCAAAGTGTCTTAGAAAGGGCTGCTTGAATATCCACTGTATTGTAAATGTCACCATAGCCACTGGAAAGCCTGCAACATAGTTTTGTAAAAACCAATCCAAGCAGAAATCTCCAAAGAGTAAATAAAAAGTGACTCCTGGGGATGAGGTTGTAAAAGCCATCTTTTACGGATAGATCAGGCGTTTTACTGATAGATCATGGAAGCTGGAGCCTATCCAGTTGTTCCGCATGTTTTTCATGAAGTCAAGAGGGAGGGCAGAAGTCCTTTTCTCAGTCTACAGGGTCTTCAAAGGACAGAGGACTTCAGGAACAGACTGTGACAAAGGCTAGGAAGAGCCTCCTGGCTCGTAAGAGCTCTGTGGGTGGTTCCAAAGCTCTGCCGACAGCTCAGAGCAGGTTGAGACATCATTCAAAACCGCCCAAGGCTTTGATTCAAGGCATTGGTGGGCTCTGCACCAAGCCAGTGGTGGACACATTTCCAGTTCTTCATGCTCACAGAGTGGGGGTTGTGTGCCTGGCAGGCGCTGCTGTGGATAGATCCTGAAAGATGTGGAAGGAATCGGAGCTAGCATCTCTGGCTTTGGAAACTTGCCAGTGGTGCCGTCCAAGCAACGATGGTAATAATTGCAATACTGCTGCTTGATTATGATACTTATTATAATGCCTACCACTCCTTGCACGCTGATGCTGTGCACCATAGCATCTCAGGAGCTCCTCACAGCTATCTCATTTAAGCCTCTTGGGAGAAGAAGGGGTAGGAGTTGTGTCCTATTGTACAGACGAGGAAACCGAGATTCCAGCAGGTGAACCATCTAGTTTTCCATTTATTAGGTTGCTGCAAAAGTGACTGTGGTTTAACAGGTTAAAAATAATTGCAAAAACCCCAATTACTTTTGCACCAACCCAATAGTTAAGTAGCTGGCTGAGATGCAAACACAGGCTCGTCAGACTCCAAGTCCACAGCTGTCTCTATGTGCCCCAACTCCCCACAGAAACAGGAGGCAGCCCGGGCTGCTGCAGAAGATGAGGGAGGATGGCCTCAGGCATCAGAGAGCCCACACCTCCAGAGTCTCTGAGAGGTACCCCAGAGATGATTGCGATAGTTTCTCTATCCATATAAAGACGGACCCTCAGCTCAGCAAGCTCAGGCTCACAGGGCGGATGCTTCATGGCACGGCCGTGGGACCTCGGCCTCAGTACACTGGCTCCCATCAGAGGGGACGCCATATCTCCACACACACCCTCTCAACTGATTCTTACAGCCCCTGAGCACACAGGTGCTCTGATCACCCTTTGGCACACAGCCAGGTAGTGTGGCCCGAAGGGTTACAGGGCTTGCTCAGAGGACAGGCGAGGAAGTGCTAGAGCTTGCTCTTGTGATTCCAAGGCTGGGGTTCTCCTAACTATGTCTTGAAGACTCCTGGAAACAGGAAGGGCCTCAGAGTGTCTGGATTGGCCGCATGTTGTCTGCCTGGTGTTGATACATGTCGAGCCTGACCAATCATGTTCTCCTGTTTCTAGAGCCATCCCTTGCAGGGGCATATACGCGTAGGGGGGCCTGAGACAGAGCTGAGTTGGGAGTCTCCTTCTTCCCTGGCATTTTTACATGGGTGAAAATAAACATCAGTTCTTACAGGACAGGGATAAATGTCCCCATTTTACAAATGAGAAAACAGGCATGGAAAGCAGAAGGAAATGGAACCCAGTTTTAAGGTAGGCAAGAGCACAGACATTTGCTTTCATGTATGTTTGTGTGTATGTGTCTGGGGAAGAGGCCAGAGGCTGGAGCCCCAGGTTGAATTACATCGTATGTCACTGAGTCCTTTAGTATGAAACACATAATTAAATTTATTAGGTAGGTGCAAAAGTAATTGTGGCTTTTGCAATTATTTTTAACCTTTTAAACGGCAATTACTTTTGCACCAACCTAATAAAAGATTGTATTACTTATTTTTCTCTATTATAAAATCTTTTGCACATGCCCATATATTGCTGTCAATCTAATATTAAATATTAGTAAAATGTAATACTTTATTTTTAAATGAGTAATACATATAAGAAGCCACGTTACTAGTACCCCCCATTAATCATTTGCATGCTTCTGCAGTGACCGCTCTGTTTGGAGATGCACTGGCTTAACCTGTTGCTGTTTTAGAAGATCAACACTCATGAGTGATGAAGGCTCTTCTTACTTTGGTCCAGTCCATTAATCGCCTTCTAACAGGCCATGCTGGCAATCCTTCATGTAGCCTATGAAGGGCTGATGACGGAGAACTTGGGGGCATCTCCTTGCCAAGGTCAGGGAGTCTCATTCCCTGTTGGCTGCCTCCACCCAAGGACAGGTCTTGGAGCATCAGTGTACGAATGAGGGTGTGAGCTCTAGTTTTTCTCTTTTTCTCCTCTTCGGTGAATTTTCCCTGTTCCCAGCCTGAGCTCACTCAGTCCTGCACCCAGCAGAAGCAGATGTTTTTGGTCCATAATTAAACTTTCTTTCAGCTGTTGGTGACTCTGGATGCAGCGTTTTGCATTTCTCCCATACAAAATGCTGTCACCAGATGTAAAGCACTAAAGGGCGTCTCCAAGGTGGCTCCTTTAGCTACTCCCACCCCCAGCACTCTGCCTTGGTCCCCTTTACTCCACCCTGATGCAGCTGGGTCTTTGGGAGCAGGGTAAGAGCCTGCAGCCACTCCAGCCCTCTGTCCTCCCTGTGACACAGCTGCCCTTTGCAGGCTGTTGCTGCTCTGGTGTCCTCTCTATCCTCGGTGGTGGCGGGGGTCCCTTTCCAATACCCCTCAGGTAGCATGTACTTTTTCTTTCCCCCAAAGCATCACAAGGTCCGCAAGGGCTCAGCGGAAGGATCTCTCCCCTCCCTGAGCCTCCCACCCGACTCTGCATCATATTCCTTGAAGCGATTTCCCAGGGAAGGCTTCCCAATATGCATTTGTGAGTTCTCAGAATTGTACAGCTGACACCACAAGCATGGGCGAATGTGCCCATCCCGAGGTATTGATCTCTTGCTTCCTGTTGGGGAGTGGGAGGGCAGGGTGGCCGGGGCAGGAGCCCTGAACTCACAACTCCTTGTGAGGGGAGACTGCTCTCCTAAGAACCCCCAGGGTCCTTGGTGGGACTGCTTGTCAGACCTGGTATCTTCAAACCCGGCTCCGCAGCTAAAGCCTCCCGTGTAGTCCTCCAAACGGAGGTGACAAAAGTTGAGTGTTCAGATTGGCCGGCCGAGTCCCAGGGGCCACCGTGTGGAAATAATTGAAGTCTTTTAACAGAGGTGTCTAAGAGAGCGATTAAAATGGAATTGCAATTATTGAGCCCAGAGGTAAAATTTCAGAACTCGCCCATAAATCCTGGGCTGACATGAAATTTAAAACTCCCCAATGGTCTGCAATGCCATATTAAAAGGGTTTTAATACTAAGCAGCAGAAATAATGAATGATAATCAGGGTATTGTTTCTGGGAGTAAGGGCAGCTCTGAGGGATGGGCTGGCAGAACCGCAGGTGAGTTTGGTTGTTTCACACCCCTTTGCTTCAAAGGAGATGAGGGGAGGTGGGCCTGACGGAGGGCTGTGGAGTGAAAACCTGGCAGAGCCATTTCCCAGTGAACTCCAGCCTAAGCTCTGCTGAAAGGCAGAGGTGTAAATGGCCTCTGCCTACTATGCAGCTGCCCTGGGCCAGACAGTGCAGTGAGCAGTGGCTGGGTGAAGGCTGGGCTGGAAGCTGCTAAGGAGAGGCAGCATGGAGCCACGGAAAAGCACTGGATTGAGAGTGCAGACATCCTGGCTCATGACCCCACCGTTTCACTGGCTGGAGGGCTTTGGGCAAGTCACTCCGCCTGTCTGCTCGGGGTTCTTCTATCGTATGGACTCCCTCCCAGGATCGTTGGAAGGATCAAATGGTAGAATGACTAGGAAAGTGCTTTAAAAATACATGTTATAATAGGTTTCTATTGTTTTGGTTCCTGGTGCTTGCCTCAATTGGTCGTTCTCCCTTGGACTTATTTTAAGTTGATACCCTGAAAATTTGTCGACAAAATACAGCTAGAAGATTCCTGAAGCTCCTTTCAGCTGTTGGATACTAGGCTGATGGCAGGGCTTGGTATTGGTTTGGCCAATGCAGGGAGCGTGAGGGTCAACCCTCCCTGGGATGCGGGCTCTGCATCTGTAGCCTCTCAGCCTCGCCGCCTCTTCCCAGGCAGCTGCCACGTACCATGGCGTTATGTTAACTTGTGATCAATTGCAATCGCTCCCCCTCCCACCCCTTTCTAGGCTACCTCTGATTTTTTCCCTACAAACTGTTTCCAAACCAAATCTTCCAGATCTTATAGGTTGTGGCTCAAAGCAGCTCATTATTTTGAACCTGAATGCAGGACGATGACATTTCCTGCAGCAAATTTTAACTGGTTTGGTTTCTGGAATTTGGAATCTGTCATCTGTGGTATCAGCTCTCCTACCAAGGTGGGAGTCATCAGCAGATCAGGCCTCCTAGGAAAAGAGATCATGAACATACAGCTTCTAGCATGGTGGCCAGTAGGTCTGAACACATGTTAGAGTCTCTCTCTGCCACCATCTCAGACATGCCTTAAAAACATGGGAGAGCCAAAGGTCAGGCACAGTGCTTTATTGTTTCTATTAGAGACACCTTCCAGATGGACAAATCTCGCTTACTACGACTCTTTGTGTACAAGTGTTCAGTTTGCTGAAGACCCAGCTACCAGAATATCAAGGGAAACACTGTCAAATGTATTGCTTAACTCGAGCTATTGTGTGTCTGTCATATTCCCTTATCCTACTAACTCATGACCCTGCTGAAGAAGGCATTCTCCAGGACTTGTTTTAGGTGGTAGGCCCGTGTTGACTCTTGGAATTACTGCATTCTTTTCTAAAAGTTCCAAAACCACTTCTTCAGCAACTTGTTTAGAATATGATTGGGGTTAATGTTTTGAAATTCAAACATTTTTTGATTGACTCCTGACATAAACAGAATCCTAAAAATATAGTATTGAGATCCTTGCATTTAAATCTAAAAATAAAATTGGTTATAAAAGGAAATCTACTCAGACTAGCCTAGTTTCTTCTTATGTAGAGAGCATATAACTATTTATTCCAACAGAACATTTTGTAGTTCATGCTGGCTTGGTATAAAAAACTGACTTTAAAGAACAATTAATATGGCCTTCCAATATGTGGAGTACCCGTTATATAAATCTGTAGCAAGCATTCCAGTGGTAGAACGAAGGAAGAATAAGATAAGAATCTTATCGTTAAGGATTTTTTAGTTGTGAAGACTAAAGAGACAGTACGGAACAACAAACAAATAAGTCCAAAGCACATATTAGGCATTTCACTGAATTTAACAGACATTTATTGAGCGTGTACCAGGCATGTGGTAGGTACTGGATGCGGATGATGAGACACAGTTCCTGCCCTGAAGGAGTTTATATTCAAGAATTCACATATTTCAACGGCTTAAGTGCTGGGACAATTCAAAGTAAGGGACTTTGTCCAGCATGGGACAGGATGAATTAATTCCAGCCACGAGTCATTAATGATGGGGATCTGTCCTTAGAAATGCATTGCAGGCGTTTCCTCATTGTGCGAACAAAGCAGAGGGCACTTACACAAACCTAGATGGCATAGCTTACTACACGCCTCCCCTACATGGCACAGACTATTGCTCCTGGGCTACAGGCCTGCACAGCACATTACTGTACTGAATACTGTAGGCAATTATAACACAACAGTATTTATGTATCTAAACATAGAAAAGGTACAGTAAAAATACAGTATAAAAGAAGAAAAGTGGCACACCTGTGTAGGGCACTTACTACCAAAGGAGCTTGCAGGACTAGCAGCTGCCCTCAGTGAGTCAGTGAGTGAGTGCTGAGTGAATGTGAAGGCCTGGGACATACTGTACACTACCGTAAAATTGATAAACAATGTCCCTCAAGCCCTCCCCCTGCTTCCTTCTGACGAGATCAGAAATAGAACATCAAAGCTGTCAATTCTGCTCCATGAACAGGGACGTGTGCTGGACTGATTGGGAAAACAGGAGAACCTGGCCGGGTCAGGCATAGATCACCATGACAGTGACTTCAGGAGCGAGTGAAAGGTGGTCTGAGGACCAGGAGGAAAAAGAAACCAAGATGGAGAGGCCGAGGAAGAGAGGGCGCTGTCATGGCAGCGTGGTTTTGGCTAGTGCATGTTGGAGCAGTGGTCAGATGAAGGCACTTTGTGGTATTCACACACACACACACACACACACACACACACACACACACACGAGGGTGCTTAATATGGAGAGGGTATAGAACTGAGTACTCAATATTTTGACTTTGGAAAATGTTTTTGGTCCCACTCACCCTATCTGGCACAAAGTGCTCTCTCTGGCACTGAATTGATGAAAGAAATGAAATGTATCTAAGTTTTCCATCATTACAACCTGCAAACATTTATTAAGTACAGGCACAGGCTGGCTCGGCACCACAGAACGCTTTTCCTAAAGTGGCCGTGGCACTTGACACTTGTTAAGCCAGCTCTTGTGGACCTGTGTCCTTGCACAGGATCTGAGGTCCTCAACAAAGAATTTACTCTGTGTACTCTGCAGACCATTGGGCTGGATCTGCGAGGACTGTAGCATGGTGCTGAGGGGACAGGCTCCTCTGTGCTGTAACAGGTCAGTGGCTGGCTGACTGATTGGGATGTAACCTGTGCACTCAGAATTGAGGTTCTGTGAGTGAGATGAATCTATTGCCAAGCCCTACAGATATGGCTCCCGTCAGAGAAAACAAAATACTTCTGAACCACACACCCTTCCCTTTTCCACAGGAAATTCAGTTTCATTATAATCTTACAGGACCACCGTTGTATATGTGATATGTTGTTGACAGAGACATTGTTATGTGATGCATGACTGTAATTGGGGAAAGGGAAATTTGAAGGAAGTAGAGACCGGGGAAAGACATTCCAGGCAGGCATCGCGACACGAGGAAAAGCAACATGTAAGTCCTTTCATCCAGCTCCAGTGAGCAAGGAGGAGAATTTCTTGTAGGGGCACAAATTTGGGATTCTATCACCTGATTGCTCCAGACTTTTAAAGTTCAAATCCCCCAGACAAAGACAATGGTAATTTAAGTTGAACAAGAAATACATAATGTTACAGATCAGGGAGTCCGTATCAAAATAAGACTTTCTTTTTGACAGCATTCCTTTAAATGACGTGACTCTGGGGACTTTTTCTTGCTCAGCATCTGCCATCCTACACAATAATTAGGCAGCGACATATTTTCTTTGTTGTTCATTAAAGATTAATGAGAGGCAGAGCTTAAGGCCTGGTTAGATGGAGAAACCGTGAAGGGTTCATTTGAACCTTTCATATCTGTTCTTTTTGGAAACTCTGATGAACAGGTTTTCAACACAACAGCAGCCGTCTGCCTTCTAACCTACAATATGTCTTCAGTGAAACCTCAGACGTTTCTGGCAGGCTGTCTCCCACCATCAGCTTAAAAGCGCATGCACAAAAGAAGGCAGAACAGATGTTGGGAGCTCTGCTTTGGGTTGAGGGCACTTCATGCTGGGGTGAGGGGCTTTTTCAGCAAAGTGAGTCTCCTCACTTTGTGCTGAGTTCCTAAGACACCATCAAGTAGAAACTCCAGGTAGCAAGGCGCCACTTGCAAACATAGCAAGGTCTGGCCAATTGGGAGGCAAGTCCTCCTTTACCTATTTATTTTATTCTGTTGGATTTCAGCTAGTTCTGCGCCCCCTTCCCCCAGAGAGGCTGATAGGTGATAAAGAGGAAGTTTATTTAACAAAAGGGATAAAAGGAAAACTAATAGACGTTTAAATACTTCCGCTTAAAAGTAGGCAGCTGAAAATAATGAAGGGATGACAAAGAAGACCCTAGAATAATGAATGTCTTTCTGGAATTCAGAAGTCCCTGGCCCTTTAAAATTAGCTCACATGAATGGATTCAGGCTGATTTAGATCTTGCTACTCAGAATGATGTCTGCCCGGTCTGGGCCACTTTCTGCTCGCTTCTGTCTGTCACTTTCTGAATCCGTATTTGGCACCATTTAGCATCTTGTACAATGGCCTGTACCCAGAGGAGCTCAAAATCCATTAATAGATGATGCTGATGACGCCAATAATCAGAGCTAGGAGCGATGATTGTATGATAAGCAAAGCATTTGAATAATTACAGAGCCAACAAGGCCCCGAGTGACATCTCTCCATCCCTGTCACTGATGCACATGACCTTGGGAGAACCCCTACGGTTCCCTCGGACGCAATTCAGGGAAGGCCAGGGCATCTTCCACAGAAAAGGCCAAAGGATCGAACGCATCGTTCCCCCAAATCTGCTGCCTGTGTCTTTCCCCGTCTTCCGTAGGAACTCTGACCTCCTGAAACCCCTTTGCCACCCTCTCCATTCTCCATTCCCCCGTCCAGAATCTTTGCACTGAGATTCCCTTGGATTTGAGGTTAAATGAGTATCTCTGAGGCTATGAGCTGAATTATTTCCAGCCTGTCCTCCAGTTTGCCTCCAGGAAACACGAGGTTCTTCTTAGGCTCAGAGGACTCAGTCTGGGGGATGACCAACACCTCTTGAAGTCCGGCCCACTGACGTCTGACTGTACCACTGCTCATTTGTAGAGCATGTACAGACCTGAGAGGGCTGCCTGATGCACAGACCAGAAGGTGAGGAAGTTAAAACAGAATTTTCAGGAAATGGCAGGGAGAACTGGCCTGCAGAAGGACTGGGAGGCAGGACTTCCAGCTCCCCCATCCCTGGCACGCTCTGATTTTTGTCCAAGTGCCAGCTGTCCGCATTAGCGGCACATCTTATTTTGTGTGTGGCATCTACATACATCACCTATGCCGCGTGCTCAGTCCTGGGCCGGCAGAACTGTCCCTCAACTCTGCAGCCAACACTTCTAGCTGCCTAGAACTCATAACTTTCTGCTCTGAGGCAGTTCTTTATCTTCTCAGCAGAACATATTTGCCACCAGGCTCCACCATAAATAAACTTGTGAATTGAATGTCTCCTGGGGTGAGATGTGCAACACCCCAGATGAGGGATTCAGGCGACCCTGGGATTCTAATTCTACCTTTGTTGCTAATTACAGCCGACATTTATCGAGTACTTATTAGGTGTCAGACATCATATTAAGCACTTCATATCCGTTATTTCATTCAAGTTCTTCACAACCGTATGAGGTAGCTCTATCATGAGGAAACAGAAATTGAGGACATTTAGGTGACTTGCTCAAGATCACACAGGTCAAATAGATGTGGATTTTTAACTGAGGACTCAGGTCTGCCTGACTTCCAAACCATTGCTGCTAACCCCCACCAGTACTGCCTTCCAATCCACATGGAGCCATGGTTTCTTCTTTATTTGCAAAATAAGGGGGCAGGTCTAGGACTTCCTAGGTGCCTTGTGCTCCCACATGCCATGGATCAAGTCCTCACGCCCCTTCTTCTTTTATCCAGCAGCCTTTTCTACCTCATACTCTATTAAAAATCTTTTCAGGGTCGTGCCTTCTTCCTACTGGGCCACGGACATTTCTATCCCCATGTGCCATGTCATGGTGGCCCGGCCATCACATTACCTGGCAACCTCCCCCATCTTTGTCTTCCTTACCTTCTACATGAGTGTGGAGCGGAGAAAGACAGTGAGTCAAATACAGGCCAATTCCTAGCGAAGTGGCCTTGGAAACCCAAAGCTGCAGAGACCGGATGCAGACACATGTATACTCCCAAGGTCAAAGGAGAAAGAGTGAGCGGCCTTCAGGGTGGGGTCCTAGAAGATTCCTGCAGGCAGAAGCATTCAGGAAATAACCTTTTTATAGAACCTGCCAGGAGCTTATGATGGAAGTGGCCATGAAGGGCAAAGGTCAACTGAAGCTCAGGATGCATGCCAGTGGGGCAGGAGTGTGAACACGTCTCAGCCACGCTCTTCAGGAGCTGTCCCCAGTCACCTTGAACTAGTCTTTGGACTTTTAACCTGGAGTCTGGGGTTCCCTGGAGGGATAAGCATATATTATAGGGACTCATAAAGTATCGTTTTTTTTTTTTTAATTTTAAAAGGGGCTCATACAATACTCTGATTTGAAATACACTATCGAATCCATTATATGCACTGATGGCCTTGAGCAAGCCATTTCATCTCTCTTGGAATGGTTCTTCATGTTTAAAAAGAAAAAAACAAAATGGGGGATGGCTAGATGAGGTAATTTTTAGTTCTATGAGTTGTAGGCTGAGAAGAGAGGCAGGCAGACCTTTCCGAGATTGCCACCTTAGCTGACTGCCTCAAGGTCACCAGTCTTGAGCATGAGAATGCTCATTTAGAAAGCTGAATCAAGCAAAAAGCAGGACTTACGGGTATTTTCTTTGGAATGGAATTGCCCAGGGTGAAGGAAACAAACAAATATCCTTATCGAGAGGCTGATTTATTTCTGTGGCTTCCACATCTCACCCTACACTCTCTGAAGGAAAAGAAAACTTGAGACTTGTTTTGTTGTTGTTTGCATTCTGGAGACAATGGAGATGCCATCTCATCACGAACAATAATGTAAGTGAAGGAGAGGCACAGACGTGTGCATCTTATAATATATGACTCCAGGAGGAAAGCCCATATTTATTCTTAGGTCCTCGAAAATGCCACCCGTCCTTTTCCCCCCATCTTCAATATATACTTCACTATGAGTCTCTAGTAAGGTAAGAGGTTAGATCACTTTTTAATTTATTTGCCCAGCTAGAATGGGAGTGTTCTCTAAGACCATTGGCCTTTCTCTTTCTCTTTTTGCAGAGAGCTTGTCCATTCTCACAGGTACAGTGCTGCTTTCTATGGGGATGAATTTCAGATCTTCAGCTCCAGCTCTGATCCAATGGCACATCTGGACCATCAGCACTGCATTTCCTGCATCTTTGAGCCATCTCTACCTGGAAGCCTTCTACTACAGGGAGCTCCCTTTCATCAATCAGCCAGTCCTTCTAGCCATTATTCTCCAGAGGGTATACATGTCTCCAGAGGGTAGCAAACAATTCACAAGCCCAGGGTTTCCTGGATCTCCTTTAATCAGAGAAGACGCCTTTGAACTTTCAGCCTTGTAATTACCACCATTAACAGGACCATCCTCTTCTTTGGTGCCCTGGGGCTGTGGCCCATACTTTTGCTGAGTTTTGCTTTCTTTTGCCAAGACTCTTATCTGGGTCCTTGATTCCTACGGGGCTTCTTGCCTGCCTGCCTGCCCCGTTGGTAACCCCAGACCTATTTTTCTCCTTGAGATCTGTATTCTCCTGCCCTTTGCCTACTTCTCTACCTCGTTTCCCATTTCTGGCTTCTCTGCCTGCCCGTCCTTCATGTGCCCTGTTATCTTCTCATCTGGTCTCTGGACATGGACCTGGGTCAAGTTCTTCCAGTCCCAGCCTCTTACCTGAGCAAATCTCAGTCATATACATCACTAAACACATACCCACTCGTCATAATTTGTAGTTCAGGAACCCTCAGAGGAACGTAGTAGGGGAGGAACACCTTACCATACGCACATATAAATCAAGGAGTTGAATCAGATCATCTCTAAGACCTCTTACAGCTCTGAAATGCTCTGATTTAAAAGCACTGAGAGACCATTTAGCTAAACAATTTCATTTGAGAGATGAGAAACGGAGACTCAGAAAGATAAAGTAATTTGACAGTCTGGGGACTGAGCTGGGATTAGAATTTAGGTCTTCTGAGTCCTGACTCTTGCCAAACTCTCTGCTTTGCCGTTGTCTCCCTCTCTCCCTGCCCTAGTTCCATCCGCTTGGCCATCTGTTAGATTGTTGTTTTCTTGGAGATAAGAAGGAAAGTAAAAGACCCTTGCTCCCAGGTTACTTCTTACACGAGCAGCTTCAAGATGACAGACAGTGAGAACGTGCAACCCACTTACGAGAACAAAAGTTTTTAAGGACTTGAGCACATTGATTGTGTGCAAGTGACACCACTTATTACAACTAAGTCCCGTCTATTTATTAAAGCAGGCCCCTTCACACATTTCCTGCATGCAAACGATCCTTACCCACAATTAGGGTAAATTAGTAAGGTTTTACTGAACTAATGAGACAATATTTGTGAAGCTTGTCTTTAAACTTTCCAGGCGGTTTCAAGACGAGTCTATAATTGGGATTCTCAAAGTGCCACATTCAAGGCAGGCTGCATGAGAAAAGATGTTATCAAAACCCCCAGTCATTCAGGGAATGCCATAAAAAGGTGTGGCTGCAGGCCCAGGGGCATGACACATGTACGTACACTCAAGATATATATATATATATAATCTCCATCTATATATCTCCACATACATATGTATATATACACATGTAAGTATATCTCCATATATCTATATATAGATATATCTCTCCATAAAACAAAATCAAATCACATGTTTCTGTTCACAGTTAAGCTTCCCTCACTAACAAGTGACTATCCAGAATGGCATGGTGCTGACATGCTAGGTCTGAAATCTTGCCTGATTCATGAGGCATAATACAAATAAAGCAAACAGAATAGCGGGTACCTTTTATTGTAAACTAGACTTTTGCTCCATGTTAGCAATTATCTTCACAACCTTCCAAGGGAAGTGTTATTATCCCCATTGAATGGAGGAATACACTGATGCCTAGCAACCCAAGGCCCATGGTTAGTACGCCGAGCTGGCATTCAAACCCATTATCGTTCCACTGAGCCCCCAAAGTGTGTGCTTTATCCCTAATCTAGTTTCTTCTGCTGAAGCTCTGTTTAGTCACCTAACCTGGCATGCTGTCCTTAAGAACTCTTTTATCCTTTTAGCATAAGATGGATTCTAAACTCAGGTCATTAGCTTTCCGCCGGCCCCCACCCTGATCCATTATACCCTTCAGATCTGTACCCTGCAGGACCACAGGAGACAGTGGGCAAGGAGTTTTCTTAGGTTGGTCCAGCACTGCTTCAGTCCAATGGGTTTGGAATGAGCAGGCTCCCTGGCCACAACCACCGTGTTGAGGTTATAGGCCTGAAGACCGCAGGTCAAAAGAAGAGGGAGGGTGGGATGAGTGCAGAACCAGCTCTGCTGCAGCACCTCACAAGCTCTTCCGGGTGCCTGAATGCCTATATGCCAATCGAACCAAAAGCAAGGGAATGGAATCAGGGAATGAAACACTAATTCGCAGGAGATCCATCTTTTAGCTATTTCTTCAAGTACCTGATTTGTGATTTGAAATAGGACTAAGTCCTCTTTTAGTTTCTAGAAACTGCCAAACATGACACCAAGGGCCAGGCTTGAGAGGTTTAGTTTTGAGTTTTCCAGAAGCAATTTTCCAAGGGATTAGCTGATCTGCAGAAGATGCTTCAACAAAAATTATTCAGTGCTGCCCTCCCACAGCTACATGAGGGATCTTTGGAGACTATCAGATGTTGGGGATGGTGTCAGGAAGCACAAAAAGCTCACTTTGGTAGCTCCATTAGGAAGAATATGAAGATGTTAGATCCAGTTTCAGGCTCCAGGCACTACTCCTTTGGTCTTTTTGTCTCAGTTCCCAGAATGCAATATGACATACTGCAGAGGTCAGAGGGATCAGGGTTCACGTTTTGATTCCACCCACCAATAGCTACGCGACCTTGTATCAGTTACTTAACCTCTTTAAATGTCAGCTGTTCCATCTGTAGTACAGGATTAGACTATAATCTCCATATTGCATCTCTAGTGCTGCCCTGTAGTATGGAGTCAATAAATATTTGCTCATAAAACAAGAATTACTCCTGTCTTATAGATGTTTGGTGCATTTGAAACATTCTAGCAGGTCAATCAATGTTAACATCTTTTCTTTGCTTTGTTAATCAAATTTTGAAACACTTTCTCCTTCCTTGCCTCAGAATTTCTGAACGTGATCTTAGCGTATCTCAAGAGGCAAACATGTAGTGTGAGGTGGTAGTCCTGTAGATGCTGCAAAAGACGAAGACTCATAGACTCATAGACTTTCATGCACGAGGGAGCCCTAGGTGTGAAAGGAGACCTCAGGAACTTCTGTTCTAATCCCTTAGTTCACCAGACAAGGAGACTGGTGGAGAGGGAGGGGACCTGACCAAGAGCACATAGCTAGTGACAGGTATTCGAATATTCCAAGGCAAGGTTATTTCTTCCGATTAAATAGCCTCTAGCCTACATCCCATGGTCACCAAGCAGACAATTTCTAACCCAGATATGACACCGGGAAGAGAGACTGTTCCCCCAGGCTGTCTCATCCTTTGTGCTTTAAGTACATAAAGACTGGAACTGCTGTGTTCAGTTCTTGCAGCTGCTAAGTATGACGGTCCCGTGTCCTGGAACACAGCCTAAAGCCATGCTTAAGATCAAGAGTGCACTTACCCTAGTGGCTGGACTTGCAAATTGTATGCTTCAGGCCATGTTTAATTTATATATTTTATCTTTCACAAGTATGGCTGTAATTCTATTTGTGCAAATCAACAGAAGAGACCTCTAAGTTTTGCACCCCTGGGGCACAGCACCCCTCTAAGTTCATGCTTCCTGGTTTCCTTCTCTTACCCTACACTCACAACCCATAAGAAGTGGATTTGCTTTTACTGGCTGGATTCGATTAGTCCTAAATTTGAGTAATCAGTCCTTAAGCTAGATTTCCCAGTTTCTGACCTTTGAGGACTGAATCAACTCTGCAATTAAAAAAAATATTCATCCAGACCAGAAAGCAGTCAATCTGTGTGCTCTGGCTGGTCAAATTCTCGACGTTTTCCAGTCTCTACACCACAGCATCCTTGGGGATTCCTGGGGCCCGAAAACCCAGCTATTAGTTCCAAGTTTTCATGCTCTATTCTCTTATTTATTTTTGCAACCAAAGATTTCAGAGAAAAAGCATAATTAGTAACAGATATTTTATAACCTTGTTTTTCAAATCACATTACTAAAAGGTGAGTTTCTTTACTAAAAGGTGGCATAGGAAGCTAGAGACTAGAGATTAAAAGGAGGTTCATCAAGTATTAATGAATTAACTAATTAATTTGTTGATCACTCATTCATTTAAATAGTCATCATTTAAAAACTACTTTTTAAGTGTATGTGACATGCAAAGCAGTGGGCTACAATAGTGGAGGGGGTAGGGTATACATACAAAAATTACATGGTCCCTGCTCTCCATAACCCTGTATTCTAGTGGGGAAGACAAGATATTTCCTCACATGTTACAATACAAGGAGTTCAGTAACAGGAGTTACCAATAAAGATTTCCTGACCCTAGCCTGTGAGTTGGAATGTGATGAGATGGGAGGTGAAGGCCTTCCAGGTGGAGGAATGATCGTAACAAAGGTGGCAGAGTGGGGAGGTGTAACGGTTGGTTAAAAATGAGGAGTGAACCTGTTTGGCTGGCATGGAGAGTGTAGAAAATAGTACGATACAAAGCAAAAGACCTTACCCGCTCGACGAAGAAGTGTGGCTTTTGTTTGAGAGTCCCTAGGGAGCTTATGAAGGTTTATCTTATCAGGGAAGTTATATTAAGTAGAGTGGTCTCTAGGAAACAAACGGCTTGGCAGTAACAGTAATAAAGATATTTATTGAAAAGGGGACTGAGAAGCGTGGAGACAGATTCATGTTGGGAAACTAAGGCAAGGGTCGAGATTTGGGGGGATAAGGCTTGGACGAGGGTGGTGACAGTTTGACTAGGAAGGTAGGGGCTCCACTGGGAAGATCTCCAAGACATTATACGAACACACCTGATACTGCATTTCTAAAAAACAATGCTCCAATTCCGATCTTCCCCAACCTCTTTCATGTAGGGATCAAAGGTGGTCAGTAGATATAAGTAACAGTATGTTAATAAAACAAACTTCCACTGGTTGGTATTTGAAAGTTTTAGAGGCTGCGTAGAATTGGTCAGAAAACTACCTGAGTGCGTAGAAGCATCAAATTCACTGTGAGGCAGCTGCTCGCAGGTGCATTACCATATTTATTCAGTGATTATTCTCCTTTGAGGAGCATTCCCGCCAGGGCTGATTTTTCCTGCCAGCCTCCCACTCCAGGCCTGTGAAACCAGAGCTTCCTGACAGAGCTGGTTCAAAGGAGGGAAAGATCCTTTCCTGCTTAACATTCCACAAAAGGCACAGGCAAATTTCCGAAGTCAATCATCATGAATGAAGCCATTTAAGAGTGAGGCCCGCGACTCCTCTGCGGCTGAATAACCAGGCGGAGTGAATCGGCAGCAGAGGAGACTGCGGATGCCTCTCTTTCTGCTTTGTCACCCTTTATGACCCGCCTTACGGTCTCAGCGCCCTTCACGGGAAAGTCTTGCTTTGCACAAAGAAACAGATAATAACCACAGAGAGGAGAAATGCTAGCCTCGCAGCCTGTTATTTAAAAAATCTGGGGAAATGGAATGCTGTCCAGACCTTACTTTCACACCGCCACACTTGCCACCTCTGCTTTGCGATTACATGCCCAGGACTGCAGCAGCAGCAGCAGAAGCGGTCTGGAGGCTGCATGGCCTCCTCCATCACGGAAACTGTCAGGAAAGCAATGGCCAAAGGGGCTGCGGGTGGCTCAGGACACCTCCTGTCTCCACGCTGTTAGTCCGTGTTCAGCCCAGGGTGCCTCCTGCCAGACTAGCACTGTTGGTCCCCTTTGTCCCGGCATCCAAAGGGGATACTGGCTCCAATCCATTCCCTAAATCATGGATATCCTCTGCTGGTACTGCAAGCTGCAGTCCCTCCATCCAGAGGTCAAGAGGGCACTGAGAGGAAAAGCTGCCCAGACGGAGTGCAGCCACTTTTTGTAAGTCTGTGTGGCTTCAAGTGGCTGCGCTTGAATGTGCTGATTAAGTAGTGCTGAGTGCTGATGTGATGAGTGACAGGGGTAAGAAAGAGTCCTGTGTGCTAATTTCAGCTCTGCCTCTGAGTCACCCGCACGACCTGTACTCATTCACTCAACATTTGTTGAGCACCTATCGAGCGTCAGGAAGCATGCTGGTAGCTGAGAACATGAAGATAAACGGGACCCCTGAGGGAAGTCCTGGGAGAGGAGGCATTTGGAAAGCCGTATGATCTCTCTGAGCCTGTTTCCTTTAAAAGTGAAGGTGCTGGACATTATTTCTACGGCACCTTCCCACTCTAGCTGTCTGTGAGAGGTGACTGGGCTCTCGGACCCCATCAGAGAGGGGCACCAAATTAGAGACGTGGGTCCTGACTCCTCCTTCATTGTTTCCTGCTCAGCATGGCTGCCTCCCGTGTGTCCGACAGCCAGAGCTTCTGACTCAGGCACTGACTAAGTGCCAGGCTTTGGTCAGGCATCTGGAGAAACCTCTGCACAGATCGTGGCCACGGTTGGGGTAAAGAAGAGCCCTTATCTTCGAACCTCTCTGCAAAGCCCCATTCTGCAAATCGTAAAGTCTCTGAAATACCTCACTATAACATCCTGAGGAAGAATCTCTGTTTACTAGAAATTCTAGAAAAGCAATTAATGTTACAGCCAATTCCTCTTTTTTTAGCGCCTAACAGTGTTTAGGATTCGCTTTTCGGTGAACTCCGTTCTGGAAATCTCCCAGACAACTTCATTCTGAGAAGGCCTCTGTACTGAGGCGCCGTGGGCTCTGTCCATATGGACAGGCCAAGGGATGAGAGTCTGGAGATGAACACCAGGTTAGTCTGCTAGGAGCCTGGAGGTGGGTGTGACTCAGTCCCTGTAGACCAGGACCATAGAAGCAAAAAGATGATTTAATGATAGTCAGGTCCTTTTCAGAAGGCCCTAAAGGTACCCAGCAAAACTGGGTGAGATCCGGGAAGGTTACTAGGGTCCCTTGACTTTCTCACTGATAGAAAATAGTCTCCCTTGGCACAGGGACAGCCTTAAGAATGATGGATTGCAGGCCCCCAATGGGCGGGGAGCTACTCCTAGGGAGGGCTCTCCAGTCCCAGGCTTCTAACCACAGAGGATGAGCATTGCCTAGGCATTAGCAGGTTTGGGTGTTTCCTGAGGTCAAATGTGACACTCACTCTCCCTTTCCAGCTTCCCTAACACTCAACTTTCTGAGGAAATGCTTGAAAGCAACATGTTGCTCAAGAAGTTTTTATTTAGCTTTTTCTTTTTGAGTCTGGCTAGATAGACATCCTTTATATCACATTTATCATATGGAACCAAGAAATGCCAATGACACTTTCTGCCAGTTGCTGATTGTTTGTGAGAGTCCCCAGTCTAAAGGATGGAAGCATTTGGCATGGCCGGGGTTACTGCTCCTCCAGGAGTCCAGGTCTTACCCCTCTCACAGATGTTAGAAATCTTTCATCCTAAAAACTTTCTCAGAACTACCTCAGAAGTGGTGCCCGGGTCTGTGACAACTCCAAACCTCAATCAGAACAGCATGTGGTACTTTATTATTTTTTTCTTCACCAACTCTCTGTTCGGTCTAAGGGGTCTTATCTGTAAGTGTCACCAACTATGCCATGGGAGATGGACATGGGTAAAGACTGCTCCCCATATTTTCAGAAGGAGGAACAGAGGGCACATGCATGCCAGAAGAAAGAGAAAGAATTCCTTTTTCTGTCCTTAGCACAGGGAAAGAAAACTGACAGTCAGTCACAGAATATCTCTATGCGCCCCAGCATTCATGGAACTAGGTTCTTTCCTATGTCATTCCATTTAATTCTAGAAGGAGGAGGAGGAGGAGGAGGAAGAGGAGGAGGAGGAAAAGGAGCAGGAGGAGGGTGAGGTGGAAGAAACTAAAACTGACTTGAAAGAGAATGTGCCTTGCCCATGAGCCTCCAGGTAGAGATGCAACAAGGATTTGCATCAGGAGTAAAATCCCAAATTTCTTGCTCTCTCCACCACACTGCACTGACCTAGACAACAGTCTGTATCCTTAAGTGACGGACTACATGGGAGCAATTAGTGTCAATTGGGGAGATGGTCAAAATGCATGCCTGAATTGTGCCATACCCCAGTCTGTCTTCCACAGCCTGCCTCAGGTCGAATCTCCAAGCAAGGGAGCAGCTTGCTACTGGTAACGGAACATGCCTTTAGAAGTACCTCTTCAATTCTCTCTGCTTCTTCAATAGCAAGCTAGTGTTTACTGGCAAATAATCTAAGCAATAAAACTGCCATAAACCATGACAGACCAAGCTAATAGAAAATGTACATTGTAAATGAAAAAGGCACAGACAAGAATAATGATAAACCATTTTTGCTACTCAAGACGGAACAATTAAGAAGGGGTGAGTGATTACTCAGGACACTGAGGGCCCACTAGGAAGTTCTGGCTGAATTTACCTCATACACCTGGGGATGTGCACATGCTCACATATTTGCACGAAGAATCACAGTGAGGAAAGGGAAGAAAAGAGGATACTTTCTCCGTGTAAAATATTAAAACATTACAGATGAGCCTAGTGTTCTCTTTGACCAGCAGGCTTCCTTCTTCCCCTTCCTATTTCCATCCCAACTATTTCCATCCCTAGAAGTACCCACTATATTAAGTGTGGAATATATATTTTCATGCCTTTTTTCATGTCTCTCTCTCTCCCTCTCTCTCTCTCTCTCTCTCTCTCTCACACACACACACACACACACACACACACACATCCATAGAAATTTTCACAAGGACAATAAATTCATGTGGCTACTTGGGTAATAAAAATTTAATTCTAGGGAGAGAAAGAAAAAGTGGATCTTAAAAAAATAAAGCTCACTTTTGGGATGAAGCTACTGATTTAACTTTTAGGGTGACCAACAGATCAGTGTAATCATCTGAAATAGACTCAGGTATAATTCTGTGAAAGGTATATCTGACCTGAATTCCTTAACAATGCAGCTTTAAAGATTGCCAACCTAAAAATAGCCAAACTGATGAATTATGCAAAAATCAAATAGTTCAAAAGCATACTACTGTGATCTGTTACTGAAATAAACTTGAAGGGAAGACCTTTTGCAAATTCCAGAGAGCTTAGTCTTATATTTCCTGAACATTGTGGCTATATAATACCCACTGATCAAATTTAATGAATTTAGGATTAAAGTTGTTCTTATACGTGATGATTGCCATTAAGACAAAGGAACTAATTAGCAAAGTCAGAGAGGTTGCTGTGAAGGTGTATCAATCATCCTGAAAGCAAAATGTAAAAGGAGTTGAGGATAGCTGTGTGCTGACAGATATTCTTAGGCTTCTTGTATGTAGGAGTCCAATTATTTATTCATTCATTTATAAATGTTTTCATTCATTCACCCAGCACTTGTACCACAAGCACTATGCGGGGTGCTAGAGATACAATGGCAGCATGGCGAAGTGGGAAGACCACAGACTTTAGAGAGAGATTTGGTTTAGGCTCTTGGCTCCAACAATTACTAACAGTGAGATTTCTGGCAAGTTATTTAACCTCTCAAGCCTCAGTTTTCTCACCTGTGAAGTGGTTATAATAACCAACTTACTATTGAAGGGATTAGAGATAATATTCACAGAGTAGCATAGTTCCTGGCACAGAGTAAATGTAGAAAGCATTTATTATTTGGAGACCTCCTCTATTCTAAAGAAGCTCTCTCTGGTATGACAGAGAGAAAAATAAAGGAACAATTGCAGAGGGCTTCCACTTTTGGAATGGTAGATTCATGAAAGAAAACTAAATAGTAGGCCAGAAATTTTACCAGAGAGAACCAGAGGAACAGACATCAAAGAACAGCCACTCTGAGTTCAAAAGAAACTTCAAAGACTAAAAAGGGACTCAATTTCAATTGGATCATACTTGGAGCGATATAAGCTTCAGAGCTTGGCCAGAAACAATGGAGCCAATAAGCTAACAATTAGTGGAAGCCAACAGCTGGATGTGATGCCAACAGAGGCAAACAGCTTAACAGAGACCAGGGGAAGAGACAGTCAAAGAGAGCCCCATTAAAACCACTGTTATTGTAGGATGTCATCCTAGCATGATCAAGAGTGCACCCTCTGAAGAGTGACATCAGCTGCTTCACACTGCAGGAGAGACTTCACTAACGCCAGTAAGTTCACATCACAGGTACTGAGGGTTGAGACTGCAATATACCTTTTTGAGGGGAAATAATTAAACCCATAACACCCACACACAGACTCATTATAGTAAAAATGCTTAAAGTAAAAGACAAATAAGAAAGCTTAATAGCAACAAGAGAAAAATGACTCATTACGTACAAAAGTACCCAATAAGATTAATAGCTGTCTTCTCTCAGAAACAAGTTAGGCCAGAAGGCAGTGGGAAGACATTCAAAGTAATGAAGAAAGAAAAAGACAGTCAACCAAGAATCTTATATTCAGCAAAACTGTCTTTCAAAAATGAAGGTTAAGTAAAAACAGTTCCAGAGAAACAAAAATAGAGAGGTTTGTTGCTGGCAGATTTGCCTTACAAGAAATACTAAAGGAAATTCTTTAGGCTAAAAACAAGTAACATCAGACAGTAATTCCACACACACACAAAACAAAGAACACTAGTAAAGGTAAATATGTAAATATAAAAGACAGTGTAAATGCATATTTTTTTCTCCTTCCTTCTCTTAACTGATTTAGAAAGCAGTTGTATAAAACAATCTATATATAATTGTATTGTTGGGCCTATAATATATAAAGATGTTGTATTTTTTATAATAACAAAACAAAAGATATGGGAGAGGGTGTAGCAAAGCTGTAATAGAGTAACAAAATTACACCAGAAAATAATTTTAATCCATAGGAACAAATTAAGAGAAATGGTAAATAAGAAGGTTAATATAACTAATACTATAAATGTATACTGGCTCTTTTTTTTCCCTCCCAGCTTTCTTAAAGGACATAAAACTATATAAAGCAATAAGTATAACACTGTATTTGTTGAGTTTGTAACATAGATAGATGTAATATGTATAACAATAATAGCATAAAAAGTGGAGGGAGGAATAGAGCTATATAAGAGTAAAATTTATATATCTCACTGAAATTAAGTTACTATAAATATGAAGTAGATTTTCGTAAGTTAAGATATATATGGTAAACCTTATATACTAAGAAGATAACTCAAAAGAATATAAAGAAAAAATCAGATAAAATTAATGTTACTCTAGAAAATATTCATGTAATAAAAAAGAAAACAGTGTAAGATAAAAAGAAGAAAAAATGAGACATAAAGGGAAAAATAGTAAGCGGCTGACATAAATCCATGTATATCGATTATAACATTAAATGTGAATGGATTAAACAATCCAATTAATTTAAAAGGCAGATATTGTCAGACTAGGGGTAAAAAAACCCAAGATACATCTACATGCTGTCTACAGGAGACACATTTTAGTTTTAAAAATATAACAGGTTGCAAGTAAAAAGCTGGAAAATATATATCATACAAACAGCAAACATATAAGAACTAGAGTGTCTATACTAATATCAGAAAAAATAGATATTAAAACACAAAAATGTTATTATATACAAAGAGGACATTTTATAATGCTAAAAAGGTCAATCTATAAGGAAGACATAAAAATTATAAGCATATACATATCTAACAACAGAGTCCTAAAATATATGAAGCAAAAACTGATAGAATTGAAGGAAAAAATAAAAAATTCACAATAATAGATGGAGAATTCAATATCCCACTTTCAATAATGGATAGCAACTAAGCAGAAAATCAATAAGAAGGTAGAATAGAACATTATAAAACATATAGACCTAACGGAAGAATATAGAATACTTAATGCAACAATAGCAGAATACAAATATTCTCAAGTGAACATGAAACATTCTTTGAGATAGGCCATATGCTAGGTCATAAAACAAGCCTCAATAAATTTAAGTGGATTAAAATCATACAAATTATTTTCCCTGACCACAACAGAATGAAATTAAAAATCAATTCACAAATATGTGGAAATTAAACAACACACTTCTAAATAAGCAGTGGGTTAAAGAAGAAATCACAAGGAAAATTGAGATGAATTAAAATGAAGAAACAACATACCAAAACTTATGGGATGCATCTAAAGCAGGGCTTAGAGGGAAATTTATAGCTGTAAATGCCTATATTAAAAAAGAAGAAAAATCTCAAATCAATAACCTAACCACCCACCATAAAACACTAGAAAAAGAATGGCAAACTAAGCTTACATCAAGCAGAGAAAGGAAATAATAGATTAGAGCAGAAATCAATGAAATAGAAACTAGAAAAAAATAGAGGAACTTAAAGTTAGTTCTTTGTAAGGCTCAACAAAATTGATAAATCTTTAGCTAGGTTGACCAAGAATAAAAGAGAGAAGACTCAAATTACTAAAATTAGGAATGAAAATGGGATATTACTACCAACCTAACAGAAATAAAAAAGGATTATAATGGAGTATTATAAAAATAATTGTGAATCAATAAATTAGATGACTTAGATAATAGAGATATAACAAGAGATTAAATTAGTAATAAATAAAAAAAACTACCCACAAAGAAAATCTCAGGCCCAAATGGCTTCTCTGCTGAATTCTATCAAACATTTAAAGAAATATTAATTCTTCACAAACTCTTCCAAAAAAATAAAAGAGAGGGGAACACTACTCAGTTCATTCTATGAGGCCAGTATTACCCTGATACTGAGTACAAAGATATCACAAGAAAACTACAGATTATTGTCTCTTATGAATATAGACACAAACAACCTCCACAGAATACCAGCAAACTGGATCTAGAAACATAAAAAAAAGTTTGTAAATCATGACCAAGTGAGATTTATGCAAGATTTGCTTAATACGCAAAATCAATTAATGTTTTACACCTTATCAGTAGAATAAAAAACAAAACTACAGTACCATATCAATAGACACAGTAAAAGTATTTGACAAAATCCAATATCCTTTCATGATAAAACACTCAACAAACTAGGAATAGAAGGAGACTTTCTCAAGCTAATAAAAGGCAGCTACAAAAAACTCCACAGTTACCATGTTTCCCCGAAAATAAGATCTAGCTGGACAATCAATTCTAATGCATCTTTTGGAGCAAAAATTAACATAAGACCCGGTCTTATTTTACTATAATATAAGACTAGGTATGATATGATATGATATGATAAGATATAATATAATATATAATACAAGACCGGGTATAATATAATATAATATAATACTATATAATACTGGGTCTTACATTAATTTTTGCTCCAAAAGACGCATTAGAGCTGAGCTGATTGTCTGGCTAGGTTTTATTTTCGGGGAAACGTGGTAACATAATACTTAATTATGAAAGACTGAATGGTTTCCTCTAACATCAGGTACTAGATAAGGATCAGCTCATGCCAGTTCTATTCAACATTGTATTAGAGGTTCTAGCCAGGGCAGTTAGGCAAGAAAAAGAAATAAAAGTCACTCATATTGGAAAGGGAGAAGTAACACTATATTTGTAAATGATATGATTTAATATATAGAAAATGCTAAGCAATTTATTAAAAATATTAGAACTAATAAATGAGTTCAGCAAAGTTGCAAGATACAAAAAGCAATTGTACTCCAATACACTTGCAATGTACAATCCAAAAATGAAATTAAGAAAATCCTATTTACAGTTGTATCCAAAAACAAAATAATTAGGAATAAATTTAACAAAAGTGCAAAATTTACACTCTGAAAAACTACAAAACATTGTTGAAAGAGAACATAGAAGATCTAAATAAAGGGTAAAACCTCCCATGTTTATGAATTGGAAGACAATGTTACGATGGCAATAATCCCCAAATCAATCTGCAGATTAAATGCAATCCCTTTCAGAATCCCAGGTGACTTTTTGGTAAAACTGACAAGCTGATCCTAATATACATGTGGAATTACAAGTTAGCCTGAATAGCCAAAAGAGTCTTTGATAAGAACAAAGTAGGAGAGCTCACACTTCCTTATTCTAAACTTGTTACAATTCAATAGTATTTAAGACAATGTGGTACTGGCACAAAGATAAACATAAATTATTGGAATAGAATTGAAATCAACCGTAACATTAATGGTTAATTGAGTTTTGAGAGGGTACCAGGAAAACTGAATGGGGGAAACAACAGTCTTCTTAAAAAATGTTGCTGAGACAATTGGCTCTCCAGCAAAGGAATGAAGTTAGACTCCTACCTCACAAAAGTTAACTCAAAATATTCAAAGACTTAAATGTAAGAGCTAAAACTATTAAATTCTTGGAAACAGGAAGAATTTTTTGTGACCTCAGATTTGGCAATGGATTAGTAGATATGACACAAACAGTACAAGCAACGAAAGAAAAAATATAGAGAAATTAGAATTTATCAAAATTATAAATTAAAAACTTTTGTGCTTCAAAGGATACCATCAGGAAAATGAAAAGATGGGAGAAAATATTTGCAAATCGTACTTCTGATAGGGGACTTGTACCTAGAATATATAAAGAACTCTTACAACTCAATAATAAAAAGACATATACACCAATTAAAAATGTGCAAAAGATGCTGTAAACCAATGGCAGTGAGCCTTTTTCTGGCCATATAGTATATACTTTAGGTTTAAGGGTCACATAGTCTGTTAAAACGACTCAACTTGGCCATTTGTACCATGAAAACAGCTATAGGAAATAGCTGTAACAGGTAAGCATGGCTGTGTTCCAATAAAATTTTATTTACAAAAACAGGTGGCTGCCCTGCGGGTCACAGTTTGTCAACCCCAGCACTAGAGCAACTATTAAAAAATGCAACAGAAAGGTAAAGTTAGTTAAGACAATTCTGGAGACGACATGAAATCTATGGACATACCGAGATTGTGATGGGTGCTAGTGAATGAACAAAGAAATGAATGGGGCACAGGTCACATCTTACGTACGATTTCCCGTGTACTCTGAGGCTAGATTCCAGACAAATCTCCTGACACCCTGTGTTCTGTGGCCCTTTGATTGCGAGCTTTAGGAGGGAGGCAGCCCACCCAGGGACGTGCTAGTACTCTATCAGTATTCTAGGCTGAATGCAGCGGGGCTGAAATGCAAGGTGAGGGCAAGGAGGCTATGCTGCAAAGGGAAGCCTTTTTTCCATAACTGAGGGCTAAAATTAAGAGTTCTTGGAAACATACTCACTTCCACAGAAGATGTTTGGAGATGCTAGACATAAGAGAATCATTATGAGCTATGAACCAGAAAGGACAACAGGAAGCTAGGGGGAAGGGAAGGGTAATTGATTTAGGTGATTCAATCAAATGATTTCTGATATGGAACACAAAGGGACCTAGGAGGTTGGAAAACAAACCAAATAATATATTTGGGAAGATAATATGCTCTCAGGTTTTATCCCTGAAGAGTCATTAATGTGTATCGAAGGCTATGTCTACAAGACACAACACAACAGTGTGAAAGCAGAACCTTCAGGCTAATGGATTAAGTAGAAGATGGGAGTTAATCCTCTTGACGCCTGTAACCAACTGACTGAATTTTAGCCAAAACTAAATCACAAATAAAAAACACTGAAGTGACTTATTTTTTCCATTCATAAAGATTTATTCTAGGCACATGAGGACTGACAAATCCATTTGGTCAAACCTTTCTTTTTGTTTAGGATTCTGTGCACACGCCTGTTTGTTCCTGGACTCAGCTGAATGACAAGCATGTGTACCACACCCCCTGCAAGCAGAAACAGCATCCGAGGCGTTGGAGGTGTTCAGGTAGGTTTGTACCCCTGGGGATGGCTGCCAGGAGATACGAGGTTCTCCCAAGTTCTTATAGCCATTCTAGTGGTGGAAGCTGAGTCCATACGTGAATTATGAAATAACCCCCCAAAGGTTCCAACAAGCAAATAGGGACTAACAGCTTACGAGGTACTAGGCGCTTTGGGGACCCAAATATGAATCAGATGTACATTCTGTCTTTAGGAGCTCCCAGGCCAGTAGCAGAAAGAGTGTTCTGGCCTATTCCATTCCCAATTATTAAGTGGAGGAGGCAGCATTTTACTTGGCCCTTGAAAGATGGGGCCTGAGGGAAGACATTCTAGCACAAAAGAAACTTTAAGGAGACCCCCCTCCGCGCCCCGCATATCAATTCCTGTGGCCTAGGTTACAGGTAGCCCTCTGTCTGACACATTTATTTCCTGGGGTAAATAACCTTAGATTGTATGATAACTAGGTAATTTATTTGATGATTAAACTTGGTCAGTCTCCAAGCTGTCCTTGACTCATGCCATGGCACTAACTATGGTACAAAATGGCCATATTCCTATGATTCCATTTTCTGCACTTGAGAAATTTTGTCTCTAAGCAATGGATCACCCAATGGTAAATGAGATATAATCATTTTTTAATGACTGGTCTGATCCATTGTGCAGCAATTGGTTTGTAAGTGACTCATGTGGACATGCCCTTCAGCCTCTGTCTTCATTTCTCAGTGGAGGTGAATAAGCACTAGATAATAAGTTCAGAAACCTCAGTTCTAGCTCCAGCTCTCTTTCTTACTAGCTATGAGCCATTTGATCATTTCCTTGCTCTGGATTTCCTTATCTCTATCAGAAAGAAATAGGTAGTCAGTAAGATCCTTCACCATCTAGAATTTTACCTAATCTACACAAATGCCCTCTTCATCAGACCCTTAGTGAGAATCCCTAATTACTTATTTCCCAAGTAACCAGGCAATGTTTAATGACTGTTAAGAGGCTGTTATGACAATATTGGATGCATGGTAGGAACTTCAGGATGCCCGCTGTGAGTACTCTTTGATTGGCTAAGTGATTGTTTCTCAGACTCTTGTGGTCTACAACAGTGCTTCTTAAACTGTCATGTGCATTGTGAGTGACGAGAGGATTTAGTGAAAATACAGATTCAGATTCAGTAGGTCCAGGGTGGGGCTGGAGATTCTGTATTTCTAACAAGCACCCAGGTAATACTGATGTTGACCATACTTTGAGTAGTAAGGTCCTCGAGGATTCTTATTAGCAGACATGAGACTGGTATTACGAGGCTTGATACTACACATTTCAACTAACTTGTGTTTTCTCTAAGTGCTTACCTGAAGGGCTTGCTTAGTAGGTGCCTAGTAAGTGCTTATTCACTGATTGGTGGATTTTACTCTTTTGCTAAAAGTTAGAAGAAAATGCATCTATTTCCTTCTTCATTACCTAGGGCAATATATCCAAATGGCTTCTCCTACCTGGAATATCACACGCCATCCTGTTGGCAATTCCTGTTAAGAATTTCTGGATCTCTTAGGCCAATGGAATATATATAAAATATTTAATGGAATATCTACAAGATACTTGAAAATTCAGAGCTACTTTGACCTCAACCTCCCAATAACTGGAACCAATGTGCTTTCATGAAGTGTGGAGAAGCAGTGGGCATGTGGATGCATGCTTTTGCCTGCAGTTTTATAAGGGCTGTTTTCCTGATGACTTCATCACTTGCACCTGTACAAGAATTCCTAATGTGTTACCGTTGGTTAGAAAGGGAATGCATACGTTTTCTTCACTGAATATTTAAAAAAAAAACCCTAATTTTAATCTTATATATTTATATGCCACACTTCAAGTAGGCATGTTGCCCTTTAAAAAAATGGAGGTGAATAATGGACTCATGCAAACGGGATTGGGCTATGATCGAATACTGGGAATAGCTTAATCCTTTTCTAAAGGTTGAGCGAGTAGAATCTGCCCTAAGGCTCACTCCCGTCCAGGCTTTATCTCCTAGGAATATCAGATTCATACTGATTGCTCTCTGATGAATGATTTGCATGGCTCACATGGAAACATGGTCATCAATGTAAGCCCTGGCTAGCCATAACGTGCTGCTCCCTGAATATAGTGTACATTACTTGGAAGCAATGCTAGGTGCATCGTAAATATCTCAGCGCCCAACGTTTGGGACTTGTTTCTTTGACCTGGCTCTAAATCAGTCAATAAGTAATAACAATAGTTTGGTCTTTAGAGTTTGAGGAATACTGACAAACCACATGATTAAAATTCATACGATAGGCATTTATCAAAATAACACTTCACCCACAAAGGAAAGGCATCGATCAGTCCCCAACATGTATAATATCCACTTACAATGGAGACTCACCTCCCAATTCTAATGGACATTCCTGGGCTTATGGTTGAGTGATGAGGCAATTGTACCTTTTCCTATTCGGTCATCGGGGAATCCATGTATAAGGGAACAGTCAGTTTTGGATCTCAGATCATTATAACTGGAAGAAATAATAGAAATCTTCCAGCCCGAAGTTGTCATTTGATAGCTACAGAAACTAAGACCCGGAGAACTGAACTGATTTGCCCAAGGTCATCACCCAGATCTCTTGGTTGGTAGGTCAGTACAGTGCAAGAAAGCACCTGCTTTGTATCAAGCAATGCCCCTGGAAGCTCCCAATTTAGTGGGAGCTCCATTTCTACCAACAGATTTTTGTGGCTTTGATCCAAAACACGGTGGGAATAAACTAATCAATTAAAAGAAACAAATAGTCTCTACCACTTGATATTCGTTCATTACACAAAATATGTATCGAGCATACTATGGGCCAGGCGCTCAAATGATTAAATCCTGAGGAGTCACTGAGCTCCCTTACCCAGAACTTCAAACCTCATTTCTCAGCAGTAAGACTCATAGGAGTGTTCAGGACCCCCCAAACGCCTCTGCTGAGTCTAATTCAAGAGTAATGCCTTTATGCATCTGTCAGAGGTGGCTCTGCCAAGTGCCAAGTTATCCCAAGAGGATAACTGAGAATGACATAACATCAAAAAGTTTTTGAATCTCCACGTGCAGCGCCGGGTGCTTTCGTATCCATAATCGCACCTAGTTCTGGCGGTAACATTGAAGTATTGCCCCCTCCCCATATTTAAAAACAAAATAAACCTAAGAATACAGAAGTTTGGAAAGGTTTCATAAAGTCAATCCAAGGTCACAGAGGTAATCAAAGTTGGAGCTAAGATTTGAATACAGGTCAAGTTGACTCCAGAGTCAATATAAGCTTTGCTCTTGATTTGCCCTTTTTATTGAGGACGTGTGTTGAGAGCAGTCAGCTAGAAAGGCTTTGGCAACTGTAACTCTTAAAATAGTGCTACAGACTGAATGTGTCCCCCTCCCCCCAATCCATAAGCTGAAGCCTAAATCCCGACCATGAAGACATTTGGAGGCAGGACCTTTAGGAGGTGATTAAGATATGAGCCATCATGATGGCATTAGAAGCCTTTGCAGAGAGTGATGAGACCAGAGCGTCCTCTGTCCACCATGTGAGAATACAGCAAGAAAGTGGCCTTCTGCAAACCAAGAAGCGGGTCCTCACCAGACACTGAAATGCCAGCGCCTTGATCTTGGACTTCCCAGTCTCCAGAACCATGAGAAAACGTTGTTTAAGCCACCCACTCTGTGGTATTCTTCTTATAGCAGCCTGAGCATATTAAAACAAGTAGCAAAGGTGGGATCCATTTAGCCATTAAGGTTCTTTCCTACTCCTCACTAACCACTTAATTTCCACCTTTGTCTTCGGTGTTTTATTTTTCTGTATAAGACATGGCCTTAATAATGCCAAGATTTGGCGTTGAGTATAATTTTGATCCCAAAATTTGGTAGCAAGAGGCCAAAAAGGCACAGCTAGTACAGCCAGAGAACTTTTCTAGTAATGCAAGAAAAATGCAGAATCCGTACTTTATAAATTCATCAGTAAGATTTGAACTCCTGAGGAATCTGATGGTCGTTTAAAGTTTTTCAGCGATAAATGTCAACCAATTTTGCCACATCTTCCTGAGTGGTATGTGGTGAACTGACAGAAAGGAAGCAGGAACCCTCTGCTTCCTTCTCACTTCCCAATATTCAGTGCTTATTCCTCAGGACACTGGTGTCATACTGTCATCTTTCATCTGATATCTCCAAATCAAATTATCACCTCCAAACCCTTCTCCTACATCATTTTCATTAGCCTCTTTAAATTATTCTGATTCAAATGAAGCTATTAACTGAGATATGGCCGGTATCAAGAGTTCATCTTCTGCTGGGTATCATGAGGTCTTTGAAAAGAGCCCCTTTCAACAGAGGCCAATTTTGTTGCTATCATATTGATGTTCGCTCATCAGCTGATAACTCTCTATTAGCCCATCAAGTTCAGCTTTTAATGGCTAAACCATATTTGTGAGCGCAATTCAATTTCCACTCTGCACTTGTGGTTCCTTGATACCTTGGAATTCTTTAAACCTGCTTGATTAGCCACCTGAGGTAAATGGCTTAGTCATTTTAAGTTTTATGACACATCTGTGCACTTTGATCATAGACCAGCCAGAGGAGAAAATGGCTCTGGACTCCTCCTCAAGCCACTCAGGAAGCACAGACCCCAAAATCCATGTGACATGGAATTCAGGGAGAGGGTGAGAGGTAGTTAGGGGCAAAACCCGAGGATTTGATTAAACTGGTGCACCTTGAAGGGAACTGAGTGGCTTTGGTGTCTTCTAGGGTGACCTTTTTGGACTATCATGAAGCGGAATCAACTCAAACCATTTGAGTTCCTCCTCTGTTCCTGGAGTCTTGGTGGAAGTGCGAACAAACCACAGCCTCCAAACTTCTTTTCCCCTTTCAGTGTCTCATTCCTTTCTCCTTGTTTGTCTCCCTCTCTCTTCCTTCTCTTACCATGTTTCCCCGAATAAGACCTAGCCAGACAATCAGCTCTAATGTGTCTTTTGGAGCAAAAATTAATATAAGACCCAGTATTATATTATATTATATTATATTATATTATATTATATTATATTAATTATATTATAGACCCGGTCTTATATTGTGGTAAAATAAGACCACATCTTGCATTAATTTTTGCTCCAAAAGATGCATTAGAGCTGACTGGCTAGGTCTTATTTTCGGGGAAACACAGTACCTACTCTGAGTCCATCTAGTTTTGAAGCCCCATGTAGGCGCATGGTTCTGTAGAGAATCTGTAGGTTTGAACATGTGTCATGTTAGAAAGAATTACAGAGTAGTCCCTGGTATTCCGAAGCTGGCCTGGCACTCACAGCTCAGCCGTGTTACTCCCCTATCAGACATGAACACAGAATACGGAGCTCAGACAAGGTTACTCTGAGATTACGATAAAATGAGACAAAGCAAGGCCACTTCTAAGCACAGGCAAAGAAAACAAAAAGAAAAAGATCACTGTGCTGCATACAAAATACCAAACGCCCAACATGAGTTGCTCCTGCCTCCTTACCAATCACTATTACAGCTTTATACTCATTCTAGTCTTCCCTCCCAATAGAGAAGATTTATTGATACCTAATCAATATTGCCCCCCTTTCTGATAGCATCCAATTTAGAGCAAACCCCTGCCTCCCTAGACCCTCTCTCAAATTATCCAACTGAAGCCCAAATCCTGGGACAGTTTCTTTATAACACCCTCTCACTGAGACTTCTCATGGCTCGCGTGGTATTTGTTCTGTACTGTGAGTGACTAGTAATAAACTCAGCTTTTTAAACTACAGGCATGTTCCTGGTGGTCTTTGCCTATAGGGCATTGACAAGTGGCAAAAACAATTGACATTTAAACAGCAATTTACATTTTAAAAACTTTCACAACCATTAACTTATTCAATCTTCATGACAATGCAGAAGACAGGCAGGTATTATTATTATACCCATTTTCCAGATTAGGAAATTGAGGCTCAATATGGTTAAAGGCGTTATATAAGTTCAAAGGTTTATTAAGTATTGGAATCAGGACTTGAGCCAAGGTTTTTTGCTTGACCTTCCATGTTATTTCCCCCTTGGCTACTCATAGAAAAAATAAGTCCTTCAATTAATTAATTATTTAGTGATTCATCAACTGGAGATTACAGGTGAGGAAAGAGTGAAGAAACAAAATGGAATCCCCATAGCCATGCTAACAAAATTCCTTAAAACAGAATGGGTTGAAACATAATGAATAGATTTTAATTTACTTTATCCTGAGGACTTAAACTTTTGAACTTTTCAGTTGTGCATAATGCCTGGGGAAATGGATCTATATCTATATCTATATCTATATCTATATCTATATCTATATCTATATCTATATCTATATCAATGTATGTATGTATATCCTCTAGATCACCCTTTGAAGAAGTCAGGAAAGAATGTTCATGAGAATGGACTAGCTGACATCCATTATCCAGACCATAAGACATCTGGAGGATCACTCTTTCAGACCAATCCAGAGGCTAAGAATGCAGGACTGATTCTTCTCAAGAATGTACTTTTTACTATGAGAACTCTCAACTTTTCTTTTCTTTGGAACATTCTGCGTGTTACTTGGTAGTGTTTCTGATTTGCAAATCTTAAGACCCTTGAATAAAATTGTCCTTTAATTCTAGTGAAGCCTCCTGACTCACTTATACTCAGTGGACACAGGTAAGAAGGGAATGACGTTAAATTATCATTCAGAAGCATCAATTTAACCAAAGATTTTGGAGAAAACAAGTTTAATTTTTTTAAAAGAATGAGGTTTAAACATTTTGGAGTTACAACAAAACAAAAGAAAATTAAAGATAAAAAGAAAGCAAAGAAACTCATGATTCACACAAGTGGCTTAAGCCTACCCTCCCAGATGCCCACCGCCACCCTCCATGGGTTGCATTTAGGGATTGAGCTGAGAATTCTGTCTAATGTCCATCCATCTGTTTCTAGATCAAAGAGCATGAAACAAACATCTTGAACTGACATTCAGGTTCTCCTGTTGGAGCACTGAGGGCAGAGCTATCCTCATGACCAGAGGGCCAGTGGAGTAGGGTAGAGTGTTTCCTGGGGCGCCTATTGATTCTGGGGAGGGAAGCTGTGGACTTGTCCAAGATATCAGTTCTTCTCTAGGGTTCCAAGGACTACCCAGCTTTTTGGAGCTTGGTTATCTTCAGACTAGCCCTCCTTGTGGGACTCAAGCCAGAATCTGCCCCCTCTCTGGCTTGGCTATTATACTGAGAAGCATGAGGGAGGGGAGCATACCCTAAAAGAACTGATCTTGGCTCCAGGCCATGTCAAAGCCCAACGTTTACTTAGGGGGCATATGCAGGTCATAGGAGGTACACAGGCCTTCAGGGAATGTGAAATCTGACCATATGCCTGGGCAAGTTCCTTTTAATAGATCTACTCACAAATACAAGCTTTGGAAAAACACTGTGTCTCCTCTCATGTCTAGAATTCATGTAGACCCCAGGGGCTCTAGCACTGAAACAACATGCAGCTACTTTAAAAAGAACAAAGGAAAACTGTCAAGGACTACCTGAGCTGACAAACTATTGGGATTATGTTATTTAAAAATGTACGACATAAAAGTGGGTATAAACTCCTTATGATTATAGCTCTCGCACGACTATGAAAACCAAACAAAATAACCCAATCATTATTTACAAGGTAAATACACTCAAAAGTGTAAGACCATGCAATTCAAATGAACAGATCAATTCAACGTGATGGAAGGTGCTATTTGCTGAAACAATATCACTGCTCACAGGACACCTGGGCCCACATGGTTCCGACTCAGGTTCTGTTATGGGTCGGACGGTGTCCTCCAAAAAGATATGTTGAAGTCCTGACCCCCGGTACCTGTGAACATGACCTTACCTAGGGTCTCTGCAGGTGAAATCGGGTTAAGATGAGGTCATTAGGGTGGGCCCTAACCCACCTAACCCAATATGACTGTTCTTATAAGAACAAAAGAAGAAAAGAGGGAAAGACACAGAGAGGACATGTGATGACAGAGGCGAGAGTGAAGTGATGCAGCTGCAAGCCGAGGAACGCCAGGGTCCTCAGCCACCACCAGAAGCTGGGAAGAGGCACGGAAGGCTTCTACCCAGAGTCTCAGAAGGGGCATGGCCCATCTGACACCCTGATTTCGGGCTGCTGGCCACCAGTACTGTGAGAGAATAAGACATCCAGTTTGTGGCACGTTGTTACAGCAGCCTTAGAAAACTAATGCAGGTCTTTGCAGGTTGACATGTCTATACTATATGTGTGGTGTGATGAATCAGTTCTCCCAACAGTTTTTGCTACACCAACTGCAGCAAACCCTTTTGTTATCAGGGTCCCCTGTGGTTCTTTGGCTGTCAAGGGCATGACCCTTGCCAAGTTGGCCTCACTTCTTTTTTCGTGTGTCATGACAATTCAAGCATCACTCCTTGGTGATTGAAAACATATTCATACTCCCAAAGGTAGAGGTGAAAATACCTTTCCTTTTGATTGTCACCAAAATGAAAACAAGTCACTTAAATTATTTGTGTGTCCATGGATTCACAGACCTTTGTGTGTCCATGGGTTCTAATTGAGGGATAGGAAAAACTAGATTTTGTCTATTTCTCATTCTCTCTTGCCTCCTCTGGTTCTCTGATTCCTGTTTGGCTCTGGGCCAAGACTGATAACTCTTGGATCAAGAGCCTCTGGCTTCAACAGTCACTTTGGACCTCTACTCGCCAGCACACTAGACCTCAGCCTGGCCTTGCAGTCAGAGTCTGGGCATGCAGCCTCCAGCACCGTCCACCCGACCACTGTCAGAGGCAGCGCTTGGCCCAGTCTGCTCCAGGCCTTGTCCATGTCAACCTCACAGCCAATAAGAGGGTCTTGCACCTGCAGAAGGTCCCTGTGAAAAGCATTCACTTCCCTGTGCACCTCATAAGGAGTTTGAACCACAGTGTGATCTTAAAACCATTTAGCCACCAGTCAGGAGAGTCCCTCGAGGGGAACTACGGAGGACGCACGTGCCGGCTGGAGTCCACTGTACCTGTGAGGGATGCTCTCTTCCTCAGCACGGCAGAGCCTGGTTAGCTGGGGGCTGTGCAGGAATGGGGAAGGCACAGGAAGCCATGGGGGCCTCAGGGGCAGTTTGGTGAGTGCCTGGGAAGCCCCTTACTGCTGCTCATCTGGGCTCCCTGAGTCGGGGGCAGTTAGGGAACTGATGGGGCATTTGCAGGGCCTGGAGAAGTGGCTGTTTTCCAACTGATCTGGAAATCTGTCAATGTTTTAATAACCAGTACAGTTGCAGGGGCTGTGTGCCATCTGAATATCGGCCCTAGTTTAACAACCTCAGAAGAACCAATTATGTGCTTCCACGAAGCGCTTTGGAAGGGGCTGGGTGTTTCTCAGACCTTGATTTGTGTATTATGGTTGTCCTGAGATTAAGGACTGACAATGTCTTTGTGAACACTGGCAGGAACAGGAATATCCATCGTTCCTCTGCAGCCCAGCCAGGCCCCTCTGATGCATCCATCTGGCCCATTGTGAGAAAACTAAAAGGTTATGGTCAGAGCAAAGAAAACAACTTTCAGTTATGCTGTCTTGTAGAGACACAAATCATTTCCAAACCAGCTACATTTGCACTAATTGAGAAGCAGATGTCCTTCTCCTTGTCTAGAATTCACTGGTTTCATCACTCCAATTTTTGCAGGAAGCAGGCGGCTTATAGGTACAACAAAGCATACCTAAAATCACTAACGACAAACCCAAATCATGCCTACCCTCCATTCTCCTCTGGCAGGCATCTTTCCCCTCCATTATAATCCTCGTGATAATGCCACTTGACCAGTAAAAAGAGCATCTGTCAGAGAACGCACTGAATCAAAAAGCCTTATAGTACCAGGAGCTCTGGGCGTTAATTACACAGATTGCCCATCAACTCCATTGTTACTCTCTTCTGATAAATTAAAAAAAGAATGTTGAGACATCTAAGCATGAATGCATTTAAGCCAGAAGTTTTCCTATAAATATGGATGGAATCCTGGCTCCTTCACAGCAGCCATAGCCCAAGGCTCTGGAGAGTTGGCGCGGAGACAGTGTGGGGTGGAGGGAAGTACTCTGTCTGGAGTCAGGAGATTTGGTTTTATACCAGCTTTGCTACAGTACCGGGATGATTTTGAATATTCTCCCTTGGCCTTTTTGAGCTTCAGCTTCATTGGTAAAAATGGGGATATATTACTCTTTTCCGGGCCTGGTTTCTATAAGGATGAATACAATAATGAAAGCACACCTGGATTCCCAAGCATGTGGAAATATGTACGTGTGAGTGCGCGTGCGTGTGCGTGCACATGTACAAACACACACACGCCCCTAAAAACCCTATGGACTACAGTGAAATGGACACTGAAATGGGCATTGGAACACTCGAGTCGTAGTCCTGACTTCTTTGCTGTGTGAACTCAGACACGTCTCTTAAGCTTCTGGGCTTCCATCTTCCTCATCTGTAAAAAGCCAGTGTTGGACAAATGATTCCCGCTTCCCAGGTCAGAGATCTCTGATTCTAACTTAGAACATGAAGGGGCAAAGCTATGACTCTACCACTGGCTAAGGTTAGGGCCACGCGGAGCTTACAATGTAACGAAGATGCAGGGGACCGGGAACCCTTCCTGAGTGTTCTGCTCACGGGATGACCAGGCCATGGAGAATGAGGGCACGGTGCTGGAGGGACACTTAGGCAATGAGGGTGCCCTTTCCTTTCCCTACGACATCTCTATCTTCCTTTTCTCCTCTTGGTCTTTCTTTCCTTCTGTTTCCTGGTCCCTTAGACTTCAGGCCTGCCAGGAGGTTGATCAAGGATTTCAGAAATGGCTGGGAAGAGGCATTGCTAAGTCTCCAAGCTGAACCAATCCCTGGCTTACTCAGCCTTGCACAGGTCACGGGTGTGGACTGACTGTAACTGAAAATCAGGGCCTTTTCAGCAGTGATGAAATTAATTTACGGTCATTCAGGAAGGGAAGTGGAGGAGGAAGTTTAGCCCTATAAATACAGGAAGTCCTGGGCTCTCTGAGAAGCTTGAGCTCACTGATAATCAAGCTAATAATAACGCCTAGTTCAGATAGAATGTTTCTTCTGAAGGCATTCAGCACCTTCCCAGCTGTAGTTTCATTCTTTTCCCCACTGTTCCTGCTAGGCTGCTCTTATTAGCCCCAATTTGCAGATGGAAAAACTGAGGCACAGAAAGGAAAAGGTCACATCATGAATTGGGTTTTGTACTCCTATTTTCTCAACAGTTTATGCCAAATAAACTATGGTAAAGGTCAATGTGATTGCTCATGGAATATTAAATTACGATGGAATATTAAATTACGCTGCTCAAACAGTTCCTGAATGATGAGGCCAGGGGACAAAGGTGTGCCATGGAATAGTAGTGGGGCGCTCCCAGCTACCCAAACACTTTCTCTCTTCTCTGGCCCTTCTGCTGCCTGGCTTGAGGCAGTTGTGGGGTTGCAGGCAGGAACATGAGGACACTGGGGAAAGTGAAATGACACTGGTTGGAGTCAGATGCAGGACAAGCAAGTAGCCAAGTCTGGAGAAATCAGTGGTTGTTTTGGTATAAATGACTTTCAGAAAAAATGGGTTCTCATTAGACATCTTGAAATGTTGGGGGCTGACTCACCCAAGGTCTCCAATTTGGATTCTCTTTTTCAAATGAGCAGAAGAAGGATGGGTGCCCAGGGGACAACAGAGGGCCGGGCAGGAGAGTTGCTTTATGGCTTTTGAGGGTCCAGGTACTTTTGCTTTCGCGGGACCCTTCTCCACACGCACACAAAAAAGTTAAAAATGCTATTTTACAATTGCTTTACTATACAGACAAATATATTAATATTATATATTAAAACCTTATTTGACCTAAAAGCTTATTTTTCCCTCTTCCAATTCTAAAAGAAATTCCAATGTTTCCACGGTGAACTAAAAGCATTGTGGGCCCTTGGCACTGTGCCTTGGGGAGCGTTTTCCGCCTGCCAGCCTCACCGGCTGCAGTAACGGACCCCTCGGGTGTTCCAAGCCCATTCAGGCCAGGCTCACCCAAATTCATAGGATTACCGTCAACGCACAAGTTTGAGCTTCTCAGGGGTACAGATGCACCATTGCCTGACAGAGGAGGACACTGAAGCTCAGAGAGGCCAAGGTCAAGTTATCAGAGATGAAGAAGCCAGAATTTGAACTTAGCTCCATTTGTCCAAAGTCCAAGATTTTAACTCCTACTTCCCATTGTGTGTATCTGGGCTGCTGCTGAATCCCACTCCCCAGACCAGGGGTCTTCCTGTCTGGGACCTGCAGCAGAAACCTTTATATATATATGACCCAATTTTATATACATAAAATTCCATATGTGCTAAGATATACCTCCACATGTACACATCTTAGCAGATCTATCTATATATCTTAGCAAATATGGAAATTAGTACTAATTAGATGAGGGCGGATCAGTGATAGTAGATCATAGGGAGAAAAGTCTAAAAATAAATTTTACATAATGTAATGGAAAAGGTCCCACAGAGCAAC
Organism: Rhinolophus ferrumequinum; assembly: GCF_004115265.2. NCBI lineage: Eukaryota > Metazoa > Chordata > Mammalia > Chiroptera > Rhinolophidae > Rhinolophus > Rhinolophus ferrumequinum. The sequence continues at coordinate 51,724,243 of NC_046296.1, read as the reverse complement.
GGAAAAGATGCTCGGAGGGAAAAAGAAGTCCTCCCCAGAGAATTAATGCTCTAGTAAACTGTAAGTTGCTTATATTTTCACCCCATTACCATAACATCCAAATAACCGTCTCAAATGATAAAAAGGCCATTACTTAGGGCCAGCGGCATCATAAGCTAGGCGATTCTGTCCTGGAGCCATCAGAGGTTCCCTCGTACAATTTCCCAATGGCAGTATGGCGGCTGAAGAGATGCTAGATTAGCAGAAAATGGGGACTCTGGGTGAATTCTCAGAGCCTCAAGACTTCCGAGGACCAAGACCACTTACTCACGCATCATGAAGGAACAAGTCACTGCTCCTCTCTGATCACCCTTACTAATTAAAAGTTCGTAACAAACCAGCCCTACCAAGCACACAGGCTTTTGTGAGGCTTAAATGAAATAAGGGATATAAATGGGGTTTGTGAACTACAGAGTGCTGTCCAGATGCCTGAGACTTTACCCTGCCAGAAAGAGTTCCCTGTGTTCACGCGTCATTGTGTCTGTTTACCCCCCTGGATATACTGAGCTAGGGGTGGTCACAGCTTCCTAAAAGCTGTCTCTTTGCTCTTCCACCTGCTGGTCCCATCACCACCAAGATCCCCACGCTGGACGGCCATACAATGGCAGTTAGATTATATTCATTTATTTTATTTGACTTACTTGGAATTAAGGCTTTTTGAAAGCGCTATGCAAATGTATGTAAATGACTACATTTCATGCAAAATAATGTTCAAATAGTGTCCCTGTGTTGGCTTAAAAAATTTTGGTGGCCCAAGGCTGTTTATATAGGCACCAGAATCGGGAAGAATATTTTAAACTTCAGTGGTCCTTCCAGATAGTTTTTAAAAATATAGAGAACCTAGGAGTTAGCTTGGGGCCAGCTGGGTCATTATTACCCTTTGTGAGTCTCCATCAAGATATCTGACATCAGTGAAGCAAAGTCTTCCGTTCGTGAACCATTCAACAAACGGTGGTGCCAGGCACATAATGATCGGAAGGGAGTGAGGTGTGAGTCCCCCCATAAGAGGCTCCCTGGTAATGTGGGTGCCAGATTCCATTCTGAATACAGTCCAAATACCTGATCGAGGCACTCAGCACTCCACAACCTGGCCCCAACAGACCTTTCCACCAGCAGCTCTCCACCTTCCGTCTTCACACCTTCTCTGCTTTCCCAGATGTTTACTGTATAATATGTAGTATTCTTCCAAACATGTTGACTCCACCCCCTGCTCTGTGCCTGAGAGGTTGCTTATTTCCCAAATACCAGATACTCCTGGCCTGGGTCTCCTGTTAGTAGACAAATAGGAGTGTTTTGTTAACCTCTGCTTCTAAAGCTGAAGACAGAGCAGGTGAGTCTTTAGTGATCAGTCACGTAATCCAACACCCTTGTTCTACAAATGGGTAAACTGAGGCCAAGAGAAGGGAAGGAATCCGATCAAGGTAGTAGAGCTAGAATAAGAACCCAAGTGCACTGACCCAACTGCAGCACTCTTTATAACAAATGGATCACGGCTGTGGCTTCGAGCCATAAGCACAAGACAAAACAGAGTTGATCCGCCTCCTACGGGGTCATCTTAACAAGTCACGCCATGTTGATTACCCATCTATCCTAGGTGGAAACTAGTAAGGGTCCGCTAAAATTCTGGGACAAGGCCATCCCCTCCAGGGGGTTACAATCGAAATGCCCCCAGGAAGCGTAACCAGCCTTTGCATTAACAATAATTATAGTAATGAGAGCAGCTCACGCACACTGTCCATCAACTCTGGGTTGGGCACTGTTCAACCTTCCACTTCTCCAGAGTCTGGACAAGAGGCTCTCAACCCTGGATGCACACTAACATCACCTGGGGAGATGAGAGACCTATCAGGGCGCAGGCTCCACCCCGACAAATTAAATGGAACCTCGGGGTGAGGCCAGGCTCCAACAATTCTAATACATCTGGAGGAGGCAGGCTGCAGAGCGGTGCGTTAAGGCAGCTCCCTTGTTGTGCCCGGACTGTGTCCTTGGACTCTGCCGCCAAGATGCCTCCTATCTGGTTCATTCCTGGCGATGACAGCACAGCTGCAACACGGGTATGCCATCTGGCCACATCCTGCTTCCCATCCTAGGCTCAAGGAGCAAGCCGGGCACAGACCTCACTTGAGCCCCGACTCTCAGGGGGCAGGCCCTATTACTTGTCCAGAGGCCACTTGCTGCCGCTTATTGCTGTGGCCTGTTATGATTTCTTGCAGAAACCTCTGTGGTAGGTACACCCACCCCTGGGCAGGGAGCACTGAGATGAAACCACCAGAGCGTGTGAGTAGGATGGGGACAGAGCTTGGACACAGAACAGGTTTGCTGCCATGTGGTGCTTTTGTCAGACTGGGAAATTATCCTGAGCAGCACAGCAAGAAGCAATGGCTTTGGGGCGGGGGGAGGGAGGGGAACGGAAATCCTATGTGTTTATTATAATGCAGTCCAAGATGATTGCCCCGAATGAATGAAATATAATAGAATTGGTCCTGGTTTGCTGAGCACACATAAAAGAAAAGAAAATGGAGTCTGGCCCTGTACTCTCCACAGTCTGCTTCTATTAGAGGAGACGAGTCAATGGCACCTTTGGTAAAAAGAGAGTGGTGGGGGGGGGGGGCAGAGAACTTCACCTTGAACACAGATGGCCACTTTAAACCTCAGGTTCAATGGCAGAAATCCTCCAGGTGAGCTCCTGCCTTTCCTCCCTAACCGGAAACCCATCCATGTCTTTGGGGTGGAGAGCCTCACCACTTTCAATTTTCCCCAATCTCTTTGTCACTTGGATTTGTGTGAATGTTTCAGCACAAATGTATTACCTAATGGAAGGGTGGGAGAAACGGATGTTACTATTGATGCAATTTCACAATTGATGAAGGAAAAGGGTGAACAAAAAGTAATGAAGAGTCGAAACTATTTTTTTTTTAATAACAAGGAAGAGTAACATTTCTGGTTGCTGGCGGTATTGTTTTCTTTACAAATTTAAGGCTAGATGCAGCAATTTATGCTTTATTATTCTTTCCCATGGCGCTTGCTAAAAATTTCAAAGTTACACCATACTGACTTTTTTTCCCTTTGTATTTCACTGCTAGCGGACACAGTTTCAATCAAATCTCTAACAAAGAGAAAGGCTCAGAGCCTACTTGTTTGCTGAAACGGCTGGAAACCGTTTTGATTTTCCAGGAAGCCACAGAGGATGCAGGGGCTTCTGTAGTCCACAGATTTAATATACAAAGTAATTTAGGAGGGAGGCTGGTTTGGTTTTGCTGGTAATGTGAGTTCATTTGTAATTCTTGCCTCTTCTGACCAGGCTTGAAAATGACTTGAAATTCAGAAGAGGGTGTGTGTGCCTCACGGGTGTGTTAAGCCAGGGGGTGTGGGCTCTTTGTCTACACTCTGGGGAGAGGACGGCTGGCCATGCATCATTTTTTACAGCTGTATTTGCACAGGTGGGAAATAACAGTGTCATCTTGGAACAGCGGACACAATGATGTATGCATTTGGGGGCATCTATAGAGCACAGTGAATCATGCAACACGCAAGTCAGCCCCACTATAAGTCAATCCACGCTGCCCACCAAAAGCTCCTTAGGTAAGTGGAGAGGCTGCCTTCAAATTACTTTGGAAGATGAAAAATATCCCCATATATATTCAGGCCATGCAGATGAATGAAAACAAATTCTGAATTCAGAATCTCAAGGTTGGAAGAAAGCTTCAAGTTATCTAGACCAGCCACCCATCCATCCAAACGCCCATGCTTGAATCCTCGTAAGGACATCTTTGCATATTCTCTTCCAGTTTCTGGTTAGAACCCCTTCCATGTTGGGGATCTCACTGCCCCGCGCCCCCCCTCCCCAAAAGAGTTGACCCATCTCAACTTCTCAATGTCCAGACTGTTAAAAAACAAAACAAACCCCTACTTCAGGTTGTTAAAATCACAGCATCTACTGCTTGATCCTACGGGGAAAAACAATCCCTTTTTGCATGACAATCTTTCAATAGTTGGAGATAGCTGTCATGCCATGCCCTTAATTTATTTGTTCGTTCATTAGCTGAACAGGTACTGAGCACCTACTATGTGCCAGAAACCAAGACCTAGAGATATGATGTGGGTAAGATGAGGGACGTGCTGTCATAATATACTAGGGACCCAGATACCTAACCAACTAATTTGAATTTACTGTGGTAATTGAAGGTCTAAACAAGGTCCTCTGGGGGCTTCTGGAGAACAGTGTCCTCTGGAAAGCATATTTATTTGCCTACTGGGTGGGGGGTAATTGGAAGCAGAGAAGGTCTCGTAAGGTAGTAGCTTTGGTCTGGGACCCCAAGGGCTGCACATTTGCTCCCTGCACTTCAAGCTGTTTGGCAAACTCCTTATCAGAAGATTTGGATGTTGGTGTCTGCCCTGACGTTGGGTTGGGGGTCTCCATTAATGTAGGCTCTGACAATCAAGACTGGTAGGGACTTTTCCGCTCTCGGTCCAGACCCAAGTTGCTTTACCTGTGCAACCTGCAGGCATTTCACCTGTAGCAGGGTCGCCCTTGGGAGAAGGGTGTAGGACCTGAGGGCTCGTGGATGTGAGTTCCCTCCCCAGTCACTTCCCTACCAGAACTGTCTGTAAAGATGAGCTTCTTGTCTCAAACCCCCATCTGTTTCACAGAGGCATGGACTTACTAAAGAAAATCTTGAGGCTTCTTTTGCAAGCACTTTGTCTGCAACATGACATATTGGAAGAAAGGGGTCTTGTTAAATTGTGAAAGCTCCCTACTTGTGTGGAATCGGAGGAAAGGCCCATAATTATCGCCTTCTGGGCTCCCCATGTACCTGTGAATTGGGAACACTCCTCTTGAAGATGGGCTAATGGAACAGCTGCCTGTTAGTGCAGATGGTGCCTGGACATATGGCACTGGAGACATAGGAAGAGAAAGTGCCAGAGTGGGAAGTGGATGACAGCAAGCAAAACCCAAAGGGCAAAGGGGAAGTTACTGCCACCCTCCTGCTCTCCCCCTGGCCACAGCGCCCCTAGTGCCCCAGAGAAAGAACAGTAGCAGCACCAAGCTCCTACCTATAGTAGAGAGCGACACCTGTGGGGTCCTGGGTTCAGACTCGTAGGTTCAAAACCACCCAGATATTTACTGGATGCCCTTGGCAATGCCACTTAAACCCTCTGACATTCGGTCATCACATCTGTGAAATGGCTTTGGTAAGGACTCCAGTTTGGCAGGGTTATTAGAACACTCGTACCAGTTGGGCCAGAGGTCTGAGGACCATACGAGTGCTAACTGTGGTGAAGCCAGAGCCCTGCAGGGTTCACGGAAGTGACTATAGCTAGGTCCTTGTTTCACTGGGTTTTCAGTTGTGCAGGGCAGACAGGGCAAAGCAAAACAAATGTCAGCAACGTAAGGGATGTGTGGGTGAAGGGTAGACAGATCGAGCTCTGGAAATCCACATTCGGAGAAAAAGAGAGAAATGAAGGGATACTTCTTTAAGCCGATTTTAAGGGGATAAAATAAAAAGAAATTGTAAGTGACAATATATGTTACAGTTCTCTTAAATCCATTACTTCATGGAGGTGGGGAGAAAAGGCATAATGGGACAGGATCATTTTTTCTTTTTTTAATATCTGCAAGGCTACAGCCCATAAATAACGAGAAGGAGAATGTGTTAACTTGAGGACAGAAAGCTTAAAAGGAAGTGGGACCGGGCAGTGTTTCTTGGGTGCTTCTCAGATTACTGTTCCTTTTGTTAAGCCCCATCCCATATCTATTAAATCAGACCCTCTGGGTGGGGCCCACTCCACACTGTAACAAGCTGCCCAGATGATTTGCATGAACACTAAAGTTTAAAAAAATTTTGATTTTTGTGAATAAACATGCACCAAAAACACCTGTTTATGAAATCGCGGAATCAAATCCTGGGGGTCTTATATGTTCATTCCATGGTTTCAGTATTTACATGACAGTTATACAAGATGTTTACTTGTTATCAAGAGTGCATGCTGCAGTTCCAAATCTCAAAGTTTGTTTCTGAATGTCATATGTCAAGCTTCCTATCTTTATGTGCTTGAGAATGCTTTCGGGTTTTAGAAAAATGCATGCTGGAATCGCGGTGACTTCATGCTTGCCCTCCTACAGGTGAATTTCCAACCCCCTCCCAGCCGTCCTCTCTGCAGCCAGGCCACCTCATACACCCATGCTGCCCTATTGATCCGAAGCACAGCTCTGATAAGGTTATTCCTTTGGGAAAGGCCGTCAACAGCTCCTCATGAGACAAAGAGAAAACTGAGCCTGGTTCTGAGGCCTTTCTCACCCTATGGCCCATCCACCTGCCAATCTTCACCTCACGTTCTCCGACACACACACCCAAACTCCAGACAAGCTAGACTACACGTCACCCGCACCTTGTACTTTATGCGCTCAAACCTCAGCTCATACAAAACCTTTCGTCTGGAAGGACTTCCTCAGCTCAACCCATCAGAATCTTACCATCCTTCCAGACTCCTTCTCCAGGACGCCTTTTCTGAGCTTCCAGTCATGAGTGCTTCATGTAAATCCAGAGCAGTCTTTCTGTGCCGTGCCCATGGTCTTAACACATGCTAGTTGGTATTGTGTTTATTTGCATATTTGTCTACTAACCTTGAAGTTACTGGAGAACAGGGGCTGTAACTCTCTCTCTCCTAGAAACTAATAATATAATTTCCAGAAAGCATACACAATAGCGCTGTCCAATAGAACTTTCTGCCATGAAGGAAACGTCCAACAGGGCAGCCACTAGTGACAATGATGATTATTGAGTACTTAAAAAATGTGACCAGTGTGACTGAGGAGCTGAAGGTTTTACTTGATTTGATTTCAATTAATTGGAATTTAAATTTAAGTAGCAGATGTGGCTAGTGAACATATTTAACAAAGGAAGTTGCACTGCACTTTCCAAACTATCTGCCTTCAGGGTTCATCTGATCTGGGTCTCTCCACTTGTGCACCCTTAGCTCCAATCACTTGGCTCCTTATTCACTTCATTCTAGCCATGCCTGTTTATTTCCTTTGTCGAACAGGTCTTGCTTCTTCTGGGTTCCAGGTTCTTGCTCTTGCTGTGTGCTTTACCTGGAGTGCTTTCCCCTTAGATCTCATTCAGCTGGGATTTTGTCATTCAGGTCTCTGCTCAAATGTCACCTCCTCAGAGAGGACTTTCTGGATGTGCCATCTAAATAGACCTTTCCTTCTGTCACTCCACCTTCTTTTTCTTTACACGTTCAATATCTGAAGTAAAAAATTTCATTTGATACTTTTTTATTTGATACTTTATTGTCTAACTCCTCCTAATAAAAGGTAAGCTTCTTGAGTAAGGAAGTGCTCACAAAATAATGAGTAATAAAATAAGCGTGTGAACATATGATAAGGAAGAGGATATTTTGCATAGTCTCAAGCTATTTCGCCACAAAATATGAATTCATTATGAAGGAGAAAACAGTGACTTTATTACAGAGGAGAAGAACTACCAGATACCACCCTTACCAAGGGTTCACCTCGCCAAGTATAACCCAGGACTAACATCACCAGTGATAAGACATTTTGACATCCCATACTTCCTTGATACGCTGCACTAGAAGGATACAGCACTTTCGTGTATCCTCCCAATAATGTAGAACCTCAGTCTACTCATGGGAAAACATTAGATAAACCCAAATTGAATGACATGCTACAAAATACTTGACCAGTTCTACTCAAAAGGGTCAAGGTCACGACAGGCCAAGACTGAACGATTGTCAGACTGGAGAACACTCAGGAGATGTGATAACTAAACACGATACAGAAAACTAGATTGACTTCTGGACCAGAAAAGGGAGTAGGAAAACTGGAAAAATTCTAAAAATATCAGTAGGATAGCTAATTGAAATACATCAATGTTAATTTCTTGGATTCAGTATTTATACTATGGTTATACAAGATGTTGGCAGAATGGGAAACTAGATGAAGCGTATATAGGAATTCTCTGTACTATTTTTGCAACATTTATGTAAGTCTAAATTTATCTCAAAATAAAAGGATTTTCTTAAAAAAGACAAGCTTCTTGAGAGCAAGGGCTTATCTGTCTTGTTCTTGAATAGTACCTACTACATGGTAGGTATTAACTAATTGTGAATGGGAGGAAGGATGAGAAGGAAGAAAAGATGGAAGAGAGGAAAGGAGGAACAGGTGAAGGGAAAGAGGGAGGAAGTGCAGGAAGAGAGATGAAGGATATGTGGGCAGAAGAGTGTGCATGGCTTTGGGAAGACTGGAAGCATTCCTTGAAGAAGATATGGGACACAATACATAGGCTTGTTAAGGTTCTCAAGAAAAAGGCTCACTCAGAGCATCTGTCACATGCCATAGAAACACAAAGGCACGGGATATCCCTTAGCAGGGGCTGTGGTTATTTAGCTTTGTGCCCCCAGAACCTAGTGCCATGCCACATTCTAGGCGTTCAGTACACACACACTTTGTGGAATCAATTTAATTAAAGTAGTTAATGACTCAGATTAAATGCAATGGTTGGATTAACACACGTGATGCCCTCCCAAGAGAATTCTCTAACTTTTGGTGGGCAGATTAATAACTTTGGCTGAACAGAAGGGCACAGTCTAAGACCTGGGTCCTGAGAGCTCAGGGAAGTGAGTCTCTACAGACTGTTGGAAATTGGAGCAAAATTAATTCAGTGAAACATAGCCCATCCTGGGATGACCTGCAGAACTGAATTTATTTTCAAATGCAGGATATATAAAATTACGTGTTGTGCTGCCCTCCAAATCTAAGGGACATAAAAAAGACTCAAAATTTGGGTCATTTTTCCAGTAGAAGGAACGAAATTTCATCAGTGAATATTATTTTAATTCTATGCATCAACTAATAGTTGTGTGCCTAGCATCTATTCATATACTGTCTTAGTTGTTCATAGTAAAAACCTCTTTGATATTGTTAATATTTCTGCTTCACAGATGAGGAAACTGAGGCTCAGAGAGGTGAAATGACTGGTCTCAATTTGCAAAACATTAAAGATGTGAAGCCAGAAACTCCAGCTCAGCTGTCTTTCATCCAAAGCTCTTGAAAAGTGTCTTAGATATCATCTCATTGAAACTCTACACTGTCTGATCCATCTTTTATACTGCCAATAATAGGCATTAGCAGGTGAGATAGACTAGACTTTGAGAGAGGAACCCTTGGCCAGGGTCTCTTCCACAAAAGCCTGAGGCCAGCCAGATAGTGTGCAGAAAGCCTGGGGGACAGTCAGCAGACTGGCATCCTGTCTTGCCTCTCCTATAATTTTAGCTGCGGGATCTCAGTCAAGGCATTTGGCCCGTGTGAGCCTTGGCTGTGCCACCTGTCAGATGAAGATACGGAAACCCTCTCCGCCTTCATGAGAGCAGCAGGACGAGGCCTTAAACCTGGTCTCCTGTTGGAGACTCCTGTCCCGTGTGCTGGAGACAGATACGGAAGTTGTTTAACTGGCTGAAATGTGATGCCACGCTAATGACATCAATCGCGTAGTCCTCTCTTTTTCTCTGCCTCACTGCTTCTATTTAGCTGTTTTGCTCTCTGTCTCCCTGTCTCTCTCTCACACTCCAAGTTTTCAAATAAGAACTGTTTGTTAGCTTCACAATCAAAAAGGTCTAATTGGCTACAGAAAGGAACACGCACAATGTCCCCAGGGGTACCTTAATCTGGATGGAGGAAAGGTCAACAACCACTTGACTGACCAAGAGAAGTTAAGAGACATAAGTGAGGTAAGGGAATTCAACAGCCTCTGTTTGTAACTGTGGAGACTGAAGTCCTGAGCTGTGCTCTTGGCCAGGCCTTTACATCACGGAAATAGCCTGTCCATTCTTGCTTGGTTGGCTCTTGGAAATGAAGACAGATTCAACTAGGCTCTTGTCTTAAACAGACCCTCTCCTCTGTAGTTGTCTTGAGGGCCCTGCCTTCTTAGCATCATGCTGATGTAAGGAATACAGCCTGATGATGTATAAGTTACCCCTCATTTTTGAACCTCAGCTTCTTCAACTACAAAATGGAAGGCCACGGCACATTCACTACGATGGATATTCTCAAACGACAACAACAACCGGCAAATAACAAGTGCTGGCGAGAATGTGGAGAAATTGGAACCCTCATGCTTTGCTGGTGGGAATGTAAAATGGTACAGTTGCTGTAGAAAGCAGTTTGGCAGTCCCTCAAAAAGTTAAACATGGAATTACCGTATGATTCAGCAATTCCACTCCTAGATATATACATACTTAAGAGAACTGAAAGTTCTCAAAAGTATCAAACAGATACTTGCATACCAATGTTCATAGCAGCATTATTCACAAAAATCAAAAGGTGGAAACAACCGAAATGTCCTTAAACAGATGAATGGATAAACAAAATACAGTACGGCCATATAATGGAACATTATTTAACGTTAAAAAGGAAGGGGACTCTGACACATGTTACAACATGAATGAACCTTGAAGAAATTAAGCTAAGAAAAATAAGCCAATCACAAAAAGGACAAATACTGTATTATTTCGCTTATACGAGGTACCTAGAACAGTCAAATCTGTAGAGACAGAAAGTGGAATGGTGATTTCCAAGGGCTGGGAAGAGGGGAGAATGGAGAGTTAGTATTTAACGGGTACGGAGTTTCAGCTTGGGAAGATGGAAAAATTTCTGGAGATAAATAAATGGTGGTGATGGTTGCACAAAAATATGCACTGAATTTACACTTAAAATTTACACTTAAAATGGTAAATTTTATGATATGTATATTACACCACAATAAAAAATGGGAATATTAACACTTAACTTGCAGTGTTATTTTGAAGATTAAAGTAGATCTCATATACAAAACATCTAGAACAATGCCTGTCACATAGTAGTTGCAACACATATTGTTTTCCTTCTCCAGGCAGCAGATATAATTTACATGGAGCCTCTCTTTGCCTTCTTAGTCAGGAGAGTATATCTGGCCACACAGGTGGAGATGGTGTAGAATAACATTTCTACACAAAGATGACCACACTTGAAAAGGGAAGACATTCACTACAGGTCAGTTTGGAGACCCTGCTTCCTTCCATTTTATGCCTTAAGAGTAATCTACTTCTTGAAGCTAACTGAATGTAGAAAGGCACATCTGAGGGACCACTATAAATTTCTCCGGTTTAAACAGGAAGGGAGAAATACTTTTCTAGGTCTCAAAAGTGAAGGAAAGCATCCTTACCTACCTAGTTCACTGGGCCAACAAACATTTCTGCGACAGCTTGATTCAGGTGTGGGAACCGGAATCTCACCCACCCTAATGAATGGTGTTTCTGGATGGAGAGTCACTACACCTGCCCACCTATGCTCAGGTGACCTTCGGAAAGAGGGTGAGGAGGTAAATTGAAGGGCAGGCCCCTGGACTTTCAAGGGGTGATGCCAAAGAGTACTTCTTTAAGGCTTCTTCCAAATCCAACTTTCGGTGCAGCTGTGGCCTCCCTGTTGGAGGACAGGATGCAGCCTGCACGTCTCAGGGAGAAGTCTTCCAGGAAGAGCCAGGGCCAGGCCTTGAGCCCTATCGCACACCTTGCCAGGTTGCACTGGATGGAATCCTGTCACTGATGTGTGGTGCCCTCCTAATTACTCGTATGTCCCTCCTTCTCAGATGGTGCCTTCGACCACTATGAACCAAGAAACTTAGGCTCAAATCGTTTCTTCAAACATATCACATGTAAGTATAGAGAGTAATAAAGGTAAAAATGACTGGTTTATCAAGGGCCTATGATGTGTCAGAGACTGCACTGCTAGGTGCTTTATGTACATTATTCCATTCTATCCCCATAACGACCCGTTGGTGCTGGATTATTATTCCCATGTCACGAAGAAGGAAACTAAAATTGCGAGAGGTTAGGTACCTCGTCCAAGGTTAAAAAAAAATCCTCCTTATTTCCATATACTTTCCCCCTGCCCCTTCTTAACTTTTCAGCATCTTGAAGGTACTATTAACACTTCAGGAAGTTTAGGAAGGTCTCAGATACTACACTTCCCAATAGTCTTTGTGCAAGCCCTAGAGGTGTGCTTAGCCTGTAGGAAAAAAGGTTCAAAGAGTAACAAATGGAGAAATGTGATCTACTTTTTAAACCAATAACCACGTTGACCATGTGTCTCCCACAGTATGTTTACAATGTGTGTGTGTATATAAATAAATTTAAATATATACACACACATATACACATATATAAATTTAGGTAGCTATGTGTGTATGTGCATATATATGTGCATATATATATGTATATACATATATATGTGCATATATATGTATATATATATATATATATTTGCATTTGATAATCATTTCAGGTCCATTTATGGAATTTGGGACATGCAGGCTGGAATGATCATGTATAATCTGATTAATTGTTCCAAAATCAACTAGGAAAGCAGCTGATCAGTCACACCCAGATACTTAGCTTCAGACATACTATGTTATGTTATGTAAAACTTTTTAGCTTTCTGCCAAGGCTTTTGTAGCAATTTATCATCTGCCCATCCCAACACTCTGGGCTAAGGAGATGGCCTCGAATTTGTTTCAGGTTGTCTTTCTTTTCAGGGACTATACCCTTTAGAGATATTACATCAGTTTTGCAAATACCTTCAAAACAATCTTAAGGCTTGAACTTTCTTATTGACCTATAGACTGCATTGGAAACTTCTTATTGTTCCCTGTGGATTGAATTAGGAAACTTCATCGGTGTCTACTGCTAGTGGACTTGGGTGAGAGTGACTTCATTTCACAGATGGTGACTGAACAACTGAACCATAGCTGAGGCATCCATTAAGATCTAGGTCCCCTGGTGCTGGAGAAAATTGTCAATAAAAGTTGCCAACATGATTGAGTGCCTACATTCTGTAAGGGGCTGTGCTAAAAGGAAGGTATGGTTACAGTTCAACAGCCTGCTCCTTTGATGTTGCACTCTCTCATGCCTCAAAATACCTCCTGTAGGTGCATATCTACCCAAGAATACCTGGTTCTACCTCATTGGATTGTCCCCAGTTGTGCAGAGTGATGTTTCTCTATTATAGTGGGTATAAGAGATGTTTTAAGATATAGGTTCCTGGGACCCATCTAAAAGTTCGCCTTTAGTAGGTCTGAATTTATATTTTTAATTATCTTTGCTTCTAATGCCTTCTAATGTAGGTATCATGGAAAATACACTTTGGTAATCACTGACGTAGGACTTTCAATGCCATTGTTATTCTCTATTGAAATTTTCCCCTTCACTAGTTTCTCAAACATTCATTAAGAGGTAAACATTACGAAAAATCTCATTTCTATGGTGCTTCTATAGATTACAAGTCACTTTCATATACACCTTCATTTGAAGCTCATACCAGCCATCTAAACTCCATTAGGCAGCTATGGGGGGCAGATACGGCAGACACCAATGAGCGCTCCGCTTCTCCTTCTCCCCTGCCAAGACGTCCCTGATAGGTTCATGTGTTGGGCTGGAGATCCCATAAACACTGAGAACATGAGTCCCCTATCCCGTCCCCAGGGCAAAATGCTTTTATTGGTGCAAACTGATTACTTTTGACAAATGATTGGCTAAAGATAGGCATGTTCTAGCTAGTCAATAAGATATAAAACAAAAATTATGATGGGGAGAATTTCCCTTCCTAAATGAAACAAACAAACAAACAAACAAACAAACAAGTAACTTCCTGAGGTGGACGCCTTTTCCCTTTCTTTCTTTCTGAAACTCATAAATGAGTAGCCATCTTGTGACCTTGAAGCAACGAGCATTGGGATCAAAGCCGAAATACTAAATATGGTGGAACAGAAAGATAAAAAGAGTTGGGGGTCTCCAACAATAACACGGAATTTGTTAAAAAACCTCAGCCAATGCATACATCTGAACTTGTTTTTAATCAAGAAAAATAAAGTTTATTTAGGTCACTATAAATTGGACTTTTTCTGTTACTTCCAGCTAAAAGCATTCTTAATGGATTCAGAAGTATTATAATTATTAAAATCTTTGTTTTATGTAAAATGGCCTCAGAGAGGTTAAGTAACTTCCTCATAATTTCTCATCAAGTAAATAGTGAGTCCTGCTTATATGCGGAATCTAAAGAAAAGAATAGGTGAATGAACTAATCAGAAACAGTTTTGGAGACAAAGAGGAAAAACTGAGGGTTGCTAGATGGGCGGGGGGAGGTGGGGGTAAGGGGGAAGGTGAGGGGATTAGAAAACAGTCAGTAACCACAAGATGGCCACGGGGTTTGGAAAATTAATTGGGGGAACGTAATCAATAATGTTGTAAAGATTTTGTAGGGTTTCCGATGGACACGTGTCCCATTTCGGAGACCATCTCAGGGAAGATGTAGATGCCTGATCACTGCACTGTACACCTGAAGCTGAACAATAATGAATGCCAACTATAATTATATATATACATACATATATATATATATATATATATATGTATGTATATATATGTATGTATATACTTACAAGAGGCGGAGTACAGCATTGGGAGTGGAGACAGTGGAAATGGGATGGCTCGGTGAGATGTCAGAGAGATAGTGGATGGGGGAGGGGGGTCCACAGCGTGAGAGATATAAATGATAAACGTCTAAGTATTACTTTGTCTTGTGCACCTGAAACTAATTAAAAAAAGAAAATAGTGAGTCCTGGACTTGAACTGATTGGCTTACTTCAAATCCTGAGCCATCTACTCTGGAGCCTTGCTCTACAATAAAGGGGTTCCAATGAGTACCTTGTAATAGAAGTAGAAGGAACCCAGTGAGTGAGGCTTAGGGCTCCTTGTCCCACTTCAACTAGAAGCATTCAAGATAATTTAAAGAAAAGGGTTCCACTGATTTAAAAAATAGTTTAAAATAAAATAGCATTATGTCATGCTGCTTTCTTTTAATTTGTAAGGCATTATAGATACGAAGAACTACGATCTCTGATTATTGTTCTGAGCTCATTTGTTATCCACTTGAGGAGATAAGAAACACACACCATGTTGAGAAACAGTGCAAGAGCTAAACTGAAGCTGTTTAAAGCAATGGCTACTTTTTGCTATAAAATGTCCCGGAAAACAGTGTTATAAAGCAAATCATTACAAAATGATTCCTATTTCCCCCACAGGAATTAAGTCATAAAACGGGTTGTGCTCCTCACCAAAGATGTAGGATACAATTAATTATAAATAATAAGGCACAAGAGCAAAATGTAATATCATTTGAAATAATAAAATGAAAATCCATGTTCTATAAAATGGGAATAAATATATTGAACAAATTATAGTACATTTGGGCTTAGTGTATAATCAAAGTGACCACTTTGATTATAACATAAAAACAAAAATCCGCACCATAAATCTGACCTAAAACTAACATGTTAACAATAATAAATCCCAAACATGTAATGAGTGATAATTGTATTTGCTTCTTTGAGATTTCAGATGGAGTTTTTCAGGACATGTAGAAGCTCTCCCGTCTTGTAAGAGTGAAATATCCAACGAAACTAGTACTTATGCATTCCCTTCTTTTAGATCGACTCTTGTAGCAAGCAGAAGTATTTCAAACATTCCCTTCACTTGAAATTCCATGGAAAAATGATGACTGTTGTTCAGAGGTCCACATGGTAGGTGTAGTATTTTTCATATGGATAAAAACATTTTAAATGCAAACATCTGCTATTGTTTTGGTTTATTCAAAGCTCCTCATAGAGACTTCTACTTCTGCTCAGTAGGATTAACTACGACAGGACTGGCCTCCTGTCATAACAAAGCAGAAAGCCAAAAATCTATACAAAATGGTGTTTCAGACCTTTAACAACATATAGTACAAGACTGTGATCCATGAGAGGATGAAAATAAATGAAATCAGCCTTATAATTTCCTCAGCAGCTTCCAGGTTGCAATTCAGAGCGAGCTAACCCAAATAGAGCATGGTGACTTTGCTGAGTTGACGAGGCAGAGATGAGAGTTTGGGGAGGCCAAAGTACCCACAATCTGCAAGGAAGATACCAGAGGGGAGGCTGGGGGCAGGGTGCGGAGGGGGCAGAGAGAGGGAATAAGAGACCTAGAAATCTGCAGAGGAGTCCTCTGGTATCTTTGGCTGAGTACTAGTTCATGCATGCATGAGAGAAAACCATACAGGACAAAGAAAGAAGTACCAGAAAATACTAGGCTGAACAATTCCAGGAGCCAAGGCTATTAATAGTCTTTGTGCCATTCAGCCAGACTGGAGAGATCTAGTAATACCATTTAGTAGAGTTCTCAGAAGAATTACACTTTTGTATTAGTAGAGTTAAATTAGTCCCAGAATAAAGACTACTCTGAACCTAACACAGAAAAATTTAAAAGCAATCCTTGAAAGGATCAAATTGACCTGCAAGTTACTTAACTGCACACCACACAAACAAACAAAACAAAAAAACAAAACAAACACTGTTTAGGGGAATATAGCATATACCCAGCTTCTAACCATGTAAAATCAAAATGTCCAGCATCCAACCCCAAATTACCAGGCATTCAAAGAAGAACATATGACCCATCATCATGAGAAATATCAGTCGATGAAAACAAACCCAGCAGTGATAGAGATAATAGTATTAGTAGACAATGATCTTAAAACAGCTATTATAAACATGCTCTATGACACAAAGCAGCATGGGACTATCCAAAATGAACCTTAGAAAGAAAGAGACTAAAAAAACTTAACAGAGCATCAGTGAGCTATGCGACAGGTATCAAATGGTCTAATCTAACACATATGTAATCGGAGTCCCAGAAAGAGGGATAACTGTTTCAAGAAATACTAGCAGAAAGATTTCCAAATTTGTTGAAAGCTATAAATCCACAGATCCAAGATGCTCAAGGAACCACAAACTGGAGAGATATAAAGAAAATTACATCAGTGTCCATCATAATCAAATTCCCTAAAACCAGTGATAAAAAGACAATCATTAAAGCATCCAGATTAAAGGATACAGTATGTACAAGAGAGCAAACATAAGAATGGCAGCTAACTTGTTTGAAGTCATGCAGGCCAGAAGACAATAGAGTGACATCTTTAAAGCGATGAAAGAAAAAAACCTGTCACCTTAAAATTCTATATTTAGCAAAAACGTCTTTTGAAGAGAAAGACAAAATAGTTTTGCAGACAATCAAAAGGTGATAGATAGAGACTTTTGCTACAAGACACATTAAGGGAAATTCTTCAGGCAGAAGGAAAATTGATACCAGATGAAAATTTGGATCTACACAAAGGAATGAAGAATATGAGTAAATATGAGATATTTTGTCTCATTTTCAATCCCTTTAAACGATTCGACTGTTTAAAGCAAAAATAATAACAATATAGTGTGGGTTTCTAAACTATGTAGAATTAAAATGTATAACAATAGCACAAAGGTTGGGGGTGGGGATTGGCCATATACTAATATAACAATCTGATACTATACAGGAATTAATGTTATTTGAAGGAAGGTTGTGATAACTTTAAGATGAATACTAAAAACCCTAGAACACTCACTAAGATAGAAAAACAAAGAGGTACAGCTAATAAACCACAGGTGGACCTCAATGGAATTAAAAAATTCAAGTAATTTGAAGTTCTCGATGGTCCCAGGGCTTCTGTGGATAGTTTTCTTCTGTATTCTCTAGAAAGCCATGAAAACATTAGTACAAGCCTCAGAAAAGAATCTCTAAACCCCTATAACAGTGTTGATATCTGTTGTCATTCTATGTCCAGACAGTTATGGAAACCACACACACATACACACACGCACACACACACACAGCGTTATTTGGAGACTGAATGTCAAATATATCTCACAAATATATGTAAAACAACCTTCAAATTACATTTGGATGCTCTCATCATGCAAATTTATTTTAAAGTTATTAAATTTATAGAACTTGCTATCATGTGTTTTTTTTAAATCGATTAATGTTGTGATTAACAAGTAACTTCTAGCACATGGGAGTCATGAAAAGGGCTCCTCAATGTTGAAAAGGCTGGGAACCATGGAACCACTGTGACAGACTAAAGTCCTTGAGAGTTTCAGACTCTTACAGGTAACAAGCAATCACTGATGGTTTCTGAATGGTGTGACATATGACAGCAGTGCTCTCACACCTCTTACATCTGGTGAAAGTGAGGTAGAAAAAGCTGATGGTTTGTTGTGAGGCTCAGTGACTGAAACCAAATCAAATAATCACAAATCAATCACTCCGTTGTTAACTTGGCTGACAGACAGTTCTCTGTTTGGATCATTGAAGTGGCCAGACCACATATTACACATAATTTGAGTTTACACTTGATTACATAAGCCATTTGTTGATAGGTTGTTATGATATCTTCAGTGGACATCTGCAATTGTGTGTGATGTCTGCTCAGTGTTCCTTCCTTTCGGGAACTGCCACCTTTTCACTTCATTTGATTCTGGTAGGGTTGTTAATAATTTCACCCCTCCTCTCCTTCTAAGCTGATCATACCCATTTCTCTCACACATAACGATCGATTCAGCTTGGGCCTGCGGCCCAACAAGAGACAATAATTTTCTTTTCAGGGGAATAATATGGGTGCTGTGGGAGGGAAGGGATTTTTTTTCTGGGATCATGAGCATGAAGAACCATGTTTGACCAGAACTGCCAGGGGACTTCTTGCCAGAGAGTCTTAGTGATAAGAGAAAAATAAGAGGCAAGCAGAATTGAAGAATGGAAACGGAGTCCTGCTAATAGTAATCGATCTATTGTTTAATAAATTACCAGATGCACACTGAGTACTCACTATGTGTTTAGCACTATTCTTGGCCGTGGGGCTGTGGTAGGGAACAACCCTCTACATGCTGACATTCCAGGGCATTCTTGAGCCCCTTCCTAGGGTTTCTGAAGACCGTTTCAGATTCTGAAACGGAATCTGAAGACCGTTTCAGATTTTTCAGTTACATGAGTCAATTAATCTTCCTTTTGTACTTAATTTATCTGAGATTGCTGTCACTTCAAAGAATTCAACTACACTATTAATTCTGATTTTAAAAGTGAAGAGGATCGTTTTAAAAGAAGCGCCTGGCTTAAGACCAGAACTTGGAATCCTCTCACTCTTTCTGGTGTAAACACCTATCAGCTAAACTAGAGCTTCCCCAAGTGTGGCTCAGGAATCCTTGGGGGTTCCTGAGTCTCTTTCAGGGGGTCGACAAAAGCAAAAATTGTTATCCTTTCATAATTATGAAATATGGTTTTTATAATCATATTTAGATATTCTTTGCCTTTTCCATTTTAATTCTCTCATGAGTGCATAATAAAGTTTTCCAGAGGCTATATGATTTCTATTAAGCTAAACATTAAAAGGATTTGCAAAAATGTATAACAATGCCACTCTTCTCACTAAATTTGTTTTAGTTTTGGTAAATATAATTGCTTTTCATTAAAATATGTTATTTATGTTAACATACAATGGGTTTATTATGATTTGTAAATGAATTACTAGATACATATTTTAAAATTTCTCAATTTAACATACACTATGATAAAATCAATAGCTTTAACACACATGAACAAACCTCTTTGGGATCCTCAATAATTTTTAAGAGTGTCACGTGATCCAGAGACAAAAATACTTGAGAACTGCTGATCTAGGCCAGGGCTAAGCAGTTGGTAGGTCAATAGATATATTTCATGGTGAAAATGAGGAATCATGGAGATACAGATTAGAAGAATGTGAACTTACTGGAGTGATTTAAGTTCATGAACATACTTTTCTTCCTTCTAGATGAAAAGTTCCTGGTTCAGACTGAATTGGCACAAAACAAACTGCAGTAACTGCCTCACCGTTAACGGCACAGGCCGATGTGTCTTGGAAGTAGCCAGCACTAATGAAGCCTGAGAGGGTAAAGATGGTGTTAAGGAGCTTTCCAAGGAAGCTACTCTTCCTGCCAATCTGAGCAGGCATCCCGTAAACAAGATAATGAAATGACGAATGTTCGATCTATTCACATCTGTGGATGTGCCGGACCAATGCAAGGAATTATCCAAATCAGTGATCATCAGCCACTAGCTTGTGCCAAACTGACTTCTCAATACTCAGAGCGTTTGATTTGACAGGGATTGAGAAGAGCCAGTAACGTTAACAGGAATATCAAGTGAGGAAGTAGCAGGTGGTCTGCTGATATTACAGCTTTTATTAGCCTATGTATTTTGATATGGTCTCTCTCACTTTAATTTTTGACTTGTATTCCAAGGCTTCCCCCCGCCCCCCAAATCTAAAATCACGGTGTCTATCCAGCCCCAACATTCTTTCCCATGCATGTTCTAAACCTGTGGCGATCAAATCCCTTCCTATCTTTCCCAATTTTGGTCTTCCTTGCAGCTCTCTTAATGGCATGCTCCTTCTTGTCACTGAGGTTCCCAGTCTGGAGTGTTTGACTACTCGCTCTCTCTTGCCAGTCTGAATCATCATCCCCTTTCCAGTTTTCAATAAGTTGCTGATTCCTGCCAATTCTACCCAGTATTTCATAGAGACTCCACAGCCCTGAATTATCTACTCTTTGATTGGATCAACACAATATGCCTGCCAAAAGAAAATGAAACTTCTCTGAAGAACGACATCATCCAGAGCTTCTGGAATTCAATAAAATACTACCAGTAATGAAAGGAAACAGGGCCAAATGACTCAAAGCCAAGGCAAAAAACAACACAGAAAAACAGATCTTGAAGTCTGGTACTAAAGTTATCAAATACACACTTTACAATAATTACCTGAAGAATATGTTCAAGAAAATCAAAGAAATACGAAGAATTTCATCAAAGAACATGGATTTATAAAATAAAAATCAAATGGAAATTCTAGAAGTGAAAAATATAATAAGTGAAATAGATAATTCAATAGATGGGTTTAATAGTAGATTGGACACAGCAAAAGAGAGAATTTGTAAACTAGAAGAAAGGTCAGTAGAAAATATCCAGGTTGAATCATAGAGAGAGAAAAAAAAGATGGAAAATGCAGAAAAGAATCAGAGAGACACATGAGACACAACGAGGAGGTCTAAATTAGATGTAATTTGACCCCCAAAAAGAGGAGAGAGAGGGGAAAAGACAGTGTCAACATGTGAAAAAATGCTGGCTGAGAAGTTTTTTTAATTAACAAAAAACATCGTTTCGTTATAAGCCCCAAACAGAATAAATATAAAGAAAAACACATCTAGTCACATCATAATAAAGCTGTTGAAAAATCAAAGGCACACACACACAAAAAAAAATCTTTAAAATAGCCAGAGGGAAAAACACATTACCTCCAAAGAAGCATCAATAAAGCTGAAAACTGACTTTTCAACAGAGGCAATGAAGGCCAGAAGAGAACAGAGTGAATACATTAAGTGCAGAAAGAGAATGACTGCCAGCCAAGACTTATTTACACAGTGAAAACAGTCTTCAAAAATGATTGTAAAATAAAGACATTTTCAGAAAAAAACAGCTAAGTGTTTTTCCAGCAGACCTTCACTAAAAGAAATATTAAGGAGAGCTCATGAGGTGAAAAGAAATGGTCCCAGCAAGAAGCAGAGTAATACAAGGGACGAAAGAGCATTGAAAAGGGAAAATATGGGGTAATATATAAATGAATTTTGACTAGTTAAACAGTAATAATGCCTTGAGAGATTTAAAATACATGTAGTAATAAAATACATGACAACAAAAGGACAAAAGATAAAGTGGGAATAAATAGAATTTTGGTAATCTAAGGTGTCTTGTTCAGGAAGGGTAAGCATACTAATTCAAGATATATTATAATGATCCCTGCGTAGCAACAAATAGTATAATAAAAGAATATATAACTAACAATTTAGTATGATACATTATTAAATATTTTTTTCACAAAAATTATTCTAAGCCAAGATGACTTCACCAGTAAATTCCTCCAAATATTTAAAGATGGAGTAAAATCAATTTCAGACAAAGTTTTAGCAGAAAATAGAAAAATAAGGAAGATTTCCTACCTTCTTTTATAAGGTTAGCATAACTTTGATAACAAAAGCTAAGAAGGCTTATAAGAAGAAATAATTACAAGCCAATCTCTCTCTTGAACATAGATGTAAAAGTTCTAAACAAAAGAGAAGCAAATCAATACGAGTTACATATGAAACGGATAATCCAGCACAACAAGTTGGGCTTATCCAGGCACAAAATTGGTTTAATTCTCAAAATTCAATCAGTGTAATTCACTATATTAATAGAAAAGAAGAATAAATATTATACAATGACTTGATAGATATGTAAACAATATTTGATACAATTTATCACCCATCCATGATTAAAACCCTCAGCACACTAGGAACAGAAGTTGTCGCAGACTATTTTCCAAAAAATGGCCATAGCAATATTTCTGTTCCCACATGCTCTTCCAGAACTTGCAGGACTCTGTGACTATCCTGTTGAATAGAATGCAGTGGAAATGACACTGTGTGACTTTTGAGGCTAATCATAAAAGGCAATGCAGCTTCCACACCCAGCTCTGCTCTCTTGCAGGATACTCACCATTGGAACCCATTCACCATGCTATGAGAAAGTTCAAGTAAGTGTGTATGGAGAGGCGACCAGACGACAGCCAGCATCAACCACCAGATGTATAAGTGAACAGTTTTCAAATGATTTCACCCCTCAACTTCAAGTCTTCCAGCCGAGGCCCCAGACAAACATTGTGAAGCTAACACAAGCTTTCCCTGCAGTTCCTTGTCTAAATTCCTGACCCATAGAATCTGTGAACATAATAAATGGTTATTTTTTGCCACTAAGTTTTGGGATGCAATAATAGAGACTGGAAGGAAAGGAAACTTCCTCAGCCTGATGAATGACATCTTTGAAAATCCTACAGCTACCATCATACCTAATGATGAGATATTAAAAGCTTTTTTCAGAGTTCAGCAATGAAACAATGCTACTCGTTATCACCACTTCTAAACGACATTTTCCTGGCTCTCTTAGGCAATACAGTACACAAGAAAAAGAAATAAAAGACACACTGTTTAGAAAAGGAAAATAACAAACAAACCACAGCTATCAACTCTGGCAGATAACAGGATAGAAAATCCAAAATACTCTGTAAACTTTTAGAATCAGTAAGTAAATGTAGCATGGTCTTTGGATACAGAGTCAGTGTACAACAAAAATTATATTTTAAAATTTTAGTCACAAAAGAAAATGAATCTTTTAAAACAACTTTACAAAAGTACTTTAAAAATCACACAGGAATCATATAGAAAGATTGGCAAGAACACAAAGCAAATTACAAAATATTACTGACTGAGCAAAATTAAGAAAGACCTAAATAAATGGAAGGCTCTATTATGTTAATGGATTAGAAGACTGAATATAATATAGGAATATCAGTTGTCCTCCAGTTAATCTATAGATTCAATCTAATCCCAATCAAAATCTCAGCAGGTCTTTTTTTTTTTAAATTTAAAAAATTTTTAAATGTGAGATGACTCTAAAATGTACATAGAAATGTAAAGGGCTAAGCATGGCAAAAACAATCTGGAAGAAAACCAAATTTGGAACACTTAGAGTGCCACATATCAAGATAGACTGTAAAGTTACATTAATGAAAACAGTGGTATTGGTGCAAAGACAGACACATAGAGAGCAACTGAACAGAGTCCAGAAACAAACCCACCCTTATAATCACCTGATTTATATGAATCTAAATTAAGAATATATAATTTTATATAACAAAATTACCATTTTAATGCAATGGGGAAAGATAATCTTTTCAACAAATAGTGTTGGACCAAAGGGATATCTATATGAAAAAGTGAGTCTGCATCTCTGCTTCATGACATACATAAAAATCCACTTTAAATAAATTATAGTATTAAATATGAAAGGTGAAACAATACAGCTTCTCAAAGATAACATAGGATAACATGTTATGATGTTGGGATAGGTAAAAATTTCTTAAACAGGACACAAAAAACACTAATCATTAAAAAAATGGTACGTGGGACTTCTGAAAATTAAAAACTTATTAGAAGATACTATTAAGTAAATGGAAAGACAAGCCACAGACTGGAGAAATATTTGTAATATTAACAATGTACAATCTAACAAGGGACTTTTGTTCAGAATACATTAAAAAAACCCCTAGAAATCAATAAGAAAAATATAGATAATACAATAACAACAACAAAAGAGCCAAAGATTTGCACAGGTCCAGCAAACATGTGAAAAAATGTTCAATATCATTATTCATCAGAGAAATGCAAATCAAAGCCACAATGAAATACCACTTCACATCTGCCAGAATGGCTAAAGACAAACAAACAGAACAGAACAACCTCCCCCCCAAAAACACCCCCCATTCCAAACGGAGCCTACCAAGTTGCAGAGAATATGGAGCAGCTGGAAGTCGCATGCAGTGCTGGAGGGAGTGTAAATTGGTACAGTCACTTGGCAAACTGTTCAGAGAGATCTTCTAAAGCACAATGGACACAGACTTTTGACCCTCCTAAGTAAATATACAAAAAAATGCATACATATGTGCACCAAAAGACATGTACAAAACAACCACATTCACTGGATAAATTGTGGTATGTTTGTACAACAGAATATTACACACAATGAAAATTGAATTACTGCCACATCCCAGTAAATGGAAATACCTCACAGACACCAAATAGTTACTACTATTCATATGCTGATTCATATAAAGTTATATACATTTTAAAAGAAGAAAAACCTAATCTATCGGAAAAGAAGTCCAAATACTGATTATCTTTAAGGACTCTGTAACGACTGGAGGAGGCATATGGAGGCTTCTCTCAGACTAGTAATGTTACATGTCTTGGTCTGCGTGGTAGTTATATGAATGACTTCATTTCGTAAAATGAACACATATATATACGTGTGTGTATATATATATAATACTCCACAAAAAGAGTTTAAAAATTAAAAAAAGAAAAAAACGTGAGTGATGGCTGGAGCGTCAACAGTGATGACTTTCTTTTCCTAGTCAGACGTGTGTATTTGTCCAACTGCCCCAGGAGCGGGCTCCATGCAAGTATCACATACAGAGTTCCAGTTACCACTGTGGAACTAACTCTAGAGCAACACTATCTGACTATTTTGCCTCTGGGAAAAAATTGTGAATTCAGGAATATGCTCTCTTTCACAGGACAGCATTGCGGCATAGAAATTTACTCCTGAATTCATTTCTGATTCTGTTGGGTTTGAGGAAGTTGAGTTCAGGTGGTTTTGCAAAGGAACAAAAGTGGGTGGGTGGAGAAAGAGGAGTGTGGGGAGCGGTGATTCATCAAATTTGAAAGGCAAAGACAGGAAAGTACAAAGGTCTAATTATCTGCCCAAAGCTCTTTGACAGTCCAGGCTGTCCACCCCCCTGCCACTTGTCAGGGCTCAGGCTTCAGTGTCCCTTTGAAGGGACACCTTAAGGGAACACTTGACGTCTCTGCAGAAGCAGACTCTGTCGCTCCTCTGTCTCATCTGAATTCCCCTCCTCTCTGCCCCACGCGGCCATCAGCTCTACCTTTGATTCCTTCAGCTCACCGCATGGAGCCACAGTGCCCACCCTTAACCCCAGAGGGGAGAGACTGGAGGAGAAACAGCGAGGAAGGCAGTAGGTGAGATCAGAGGCCCAGCAGCCAGTCCCAGAGAAATCCCCTCCTTTGCTGAACTGGGGGCACATCTCTGGGACAACCTGGGCCTCAGGGAGCCCAAAGCAGCACTGAAGGAAGAGGATTTCCCTTTACCGAAAGTCTACGAGGTACTCCATCTCAGATAACATTATTTCCATTTGATTGATGAGGAAATAGGCTCACGGGGGAAGTCTCCTGTCCCAGGTCATGTGGGTAGCAGAAGCTGCCTCTCCAGTCTTATCCCAGAGCCCCCTGCCCTACTGTGTGGAGGGTGCCCCATTCTCCAGGTCCCACACTGGTGAACATTCTGGGTTGCAGCAGGCTAGCTGCTTGAGACTACACCTCTAGGCCCTCCCAGCCAGCACCAGAGAGAGGCAGCTGTCGCCGTCCTCACTTCTCCATCTTATTGAGTGGCTGAATCCCTGCTGGCACGATGGCGACATGGGTGAACCCCAGGGGCCAGTCTCCATTTGGTCCCAGCCTCTCAGTCACAGGTTTAGAAAATCTGGCTGGAAATTTAAGACAGCCAAGAGCACAGCTGGCTCCCACTGAGTAAAGAGTACTGAGCCCCCGATAAAGACTCACTCATCTCTAGGAGCTTCATGCTTGAAAGGCTCTGAGCGCCTGAAGAGAAACGGTGCAAAGTGACATCATAATAAACAGAGAGAGCATGTCGATACAACACCAGACAGGCGGCAAATGCTACCAGTGACATCAAGTCCCACCACTGCAATGATAAAAGAGTCTCAGTTGTGCCAGGTATGGCTGCCTCAGACAGACAGGGTGGGGACGGCGGGGCAGAGACCTCAGCCAGGGAGCGGCGTGCCCACCAACGCTTGCTATGGGAGAGAATGGTCACGAGACTCCCTAGGGACAATTTATTAGTTTATGATGCAGAGACCAATAGGATTTGCTACTCGCTTTCCAGATGATGAATTGAGGTTTGGATCCGTGTCTTTAGTTGTCAATTCAATTATTGCTCTTCTCTCCTCATTCATTCATTCATCTGATATACAACAAGCACATAATAGGTTTTAAGCTTTAAAGGTAAAACACAAAAAGACCTGGTTTCTGGCCGTGACGGTCCCATAGTATAGTAGGAGCGCTAGACATAAAATAACCACAATCTTTTGTGAACACCTGCAATTTGTTCCATTTATAGATAACTGTAGGAAAGATACATTGGGGAAAACATAGAAAGTATCTGAAGTAGTATCAAAAAGGTAAAAACCACACATAATCCTGCTCTGCAGAGACAAGGAGGTGTGTATTTAGGTAAATGGATATAGCACATGTACCCGAGGACGTGGGGGGGAGGGACTGAAAAGACAGGTCAGGCCGCTTGCCAAGGTCCTTTGCAGAACTCTCATCCCTTCAGCAGCCTTTCTCTCTGTGTTGTCACCCTGCAGTAGGGAGGTTGGCTGCCAGTAATTATTTCTAATGACTCTTCAGGAATTGATTGACTTGCCTTTTTATAGTTAATTTACATTAGAGTAGGTTCAAATCGGCCACTAAGCACCTCACTCTCCTGGTTTGCTTACTGATGGACTTGAGGGGGAATGGAGAGGGGGAAAGCAGACCAGGGATGGTGGCCCGCCCCCGGGAGCTCAGCATTGCCACTCCTGCCCCATGGACAATTATCTCCTGATCCTGCCCTGATTAAACTTAAGTTCCATGAAGGCCGAGTCCATACGCGTCTTAATGTTTGCTATACCCGCAGCCCCTAGCACTGTCAATTCACTGAATAAGGATTTATTGAATGCCTACTATGTGTCTGACAATTGACACATTTCACTAGGATGAAGAAACTCTCCCGCCTTGTGGAGTTTACAATCATGGAGGGGCAGACTCTAAACAAATAAGTACATCAATAAACATTTATAATGTTTCATTACAAATGGTGACAAATCTTGTGAAAGAACAGTACAGGGGTTCTGCATGGGGAGGGCCCATTCAACCAGGAGTAATGACATTACCTTTCAGTTGGTGTTGAATGGGGCTGGAACACACTGAGCATTTAAAAAGTATATCCTGAATGGAAGAAAAGTCAAAATCTGCATGTGCCCATGGATGTGTGCCATGCATGAGACCGGCTTGTCATGTTTGAAGCCCGGCTGCTGTGGCCAAGCACGGAAGAGTTTGCAGGATGGGAATGACACGGTCAGGTCTGTGATTTAAAAAGGGGACAGCTGCCTCTTTTGAACCTTAGTTTCTTTTCCTGTAATTTCTAGGAACAGGACTACATGATACCTAAAAATTCTTCTACTTCTCTCCTTCTAGAATCCTTGACTAATCAGTCTTGGCAAGAGGGCGAGGTCCACCTTGACCTTTCTCAGCCCTCTTCCACTCCATCTCCTTCTCCCCTCAACTGCTATTCTCCTTTTAACTGTCCTTGAACAACTCCAAGGGAATTCTTCCTCACTTTATCAAAACTGCTTTCACAAAGTGAGATCAAAGAAGGATATAAACGCCTGATAAGGCTTAGTGCATTATTAGAAACGATGAACGGTTGAGCTAAATAAATGAATGCTAATAATGGACTTCAGCCAAATGGAGGACCCCAGATAGCAGGCATCAGGCCCATATTTAAGCCCCTTTTGGGCCCTGCACTCTGCCTTCAGAGGTTTGCCTGGGTGAATGGGGAGGCTGGGTTCCCATTGACCACTTGGTGGGCACGAGATGCAGGAGGGATTCCCCGTCTAGGAAGGCCTTGGGTGTCCACAGGAAGAGGTGATCGGTGAGGGAGAGTTGAGCTGAACAGTGCGGTTGGGGAAGGTTTGGATATGTGAAGAGGAGCAGGGAGATGATTCAGAAGGTTTGAGCGGGTCACAGAGACAGGAATGAAGCTGGCAATTACATAACCATCATCAATGTGCTTCATGCCACCATATCCCACTAGCCAGAGGCAGCAGCAGGCAACAGAGACAGCTGCTCTGTCCCTTCCCAGCCATTCGGTCGGAGGCACCTTCTGAACATAGAGATTCCCTGTCATAAAGTAAATCGCAATACCCACCTCTCTAGTCGTGATGAGGATTTAGGATGATGGAAAGCACGAAATTGCCTAGTAGAGTGCCTGGCACACAATGTGTGTTCAATTCATGTAGATTTTCTTTCCTTCCCTGCTAAACAGGTCATTAAGTCCCCATTCTCAGGGTCAGGCTATTTCTTCAGAGGCATTACATGCTTAATAACCCAGAATGGTGCCCAGAATTTGAAGGTCACAAATAAAAGGATGACCTCGAAGGTTCCCGCTGTTTTTGCTCTGGGGCACAGCAGTTCTGGGGGTGATGGATCTTAACTGGCTGCCAGTTTTAGAGTTGCCTTGATGGCGGGCATTGGGGATGTGGGGGGACCTGAAGGGAAGAGGGGTCTCTGTGTGGTAAGGGGCAATGAGAAATGTGGGCACTTCAGATGTGGCTGGATGACTTAGGGCAAATTGATTATTCAGCCAGCACAACGTCAGAGGGCAGGAAATGGGAGCTGAATCTGAATGTGATTTAAAATCCAAAAGCTTAGGTTCTAGCTGAAAGTGTCGTGCAGGCGCATACAGGCAAGGCAAGGGAAGATATTTTGCCAGCAGATAAAACATTGATTTTAAACAAAAGAGAAAAAGGACTATTTTCCTGAGTATAAGTTCAATATGGATAAGCTGTGCAAAGCATTGCCCTGCTTGAGGTATGTTTCTCCATTCATAAGAAATGAAGAGACATCATTTTCATCTCCTCAGAGCTCCCCGGGTTCCCTGATTTTGGCTCCAGACTGAATCGACAGAAATATGAATATTAATATAACCACAAATATGAAGACACACATGTGAACATAAATGCATTCATAAATATAAAAAATAAACATACATAGGAATAGGTACTTGTCTCTCTCCTCTAATCTCTGGGGGAAGACAGCTCACTCCACGTCCCTTTTTGAGTCAATCAACAAACCATATTTTACTCTACACATGACTATAATGATCCTTATTTTGTATAACGTGCATTGGAGCCTCAAAACAGCTCTCACATTTATTGTCTGCCAGGAGTCACACAAGCTCCTTCCAAGAAAGGTGGGGCAGGTGCTGTCATCTGTGTATGCATGTGGAAGCAGCCTGGACAGGGGGAGGACTTACCTCCCTCCCTGGTGGCTGCTGCATTCTTTCCACTACCTCCTTACTCTGTGCCAACCTGTAGAAAAGCTTTGAATTAGAGGATTTATTCTGTGCTCTCCAGGCTCCTACAGACTTACTAGGAATGAGTCATTTGCATATGCAAGTCAATTTACACCACCAGGTTATTTAGGGAGAAGTTCCAGTCTGAGCTTTCTAGGCTCCAGGCCTGCTTGGGAGAGTTGTAGGATTTGAGTCCTTAAGCACATCTTTCTCCTCGCATAGCTCTATTGCCAAGACCTAGGAGGGAGCTAATAAGCAGGTCCCTGGGACGCTTAAACACACAGGTCTGCGACTCACCCTGTACACGCTTGGCAATTTTGGAATTAATTAAATATCCCATTTTACCAAAGCTTTAGGGTGTTTTGCTCTAGAAAGCTTCTTCTCTCTTAACTAAATTGAGGCCTATAAACGAGAAATACAGTGCATGAAATCTTTGGATGTCACACCATAAATCTCAGGCATGAGGCTTTGCAAATCTCCTTTAGGATAATTGTAGCAATAAAGTGTTCGCATTTCCTCCATGTATTGTTGGATTCTGGGAGTTGAGCCTTCTCCAGTCATGGGCACTTTGATTGCAGACCATGGGACAAGGCAGGGCGACCTGAGGAAGCTTGGCTGTGGGCTCTGGGGTTTGCCTGTCCTCTGCCCTCCTGCTGCCACCCAGAGGCATGGATGCTGCTACTCTGGCAATGACCTCAGGAGAATTTAGAAAGATGTGGACGAGAACATTCTTCAGGAGTGGAAGGCATAGGTTTCAACCAGGAAAAGGGGAATGGGATTCTTGGAATCTGGCGCAGAAAATCTTTAACCTAAACTACACTAGACACGTAACTAAAATTTGTTTGTTTCAGCCTTTCTCATTCTCTTGAACCTGACTGTCCCTCAGTGTTTTATTTATTCAGTTAAATACAAAATAGCAGTTTTAAACGAATGAACTCTATTTATACACAGAAAAATCCCCAAAACAATGTAGACTGGAGAAACACAAGTTTCAAAAGATCTGTATCTATATCTATATCTATATCTATATCTATATCTATATCTATATCTATATCATTATATCTAAATCTATATCTAATCTTTTGGAACTTGTGTTTCTCCAGTCTACACTGTATCATTATTATATATATATATGTCATTTTATATATATATGTATACATATATATATATGAATATGCATTGACTATGGACACATTCATATACAGGGAAAGTAGAAAGTCTCACGTAGAATAATACCCAGCACCCTCAGGAGATTGATGGGGGAGGATGGAGGGTTGGAACGGAGTAAAGCTTTAGCTTTACTGAAAATGGGGGGAAAAAACCAAAGCACCTGGGGCAACATGTTAAATCTATTAATTCTAAGTGGTGGGTACATGGGTGTTTACTATACTGGATACATTATTTTCTGTATGTCTGCAATATTTCACAATTAAAAGTAAAATATTATCTTTCAAAGAATAAACATTATATTGAGAGGTATAAAATGAAATCATTGCTCTGACTTGAATTTCCTGAGGTTGAGCATCTTTTCATGGATTTATTAACCATTCTACCTTTTCTTTTGTGAATTGCCTGTTTATATACTTATTTTTCTTTTCTTTGTTGTCCTTTTTGCTCTTGAACTAGAAAATCTTGTATAACAATTCCTTAAATAGATGTAACTGAAGCCTTTTTTTGTACTGTAAGTATTTTCAATTTGCCGAGTTGATGGGGACTGTTTATCGCTAAACTAAGTGGTCCCAGCTAGCTTGTCTATTTATATTTCTTGTCCCTGTTTTTTATTGTCCCCTTGCCCCCAGGACACCTTAACATTGCTGGCTGTTGTTAGTCAACATACCCACTTACTTTACTCACCAGCCAAGAACAGAACCCAGTCAGACAGAGGAAGGGAAGCAGCACTGGGCCTGGCTGCGTCAGGCAAGAGCCCGCCAGGCACTCTTAGCCACACGGAAGTGGATGCAAACTGGGCACTGAGGAAGCTCAAGGAAAAGTCACCTATCACCTGGGAAACTAGAGGGCGTATCCTAAGCCAATGCTCCTCAAACTTAAATGTGCACATGAATCTCCTAGAAGCCTTGTTAAAATGCGGGTTCTGACTTGGCAGGTCTGGGTAAGGCCTGTGATTATGCATTTCTAATGAGCCCCCAGGTAACGCCACTGTTGCTGGTTTGCAACAGGGGACCACACTTTGAGTAGTGAGGTTCTAAAGAAGAAAAGAGATTCAGTGTGGTCACTTGAGGTACCCATATGGCACTTGGGTATATTCTTGTAACAGGAGCCTGTGCTCCTATATCTGAAGATAAGCTCCAGATTTAATGAAGGGGAGGCCTTAGAGATTATTCTAGAAGAGCTCGTGAGGAAATAGCTGCCCATGGAGGCTCAGTGACTCACCCAAGGCCATGCAGCTGGATCAGTGGTATATCTGAACTAGAACTTGAATTCTTGATCTGTATAGTTCAGTGCTTGAAATATCTTGGCACTTCATCATTTTCATCTTAGTAAGAAAACAAAACTCAACAGTAAGAATTCATTGAATTGCCAGTATAGTTGGCTTTAAGCAACTCCCTGGAAGACCAACTCAGATTTAAAATAAAAGAGCAATGGGGAAGGAAAAAAACAACTGTTTTTTGGTCTTTATCATGGGATTCCTGTAAACTGAAAGCTCCCATCATAGACCTCACATATAATTTGATTTTACCAAAATCGATTTACACATGCTATTTTATCAGCACGCATTGCATAAATAAAGGCCAACCTTAATGGATTATTCTGTCCCTGCCAGACCCTAGGTCCCAGTTTTTCTTTAGCTTTCTAGAATCTCTGACTTTGGCAAAGCTACTTCTTTAGGCTTCAATTTCTTCACTGAAAAATGGTTTTGGACTCATTGTCTCCAAGGTCTTTTCAGTTTTAATAGTTTTTGAGTCTAAAATTTCCTTCTTTGTATACTTTAAATATGGTTTTCTGAGACTCGGTCTCCAGCTGTCATTTTCCCGTTTACATGGTTCACAGTTTTCCTGCCCAGAAAAGTGAAAAGTAAAAGGAAGGGCTATTGATACAGTAGTTACTTTATATTCAGGAAAGAGGGTCCAGGTACTATTTAAAACCCAGCAACAGAATGACTTGTGGATTGATTTTCAAAAGCTCTTAAACCTCAGGGCTTCGCACCAAGAGAGAACATACTTAATTGCCCCACGTCCTATCTGCCTTTGAAGACAGAATATGCTCAGTGCAGTGGACCTGTTAGAAAAGTTAATCAAACCAACTGGGGCTTTCCCTTTGTGCTCGTGACCACAGATCTCAAATGGACAAAGTATAAACCTTTAGTGTAACCCCTGGGTAAATCCTGGTCAGCTATTGTCTCTTTCCCCTGAGACAGTCCTGGTTGGAGACCAGTACTGGAAATAAAACCTCACTAGTGTGGGAACCATCAAGGCTCTCTCTGGGTTTGGAAAGACAGTGCTAGTGGTAGGATCCAGCTGGTCAGTGTGACGTATAACACTGGACAGCTTGCCTTGAAGGAGGTCGAAGGGGAAGTTACACTATCACTCAGGGCTTTGGTTTTACAAAAAGGTGTTGGTTTGCAAGGTTTTCTAGTTTCTTCTCTAACAGTATACAGTTCTAGGATTCTGTATCTGAAGGTGGACTTGGAGTACAGTCATAAATCCTACTTGTTTCAAGGTCAAGGAGAACTAAGGGAGAAAGATGTTTACACCTACATGTGAGGGGGGAAGTATCAAATCAGGGTGGATTAGTAAGGAAGAGCAGAGGTCAAGTCTAGAAGAGAAAAATGAAAACAGAGAACACTTGGGAAAAGTTTACCTAATATTTTAAACCTATGCCGAAGGTAATGGAGTGACATAAGGTCGTATACGAAGGCTTTTTCAGCATGAGATCCATGGCATGGATCTCTGGGTCCTTTGCATATAAATGAGTGTTGTTGGTGCAATGGAATGTGTACAGTGTCTTATACTTCAGCTAATGAGAGAGCAGGAGAGTGTTGTAGAAGAGAAAGCAAAGCAAAAAACAAAGCAAAACAAAGACCTGAAAAACTCTGAGACCTGGTCTTGGGAGAAGCAAGTTCTTTATTCCTCCATAATGTTATTTATTTGGATCCATGGCAAGAAGCTCCCCAAAAATATTTCCATTTGTGTCTGGAAGGGAATAGACTGGGAGGGAGGTGGCTGGAGAGTGCCAATGGCAGCCTGACTTGATTTACAACCAAGCTTTGGATCTGCCCAAGTCTATCTCACTCAGCTAGGACTACACAGTTGTTGGGCTAAGAGTGAACAAGCAACACACATCCTACAATACCCTCTCTCCCTGAAAATAAGACCTAGCCAGACAATCAGTTCTAATGTGTCTTTTGGAGCAAAAATTAATATAAGACCCGGTCTTATATTATTACATTATATCAGACCCGGTCTTATATTATAGTAAAACAAGTCTGGGTCGTATATTAATTTTTGCTCCAAAAGACGCATTAGAGCTGATTGTCTGGCTAGGTCTTATTTTCGGGGAAACACAGTAGGAAACCTGAAGGTCAAGAACTAGGAAGAGACTGAAGTAAAAATCTGCACCTGGAAAGAGAACTGGAATAGGAATTGCAAGAGTAGGTTCTCGTGCCCAGCAAGTTGTAAAGTCTGGGTTAAGTATCTGCCTCTCCTAGAGTCTTAGTTTCTTTAGCTATAAAATGAGTTTGGCTCAATGGTTTAAACCATGCCTGCATCCTAGCATCTTTCAAAAGTACCAGTGTCTAGGCACTACTGCAGCCCAGTTGGATCAGAACCTCTGGGGCTGGGGCAAAAGCATCAGGTGCTTTGTAATGCTCTCCAAATAATTAAAATGTATGTCCAAGGTTCGAGAGTCACTTGTGCTACTCCAAGTGTGGTCCATGCACAGTATCGTCTGGGAAATTTTCAGAAATGCAGAATCTCAGGCCCCAGTCCAGGGTACTACTGAGTGGGAATCTACATTTCCACACGATCTCCAATGATTCACATCTTCGTCCAAGCTTGAGAGGCCCCAAGACAGACGATCTCTAAATAGCATTGTATTTTAAATTATAAAATATTTTTAACACATGGAAACACTTAGAGAATAATTTAATTAATACCATGTATCCAACCCAGTTTTATCAAATCCGTAGTTTTGCCATTTTGCTTTAGATTTTGTTTAATGAAAAACAACAACAACAACAACAACAACAAACATACTTTAAGTTGAAGCTCCTCTGTGTATACCTCCTCATTCCTATATTTTTCTTTTCATAGATGTACTCACTATCTTGACTTTGGTATTTTTCTATTTTGTGAATGTTTTTATGTTATTATTACATAGGTAGGTAATTAGACAGATATAGAGATAGGTACATGGATGGAAGGATAGGTGAATGGATAGATGGATGGATAGATAGATAGATAGGTAGATAGATAGATAGATAGATAGATAGATAGATAGATAGATAGATAGATAGATAGATAGACAGATATAAAATAGTTTTGCCTAATTAATAGGCCTCCTGTTGTTCATCCATCCTTGCATTCCTGGGACAAATCATAATGGGTTATGGGTTATTTTATACACACACACACACACACACACACACACACACACACACACACACACTTGGGTTATTTTATATATATACATATATATATACACTTTGTAAATACATTGCTGGATTTAGTTGTTTGCGTTTTATTTAGGACTTATGCCATTAAATGAGATTGGTCTGAAGTGTTCCTTTATTGTTAGTTTTGTTATCAAGAGTACACTGGCCATATTAAATGAGCTAGGTAGTTTTACCTTGTTTTCTATTCTCTGAGATAGTTTATAAAAGATAAGATTTACTGATATGTTTCTTGGGGGTTAGAAAAACTTGCCTAAAACCATCAGGATCTTGTGTCTTTTGCGGGGTGCTGGAGGGGTTGATTATTGATTCTTTTTTCTTGATGGCTATCATTTTATTCAGAGTTTCTATTTGAGTCAACGTTGGCAATTTAGCTGTTTCTAGAAAATATGTATCTCATCTAAGTTTTCAAATTTATTGACATAAAATTGTTTATTGAATTCATTCATTTGAAAAAAAAATTCTACTGTATCTGTAGTTATTGCTTGATTTTCCTTTTTCTCTCATTTATTAGTTTATTTTCAAAGAACCAGATTTGTTAACTACTCTTTACTACTTTTTTCTTACGTTTTCTTTAAGTTTAGTTAGGTTTTATATTGATAGCTTGTTGAGTGGAATCTTATAATTTTGGAGGGGCGCTATACATAAGGCTAGAAATTTGACCTCAAAATTTACTGTAGCTGCCTTTCACAAATTTTCATCAGTACTTTGATTGTCTCTTAGTTCTAAACATCTGGTAATCTCCATTGTGCTCTCCAATGTTTCCAAACCCATGTTGGTATTGTTTTTAACTATGTATTGTTATTATTATTACTTTTAATTTAATTGCACTATGGTAAGAAATGATTTCTATGGCATCAGTCCTCTGAATTATGACTTCCTCTGGATATATAATGTAATAAACTTTTATAATTGTTCTATGCGTCGATGGAAAAAGAATGTATATGTGTTGGGTTCAGAATAGGATGTTGCATGTCAATTTCGCTGTTCAAGTCTTCTATATATTTACTAATTATTTTTCTGTTTGATTTTCAAATTTTTGACAGAGTGGCTATGTCAGTTCCTCACTGTTTTCAGGCAGCATTCTTTGATTTCATATGGAACAAGGCTATATCATTAAGCACATGGAAGTTTATTGCTACTAGGTCTTCTTGTTAGAGTCTTCCTTTATTATGTCTGTTGTGTCCCTTATGCACATTACAAGTTTTTGCTATGAGTTCTATTTTAATTGATATTAATTATTTCTTTTGGTCACATAGTGAATCTTTTTCCATCTCCTTATTTTCAATCTCTCTGGTTTTATTTAGGTATGCTTCTTATAAAGAGTAGGTAACTGGATTCTGTTTATTTTTTTAATTTACTATGAAAATCTTTTTAATAGCTGAATTTATTAATAGTCCATTTACCTTTTTGTGTGATTACTGAGATATTTGACTAATTTCTACCAACTGCCATCATCACCTTTTTGATTTTTTACAATTTTCCTTCTTTTATTTTTCCCCTTGTCTTCTGTTAAATCAATACTATACTATATATCTTTATAAAGTGTACTTATATACTATATACAAGATCTGACAATTACATTTGCAAACTTGTTGCAATGATGTTGTTAACTTTTTTTGATATCAGAGGGATTATTCATTATGAATTTGTACCAACTGGACAAACAGTTAACCACGTTTACTATTTGGAAGTCTGAAAAGGCTGCATGAAAAAGTTAGAAGACCTGAACTTTTCGCCTACAATTCATGGCTTTTGCGTCACAACAGTGTACCAGCTCACACGGCACTGTCTGTGAGGGAATTTTTAGCCAGTAAACAAATAACTGTATTGGAACACCCTCCCTACTCACCTGATCTGGCCCCCAGTGACTTCTTTCTTTACCTCAAGATAAAGGAAATATTGAAAGGAAGACATTTTGATGACATTCAAGGTAATAACAAGGGTAATAACAATGACAGCTCTGATGGCCAGTCCAGAAAGAGTTACAAAATTGCTTTGAAGGATAAAGTAGGTGCTGGCGTGGGTGCATAACTTCCCAAGGGGAGGACTTTGAAGGTGACCGTAGTGATATTCAGCAATGAGGTGTGTAGCACTTTTTCTAAGATAAGTTCTCAAACTTAATTGTCTGACCTTGTATTTGCTCACTTTATCCTCAGTTTATTTAGAAGCTATAGATTATCTTTCTATTCTTTGAAACAATCTTAAACTCTTACATACATACTTAACTATAATTTGTTAATTATACTTCAAGAAAACTAAACTTAATTTCTGTCAGTGTTTCCGTCCTTCTCCCCAAATACTGCATAACTTAGCATCCTTAAAGGGCACACTGGACACCACTTCCAACTTTGTTTTCCTTTTTTTTTAGAGTTTTAGTTTTACCTTTTAAAATATCCTCAATTATTTCTTATGATCAATTATTAATTGTAACATTTAACAATTTACTAACATTTTAGTCATTTCTGTGCTATCTATTATTTCTTGTGTCCCATACTTTCCCTCTAGATTTGTTTTCCTTTTTTGATGAACTGTATCTTTTAATATTCTTTTCAGGAGAGTCTACGGATTGTAAACTCTTAGTCACTATAAATCTGAAAAATGTTGTTATTTTGATCTTATTCCTTAATGATACTTGAGATTGCTTTAAAATTCTTGGTTGACAACTTTTTTCCCTCAGGACTTCACAGTTATTATGATCTCCTGTTTTCTGTTATCTTTTGTTGCTAACAGATAATCTCTTTAAAATATTTGACTAACTTAAAACTTTTTTTTCTCTTTAGTTTCCTTGATAATCTAAAGTTTCACCATGATTTGTCTAGGAGTATATCTATCTATCTATCTATCTATCTATCTATCTATCTATCTATCTATCTATCTATCAGCCTGCGTGACTGCCTGCCTGCATGCCTGCCTCTCTCTCTCTCTCTCTCTCTCTCTCTATATATATATATAGAGAGAGAGAGGCAGGCAGGTAGGCCTCTCTCTATATATAAATAATAGAGGCAGGCCTTATTTATATATATATAAATGTTTTTAATAGGTGAATTTATTAATAGTCCATTTACCTTTTTGTGTGATTACTGAGATATTTGACTTATTTCTACCAACTGCCATCATCACCTTTTTGATTTTTTACAATTTTCCTTCTTTTATTTTTCCCCTTGTCTTCTGTTAAATCAATACTATACCATATATCTTCATAAAGTATACTTATATACTATATACAAGATCTGACAATTACATTTGCGAACTTGTTGCAATGATGTTGTTAACTTTTTTTGATATCAAATGGATTATTCATTATGAATTTGTACCAACTGGACAAACAGTTAACCGTGTTTACTATTTGGAAGTCTGAAAAGGCTGCATGAAAAAGTTAGAAGACCTGAACTCTTCGCCTACAATTCATGGCTTTTGCATCACGACAATGTGTATATATATATATATATATATATATATATATATATATATATATACTTGGAGTGAAATTTTTATCTAAATAATTCTGCTTTTCTACACTTCTGGAGAATTTTCATATAATTTCCCAAGTATTGATTCTCCTCCCTCCCTCCACTCTTTTCTGACACCCTGTTAGAATACATAAGAACCTCTCTATCTTCCATGTCTCTAAACTGCTTTTTCAAAAATTTAGAAAATCTCTTTGTCTCTCTCTCTGCTGCATTCTGGGTAGATCCTTAAGTTGTAATGATCCAATTACTAACTGCAATTTGAATAAGACCATTCCAGAGTTCATGTCATCTACTGAACTGTTACATTTTATTTAAAATTTATTTTTATTTTATTTTTAATGACTCTCTCTTTTATCTCTAATATTTATAATCAGTTCTTCTTCATATCTCCCTGTTCTCATTTCATGTGGCCTGCTTTTATTTTCTTACTTTCTAAACAAAAGTTTTCCTTCATGTATCTATCTATTCAAGTATATCCTAAATGGTCTCATTTTAAAGTCCACTCAGACTGGTACAGATTTCTTTTCTTGTTTTAAATCTGAAGGGCATTCATATTCTGATCACTGATTTTAGACTTTCTTCTTGGCATACCTTTTTTTTTTTTTTTTTTTTTTTTTTTTACATTTTGAGATTCTGTACTGGAAGGCTAGACTCATTTGGAGTGATGGGTGTTTGTTTCCCCGCTCCCCACCCCTTCTCTAAGCAGGCTCACACCTCCCTGTCTACTTGTTCATGTTGGCCTTGCTTGCTCCTGCCTCAAGGCTTGAACCAGATCCAAGCACTGGGTAAGTTCGTTCAGTTCCAGGTCACAAGACATTGTCCATAAGACGATCTGTACCAGTCCATAAGACAGTTTGCTAACCATAGTAGCCTCAGTGGCACTTTTTAGGTTCCTTTTATGATTGGGGGAGTTTATTCCAGGCCAACCCTGGCTGCAAGCACTGAGCGATGAGCTCCCATTTTGGGTGGTCACCCTCAGCATACTTAACCACTAATGGACCAAATTCGTAGCTGTATGAACTGCTTCCGTCCAGAGCCCAGCAGGCCTGCAGCTTGATGTACTCACTATTTTCCCTTTCTGTTCTGGATTAACAGATGGTGTCTGCATTTTTGAGCATGTTACGTCATTCCATATCTATCACTGTGATATATTTATAGGCGGGGAACGCAAAATACACGATCTTGCTCAAAGTCTAGACTTGCAGAGAATGTCCTCGGCACTGCCAGCAGGTTAATGGGGAATCCTGTTTTCTTAGAGGGTTGAAGTCTGTCCTACCCTTTAGGATAGAAGCACCAGAAGGAGAGGGTCGATCCTCCATCATTCCATGCATTTCCAGGACCCAGGAGGCTATTTGGCATGAAATGAGTGCTTCACAAATGTCATGGAAAAACTAAATAAGCTTCTCTGGACATTTTTCTGAACCTCTGTGATAATGTTCTTAGACTTACATTCAAACATCTACCCCCTGGACCGTAACTTCGGTGCTGCACATAAAGTCAGCACATTTTTAAGATCAATGACATCTTGAAGTCAGCCATTAACTGCAAAAGTCAGAGCTGCTTAAAAGAGATATGGGCATGCCCTGTTCTCTCACAAAGCAGCAACATGGAAAAATATTCCCTGCTATATATTCTACCAGTAAATTAAAAACAATAAGCAAATACCTTCAAATTGCTTTCACAGTGTGTTTTGTATGTCTTTCTTTTGGAATGTTATTTATGAGAAATAATTTACTGATATTGTTGTTATTCCAAATTATATACCAAAGAAAATTAAAAGCACTGCATGGGAAGAAGTAATGAATAGTAGCATTTAATTAAAACCAAAGTGAGTACAATCAATGCCTGTCTAATGCAATAATGAGCTTAATTTAATTTTCATTTAATGGAAAAAAAATGAAGCTTAAGTCAACTGCCTATGGAATTAAATGACAGCAATTTTAAAAATGCAAATTTTTCTAAAGCAGAGTCCTACGAGAATAACAATGACCCCAAACAATGCCAACTAACAGGTCCATATCCATTTTCCAGTAGAGTTAGAGAGGACAGTTGTAAGCAGGACTATGTATTCCGAGTTTCAGGAAAGTGGAGTTAGTTATAAAGCAGTACAGTAAAGTTATCAAAACAGTAGACAAAAATTGGATTTTGAAGAATTGCCAGTTTGGGATCGTGTCCCCAAGGGGACTGAAATCAGCAGATTAGCATGTGGGAGCTTCCTATCCGCTCTCGGCTACACGTAGGTCAGCCGCTGAGCATGAGGTGGGAGAACAGTGTAGGAGGAACTGCAGGACCTCCAGGCAGCTGTCTGTGGCTGTGACGGAATCTGCAGCTCAGGGAACGCGATTCAGGTTAGATCATTAGGTGGGACTGTTTTTCCAAGTCCCAGTTTGGGCTTTGAGGAAAGGTGGTTGCACCCAATTAGAATTGTGCTACTTACGAACTCCAACTTCCGCTGAGATGCTTAATCTGTGAAAATGTGAAATGGAAGACAAGGTGGTATAGTGTTCAGAGCACCAGATTCAAGGTTCAGAGTCCCTCTCTATACAGCTCTGTGACCTTGGACAGGTCATTGAATCTCTTGGAGGTTCAGTTTCCTAATCTGTAAATGGGGTGAATGGTAGACAATTCAGGCAATGGGGAGACATTTGTTCAGTGCCTACTATGTACCTGTCACCTTCCTAGATATTAAACGTTCTTTCCTTTAATTTCCTGCCCATTTACTGAGCTAGCGGTCATTTTACAGAGACAGAATCAGGGCCACACGTGGGGTCAGACCCAGCACTCGCATCTTGTGTGCCTGCCCCCTCCCTGGAGGCTGCATGTCATCCTGCGCTTGTTCCTGGGGCTCAGCCTATGTTCCAAGGCAAGAGGGGCCTGGTGTGGTTGGAAACATTCTGGTCTCCTCTGCTCAGCGTATTTTCTGTGATTGGTATCTTTCTTTCTGTTGGACTCTTCCATAACAGTTACACACACGTGCACGCACACAGAGACACACACCAGCAGCCTTCCACATTCTGACTGCCCCACTTAGACTTAACTTCATAGCAGCGGCTGCGATCATCTCATATGCAGTTCTAGGCAATCCCAGGACAGTTCTCTGGGCAAAACAGGTGCTATTTATATATGTCTATGTAAGAGATTCAACTATGTGCATTCTCTTAGTTTTGCAGGCTGCTTTTCAGGTAACTGACAAGTTCCTGTCCTTCATTCCCTGATAATCTGTCACCATGCTCTACCAGGTGACTACTTCCTGTCGCATAAGTTGTTTCATCATGCTGTCGTAATCAGCAGAATTCTGGAGTCACTCTCTAACCCTCCAAACTGAGGCGCAAACACCGGTGACTCACCCTCTCTGCTAAACGTCTAGTAATCACAGCAGCACTGGAGCAGAGCAGCCCTAGTTTAGGGTATGCCAAGCAGTTCCCCTGGCGTGACTGATCCCACTGGAGCTGTGCGGTGGGTTTGGACCGGATGATATTGGTAAGAATCCAGATAGCTCTCATGGTCGTATTTTATCAATTATCCTTAGGTTGGTTGAAAAGGCAAAGAATAGAAAAAAAATAACATCGAACTCATTTTTTCTTCATAATTTACTCATGATCTCCACCCCTTATTTAGTAATGATGGTCTATGGGGAGAACGTCAGACCTAGGGGAGCCCATAACCACAACGTATCTTCAAAGAGAGATGCGGGTGTTAGAAGTAGAAATACCAGCAGACTTAGCAGGAAAGTGAAGTTAGTTGAGCACTTTTGATCACAGCCTGGTTCTCCTACAGCTGGGAAGGCTGTTTTCCTAGCCCAGGCTCATAACTTTGGTTTTATGGAGCAGAAGAGAGGAACATCACTTTATTAGCCAACTCAACACCAGGAATCACTGGAGTCACTGGAGTGGTCGGTCAGTGGGGCCACCAACTCTGAGAAGGAAGCAAAAGAACTAAAACTCTGCCAAAGAAAAACTCACACTGGTCATCTTCAGGATTTTTTTAAAAAGCCTATTCAAAGAAGAATCAGAGATGAACTATTAACTGGAGCAGAACTATGCAAATGCATATGCAAAGGAGATGAAAAGAGACCACAATTATTTATGTACATGTTTACATCTCACATTAGTCTGCACATTTCTTAAAGCAAAGTATGTATCTTAGTTTTCTCTTTTCTCTTCCTAAGGCTTGGTATGATACCCAGTACTTGATAGACACTCAATATTCTACATGTATAAGCACTTCTAAAGATGTTAGACTACTCTGATGCCTGATCCTGCCCCAAATAAAAAAGCATGATGAGTATATCATCTGGGGCATGGTGGGGTATGTCCCAGTGGACTGCAGAAGGACGGGTTAACTGAAGCAGGTGGAACATGGACCCCAGATGCTTGCTCCAGGATGTGGAGCTGTCTCAGGTGCTGAGTCCAGGAAAGGCCCAAGATCTGGGATCTGAAGCACATGACAACAGAAAGCTGGTTATTCCGAAAAGGACACGGCCCCTCAGAAGAGAGAAACACATCAAAAAGAAGACCAATAGCAGGCAATGTTAGTAAATGCAGGAAGGTAGGAATTCTATAGGTAGCAGGAACTCAGCCACTGCACTCCATCCAGGCTAGGACTCTGAACCCCGAGCCTGGGGGCAGACACCAGTCTACAGGGGCTGGGGCATGTACCATGGAAAGAAGCGGAAGCCTGGTATCATCCCTGGGGCTAAGGGACAAGCGGTTAGAGCTGGCCAAGCAGCAAGAGTAACTTGAGGCTAAAGCTCAGAATATTCAGTGCTTCTTAAGTTGCCCCTGCGTAGTCAGAATTGGAGCTAGAGGCAGGGGAGGGACTGAGCTTGCAATCAGCAGGGTCACATGACCCTGCCCATGGAAAGAGGAGGGGCTAAAGCCCCGCAGGGCCTGGCCAGCCGTCACATAG
This sequence comes from Rhinolophus ferrumequinum, assembly GCF_004115265.2. Taxonomy (NCBI): domain Eukaryota; kingdom Metazoa; phylum Chordata; class Mammalia; order Chiroptera; family Rhinolophidae; genus Rhinolophus; species Rhinolophus ferrumequinum. Next base: position 51,680,395 of record NC_046296.1, on the reverse strand, counting down.
TGTATTCATGTGTTGCTCTGGATCATTTGCTAGCGCTCCGATGCCATGTTTACACGCCAGGTCAACGTGGGGGACAAACAACACAGAAATGCTGTTACATACTCGGCCAGGGTTCTCAGACTGTGGTGTCTGGGTCTGCAGCATCAGCCTCACCTGAGAACTTCACAGAAATGAAAATATCAGAACTTGCCCCACCCCTACTGTATCAGACACTTGGTGGGTGGGAGGCAGCGACTTGTGTTTTAACAAACCTTTTGGGTGATTTCAACACCTGAGAACCACTGCAGTAGGCACATCTAAGTCCGGTGCTCTTCCCTTTGCGTGGGTGTCACGGACCCCTTTGATAGTCCGATGAAGCCTACGGACCCCTTCTTAGGGCAATGTTTTCAAATACATAAAGTAAAATGCATAGAACTACAAAGGAAACTAACTATACGAAAATACAGTTATCGATATACATAAAGCTATGATATAGTCATATGTATGCATGCTTCTTAACAGGTATCTCATGGCAGATCTAATAATATCTGCACATTTGAAGTACTGATGAGCTTAAACAGTATTTCGTGATGTCTGTAATAACTGTAACGAGATTTGCATTTGTGACAAAATCACATATATTACTATAACTACAGAAGTAGATTTATTGCCTACATTCACAATTGAAGAAATGCTAAATTTCCATTACAAATGGTAAAAATAAAGGTGTACGTTTTCCATCCAAGATCATAGACCTTTCAATTCATTCCTCTGTCCTTTAAGGATCTATGGACCCAGAATTAAGACCTCTGGCATAAATATTGAATAAACATCATCATATTTTATTCTTTTAACAATCTTATCCTTAATATTCCCATTTTATGGATGAGGAAATTAAAGCTCAGGGAATCGAAGAAATATATCCAAAGTCTTACACCATTAGTAAGATACGCAGTGCAGGTTCAAAAGCCACTGTGTAATCAGGTTTCCCTGAATAATCTGCTAGTTTGACCCCAATGCCCAGAAGAGGGTCGGGTCCATAGTACATGCTCAGTAAGAATTTGCTGAATGAAAAAATAAATTGAATCAGACTAAACGAAAGCCACACCCGCGTACCTCTTTGTACTCCCACCTATTCTGTGCTACTATTAAAATGGGACATTTCTTACTTACCCAGGAGACAGGAAAGGCAAATTCAGTCCCCTGATCTGCTAGACATGACAGCTGAGCTTTGATTTAAAAATTCATGTTGAATAAACGTATCATGAGCAACATTATTCCACGAAAATTGGAAAACAATTCAACAAATGGAGGAGAGTAGCATCTCAGCAAGGAGCACACGTTCCTCTGGTTTCTCTTGGAAGCAGTAGAGCTCGTTTATAAGACAGGTTGTTACCTCTGCTCAACAAGTGTCCGCTTTAACTGACAAATTAGGTAGTGCCGGCTGTGAAGGGGAGAGGCAGGGACTAACAGGGGAGGGATATGTAGGAGGCTCCGGGAGAAATACAAAATGAGGGAAAAGAGACGTCGGAGGCCACCTTCGCATCTGAGCAAACCAAATTTTTCTCAGGGGCTTTTCATAGATGTCTAATAGTCTTAACTAACCACACTTCATTTAATTACCTTAAAGGTGAATTGGATGCTGGGAGTTCATTTACGTAAGAGCAATTCTAATGCTTATAAATTGCATCAACAATTAAACCCTTAACAACAAATGTATAGGCTGTAAATGAAATATCTATCTGGTAGAATTAATCAAAAGCTAATCATGGAAAATATCACCCTTGTCCTGACTGGAAAAATGGCACGGTTACCATTCCAAATTACAGTGCAGCAGGATCAGTCATCCTAATCCACAACGCTATATTTAATGTGCTTCCATTAACCCTTTCCTTCTGAGTCAGAAATTAATTTATCTGTAGGCAGTGTCTTTTTGGCCCAACCCATCATCAACACTGTCACCATTTTTACAAGTGTATTGGAAGACATGGGGCTCACCACTGCGGAAGCATCGAGAAATAGAACAGCCTCTACTCTGCTCTTGAGGAGAGAAAAGAACAGTGCAAGTTCCTGGCGGTTCAGGTCAGAGTTGTGTAATAAGAGTGGGGAAAAAGGTATTAGGAATGGAAAGAACCAGCCTTCGGGCGAGACTCTGCATGGACCTACCCTGGGTCCTATTCACTTCCAGGCTTCTCCAGTGTCTGGCTCAGCGTGTGACACACAGGAAGCACTTAGCAAAAGTTTTGATGGCTTCACTTTGGTCCAGTGGTTCTACCTAATAAGAACAAAACCGAAAGTACAGATGGGGAACTGCCTTCTGTTCATAAAGGTTCTTAAAGCTGAGTTTTGATGCTAGATGTAACATCAAGAGTGTGGTTTTCTAAGCTACGGAGGTAATCCAAGGCTATCCGGTTATGCAGCGGCCCGTTGCAGATTAGATGTAGGTAAGTGTTCTGATTAAAAAAAAAAAAAATCAGCTTCCAAGTGGCAATATTGGTATAACCCTTGGCCAAATTTTAAAACAGATTTCCAAACAGATGGTTTGGAAGCATTTACAAAAGAAGGCAGGAGTCACTGGAAAGCCAACATGGGCAAACTCAGAATCGGGTTTGCAAACCAATTTTGTTTTCTCTTCTGATCGTCATGGCACATGGCAGGTTGGGGAGTAATGTCGTAGAGAACATGCATCTCATTTCAGCTTGTGATGAAATCTTTCCCGCTAGCCTTTCGAGTAATGGGATAGATGTGGATTAGTTGATAACAGTAGTAAGTGGATTTACAGTTACTTAGAGTCCACAGCAAAGGAGTGTGGATTAATGTCTCTGTGTCCTCTTTCCTGTCCTTTTGAAGGTTTTTATCCAACACTAGGATGAGGACTGGAAGGCTTGCCATCAGATTTTCAGATGGCTCCTCTCAAGTACTAGCTTGCTCCTGAGTTGCCTCAAGGACTTCTTTGGTCCAGGCCCTGGTCGCCCCTTCTTTCAAATCTCTGTCCCCCAATCCAGCCAAAGCCAAAGGCATATTACATCAGAGAGTGAGTGTTTTCTCCAGTTGTTTCAAAACAGAATGGGCTGCCTTGGAAGGGCAGTGTGGGTCCTAGTCAGGACGTTCTCTAGGAGGTCCCTAGACCAGTGAAAGGTTAGCTGAGATGCTCTCTAAAGCTTTCCTGTTTGCCCTTTTTTCCCTTTTCTTATCTGAGGCATTGGTGTACAATGAAAAGAATACTGGCTTTCAAAACAGAACTGACTTCATTCTTTACTGCTTTGGTAAGTCTCAGTTTGCTCATCTGTACAATGGGAATAACAACTCCTATTTTCACTAGGCTGTGAGCAGATTACATATGTGGCCTAGCTGAAGCACTAAAGCACAGAGTAAGCTCTTGATATATGTTGGTTGCCTCCCATCTTCCAGCACCCAGGTCTAGGGTGTGCACGTTGTAAGGAGGCCTGGGGGCGCCATGCAGAGGTTAATGATGCAGCCCTCAGAGTACCTCTTTGCAAGGCCATCACTGCCAGGACAAAAATGGCCCCACACATGGTGAAGTGCCAGCTTCTTCCTACCCTTGAAGGTTTTTGACACCGGCAGAGCAGAGGGGGAGGCAACAGGGGCAATGCAGAGAGAAACACTGGGTCTCCTGCTAACTTGTCATGGAGTCTTCAGCTGGTTGCTCGGTGTCTGGAGAAACGGTCCCAATGTCACCATGAGCAATAAGAAGCAGAATCCCAACCCGATAGGTCCGGGGAGGGTTAGTTGAGATAAGGTATGTGAGATTGCCTGGGTCAGAGCCTGGCACCCAGGAGATACTAAACAAAACGGCAGTTTTTAAAATGATTTGTAACAGCACCAAGAACAGCCCCAAACTTTGGGTCTATAGACTTGGTATTAGGTTCTTCAGACCCTGGTAAGGGGAAGTCCAGTTAAAAAAGCAACTTGAACAGAAGCTGTGGGAGAAAGTATGATGAACGGTGAATGTGAATAACGCAGAGAACTTGCTAAGCAGAGGTTGTTTAGAAGGTCCACAAAGTTTGGGGCTGTGAGATCTTAAAATCCAGCAACCTTTCCACACTCAGGAGGGCTGAGACATTGGAAGGAGGCACTGAGTCCTCAGAGGGGCTGATGGGGAAGTGGCGGCTGGGCCTGGCCAACACAGGCTCTGTGCCAGGAAGTGACCTTCCCAAGGTGGGTATCTGACAAGTCAGGCCCTTCTGCCTCCTGACCCAACCCAACCCGGAACAGGAAGATTCTGTTCTGCCTGGCCTGTGACATGCAGGGGGTCCTTTGGGAGCCTCAATAATTGTGACTTAAGGACAGAATCTCAGGATTGACTCAATGCCTAGAAAATTCCATGCTATTGTGAGGAGCTCAAAGTACTTGAGAGAGAGAGAGAGAGAGAGAGAGAAAATGTGTGTGTGTGTATTTGTGTGTGTGCGTGCGTGCATGCGTGTGTGCGTGCGTGTGTGTGTGCGTGTGTGTGTGGTTGCATAGTTCCTTGCTGCTAGACCTCAGTTATTGGAGCTATTTTCTTTCTTTCATTTATTTATTCATTCTGTAAACACATTTTGCTCACCTCCTTAGTTTGACTCTACGCTTTACACCACATTTCCTCTAAGTTGCTAGCACATTCTCTACTCAAAAAATTTTTTCTAACACATTTCCACTTGGTAGGCTTAAGAGGACAGGGTGTTTCACGTACATTAAGTAAGTGCATATTGCTGAGATGGGCTGAGCAAGTGTGCTGGGTATCTCCTGCCCACCCCTAGGCCTACTCTCTGCCCTTTTCCTCCCTGCTATGTGTTGCAGGACACAGCCGCATGGAGTGCATTCCAGCTCCCTGGCTTTCTGGCTACTGGTTGGCTTTGGCCATGGGGAAGCATTGCAGGAGAGAAGAGGAAGGGAGGAGAGGGACCTTGGGGACTTTATTTCTCTACTTCCCTTGCTGTGGCATTGCTGTTGTCTGTCCCTTAGTAAAGGTCACTGCCCCTCTCATGACAGCCTTCTCTCCACTGCTCTCTCCCTCTGCATTCTCTGAACCATGCCCCCCACCCCTTCAGGACTGGGGCAGTCATGGCCTGCGGTTACTGGCCCTGGGTTTCTGCTCTATTCCTGGTGATTTCTTTACCCTGCTAACACCTTCATAAAGAATCTCCTTTCTTCAACTCCCCTCAAATGATCCAATTTGAATCTGTATCTCTTTCCTCCTGTAACCTTGAAAAAAGGCCATCTATTTCAACCTTCTCATTTTGACAGAGGAGGAAACTCAGGGAGTAACTTTCCCAAGGTCGCTCAGTACAGAAAGTTAGGACTCAAAGTGAAGAAGCCCATGATGAATATATAGAAAACTGACCCAGATATTCCTGTTTTCTTGTGTGTTTTTTTCTCAGTCCCTAGGAAATGCTGTCAGGAGGTTTCACAGTGTAATTAATTATGCTGGCACATACAATGAATGGAGCAATGGTTTAGCACGTCTACTCAAGATGCTGATAAATTCAATAATGAAATGCACATTTAAGTTTCAGTTAGGAGAATCCAAACCTAGTTGAGGAAAAGAGCACAATCTCACACACCTTATTTTAAAAGAGGGAAGTTTTATATAAGTCTTGCTCAGAGAGCCCCTTCTCCAGCCTCCCTCCCCGCAGCTCACGACAGTTCTTTGCTCCGTATGTACTGTACCTCCACATGTAAGGATCAAATGACATAACTTATCTGAAGCATTTAAAAAAGTGTAACATGCTTCACAAAATGTGAAACATTATAGGTACTCAACCTATAAATATTTGATTTAAGGAGCACATATGCATATAAACAGCTTTTTTGCTCATTATCTTTTACATCAGATCCGAGCTCTTTAGGCAAAATGGTAAAGCCCTCTAAAAACATACTGCCTTTCCTCTAAAACTCCTCACTTTCTCATGAAGGCAGTGTGAGGCAGTGGCACTAATAATACAGGCCATCTCGATTCAAATCCTGGTTCACGGTCACTGGGTACAGTTGTGCAGGCCGTCCCCCGCACAAGGATGTCACACCTAAGCCCGTCACAGCATAGAAGCTATAGGTCATTATGCTTTTTATGACAGCTTTGCAGAAGACGGTAGTAGAGTGGCTCTGTTACAATCAGTATGCTAGGACAGTTTTACAACAGATGAAAATAAAACGTCTTGAGGAAGAGATACGTTTTCTTAATATGACTCTCTCCCAGCTTCACAAAAAGCAGCTATATGAGTTTCTGGAAGTTCTTAATATAACCTTGGTTTCTTAATCTAATTTAAGGGGCATCCCTTAGAATAGGAGTGGCAGATATTTGCCGTTGGTGCCACAACACTCTCTGCCCACAGCAGACCCCAGTAACCCACCACGACGCCGTTTCTCACCAAGTCCGAATGCGACCCACACCATGTCCTGGGCAACCACTACCAGCCAAATGGAGTTGGCATGTCGGCTGACATCCATTTGCTGTCACTGCCTGAGGGTTGTTGTAAGAATTTCAAGACGATGAATCTATAGCGCCTGGAACATTATGATGACTGTTGTTACGAGAACACAAAACTTCCACCAAAGCTCTGGGATTGTTCTTCACGTCTCAGGTTACCATTCTCTCTGTATTGTCAATACCTGGCTCCCGCCTCTCCACCAACCTATGCTCTGCCTCAAATATTGATCAAATATGAACAAAGCCTTGGTCTGTGGCAGACATTACGACCGGGAAGACCTGGGCTCCCAGCTCTACACACGTCCTCCCTGACCTCAGCTCACTCAGGTCCCCTCTTTCTTCTCTAAGCGCTGCACAGATTCACGCTCTGTACTGATCAGCGCTTGGTGGTGACTTGTACGTCTCTGTGAAACTAATTAGAACTCTTTTATGTGTCTAGGCCCCGTATGCCCGTCAAGAAGGCAAATCCCTTGAAGAAAATCTTTTTTTCTGTATTTAGGTTCAGTACTCAGCTCACATAGGAACTCCACAAACCATATTGTTTTGGTCATGTAAGGGGAGTTGACAAATAAAGCATGATCATTTGTTATAACTAGTCCCTGGTCACCGTTTTCATCTGAGGCTAAGAAAATGAACACAGTCATAAAATGATTATTGCTCTCATAGTCGAGAAAGTAAATTTATATTTTTCTCTCTCTAAAATACACAAAACTAATCGAGAGCTCCTGATATCTTTATATTATCACGTATAACATGTAATAATAGTATACGCGTAAGTCAAAATGCAATTTCTTATGCCATTACTATTAACTTGTTTAGGATTCATTTTTCTTTATCATCCCCTCCTTCTCATTTAGCCAAATGAATTTCAGTAAGTGTATATAGGAGCTGAGAGGATGATAAAGAGCTATGGGTTTCAGTATTTATTCTATGCTTTCCTAACATTGCAACTACATTCCCTCAAGAAGAGATGGCATTTTGACTGTGGGTGATATGATTAATGTCCAAATATGGTTTGAAAAGTGGGACAGGAGGCATGGTGCCCAGGTTGGGGGCGAGGGGGTGGTATCCTCCATTAAGTGGTAAGCTATTTAGGTAAGGGTATACAATATGCAATTGGATACACAATATACAAAACCAAAACAGAATAGTTCTGAAATGCGACCCTTTTCAGGAATCTAAGGCAAGTAGGGTCGGTATGTGTGCGGAGGGCCACTGCATGTGGGGGAAATTACTGCTGCTTTCTGCGTTCTGACTTCTCCATCGGTACAGTGACTTACTGTCAGTGACACTTCTGATGTCATAAAAATTGAAATCGGGGTTGCAGGCGTGCAACTTGGGGATTTCAGTGGAACACCCTGCTGAGGGGTGGATGGGGCCGGCAATCCATCTGGCTCCATGTGCCACCCACAGCCTTCTGCTCATCTGTCTGCCAAGAGCTGGGGGCCTTTTTCTAATTTGCAAGAAGGAGCTGTTTGTGCTACCAGCCTCCCTGATTGAGATACGTGTGTAATGACATTATTCTTCAGCTAAGGGCCTCCACTCTTTCGTACTGAGTGTCTATCCCTCCCACCAGTGGAGAGAATGTGGAGTTGGATCATTTATTATAATTGAACTCAGGCAGAAATGGTGGCATGAAGAGGCCGAGGACACACATTCACAGATTAGAGCTATTTGAAGCTGGAAGATCACCTACCACCTATTGCAAAGACCCATTCTGCAGAAAAGGAGTCCAAGACTCAAAATAACTACGCCCTACCTCAAAACAAAAAGAGGCTTATGATAAAGTTCATAAAGCTGACTGGTGGCAGCTGGGACGAGAACACTGGTGTCCTGACTGACAGCCCTGTCCGTTAGAAGCAGGATTCCTCCATTCTCAAGACACGATTGTCACCCCAGTTTGGTGAGAATCTAACACCCTCTGGACCTCCTTACCCGGCATTCTCTCCACATTCAGGTTGAGCGTTGACCAGTTTCACAGACACCTGGAGTTTTGACACTTTCCTCACCACACATTTCCCTGACTCCACCCCTGAATCCTCTCCCATCTCTCTAGCCTGCCTTGTCATCTGGCTTATTCCTAATTATTGCTAAGCAATAAATTCCAAACTCCAGCTTTCTCCCTCCAGCTTACTTCCTTTGTGGGTGGCCTCTGCTATTTCCACAGTGAAGCCCCTCTTTAGGGGAAGCTGATTCATGCTCCCAGCCCTTCCTGACTGACTGACTGACTGACTGGGTGGGTCTTCTGGTGTCCTCGTCGCCCCGTAGCTGCCCCTCTGTCTGCAAGCTCTTCCTCTTTTTGTCCTTCCAACCAAGTAAACCTCTCCGTCACATTCTCCTCTCTCCCCAGTGGTTGATTTCCTTATTCATCTAACACTTGTCTCCACTTCATCGCCCTGTCACCATCACTGGGGACATTCCAACATTCCACAAATATTTGCACTTCACAGTTCTTGGACTTAAATTTGGATGGTGTCCACTTGTCAGCACTTCTCTCCCAAACCCTGTCCTCCTGTACAGCTGCTCCTCGACCATGATTTCAGACTCCGAGCTACCTCTCTGGCTACCTTTTCCTTTCCTTCATCCTGTCCTAGCTTCTCTTCCAGAACCATTTCCTCACACTCATCATGAAGTCCAGTCCCTGACTTCACATCCTCCTAGCTCCCTTGGGTCCCGATTTCCTTATCATGTAGCCTGGATTTCATGGACAGCGGTTTTATCCATGTCCTTGCTTACCCTGAGGAGGCCTGGCCTTCTGACCTACTGCTGACCCTGGCTCACCCACCCCCCGCTGGGCAAATCTTCCATTTGCCCTCTTTCTTCAGGTCACCGGGAGCTCAGTATTGCTATATCTCAGGGCCCACTGGTCTCCTCATACACACAGGGGCTCTCATCTCAGCTGGATCCAACGCTTTCTTTTCCAACTGCTCGCGTCCACATTCCCTATAACACCAGCTCCAAACTCGTCAGCTCTTCTCCAGTGTTCCCGTCTTCCCACTGCCAGCACTTGGTCTTGCTGTCTTCCTCTAAAAGACCCTCCTTGGAACTCTCTGACCCTTCATTCCCATGGCCCTAACTGGCCCTCTGCTCCTGCAAGTTCTGACCACTCTTGCCTTGGCCTCCTTTTCCTGACACCTCTCAAGTGCATCCGCAGCACAATTCTATGCCCTCTTCTCCCGCCTCCCGGGGAAAGCACATGTCCTCTCAATGATTCCTTCTCTGTGGGACATTCCGTTGCGTCTCCTGCCTCAAGCTGCCTCTGGACTTCTTGCCAGCCCTTAAAAATTTTCGTTGTGGTTGTGGTAAAGTATATATAACATAAAATTTACCATCTTGACCACGTTTTCGTGTACAGTTCAGTGGTACTAAGTATATTCACTTAGATCTACAATCATCACCACCAGGCTTCTCCAGAACTTTTTACATCTTGCAAAACTGAAACTACATCAATTAAACAGTAACTCCCCATTCCCTCTTACCCTTCGCCCCTGGAAACCACTCCACTTGACCTCTGTAGGTATCTCTTATAAATGGACTTATACAGTGTTTGTTCTTTTGTGAGTGGCTTATTCCCTTAGCATAAGGGTGTCAAGTTCATCCAGGTCATGGCATGTGTCAAAATTTCCTTTATTTTTAAGGCTGAATAATATTCCATTGGATATATGTACCACCTTTTTGCTCATCCGTTCAATGCTTGGTGGATTCTTGCCATTTAACAACTTTTCAATGAGCTTCTCTATGCCAGGCAGTGGTATACACTGGAGAGTGAACAGACGTCATCACTGTCCTTGTGGAGCTTCCAATCTACATGGTGCCCTCATTATTGGGTACGAGTTGCATCTCCCCTAATGGCAGTCCCTTGAAGATACAGACCGTATCTGGCCCCTCTGGCAGCCCCGAACCGCTAACCGAACTCCTTGCACAGAGTTGGTGCCCAGTAAAAATTTGTTGAATGAGTGAATGAATGAACCCAGTAAGCACTTATGAATAGATCAGTTTTATAAATACATACTTTGAAATCCTTCTCTTCAAGTGTCATCCCCAGAGAGTGTTTGCAGTAGAAGTTGCCTTCAAACACAGCATGGATCATTCAAGTTTTTATTACTGAGAGGTTCCTGTTGCTCCATAAATCTTGAGTTCCCCAATGTAAATTGCCATTGAACAAGCAAAACAACGACATGGGCATTTGTTTTATCAAGGGCCTAGTATTAAGACAGATTAACTTGGAGGGAACAGCACCGGCCTGGGTATCTGCCCCATCCCTCATTCTTATTGTGATTAATGAGATGGAGGACATACTTTTTTCTATTCTGCCTGAAAACATATTGAGTTTATGCCTCGTCCCACATTGTTAAATATTGTCTTAGAATTACATTATCTCTTACACAGATGGATGGGCCTGGTGCTGTGTATACTGCTGACAGTTTTCCTGAAGTGGAACAGGATTGGTAAGGAAATCATTCAGCCATGATTACAGCTGGAAAGCATGCAGAGACCTCCAGTAAAACTAGCATAAACAGGTATGCAGTGAGTCTAAGAGCAAAGGATTAATACAAAGATGCTGCTCACCAAGAACCAAGATGGTATGAGGCAGACGTATCTTTATGGTGGATCGCTAACTAATCATTATGCCATCTTGAAGAAGTAGGACCCTTTAAGGAATCATGTCTTTGTATTTGCAACTTGAGTGCCTTATACTGCATAAGGGCTCAATAAATATTTCTGAAGTCAATGAACTTAAAATTTTCAAACTATTTTATTTTATTCTTAAGTTAACCTTATGAGATAGGTAGGTAATGAATCATTATTCCCCATTTTCAGATGAAGAAACTGAAACACAAAGTGGTTTGAATGAGTCACTTGAATTATCAGGGAGCTGGGATTAGTCACCTGGCCTATTGAATTTACATGCAGGGACTGCTCTTCCACTTAATTCACTCATCTTTGCAACAATATTTGTTGAGCAACTAATATGTTCTGTACACGTTCTGAACTTCATTTGAGTGAAGGTTGAAAAGATGGAGAAGACATAATATTCTTCTTCAGGGATATCACAGATTACAGAGGATATGGATTTGAAAACAAATACTTCAAACCACGTTGTCAAGAGCAAGAATAGAGGCACGGGCACCATGCTTGGGCACATGGAGGTCTGAGGGACTAACTTGCTTGGTGAGGCTAGAAAGGTTTCGGTGAAGAGATGATTAGAAGAGTTTTCTAGCTAAACCCAATGACTTCAGAAACCCAGCCCAGGGGCATGTGCAAAGGCACAGGGGCTGCCTCTTCAGGGAATTCCTGCTAGTATGGCTTGAACACTGGTGTAGAGGTGAGGAGTGGTAGGGAAGAAAGACCGCAGAAGTACCAGGGGCTAGATTTACTTAGCATTCAATCAACAAAATTTAGGGACCATCCACCAAGTACTATGAATTGTGTCTGAAGCTGTCGATGCAGTAAACATGAGAGAGAGAAGGTCCTTGCCCTCATAGAGCTTTCTGTCTAATGAGGGGAGGAAATTAGATAATAAGGACCCAAATAAATTAATAAATGATCAGATTGTGAGTAGTGCTAGAAGGAACTAAACAATGTGCTGTGAGAGAGAAAAACAGATGACAGCAAACATTCCTGAGGTGGTGATGTTTTAGCTGAGACCTAAAGGATGAGCAGGAGCTGATAGAATAGAGCCAAAGAAAGGATGTTCCATGCTCAGGTCAGGGAGCAGTAAATGTAAAGGGACTACGGTTAGGAGACACACATGGGCAGTGACTCTGGGAAGAACTGTATGAGAGAGGGTCAGACATATGGGTGAAGCCAGGTCATACAGGGCTTTGGGCCAAGATTTCATTCGAAGACCAATGGGAAGCCTTTCAAAGGTTTTATTATAGTGAAATCACATAATTCGATGTGTCATTTTAGTTTACTCTGACTACTATGTAGAGAATGAATTAGAAGGCAGTGACATGGAAGCAGGAAGGCCAGCTAGAAGGCTACTGCTATAATCTGGGCGAGAGATGATGGTGGTGTGGACCGGGGTGCTGGGAGAGAGGGTGAAAGTGGGTAAGTGTATATTTTGGAGGTAGAATTGATAGGGGGGCATGGATGAGGGGTAAAGAGGAGATGCGGAAGGATTTGAGCCTTGGGTAATGCTGGGCTGTTGAGCCTCTTCCTTAGATGCAGTGGAGGAGGCAATCCAGGGTGGAGCAACGTGGAGAAGCAAGAGACCTGGAGCCGTGGCAGCAAGATTGGGCTGGATCACACAAGAGATGGAGAGCCCCTCAGGGATGCTGAGTAGAAGAATAACATGGTCAGACTGGCATTTCAGAAGGTCATTTTGACAGCTGCGTGGAGAGCGGTGGCAAGGAGCCTAGAGGCAGGGAAGGAGTCCAGAGTGATTGTAACAGTTGAGACAAGAGGTGAGGAAGGCCTGAAATAGGACCGAGACCCCAAGCTGCTCATGGTCTGCTGATACCCCAGGTGTCGGCTGTTAGGGTTATGAAGAAAAATGTGGTTCTCGTCAGGGAGGGGTTAGTAATTGGACCAGGGTAAGGGAAGCCAGCTGGGCCAAAAATAATTCCAGAACCTTTGGGGCCTTCACTGGGGCATAATTGGGGAGCAGCTGGGAGGCTCTCTGGCTCTCAGGGCAGGACGGCTGATGATTTCCCCACTGGGTGGAGCACCCTATGGCAGTTTCCTAACCATCTGCAGCACCCAGGCCCCACCCAGGCTTCAGCATAGCTTCCCAGGGCTATCAGGAAGGGGGCAGGTGTCCAGGCACCTGCTGTTACCCCGGAACTGGACCAGTGGCTACTTCTCCCTGGGTGTGTGCCCATTCCTTCTCAGCAGGCTCCTAGGGCACCAGTGACCCCAGAATGAATGTGTTGCCTAGAGATGATTAAACTGTCTTGGAGACAGTGAATTCCCTGTCACGGAAGTTCAAATAGACTGACAACCACTCAGCAGGGGCTTCAAATACCAGCTGGAAGTTGTACTCTATGTTCTAAAAGTCTTCTTCCTGTCCGAGTTTCTGGTTCCACTCCAGTTCTGATGAGCTTGGAGAAGCTCTGTGTGGGGCGAGCACTCCTGACATGATTGGAATTCCATTCTGGATGGAAGAGTTTGAAAGGGAGTGGGCCCTCTGCTGCCAATCCCCTGTTTGTGGTGGCTGGGGACTTCAGGGAGTGGCTTCACACTGATAAATGGGTGATGGGCAAGCCAGGGGCAGCAGAGGCCACAACACACATCAGAGCAGAGAAATCACCATCCCAAGAGGCCAACCCCAGCCATTCAGCTCCTTCTATAACATAAGGCAGCCTCCCTGAAGAGAACACAGTGAGAGGTCAAGATGATTTCGAGCTCAAAAGGGGGCAAATTCATTGGAAAATAAAGTAACATTTGTTTGGTTCTGCAGCCAGCAGCAGTCCCACTGGGGCTGTTTACTAATATCCAGCATGGGGTGAATGGATATGGAAGAAAACTCAACCGTTGTGTAAGTAAGTGGCTGCAGATGTTGTAATGAAACCCACGTAGGCTCCTACAGCAACCCCCTAAAGAAGGCATTCTGGCCGGTTGGAACTGTGGTTAGCTCTCCCATTGTCAGTCCTTCCCCAAAGACCATCTCTCCTCACCTGCTGATCTTTAGGGTCAGGGCTTTCTGAAGGGACTGTGGCTGTGGGAAGGATGCTTGGCAGAGACAGTGTTTTGGGGCAACAGGACTCAGTTTCTGTTCTCCATGTACAGAGTTCTCAAATCGGGAATTGAGCTTTGGGCATTTGATGCCTTTTTCAGAGTCTGCACATTTCTTACTTTTCTTTATACCGTGTTTCCCCGAAAATAAGACCTAGCCGGACAATCAGCTCTAATGCGTCTTTTGGAACAAAAATTAATATAAGACCTGGTATACTATATGTTATGTTATGTTATGTTATATTATATTATATGACCGGGTCTTATATATTATAGTAAAATAAGACTGGGTCTTATATTAATTTTTGCTCAAAAGACACATTAGAGCTGATTGTCTGGCTAGGTCTTATTTTCGGGGAAATACGGTATTATTCTATCATATAAGTTAGAACAAATGGCAATTGCTTTTACTGCTGGGTTAAACCAAGGAGCATAGAACATGACCTCTATTTGGAGCAATAGGAGGGGATCACAGAATGACACACTCGTTATCAAGGGAAAATAGGACTGGTCTCAGGCATACACAAGGTGATCTTATCGGGGGCTAATGTCATCAGACTTTTTAGAAATGTGGACTTGATTTGGCTTTAGAGGTTGAGCAGGATTTGGAGGAAGCGGTGAAGACTGAGAGAGTATTTCAGGTGGGACACTGTGGCAATGGCCCAACGTATGGCTGAGAAAGTCACTTAAAGCAAGAAGCAGAAGTAGTGGTAAAGATAAGGAGAAATGGGAGCGCTTGCGCACTGTTGATGCAAATGCGCATAGTATAACCACTATGGAAATAGCGTGGATGGGGGTTCCTCAAAAAACGGAAAATAGAATTACCATATGATCCAGTGATTCCACTTGTGGGTATATAGCCAAAAGAATCGAAAGTAGGTCTCAGAGAGATATTTGTACACGCATATTTGTAGCATCGATAATTTATTTGTACACGCGACTTATAGCCAAAATAAAGAAGCAACTTAAATGTCTAGCAACAGATGAATGGATAAACAGAGTGTGTTATATACACACTATGAATTATTATTCAGCCTTCAAAAGAAATGAAATCCTGACACGTTATAACATGGATGAACCTTGAGGACATTACGCCTTGTGAAATAAGCCAGTCACAAAAGGACAAACCTGCGTGATTCCACTTATAGGAGGTACCTGGAGTAGTCAAATTCATAGAGGCAGAAAGTAAAATAGAGGTTACCAGGGCGGGGGAGGGTCTTGGGGAGTCAGTGTTTAACAGGTACGGAGTTCCAGTCTGGAAAGATGAAAAAGTCCGGAGATGGACAGCAGTGATGGCGGCACGACAATGTCAATGAACGTAACACAACTGAACCATACACTTAAAAATGATTAAGATGACAAATTTTATCTGTCTCACCAGTATTAACATTTTTAAAGATTAAAACATTATTTAAAAAAGAAAAACAAAGAAAGAGACAGAATGGCTTCCAGAGGCAAATCAGGGAAGCAGCGCTGAATTTTCATGAACATTTCTGTGACCTCAGTGCCCCACACACCATCTGTGGCTCAGGATGGTTTCATGTTGAGGGATGAAGGAATGAGTTGAACCCAAAACCTGAGAAGCAGAAACTTCCCAGTAGAGGAGCAGGAAAGACAGGCCAATCTGATTGAGTCATGACTTCAGGTGTGTCCCCATGGTAGCGAGAGAGGCCACTAAAATCGCTCCGCTCACACTTCTGAAAGCCTGCTTGCCAAGCCACCAGCTGATTATTATTTGCTGTTTAGCCTCCCCAGGTGGATCTGCTTGTAGGCAGAGAACACACTGGTTGGCTAAGAGAATTCTCGCCAGTCGTTATATGTTTTATTGGACATTGAAAATTAGCACATACGACTTACATATGTCTTTTGGGAGTGTGGTTAGCCTGAGTCCTGAGCATGTCTGGCCTTGCAAAACTGAAGGTCTGATCTAGAACTTGCTAAGTGCACTCAGAAATTGCCATCCTGCGGGGTCTGGTTGGCTTTCTTGAGAATCACAAATCGTTTCTGCTGTCACTCATCAGATGAGCAAAGAGAGCAGAAGGTGCACTCAGACCCTGTAATTATTCTCACCTCTAGTCCAATTAATATCTGTGTGTGGACATTCGGATACTTTTCCTTTAGAGCTTTGCTTCCCCAAATGGTGGGAGCAGTATCAGCATTGCCTGGGAGCTGGTTGCAAATGCCGATTTTCAGCTCCATCCCTGACCCTCTGAAACAGAATGTGCATTTTAACTAGATCCCCAGGTGAACCATATGTGCAACGAACCTTCAGAAGCTTTGCTTCTGACCGTCTAATTCCTATTTCCCAAGCTTGCCCAATCATGGGAGTCATCTGGGGTGCATTATTAAAGAGATTTCCAGGCTCCTCCCTCGGTGATTCTGATTCAGTAAGTATTTTTACTTTAAAGTAAAGGGGAAAAGGTTAGTAATGGGATGTGAGTGGTGTGTGAAGCTAACCCCATGTTTGAACCATCAGGGAAGAGGGTTACTCAAGATATGGTATGAAAAGACTTGTTTCTGAGACACATGCACATACCCCATGGTGCCAATGGTCATTTGCAAGAGGCTTCCTTGTAAGAAAAGCTTCTGGAGGAAAAGGGCCTTAATTTTTGTGAATGTTTATAAGCAACTTGCAGCAAATTTTGAGTATTCACCATGTAAATAATTCTGACTCTGACCTTTGCCAGTATCACTGATTTCAGCTCATCTCTCACTGAAGCATCTTCAAAACATCCTTGGTTTCCCCCTATACATTAAAAAAAGCTTATTTTTTAAGAATGTAGCCAAGATAGGAAGGCTTAAGGAGACGGGGATTCCTTCAACCATGGAGAAGGCTGTTTTAAGAGCAAATTAAATCAGCAAACGCTTTCTGTACTCACTTCTACAATCCCTTTCAGTCCCTCCTACTCTCATGCTTTTCACTGAACATAAACTCTGAAATCTGAAAGAAAAGAGCCTTTCTACCTGCGAGGCAAGTTATCTCACTCTGGGTGCTCATGAATCCTTGGAAACCTTCATTCATGAATGAATTCTTAACACTTCCTCCCCACCCCCAATGATTCATCAAAGAACAGTGACTCACCCTAAATCATGCAAAAATCAAGGACACATAGTTGCAACTCTAGTTCGAATGTATTTCTAATAGAATGCCTTTTACAACTAAAAGAACCTTTTAGGTAAACAATTATACTGCAGAGTTTTTGGGACATTAGAGAGCCAGAAAGAAGGTAAGGTTGGAGAGAGACATTTAAAAAGGGAGGGAGGGAGTTGGAAGAGGGAGGAAGAGAGAGAGAGAGAGAGAGAGAGAGAGAGAGAGAGAGAGAGAGAGAGAGAGAGAGGAGAGAGAGAGAGAGAGAGAGAGAACTCGAGAGAAAGCTTTATTTGCAAGGCAAGTGAAAGGTATTTTTTACTTTTAGCCATTGTGATCCATCCGTATTTCAAATTTCAAATTTATGTCACTTTGCAATCAGAAGAAAGGCCATATAATGGCTTCAGTCACCCCTTCCTGCTCCAGGATTCCCTGTGGGGTCAACGGAAGCCACTAGATTGCTCTGGACCCAAGTGACCAGTGAAAGTGACCACATCTCCTGACATTCCTGTGGCTTCTCTTGAAGAGAAGGGGAAGAAGTCCCAGAGGAGGGGAAAAGACAGCTGAGACGCGGAGAGGGGAGCGGACCTGCCTTTCTCATCTCCCACCCAGGGAGTGACAAAAAGCCTGGGGTCCCTTTAGTTAATTCCCTAATCTGCTCCAGCCAGGATGAAATGTACCTAGTAACTGACATTCTCAAAGCCCTTTAAGATTTCTTGGTGGAAGGTGGTTGCTATTTTAAAGCAGAAAAATATTAGAGGGGGGAATCAATCAATGAACAAATCAACATCTCTTTTGCATCTGCAATGTGCTTAGCACCATACCAGTTGCAAAGGTGTGCAAAATAAGTATAAAATATGCCCCAGTTGGAAGAAGGCCACGTCTGGTTCTGAACGGGCTTTAGAACTCAGGATTCACAAGGACCTAAGTTCAAGTCCCAGTTCTACTGCTTTGGGAAGTTGCTTGATTTCCCTGAGCCTTGGTTGTTTTCTTCCCTGTAAACTGAAGTGAGTAATGTATACTTCATAGAATGTTACAAGTACTCAATATGTACAATATTTTTATAGCAAAAATTCAATAACTAGTAGCAAGGGAACAGTCTTGGGAGAAACCAGAAACACCAGCGCAAAAAAAAAATTTGTAAACAAAGATAGCACGGGATGTTGATGGACTAAGGAAACAAAGAATTGAATATAGCAACCTACAAGCATTGTTTGATCAGACGGGACACTGGAGTGTTATTTTGTAGTCTAGACAGTTTTACAGCGTTGAGAAAAGAAGAGGACAGAGTGGGCTGAAGTCTCCCGGGAAGCCTTCCTGAGGGCTGTGATTCGTGAAGCAGGGGCTTCATGTTGACCAACTGTTTCTGAGCAGCGCATGTCAGACCGAGGAATAAGAGGGACATGAATAAATGGCCTTGATCTCTCTGCCCTCCCAGCTGCCACCTCTCCCCAACCTTCCCACTGAAGCTCTTCAACCTAATCATCTATACATGCACACCCACTTTCCCATCTCCCCTTCATTACTTTTACTCTCACCTCTTTTGTCTTCCCACTGTATTCTCTCTTTAGGTATTTTTTTAGAAAATCAACTGTATTGAGGTGCAATATATGTGTAATAAATGGTATCCATTTAAAGTGTACAATATGATGAATTTCAATAGTTGTGACACCAGGAAACCATAACCACATTCAAAATAGAGAATAAATCCATTATCTCCTCACCACCCCCTAAAAATTGTCCCTTTGCAGTCAGTCCTGCCCTGTTCCCTAGGCCACCACTGTCCTGCTTTCTGTCATTGTATTAGTAGATTAGTTTGCATTTTTTGGAATTGTATATGAATGGAAGCACACACGCCCTGGTCTTTGTACCTGGCTTCTCAACATTTTCTCCTATTCTGTGACTTGGTTCTTCATTTTCTAAATGGAATCCTTTGTAGAGCGAGATTTTAATTTTGATTATTTCTAATTGGTCAATACTTTGTTTTATGGTTTATGCTTTTTGTGTGCTATCTATCTGTGCTTACCCAAGTTTACAGAGATTTTTCTCTTAGGTTTTCTTAGTAATTTTATACAGTAAGTCCTCACTTACCATCACCAATAGTTTCTCCGAAATTGCGACTTTAAGTAAAACGATATATAATGAAACCAATGCTACCATAGGCTAATTAAGTTCCTGAGCATATTTCTGGTCACAAAAACATCACCAACCTTCTAAATAAAGACCCTAAACACTTTTAATATTAAACACTGAAATAGATTTCTGGTCAAGATGGCGGAGTAGATAAACACATCCTCTCTGGACCACATCAGTTACAACTAAACCACAGAACAACCATTACTGAGAATCGCCAGAAGTCTAGCTGAACCGAAGCCCTACAAGTATGGTGTGGGGACAGAGCCAGGAGTGTAGTTTCCAGGCTCTCGGCCTCACATGGAAAGGTGCTGGCTCAGGTAGTATATGGTCATCAGCTGTGACTAGTTGGCCATCGGCTGTTACCCGTTAGCCATTGGCCACTGATACAACTGCCACGGCTAAGCTAGCAAAGTGGTGTAGTTGTGGTGTGGTGGAGTGTGGATTATGGATTGCAGAGAGGCAGATTGCAGCTAGCAAGTGAGGTTGGTTGGAAGAGACAAGTGGACGGCGGGTTGCAGATCATGTAGCTCCTGCCTCCTGTGTCTCCAACCCAGGCGCCAGCGAGACTATAGTGGTATGGCTCCCCTATCTATGGCTCTGTGGGTATTCCTTTTAGGCCTCACCATATCCTGCATTCTTAGGTGGAGAGCGGGACCAGAGACCCCGCATGACACCCTGCATGACATACGGACATACAGAAGAAGCCACCTTGAGACTCATAGGAGGAGCAGAGACGCGGAATGGGCCCACACCTGCGTCTGACCATTAAAAATTGGGAGGGATATCTCAGCTGCGGAAGTTCCAACCGAAAGAAAAGGGTCCCAGCCCCTCCCCAATACAGGGTTTCAGAGCTGAAAGAGAAGTCCCCATAATTTTTGGCTGTGCAAACCAGCAGAGATTGTGGCTGAGTGAGATAGAGGGCAGCTGGAGTCCCAGGTGCTACTCCTGAAAAGACCATGCATGGACTTGCTTGCTGACAAACTCACTTGCTCTGAACTCCAGCAGCAGCTTGAAAGGCACTAGTCACATACGGGAAGGAACTGAGTTGTCTGGCTGCAGGGGGAGGGCTAGAGAGGCAGCTTTCTCCTGGAGGAGAGACTCCATGCAGGAGTCGGCAGAAGCCATTGTATCTTTGTTGAGCTCTCCCCTCTGTGCGTGCAGATGTAGGCAGACGCCACATCTGAGTCTCTATCAAACTGGCTACCACTTTTTGTCTGTCCCACTCTAGTGACTCCTAGAAACCCCACCCCCTTCAACTTTCGGTGCTGTGGACATGCCAAAAATTTCTCAAAGGTTTACAAAACCCAAATAAGCAGCATCTGGATTTGGTATGTCCCATACCTCTGGCTGAGCAGCCCTAAGCCTGGCACTAGTGACAGTCAGCCTTGGTTCACAGCTTGGCCTCTCAAGGCACCTGCAAGCACAGCATGGGTGACAGCCATCTCTGGATTGCTTTATGGCTCATGCCAGGTGGCCTCAGGCAAGGTACAGACTGTGGCTGAACTCGGCCTGCTGTAGGTCTCCTCCCAGGAGGCCCAGGGGTTGGCAGG
Organism: Rhinolophus ferrumequinum; assembly: GCF_004115265.2. Classification (NCBI taxonomy): domain Eukaryota; kingdom Metazoa; phylum Chordata; class Mammalia; order Chiroptera; family Rhinolophidae; genus Rhinolophus; species Rhinolophus ferrumequinum. The sequence goes on along the minus strand of NC_046296.1, from coordinate 51,659,535 downwards.
TACAGGGGCCAGTTTTGGACTGGACTGGAGCATCACCCAGTCACCTCCAAAAATGACACACCTGAAGGGCAGCCTGGGCAGGCACCAGCGCCCCACTAAAGCAAACCCTGTTCTGTAGGGTCAGTCCCTGTACCACAGCTCTCCTCCACTGTAGTCACACCCAGCCTCACAACCAGTCAGCCTGAGGGTCAATGCCTCCCACGGACATGCAAACAGCAAACAAGTCTCAACTACAACAGGAGGAGCTTACCAACCCTCACAAGGGACACACGTGGAGCACCTGGCTCTGGTGACCAGGGAAACAGCAGCACTGGGTCCCACAGGACACCTACTACATAAGGCCACTCTACTAAGACCAGGAAGCATAGCAGCCCTACATAGAAACAAGCAGAGGGAGGCAGCCAAAATGGGGAGACTAAGAAACATTTACCAAATAAAAGAACAAAACAAAGCTCCAGAAAAGAACTAAACAAAATGGAGACACGCAATCTACCAGATGCAGAGCTCCAAACACTGGTTATTAGAATGCTCAACGATCTCAGGGAGAACTTCAACAAAGAGCTAGGAAACATAAAAATGGAGATGGAAACCATAAAAAAGAACCAGTCAGAAATAAAGACTACAATCACTGAAATGAAGAATACATTAGAGGGAATCACCAGTAGATTAGCTGAAGCAGAGGATCAAATCAGCGATTTAGAAGATAAGGTAGCAGAAAACACCCAACCAGAACAGTAAAAAGAAAAAAAAAATTCAAAAAATTGAGGAGAGTTTAAGGGGCCTCTGGGACAACATCAAGCATAACAACATTCACATCATAGGGGTATCAGAAGGAGAAGAGAGAGAGCAAGGAATTGAAAACCTATTTGAAGAAATAATGATTAAAAACTTGCCCAATCTGGTGATGGAAATAGCCATGCAAGCCCAGGAAGCACAGAGAGTCCCAAACACAATAAACCCAAACAGCCCACACCAAGACACGTCGTAATTAAAACGCCAAAGGTTAAAGACAAAGAGAGAATCTTAAAAGCAGCAAAGAAAAGCAGTTAGTTATCCTCAAGGGCGCTCCCATAAGCCTATCAGCTGATTTCTCAACAGAAACTTTGCAGGCCAGAAGGGACTGGCACAAAATATTTAATGTGATCAAAAGCAAGGACCTACAACAAGATTGCTCTACCCAGCAAAGCTGTCATTTAGAATTGAAGGACAGACAAAGAGCTTCCCAGACAAGAAAAAGCTAAAGGAATTCCTCACCACCAAACCAAGATATTACAAGGAATGTTAGACAGCTTTGTTTAAGACTAAATAAATACATAAATAAATAAATAAAATAATAAAGTGGCAGCGACTACATATCTATCAACAATTACTTTAAATGTAAGTGGATTAAATGCTCCAATCAAAAGATAGGGAGGTTCAATGGATAAGAAAACAAGACCCGTATATATGCTGCCTACGAGAGACTCACTTCAGATCAAAGGACACACGCAGACTGAAAGTGAAGGGATGGGAAAAAGATATTTCATGAAAATGGAAACAACAAAAAACCGTGGTAGAAATACTTATACCAGACAAAATAGACTTTTAAAACAAAGGCTATAATAAGTGACAAAGAAGGACCCGGTAATCCTACTTCTGGGAAGTTATCCCAAGGAACCAAGAACGCTATTTCCAGGGGATGTGTGCACCCATATGTTCATTACAGCCTTGTTTACAATGGCCAAGCTGTGGAGGCAGCCTGGCTGTCCTTCGATGGGTGAATGGATAAAGAGGTGGTACATATACACAATGGAATATTGCTCGGCCAGGGGAGGGAGTGGCCTCTTGCCATCTGCAGTGGCATGGATGCACCTGGAGGTATTGTGTTGAGTGAGGTATGTCAGGCAGCAAAAGACAGATGCAATGAGATTTCGCTTATATGTGGAATCTAAAGAACAAAATATACAAACAAAACAGAAACAAACTCACAGATACAGAAAATATTTTGACGGTTGCCAGACAGCAGGGGAGTTTGGGATGGAGAAAAAGTGGAACGGATTAAGAAGTACATATAGGCTGTTACACAATAGTCATGGGGATGTAGGGTATAGCATAAGGAATATAGGCAATAATATTGTAATAACTATGTGTGGTGTCAGATGGGTGCTAGGTTTATTGGGGTGATGGGAGAGGGATTGGGAGCCTGGGTGAAAAAGGTGAAGACATTAAGAAGTACAAATTGGTAGTTACCAAATAGTCGCGGGGATATAAAGCATAGTGAATATAGTCAATGATATGGTAATAACTATGTATAGTGCCAGATGGGTACTACACTAGTCAGGGGGATCACTTCTTAAATTATATAAGTGTCTAACCACTATGCTGTACACCTGAAATTAATATAAAATAATATTGAAGGTCAACTATAATTAAAAAAATTTAAAAAGGGGGGCGGGGAAGTGAAGGAGAATAAATGGTTCAAATTTCCTGGTATAAAACAAATAAGTCACGGGGCTGTAATGTACAGCATGGGGAATAGAGTCAATCATATTGTGATAACGTGGTACAGTGTCAGATGGTTGCTGGACTTACCATGGTGATCACTTCTTTACATATATAAACGTTGAATAACTATGAAACTAATATAATATTGCATGTTAGCTATATTTTAAGAAAAATCTTTTTAAAACACTGAAATAAATGTGAGCTATACATACATTTGAGAAAGATTAATAAAAACAGGTAAGATCATTCTTTTCCAACATGCTATTCCAGTTCAGGGTCGCAGGTGGTCGGAGCGTCTCCCCATAGCTCAGGGAACAAGGCGGGACTCACCCTGGACAGGATGCCCTGCTATCACTCGGCCACGCACATATACCTACATTCACCCAGACTGGGGCAGTTTAGATACACCAGTTCACCTCACGTGTACACCTTTGGGACCCGGGAGGAAACTGGAGGCCAACACAGACCTGGGGAGAATGCACAAACCCCACACAGACAGTGCCACTGGCCAGGAATTGATATTCTTTTTCTCATCAATGTCCTAAAGAAAGGATGTTATTTGAGAACCCACTGTAGTTTTAGATTTTACATGTAGGTCTATTTCATTACCAGTTAATTTCCTAGGCATTTTAATACCCTCCTATTGGCTCCAAGGTCATACCAACACGGCAATAACTCCAATTTTTTTTTTCTCCAGCCCAGATCTTTGCTCTGCGTATCCACTTCTAAAAGTGGATCCATCACTACACCTGTCTACTGCACCTTGTACATAGATACGTACAGGCCTGTTCTTTTCTCTCTACACCTCACTCTCTAGTCAGGACTACCCTCCTGTTCTCTGGGTTGCTGCACAGGTCTGGGCTCTCCATACCCACCGCTGCCCTACCTCCAATTCACTCAGTCTTGTCCTTAAAACTCTACATCAGCTTTCCTCGCTCTGAAAATAAAAATTGTGATCCTAAATGTGCCTGCTCTGTCCTCTGCCTGTCTTTCTCCCCATCCTTTTCTCCAGCCAGGCCTCTCTTTACTTTCAGGCCCAGATGCCTCAGTTTTCCTTGATTTCCTCAAAAATGTCTCACCTCTTTCCCTGCAGGGCCTTCATATGCTATTCCCACTCCCAGACAGAGTCTTGCTACTTTGTCATACCCCCACTCTCGCTCAGACTTCAGTTCAAATGCCACTTCCTCGGGAAGGCTTCTCTGATCCCCTGGCCCGGGTCAGGTCCCCTCTTATAAGAGCTCATAGAAGCCGTACTCCTCCGTCATGTATGGCTATGACAATTGCATGATCATACATGTGGTTAGTAATGCAACGCTCATACCCCCACTAGAAGGTAAGCTTCATTCAGACAGCAATTGTTTCTGCTTGTTCCCAGCTCTATTCTCACCATCTAGCATATTTCCCCGCATGTAGTAGAGGAATACTTCCCGAGATAAGTATTTACTGAATGAATGAATGAATGAATGAATGAATGAATGAATGAATGAATGAGTGAAGACAAAAAGAAGGGCAACCCTGGATGGAAAGAGAAAAGGGGGCAGGCCAAGGGGCACGATCTCACTAAGACGGGGATCAGAATGAAATCATGTGGTTGCGGGAAACACATTTGATGATTTTCTTTCCGAATTGGGAATCAATAAATAATTTTCTTTCCCCAATCATGTAAGCAGACAACTAATTATAGCAAGACTGGTGGGACCTACACTGCTCTCATCGAAATCAACCTGTAACCAGGTTTAGAAGCATATGGTAAAATCGTTTCAGCACAAAAGATGCAGATGTAACGGAATTCTCTGATCACAGCAGCTTCCTGTTTGAAAGCAATTAAGTGCAGGCTTCAAAAGGCATGAGCAAGAGGGGAAAGTTCAATGAGAGGAGGGTATTTTCATAAGCCAACTGGAAAAGAGAGAGTTTTTTTTCACTTTTCCTCTAGAGCTTTTGGAAATCCTATTCACACTGGTGTGAAAGGCCAGTTCAAGCCTGACTGCACAGGGCTGAGGAGAGAGCACCATGCAATGATTTGAGTGGGGGTTCAAGCAGTGAGAGAGCCGGAGGCTGGGTCCCAGCTCAGCATGAGTCCCACTCGGCAGCAAGATGCAGGCAGACTTCGTGATTTCCATCTTGCCTCAGTTTATCCAATAAGACATTATGTATGCATCCCTCCTCTTAGTGGTTTGTTATTCCATTTCACGTAGGAATACGAGGAAATGCCTGAGTCCACCACTGGGAGTTTGGTTTGAGTGCCGATCTGATCGTCCTTTGCTTCCCCTCCCCACTGGTGTCCTCAGGACATAGCGCTCTGCTGGAAGCTTCTCTCCAGCTCCCAGCGAAAGCTTAGGATGGTTGGGCTCTCAATTTCCCCAAACCAGCACCATACGTGAGGCTTTGCATGGCGTCTTCCTCCCAGTGCCTAGTACTGTAGTAGCTGAATTACGGGGCCTGCCTCTCTGCCGGGAGTGGTGGGTAAGCAGTGAGCATGCAGTTTATGTGGAACATGTAGAGAAGACAGTCTCTTTTCACTGGTGTTTGTCCCTGTCCATTGACATGTCCCCTGACAGGCGAGCCCCCCCGCCTCTTCACACCTCTGTTGGAGAGGTCATATCATATCGTGTGGTGCTCATGGGCTCTGGGGTCAGACGCTGTGGATTCAAATCCCAGGTCTGACCATCACTAGCTGTAGGGCTGTGGGCAAGTTCAGTGTCTTCATCCATAAAGTGGGGAAAACAATTATATGTTACTTCACATGACTGTTTTAATCTATTGTCTGTTTTAATTTTACATTCAAAGATATGATGGTGCATTAGATACACAAGAGAAAGAAAACATCAGTTGTATAATGCCATACTTACGATCCCGAAGCCCTGGGATGCACAACTATGAGATTAAATGGGTAAATATAGGTCTGCGCCCTTAAAACAATTGCCACCTGACAGGAAGTCTTTATGCGTTGTTTTCTCTCCCTGATCAAGGCTCCTACTGCTTTATTCCTGCCTAGCACAAAGGTGTAAGATATCCTTATTCAGCATCTACTTCAACTCAGTATGACAATATTTTTGACTGCTAATCACTCAGTCCACAAACATTTATTGACTATCTCTTCTGTGTCAGGCATGTGTTTTGAACTTTGGGGACACACAAGGAAAGCACAGTGTATGCCTGCATGAATTTCAGACTCCGCTGGGAGAAATGGGCAGAATAGCACACCGTTGGTGAGTTTCCATGGGATTGGAGCTGGTCCTTATTCAGGGTCTTCGGGGCTAAGATAAAGGGGATGCCCAGGGACAGAGGTGTCCTGGCGGGTTTCCCTGAGAAGCTGCCACACTTACATTCTCATAGTTGTGCATCTCACGGCTTCGGGATCTTAATTATGGCATTATACCATTGATGTTTTCTTTCTCTTGTGTATCTAATGCACCATCATATCTCTGAATGTAAAATTAAAACAGACAATAGATTCAATAGTGCCTTTTACTGAGGACAGTGGCAAGGGCTTTCACACGCATTATGTCATTTAGCCAATTCTCTATGAGGACGCCCAGATTTCTTTGGAAACCAAGATGCCAGATGGAATAATTTTTTGATGGATGGAGTCCATTACCAGTTTAGGCCATGAGCCCAGGTGATTGAAAAAGCATAAATCAGGCAATTGTCCTGGTGTTGCCACTCTGTCCGATTTTTAAACCTCTGCTACTAATGGAGATGTTACCTGACTCTCTTGATGATAAAAGAATTAGCTCATCGAATCACCACATGATCATCTGGAGTGCAGCTTTTCTTTTTCACCGGTTTCTAGAACATTGTTTAATTTTTACACTAGAGAATGTTGGCTGGTGTCTCTTGTTTCTTTGTGTGTGCTTTATTTTACTGCCAAAGACTTCTGGCTGTCTGATTTGGTCTTATACCTAGATGTCATGTGCGTGACTGATGCATGATGAGACAGAGAATCTCTCCTCCCCGCTGTCTCTTACTCCTGGCCATGCTTCACTCTGAGATCACCACGTCTGTCAATCAAGTGTCCAAATCTGAGCTCTTAAAAGATCTCACCTAGTTCAAGCCCTCCCTAGAGGGACGGAGAATAAAACAAGGCTGGGGGTGGGTTATAGGATTCCCCAGTTTCCTTCTGTGGAGTCTGGCTGCAAAGAATGAGTCAGAATAGTCATGAGGCTGTCTCCCTGGCACTAACCCCAGACCCGGTTTAAATAACGTATCTAAATGTTAATGCACACTTAAGACAACAGTGCAGCTCATACTCGTCCCAAATTGATTCATTTTGCAGTGGGCCTGATGCAATTTATTCAGTATAAAAATGTCTCTGGCAATTAGGGGAACAAAGGGGCAAAGCTGGCGGACCACAAGGATGACAAACAAAGCAAGATGCCATGAAAGCTGGGAACAGAATTAAATTTTGTTTTGAATCCGATGTTTTTGGGAATGTCAATAGCAAACAAGAAAGGCCCTCTTTGCCTGTGAGACAAGTGCGAGGATTCTTTACTGGGAAGAAAAGATGCAAATAGTCTAAGAAATGGCTTTGAGGAAACGCTTCACAGCCTCCCTGGTTCCTAACGGTGTCAGCTGTAGGGTGTCTGGGGTTCAAACAGCAGGATGCAGCTAGTGAAAGAGTGAGCCAAGTTTAAGCTATGTCGGTGGGTAGAGGTTTCTGGATCACTGAGCAGGCCGCTGACCCCTTCACTGGCAAAAATCACACTGGAGGCATGTGGCTCTGAAAAAATATGCTGTAGAAGAAACTAAAATTGTTTAGCCTGGGGAAAAAAAGTGAAGAAGAGATGTGAAAATTATCCTCAAAGGGATGAAAAGCTGCCTTATTAGGATAAAGTAGGCTTGTTCTATGTGATTCCAGAGAAGAAAGAGGCTCAACTGGATCATGAAATAGGAGAAGGGACTAGCATAGTGTCTGCTCAAATTATTCTAGGTGTCTTGTACACATTCACATAGGACTACGTCACAGGGAAACTGTGTATTCAGTGCAAACCTGTGCCTTAGTGCTGAGAACATGGTAAACTCAGTACATACTAGCTATGGAATATTACAAGCAGTACTCCTCCCATAGCTCCTAAAAGGTAGGGACTACTATTCCTGCTTTATGGATGAGTCACCAGAAGCTTAAAGAAATTAAATAACTTTTTAGAGACATTCAACAACTCTCCAAGGTTACAAAGCCAGTGCGCCATTCGCAAGTTCTTTCGTCTAGCAGCTAAGACTGCCCTACGGTGGGGTAGTCTGCTTTGCAAGACGGTGAGCAACCTACTGGTTCAGACAGGTAGGCCAAAGCCCGATGAGCTCAGGAACAGGCTCTTGCATTTAGTCTGGGGGTGGTGACATGGGTAAAAAGGGTCGAATTCAATTACTGTTAAGGTTCTTTTCTGCTCAGTGATTCTACGACTGAAATATTTTTCAAGTTCTATTAGTTACACTATGTCTTGAACCCATGTTAGCATAAACAGTCATGTGGGAATATGAAATTGGAGAGGCAGCCACAGAAGAAGGCCAAGACTCAAGAACCATGAACATACCATGAAATACAGGAGTTTTTATTTTCATCCGAACTCTGGCTTTGTCAACCACCAAATTTCCTGGCTCAATACCATACACAATGAACCTGCTGCCACCATCTCCCCCCAAACCCCAGAGACCAGCCTTAAATTAGACAAGGTAGCAGAAGGTTAATCAAGAGAGTTGATAGACAAGTGAAGATTTTTAGAAATGGAAATCATCTGGGTCTATTGAGAGGATGACCATTCAGGGGGCAACAAGAGGCTCCCTAGGGAAAGTGACCGAGCGGGGAAACTCCAGACAGAACACTCACTCTGAGGCCTGTGGTGAACAGCCGATGGAATAATAATTAGAATTTCATGCAGTCTGGGAGCATTTTAGTCCTGGGAGAGAAAAACAAAATAATGGAAGGAATATTTAAGGAACAGTTGGAGAGAACACAATTGGAATTCATTCTAGCTTGTCTGAAAAGATAAAAACTCGACGGGAGTGCGTGTGCTTAAGTGGGGATGTAAAGAGTAGTAAACTAAGGAGAGGGAGAAATGGGGAGGAAAATACCAAGTAAAAGTCTCTTGTAGAAGATTACGGGGGAAAAAAAAAAAGGACGGTATATAGGAAATCACCCAGAAAATCGGAGATGCTAAAAGGGTCACAGAGAAGGCAATCAGAAAGCACGGGAACCATCTTATTTCAAGGCTAATGCATGCCAGCATTTGCTTAGCAGTGAATGGTTAGGGATGCCAAAGGAGATGGCGCAGGCTAGGACACTCATTATACCTGCGCACAGGTAGAAGGAAATGAGTGGTAATGGAGGATGGGGATGGAATTTTGGTCAAGAGCTTGCTAGATGCGTTTTTTTTTCTTCTTAAAACCATGTCTCAAGTTCTCAAAGAGTCCCTGGTCCAATTAATTTGAGGGTTTGTTCATTTAATAAGCGTTTCTTAAACACACGTCATGAGTCAGGCCCTGCTAGGCATTGGAGACACAATGATCAATAATGCCCATCCCTATTTTTAGGGAGCCGAGCTGGTGAGAATGACATGTAAAGGAACGGGTGTGGCATGGTGCTGAGAACTCTATGTAATAGAGATGTGGAACAGGCAAAAAAAGTTGGTGCAAAGGATGGTGTAATCAGTGCTGCTTGGAGTGGGTCTAGGGTCTCAGGAAAGGTTTGGGAGCTAAGACACTGTTTCTTAAAGGAGGAGAAGGATTGTAATTGGTGGTCATGGAGGCAGTGGAAAGCAACAAGGCTTGAAACAACTTGTTTCACTTGGGGAAACTGTGAGGTCCAAAGGAATCACTAAGCCAGGCTCAAGAAGGGTGGGGCCAGATCAGGGTCACGGGCCCTGCTAATTAGGAGCTCAGACTTGATCCTGGGTTCCCACGGGGCTTCACCGAAGGGTTCCAAGCAGAAGATTAATAGCCTGCAATGTTCACTTGCCATTTCTCTCATCAAGTTCTTGATTTGCCCCATTTTGGCACTTCCTGATGCCCAGGAAGAGTCACTAAAGTTACCGTTCTCTGACTTCAAGGAACATTTCACAGAATTAACAACACAGAAGAACCTTGTACTCCTTCAGATGAACTGAAAATTTGGGTCAAGACGCAGAGCCAAGGAGGGAAGAGCACAGCACACAGCTCTCTCCTCAGGTTCCCACTGTCTACCAGCCATTTGGGTGAAGTTGCCCGGTGGGGTGGAGGAAGGCCCCAGACCCTCGGGTAACCTGGTGCTCTTGGGGGCAGGGTCTCAAGAAACATCCAGGCCACTGGCAATGGTAGTTCCGGTGCCGGGGCTCCGTCTGCTCTCAGTTAATAAGCTGGGGCCTCCCCTGCATGCCCTCCCCCCTTTCTGGCCACCATAAGACTTACCCACCGGCAGAGAGAAAGCTATCAGTGATTTGAAAGCAGCAGTGGGAGCACTCCTTCTAGGAGCTTAGTGATGTAAGCTCCTCTCAGGAATAGACGCTGCACCAAATCCACGTGTAGATTTTGTAAAGCCTTTTAAATGTGAAATCCCATGGCTGCTATAGCTCTTAACTAAGGCTCTGATCCATAAGAAAATGCATTTCTGTTATAAAAAGCAAGAAGTTTAGCTAGATAAGTGAGTGTGGTGCTATAAACAAAACAAAGGGGAAACATGGAGATAGAAGCAGGTCAGGTAATGGAAAATAGGGAGGTAAACTTTAAGCCTGGAGCGAAAGCAAGGCTGAGCTGAGCTATTCAGCAGGCCGTGGTATTTCCTTACTCGTGTGGCATCAGCACCGGTTGCCTAGGCTTTTTTCAGTATAGATAAAAGAGCTGATGATTCCGTCACCCGACTGCCTCTGCACCACGGACAGCCCTGTACGTGCAGGCGAGGGGGACTGGATTGGCATAGAGCTTCAGGAAACAGGGAAGCCAAGACCACGCTCTCCGGATGGATGTTCAATAACTTTCTGCAGGACCAGGCATAACACTGTCCAGTCCCTGTTCTCGGGGCTGCCTGCTCGCCAGACTGTGCTTCTGCTGTGGGCCAAAGCCTTAGAAGTTTGCCCTTTATTTTGGATGGCAAGCATTACTTATACACCATGGGAAATATGCAGCCCGGTATTTATTGAGAATAAACAATGGTTCATCATTACACAATGATTTTCTTAATGGTTATTTGGTGATAAGGAGGCCCAGGGCATAGTGATTTGGAGCCAGACTATCGGGGTTCAAATCCAGTCTGCTCTGTAATAGCCGTGTGATTCTGGGAAGTTAGTTAACCTCACCGAGCCTCAGCTTCCGCCCTATAAAATGCAGGTAATAAAAGTGCCGCCCTCACTGAGTGGTGGTGAGCATAGTATGAAGCGAGATGATACACAGCAGGCTCGTGGAACAATTCCAGGCACCACAGAGTAAGCACCAAGTAACTATTTCCCTCACTCCTTGCTATGGTCTGAATATGTCCCCCAAATCCATATTTGGAAACCTAACACCCAAGGTGACGGTATTAGGAGGTGGGGACTTTCGGAGGGGAAGCCCTCATGGATAGGATTGGGGCCCTGATAAAAGAGGTTCCCAAGAGCGTCCTTCTCACCTCCCACCATGTGAGGACACAGTGAGGGGGCACCCTGTGAACTCAGAAGAGGGACCTCACCAGAACACAACCAGGCTGGCGTCTGATTTTGAACTTCCAGGTTCCAAGACTGTGAGCAATAAATTTCTGTTGTGTATAAGCCCCTCAGTCAGCGGTATTTCGTTACAGCACACCACAGACATTTCCCCTTCTCCTCACTGCTGTTCTTCTTCTTCTTCAAACGAAGGGGCCTGCGGGAAAGTAGGTGCGTTCCTACTCTGGCTGCCAGGGGCCAGGCTCAGCCCCAGCCAGCAGCCTCACTGTCCCTACCCTCTTTACGTGTTGGCACTTAGGAGCCAGCAGTGAAAGGGCACTGGGTCCCTGTCCACTAGTGGGAGACACAGGCTGGTCGCTGGATCATCACAAGGCCCACGGGGCCAGTGCCATTTGTGGAACCCTGAAGGGGCTTGTCAGAGGAGGAGACCTTGAACTGGGTGCTAAAGAATGAGTAAGGGTTCTCTGGTGGAGAAGGCAGGAAAGAGCACTCCATCAGGAATAATGCACCTTCACTACTCTTCCTACAAAGGGGGAGGTTCGGACGGATGGCAGGAAAGCCCTGGAGTTTAGACCAATGTAACCAAGAAATCAGAATAGTGTGTACTCTGAAATCCACCTGTGCTGAGGTAGACAATAGTTGCATTCATGGATCATCTATAGGAACTTGGAGCCCTCATCAGGGAGGAAGATCATGCCAGAGAGAAGGAGAAAGTGAGGCAAGTGCTGGGACCCAGCGTAAAATCTCTTGAGTACTTTCAGCAGGACGTTTGCTACAAGAAGAGGTGTGGGGAGGGGGGTGCTGGAGCCCAGGGATGAGACATTTCTGTCTGCAGGCTGTCTCGGTGGGGAGGGAATAGGTTTTGTGGCCACACAAGCTGGTGGCACATAGACACAAAAGCGTGAGCACTCTCAGAGACTGGATAGAGGCAAGGAGGCTGAGCGACAAACCCAAAGGCTGGTGCAGACACAGCACACCGCCTCCTTTCTCAGGCCACCCAGCCTCGGCACATATGCCTCCCTCTCCTGGTGTAGCTCACCACCCACTTCTCCCTGCAGAGCCAGCTCAAGTTGTCTTCTCTGGACCAGCTTGCCTGCCAGCCAGCAGCATTCGCAGTCATGCACTCTGCACCCCGGTACCCAAGCATACACCCATTACAGCCGTTTCCCCATCACATCCTAACTGTCCCTTGTCATCCAGTGCCAAACCCCGTCGTGAACCCCTGAAGGAGGATGAGCCATTGGAGTCCAACCAGTGCCTGGGACAGATTAAGACTCATAAACATTTGTTGACAAAATGCATAATGGGATGAATGAGTGAATTCTTTGACACCAGTGGTCTCTCACCAAAATCCTCCACCTATTTTCAATATCCCTCTCCCCACGGGGAAATGGTAAGACTCAGTAAACAGTTCTGTGATGAGAAGTGACTGCTTCTATGCATTTTGACTTCTCTTTGTATACAACCTATATTAATCATTATGGGATTTGACAAGATGTCATTCTGACAAGCCACGGGGTTATAGGTATTCACAATTCTCTCATCTTCCTTGTGTTCAATCCATCAACTCTCCAAGGCAGAGTGAGAAAACGAAAGTAATCTGCTCAAAAGAACCCCACTATAAGCCCTGGGCTGTCAAATCTTGAAGGTCAAAGCTGGCAGAAGCCAGTGGTCTTTTCATTTATTTTTCCTGACGCCCATCAATGAAAATGATCGTGAGTAAAAGTTGTACCTGCCAGGAAAGGAACTGTCTTTTGTACTTAGTGGCAGCCTTCACAGCTGAAGTATACTCTGACAGCTGCTTCCTGAGCCCTGGGGAGGGTTACACAAGTATCCCCGGGCATGGGCAGAGGGTAGATAAAAATGCTTTTCATCTTGTTGTCAGTTGGAGATTCTTCTGTGATTTTGGACTGGGCTTTAATTTTCAGAGCTAAAACCCAGAGCTTAGGTTTAAGAAAAATCACATTGTAGAACTGCCATAAATTGACCTGGTGTTTGTTCACCTAACACAGAACACCTACTGTGTACTAGGTGCTGTACTAGGTGCTGTGGGGAATAAGAAGATGTACAAGCCAACGTCTTGACCTTCAAGGCTTGTGGCTCAGAATTAGAGATCCAAAAATCAGATAAGTTTTCCTGAGAAGAGCTTTTTCTGACTGATGAGACCAGGTCTCAGTTTTCTCAGAGCGAGGCATGATACCAGGGTTCAACTGCAAGAGTTGCTTGTGGAAACGACATGAGAAAAGAAAAAAAAGACCCCAAAAATCTGTTCCCCTGTGTGTTACCGTGACTACAGGCACATCACTGAACCTCTTGGAGATTCAATTTACTTATCTGTAAAATGAGGTTAATAATATATACGACATGAATCGCAGTGAAGATGAAATGAGTTGATGCCTGTTGATGAACCTGGTAAACTGAACATGCACTGCACAGATATTCACCACGAATATTAACACAGTATCTGCCCTCTGAAAACAAAAAGAAGTGCCATGGCTCTTCTGTTAACCTGGGACCTAGATGAGAGTCAACACATGGCATTCTGAAGAACAAAGATGGATGGTGGATGGTGGTTGGATGGATGGATGCATGGGTAGATGGGTGGGTAAATGGGTTGATGGGTGGATGGATGGTGGATGGTGGATGGGTGGATGGTGGATGGATGGTGGACGGATAGATGGGTGGATGAGTGGATGGGTGGATGGATGGATGGTAGATGGGTGGATGGATGGATCGGTGGTGGATGGATGGATGGATGGGTGTATGGGTGCATGGGTGGATGGACAGGTGGAGGGTGGATGGATGAGGGGATGGATGGTGGATGGATGGAGGCTTCCTCTATTCTAAAAGGTCTAGATCTCTCTAGTCCACGCTGTATTCCTCTTAGGCCCCTCTGGCCTTGAAAGCCACAGTATTTTTAAAGAGATAATGACAGGTGTGTCCTGAGTGGACCGGCTGGTAGAGACCAGTCCTATACATGGCCTTAGATATACACCAGTCACCTTGGATTGGGGGCTGCACAGGCAGAATCAGGCAAGGGGTAGACATTCTTGTCATAGCCTGTAGACTCACGCAAGGGAGAAAACCGATTCTCCACGCTCACACAAGTCCATCTCACCTCTCCAAGCCTCCTCTTTGACTTTTCTCCTTAGTATTTAGTAAATGGTTATAAGAAAGCTATCAGCTTATATGATGGACCACTTCCAGCTGAGGTGTTAGCTCTGATTCCTAACTTTCAATGCAGACCAAAATCTCTGTGGCATTTTCTAAAATCCATATGCTCCTTCCCAAGACTATAATAATAAAATAAGAATCAGTCGGGATGGGACTCAGGCATATGGATTTTGTAAAATGCATGCTTCTGATTTGTACCCCAAAAACTTGAGACCTATCATGTTAATGACTCAAAGTCCAAGTGCTCTACAGAGGAAGGACTAGCACTTTAGTAGTTGTTTCAATATGACTACTCACAGGAGTGAGAAATGTGGTACTCAGGCACACTCAGTGGGACTGGTACTTTGGGGTCCCACTTAAAAAACACGGTGGTCACTCCGAGAATGAGGAGTATGAAATTGCTAAACTTGACTCTCCTCATGCCCACTCCCCCACCCCCAAGGCAGCCCTGGACCCTTTAGAGGGGCAGCAAGAAGGTAAGAGGTGGTGGGGAGCACTATTACCGTGTTTCCCCGAAAGTAAGACCTAGCCAGACAATCAGCTCTAATGTGTCTTTTGGAGCAAAAATTAATATAAGACCCAATCTTATTTTACTATAATATAAGACCGGGTCTTATAATTAATATAATATAATATAATATAATATAATATAATATAATATAATATAATACCGGTCTTATATTAATTTTTGCTCCAAAAGACTCATTAGAGCTGATTGTCTGGCTAGGTCTTATTTTCAGGGAAACATGGTAGCACCCACTCTGTGTGTTATCTAATTGAGTCTTCACAACAGCCCTGTGAGGTGAGCCGATTATTACCATTTTACAGATAGGAAAGCTGAGGCTCATAGAGATTCAAAGACTTGCCCAGGCTCATACCGTGTGTGGGAGCTCCCTCTCAGCACACTTAGGACCTGAGTCTCATGACTGCACTATGCTCAGAGAACTCCAGCTGCACGACCATTCCCATGCCCGGGAAATATGCCCCTGACAAGCCTGGGCATGAGTTTTAAGACTTTTAAAAATTATCTTTAAATCCTTTGAAGGGCTAGCTCTTTTTCGTGTAAATCACTCGAGCATTAAAGCCCTTCTTGTATATTTATCAGTGTGCTACTCAGACCAGGGGGACAAAGAGAGAAGCTGACACTATGAATGGCTTTGAAAGTGAGAAAATGCTGGGCCTGCAACTAAATCATTGCGACACTGCCACTCGAGGGCATCAGTTTCAATAAACGATCACCTTTTTTATTCCCGGTCCGTTTATCATGCAGGCAGGATCAAGGAGAACGTTGGGTGACGCTGAATACCACAAGCCTCTGATTTCCCCACCCTGGCCAGCCCTGCCACGCCACACTGGACTGACTGCAGGTAAACCAGCGTAGCTTTTTGCAAAGGCAGTTGGGCATCTATTCAGAAGCAAATGTCTTGGGGCATCTTTCCATGTTGCCCTATACTGAGTCTTTTCCTCGCTCAACCTGTTGAGACCAGCCGGTCTGTTTACAGGAAAATTCAGGGTTCTGCACGTGAGTGGCAGAAAGTCTCTGTGAGTCAGTAGTGGGTAAACTGTCCTGTTTGCCAGAATGGGGGTGGGGCAAAGAGGAGTCCGGGGTGGGGAAAATCACGTCCTGCTAAGTTACCAGTCCTGAGTGGCACCCTAAGGTGGGGTTTGCTGCAGTTGCAAGATGGAGGAAGCATCCATTCTGGGCAGAGTGCAGCTGGACACTCCACTTGAGACGGCAAGGAGCAGAGGCTGCGAAGGGCTGTGGTTGTTCCCTAGCCACGCTGCAAATGGCAGTGGAACCAACTGTACCTCCTGATGCCCATCAATAAGTAAACATCACTTTGGGTTGAATTTATTGGCAGGTCTCCATTAGGATTGTTACTGGTTTGATAGCTGGGATCTTTGGTCAGAAGTGACTGGTTTACATAAACGTGGCAGCTGTGTGGATACCATGCACAGATATGGGCTTTTCTTCACCCAGGGAGGTTGGCCACAGATATTAATCTAAGGGCAGTGAGTTTCAGGACTTCTGAATACAGTTGTTCAGCTGGGAGACAGACAGACAGAGCACGGGAGGCTGGGCTCTGGAGGGTCAACATGGGCAGGAGTCCTGGCTGTGCCAGGAGTGTGCACTTTGACCTTCATCCCATCATGCCTCTAGGCCTTGGCTCCCCCATCAGGAAATCAATGGGAAAACTGGAACTCAAGTCTTCCCTGAGTGTAGGGGTGCGGAAAGGTGAAGCTTTGTCCCCAGGTGACTTATTTACGTATTTCTCTGCCACCCTTTGGAATGAGCCTTGTTTGTGCTATGAAATGGCCCTGATGGCTTATTTTGGCTCAAGCCTGAGTATCATCAAGTCCTATAGGTTTAAAACATCTTTTCAAATATTAATAATTCAAATGGTTGGCAACTTCTATCCTGCCAGGGCCCAATTCTTCCCTCCACATACTGTGGAGTTCTGGTCACACGTAATAAAGTCCCTGGATTCCCAAGACTGCAGGAGAAAGCCAGGTGCTTGGAGAGGAAGGAAGGCTTGCAATGGATGTCCACCAAGGAGCCCTGAGAGTTGCTGTTACAGCCTGAAACACCACTAACCCTTGAGCTTGTGTTCCTGAGTTCAGGAAGGCACTGACTTCACACTGCCCACTACTGTGGGATTGCTCTTTCTAAAACAGCTTTCAGCAGAAAGGCAGAGCTGTGCAGGAGGCAGAGACGGGAGCTGGGCTGCCTGGGCTGGCTCTGCCGGTTGTGATCTTAGCTCAGCCTTTTACTATCTCTGGGCTCCAATTTCAAGACATCTGCACAATTGTGTGCTGTTGCTATTTGCCTATGTGTTCCTTGCTGGACTGGATGCTCCTTGAAAGCCGTGCCCATGTCATCTTTGGCTGTGTATTCTCAGCCCCTATTATATGAGAGATGCTCAATCCATGGTTGTTAAATGAATGCATGAATTGAAAAGGATCTACAATGCATTAAGTAGAGACAACAATCAGGCAAAGGGTGAGCCATTTTCCTTATGCTATTTCACAACTCACCATAGTAACTAGGTCTTTTATTCATTCAATTCGTGGGAACTTTGCGGCTTTTAATTTCTAGTTAAGATGTACTATGCCTGCTGGTTCTGCGGCCAGTGGGGCTGGGCTGTTTGGCAGTGCATTTCTCTGCTTTCTTGCTTCTGGCCAGCCAGATGAGCAGATGAACAGGCTGGGCACTGTCGTCATCTGTCCCCTCGGAGGTCCCAGCTAAAGCCAGGCCACTGTAGCCGATGAGCGCCCACACTCTGTGATTCATTAGACCTCGAGCACGCTGCTGCTTTCCAGAAGGAAGAGAGCAGCTGCTGGGATTCCCTGACTGCCTTCCCTGCCTGCAGCCTCCACACAGGCTGCCGCTCCCGCTGATGTTGCCTGCTCACGACTCGTGGCTTCCAGGGGGAATCGGTGGCCTCTCTGACTTGTCGTTGCTCAGCAGACTACTGTGTCAGGCTCTCCCCAGCCCACTTTGCTATGACAACTTCCTCCCTTGTTACTATAAACGCTGAATGTTGTTTTCCAAATATCAGTCCCCAAACCACCATGTTCTGTTCTGAGAAGGAGCCAGCCCCATTTGTAATCATCACTGTCATCACAGCCAGGATTTCACTGTGTCCCCCTTGCCACACTGAGGACTGTGCTCCTGGGCTTCTCGCTGACATTGAAGGGGGTGAGCTTCCAGAGAGGCAAACTGCTAAGGATGTCAAAACCAAAGGATTCTTGAGACTGACACTGACCCCGGAATTAGAGAGGGAACGAGTCTCAATCCTTTGTGCCCCAATTCTGAGCAGAGCGGAGCAGAGCAGATTAAGTAAAGTATTAATGGCCTCGTACATTTGCATCCAGCTCAGAGTGCAAAACCCTTCGCACACCCAGTATCACACTGACTCCACCCACCACGTGAGCAAGCCTGGCATCATCACCCCCACTTTATAGATGGGGCACTTGAGGTTTGGGAGGGGATGGGATTTGCCTGAAGTCATAGAGTTCTTTCAGAGAACATCCTATCGTGGACCATCAAAGGCTGGGCTTTTGGATCTCTTGCACCTCTATAACCCTAACAAATAGAAAGTAGCCAATAAATGATTGTTCATTGAACTGATGATTGAATAGTGAACTATGACTTAGAGTCAGGGCTTTGATGCCCAGCGTAATAATTTTTCTGCTGCACTACTGTGGGCCAGTTGAGCTCTTCCAGCAACGGGTGAAAATACTCTGAAGTCAGGCTGGTTAGGTTCCGACCCCTCCACCCTGCTTAGCTGGTGACTTTGGGCAAGTTATTTAACCTCACTGAATTTCCTCATCTATAAAATAGAAGATAATAACAGTACCTGCCTCCTGGTGTTGTTGAGTATTAAATAAGAAAATGCATGTAAAGTGCACAGCAGTGACTGGCTAGCACATCCAGAAGTGCTGAATAAGTATTATTATTATTATTATAGAATAGTTATTATTATTCCAGGGTAGGGACTGGTGTCATATATCTTTGTAACCTAAGACCTAGTACAGTGGCTGACACATACACATGAGTATAGGGCTCAAGACACTTGCCCACCAACACTGACACTCGTCATGTGACATGAAGCAAGCCCCTTCCTTCTTCTGGGCCCCAGTTCCCACACCTGTCACTTGATGAGGTTGAACCAGGTAAATCCCAGGGTTCCTCCCAACTCTTAAAAGCTCTATTTATTTCAGTAGTTCTCAGTGGGGATGATTTTGCACACTGCCCCCCCCCATGGGATATCTGGCAATGTCTGAAGATATATATATATATATATATGTGTGTATAAGTATATACATATATATATATATATGTGTGTGTGTGTGTGTGTGTGTGTGTATATATATATATATATATATATGATTTTTTTTTTTTTTGTCATAACCAGGGAAGGTGCTACTAGCATCAAGTGGGTAGAGGCCTGGGGAGCTGGGGACTGCACACAGGACAGTGACCACAGAAAGAATTGTCTGACTGCAGATGTCAATAGTGCCGAGGCTTAGCAACCTGGATCTGCCTCTACACAAATACCCAGAGCTCTCCAAATTTCTGGACAAGTGCCTGTGTCCTGCAGCTTGCCAAGGTGCCCAGGGCAGTAGACTTCCTCCATCCAGCACAGAAGTCTAGGGATTGCCCCTCAGACACCCCCTTCCACCCTCACCACTTTGATCTTGTTGGAGGTGGGGAGGCTGGCTCAGGCATCTTTAATTTAAATTTGGAATCACTCCTGCTCATCCCCAAACCCCAAGAAGGCTCTGCCAAGGCTAAGGGGAGAACATCTCTGCACAGAGATGCACTAGTGCAGCCTGAGGCAAAACCCCTGTAGGTATAGGGGTAGCCATGGCAAAGACATCAAGTCAGTAGCCTGTCCTAGCACCCCTGCGCCCCTTCTCCACAGGGCAGACCAACTCTACTGAAGGAAGAGTCACCAGGGAAGAAAATGCATTGGCCAATGGGGTGGACCTTGGGACTGGTGGCCAGACGAGCCTCAGGGGATATTAACAGCCTTTCCACACTATGCAGTCTTGGTCTCCTTGTTCTCACCGTATATAGGGAAGGCTGTCATCACATGCCCCTGGGCTCTTGAGGCGCCAAAGAATCTAGATCATCTCTTTTTGTAAGGTTCCTTCATTTTCCATTTCCTCTTTTCTGAAGCCACCCTTCCCCCTGAGTTCCTGCTGAGAGGCTATGCATTTCCTGGAAAGATCACAAATGAGGAAAGGAGAGGCCTGAAGTCCATTTTGGGCCACATCACTTCCTATTTTCTCTCTGCCCCAGTTTTCTCATCTGTTAAATGAGAACTCAATTGGTAGTTCTGAGCACAGGACGATAAAGAGGGGAAATTCTTTCCAAGCCCCCATGGCTACTCACACTGAGGAGCTATTGTCTTCCTGATTACGTCATACAGAGGACCAGACCCTGCTGCTCAGGAAGTGCCGAAAGCCCTCTGGCGTTCTTCCTCTCACTCTCATCCACATTCTCAGCGTACATTTCAGGGATTCCCCCAAACTCCACTTTCCCGGTGACATCAGGGAATCCCCTCACCCCTGACCCTCAACGGATTGATTGCGTGAAGTTCCAGCAGCCCTGAGCAGCACTCTATGGTCTCTGCCAGTCTCGGTGGGGCAGGAGTGTTGGGTACAAAGGCAGAAGGAACATCTCATGAGCCTGGGCAAACACCCATAGGATGGCACAGTGGCTGAGGCCACCACCAGCCCCGCCCATGGGTGGGAGACCTTACCATCCGGGCTTCTCACAAGAAAAGGAGGCATCAATCTCAATAAATGATCAAAATGATGGGCTGGAGGGAGGCTTGGCCCCAGAGGACGGCGCATCCAAAACTATGGACGGCCCAGACACCTGACATTTCTGACTTCCGATGAAGAGCGCACGAGGCACTTGGTGGTGGCCCAATAGGCATGTCAGAGGCAAGAAGATGGATGTGAGTTTATGTGTGGGGAGAGCGTCCTTCTTGAAGCTAAGATTTCGTTCCTGCTGGGATGGAAGCAGCTTGCGGTTTTTTGAAGCACAATAAATACAGATGGGTCAGTAGCAGGGGAGTCGGGTGGAGACTTTCAAGACATTCCTAAGGAAGCTATATAACTTGACTGGAAAAGCAGTCGTCAGAACCCCCAACGCCAGACCCAGCACACCATGGGGGTGGAGCATCATCATTCGGATGGGACCTCTCTGCAAGGCGTTTTCTTAGAGAGACGCTAAATCTAAGCTTAGCGAGAAATTAGAGGTCTCTCTCCTGCTAACATGCCCTCTGTAAGGATCTCTGACCCTTACTGATTATAAAGTAACCATATCTGGTGCCCCTCAAAACTGGGGCCTTCCAATGGTGTTTATCTTACGGAATGAGAAAAGAAAGCAGGCACAGAGATGCCGTGGTTCAAGTTTGCTTTCCACTGTCGCCACTTCTAGAGGCACAACAGATCACTGAGGAAGCAGGGGAGCATCTCCTGGACGCTTAGAGGAGCGCACTGACATGGGTACTGGTGCAACTTCAGGGTTATGGAAGCCTTAGAGCAGGGGTGTCCAAACTGCGGCCCGCGGGCCAACTGCGGCCCCCAATCCATTGTGAATTGGCCCGCAGCAAATTCCAAAAATATATTTAGTTTACTTAAATAAACCAGGTGAGGCAATACGGACTTCACCCCGAGTGAGTGGCCCGGCTGTTTGTGTATTTTACCGCATATGGCCCTGGGTGAAAACCGTTGAAAAAAGTGTGGACAGCCCTGCCTTCGAGGGTCTAGAACAAAGCTTGTTCCCATCGCTGCTGAACTGATACTGTTGTAGTGTCCCTGACCCGCCAGTTCCGAGTCCCACGCTCCTGCAGGACCTGCTCGGGTTGCTACGACAGTTTGCTGTTTCCCTTCCTGCCAAAATGCTGCTGCTGAAACCCACTTTCCAGCATATTAAATTACTTTCACTTGGCCTTTTAACACTCCCCTTGGCTGTTTTCTTCTTGGCTCCATCTGGACTTCGGGAAATGAATATCTTTAACACCCACTCATTAAATGCCCACTCCGCCAGCTGGTCCGATGGCCTCTGGAAGGACTGCCAGCCTGGGTGGCCAGGGGCCCCCACAGATCAGTGTCTGAGATACACCCCAGGGAATATCAGCAGTAATGGCTTAACCAGGACCCTACCCCTTAAAGGGCAACTGCAAGTGTGAAGTAGATGTCATAGACTCTGGAAATCGGCAGCCAAAAGCCAAATCACCTTGGATAGAATCGATTTTGGAATGGGAAAGGACTTACCCATGCTTCCCTGGAGTGGGTACCAAGAGAATCTCTCTTCCAGCCTCATTGTGGGGCAGCAGTTGGGCGACGTACCTCCCAGAGGGCTGCAGGTGCCTGTGCACAGAGACGGCCAGCCTGCAGTGCTCGCTGCTGCTCCTCATCCACGGGCTCAAGATGGTGTGCTTGGAGTTGGCTGAGGTGTTGAGGAGGAGGAAGGAGCCTGCCAAAAGACGGGAAAGTGACTCTGCAGGTGTGTCCGGAGGAAGACAGCAGCAGCTCTACAGCAGGACTTAGAGACCAGCGGCATCAAAGTCCAAGGTGCTCGGGGCTTTTCTCTCCTTCTTTGCTCTTCCCTCTCCCTTAGATGGTCTTTGTAAAAACTAAGCCTGAAGCAAGAGAATGGTGACTGGGGACTTGGGCTTTGTAATCAGGCACACCAAGGTTCTCACTTTACTACCCCTACTTACTAGCTCTGGGTCCTTGCGTATCAGGTTCTTCACTTGTAAAATGGGATTGAAAACATTTATTGCAAAGAGTGGTTGTAAGGACTATGTGAGATAAGCATGGAGACCACTTCACCCAGTTTTAGGTAGGAAGGAAGCACCCTATTAACTAATCAATTTTTTAATTTCGATTGTCTTCTAAGTTGAAGTAGAGACAACAGCTCAAAGGTTCTTTGCCAGCCAATAGGCACAACTAACAAAGTCCCATAGGAAACAGGGGAAGAATAGTATGTATTACCTAATCCCCAAAGAGTGACCAGAGTGGGAATCCCATCCCAACTGCTAAGACTTTCTGATAGATTTACATCCTGGTCTAGGGGGACAGCCTAACAGAATCACTTGCTCCATAAAAGTGCCAAAAGTGGGGCCAGGACTTCAGTACCATCTTGCAAACATCAATGTAGGGTACCTCTACACCCCACAAAGCAGGACACTCCAGGTATCCCAGGCCCGCCTATAGGTCATGATTTAAATCAGAGTTGACCTGAGTCCTCCATGTCACATTTAAACCAACCTGGGACTCATTTTATCTCTGCTGGACAATTTAGAGTTTCCCAGCAACGTATGGGTTGTCTCTAGGCTCTCAAATGTTCTGACCAGTTCAAGGTTTTCCTTGAGAGGTGGAAAGGCAGCATTTGGGTCACCTATTATGTACGTAGTGGTTAAGATCATGGCTTCTGCTCCTTTGTTTACTAGCTGAGCGATCTTGGGCAAAGCATTAACTTTCTCAGGTTTCAGTTTCCTTGTTTATAAAATAGGCTGAGAAGGGTTGGCTAAACTCAGTAATCTCTTAAGATCCATTTCTGCTCTTGAGTCTATGAGTCGTGTGAATTTGCAACTGATGTCCACAGAGAAAGCCCTACAAATCCCCCTTGGGGCTGTGCCTGTGGCAGTTTCCCTCTGGGGCACGCCAACCCTGACTCCAGTAGAACAGGCCAAGTGACCTACAAGAAACTTATATTCGTGGGGATTTCTGTCAGCATAAAAGCACAGCACCATTTTATGGTTCCAGGCATTCCTTGTGATGCATTAATTTTACTTTCTATGCTCTTGCATTGAAGTTTTGGACCATTAGATGCCGCTCCTCTTGCAGCGGAAGCCTTTTCTATCAAGGTCCCTCACACCGCCAGTGGGAACCAGCTGAGTGCTCAGCCTTTTTAGCATCCCCTGTCCCCGCACTGCAAATTAGTCTCCTTCTGCACATAACCCAATTTACCAAGTAGGCAAATGAACTACAGTAGCAGCCTGCGATAGAGAAGGATGCAGAAGAAAAAAGGAGATTCCTATGAGAAGCAAAGCATTTTCCAACAAGAAGATATCATGTCAGGGTTGGAGATTTGCAATACTCTGGAAGTAGGTAAATGTGACATCTGGTTAAAATCAGGATGGGGTCAGCACAAGACTGCTTCTGAGCTGGAGGGGGGACACGGGGTCACTGCTAGAAACTGAACCCTCTGTGATTGTTAGGAAGTTTTAGTGTGGCACATGGGCCTTTGAAAAGTTCTCTACAACCCTGAGTAAATAAGCTATATTATTATTACCCTGTTTTAACGGTGGGGGAGACATTCTTGTCATGGACACAGAGGTAAAAAAAGAGATTAGAATCAAAAACTCAGAATTAAAAAGGACTTAATGATCATGTAGTATAATAATGCCCTTGCTTTTCTAGAGAAGCAGATTGGAGATCAGAACGGGATGACTTGTCCAAAGTCTTACATTCAAAGTCCAGACCAGATTCCAGGTCTCTGCACTCCTAACCAGTGCTCTTTACCCTCTTTGTTTCTCATTATCTCACTGTACCTTTGTCCAAAAATATGATCAGGATGCCTTGTGGTCAAGCTGTGTAGCTCAAAAACTCAGCGGAATGGGAGGGGGAAGGACAGGCAGATGGGTACGGAACCAAATTCAGTTGTTCACTCGCTTCCTTACTCATTCCGTTTCGCCCTCAGATTTCATTTATGGGATGCCTCCTCTGATCAAACATCCAAGTACTGGCTTTGCTGTGGGGACACAGACGTGAACCAGACACAGTTCTGGCCTTCCAGGAACTCCAGGACCAGGAAGGGTGATGAGATGTCTGCAGTGACTGCAATCAAAAGTACAGGGTCTAAAGCCATCAGACACATACAGGTAAAGCACCTCGGGAGGCTCCAGGAAGGAGACCTTAAGTTCCATTGGGAAGATTCATAAAGAAGATGCTTTTGAGCTAGATTTTAAAGGGCGAGGAAGACAGAGATATTGACAGAATTGGCTGTGCAGGAATTGAGAGGAAGAGTAAAGGCATAAATGTAGAATGTGTGTAGTGGCGTTTGGCTGCAGAGTTGGGTATATGAAGAGGAGAAGGCTGGGAAATAAAAAAGGCTAAGGTGGTGGGTGTGTGGGTCCAGACTGCAGAGAACATTTAACTCATAGATCTTTGCGGACAATAGGGGGGCAGAAAAGGGTTTTGAACAGGATAGTGATATCATCAGAGTAGTGCTTCAGGAAGATTAATCTGGTATGGTGGGGGTGGGGGGGCTCAGTACTGACCCAACCTCACCCTGCACCACCAGACCCCACTAGGCAAGGATGCAACTATATACAAATGTGAGGTGTTTGTGAGCAAAGGTGCCATGTTGAGGATGGCCTGTGTGTTTCATTGGGGGTTCCAATTCTGTACTAGATTAAAGTGTATCTGTCCAGAGCAGGTGAGAGTTCTAGAAGCACCTCTGGAAACAGAGTTTTGCTCCAGACACTCTGGTGGCATGGTCTGGGGTTAATGATGAAGCCACACATGTCACACATAAGGTGTCCTGGTTTGAGGTCCTACTCTAGTGTGTGGAAGGTTGGACTGAAACCAATTTCGAAGCTACTGAAGGAAAGAATGTGGGCAAAATAAAGGAGGTGCTCCCTTTCTCAGAAAGATTACTTACATGTATGTATGCGTGTGTGCGGGGTTGGGACTTGGGGCCCTCCGGCACCACTGTTCCTCCTTTCTGGGGATGGAGACACATCTCAATTCTTTCCTGTAATTCAGTACCTCAATAATGGGACTCCTTCAAAGCTGACTGGAAGATGGATGATTTTTCCACTTCTAATATGTGAGATGATGTTTATACGAATTTTATTTTGTACAACTGGACTATCAATAAGAGACTGAACTTAAAGTATTTTCACTCTCAATGAAACTCTATAGTTGAGAGCTATCTCTTCATCAGCAGCTTTCCTCTAACAAAAAAAAAAAAAAGAAAGAAAGAAAGAAAAATTCATTTCCCAAGCTCCTTGGGATATTGTCAGTATAAATCTTTTAAAGTCAGTGAGAATTTATCTCTCCTCTCCCTCTTTTCTGTTTCCTGTTTATTTTACTCACAATAGCTTGGAGCTATGTGAAGGCTCCTGGGGGTCCCTTCTAATTAAGAAGGATGGGCTGGCAGCTCACAGACCACCCTCGGTGTGGGCCATGGGGGAGTGAGGAAGCAGATCAAAGAGCCCTGCTTATGTGGCGCCAAGATAGTGTTTTCCTTAGTATTGGGTTGTATTGATACGTTCAATGATTAAACATGAAATGGTTATTACTTTTACCTTTGGTCCCTGTTATAGGGATGTGTTGCTCTCCTTTCAGCAAGCAGTGCTCAAATTACAAGCCAGCAACCAAGGACCATGAAGCCTGAGGTCAGACAGACTCTTTCATATCCAGGCTCTGTCTCTATCCAGTTGTAGATTTTAGACAAATTGTTTAAACTCTTTAAACCTTAGTTTGCTCAAATTCAATATGGGGATAGCCTGCCTCACATGGCTGTTGTGGAGATTAAATTAAATAACATGCGTAAAGGGGCCAATACAGTAGGTGTGTGATAAATGGTGACTTTCTGCTTCTAGGGGTGTCTTGGTAGGGAGCTCCTTTCATCTATCACTAAACTTGGAATCAGAAGGACTAAATTTGCACCCTAGTGCTGCCAGTACCAAGCTTCCTTTGTTTGTAAAATCAAAGGGTTGGACAGTCTCTCTAAGGACCCTTAGGGCTCCAAACCGTCCAAACGATCTGCATGCCCAGAATATTATCAATTGAAAGGAACCCTGTCAAGTCTCCAAGCCCCCAAGTCCTAAAGACTTCTTCTCCTAATTCACCTCTCTGGGGTTCTCTATACCAAGTTTCAGTCAATCGGCCAAATAATCTGTGAACTGTGATTCGCTGCCCTGCTTCCTCTCTTCCAATTTACACAAATCCATCCCTGGGAAGGGCTCCTGCCTCAGAATCATTTGTTTCTGTAGATGCTTTTGCTATAAGGCTGGTGCCACTTCTAAATGTCTGGAATAACATAATGCTGGCCTAGCCACATGGCAGGTACTCAATGCCTTTTAAAAATCAAAGTTATATATATATATATATATATATATATATATATATATATATATATATATATATATATATATACACACGCACACATGGCAAGTAGCACAATTGTTCAGAATAGTTCATCATAATAATTATAATCATCCCCAAATCATGCTCCTTTTCCCGAGTCCCAAAAATATTTTTAAGGATTTCTCATTTCTTTTGGTGGCTGCCTTCAGGATCCTAAATATTATGGCACAGTAAGAAAAATGATACCATCCTCTTTCTAATACCTGATCGTTAAAATCCCTTTTTGCTTTTTTATTACTTACCTTGTTAACTTTCCATGGCAAATTTATCACTTGTTCCATCAGCTTTAGCCAGACTCTCCTCCCTAAAAGATGAGGCTCTGAGTCTTCCCACCCTCCTCTGCACTTTCCCTTTTCCATGGCTGCCTCCCAAGTCAGCTGCGCTTTTCTTTTCCATTGTCAAGGTTGTGTGAGAATGATTAAGTCTTGTGCTTTGTATACAGGTTGAGGCTAAACATCGAAAATCAATAAGCAGAGCTTTTATACTGATAGCTATATATGTTTTCACTGCGGTGAACGAGGGCTATAGTTATAATCTTCTCTATAGATCCAATGATACATCCCACTCCACGGAAAATGTTTCCAGCATCAAGGTCAAATGAATATTCCCTCTCGTTCTCTCATTGTCACTTCTCAAAATTGTGGTGCATTTTAATTTTCCTTATATTTGTACTTTCTTGTGCAGTTTGTTTTCCCAGAAATGTCTAGCTGCTATTTTCTTTTATTTTTTTTTCTGTCTGCCTTCTTTCTTTCTTATTTCTATTTTTATTTCTTATTTTTTATTTATTTTCTATCTGCCTTTTTCGCTATATCACTAACACTTCTATATCTTTCTTGGAAAATCTTTCTCTTTTTCTTGAAGACATTGACTACCTGTTTTAATTTGCACCAATTGCTTTCTGGTCCTCCAGTATAGCTATTATTCTGTAATTTCTTTTCATCAGGACTTTTCCATTAGTCCCACCATCCTCGGGAAACTTCCTCAGGGGTAAATCTCTTTGTGGATCTCTGAATACCTGAAATATTTTTATTTTATCTTCACATTAGTTGATAGCTTTCCTGGCCATAGTCTCTAGATTAGAAATTGTGCCTCAGAAATTTGAAGGCCTACCTTTGTGCTGTCCAGCATCTGTGTGACTGAGAAGTCTGAGGCTGGTTTTATTGCTAATTTCTTTGTAGCCAATCTGTTTTTCTTTTTTTGGAAGCTTTCAGGATCTTTCTTTAACACTGATGTGCTGAAATTTCAATATGATGCATCTAGGTGTGGATCTCTACAAAAATTCCTCTGTGGAATTTGGTGGGCTCTTTCAATCAGAAAACACATCTCTCTTTTATCTCTGATAAATCTGTTTTATTATTTCTCTGATACTTTATCCCCCCCCTTCTCAGTCTTGACTCTTTCTGAAGAGCTTTATCTTTCAAGTTAACCTTTGTTATTTAAATTTATCTTTATTTTCCCTGGGGTCAATTTTGTACATTGATATTTCTTTTTCATGCTGCCAGACTACTCATATTATTAAAAAAAGAGACAATAGGCCCAACGTGTGCTAAGCCCCACATCACCAAACCGAGACTTAATACCTAACTGAATCATGGTTTTAGCCTCTCCCGGGAATGGAAGTTTAAATCAGTCAATCTGGAATTTCCTGGTCAACATTAGGGATGTAATCTGCCTGACAGACGTTGCTTTCCCCTACAGGATAGATAGTACCCTTGCAACAAACAAAGTGCTTTTTGCTACTATAACTTCCCTGTCCCGTGAACTTCTGAAGCTAAAAGTCTTTCATTTTGTATAGCTCGTCAGAGCTCCTTTCTATTTGCTAGATGGGATGCTGTCCGATTCATAAATCATTGCATAAAGCCAACAAGATTAAAATTCATTCATTTGAATTGTGTTTTTTAACAATATATTGGGTGATCCTGAGTCAGCCTCTTATATTTAAACAGGAGCGACTAGGGACACTGATAGGAACTTCTGTGTACACAGATGATGCTTATTCTCTGTGTCAGAATTGGCCTGACGGCCGGGGTCAGGGTCAGGCCACTTTCAGAGGCTTGCTCTCCATGCTGGCCTCATGGGCACAAACACTCCACTTCCACCACCAGCCCTAGATCTTTCAGTCCACTTGGATTTATACAAAAAATCTCCCCTTTTCTCTGCCTTATAGGTAAGCATCCTGTTAGCTTGTAGTCTGGAAAATGGAGTTACAAAGGGGCTGGAGACCATATGGATTAACCACACCAGAGGAATTTCATTTTTCCTCCTTAGCCTCGTCCTCCTGTCCAGAGGGTCCCTTACCATTACTCCCGTGGTGCCTCCCCCGACATGGGCTCCCTCCTTGCTCTAAACCTCTTTTGCATCTTTTCAGCTACGGCCACTTTATTTCTTCCATCAACAGCTTTCATCTCCTCTTTGTGCCCTAGAAATCACTCATGGCTCCCCTCTGTTCTGTTTGCTATTCAGACTGTGTTCCTCCATTGAAACCTTTATTATTAGTATTTTCCTGGGATAGAAGGAGGGGAGACAAATATGTGCTCAATCCACCATTAAGAAGCAGAAACCTCTTAATCATATTCTTTGAGTGAAAATATGAATAAACAAATGCATAGATGGACGGATTTCCATCTCAATAAATCCCACACGATTCTGGCACCACTGGCAATTGTCCATATTGCAATGAAACTGTTAGGTCATTATTGTAAACGATTACTCATTCAAGTGGTCACGATGCTATTCACATTAGGTGGGACCTAAGTAAGGAACAGCAGAAGTTTAATGGGTTGAAATATAAGCAGAAGGAGTGCCGTGGGGTGCATACAAGCCTCATACCGCTAGATGTAGTGGCGGGGCAGGATGGTCCACAGAACACCAGGTATTATGAGAAAGCTCTGGGATCAAGTAAGTTTGAAGATTATTGGGTTAAACAAAAATAAACAGGCTCTTTCACTGCAGGATTTCTTACAACCTTAATATGACAATAAAAGTTGTGACTCTTCAAGAGTGGAATATAAAATGAAGATTTCTCCAACTCCTCTGGGCACAGAACTTCTGCCATTACGTACAAGGTACCATGTAATAGGCTTTGGAAACCCTCTCCTACTCTATTTCTGCTCTAGAGACCATTTGCAAGAAGCAAGAAAGGAAAAAATAGATGACTGGATAAAGAATAGGTGGTATATATACACAATGGAATACGACTCTGCCATAAGAAATGATGGAATACCGCCATTTGCAACAACATGGATGGATCTTGAGATGATTATGCTAAGCGAAATAAGTCAGAAAAAGTCGACAACCATATGACTTCATTCATATGTGGGACATAAAACTGAAAGCAACAAAAGAACAAGACAAACAAATAAAGAAACAAAACTCATAGACACAGACAACAGTTTGTGGTTACCAGAGGGTAAAAGGGGAGGAGGGATGGTAGATGAGGGTAAAGGGGGTCAAATATATGGTGATGGGAGAACTGACTCGGTGGTGAGCACACATTGTGATCATAGATGACGTATTACAGAACTGTACACTTGAAACCTATGTAATTTTACTAACCATTGTCACCCCAATAAATTTAATTTAAAAAACGAAAGGAAAAAATATGAAAAAAGGGTATTCTAGAGGGGGAATAATATATCTGTATCTATATGTATATCTACATTTCTATCTGCTCTTAAATCTTAAATCATTTTTGTTTGTCTGACTTTCAAACTGTCCTCTCAAGAACTAAGCTCCTTATAGCAGAATCATGCTTTCGGAAAGGCTCCTCTGAGTTACTGCACTGGTCTCTCTACCTGAGGCGACTTACAAATGCTACATTCCATATCTGACCTTCAGAACATCAGAGCTAGAAGCAAACATGGTAGTCACATAGCTTAATCCCTTGCTATACTGGGAAGAAAACCAAAAAGCAAAGAAAGTAAGGGCTTGCCTAAGGTCACTCAGCATATTAGTGGTGGATCTGTGATTAGAGGCAAGGTTTGCAGGCTCCCTGTCCAGTGGAAAGCCAGGTATCTGCCTGCCCATGATAGAAATCCGTGATGTCTTCAGTCAAATGTCCTATGGCTTGGTCCCCAGTTGCCCAAGATATCACTTTCCTTTCTTTTTACTCTCACAGCTCTGAGGATCAGGCCCAGTAGATGGTTTCAAGCCCATCCATCAGACTGTCCCTAGAGGTCACAGGCTAACGCCGGGGCAGGTGGGACCCAGGCATACAAATCCTCCTCTGAAAATCACTCATGGGATCTTAGCGTGGTCCCCAATCGCTAGGCAGTATTTGAGGGTCTCCTGTGTTCATGTGGTCTCATGAAGTGGCCAGAGCAAATTGGGGCCACTGCAAGAGATCCCTTATTGTTTATTTTTCAAATTCTAATTCTACTACCTATGTAGCCTCACTCAGGTGTTAGATCTGAGACAATTTTGAAATTCAGAGGAAGGAATAGCTGGGATCAGCCTCACTGACGTTTTGCCTCACAGTGGGATAATTTAAAACTCCAGAACATCAGAGACCTAGACAGAGCTCTTGGAAACCATTTAATCCAACCTTTTTGCCTTGCAGGTGAGGACATTCAGTCCATTGAGGTGAAGGGATATGCCTGGGTTCTGTAGCGGGCAGCTGAGCTGTGTAAGGACCCAGCCCGGCCCCTCCTGTCCCAGCCCTGTGCAGTTTACTGTCTCACTCTGCCATTGTGTCAAATGTTTGGAATTAGCTCTGCTACCCTCCGCCACCAGGACTTAAATTTATTGCTTTTCTGCACCTTCTTTGGGAAGCACTTTGAAGAGAAATGGTATCAGAGTTTGAGATCAATGATTAGAAAAACCAAGTCTGTTCATTAAGGGAGGGAAGGGAGGTAGAGGGAGTTGACTTTTCTTGACAGTGTTATTCATCTTAACATAATGACTTCAGTTGTAACCTAAAGTAGTAGTACATTTGCTTGTTTGGTGGCATGCTGTAAACTACCTCTCGGATCCAATTTATTGAAGCAAACGTTTCCTAGAAATGGTAAAATATACTTATGCTTGTGTGTGTATAGAAAATATATGTATATTTGTGTGTGTGTGTGTATATATATATATATATATATACCTATATCTATTACATACATACATATATGTACACTTTGAGCCCTTGAACAACATGGGCTCAAACTGCACCAGTCCACTTACACAGGGAGCTTTTTCAATTGACCAAAGTTCAATAGATTCACGCAGTTCAAACCCTCCTTGTTCAATGGTCAACTCCATGGTTGGGACTCCACATACGGGGACGGCTAACTGTAGTTACATGGATTTTTGATTGTGTGGGAGGTCAATGTTCAAGGATCAACTGCATATGTATGTACCTGTGCGTATGTTAAATAGCTCCCCTTTTAGATCTCTGACCCTGTTAAAGAGAATAAACCGTTTTAGGGAAGACACATAGGTTGTGTGTGTGTGTGTGTGTGTGTGTGTGTGTGTGTGTGTGTGTGTGTTTAACCAACAGGTTTGATTTAGGAAAAAGGGAAAAGCCAGTATAATCTCTAAATACTGCATGTGTGTCCTCCTGGGGTGTCAGCAAAAAAAAAAAAAAAAAAAAAAAAAAAGGAAAATAATAAAAGGCAAAGCAAATAAATAGAAACAGAAGCTAAAGTGTTGAGAAACCTTTTCTTTCCCTAAGACCTCATTTCGATAATCCTTAAGGAACGTAGAAAAGCACTTGATCTGACGAGTGGGAGAAAGGAGAAGCCAAATGAAAACTAGACCATTGATTTAATTCAATGAGAAATGGGAGGAGGAAGAGCTAGTATTGGCTGCAGGTGGGGTAAGGAAGGGAGTTAGGGGACCAGAGTGCCTTTGGTGTAACAAAATCCACTTGGAGACAGAGAAGCACGAAATCCAGTTTTCCCTTTTCCACGTAGGTTCTTAGCTCTGGAAATCAGATTGCTTAATTTTTGCTTTAAGTCTCCGATATCAGGGTATAAAAATCTTCCATGTCACTTCTTAAATTTTGCTAAGAGGTAGCAGATTTCACTACCTTTTCTGTGAATTTCATTGCTTTTTCTTAAATTAAAATTGTAAAAAAGCAATTTTTCACCCATGCCTTATTATTACAAGGTCCCAGCCTTGTAATAGTAAGTTCTGACATGCCATGTACTGTGGCTCTCAGACACACTGTGTAGTGGGTCTAGTGCCCAGTACAATGACAGAAGCAAGCACAAAACGTGGGGAAACATTGACAATCAAACCATGTAGCTGAAGAGCAACTGTTTTACCCGCATGCCACTCTGGGAGAGCTGCATGGAGCACCAAGAGGCCATCCCTCCCAATTGTTCGTTTTTCATAAAAAGGAACACACGAGGAAATTAAGGTACATGCCTGAGGCAGGCTGGGCATGGCAAGATGGCTAGACTGAGTTCTCAAAGGTTCTAGGATGACCTGGGTTTCCTCTAAGTGGTTTTTCTACTTCTCACCTGCCCTCTCCCCGTATACCTTGCGCATAGCGGTGAGAGCCATTGTCCTAAATATAATTTAATTAGCCGCTCCCTGGTTTCAAACTCCTCAATGGCTTCCCACTGACCGTAGATTAAAACCTGAATTCCTTATTATGATCTACAAGGAAGATCGGGGTGGGGACTGACCTCTAGCAGACACCATACATTGGCTCACTCAACTCCCTGACCAACTTTCTCCTCTCTTGCCTTTCTCTTTTATTGAGACTGGAAGTTAAAAAAAAAAAAAAATGATTTGATTCAATCGGCTTTTTTTGTAGATACGAGTGGTCATGGGACACAGTTCTGGCCAATGAAACGTAAGCAGAATTGGGCTCACAGGGTTACCAGAGTTAGCAAATGAAAATACAGCACACCCAGTTAAATATGAATTTAAAACAAATAATAAATAGTTTTTTAAACACAGATAGTATCAAAAAACATTATTTGTTGTTCATCTGAAACTCACATTTAACTGGCAACCCTATATGCTGGAGGATTTTGGGGAAAACTCCCTTCTCTGCTGCTTTCTTCTTGCCTAGAATATGCACAGATGTGGCAACTGTCTTGTGATCATGAAGTGAGAAGCATGAGCACATGGAATAGAAAGGTAACGAGAGCTGAGTCACTAACGGTATTGGACATCCGCCTCATTGCCTGTCTCTAGTCTTCTTAGGGGGAAAATAAAACACAACCTGCAAGATCTTGATTTGACTAAGCCACTGTAGCGAGGACTCCTGTTGTTTTGCAGCGGATGCTCTGCAAGCAGGGATCTTTCCTGTCTTGGGCCAGCTGCCTCGGCCCAGTACAATGACAGGGACAGTGCTTCCTCAATAAACATTTGCTGAAAGTATAAAGAAATAAAACAAGCAGGTAATTCACTTGTTTCTTTATATCTTATCTAAAATAGTGTCCTTCTTATTTACATTGGGGAGAATGTTTTCCCATTTGAACTGACTGGTAGCTATAGAAGGGGTATTATTTGCAACACAAATCCATTTTTCAAATGCTCATAAGTTTGGACTCTTAAGATCAGTGTTTTTCAAATTGTGGTTTGTAACCAATTCGTGGGCCATTAATCAATTTAGTGGGTCATGACCGGCATTAAATAAAAAGGAAGAGAAGGAGAAGGAGGAGGGGACCAGGAGGTAAAAAAAATAGAATGAAATTTAAAATATCCATATTGTAATTTTCCTTTGGGAAATAATGGCTGCTAATCTATATGTGCCTACACACATTTATGTGTACCATATCATTATGTAAAATATATTTCTTACTGTGGATCACGGTTTTAAAAATTGAAAGGCTTGAGATGAGTATTGTTCAAATTTCAAAAGTCCATATACGGAAATTACACTGGCTCAGTTCACGTCCCTGAGTCACCTCTCATTAGCTGGGTGACTTTGGGAGGAAAAGTAATCTATCTGGACAGCATTTTATCATTTATAAAATTCTCTCATACAAACAGTCTTATAACGACTCAGTGAAATAGATGTTATCCCCAGTTGTAGCTGTGTCTAATATTGCAGCCACCAGCCCTACATGTGGCTTTTGAGTACTTGAAATGTGGTTGATGCAACTGAAGAACTGAATTCTTCATTTTATTTAATTTTAATTAATTTAAATTGAAAAACTGAAACCTGATTTAATTATTGGAAAAATATGTTTGCAACAATTTGGGTATGTGAATATAATTTTTCAACTATACATTTTATGGACTACAGATCAAATAGTTCAGATAAAATTTTAGCCTCCAAATTTAAATGTACTGTAAGCATTAAATACTCCCTGGATTTCAAAGATTTAGTATAGAAAAAACACAATATTTCATGAATAATTTTTATATTGATTGCATGTTAAAATGATATTAGATATATTGAGTTAAATGAAATATATTACTAAAATTAAGGTCACCTGTTTCTTTTTACTTCTTGTATTGTGGTTTCTAGAAAATCCAAAATTACATTTTTGGGTCATATTATATTTCTCTTGGACAGCACTTCTCTAAGGATTAAGTGTCTTGCCCTAGGCCACTCGATGAGGAAGTGCTTCAAACACTATGACAATCCAGGTCACTTGACTCATCCCCTTGAACTACAAGTCACCTCTCCCTAGGCCTGGCTGTCCTTATCTTTAAAATTAGTGAGTGAATATGGCCATTTTAACTATGTTGATTCTTCTAAATCATGAACATGGGATATCTTCCCATTTCTTGGTGTCTTCTTCAATTTCTTTGAATAATGTCTTATAGTTTTCAGTGTATAGGCCATTCACATCCTGTGTTAAGTTTATTCCTAGGTATTTTGTTCTTTTTGTTACCCAAAAAAATATACAGACTTAATGCAATCCCCTCCAAAATCCCAATGGCATTTCTTAAAGAAACAGAATAAAAAATCATCAGATTTATATGGAATCACAAAGGATCCTGAATATCCAAACCAATCCTGAGAAAAAAGAACAAGGCCAGAGGTTTCATACTTCCTGACTTCAAATTATACTACCAAGCAACAATAATCAAAACAGCATGGAACTGGCAGAAAAACAGACAGACCAATGGAACAGAACTGAGAACCCAGAAATAAACCCACATATACAAGGGCAAATAATTTTTGACAAAGGATACAAAAAAAAAAACATACAATGGAAAAAAGAAAGTCTCTTCAATAAATAGTGCTGGGAAAATTGGACAGCCACATTCAAAAGAATGAAACTAGACTGCTGTCACCATATACCAAAATTAACTCAAAATGGATCAAAGACCTAAATAAAAGACCTGAAACAATAAACTGAATAGAGGAAAGTGTAGGTACTAAACTTATGGACCTTGGATTCAAAGAGGATTTTATGAATTTGACCTCAAAGGCAAGAGAAGTAAAAGCAAAAATAAATGAATGGGACTATATCACACTAAAAAGTCTTTCACAGCAAAAGAAACCATCAACAAAACGAAGAGGCAACCAACTAAATGGGAGAAGATATTTACAAACAACACCTCCTTAAGGGGCTAAGATCCAAAATATATAAAGAACTCATACAACCCAACAACAAAAAAACAAACAATCCAATTAAAAAATGGGCAGAGGACCTGAATAGACACTTCTCCCAAGAAGACATACAAACGGCCAACATATATATGAAAAGATGTTTAACTTCACTAGGTATTCAGGAAATGCAAATCAAAACCACAATGAGATATCACCTCACACCTGTTAGAATGGCTATTATCAACAAGACAAGTAATAACAAGTGTTGGAGAGGCTGTGGAGAAAAAGGAACCCTCACACACTGCTGGTGGGAATGTAAATTGGTGTAGCCACTATGGAAAATAGTATGAAAGTTCCTCAAAAAGTTAAGAATTACCATATGACTCAGCAATCCCCCTTCTGGGTATCTGCTGCAAAAATCTGAAAACATTTATCTGTAAAGATATATGTACCCATATGTTCATTGCAGCATTATTTACAGTGGTTAACACATGGAAATAATCAAAGTGTCCTCCCATAGAAGATATGGTATATATATACAATGGAGTATTACTCAGCCATAAAAAAGATGAAATACTGCCATTTGCGACAACATGGATGGATCTCGAGCTTATCACGCTAACCAAAAGAAGTCACACAGAAAAAGTCGAGAACCATAAGATTTCACTCATATGTGGGATATAAAACTGGGGATTTTTATATCGATGATAACAATAATAATTTTATATTATTAAAACGAACAAAACAAACAAAAACTCATAGACACAGACAACAGTTTACCAGAGAGTAAGGAGGGGAATCGTAGAAGAGGGTAAATGGGTTCAAATATATGGTGAGAGAAGGAGAATTGACTTTGAGTGGTGAATACACAATGCGATATATAGGTTATGTGTTATAGAATTATGAACTTGAAACCTATATAATTTTACTGACCACTGTCACCCCAATAAATTTAATTTTAAAAATTGGGAATAATAATAGATACAAGATAAAAAAATGAGTGCGTCAAGTGGAGGATGCTAATTACGATAATGAGTGACTAACATGTCCTGGGCACCAGGTTTACCTTTCACAGGGTTTACTGCGTTTGATTTGACAACAACCCAGTAAGGTAGCTATAGGATCATGACATCCACTTTTTAGATGAGGAAACTCAGGCTCAGAGATATCAATTAACCTGCTCCAGGTGGTATAGACAGAGAGGCCCAGAGCCTAGGAGGTACACACAAATTCCTGAACACCTGGGGCCTTCCCCTGGACCAGGCCTCTCGCAGAAGCAGCTGAGCTCTGTTTAGGTAACATGGAGCTGTATCTCCCAGAGTCCTGTTAGATTAATTTCCTGTGGGAAATAATGTCTGCTGATCTGGCTGCTGATTCTAACACCATACAGTAGAAATTTCCAAGCTCCAATCTCTGAATATATAGATAAGGCTCAAGAAGGTGACTTTGTTTCTGAAAAATTTTCAGCCAGAAAATGGAAATATGGGCTTTATTACTGTGGGTGCTAATTCAAAGATCTATTTGCAATGTGAAACTAAATTTCAATAACAGCCTTCAAATATATGGACAAATCATACTTTCCTGATGAACTAATTTTTCTTTTGTTATAAGCATTGTGTATGCTCATTAAATACAATTTAGGAAATAATTGGTAAGAGAAAACAATTTATCTGTAGTCCTACTACTCAAACGTCCTATTTTTTTCATTCCTCCATATTCATAGGATTTTTAAAATTTATAATTCCACTAAATATGCATATACTTTATAAAATTTGCTTTCACTTAAAATTATGTCATAAGCATTTTCTGTGTTCCTATGTAGGCTTTGCAAACATATTTATAAAATATTTGTATCATATTCCAATAAGTGGACATGGCATTTAAACTATTTCTTTTGTTTAGACTGTAAATTGTTTCCAATTTTTTGGTGTTGTAGATAAACTTCTTCTCCTGCTCCTCTCAATATTACAGTCTATCTGGAGGTTATTCCACCAACAGGTATCAAAACCCTTAAACTG
This sequence comes from Rhinolophus ferrumequinum, assembly GCF_004115265.2. Taxonomy (NCBI): domain Eukaryota; kingdom Metazoa; phylum Chordata; class Mammalia; order Chiroptera; family Rhinolophidae; genus Rhinolophus; species Rhinolophus ferrumequinum. Next base: position 51,621,115 of record NC_046296.1, on the reverse strand, counting down.
TGCATATTGTTTAATCCAATAATTCCCTTTCTAGGAATTTGCTTTTTTTTTTTTTTAAAGAGATATCTATAAAGACTGCTTTGCAAAGTTTTTCAACATTATTTATGTGAGCAAATATTTAGTCATGGTAAATGTCGGACATAGGGGATTAGCTAAGTAATGTATGGTGTATCCACGCAATACACTGTAAGACATGCTGTCTTAAAGAATAGGTGAGAATTATAAATATTAACAATAATAAATAATACTAACGATAGCTTTCTGTTACTGAGTACCAGCACTATGCTTATATTAGAATCTAATTTAATCCTCAGCAACCCGTGTGTTTGGTGCTATTATTATCGTCTCCTTTGTACATAGGCGGAAACAAGCTTAGAGGATAGAGTGATCTCTCAGGCTACACAGTTGGTAGCCCAGCAATGGAACTAAGACACAAACCTGGTGCTCTATCTCCAGAGCTTAAACCCTTAACCACAATGCTGTATTTATAGGATGTTTACCATCTATCATTAGATGCAAAGGGCAGTTACAAAACAGCAGGGATAGTGTGACCCCAATTGAGTACAATATAACATATATGTGAATATGTACATGAAAAAAGAAGACGTTTGAAAGTATTCACCAACAGGTAAAATGGGTAACTCTGGATGGTAAAATATTTTTCTATATATATTTTTTAATTTACAAAAACATCTGTTACTTTTTTGTATTTTTTGTAGTAAAATACACAGAACATAAAATTTATCATTTTAACCATTTTAAGTGTATAATTCAGTAATATTCACAATGTTCTACAGCTATCACCATTATCCAATTCCAGAACTTCTTCATCATTCCAAACAGAAAGTCATCATTACTCTCCTTCCCCGGGCCCTAGTAACCTCTATTCTACTTTCTACCTAGGAATTTGATTACTCCAGGTACCTCATATAACTGCAATTACATAGCATTCATTCTTTTGAAATTGGCTTATTTCATTTAGCGTAGTTTCTTCAAGGTTAACCTACGTTGCAGCACGTGTCAGAATTTCATTTCTGTTTAAGGTTGAATAATATTCCATTGTAGGTATATACCACATTTTGTTTATCCATTCATCGGTTGATAGACAGTTGGGTTTTTTCTACCTTTTGGCTACTGTGAATAATATTGTCATGAACATGAGTATACAAGTATCTGTTTGGGTCCCTGCTTTCAATTCTTTTGTGTATATACCTAGGAGTGGACTTTCTGGGTCATATGGTAATTTTAAGGGTGACCTTTTGATTAACTGCCAAACTGTTTTCCACAGTGCTACACCATTTTCCATTCCCATCACCAATGTGCAACAATTCAAATTTCTCTTCCTAATCACTAACATTTGTTCCTTTACTTTTTTAAAAAATAATTGCCACCCTAATGGATATGAAGTGGTAGGTCGGTGGTTTGGATTTGCATTTCCCTGATGACTAGTGATACTGAGCATTTTTTTCATGTGTTTATTGCCCATTTGTACATCTTCTTTGGAGAAATGTCTATTCAAGTCCTTTGCCCAATTTTTAATTGGGTTGTTTGTTTTCATTTGCTCTATCTTAAATTAGAAAATAAACCACAGTGACTTTTATGCAGAATTTAAAAAAATACATATCTAATTGTGTCCTTTCCCTACTTTTATACGCTCTGCTGCCTCTGGGGTGAAATTCACGCTGCCAAAGGACAGGCCAGCCAGGCTCCCTCTGCAGCCTCGCCTCTGCAGCCTCGCCACCTGACACCCGATGCTGCAGCAAAATTCCAACCTCCTTGCAGACAGCCTTTTGCAGAGATTGCCTTCCCTTCTTTTCTTTCTCCTCCTTGCTCTTCTTCATCTCGCTCAATTCTAATCACCCTATAAGACTCAGCTCAGTATCATTTGTTCAGATAATCCTTCCAAACACTCCCAGATGAGCAATGGTCTTACTCCTGCATTTGCCACATGTTGTGGATGTCTCACTTAGTGATGGAGTTACCTCTGTCTCTCCCGCACAGGACACACTCACTCATTGAGAGTAAGGGTGGGCCTTTGCCATCTGCATATGCCAATTCCTAGCCCAGAGAAGCTCAATATTTGCTTATCAGAACTGAACTCTTAATGTACATTAACTAATAGCTTACCAAGAAGGCTTTCTATTTTGTCTGTCAGTAATGCACAGAGGTACCTGTTTCATTGAACACTTGCCTGCACTTATATTATAGGATTATAACATTTGTTGTTTAAATTTAAATTTCTTTAATTACTAGTGAGGTTGAATTGCTTCCTCATATGTTCCGTAATTAGTTATTTTCCTCTTTTGTGAATTGTCTGTGCATTTCTTTTGTTCCGTTATCTATAGGAAGCATGGTGTTCTCCTCATTGATTTGCAATAATTCTTTAAAGTGAGGCTATTAACCCTTTGTCTGTTATATTTGCTAAAAGACAGTTCTCCCATTTTTTCTTTGTCATTTAATTTTGTTTTTAATGTAAAATATTTCAGCAATTTTACACTACCCAATCTTAAATATTAAATTTAACAACTTGTCTTTTGATATTGATGAACTTAAATAATTTATAATGGCTTTCCATAGTATTACTTTCAATAATATTTGATAAGAATAATCACTGCATTTAAAGGTATACCAGTTGCTTTATGGGTCTTTCAATGAAACTTTTAAGCATAACTGTATTCCTAGAAATCATGAAGTGAAAAACACAAAACAAAAACAACAACAACAAAAAACCCCAGGAAAACCTAAGTTAAGTCATTGAATTTTATATTGTAAATTGAGGTTTCTTTAGGACTTCCTTAGCTATTAGAGCTAGGGAGAGAAAAAAGCTCTAAATTTCAAGTGAGATCTAAATTGCAAAGCAATGGTGCTGCCGGGAGAAGAGGGTTTAGGAAAGAGCTTGCAAATCATCACCCTTCAGCGCCCATTGTCTATAGGTTGGCTTTCCTTTGGCCCAAGTATTGGTCAGCACTGGCTTTTAAATTGGGATTGGGAGTCAATGTTTAAAAGGCAGGAAACATCAATCACACGAATATCTGCATATCCAGCTGCTCTGGGGGGTGAGGGTGTTGGGGGGAGGAGGAAGATCTAGCAACAATGGGCATGGATTTTGGGGGCAATAATCAGCTGCAGTTGAGTATCTGCAACCCCCTCAGATGGCCATGCGCTCTCACTTTCCCACAGTCCCCACCATTCCCTAGTACCCATCACTGAGGATGAGGATCAGTGTCGACCTCTCATCTAACCCTTGGCCCACTTCACTCACTTACATTGTCAGCCAGGCTGCCGTAGGCATTTGCATTTGGGTTTAGGACGTCAAATCAGGGTTAGGTGAGAATCTGCTTGGAATTCTCACCAACCATTGAGCTATGAAGATTAAATTTAAATCCAGTGCTTTTGAACTGGGAACAGTCAATTTGTGAGTATTTGACCTGTCTGTTTCTATAGGTGGAAACTACTGCCTGCTTGCTACCCCATTGGATCTAATGAATATGATTTATATTGACTTTAATTAAAAAATTCTGTACCTAAAGTCCAGTTAAATAAGCACATGGTGAAATGACCCCCTGCAAAACCCTAAAGATGCAGTTGGTATTTTGTATCTTACATCCTAACAGCCATAGGTAATGAGGTAAACAAATAGAGGCAGACTTTCAGTTTCTTTGGAAAACAAGAATGCTTTGAGTTTCAAAAATCTGAAGAAAATAAGCATCAAAGATCAGTCAGTTGTTTAGGACTAAAGAAAAAAAAGAAAAGAATAACTGTTAAACATTTCTAAATAGGATTTAGAAAAAAACTTTTGGTTGTGAAAGAAAAAAAAGACTTTTCTACCTACTAAAGGTGTGAGTTTGTGCAGAAAGAAACTGCGTGAAGAGCCAGGCTAAAGGATCCTGATATAGGAGACAGGGGTTGGAATCCTGAGCAGCTGCGTCCCCACTGAGTGAGGAGATGGTCAAAATCAACCCCAAGGGGACCTTGGGATCAGAGCTCTGTACCTGGTACCTGGGAGCTTACCTGGGAGATGCTGCGGTCTAGAGTGGTTATGGCCCCAGGACTTGGAGGCAAATCTTGTCTCTGCAGTCCCTGCTGTGTGGTCTTACTGCAGGATAAGGTTGACAACCTCTCTAAGGCATTTGTAAAATAGAAACGGCAATAGGCCTCTCTTAAAGAGCTGCGTTGAAGATTCATAGCAGAAAGCCATGTGAAAGCACTTAGCATACTCTCTGATATTCGACAAGGGCTCAATAACTGTTCACTCTCATTATTCCTGTCATCACAATCATTACGATCACAAACAAGACTGGCCCGAGCATTTGTGTTGCTGTCAAGACAACTTTTAATGATGAGGGATACAAAAGATGCAGCAGGGACAAATTCTCAAGGTCATCATCACTATATAGGGACCTGAATGGGGCTGAGCCCACACAGGGGGATTAGAAAGGCAGCCACTGCAGCCACTGTGATTTCATAGGTTCATTCTTCTTTAAATACAGAAGTAATTATCAAGAAGCCTTAGGTTTTGCTAGTGATTTGGGGCCTATAAGAACTATCCAGCTTGTTTTCAATCTGGCAGTGGCATTCAGCTTAAGGTTTTCTGATCAATATTCTACCTGCACAGGTTTATACTGATGACATTTCCTAGGTTTCTCAGGGCTTGTTACTAGGCCTCAAGGGACCTGAGCTAGCCTCCATGTGGAGCTCATAAACTTACACAGTTTAGCTTATGTCATAAGTTGTAACTCTCTCTCTTCCAGACAACTTGTAGTAAATTACATTTCCATATTTTGATTTCTTCCTTCTTTTCCTAGCAACTGGTTAAATAAGAAACACCTTTACAAGTATTTCAGTTTTACTATCTGACTCCCGTCTACAGTATTTCATATAGCATGTAGTCTATTCCATGGATAGGAACATTTTTCATACAAATGTATACTAAAATCACTTACACTTTGTTCTCTACGTATGTGTAAGTTCTACACAGGTATATGTTCACTGAGTGATTGATGACTGAAAAACAGCAAATTCAACTTTTTTTTTAATGGAAAAAAGAAAAGAATAAAGGAAGTAGGAATAAGCCTGAAATTAAGACATATCCTCTAAATTCTGCTTGCAAGTAGCCTAGAGCAGGTCATCAAACAGCCCATTTGGAAACACTAAGACATATTGAAAGTGCTTGGTTTTCAGGAACCAAATGGCCATGAGAAATGTAGTTATTTCCCATCTAGCCAAGGAGGCTGACACTCTCTTAGGGAACTACTTTTAAAATAATTCCAATCTGATCATCAGGGCTCAGAGCTCACTGGGCTCAGATCCTGGGGTACTCGGCAAGAGGAATGTTTCGGCAGGCTGGCAGACTGGGAATCAGGAGCAGAGGCAGGTCCGACTCTTTTACTTTGACCCCTTACCTAATTGCTGGGCATGAGACAGCACTGACAAAGGGCCTAAAATGAAAGCAATCTCCTCCATTTCATAGGACACGAAGTAGATTTTAAGCATCTACTATCCACAGCATTATATTGAGGCAGGTGGGGTATGTCTGTACAATGGTGTATACATGCCCTCCTGTTACCGGGGAACGCACAGTACAGTGAAAAGAAAAGCAAGGACACAACAAAAGGCCCAGATAGGTTACAGATGCCAAAGAATTATGAAATCGTGGATGTCGGGACGTTAGGTTGTGAGTTAAGGTTGGACACTCGTATACATCCAGTCATCTGTGCCCTCTCCTCCAGTTGACTCGGGAGCCAGAGCTTACGTGCAGTGCTGTTCTGAAGCCCTGGCAAAAGGGTCTTCTGGGCCAGGCGTCCACACTGCCCTGAAAGAGATGAAAGACCTTCTTTTTCCTCCTTCCCTGTCTGACCAGTGATGTGTGCACTGCATTCCCCGTTTGAGACCTTCTGCTTCAAAAATTCTGGTTGCTGGAAAATACTGATGCTAGCCAAAGCTTATCTGAAAAGTTCTTCCTTCTCTGGCATATATAAATACTACATGATTGTCCCTAATCATGGGCCTCTCTCTTCATTTTCATTATGTTTGTCTGCTTATGAAGTGTTATGACACTTCAGATCATTCACAGAATCAGAGAATGTTAGACCTGGGAGGACTCTTAGAATTGAAATTGTCGGCTGATTCCACGCTGCCACAGTGCTGCCCATCACCGGGTTAGTCCTTGGTGAAATGCTTTGACTCTGCCTCTCCAGCAGTCCTTTATACTCTTAGCCTTGCCTCCACAATGAAGCCAAAACTCTCTAGGCTGGCCCAACACCCTTTTTACACCTTCCTGACCTCAGTTCCTTCTTGACTCCACAACCCAGCCCCCAATCCACAAAGCTGGTCACTGCTATCCAATGAACCACTTTCTCCAATGCTACAGATCATCTTCTATGCCTTTCCTTCCCTTCTCTACCTAGAAATCTCCTACTCACCCTTCAAGGCTGTCTCCTGGGTTATGCCTTTCCCAACTTCCTCAAGCAAAGTTAGTCTTGTTTTCCTTTCCTACATCATAACTTTGTGTATAATATTTTCCAAAACTTAGTGCATTATGATGACTGTATGCCCATATTTCCAGTTAGTTGATGTTCTTCCCAAGGTTATGAACTATGATTCATTCATTCAGCATTCATTCATTCATTCAGCATTCATTCATTCATTCAGCATTCATTCATTCATTCATTCATTCATTCTTCCCAGCATTTACTCTAGTCCTGGCACATAGTACATATCCATAAGTAACTTCTGAATTAAACTGCTAGAATTTAGGTTTAGGAATGTGAAATAATCTATTAATTGCTATATAATAGGTCAGTTGAAATTTTAAGAGGGTAACTTATAAATTTCTGTCCATGAGCCCTACCAGGTGGGAAAGCTATCTTTCTAGTCAATATGCATCCAGTACCTGATACACTTTGAAGGATTCAGACAGGTCAACCCTGACCTGAAAGCAAAGTGAGTTCCTAAAAAGTTGTATGGACTTTAGCTTAGTTGTTGAAGTGATACAGAAAACCCCAAACTGAACTTCAACAGCCTTTCCAGGAACCTGTGTATTGAATCCATTTGATGGCCTTGGGACCTGTACTCTGTAGGTAGTTTTGGAGACTCAGAATTATGTATAAGGCTATTTGTTACGGATTCAGAAAGCCAAGAGATCAAACATCTTGGGATCTTGGATAACTGGGCAAGAATGATGGAGTAAGCAAGAGAAGTAGCCTCAAACTCCTGCTAATGGTGCAACAGAGGCTCACTGGCTGAACACTTGTCCTCACTGACAAGTCACAGAGATCTCCGGAATTATGACACAATTTTTAATATGTTCAGCTTTCTAATCTTCGTTGTCTTTCCACATTCTTAATATTTGCCATCAACCCTAATGAGGTTCTATGTCTTCATTTTGGGGGATATACTTCTGTTAATTTATCACTTTTGGTCCCATGAGAAATACATTTCAGCAAGCCATGGATAAATTATTGCAAAGCATATTTATTTGGCACAGTCTAATTATTACAACATTTAGTAAAAGCAAATGAATAAATCATGAATGAAGAGTAATGAGGGCGGAGTGCTGTGCGTGTGTTTATGGTGAGTGTATATGTGTGTGTGGAGATGTGTGCGCATGTGTGTATGTGTGTGTAGATGTGTGTGTGTGTGTGTGTGTGGAGATGGGTGTATGTGTTGGGGGGAGATGTGTGTGTGGAGATGTGTGCACATGTGTATGTGTGTGTGTGTGGAGATGCATGTGTGTGTGGGGAGATATGTTTGTGGAGATGTGTGCGCATGTGTGTGTGTGTGTGTGGAGATGTGTGTATGTGTCTGGGGGAGAGGTGTGTATAGGTATGTGTGCATGTGTATATGTGTGTGGAGATGTGTGTGTGTGGAGATGTGTGTATGTGTCGGGGGAGACGTGTGTGTGGAGATGTGTGCACATGTGTGTATGTGTGTGTGTGGAGATGCATGTATGTGTGTGTGTGTGGAGATGTGTGTATGTGTGGAGATGTGTATGTGTGCATGCACGTGTATGTGTGGAGATGCATGCGTGTGTGTGTGTGGTTGTGTGTGTGTGTAGATGGGTGTGTGTGTGTTGGTCTGCAAAACACATTCTCCTGACTTGTCTTGGGATTTGAAAAGGATGTCTGTAGAGACATGTGATCTGTACTGTCCTACACCATAACCCCAACCCCATGTTGCTACTGAGCTTTTGAAATGTGGCTAGTCCAAAGTGTAATGTGTCGTAAGTGTAAAATATACACACCAGACTTTGAAGAATTTGTTGTGTTTTTTCAAATGTAAAATGTCTCATTATTTGAAAATCAATTTTGAAGTTTTTTAAAATGTTAAACAGAGTTAACATATACCTAGCAATTCCATTCTTAGGTACTACCCAAGAGAAATGAAAACACTCATATGTCTACACAAAGATTTGTACTGGATTATTCATAACAGTTTTAGTCATACGTAATAGCCAAAGACTAAAAACAACTCAAATGTCCATTAACCTGTGAATGGGTAAATGGAATGAGGTATATCCATAAAATAGAATATTATTCAGCTATAGAAATGAACAAAGTACTGATACATGCTACAACATGGATGAATGTCAAAAACATTACGTTAAATAAAAGAAGTCAAACACAGCAGACGACGTATTTTATGATTACCTTTAAAGCTGTAGAGATAGAAAGCAGATTAGTGGCTGCCTGGGACAGGGGATGGGAACTGAGAATGACTGCAAATGGGCTGAACGCTTCTTTTTGAGACGATGGAGCTGTTAGATTGTAATAATGGTCGCACAACGCTGTAAAGTCACTAAAAATCATCTAATCTTATACCTAAAATGAGGAAATTTGGTTGTATATAAATCGTACTCAACATCTCATTAATACGTAATAACTTACAATGTAATACTTTTTATATCATTTACATATTGCAATAATGTTCGGAATACATTAGGTTAAATAAAAGTATTATTAAAATTAATTTCACCTGCTAATTTTCCTTTTTTTAATGTGGTTCCTAGAAAATTTCAAATTACCTACATTGCTTTCATTATTTTTCTATTGGACAGCACAATTTTAGAAGGTCCCAAGATACCAATGAAGTACTCCCCATACCTCTGTTCAATTTCAAAGAATGTGCTTTCCCTCTTCCTGGCTCACAACCAGCTTCATATGGGAACACAGTGTTGGCACCCTTCAAAAGACTCTAACATAGGGGGGTCTGCCGATTGCAGCTGTTTAGGCCACTGACTGTACACTAGTACTCGAGCGGTTGGAGGAGGGGGGTTGGGCTGGGCGTGGGAGAAGGTGTGGCCCTTTGCCAGTTAAGGCACTGGAGCTTTTGGGAACCAAGTTCAATGTCAGTACAGCATCCATCCCAAAAATGGATCATATTCATTGTAGAACCACATGTCCGCACACCCTTTATATTTTTCAATGCCAGTGTTACCTGCTAAAATAATCTAAGAATAGAAACTACTAAAACCATCTAGGAGGACCTATGCTTAAATGCTACTAATTTATTAAGACAAAACTAAATTTTTATTTTAAATATATATCATACAGCATGTTAAACTAGTAAATGCTAGCGGCCTGTGGTGTGGAGGAAACAGGGTTATTATCACGTTCTCTCCTTGACTGAGGCCCATGGTTTCAAGCTCAAGCTTTCCATTAAAATTATCTGGGGGACTTTAAAAATATGTGGAAGCTTGGGTCCCATCCCCAGATATTTTAATTTAACTAGTCTGGGGTGAGGTCTTGGTAATGGCATTTTGAAAGGTTTTCAAAGCAACTCTAATATAGGCCAGTATGAGAGTCACCGATTCGGGGCCTTGCTCGACAAGCACTTCTTAATAATAGACTTTGGATTAATGGGAAAAGGAGGAGGAAGAGATGGACAAAGAACCACAGACTCCCAGAGGCGCCGTAAACCATAATACCATCCTCCTCCCAGCCACAGCAGGGGTCCTCTGGGCACTCCTTGTGGCAGTCCACTTCTGCGGAAGAACCTTGAGGAAGATGCTGCCTGAAACTTATGAGACAGTTCCTCCTGTGTTGGACACGCTTTAACTGTGTCTTTCCTAGTCCAAGCTCAAGCTTGCTGCTCTCTAATGTTCACTTGTGGGTCCTATCCTGCCATCTGGACAAGACTGATAAATCTTTCCATTCCCCACACAACGGTCTTTCTACTATTTGAAAACAGTTATCAGACTCTCTAAGCTCTCTCTTTTCTACACTACAGACCTCCAGTTCCCAGCGCTGTTCCCGGCATGTCCCCCTCTCCAGGCCTGTCCCCATCTTTCAGCACGAGTTTGTCAGTATCCCCTTTACCACGTGGAGACTCCAAATGCTCATCCTCCAGATGGTATCTGCCCAGGGCTGAGTAGAGCCGGACAATTACATTCCTTGATAAGGCCATTATATTCCTAGTAATGCAATCACCACACTGCATTGGCTCAATAGCAGAACAATTGGAAAGAAGAGAGGAAAGAAAGAAAAAAAAGGGAAAGCTAGATTCCTGAAATTTTTCATCTATAAAATTTTAATGTTTGAGTATAGCACTTCACAAAATACTCATCTGAGTGAATGTGAATCCAATTTATGAAAATGGAGGAACTGTGGGCAGCGAAAGGAATTCTCATTGTTCTAATGTATTTCTTCGGTATTAGCCTTCCATCAAGTGTTCCAGCAATCAAAGTTTGGGGTTATTGGCAAAATGACAATACTCAGCAGAGGTCTTAGCTGACCTGAAAGGAATGGGTCTATCTTGGGTAGAGTACATTCGATTTGGAAAAATGACGTGGTTCCCAAAGATAAGCCCAGATCAAATGCAAATCACATCTGCCTGAAGAGCCCATTCAAATGCCATGCTGTGAACTGAAGCTGGGCCTTACACTGCTTTGCTTACAAAACCATGGCCTCCCAAAGAGCAGCGGCCATGTTTGAGTCCCCCAGGCTGGCACAGGCCCAAGACCATGGTAGAAGGTATTTGCTATTTAGCCAGCTTAATTACTTCTCTCTCCAAAGACAATTCATTTCAAATTCAATTTATGTATATCGAATATTCACTCTATGCTAGATACCTAGGTAGGGTGCCTTTACCCATAGTTCATTACATAGACATTTTCAATTTTTTTGCAGTGGGGTAACTTGGATTGCAGAATGGAAGGGAAACACCAACTGCTATTCAGAAAAGATCACTGGATTCTAGGGGGGTGGAGGGTTGATATTGGAGTTGGGAGAAGGTCCAGGGAAGTATCAGAAAAACTCAGGAATATTAGCTCTTCCTGCCTGATCCTTGGACTATCCAGAGATGAGGACCATTTTCAAAACCTGATGCATCATCTCCCACGGGGACTTTGCTCACCTGGATCATGGCTATTTCCCTTCTCAAATTAGCAAAATTCTACAGACAGACATGGCAGAGCCTGCAAGGGTTACCAGGGAGGGCAACCAATAATTTGGTAACATACAAACCAATAGCGTCTTTCTGCTGGGGGGTGCTGCCTGCCCCCTTCCTCGATAATACACCCTCCCGGGGGATAATTCTTCTAAACCCTAGGAACAAACCATTCCAACTTGAACTCACCAAGGACAATCTCAAGGGGTGACAGGTACTTTCTCTTATCTATTTTATCTAATTAATTATCAAAATCAAAACAACATTGAGTCAACAGAGAAACACACACTGTCAAATAAGTGTTCCAATAAAAATGAAGGGGCATAGAACCCCCAGCCCTGTGCCTGGCCTGGAGGATCTCCACCAGCACTTCCCACACCTAGTAAAGGGGGACAGACTGCTGCTTCCTAGATCTATTGAGACCATGTGGCAAGATGCCCATCTCCTCCACGATTTCCTGTCACTACCATGGTCATCATGAGGGGATGCCTCACACTGGGTTGGTCAGCCTATCCTCCCACCTACTTCTCTTCTTTCTCCATTTCCCTCTTAATAAATAAATGAAAATAGTAAAAAGCACCAGTATTTGCAGGATCCTGGAATGGCAGAGCTCAGAGGATCCATTGAGATCATCATGAGTGAAGACTCGATGCCCCAAGAAGGGAGGTAGCATGTAAAGTTCCACTCTACATCAAAGACAGGTTGAGCCACTCCTGTCATCTTTGGGTTGTTGCTTTATCTCTTGGTGTGTTTGTGTTGCTATAACTTGATTTTTCCCTCGTTCTTCCAGGGTTTGATCTGAGAGGACCCCTGTACCTTCGTGCTTTATTACAGAGAGACCAGAGGAAGGAGAACTACCTGCTGAGGGCAGAGTGATTGAAAACTTTCACTCTGGTTTACATTCTCTTAAGGCTCTAACTATAGTAATTGCAAAAATCTTCTGAGTTTTTCCCAGAAAAACACAGAATAGATGCTGTGCTCATGATGCATGTGGCAAGGTAGCCTTAGAAAGACATAACAGCGTCACGATTGATGGCACCAAACAAACCTCATAGCAAATTTCCCAGCAATGCTACTTAAGGGAGGGAGCACTATGGTGGACCAGAAGGGACCGTGCCGGGCTCTGAGCCACTGCACAGCCTGAACCACCTTTCCACCTTAGGCTAAACCAATGCTTCCCAAACTGGTCTGCCATAGGAATCACCTGGTGGCTTAAAAAACACTGGTGTCTGTGATCCCTCCAAGATCATGACGAATTAGCCTGGGTGGGAACTGGGGTTTGACAATTTTTTTTTTTTTTTAATTTCCAGGAAATTCTAATGTGCAGATAAATTTGGGAGCCACTGGGATGAATTATTGGAGAGCATTGTTTCTAGAAGAGATCCAGGAATTGCACAGTTTGGTAGTGAGATCAGTTCCAAACTCTGACCATGAATCTGACTGAAGGGTTCCAGGTAAACCTCAGTGACCTGCTGACAGAATTTGAGGGCAGCTCAGGAAAGGCAGCCAGTTTCACTCTCACAGGTATAAGTAACATTTCTGTAAGACTACTCCGCCTGAACAGTGGACACATGACGAGCCCTCAAAGGCACGGTGCTTTCCTCCTTGGGAAGGAGAAGACTATCTGCCTGAAGGTCTAACATTCATGGATCTTTCCAGAGAGGCAGGATGGCTAACCCCAGGCTTGCAGGCCATGTATAACCATAACCGGGAACATTGACCAGAACACCCTTAGGGAATGATGACGCGAGGCTGTTTTAGGAAAGAAGTAGAAATAACAACAATAACCACAAGTTCCATTTACTGACCACCTACTGTGTGCCAGGCATGGGGCTGGAGAAGGTACGATTGCACGACACAACTCGAGCTGGCAATGGAAACTGCGCCCTCTGGGATTGTGCGTAATTGTGGCCCTGCATGGCAGGATGATTTAGTGTATTCTCCCATGCTCCTTACTTAACGCCCTGGGAGAGAAGATTATTGTGCCTATTTTTGCAGGTGACAACACTGAGACAAAGAAGGTTCAAGTCTAAGAAAAGAAAGACCCTAAATGGTAGAGCTGAGATTTAAACCTAGGTCTTACTAGCAATGTAGCTTCCTAATGATGAGCATGAAGATAGTTAGATGGTGAGTATGAAGATAGATAGATAGATAGATAGATAGATAGATAGATAGATAGATAGATAGATAGATATGTGGGTATGGGTATGGATATGAGTATGGGTATGGATATAGATATAGATATATGGGTATAGATATTCCAAGGCGCTGTTTAGCTGCTTAGTAAGCCAAGGGCAGCTTACCTTTAGTGAGGGAAGGGTGGTCAGAGCAAAGGGAGGCAAAATAAATAAATAAAATAAAATAAACAAAAAAAAAACAAATAAAAAAAACAACAAAGTGTTATTAGAAACCAAACATCAAGCAAGTCGATTATGGAAAAGTAGTAGTCAGTAGCTACTGAAGAAACAACAACAGAGCCTACACAAATGAAGAGAGTCCTGGGATCTGCTTCCCAGTCAGATTATTCAGTGGAGAATCTCTAAGGCAGTGGCCCAGCTCTCCTAATTATCGGCAGCCATCTCTCCCTGAGCTTGGTTTATCACAAGGAAAAGCAGAGAGGCCAAAGGCAGCCAGCCTCACCTCATCCAGTCAACACCACACACTGACAACTTCATAGCACCTTGCAAAATCGATAGATTGTTATTCTGAACATAAACTCTGTTTTACTCTTAAAAGGATTTTATCACCTTTCGCATATGAGTTCAATATTTGGCCAGATTGAATTAGAGCAGTTAAAAAACGAAGAAGAAAAAAAAAGAAGAAGAAAGGAAGGAAAAAGGAGAAAAGAAAGAGAAAAACCTACGGGCAGGTGTAGGGGCCATAATTAACACTCAAGATGTTGTATATCAGGACCAAATCAGTTTTTACCTCCTGGAGAGTCCTCCAGTCTAATCATAGCGGCTACTGGAGCTGTCCTTTGTGGCGAATTGAACCTGGTGTCCGTTGCTTGAGCTACAAGGAAATCAAGCAAAGGCAGAGCCAGAGCCACCCTGCCTGGATCACTTTAGAGTCATCAATTTATTCTGGCCTGTTGATGGTGGCCACTCCCCCTGGCTGATGTCTAATCAGTCATTAGTATCCAAGTGATTTGAGGGGTTACATCATGCTTGGTCTGGACAGCTTGGTTTACATAAAACTCACTAGAACATCAAGGAAGCCCTGCTAGCTTGCCTCATTATATTTAAGAAACCAGCAATAGTAGCAAAATCAACTTGCTATATCCCAATACAAGATGCTCTTGTTCTACTGACTTGGGTCTGCATAAAACTTTTACGATATTTGGAGGCAGGGTATCCCCAAAACACTCACATATCGTTAAGAAGTTAAGTCTTGCAAGAAACCAGGGCAAGAATGTGGAAAACAGGTGGTCGCATACATTGCTGGTAGGAATGTAAATTGGCTGAAGATTTCTGGTGGAAAATTTGTCAAGAACCTTTAAATTTGATAAAAACTTTTGCTCCTGCAATTCCCACTTCATAATTTGTTTAATGGAAATGCTACGGAGGTGAGTACAAATTTAGTTTCCTAAGAAATTTAGTTATTCTAAGAAATATTGGTTATATAGCAAAGAGAGAGAGAGAGAGAGAGAGAGAGAGAGAGAGAGAGAGAGAGAGAAATACCCCAAAAAGGAGAACGAGTAAGTGAAGTAATTCATGCGTACAATAAGAATAGGAGACAAGGTTGGAAAGGAACAATTAATAACCTGGAGACGATGATGATATAATTCTATGTAATAAAAAAAGTCACAAAAAAGACTTGTAGTATGATATATAAATTATGTATGTAAATATATGCATAGGGGAAAAAAAAGGAGACTGGGGGGATATGCACCAAAATGTTGAATGTGGTACTCTCTAAGTCATAAATTTGTGAGTAATTTTTCTGCATTTTTATGCTTATCTTTTTTTCTCATTTTCCCCACAATGAATGTTATTTTAATAAAAATAAATTATAAAAGTGATTTTTTTTTTTTTTTAAGATGCAAGGAACTCTGGGTGGTGCTTTACATAAATGAAGAAGTCCTACTGTAGGAAGCACTTTTAAGAAAAGCCAGTCGCTCAGTGACCAAAAGCAACAGAAACTAGATAACATCACTTGGTTGTCTTACTGCATTCTGTATTCTCACGTGACAGACTCAATAGATACTCGGTGCATCCACCCTTGCTGACAAGGATTGCCTACAGCTTATTGAAACCGTGGGATCATGTGATGAGGGCCCAGAAATATTAGCCTTGCCAAGAGCCAACAAGCAGTACCTATCGGCATTTTCCATCTCAATGCAGTCGCTCCGAAATGGGCAGAGGTCAAGCCCACATTCTTCTCCACATGCCCAGTACCTGTCCTGTGCCTGGTGCATAGTAGGCACTCAGGTATCTCCTTTGAATCAACGAAGCTTTTGTCTGCTATTTCTAGCAGGACTGACATTTTAGACTCTTGCTCAAAAAGATGCCTTTGGAAGGAAGTTTCACAATAACACGACATTATCAACTTATTGCCGCACTTCAAAAAGTTCTGAAAAGTTTGCACGCATCTTCCTTATGGAGTGCTACGGCACAGACTCCCTGAAATAAGTCACTCACTGTTCCCTAGGCAAGTCTAGCCTGGTTTCTACTTTCCAAGCGAAGTGCAAAAGATGAAGCAATTATCTGGCGAGTTCAGGTAAAATGTCAGCTTTCTTCTGAATCTCCTATCTAGTCTAAATCTCATTCCATTTCCAAGAAAGCATTTTCCTGATTCATTCTGCTACATTTTCTCAATTCCCAGTTTAGTTTCAGAAAGAAGGCTCAGCCTGTTAGCGTTAAATACTAGGCAGGGGGATATGTGCACCTCCTGCCATCTCTTGGAGGAATATTTTACCATGAAAAATGGGCTTTAATAACAGAACGTTAAGAAAGATGACACAGAGATGATTTACCCACATATATATTGTGACATATTAAATTGCAGACAGTTTGGGTGAGACTCTGAGTCTTAAATGAAACATCTAATATCTGCACCAGCACAGAGCCAAAGAAACTGCAGAAAAACAAAAACACGAAAACATCCGTATGTCACCGGGAACAGCAGGGTCAAAGCCAAGTGCCTTCATCAGCTCCCCTCCAAAATGGCTCTGGCGTGGGTTTATGCCTCGCTGTGGTGCACTGAACTGAAAAAGTGGTTAATTAATGAAAAACTTAAAATTCAGCAATGAAATTACCTTTCCCAGTGACTGACAAAGGCAGTATAAATAATTCAGTCTTTCCCACAGTTGACTGCACAGAGTGTCTTGCCTCTTTTGTCAACAGCACAGAGACATTTTTTTTCCACTGCCACATTTTGTAGTGGCAACAAGTGTCACTGCCTAAGTCTAGAAATGAGAAGGGGCAGAGAAAATTGAATTGGGAACAGATTTCAGTCAGTCAATCTGAATGTGTAGTGTGCTTTTCTAGTGGGTGACTCCAAGCGTAGGGCAGGTCTTTCAAGCTGAGGTTCCTAGGGGTGCCCAGGTACAGCACAGCCAGTAGACTTAGCCAAGTAACTCCTTACCACCCTCTCCCGTTCTACCCCCCCCACCCCCGCTCACTGATCCACAGCCTCCGAAGTGAAGGAAGAGAAAATGTGGACTGGGACCGGGTTGGAGGAGATGGTGATGACAGGGCAAAGAACTAACTTGAATTAGAGGGAAGCACTTCTGCCCTTCCGGGTCCTAAAATTGTTGCCAGCATTTTCTCTGTGGGTCTGGGTGAGAAAAGCAATTGCTTGGCACTGGTGTGGACGTGGGGGGATGCCCTCTCCTCAACCTGGCTCTTGAGTGCCGTCTATAGGAGGGACCAACAGAGCACTCTCCAAAGTTATACTGGTTCTTTCAACTCCTTGGAGTGGGGAGTGGGGGGGCAGGTGCGTCTTTCTTTAGAGACTATAGCCTGGCCCCTCTGCAGTACCCCTCTTTCCACTCAAGGAAGGAGGCTAAATGCCCAGAAGACTTCCAATCATACAGCCCCATGGTGAGCCCTTCAGACATTGGCTGGTAATTTGCACCTGATATGGCTTAAATTACTTGAGTTTCATCCAATGAGTAAAGCTCCTCATCCTAGCTCAATGGATTTTGCATGTTTCCTCACACGCACCCTTTGGGCCTGAGCCTGGAGATCAAATAGCCTCGCTTTGTGATCACCTACTGTGTCCTTGCCACTGCAAGTCTAGGTCCTTCCCCAGAATAAGTGACTTCATCCCATCTCTATCACCTAATAACTGCATTACCTGAGTAAATCACTCAGCTTTAATTACTGAGTACCCCATTGTATGTTCTTGCCTCCTTTGTCATAGAGTAAATGACCATATAGGCATGGGTTTCTTTCTGGGCTCTCTATTCTGTTCCATTGATCTATGTGTCTGTTTTTATGCCCGTACCAATCTGTTTTGATCACTATAGCCTTGTAGTATAGTTTGATATATGCATATGCAATACTTTCCTTGTCTATACAATGGGATGCGTACAGAAATGTGCCTCATAGAGATGAGGGGTAATAACAGATGGGAAAGTACGCAACAGAAGTTGTCACTCATGCTCAATAAACGTGACTTCCTTTCCCTTTTCTTCCCCCAAATACGGTCCAGAGACAGGCCTTTCATAGAAAAGGACACGGAGGCAACAAGAAAACTGATGAGTTCCTTAGCCATTGCTCAAACAATCAAGGGGAACAAAGGGGCTCCTGGGAGCCATACAGAGACTCCCCTCTGCCCGGAGGCTGTACTAAGGACTTAAGGGGATACCCAAGTAGGATAATAAATGATCCCAGCCTTGAAGGAACCTCCTACTTAATTGGGGAGTAGCCTACCACTGCTGAAACAATTAGCAAATCTCCTTAACAAGAGCCTCTGGGTAAAGAGTTTATCCTTCATTCCTAAGGGAAGCTATTGAGGATTATTTATTTCTCATTAGACTCTCTAGGGCATGCTAAGAGCTGCACAATTAAACTCCTTATATCAAGGAAACAACGATTAAAACCTAGGATTCTAACGGATTTCTAAAAAGAAAGAGAAGATAAACAACTAAGATTCTGAAGATAACAGAGACAACAGGCAAGGAAAATGCTGTTTAAGGGAAAGAGTGGATATACGCCTCTGTAGCTATCTTTGCATGTGAAATTAGCTTCTTTTTTAAGGACCTCTTGAGGGAGTTTGGTGAGTTTGCTCAGGTAGGACAGATAATGTGCAAGGCCATGAAAATTCTGGTGTGCGAATGTTGTGCGAGTGTTGTGTGCGAACAGGGAACCGTTTGAACAGAAGGCGTTTGTGTCTGTGAACATGCTCTGGGTGGAAAGGGCTCATAGGACCACCCAGGCCCAGACCACAGGGTCTCACACTGAGATGGAAACAGTCTCAGAGAGAGTGGACGCTAAGGCCGAGCCCTCGGAGAAAGCTCTTTCTCAGAACAGGGGAACCCCAACTCCAGGGTCAGGATCCTCTGAGCCTCTGACAAACAGCTTTTCTCTTTTAGCCTTTTCACTTTCTCCACAGGAAAGCTGGCTGCTCGAGAGTGATTTTGAGGAGAAGAGTTCCCCTGGCATAGGGGAGCAGATGGTGAACATTTTATCCAATGAGGGCTCATCAACAAAGACAAACTCTTATTTACCTGTTTCTGAGAGAGGAATATCATTCTGTTCTCTCATCAGCCTTTTAAACTAGAATCAGGAAACATAAAATCTTTTCAAATAATTATAACAAAATAATAAAATCTTCTGTTTATATTATGGGTAATTATGAAGCAGAGATTCAGGGAGAGGAGAAAGGGAAAAAGGAGGCGAAGGAGCTGGAGGAGAAAAATGGAAGCAGAGGAACACAGAGGGGTCTACAGGCCCAGAGGGATGGGAGAGGCAGGGCATCCATGCTTCCTTTCCCCTTAAGGGTGAATGATTTAAAGGACCTCTCTGCAGAGGGACCCAATGAAGATGGCCTACCCAGGGCCACCCAGAGACCCACAGGGCTCAGCCACACACAGGGGTGGTTTATAAACAAGAACAGCAAACATAAAGAAAACCCAGCTGAAGAACATGCTGGATTTTCTTAGGATGAGTGATAAAAGGTTAAGAGCCAATGTGAGAAAAACCATCTCACCCTCACTGGAGACAGCTCTGAACTGCTCATCTTGCAAAGTGGGTGGAGTCACATCCCATTTTCAAGAACAGGCGAGTGTTCAGAGCATCATTTCCAAATGGTGGTACTTTGTTTAAGCACTCTTTATCAGGACAAGAGGAAGCTAGGGACTTATCCCATCATCTCCGAACTTAACCCAGAGATCCGGTCCCCTTGACAGAAACCGTCGGTCCTATGGAGAGACAGGATGGTGAGCGCAGAGGCCAGGGCCTGAGGGTGGCAGTGTCGTCTCTGGAGTCTGGTTCTTGGGTGATGTCACTTAAAGCTGTTTTGGGTTTGTGAAGCCCTAAGTATAGATGGGGATTTCTTTTCTTGGAAATTGCCCTGTGAGGCAGATTTGTTGGGAGGTCTTGAGCCCTTGATGGAGAACTCAAGATTTAGGCCATCCAGAGAGGTAGCTGGCTACCATCCACATGAAAAATTTTAGACTCAGGCTTCAACCCAAACTCCTCAGCATAGCACACAAGGCCCTGGGGGAGCTGGGCACTCCCTCATGGGAGGGACCTTATCCCCACGCCCAGCACAGATCTCACAGGGCAGCCGTCCTCATGGCTCCTTCGTGCCACTGGGTATTTGCACATGTCCTGCATGCCTTGTCTGTCAGACTCATCCCCTCCTTGGCACCTCATCTGGGTGCCAGTATATTCTCATAGCACCCTCTATTTCTTCTCCATAGTACCTACTACCAGTTTCATGAAAGAATGGGTAATGTTTATGAACCCCTTGCAACTGTGAGTTCTTCAAAGGCAAAGGCCAAGCCTGTCTTATCTTCAGCTCCTATCTAGGGCTTCTCAACACATGGTATTTCCTACAGAGAAAGTGCCTCTGACCCACCCTGTCTCCCCATTCTGTGGGAGGGTCCTCTTCCCTGCCTTCCCACAGTGCCCAGGGCATTTCTTCACTTAGTTCTAGACATGTAGCACTGGAGATGTCTATGTATCTCTGGGGGCAAGTGGTTCGCAGTGTCTCTAGAGAACCCGGCTCCTGAGACGACACTGCCCCCCTCAGGCCCTGGCCTCTGCGCTCACCATCCTGTCTCTCCATAGGACCGACGAGGTTTCTGTCAAGGGGACTCGTTCTCTGGGTTAAGTTCAGGGAAGATGGGATAACTCCCTAGCTTCCTCTTGTCCTGATAAAGAGTTCCTACAGCAACTTCCTTGCCCTCCCTCCCCGTAACATAAAACAAGATCATGGGCTTTCTGAGCGCAGGGCCCAGTCTGACTTCCAGAACACACCTCACTGCTACAGAAACACCCAATGGCTGATCACCTACTACTTGAAGCAATTGCATAATATGGTTATGTATTTGTTTAGTTCCTCATTCAATAATTATTTACTGCATGCCTCCTCTATGCCAACCATTGATCTAGACCAGAGGTCAGCAAACTATGGCCCACAGGCCATATCCAGCCCAACACCTGTTTTGTATGGCCCACAGGTAAGAATGTTTTTCACATTTTGAAATGGGGGGGGGTGAGAAGAATATTTCATGACACATGAAAATTATATGAAATCAAATTTCAGTGTCCATACATGAAATATTATTGAAAGACAGTCATGCCCACTTGTGTATGTATTGTCCATGGCAGCTTTCACACTACAATGGCAGAGCTGAGTAGTTGCAACAGAGAATATATGGCCCCCAAAGCCTAAATTATTTACTATCCAGCCTTTTACAGACCCACCCAATTCCTAATCAGGACCCTGGGCTAGAATGAGTCTCAAAGTCTCATCTCTCATTGCTGGACTTGGAGGAAGGAGGCAGGCCACTGACAAAAAGTGAGCAAGGCTAGGGGAAACTTTAAGAGAGAAAGGAGGATGAATTTGCGGAGCATGGATGGGTGGTCAGAAAAGACCTCACTGGTGAGCTGGCAGTTGGGCAGAGACCAGGGGGCTGTACAGGAGGGAGACTTGGATAGATAAGGGAGAGAATTTCAGGCATTGGGCACACCAAATGCAAAGGCCCTGAGGGAGGACAATCCTTGGCCAGAATCTTCCATCTGAAAACTGTCTTTGCAGCTCTCATCCATGCTGGAGCAGAACCAACAAGCTCCACTGTCCCTAGCCTTGTGTGGAGAGGGAGTGTGGTGCAGTGGTTAGAGCATGGCCGTAGTAGCATCCAGAGAGCTGTGTGCGGATCCTAGCTCTGCTCAGACTTGCTCTTGCCTCTCCAGCTCTGAGCCCCGCCTCCTTAGGGGCCATGACATCTCCTCCTGGTCCACCTCCAGGATGTTGATCAAGAATATCAAGGCCCTTTCTAAACTGAAATGTGCAGGAGGGGGGTAAATATCATTATGATAGATTTCTACCTGCCCGCCTTTGTTGGTGTTCTCTGCTTCTGATTGTAAGCTCCCATGGGTTGGCTACCATTTACTTTGAATTTTCTGAGATAGCTTCGATTTCGTGTTTGATCCCACTCACCCTATAAACTATTGAAATGTCCCAGAAAGTCCCTATTTCAGCCTCCAAACTACATCTCTTGACTGCTTCTCACATGAAGTACCCCTTCGCAGACCCTTGTTTTGGTGAGAAAAGCCTGACCTCTGGGCACTGGGCTGGAACAGGCAAAAGTTCCCTGGATTTGCTGATTTGAAGGGGTGGGGGTACGGGGGACAGGGAGGGAGGGCCCTGGATTCCTCTCTCAGCCACTGCTCAGGTCCTCAGGATCATTTTGTGGGCCTGCGCTTTCTGCTCTGAAAAATATGGGATAAGGCATAGAGCTACACATCCCCTTTCATAAAAGGACGTCTTCAAGACAAAAGTGAGCTTGCTGCAATGCCCTTTAGTACCTGGCAGATGCCTGCGAGAAAAGGAGCATGCGGAAAGCAGGTACTACATTATCAATACCCATTGTTCCATGACTTCAGAGAAGCCAGGCGCGCACAACCAGTGCCATTCCAGCTGCAAACACAATTTGTTTCCTACTGCAATTCCCCTCTGGGAACCTTTCGAAATCAAACTCCGTTTCTGATCGCATGAACTTTTTTTGCTCATGAACTTTGATTCACGAAGTGGCCACTCTAGGTGAAAATTGTCATAGAATTCAATTAAACCAAATTGATTGTGGTGGGTTATAAGAGTGAATGGAGGAAAATCCATGAGAGGATACCAGTAATGTAAAAATAACTCTTAAGAAAACTGCCAAAATAATAGCGTTTTGCTTCTTGGAAGATTCCAGCTACACTACCTTCTACAGACTCTTACTTTATGTCAAGCTGGGAGTGTTTTAACCAGGTTTGATCAGTTTTCATTCTCCTTAGTTATTGAAGTGGCAGCCGAGGTGTGGGATCAAATGCCAGCCTCCCCACTCCTTCTGCACCACCCCCATCTGACCAGATCTCCTAAAGGATTGCTGTAGCACTGTGACATTTTAATTTGCTAGAATGAGACAGAATGTAAGCAGGAAGGCTCAGGTCTGTGCATTTATCTTGCTTGGGGGAAATTAGTGCTGGCTCTAGAGCACACCCACTGTACACACCAACGAAAAAATACAATTCAATTTGTGTTGGCAGCTTTAGGAGAGCTGGGCAACCATTTGTTAAGTGTGGGGTAATTCAGCGCCTCCTTTTGCAGAGAAGCTGTGCTGAATCCCCAAGTTGGCAATTTTGCCTGCAGATAAGTGAGTTCCCGGCCCTCTGGAAAGTTTCTAGGAGGAAGATTGCTCTGCAGTGCTGTGGCCTGGAATGGTGTTTCTGGAGGCCAGGTTTACCTAGTGCCAGGCTTGCCAAAACGCAGACAGAATGGAGTCCAGGGGGTTTCACATTAGGGACGTGGCTGATGTTCTCCAGCGAGGCACACCCTGAAAACTAGAGCGTGCTGCGGGGAAAATGTTTTATTTGAAAACACGTGATACACCTCTTCAGCCTCCCCACTCATGAACTGTCTAAAGGCTCGTGCCTGTCTCGCGGTCTCACTGCTGAAGGTGGAACATGGAGGAACTCCAGGCGAGAGAGCCTGCAGTGACCCCTTATTAGATGGTACATGACGCACAGGGCGTAGGCTCAGGCATTGAGGCTGATGGATTCGCTGTGCGGGGCTTTTTGAAGTGAAACAGAGGAACCTTTTAGAGACTGTGAAATGAATGAAACAAACAAATCTGATGGGAGGGGGAAAAAAGTAGGGGGTGCCTACATATCCCCAAATAATCACAGAATATTCAGAAATGATCCCATTTACAAGTGTGCTTTGCACCAAACCCAACTGCCCTTTAAGCTCTCAGAGACCAGGAGGAGAAACTCCATGTCCCTGTTTCCTGCCTCCTCTCAGGCTGTGGCTGCAGGCCACAGTGTGGGTCCTGCTCTTCATTTTCCTCCCTTGGCTTCCTTCCTGGCACCTTGCACACTCCCTTCTGACGCAGGCTAGCTTGGCAGCTCCCCGTCTCTACTGTCAATATCAACGCGGGGAGGAAAGAGCAAGTGCCCTCAGCAGGCACTCTGTGGAAGTTCAAACCTCCAAGCTACCTGTCGGACCCTTCACACTCCTTGGAAGACCAAGACTTTATCCACGATGTTGCATCAAGTGGCATTGGAAATTCATGATATAAATCAAGTGTGTTTGGGTGCAAATCTGGGGCCTACCCTTTATTATTCTCTTTGAGCCATTTTACCCCTCTGAGCCTCAGTTTTCTCACTTGGAGATAAAGATATCCACTTCAAATGAGGTTAAAGCAGATGACACTCCTAGCAATCCCCTTATGTCCAGTGCTGGCACCCAGCAGTCACTGAAAAAAATCTCACTCCTTTTCCTGAGGCGTGAAAAAAGGCAAGAAGGGATTTAGTGAGCAGTACACTGCTGGGAATATGTCTAATTGCGTTAAATAACATAGCTCATAATATATGGGTGTAAGGGGTGGGTTAGAAAGTCCACACGGAGAAGATTTAAGGCTGAGATGGTGAAGGACTAGTAAAGGCAGAGAAAGGAGACCAGGGTACGGTCTGAGGGCACGCTGCAGCTCTGTGCATCATTGCCCATCACGGAACCATTGTTCTAGCACGTGTGATCTGCAAAGAGCGTTCCTCACAACTTCTTTGTTTCCCCAGATGGCCTAAAACACTGATCCAAGAGCAAATCATGTGCTTGGTGAATCTCTGCCCCAGTTCTCATGGGAAATGGCAAGTGATGACTTTTTTCCAGCAACCTAAATGGACAGTCTAACCTAATTCTCTAGACCCCTTCTTGCAGGATAGGCCTTCAATCCTTGAAGCCAATTCTCTCAGGGGGAAGCTGAGAAAGAGAGGCAGCAGGTACCATGGAGACGGGCAGGTGCAGGTGGGCACCCCCTGGCTGCCCTGGGCTCTTTGCCCTGGGTGAAGCAGAGCAAGAGAGAATCTCAATCTGCAACAGCTCAGGGAGGGGTTGCCGGGTATCATGCTCTGTATTAATACGGTCTCTGTTCAGACACCTGAGTGCAGGCTATTAATAGAATCATAAAATGCTGAAGCTGAAAGAGCCTTGGAGAGAGCTGATTTCAGTGTTTTTCTAACCATACTCTGCAGAGTCCTGAGCTTGAGAAAGGGCCCGCTTGGGGGCTACAGAGAGAGAAAGAAGACACATGTTCCTGCCTGCCTTCTAGTGCTGGGGATGTGTGGCCAATGAAGGGTTCACCTAGAATAAAAGGGTTCCACTACAGCAAATCAAAAACTGCCACTAGGGACCCAGAGATGGTTTGTTCCATGTCCACGTTTTGGTCTAAGAAAACTGAAGTCCAGAGAACTGAAGAGACTTGCCCAAGGTCAGCAGCTGGTTAGCACAAATCCCAGCTAGTTAGTCGAGCTCTTCCCCCATGCCATACAAGCAATCGGAGTGCTACCTCTGTGCTTTCTTGGCTGGTGAGGCCAGGAAGTGTAGACATGGACAGCCAAATGTGGGAAGTGCAACGGAGTCTAAGCCGTGTAGAAATGCACAGGCTTGGAGAAGCAGCAGCTATCTGCAGTGTGGTGTTTGGGGGAGTTCTTGGTTTGCCAGGCCTGTCCTTCAGCATCTGTAGGGAGCCCTGCTGAATGGGTCTGGGACTCCACAGGACACAAAGCAGCACCAAAGAGCCCAGAGCCTAAGGTTCTCGCTCTGCTCTTGCAGCCAACTTGCTGTGTGACCTTGGGCAAGTAATTTTGTCTTTGCGTCTCCTCATGTATGGATGGATTATTTCTAAAATCCCTCCAGCGTTAGAATTCTAGGCTCTCCCTGATCGTTAACAATCACCTCATCCTTGCACCAATGTCTGTATTGCAAAGCAACTTGCCATAAAAAAATACATCTTTGCTCCTGCTTTCCACCCTCACAAGCTTCAGGTGACTTAAAGATCCCCATGGCTTATTTAATCTGACCTCCAAAAAGGTGACACTCTGGTCCACATGGGCATGACATGAGAGAAAATGTTCAGCCCAGCTCTGACGATCACGCGTATTGTTACACGCAAAGGAAGCTCCGAGCGCCTCCCTGGACACCCTCAGCTGTGTCCTCTGTTCCCTTCGCTGGTATTTTGCTCTTTTCCTCTATGCCCTGAACACTAATTCAGCTTATGTAGGCCATTCTGAGGCTCATCCAAGAGCACCTGCTATGAGCTAGACTTGAAAAACTACACATACAGCCACCCAGTCAGACTAAGAAATACCTTCTCAGAGAGATGGAGGGCCCCCATGGAGCATTTAGGGGTGTGGAGATAGCACCTGTAGCAGACTGAAGGCCGTTCCATGTGCTTTGGATACTGCATACGTAGAGGAAATGTTAACAGACCCCTCAGCAAAACTTCAGTCTTGACCAAGCTCGGCACATGGATATATTGCCCCCAAAGCGTGCATAATTCTAGGAGTCAACAGCTTCAAGTTCTTGACCCCCCACAGCCCAGACTCATTGTAGGAAAAAGCCATGATTCACTCTGAGGCTTCAGAATGGTATTGAATTATTTGTCTGTCATTACGTGATTTATGCTAGGATTGGAGGGCCCTGCATTGCTTTCTCATCCTCGCCCCACCCACCCTGCTTCAACCGCTGCGCAAACCTCCACACAATAGGTAACACAGAAATTGGCTCTGAGACCCAGCACTATGGCATTTTCTTTCTGCCAGAGGTTTTCGCTACCGTGTGGGTTTTATGCATATGTCCAGATGACTCTTCTATTAAGCCACAGGAAAAAAAAAAAATTCAATTTGTTTTTTATTAAAGTCCAACCGTTCCCCTGCCAGTCAAACCCATTTATCTCACTGAGCATGGATTGCTCGTGTCAACCCGTGATTATCGTGCGTTACCTCGATAACAGCCGGCTGATTATCCCAACATCTGAAAAGCTGCCTTTTGTAAATTACATTGCAACTAATGAAGCCCAGATGCACTCGCTTCGGTGTCCTCTCTCCCTCTCCCTCTCTCTGTCGTGCACAGGAGCCAAACCGCAAGGCCAGCACTGACATCTGAACAGTGTTTTAACGGAAGCCTGGGATTTCAGGCTCCGCCACAGTGGCCTCTTTCGCTGCGAGCACGTGGAAATAGGGTTTACATAATTCCCCTCCGATTCAATAAGCTTTCTCCCCAAGTTTGGGAGTCAGATCAGAGTTCCGTTATTACAGTCAAAGCAGAGAATGCAGAGACCAGACAACACTTCAATTTGGATAATAAGGTGGATGAACAACATGTGGTGCCGATCGTGGCGGGGCAGGCGCTGTGGTGTTTAAATCACGCCAACAGATGTGGAGGGGAAAGGTGCCGCGCACGTGGCAGTCTGGTTCAGCTTGAACAAAGACAGGCCCTGACGTGCTTTGGGGCTCTTTGTGCCATCGTGCTGGCCAGTGGCGGTGAGCCGCGGAGGCTGAATGGCAGGCTGGCAGTCTGGGCTCAGCAGTGGTCAGCTCTGTCATGTTCTGCCGCGTGATGCCTTAAGTGTCCTTTCGGTCTCAGTTTCCTCATGTCTCAGGCAGAGAGCAAAAAGCATCAAGGCCAGGACTAAGGCATGAATCACTATTGGTGAACATGCCTTTTTCCCCAAGGTCAAGGTCTTCCACATAGCTCTAAGGACTCACTGTGTGCACTGCCAAGAACTGCATGGAGCAGGGCCTGTGCACAGCAACAGCTCAGAGGCAGGGTCTCACTGTGGAATCCACTCGTAGCCCCAGAGCCATGGGAACACCGGCTAGGACCACTGTGTGGTGCCCATTTGTCACCACTCCCTGCTGTCAGAGCACTGAGGAGAAGAGGATGGAAGGTGAAGTATGGCCTGGGGGCACCTCGAGGTCTAGAGGCTAGAGGTCAAGGCTAGAGGTAGGAGTCCCTAGGGCCAACACCCAGAGTTCCAGGAAATGATGGCCATCTAGGTGAGCAGGGCAGTGTGGGTCAAGCAGGGAGCCCAGCCCCTCGGCTCCCAAATCAGGAGAGGCTCTTTCTTTCTCCTCTCTTCTTCCCAAATTGGAATAATTTTTGAGAAAGCTGGTAGTTTGCTGTCGTGCGGGGCGGCCTGCGGGGTCTGTGGGGTCTCTGGTCCCGCTCCCCACACAAGAACGCAGGACATGTTGAGGCCAAACAGGAACACCCACGGAGCCATAAGTAGGGGAGTCACACCACTATACTCTCGCTGGCAGCTGGGTTGGAGACACAGGAACCAGGAGCAACACAATTCTCAACCCTCACTGTGCCGCTTGCAGACTCAGCCACCATCTTCTTGCTAGCTCCCCCTTTTTTTTGCTAGCGTAGCCACAGCAGTTATATTCATGGCTAATGGCTCACTGGTTACAGCTGACGGCCAACTAGCCACAGCTGCTGGCCATTTGATCACAGTCGATGGCCATTTGCTACCTGAGCCAGCACCTTTCTATGTGAGGCTGAGAGCCTGGAAACTGCTTTTTGGGGCTCTGTCCCCACATTTGCTCTTCCAAGTTTTTGCCCAATGATGGCTTAAATGCCCACCCTGCCTCATTTCTCCATCTCTTAAACAGAGAGAAAGGTGTGAAAGGCCGGGATAAAGGAGGCATGGGTGTGGGTGAGTACCAAGTGCTCTTGCATTGTGCAGTTCTACCCCTGCCCTCGTTCTTGCAGACGCAAGTCAACCATTCACTCCAAAAGCATTCATTAATCCTTGTCTGTTTTGCAAGGCATGAGGCCAGTGTGGTGAAGACATAGAAATATCTCCCATGCAGTCCCTGAATGCGTGCTGTGTGCACTTTTTAGAGAGAAGTTCTGCATAGACAAACCGTATCTGGAGGAGAGGATGGGCTGAACGCCTGAGAATGTTAGAAACAAAACACTATGCAGGTGAAGCAGAGGGAAATGGCTTCTGGTTGAGGCAATCCTGAAGGGCCCATGGAAGGGGGAGAGGTACAAACAGGCCCTAGAAACTCCATCCCAAACCCTGGAAAAATTTGAATCTCACTTTCCTCTTGTGTGTGTGCACGTGTGTGAGTACGTGTGTGCATGCATGCGTTTGTGTGTTTTCCTAAATGCATAATGGATTTTGTCCTGTATTTTAATAACACGGTCTGTGAGTTTGAGGCAGGAGCTCATAGGACCAGTCTGATAACTACCCTGTTTCCCAGAAAATAAGACCTAGACAGACAATCGGTTCTAATGTGTTTTTTGGAGCAAAATAATATAAGACCGGGTATTATATTATATTATGTTATATTATAAGACCCGGTCTTATACGCGATCTTATAGTAAAATAAGATCGGGTCTTATATTAATTTTTGTTCTAAAAGCCACATTAGAGCTGATTGTCTGGCTAGGTCTTATTTTCGGGGAAACATGGTAGGACCTAAATTGGGAGCTTGGGTTTTGGTGGGGGATGTAGACATTTCAGATTGTTCATGTACTCCATCCTGGATATTCTCATCTCTCTTGTATCTGCCAGGCTTTTACAGGGCTACAGTGTTTTGCAAATTAAAGGGACACTGATGCCATCTCATTTTGTTAGTTTCTATGGTGGTGCTCAAAAGAATGTTCACCTGTGCATTCGTGTTTTGGAGAACACGATTCTCCAAAGTTTGACATCAAGATTTCCTTCCAAGAAGTGGTCACATTTGTGTCACAGACAGAACTAGAGAGAGACAGGATGATGGAGGCAGTGTACAAGACATGGATACAAAGAAAGACAGACAGGCTGAATCAGACAGTCTGATGTTTTCCAGTGTCATGTTCACACAGGGAAAATAACGAAAAGTCAGAATTCAAGACCAGCACTCTTCTTAATCCCAGGAAACTGGGATTCCACTGTTCTTTCCACTGTACTTGGCTTCCTGCTGTTATTTACAATCATATATTAAAACTGAATATTTGCATCGTTCTTCACAATTTGCACAGCATTCCAAGTCTCACAATTTGGTGATCCTTTCACCATTATTAGTCTCTATTTAAAGATGAAGAAATTAAGTCACACAGATGTGGGATGATTTGCTTACGCGCACCCACTGCTCAGTGGGAAATCCCACAGCCTGCATCTGGTAATTTAAGAAAGCTTCTGCCATGCAACCAGAAGTCCTGGC
Organism: Rhinolophus ferrumequinum; assembly: GCF_004115265.2. Classification (NCBI taxonomy): domain Eukaryota; kingdom Metazoa; phylum Chordata; class Mammalia; order Chiroptera; family Rhinolophidae; genus Rhinolophus; species Rhinolophus ferrumequinum. The sequence goes on along the minus strand of NC_046296.1, from coordinate 51,591,074 downwards.
TGCCTGCTAGACCTCCGGTCACAGTAGAGCCCGGCTCAGAGAGCATGGAGTCAGTCATGTTTAGATTCTAATTCCAACCTCTCTTGACTTTAGTTTCCTGATTTTAACATTGAGATAAAAATGCTCCATCTGTTCTCATCCTTTTTTTGGTTCCAATTACCATTGTTAAGCCATATTTAGGTCAGGAGCAGAAACCTTATCTTAAAAACCATCTTGTCTTGATCCTGTCTTGTTTAATCTCCCAGGGGCCTGTGATCAATGGGCCTGGGGGGCCTGGGCGACCTGGGGTCAGGGTGTGGAGCTGGAGGGCTTGGCCAGGCCCTGAAACCCTTTGTCAACAAAACCCCCTGAAGCATTGAAGAGGGAACAGCCTCGTTTATCCCCTCCTATAAAACTCCATGCCCCTCTTTGCTTGGAGAGGTTATGATCTTTTCCCTCTGCTGTAGCCTGACCTCCTGCAGCTCAAACATGCCAAATAAATCCAACAGACCAATCTTGGTCTCCAGCGACTCATTCCTCGGCTGCTGCGCCTAACAACCATGAGAGAAAGCTGCTTCCTTTTTCCCTAAAAAAGCAACAACAACAAAACCCTTTCTTGGACTCTATTCTCTGATTTCTTCTGTGGCCACAAATGGAAGGACAGACACCCCCCCCGCCCCCCCCCCCATATGTACCTGCTTCTTCCCTGCTGTTTATCACTTGACCCATCTCTTGCAGACACAACCACCTGATGAGTCAGATAAACCCTTCTACAGAAAACAATGAATGTTAACAGGGTGATTGCTGGCATAAGCCTCTGGGGCTTTGTTAGGTCTCCAGTTGAAATCTCATTATCTGCTCAAATTTGTTTACTAAATAAATGAGACAACCTATTTATTTATCATGTAAATTTAATTAGAAGTCTGATTTATTTACTCTGTGTCTATCAAGGTCTCACCATCTCCAGCTCTTGGCAACTCCAGCCCTGGTTTATAACAATAAAACAGTAGCTCTGTCTTTATTGGATCTTGGCCCCAGAGCAGCAGGAAGCAGTGTTAAAGGCAAAAAAAGCCACGAAGGAGTGGGGTAAGAAGGGTGGAAGTTTAAAAGACAGAGACCCCTCCAAAAAAAAAAAAACATTCCAAAGAATTACCAAATCTGAGTGGGGTCTCTATGAGGATGAGTCCCTAAGAACCATCCTGGAGTCAAATCTAGTAGGATTTAATGCAATGGCAAAGATGTAGTGAATCCATAAGATACCATGTGTACTCACTCCATGATACAGGGAGCTTCCTCTTTTATTATTTGTTAAATGATAATCCTCTGCTTTTAAACACAATAAATGTTCCTTGGGAATTTTTCCCAAAGTAAAATCTGAGAAAGATTAACGGTTGGTTCATCTGGATCCAAAGAGGAATTTTGCAAAGAAATTAGTCAGATAAATTTGGGCAAACCTGAATTAAAGTTTGATTTGCTAACATGTGCTGGGGTTCTCTGAGAGGCACTTGGGGTACACTGGTGTCCTCAAACCCCTATGACCATGGAAACACTTCCTTTCCTCATGGAGAAACTGGGCCATCAACATCTGCAGAACTTATGCTAGCCTGGCTGGTTTAGGTGTCCTAGAGTCTACCCCTGGGTTTAGGCAAATGATTAGAATTGCTTTTCTGATTTACACCTAGGAATGACATCGTCAGCCCATATTTAAAGGTCATTATAAGCAATACTGTTTAAAATGCATTGCTGTGATTATTATTCAGATGATGTTTTTTTGTTGGTTTCTTTTTAAGGATCAATGTAAACCATTACTATCTGATCAGTTTCAGATCATACACATTTTAATTAAGCAATTGATCGGATTTTACTTTAAATATACTGTGACTCTTATAACTGGAAGCATTCCATGCTTTGTGAGGGCTGCGAGGAAGCTAATGGGCAAATCTCTGGCTTCCTCTGTCAGTATATTGGAATACATGGCATGGTTTTTGGTACTAAGGACATTCCAAGATCCATAGTAACTTTCTTATTCACATGTTCTACTTCATCTTAATTTCTTAATTACTTTTAATATATTTTATCTGGCTCAATTATTCGTAGTTTTAAACCCTGAGTTCTTTTTGGGATAAGACAAGGAATAAATGCATGGCTGAAAAATTTTAAATGCTCATTTTAAGTGATGATGCAAAGAAGAAAGTGACAATCATTTGTAATCCTAACACCTAGAGAAACTTATACACTGCTAATATTTTGATGTATTTTCTGTCAATCACTTTTTTAAAATTTGAATTATATATGACATACAAGTTTGTATTTTGTTTTTCCCACTTACAATATCTCATATTCTATGACATTAACTATTTCTGTATTTAACACTTTCTTATTTGAGTGATTTTATCAAGTTTTCAGGGTTTTGTTTTGTTTTTTGCTATAAGTAATATTATTACAGACCTTTCCAGAATATTTTTTTCAAGTTTCTAATTATTATTTTAGGATAGATTACTAAGAGAAGTCATAAGTTAAAGGATATAGACATTTTTAATGCTTTAGATAAATATTGTGCAACTACTTTCCAAAAATATTATATCTTTCTACATTCCTACTATTATGTTTCCCTGAAAATAAGACCTAGCTGGACCATCAGCTTTAATGCGTCTTTTGGAGCAAAAATTAATATAAGACCCGATCTTATTTTAATATAATACCGGGTCTTTATAATATGATATAACATAACATAATATAATACAATACCAGGTCTTATATTAAGTTTTGCTCCAAAAGACACATTAGAGCTGATGGTCCGGTTAGGTCTTATTTTCGGGGAAACACGGAGCAGCATAGGAAGCATGTCTATTTCATCATGACCTCACCAGCCTTATTATGTTATTACCATTTAAAAATTCTGCTAATTTTGAAAGAGAAAAAAACCCCACAAAAACAAGAAACAAAAGAAAAAAAACTTTGCTAATTTTGTAGTTGAAAATGACTTATTTTTTAATTTGCATTTTTGATTACTAGAATCTGAATCATTCTTTCATCTCTTTATGAATCTTTTTAATGTGTTTTTCTGTGAATTTTTGCTTTATATCAGTTGCCTATTTTTCTTTTGGGGTATTAATGCTTTTCTTTTTTATTTATGTGAGTTTTTTAATATATATTAAAAATATCAACTATTTTCCTAAGTATTTTTGGAAAATGTTTGTGTTTCCATTTTGTTTATAATTTTTAACAATAGGATTTTAATTCTTACATAATTATCCCAACAGATTTATTCAATTTATTTTAATTCTTGTCTACATATATATTTAAAGTTTCAAAAAATGCTTTGATCTTTTAAATTTAACTAAATTTAGCTAAAATCCAGAATTTATCATTGTATGTACAGTACTTTTAGCATCTAGGGACAGGACCCCAATTTCAGCGGTAGACATGTATTCCTTTTCTTTCTACTAGATTGTAACAAACAAACAACAACAAAAAGCCAAGGAGGCAAAATCCCTGAGTTGGCTCCTAGAGTTAGGGGTGATTATTTTCCAAGACTTTTAGGGTAAAGGGACTCAAATATATGTGATGGAAGGAGAACTGACTCTGGATGGTGAACACACAATGCAAGGTGATGATGTATTATAGAATTATACACTTGAAAACTATATAAGTTTACTTACCAATGTACCCCCATAAATGTAATAAAAATAAAAACAACAACAAAAATAAACAGAAAAAGTTGTTTTGTTTTTTTAAAGAAATTCTAATGCTCCATGCACTGGTATTCGGAGACAGGACCTTTAGGAGGTGCTTAAGTCATGAGGGTGGAACTCTTATGAGTAGGATTAGTGCCCTTATAAAAGCACCCCACAGCGCTTCCTAGTCCCTTGCACCATGTAAGAATATAACAAGAAGTCCAGAACTAGGAGGAGAGTTCACATCTGACTGTGGGGGCACCCTGATTTCAGACTTCCAGCCTCTAGAATGCTGATAAATAAATTTCTGTTGTTTATAAACTACCAATCTGTGTTTTTTTGTGATAGCAGCCTAAATGGACTAAGACCCTCTCCAAAAGGTCTCAGTTTGGACAACAAATTATGCACTTACCCTTTTTGTGGAGAAAGAGCCAAAGTAGAAATTTAAGCTCTCATTTTTCGCTCTAGATTTGGGATTGAGTTAAAGTGAGTCACATGCTATTCCAGGAGTTGGCAAACATTTTCTAAAAAGGATCAGATAGTAAATATTTTAGGACTTATGGGCCAGATAGTCTCTGTTGCAACTGTTCAACTCAGCTGCTGCAGGGAAAGTGACCATGGACAATTCGTAAACAAATGACCTTGACTGTGTTCCAATCAAACGTTATTTATGACACAGAAATTTGAATTTTATATAATTTTCAGGAGTTACAAAATAGTTTTCTTCTTTTGATTTTTTCCATTTAAAAGCCATTCTTCATTCATGGGCCTGATTTGGCCCGCAGGTGGAAGCAGACCCCTGTGCTATTCTATCACCTATGTGAGCACACATGGGTGCTGGTGGACAAGCACCTTGCTCTCCTCAAGAAGGGGGCTCTGTATACATTTGGCTTCATCATTGTCAACACTTACATTTATATAACCTGAACACTGGCACGAGGTCTGAGATCTTCAGAGGTGGAAGAAATCTTGTCGTCTCTGCAATTTTCAGCATGGAGCGGAGATAGGTGAGGTGTATCCTAAGTAATTTGCTACTGATGATAAACTACCAAAGCTTGCAAGTGATTTATGCCTATTTATAAGTTACAGCAGATTTGACGCTTTCATTATAAGAATGCTGTTCTCCCTCATTTGCATTCTGATGGGCTCTCTTTAGGGTACAGAGGGGGGTCTGCTGCAACATGAATGACAGGTGAAGTCTGCGTGCAGGGCAAATTGTCACGGATCTCCCAGAGCTGCCTGACGGGAGAAGGTGGAGAACCTCTAACCTAGTCAAACCTTGTCCTTTTTCAGATGGGGAAAGGTCTTCATAATAGCCCCGGACAAGGAAGGGTTCAAAACAGATGTGGTGGTCCTGAGTTGGTACGTTGAGCAAATCAAGGACAGAGACCGAGCAATTTGCTCAAGGTCACACAGCTTCTAAGCAGTAGAGCTGGAACTCTAACAGAGATCTCTGGACTCCTGAAATTTGTGGGTGTTACTACACCACACAACTTTTAGTATGACAGGGGTCAGAAAAACCTAAAAAATTCACTACCCCCGTCTTCAGGCTGTGACAGTGACAACAATACTCCACAGCATTGGGTAACTACCATTATTGTACAGAATTGAGACATTTTCATCCATGATATGAGCACTGAAAGTTACACTATCCCCATTTTATGGATGAGCAAACCATTTTCAAAACACGACCTAGATCAAAAGGGTACAATCAATATTCAGAGAACCAGCATACTGTATGTCTACAAAAACAGAATTGGTGACCAGGGAGCGGTTATCTGTGTGCCGGATGGAAACTCTTTGGCAGAATGGAAAGTAAACAGCAAAGTACAGCATGCTTGTCAACTTACCCGTCTGGAAGGACTCTGGGGGTCATCAAGTCAAACTCTCTATGTGCCAGGGAATAAGACATTCCTGAGCACATTAGGAAAGAATCGCCCCTGGAACACCAGCCAGCCAGTCAAAGCTAACTTGTGTGATTTGTCATCTAAAGGACTTCATCAGCCGACACACGCCTACATCTAGAGGGCGATGATGATTGATGTGCAAAATTATGACTAGAGGCATCTAAGAAGAACACGTGCATTCTTAATCACAAACCAATTTAATTATTCTAAACATAATGCGATTGATAATCTTGTTATATTTTAATTACTTGAAAATTGGTCACTGATTTGTATTGCATCAATTAGTCTATTGGTATACCCAAAATAATGCATGGTTCTGGTGTTTATTTTCAGTTGGTCATTTTTAAAGGTTGAATGTTTTACATCCAAACTCACATTCATCTTCACTAACCCTCATATTAGAACACCAATGCCATCTAAATCAGCTTCACTCATTAGGTTCTTTGGAGTTTCTCATTCTAACAAGCTAAACTCTTCTCTTGTTCTTTTTAGTCACTAGAAAGAAGTTCAAAAATTTAAAGCTCCTCTTAAATTTGGGATCTCAAAGAATATTTGGCTTACCAAAGCATCTAGCCAATCACAGCCAGAATGGTGCACAAAGGGAAGCAGAGACAGCAAGACAGAGAGGCATGTAGAGCGCTGACATTAGGCAAGTGGGACTCGCTGCCTCAATTACACTGCAAGGCTGTGGAACATTGACGGTGATGGTTAGAGACAGGAGAATATAAAACACCAGCGGAGCACAGGTGAAGGCCGGACTCTGCCGGAATTTAAAGTGATGGAAATAAACACACAACTCCAAAGCAACCCCTTAGACTGTTTCAGATTTTTCTTAAAAGTCAGAGAAAAAGGAGGCAATGAAAGACAGCAGGAAAGAGGAAGATAGATGAGAGGGAGAGAGGGAACGAGGGAGGGAGGGAGAGAAGAGAGAGAAAAGAAAGGAAGGAGGGGGTCTAAGTAGGAGAAGGGAGAAAAACTTTTGTTTTCCAAAAAGAATTTCCAGAACCTTCTTTATGTATATTCCCGAGGTGCTGTTATCAGAGCTAAAAACTCTTATGGGCTGTTGCCAACATTTTTCAGGACCTGAATTAATTCTGGGTTTTATTCTTTCTGCTGTCTTTCTCATCGGTCTGTCTTTATCCTTTTTGATTTAAGATTCCTTTTTGCCAATCTCTAGCTCAGGTAAAAAGTCAAGGCTACCAACATTTAAGGCTGGAGAAATTGTCACCTGAGAACCAACCCCAAGAACACTCACATGACAAATCCTCAGGGACAGGCCTGAGGGAGCGGAATGAGGGTGGGGAAGTCACCAAGAGCTGATCTCCTTGGGGGCTCAGAGGGACCCCAAAGCACCGTTTTCCCCTCCAGGTCTCCTTCTCACCTTCACATCCCTCATCCTCATTCTTTGCTCCTGCAGTGCCACAGGCCACCCTAGCCTTGGCTGCAGCCGTATCGCCCTCTGTGCTGCTCTGGGGACATGGTGATGAAGAACTGTGCGCCCTGGAATCCAGGTCCCTACTTCTCTCAGGTCAGACCTGAGCCAGCCCTGCAAGCGTCTCTGCTTCTTCACCTTTCCTGTCATAAACAGGCTGCTTGGGGACAGAAGGGGTCCCTCCTGACTGAGGTGTCAGGGCTATCTCCCCAACGTGAAGCTGGCAGGAGGAGGAGGGAGTGAAAGTGTGTTTAATTCCACCCTACACCTGGAGAGAGGGCTAGCTGGAGGCCACAAAGTCACGTTCTCCTCACTCCCTGGCTAGTTTTAGTGTTGGGTGGCCCGACAAGTTGTGCAATCTATGGAGCAGGAGAAACAATCCTCACTCCTAACCCCCATGAAGTTGGTTCAACAGTGTCCCTCAAAAAGATGTGCCTTCGTCCTAAATTCCAGTACCTGTGAAGGTGACCTTATTTGAGCTTTACAGATGCAATCAGTTTTAGACGGACCCTGAATTCAATAACTGGTATCTTTATATGAGACAAGAATAGGAAATTTGGGACACGGCGAAGAAAGACATGTGAAGATGGAGGCAGAGAGTGTAGTTGTACTGACAAGCCAAGAAACACCAGCAGCCACCAGAAGCTGTGAGAGGCAAAGAAGGATTCTCTCCTAGAGCCTTCCGAGGGAGCATGGCCCCACTGCCAACTTAATTGTAGACTTGTGGCCTACAGACCTATGGGAGAATACATTCCTGTTGGTTTAAGTCACCCAGTTTGTGACACTTTGTTGTGACAGCCCTAGGATACTAATATATCCCCCTTGGCAAATGATGCCAATAATGGAATCAATTCTGTTGACACGCCAAGGATGGTAGGGTTATGAACTGGCCTTCACACATTGGGATGCATAGGTTATGTTATCCTGTGCCGGGCTGGCACGTGGAGTGGGAGCTTTGGATGAAGCCAAAGGTAACTTTGGTCTGTGACAGGCCATCAGGCATTTGGTGGGAGCAAAGGATGAAGGAGGGCAGCCAGAGGTCAGGAAAGGCCCAGAAAGGGAAGTGGTTGGTGGTGATCTCAAATATCTGCAGAGGCTGACTTCACTGACTATAGATGAGACGGGAAGTGCCCCCACCCCCACCGCAGCCTTGGCAGAGCTCTCAGTGCACACGTTTCACATTCCTTCTCCCCTTCCCCTTGAGTAGAGAGGTGGGGACAGGCTAGAATTTTTTATTCCAGGACGTTAGGCTCTGCTGAGAATGGGAAAGTTGGCCTTCTTCAGCCAGATTACTGTCTAACACTCCTTAGTGGCCTTTTCTCCCTTCAGTCTCTGCCTCTCACCTCCCACTCCAAAGCAGGTTTCCTTGGAAAGAACATGAAGGCTGTGGGGAGGTCCCTACATTTGGCTGAGCAGAAAATCACATTCACCTGAGAGAAAACTCGAGCGCTGTGCACTGAGCAAAGTCCACTTTGGAAGGAAGTTGGGCAGTCAGCCAAGACGCTCTCTACTTCAAAGAAAACCAAAAACATGATGAAAGAAAGTGTTGCTCTGCATAAAGGATGAGGAGAACTCAGTGGTTAAATGTACAAACCAAAAAGGTCAGAAAGTGTAGCTGAACTCTCCTCTTTTTATTTCCTCTCATACACTATGTGCCCTTGGCAAACCATTACACACTCAGGATAAGGGACATATAAAGGTGACTGAGCAAGAGCTGACTGGTAAATTTTCCGGAATTTTCAGAGAAGGTTGTTAAATACAGCTATTATTACAATTAAAGTATACAGACTTACGATTACACCAGTGCTTCTCACCAGGGTGATTTTCTACCCCAGGAGACATTTGCCAATGTCTAGACAGGCTTTTTGGTTGTCACAATGGGGTGTGCTACTGGTCTCTTGTGGGTGGATGCCAGGAATGCTGCTGAATGTTTATCAATCACAGGGCAGCCCCCCCAGAACAAAGAATTATTTGGCGCAAAATGTCAACAGAACCAAGGTTGAGGAATCCTGAATTGAATAAATTCAGTTAAAAAAAAATGCTGATGAATACATCAAAATTCACCACTTCCTACTTACCAGTGTCTGTGTTTTTGAGGTTATACATTTATATACGTATTGTATGTGTATGGGGAAATACTATGTAATGGTGTGAACTGTACATCTCTTTCCAACTTCACATTCAGTAGAATCGTGTCAGTAGCCATGGTGGCAGTATTTATACCATAGAAATAGGCAAGCACTGAAAATATGGATGTAGGGTGACTGATTTTCTGGTATTTTGCTTTTCTTAAAAGAACACAGTGAAGTAGAGACCTCTCTTTCTAAACAAAAACAGGGAGAGGGGGCAAAGGAGACTGGAAAAATGAAGTCCCTGATAAAAATGCAAGAGGAAGGAAACCAATGGAATAAGGTGTTCACAAAAGATAATTTTAAATGGAAAGGAAGTCATGCATCTAAATCTATCTTTTTTACACTGTCAAAACATCTGGATGAGAATCAATCCTTCACCCAGATGTCTTTTCTTTGTGATGACAAGTAGATGAATATTTGAATATTTAGATTACATGAAGCATAATATCTCAATATTAGGAAATATTAAGATGATTTCCTCTTTTTTTCTTATTTTTCAGATATTAGAAAGCAATTTCACTTTTGCTAACGTAGAAGTTAGTTTCAGAGTGATGCAAGTTGGAAGCCAGGGTACCAGACAGTGGCTACCTTATCCAGATTTACTTACTTATCTTGTGAATAATTTGAAATTTTTCTGTGATGTAACAGACTTAGAGTCTCTCTCGAAAAGAAAACATGGGGGAAGGGGTGGGAAAGAAAGAGACAGAAAACAAAACATTTCAAGTAAAAAAAGAATTTTATAAACTTTAAAGCTGAATACATGAAAGAGTCTGAGACAGAGTGGTGGATTAGAGAATACAGAACAGGACAAAGGTTCTGGGAAGCTGAGAGAATTCTGGAACGGAGTAGAGAGCCCTGGACACTGCCAGGAGTGAACTGCGGTCTGAAATCAGGCCTCTTGCACTCCAGGAGCTGAGAGCTGGCTGGACAATGAGAAAATGGGGCGAGGACTCTATTCATGAGGGGTGAGTAAAAGAGAGTCCACTCAGACCGCAGGAGCCCAGACAGTTGAGCCCACTCTTCATTCTCCAGAAGGTAGATGGTGGGTGCGCAAGCTGGGACTCGCAGTTGTCAGTCTACCGCTACTGGCCAAGTCAGCCTCAGCTTGAGGCGCTACATGAAAAACTAGACTGGAAGGAACATTCCAAAATAGTAAAGCAGGACATCACTCCTAGCTAGGGTTATAGGGACTTTCTATTTTATTCTTTCTGTGGTTCTATATTTTCAAAATGTTCTGTCACAAACAGAAGGTAATTAAATCCAGATGAAAAAAAGTTGTCTTCCAAATAAGAGAAAATGAACAGAAGTATATATATGTAAGCAGTCTGTTTCTCCCAGGTTGTGATGTAATTCGAAATGATTGGTTTGTTTTCCCAGTCCCACTGACACCCTATCATACTACTAATATTTTAGATATTTAGTAAAGACTCAGATTGATTTACATCTTTCTGATTTTAATATCTCAAAGGTACAGCAATTTGGACCAGTGATTCTTATATTTCTTTGCCCAACTCCTCAATTTCAATTCTGGTTTCACATTCTTTTATAACTAGAATGAAAATATATCTGAATATTCACTTTTGTAATTTCAGTAATTTTTACCTGTTATTCTTGAAGTGTGATTTTAATATACTGTGTTAAACTATCCAGGTTCCCATATGACAATGGCTACATTTTTGTTTTATATTAATAAAAGATGATTTGAATTTATTCATTTAACAGATACACATTTAGTGTCCACTATGTTCCAGGCACTGTTCTAGATTCTGAAGACAGAATGGTGACTAAAACAATAATGTTTCTGTCTCACAGAGCAGTGGGTCTGTATGGTGCAAACATATGTATGGTGCAAAATTTACTAAATTAGGATTTTGGATTCCACTAAAATCTGAAGGAGCGAATCCTTTAATAATATACCTCATTTCATACCGTGTTTCCCCGAAAATAAGACCTAGCCGGACCATCAGCTCTAATGCATCTTTTGGAGCAAAAATTAATATAAGACCTGGTCTTACTTTAATATAAGACCGAGTCTTATATAATTATAATGTAATACAATATAATATAATACCTTGTCTTATATTAATTTTTGCTCCAAAAGACGCATTGGAGCTGATGGTCCAGCTAGGTCTTATTTTCGGGGAAACACGGTAGTTGTAGAAACTGAGGCATTAGTGACTTATTTATTTAATGGGAGTGTTAAGAGTAGAACCTACATATTTCTAGCCCAGTGCTTCTTCTACCATCTTCCAAAGATGATAAACATTAATAAAAAGTAGACCTTATTTCAACAGTGTCTCATCTGGTGATAATTATCAAAGATTTCCTCAGCTAGATTCAATGACTATTGTCAGTCTTCATCCTATTGATCTCTCTGTAATATTTGGCACTGGAATCATCTCTTGGGTGATATCTTGGAGAGAGCATGCTCATTAGGTTTGAATTTCAGCTACATGTACACAAATAACCTGATATAGTGCTGGTACTTACTAGACACTCAACAAATGTTAGTTCCTGTCTCTTAAAATCACCCACTACTTTGATTTTCCTCTTACCTCTGATCTCCTTCAGTTGGACCTGTTTCCTCCCTACCCTTTTGCTAGATGTTTCTTTCCCCAAACTCCACTAGAAGCTCTGTCCTGGATTCTATGCACTTCTCCCTATATTCCAATCGATGGCTTTAATTGCCTTCTCTGTGAAAATGACGCTTAGGTCTACAGCTTGAGTCTCAATCTCGTGCATTCCTCATGTCCTATATTTTTAGTAGACTACGGGTATCTTGAATGTTTTTCTGTCATCTTCGCGCAACATGTCCAAAACAACTCACTATCTCTTTCCCCAAACCATTTTTCCTTACCTAAAAGTGTTTCAGGTAGATGAAGCAATATGTCTGAAGACTGAAGGCAAGAGGAGAATATAGAAATCTAAAGAAATGATAGAAATTCAGAATGGTTAAAAGATGGGGAGGGGGAAAGGGAGAGGTGATCAGAACCAGAGTCTGCGGGCATTTAGCCACGTTCAAGATTTATGACTTGGTCAGGAGCCCAGCGGGCAGCTCTTAACCGTAAGGGGCTGGCTGTAGACAAAAGGGCCTTCGAGAAAAATAGGCTCTAGAAGAGTGCTGATATGGTGGCAAAGACTGACCTCTTGAGAATTCCCCAGGCACACAGGGACAGGCCCTGACTTGTAATAAGGAGCATCGAGAGCATGTGCAAACCTCCCAGGAATGATTTTGGCGTGACTACTATGTCTGGAATGAGGTCAGACCTCAGAAAGTGGTCCCTGGGGTCTTTCATCATGACCCCTGTGGTGGGGTCCAAAGGCCCCCTGCTGGGTACTAAATTCCTCCCCAGAGGGAACATTTGAGTCTAGACCACTGGATCTTTAATTTGTGTAACGATAGGCCAGACAGTACCTATATCTCTTAGCTTCTCCCAACTTAAAAATGGACAGGAAAATACCACTCACTCCAAGACTGGAAACGAGACGAAGTCCACAAAATCCTTTCAGGCTACAGAGAAGTGCCTTGAAAATATGAGACTATTATTAAAAGTTAGGTGATGGAAATTGGAAGGAGAGGGACAGCGTTTTGGAAAGCCAGTGCTCTGACTGGTGATGACAGAGGTAGTGGACAGCAAGCCTGGCCAGCCTCCCAAATCAGACTCCACTTAAGGAGCTACTCCTGACAAGGTGGTGAAGGAGGGATTTAGTGCTCCTTCCCAGGGCCATCACATCTGCTGCGCTTCAGAGCATGTGAAATATGATAAATCAAATAAGAGTATGAATCAATGCTGTTAATTTGGTGCCAAGTTGTTCCATTCTCCATGGAGTCATCAGAAATGCCTCAACAAAGCCAGGTGCCCTTTTCTTAAAATTATATAACCAATCAAATAATAATAAATTGATTAAATCCTAACATGAGAGTGACTCATACAGATTTTACATTAGGGGGAGAAAAAAAAAAAACCCTGAGAGCTGAGAGGTCTCAACTGATTCTAATGATCTAATGAGCAATTCTGTCCATTAGGGAAGATGTGGCTTCCTGATTTACGGGGAACCTTAGCAGTATTTTTAATAAAAGTTTTAATATGTACTGCTGCTTGACAGGAGTCGTTTACTTAAAGCCATGAATGCTCCTGGACAGTTCTCTCTTCTCTTTAACAGACGAAGACATGCAGAACAACTGGCTGGGAGTAAGAGGACAGCAGGGCAGGTAGGGGGCACAGGGCTGAGGAGGGAGAGAGAGGAGAGAGGAGAGAGGCTGAGCACAATTTGCATGAGAAGAGGGTGGTGCTAATGCCAGTGTCCACCAAGGGGGGATGAGGCAAAGTTTTGCTGTACCTCCTCACTTTATAGAGGAGAAAACTGAGGTTCAGAGAGTACTTTTAAAAAGAGAACACTAGTCAATCATATTGTAATAACTATGTGGAGTATTGGATGGGTTCTAGGCTTATTGGGGTGATTACTTCATAAGTTATATAAATGTCTAATCATTATGTTGTACACCTGAAACTAATATGATAGTGTGTGTCAACTGCAATTGAAAAATAAATTTAAAAACTGAAAAGAAAACACTTGTTTTTGTTTTTGTACATGGACTACAGTAGCAGGACCCAGTGTAAAAGACTAGGGGTGACAATAAGGCTCTGTATGATCCGAACGCAAACTGTTCTCATCCTAATACCTTTTAACAAGTAACAGAAATAGCATGAGAGTTCATGGCTTCACCACATTATAGAGAAGGAAAGGAGATGCAAAACGGATCTAGAGCAAAGGGCATTTGGCTCTGGATTTAAAATGACATGACATTAAGTGAAACTGGTAGACTATAAAAACCACACAGACACACACACACACAGTCACAGATTCCAATTATGGAATATATTATATATATATACACATTTATATACATTGAGAAAAGACTGGAAGGAAATGCTCCAAAATATTAGTAGTGATTAACAGCTTCTGGTTGATTATGAATGATTTTCAGTTTCTTATTTTATACATTTTTGTATTTGATGAATATTCTCTAATGGGCACGGATTGCTTTTATAACAGAAAAAATATAAACATAATTTATATTATACAAATAAATACTACCTTTTAAATTATAAGGTACCTTAAGCCGTATCTTTTGTTCCCTATTACAAAATACATAGATACCTTAAACTACATGTAAAATGATACAGAAAATCATAGACAAAAAAAAAAAATTCTCTATTTTAAAATAACGATGTCCAGGCACTTAAGCTGTGTGGCGTGGAACACTATAAAAAGATATAGCTGTGTCATCAGTAGATAAGTTACCCTCAGAGGTAGCTTAAGAAGCAGTGACTGGCTTTAAAATGACTACAAAGTGAACCTGACAATAAAATTCACTTAAATATCTGACTCTGCAAAAAAAAAAAAAAAAAAAATATTACACTCGGTCCTAGAGGGGTGCTATGTAATTGCAAAGCCGATGGTGTAACAAGAACATCTTTAGCATAAGGGACAATCCCAGATGTGATAAAATAAAAATGGGAGCGCTTAAGTAGTTTTTAATGTTTCAAAGTCAATGAGGGACTGACAGCCACGGGTAGGATGGTGGCTCTTACACTTGATAACACATTTTTAAGCTGAAAAATCCCTTAGCAGAGGAGGGAGAGTTGTCATGATGAAAGCTGGAGGCTGGAATCACGACATACACAGGGGGCTTTTAGATTAAGCTCTTGACTGAGTCTGTTCTTGGGATACGACAGGGTGACCAGGGCTTTGTCTGCACGGCCTGCAGGAAAATGCAGGTTCTCAGGGACCTGCCTGGACCAGAAGAGTAGAATTTGCACTTGAACTTTCTGTTCAAGGTGGCAAATTGAGCATAAGCTGACACCTCGTTTTCCATATCAAATACAGGAAAAGGCAGAAAAGTATTTGAGTCTCAGAGTTAACAAATACAAAAGTCCATACTCAAAGGCAAGAAAGAGACTTCTCATTAGACCAAAATAGGGATTTATTTAGTAAACTCCAAAAAGTAAGAGAACAAAGGAAACCCATCATGAGCAATATGGCCAAGGCTTTCTGACTACAGTGAGGGCAAGGCCACCTTCATGGGCTGGGTCATGGTCCTCACTGATAATGAGAACTAAGTTTGTGTGGTCCCCCAACCCTGCCATCTGCCCAAGGTGGGCTGGGGGTGATGTCGCACTGCTCACCTGTATCTAGGTTAGGAAAGCTCCAGTCACAGGAGAGCAGAACCCAGAGCTGCATTGCACCAGTAAGGACAGGGCTCAGACCACCCATCCAGGAGGGGTCACACCAAAGAGATAAGGAGGTTGTTGCATCCATGGAGAAGAATAGAAGATAGGGCATAAGAAGAGGTGGTTCCAAAAAAGAAAATCCATAGAAATTTTGGAAATGAAGGCTGTAAAAGTAGAAGAAGAAATTAAATCATTGTTTATGTGGGAAAGGAAATGCTGAGGCTGAAGACATAACTCCTGGTGTTGGAAGAGAAGCAATGGGAAGACTGGGATGAGAGACGCCGGCAGAAACGTGCTGGGAGACAGACCAGGCGAGCTGTCGAGACGGAGGCCATGGAGCCACCCAGGGGGCGCCCTGCTTGCGAGTGGCGGTGGTTTCATAACGAACCCCTGAGAGCTCAGAGGATTGAGGCAAGACTGAACTTGGTGGGAACTGAACGGAAGAATGAGATGATTCAAAGGGAGGAGCTGGGGCACTTTAAAAGCTAGGGTAGTAAATAAACTAAAAATAGAAATTAGTAGAGCAGAGAGGTATGGTGGGGGGTGGGGTGGGTAGGAAGCAGCCCGGTCATATATTTGGAAATTGGCGGGTTAGCCTGGAGAACAAGAAAAGGGCTAAGTGTCTCTGCTGAAGCATAACGGCAGATTCCTTCGCCGGCAAGTCCAGAGGGACGCCATCCAGGTGGAAAGAGAGAGGACTGCTCGGGCCACTGACTATATGTGGTTAAAGGTTGCAAAATTGGGTTTCTAATCTATTTTATAATTCCCCAGAAATCACTCATTTCTGAAGCTCGAATTCACTGTAAAATAGTTCCAAATAACCAGAATTGCATTTGCACGCAGTCGTGCATGTAGAGGAGTTTGCTCTGTCCAATGCCCCTTATAGAAGTTTCCAACTAGCCAATTCAGAGCCTGGCAAATGGCCTCTGTGGATAATACAGAAATATCGGGTCGGGGGGACCAGGAGCGGGAGCCTGGGGTTGCAGCAAGACCCCAACCTGGTTCTAAGCACTTTAGTGATGTTAATTTCATACTTCATCAAGTCCTTGAGTGCCAGTTATAGTTCTGCCCCTCCTTAATAACTGGATTCTGGTGCCTCAGTTTCCCCATGTGTCATAGAGGATAATCATGTCTCTCCTCTGCCTACCTATTAGGGTTAGCTTGAGTGCCCATTGCAAGGATATGAATGAAAAGATTTTGTTAACTGTGATGTGAAACCAGAATAGGGGCTGGGGTGGGAGGATCCCCAAGGAAAGGAGCTGTACCCCAAGAAACTGCTTCTGAATACTTCATTCATCTCAGTGGCAGTGTCAAGAGTACCAGTGAGGTTTTTCTCAGTGTAATGGCTGCATGGAGAGGAGAAGACAGAATTACGGCACTCACTCAGCTTCTGAGTGTTTTATAGAGTGAATAGAGGTGTGGGAAGAGATAGAAGAAGAACAAGGAGAAGGAGGAGGAGAAGGAGAAGGAGGAGAAGGAGAAACAAATGGCCAGAGGAGCAATGCTGGGTTCAGGTGACTCAGAACACAGTTTGGGAAAATATCCAAAAACAGGGTCCAGAACCTTGTCCTGGCATTTGCTGTCTGGATGCCCCTCACCAGGCGCAGAGGTGAAGCGTACCAGCCAATCAGGACCGAGGGGGAGCTAGACGCGCTAATGGTAGCTTGTTCAAGGTGGCACAAAAGGAAGCTGAACAGAGCTGGGCACAGGTCCCGTGGCTGCATCCAATGACACCTGAAGGTGCGAGGGTGACAGGAACTCATCCTGGCTCAGCATTCTCTGGGCTGTAAGCCTCTCACCATAGGATGCTGATTTACTGGGAAGTTAAAGGCCTGCCATCTAGTTTATGTCACTAATTGCCTCTGGTGTCACCGATGTAATAGAAAGCTGAACAACCTTGATATGAATCATGCATTTTCCCCTCATATTTGGCCTGCAGGATAGGCTTTATCATTTTTTTTCTGGAAGAAAAAAAAAAAAGGCTTGATTTTCCCTGATTCTCACTGCAGAGAGCTTGGATGGGCACTCCCACAATCCATTTGCCCAGGGAGCCCTCAGACCTGGGTTCTCTTCTAGCTCAGGATCCAATGTGGATGACCTTAGAGAAGAGACTCTTATCACAGTATCCAGGATGGCCAGGCCTGGGGAGGACCCAGCAGCCATCAGCTCCAGTGACATTTTACGAAACTCTATTTCTGAATGAACTCCTTAATCTATAAAACAGATACAGATGAAGCTGCCCTGAAAGAACCTGGAGTCATTCCTAGGTACCTGCCTGGAGACTCTTGACGCTAAAAGCCCTCCATTTTTCAGTTTAGGGAAGGTGTAGTAATGTGCCTAGAACCACATGACAAGGTGGTGGCAGAACTGAATCTAGAACTCAGGGCACCCAACTGCCATTTGTACAGAGTCGCTGTTCTGCTTCATGATGTCACTGCCCCTTATCTGCCTCCCAGAGGAGGAATAACAGTGAATAAGATCAGATAAAGAGGCCTGAACTGCTGTGAAAATACATAATGACAATAAAGGAGGTACAGGAAACATCCTTTCCTGTGTCACATTTGGAGACAAGGTCGTTCCTTCACTCTGAGGCACCACATTCTCTCTGAAAACTTCCTGGAACATTTGCTTACCTGATAGGACTGCAAAGAAGGATAAAAACCACTGCTCAGTTTATCAGTTTGAGCTATGATTCCCCTGTGCCAGGAATACATCCTTTTTTTATCCACTCTTTCTGGGCTGAATATCACTCATTCTTAGGTCTCTGTTCTCATTTCACTTGCCGACTCCCCAATTTAAATATTTCCCTGTTATAATTCCTAGTTACACCCTTTATTTTCCTTTCTATGCAATTAGTAATTACATAAAAATGATTTTAATTATTTGTTTAATATCCATCTCTCCCATCAATAGTAAGTGCCACGAGGCTAGGTGACATGTCCTTCATTGTCACCTCTGTATACCCAAGGACAAGCACAGAGGTTGGCAAATTATACAGGCCATTGGACAAATCTGGCCCTTTGACTGTTTTTGTGTGACCCAAGAGCTGAGGATATGTTTTACTGTTTAAAGGGTTGGGGAAAAAAATCAAAAGAAGAAGAGCATTTCATGACATGTGAAAATTACACAAAATTGAAATTTCATAAAATAAATAAAGTTTTATTGGAACACAGCCATGCTCATATATCTGCATATCGACTATGGCTGTTTTCACATGACAATGGCAGAGGTGAGTAGTTATAACAGAGGAAAAAAAGCAGAGAACGGCCATGCTGAAGTCCAAACATATGCCAGGGATTAAACTCAGACTTTTCAAACTCCTGCAGGGTTTCCACTTACTGAATTTCTCCAAAGTGGCAACAAGAACTGCAAAAACTGTGGCCCAGAATCTGATGTGGACCCCATCAGCTGGTTTTCTAGATATCCATGATAGGCAAATACTCCAAGAGATAAAAGGTGCTTTGTTATAAACCACTTTGAACACCTCCCTGAGAAAAGGCACTTAAAGGGATAAAAGCATTTCTGGTGAAAAGAGGCTTGATATGTTGTGTTTGTATTGAAGTTGAGATTGGTATCCGTTCTATTATAAAATACAACTACCCTAGGAGTTTCCTGTTCTGAGGCCACATTGCTCTACTTTCAGATCCTGCTTTTGTTCCTGCCCACATCTCTGACATGTGAATAAAGACACAGTCCTGTGCAGACAAATGTCCCGGGATTAAAGTGCTTTGCTTCAGCTCATCCTGCTCAAACCAGAGCTGTATTAAGGTGGTGACAATGGTGTTAATTCAAGCCTCTTGAAAGCCAGTGAATCCTCCTGTCAATCCTTGTTGGGATATTCTGGCATATTTCACTCCAACTAATAAATAAAGGTGATATTTAATGATACTGGGGACCAGGGTAGTAGTTGGAGGAAGCTATGGGGAAGATAATAATCTATAGCCCAGGGAAAATTATGTTTGAGTTGATACCTTTGATCTCATAAATTCTCAGGATTGGAAGGACCTTAAAAGGTTGTCCAGCCATTATAGGCTGAATATTTGTCTCCTCCTAAAATTCATATGTTAACACCCTAACCCTCAATATTATGGTAGTAGGAGGCTTGGCCTTTGGAAGGTAATTAGGTTCAGATGAGGTCATGAGGGTGGGGCCCCTGTGAAGGGATTAGTGCCCTTATAAGAACAGGAAGAGAGACCAGAACTCTTTTTCTCTCTCTACCATTTGAGAACATAGCTGGAGAGAAGGTGGCCATCTCCAAGTCAGAAAGAAGACTCTTACCCAGAGCCAAATCTGCCAACGCCTTGATCTTGGATTTCTCACCTTCCAGACTATGAGAAAGAAAGAATGACCAGGCGATGATGCCTCCTCACCCCTCTGACAATACCAAAATGACTCCTGATCATCAGTTGAAATGTACTCCCTGTACGTCCAACCTGATGGTCTTGACTCCCAAGAAAAACTTTGGGTTCCAAAGGAAAAGTCTAATTTCCCTTCCATAAAACAGCCCCACGATGATTTCACCTGACCCCACCTCCCACTCCCTTTGCCACCTCCCCATAACCTTACCAGTCTTCTTTTCCCAGAAACAACCAGCTAATGTTTTCTAAGCATTCTTCATAGGATATGGTTCCAAGGCTCATTTTTCCAATAAGCTTTCCATGGACACAATAAGCAGCCAATGTGGTAGATGCTCACTCCATTTCCCTTCCCTGTCTCCCTCTCAGGAATGAGGAAATGAGGAGGTGCAAGTCAGTAAAAGGCCTTCTGGACAAGCCACAGTCTGGATCATTAAGAGTTGCTTTCAATTTCAACCCAACAGTTATCTTGAGGAAACCTAGGTGGGCCATTCCAAGCCTTGGAATTTGTATATTTGAGAGTGCTCTTAAGTGGGAGGTAAAGAAAGAATAGCCTCTGCCCCATGGAGGTAGCTAGAAACTGGACATCCCTGAGGGCACTTGGGCTGAAGGAGAATGAGTTCACTCCCCCCACTTTTTAAATAATTTCAATTACAGTTGACATTCAATATTATTTTATATTAATTTCAGGGTATAACATAGTGGTTAAACATTTATATAATTTAAGAAGTGATTCACCTCACCTGACTAGTCTAGTACCCACCTGGTACTATACATAGTTATTACCATATTATTGACTATATTCCCTATGCTTTACTTTATATCCCCATGACTATTTTGTTACTATCAATTTGTATTTCTTAACCCTTTCACCCTTTTCACCCTGTCCCCAAACCCCTCCCCTCTATCACCCCAACAAATCTAGTACCCAGCTGATACATTACATAGTCGTTTAAATATTGTTGACTATATTCCTTATGCTATACCCTACATCTCTAGGACTATTTTGTAACTACCAATTTGTATTTCTTAACCCCTTCACCTTTTTCATTCACCCCTCAATCCCCCTCCCATCTGGCAATGATGAAAATGTTCTCTGTATGTATGAGTTTGTTTTTGTGTTGTTTGTTTATTTTGTTCTGTAGATTCCACATATAAGCGAAATCACATTGCATCTGTCTTTCTCTGTTGACATACTCCCCTCAACACAATACCCTCCAGGTCCATCCATGCCACTGCAGATGGCAAGAACCCATTCCCTCCCCTGGCTGAGCAATATTCCATTGTATACATGTACCACCTCCTCTTATCCATTTATCTGTGGATGGACACGCAGGCCGCCTCCACATCTTGGCCATTGTAAACAGTACTGTAATGAACATATAGATGCACATGTCCCCTCAAAGCAGGGTTTTGGGTTTCTTCAGATAAACATCCAGAAGGGGGAGTGTTGGGTCCTTCTTTGTCTTTTGCTATAGCCTTTTTTAAAAGTCTATTTTGTCTGGTATAAGTATTGCTACCCCAGATTTTTGTTGTTGTTGTTCGTTTCCATTTTCATGAAATATCTTTTTCCATCGCTTTACTTTCAGTCTGTGTGTCTTTCAATCTGAAGTGAGTCTCTTGTAGGCAGCATATATAAGGGCTTTGTTTCCTTATCCATTCAGCACCCTATGCCTTTTGATTGAATCATTTAATCATTTACATTTAAAATAATTGTTGATAGATATGTATTTATTGCCATTTTATTATTCATATTTTTGACTTTTTTTCATCTTAAAGAAGTCCTTCTAACATTCCTTGTAATACTGGTTTTGTGGTGATGAACTCCTCTAGCTTTTTCTTGTCTGGGAAGCTCTTTAACTGTCATTCAATTTTAAATGACAGCCTTGGTGGCTAATCTTGGTTGTAGGTCCTTGCTTTTCATCACTTTGAATATTCCCTGCTAATCCTTCCTGGCCTACAAAGTTTCTGTTGAGAAATCAGCTGATTGGCTTACAGGAGCTCCCTTGTAGGTAACTAACTGCTTTTCTCTTTCTTGCTGCTTTTAAGATTCTTTCTTTGTCTTTAACCTTTGGCATTTTAATTATGATGTGTCTTGGTGTGGCCTCTTTGGGTTCATCTTGTTGGGACTCTGCGCTTCCTGGGCTTATAAGTCTATTTCCTTTTCCAGGTTAGGGAACTTTTCCAACATTATTGCTTCAAATCGGTTTTCAATTCCTTGCTTTTGCTCTTCTCCTTCTGGTACCACTATGATGTGACTCTTGGTACTCTTGATGTTGTTCCAGAGGCCCCTTAAGCTGCATTCATTTTTTAAAATTCTTTTTTCTTTTCATTGTTCTGTTTGTTTTTTCCTGCTACCTTATCTTCTAAATCGCTAATTTGATCCTCTGCTTCATCTAATCTAATATTGATTCCCTCTAATGTATTCTTCATTTCAGTTGTTTTATTCTTTATTTCTGACTTGTTCTTTTTTATGTTTTCTATCTTTATTTTTATGTTTTCTATCTCTTTGTTGAAGTTCTCCCTGAGATCATTGAGCATCCTTATAACCAGTGTTTAGAACATAGTGTCTGGTAGATTGCTTGTCTCCATTTTGTTTAATTTCTTTTTTCTGGAGCTTTGTTCTGTTCTTTTATTTGGAATGTTTCTTTGTCTCCCCATTTTGGATGCCTCTCTGTGTTTGTTTCTATGTATTAGGTAGAGCTGCTATGTCTTCCAGTCTTAGTAGAGTGGTCTTATGTATTAGGTGTGCTGTGGGGCCCAGTGGCACATTCTCTCTGGTCACCTGAGCAGGGTGCTCCAGGTGTGTCCCTTGTGTGTGCCCTCCTCTTGTAGTTGAGCCTTGGTTGCTGTTTGCATGTCAGTGGAAGGGACTGACCCTCAGGCTAAGGACTGACTGTGACTACAGTGGAGGAGCTGTGGTGCAGGGGCTGACCATATAGAGCAAGATTCACTGTAGGAGGGCTTTGGTGCTTGCCCTTTGGGTGTGTCATCCTTAGAGGAGACTGGGTGGTGTTCTGGCTCTGTCTGAAGCTGGTCACTGGGCATGCCAGCCCTGGGGCCTTCTGGGAGGGGCACCGCCTCAGACCAAGTCCAGTTGCAGCTTGTGCCCGGCCCAGGGCCACCTGGCATGAGTAACAAAGTGATCTGCAGATGGCCACCGCCTGTGCTGTGCTTTGTTTGGAGGTGCCTCAAGAGGCCAAGCCAGGAACCAAGGCTGGCTGCCACTAGTGCCAGGCTTGGGGTTGCTCAGCTAAAGGTTTGGGGCATGCTGAAGCCAATGCTACTTGTTTGGGTTTTATGAACTTTTGAGAGACTTTAGGAAAGTCCACAGCATGAGCCAAGACAGGCCATTTGTATGGAAAACCACTGGAAGCGGCTTGGGTGTATCCCAAAGTTGAGTGGAGTGGGGTCTCAGGGTATCCCCAGTTTAGGGCAAATTGGAGTTAGCTAGGTTGATAGAGACTTAAATATGGCAGCAGCCTGGGTCTGGATGTCAGGAATGGGGAGAGAAACAATGGATTCTGTCAACACTTTTGTCTCAGAGAAAGCTGCCCCTCCAGCCCTGGCTCTGAAGCCAGACAACTCAGTTCCTCCCTATATGTCTCTGGCACCTTTCATGCTGCTGCCCCAGTGTTGGAACTCAGAGCAAGTGAGTCCATCAGCAAATAAGTCCAATGGGCCCTTTAAGAGGAGCTCCTGGGACTCTAGCCACCTTCCATCCCAGTCTGCCACAATCTCTGCTGGTTTTCACAGCCAGAAGTTATAGGGACTTGTCTCCCCAGCAACAGAACCCTGAGCTGGGGAGCCTGGTGTGAAGCTGGGACCCCTTGCTCCTCTAAGGGGGGGAGGGAACCTCTGTAGCCGAGATATCCCTCCCGATTTTTAAAGGTCACACAGGTGTGGAACCCGCGCTTTCTGCATTTCTGTTCCTCCTACCACTCTTGAGGTGGCTTCTTCTGTGTGTCCTTTGTTGTAAGACTTCAGTTCAGTTAGACTTCAGGCAGTTCTCAATGATGATTGTTCTGTAGTTCTGTTGTGACTTTGATGATCATAAGAGGAGGCAAGCACAGCAGTTACCTCCTCCACTGCCTTGACCAGAAATCCATGAGTTCATCTCTTGAGGTAGATCATGTCATTTAATGGTTAGCAAACGACTATGACTTCCAGGCCAAATCCAGCTGTTTACTACTTGTAAATAAAGTTTTATTGAAAGAAAGACACAGCTATCCATTTACCTATTGTTCGCTTTTGTTCTACAACAGCTGAGTTGAGTAATTGCGACAGTGACTGTGGCCCAAGAAGCCTAAAATATTTACTATATAGCCCTTTACAGAAAAAAAATCTGCTAACCCTCGACCTAGTCACTATTTCCTCTATTGTATGCCTTGCCACACTAGTCCTATGTGATACTCTCCCAAATATATTTGGGAAAATTCTTCACATCAGATGCCCCTCTTAGAAATTCAAGGTGTTCACTAGCCATTTAAAGGTGCCCAGAAGTCTTGCAGCACACGTCTGTTTAACTTTGTTTAACTCAGCATTCCTCAGACTCACTTGACCCCATCAACATTCCATGGAGCATAAGGAGCACACTCGGCGAAACACCAATCTTTTTGCTTATTACTGTTCTTTGAATTGATTTTCTTTCTATTTTTTTCTCTGTCTGTGGATGAGCCTTGCTTAGATTTTCCAGTCTAGTGACAGTTACACTGATGAGATCTGAGGGGGAGGGCTGTGGTGTTCCCCATAGGCCATAACAGTTCAAGGGTGCAGTGCCTCTCTCCCTGAGAAGCATCAGAAATTGGAGAGGACCCTCAGTAGGCCAGAGGATTCCCACTCCGATGTAACCATATTTTCTCTCTTTATTGGATCATTCCTATGAGCAGATAATGTACTATCTTTCATATGTATCCAAAACAAAACAAAACCCTCTCTTGAACCCAATCCCAATGCAGCTACCACCCATTTCTCTGCTGACATTTACAACAGAATTCCTCTAAAGCATTGTTTATACACATTTTCCCCAATCCCCTCTTCTTCATCTCTCTCGAGTGCACGTCTAGGCAGGCTTTCTCCCTCACCACTCCCCTGAAATAGCTCTTGTCAAGTTCACTATGACCTCCATGTGGTTAAACTCCAATGGTCAAGGCTCAGCCATCACACTCAAAATATCTGCAACATTCCATACAGACAATAACCCTCCTCCCCAGAACACTTCCTTCTCTTGGTGTCTGAGATCCCATCCTCCTTTGACTCCCCTTTGACCTCATCGGCCCCTCCTTCTCAGAGGGTGACTCAGTGGGTCACCCTCATCACCCTGACCTCAAGTGTTGAAGTGTTTTAAAACCTCTCACTGGACTGCTTTTTCTATCTACACTTTCTCCAGGTGATCTCATCCTCTCTCATGACTTTAAGTACTAATGACTCTCACATTCCTATCTTCATCCTCAGTTTGGAATGTTCTTTCCCCAGAAATTTGCTTGACTCACTTCTTTCATGTTTCTGCTAAAATATCACATTATCAGTATGGTCTGTCCTGATCTTTTCTCTCTCTCTCTCTCTCTCTCTCTCTCTCTCTCTCTCTCTCTCTCTCTCCATATAATATATATGTATGTATGTATAACAACCCTCACTCCTCACCCCTGCCTACCACGGATCCCTCACCATGCTTTTATTTCTCCTTAGCACTTAATTACCATCTGATGTCCTCTGTATCTGCTTAGTTATATGTTAGTTGTTTGTCCTCTCTCACCAGAACATCATGAAAGCAGGGACAATTTTGTTCTAACTCCAGGTTCTAGAAATCTGGAAGACACATGGCAGGCATTAAGTAAATATTTTAGGATGGATGAATAAAGGTGTGAGTTGTCCATCTTGAGGTTGTAGAATTCAACATGATTTCATAGTAAGGGAAACTCAGTTTAGGATTGGTTTTTTTTTTTTTCTTTTTCTGCCTCACATCACATGGCTTGTTAGTGACAGAGCTGATATTAGAAACCTGGTCATTTATTGAGTCTCTTCTAAGTGTTAGGCACTGTGATGGCCAGTGGGACACAGGTTCCATTTCTGCTTTAATGGAGATTTCAGTGAAGACTTACTGTTAACAGATAATGGCAACTACCCCTTGACTTCGAGGCTAGGTTCTTTTCATGGCCCCTTGTCACCAGCATCATAATGACCCATAATGAGACCAAAAAGATGTTTTTCCTTAAATAGCCATTACTCCTTCATGTGGCATAAATCTTAGAGGATTCTGCAGCAGGAAATGAATTTACACCTGACCAGCAAGGCAACTTCCTCAGCTCTCTAAACTCGGACTGTTAACAAGTGGTGGGTATCATGTGTGATTTGGGAGGTGTCCCAGTATTTAGTGGTTGGTCTTTCATATTTGCATTTCCAGTTTTTAATGCCCATACATTATCTCGGTGAATAGTTTTAATTTTGCTCACCCTCACTGGTGTCTAGTCCAAAGCACTGCAAGTCTGCCCTTCCAATTTGAGAAAATTCTGTTACAGTTGCCAGCAGGGAGAGCAAGGGGCTCTGTGAGATCTTTACCCCATCCTTGTGGCCCACAGAAAAAAAATGTGAAGAACCATTGTGTTAGACATTTTCCCTCACTCCTCTACACATTCAAAGTGAATAATACTATAGAACTCAGATTTGGATGGAATTCTGAACATCAGAATTATCCCACCATTTTTTACCAATGCAGTGACCCCTGAAACATTTGTGACATATGAGTAATCTTCACTTGAGCTCTTTAGAAACAAAATATATTCACTCTCATACAACTTTCCTTAGTTTGAGTCCATACAAACTCCCTAAAGCCTCCATACATTGGTCTTAGTTTTGTCTTTGAGATCTAGTTCCACGTAAATCTCACCTTTCACTTATTTGTCATGTCTTCCAATAGACGTGTGAGTATGGAAAAAGCATTCATTCCATTCCTGTTGGATCTAGATACCGGCATAACTCTGTTGGCTACTGAACCAAATAGAGGTTAGTAAATCTTTCTATTTACCCACAGGTTACAACAGGGGTCTAAAGTATTGCCATTACCCGTGTACGGATGGGGACACCAAGGCATATGGGTGGCAGATGACTTGCTGTTGGCTCAGTAGAGAAATGATTCAGGGCTGCTTGGCCTTTGCTCTGACTTGGATCCCCTAACGTACTGCAAACTCCAGAGAAAACTATTATAACAAAGACTCCAACATTAGAATTCCTATTATTGAGAAAGATGCACTTTCATTTAAAGGGTTTCATTCTTCTGAGATGAGTTCTACTTTCTGCTTTCCTTTCATTCGAATCCCATGTTTATTATTTCCACTCCACTGCTGGCGTGATAAAGCTGAAATTCCACTCACATTAGCCAGCACACTGGACTCCAGGCATCAGCAGACAGAAGCACTTGGTCTGCTGGAGACAAAGGTTTCTCTCCAGTTTGGTCAGCAAACTGGATTTAAACTGACAAGATCATAGCTCTAGAAAAATAAGATCTATTAATTGTCCCGTGGAAGGAAAAGGTCATTGGGCAAATGTTACCCTGTATCTCATTTTATAGCTAGAATCTGGGTTTTGACATCAAATCGTTTCTCTGTAACTAGGTTCTGCCTCTCAACAATAATTTTAAAAATGACCCGATAAAATCACGCTCTAGGTCTGCTTGTGAATTTTGTTCCTTGAATACATTTCACTTATACCAAAATCAGTCTGCAGTTGCTGACACTGTACTTTCCCTAGGATCTCACTGGAAAATTTATTTGAGGTGTCTGGAACCATTAATTGATTCTCCCAGATCCCATTGGAGCCCACTTCTCAGGCTTCAGCTCCTAAGGCAGAACAGAATTTTCCGCCATGGAACCTCACTAACAGCTGCAGAGCACGGGAGAGGGGCAGGTGGGGAAATGCTGCCAGACACATCAAACACGCTCCACCTGACCGCCACCTGGGCTGGGTGGGCTGCAGAGGAAATGGCAGCAAAGAGCACCTCGCTCAGAGTTACAGGCCTTGAGGGGATGAAAGTGCGGGGCGACGCATCATGCATAGGGAAAGGAAGCAGCCGCAGAAGAGGTTTTCTCCAGCTCTCCTTGGGGCATTGTGGGCAGAAGCCACAGGGCTTTGCTTTGCATGGGATGGAGCATATTTTCAGATTTAACAAATATTTACTGGGGTTCTACTATGTGCCCACCCAAACAGTAAAGCAGAACCTCATTTAATCCTCACTATAACCCTGTGAGATAGGAAGAGTTTTAATATTTTCGTTTGTTTATTTGTTTACTGTTAGCAGTTTGATTAAATGGTTACGTCAAGTATTAACTCTTACCAGGAGGAAGGTGGAGGCTGGATAAACAAACAAACAAACATCAGACAGACAAATAGGCTCTTCCTGTACAATATGAATGCCAGCACCTCCCTAAGGGAGCAAATCCAGGCCCCAAATCACATGGCCGGGGGCTGGGAAAGGGCAGAACGGGGACTTGATACCAAGGCAGCACAGTCCCCACGCTTCCTCCTCCTTTCCCTTCCACATTACTGATCCGGTTAATGCCTTTGTGCTTATAATACACCGTGGCCGTCACCATCTCAGTAGTGTTCTAACAGCTTCTCCGATTTTAAACATAAAGAAATTTAAACCATTAAGCCTCTAGAATATAATTTACATCTGCCCTCTTAGTTTTAGCTCCAAGCTTTTTTAAAAAAATCTTTACCTGGATGATCATTAAAGTTCCTGATAAGTTCATTTCACTCTGCTTTCTTGGTCTCACTCACTCCTGGCAGACATATTCACATTTCAGGGTTCCACAACGAAGACACATGTAGGCATTCTGCTAGCAACGTGGATAATTTCTCTTTGGTTCCCAAAGTTATCGTACCCACCAGCACTGAGCCAGCTGAAGAGGAATTACCCTTGTCCAGAGGAGTCTCCCTTGTGGTCATTCTCTTTCTAGCCACTGCTCTTCTGACCGGCTCTTTCTTTTCCACTGGCCCCAAGCCCTGAAGGCTGGCCCTACCGTGGAGGGCCCATGACGACCACTTCTCCAGGTGGTTTCGCTCACGAGGGGAGTGGGCATGGAAATGGGAGAGCCACACACTCTTACTGAGAGTTGAACTGTTAATGTTAACGACGAAGTGAGTCTGAGAACAGACAGTTTTGCTCTCTTCTCTCTTGTCTGACGACAAAGCTGCTCTCCTTGATCTAACTCTAGTCAGGCTCCTGGAAGCCCTCTAGGCCTCGACCTTCAGTGTCCATTGTGGTGGGGACTGTATAGCTCAATTGAGTAAGAATTCTGTCAAGTCGAGTTAGCCAGAATCTGCTACCCCCATTATCTGAGTAAATTAGTTACTCCCTACTGTCCCCCGGGTAATACGTGATCACCCCAGCCTGCCTTCAGCAAGAATCCTGTTAGGTCAGTGTAACAACAGTTACCTGACGCTCTTAGTAATTTTCCATCCACCAACTGCTTTTTGGCTATAAATCTCCACCTCCCCTTGTCGTGTTTGGAACTGACACCAGTTCTCAATTCCACTGCTCTTTTCCACTACTGCAATTGTCCCTGAGTAAAATCTGCTTTTACCACGGTACCTACTGTTCAGCTCTGGTTTTCTCTGGCACTTCTGCAAATACCTTCGGTCTTTTAGAGTTCTGTATTACACATCTTCCTCAGAACAACTCTAGACCAGTTGGAAAGAAAGGGATCAAAACAAATAAAAAAACGTAAGGAGCACGACCTCCTCTCACTCTGGGAGTGCTGACACAAGAGGTGGTCTGAGTGTATATGTTAAGATACAAAACTGAACAAGAGCCTCATCAGAAAAGAAAAACATTGATAGCAAATTCATGAAGTTTAATCCTATTTACATTTCAATCCCCAAGCTCATTGTTTAGTCGTAAGTGTTCTGCCATGATTGTTTGTGGTCATCAGTTGCTTTCTGTAAACGAACCTAAATAACTTTATTAACCCAAATTATTTTTTGAATGCCTGTGCCAGAAGGAAGCGCAGAGCTAAATTTAGTGCTCAACTGTAATCATCAATTTATCTCAGATGCCTGGCATTTCTCATTCTCTTCTGCTTTTAATTAGTTTTGGCTCCCTTTCCATTTGTAATTGTCCAGGTTTACTTGAGATTTAACATAATAAACCACTGCAATCCCTTTTGCACTTCTCCTCAGAAGTCAAATTAGCTAATATTTTCAGATGTTGATACCTCCTTTCAAGAAATCAGCTCTTCCTATAAAAATTCAGCTTCGGACACCTGAGTGATAATGGAAACACAGTCTATTGGCCTTGGCTGCTCCTCCTTTGTGGACACCACTGACACTGCTCTTCAGCCAGGGCACGTAGCACATAGGTACCCAACTGCCTTACACATCCATGTCTCCTCCACTAAGAAAGTAAAACCCTGTTCTTCGTGGAATGGAGATTTTGAAAACCAGGTAGTGGGCTGAAGTTCAGTGTTTTTCCACAACAAATAAACAGCATTTTATAACATAAAATGAATTTGCACTGTCCCAGCAAAATGGCTTTGAATACAGCCAAATGCGATTATCAAGATTGATTTACTCCTACCCTGGGGTAACCTGGTTGTTTAGTTTTGTGCAAATTCAGCTGGCCTTGCTTTTCCCTCTGGCTAAGTAAAGACAGATCCACTTTCAGTGAGTCAGGGAGAAGGTGAGCAGACAGTGCAGGGACTAACAGGCAATACGGCAAAAGCCAGTGCTTGCGCCTAACTCCACCATCTTGCTTCTAAGCAATGTTGACCCAGCCCAGGCAACTGAGCCAAAAGAAGACTCACCAGGGTTGCCAGGGATTGGAAAAAGTGGAGAGGAGCTGGGGGCAGGATTAGTTTCCTTCTACCCTTTCTGTCCCTAAAAACCAGTGCCCTGCTTTTCTTAGGCCCCTGGGTCCTTAGACACCCGCTAACCAGGGCCACATGCTTCCCAAACACTCCCTCGGCAGCAATACCTGCGGCAGGTTCCAGGTGCTGCTGGCATCGTGGAACCTGGTTTCTGATCCTAGCTCTGCCACTGGCCAGCTCTGTGTTATTTGACCTTTCAGAAGTTGGGTTTGCTTAATAGGGAGAATAATCCACACTTTGTGTTTAAATTTTATCCAATTTCAAAATGAAAGCAGAGTATCAAAAAGATAGCTGCACTCCCATGTTTACTGCAGCGTTTTTCACAATAACCAAGATATGGACACAACCTAAGTATCCGTCAACGAATGAATGGATAAAGAAGATGTGGTGTATATATACGATGGAATATTATTCAGCCATGAGAAAGAACGAAATCCTGTCATCTGGGAAAACATGGATGGACCTAGTGGTATTATGCAAAGTGAAATAAGTCAGACATAGAAAGACAAATACTGTATGATCTCACTTATATGTGGAATCTAAAATAGACAAACTCAGAGAAACAGGGAGTAGAGTGGTGGTTGCCAGGGGTTGGGGGTAGGAGAAATGGGGAGACGTTGCTCAAAGGGTACAAATTTCCAGTTATATGATTAAGAATGTTCGGGGATCTAATATGCAGCATGGTGATTATGGCTAGCAAAACTCTATCGTATACTTGAAAGCTGCTAAGAGGGTAGATCTAGATTGTTCTCACCACAAAAAGGAAACGGTAACTATGAGACAGAATCGCTATAGATAATACGATGATGGTAATCACTTTGCAATATATAAATGTATCAAAACATCACATTGTACATCTTAAACTTACACAATATCATGTGTCAATTATACCTCAGTAGAGCTGGAAAAAAATTTTAACCTATTTCAAATGCCTGACATGATGTTAGGCCACCAGTAAAGGCTCAGTCATGGTTAGTCCCTTCCCACTCTATTCTCCATTCCCTCCCCACTGCAGACTCACCTACCTTGTCTCTTTTCTTCAAGGTTCTTCCCTGTAGACTGACAGCATGTTCCATTCACTCCAAATGATTCAGAGACTGACAAGTATTCTTTCCTTGACCAAGTTTTAGTCAGGCTCCTCTGAGCCCAATGGGCCCCATCTTCTAAGAGCCCAATTCAGCAAGAATCCTGTCGAGATGGCTAAGCCAGAATCCCTCATCCTCAGTATCTGATTGGTCTGCCTTCAGCAATATCCCCGTTATGCCCATTTAGCCAGACACCCGCCTTATCCCTGATGTCTCCTCTCAGTCATTTTCCATCTCCCCTATCCCTGCTCCTTCGTTATAAATTCATACTTTTCCTTGTTGTACTTCGGGCTTAGTCCAATCTCTCTCCCTTACTGTAAAACCCCTA
The DNA here is from genome assembly GCF_004115265.2 of Rhinolophus ferrumequinum. Classification (NCBI taxonomy): domain Eukaryota; kingdom Metazoa; phylum Chordata; class Mammalia; order Chiroptera; family Rhinolophidae; genus Rhinolophus; species Rhinolophus ferrumequinum. The sequence goes on along the minus strand of NC_046296.1, from coordinate 51,559,081 downwards.
TTGCAATTTCTTGAATAAAGTCTGCCTTATCATTCCTTAACAAGTATCACTGATCATTGTTTTCTTGAACAAGACCCCAAGCATCTGTGCTCTTGCTTGTGGCTTTCAGGAATGCTCCTCCCTGTTCTCCTCTTTTCTGTTTGGTTAAGTGATATTCACTTTTCAAGATATAATGTCACCTCTTTTGTGAAATTTTCACTGGACAACCCCCACCGCCATCACCAACTCCTATCTCGTATAGGGCTGGCACCAGACAGCGGGGTCAAATTCCAATTCCACCTTTCTCTTAATTTTTAACCTTGGGCACATAAGTTATTTAACCTGTCTGTGCCTCAGTTCCCTTATCAAAAAATAAGGATACTACTACCTACTACATTGGGTTGTTTTACTCATGTTTTAATTCCATTAAGTATTTAGACATAGTGTCTGGCTCATAGTAAATGCTAATAAGTTTTATTATTATTATTATTATTATTATTATTATTATTATTATTATTATTACTATTATCAGAATGCTTTTCATAGTTTATAATTATCACTGTTATCAATACTATCTGCCAGTCCCCAATCCTCAACCAGGAAGCTCCTCACTAGCAGGGTTGGGTCTTATCCATCTTCGCACTTTTCCTCAGCATCACATCACCATGGCTCACAGTGCACACTCGGTCCCTGTGCTGATAACAGAAGATCTCACAAAGGTTCACAGAAGGTATTGATGGAGGCTAACAGTTTAATATGACCTCTTTGACAGTTCACTGGTAGTTTTCAATAGCTTTATTGAGATATCTTTGATATATAAAAATTGTACATATTTAAGGTATGCAACTTGATATTTTGATATATGTATATGTTGTGACAAGATCACCACAATCAAACTAATTCACATATCCATCATCTCTACATAGTTACCATTGTTTGTGGGGGGGCGGGGGAGTTTTTCAGTGTTTTTCCACAAAAAAAGATTTCCACAAAGGATAGATTTAAGATCTATCCTCCTCACAAATTTCAAGTATACAATAGAGTATTGTTAACTATTGTTACCATGATGTACATTAGATCCTTAGAAATTATTCATCTTATGTAACTAAAATTCTGTACCCTCTGGCCAACATCACCCCATTTCCTTCTCCCCATGGCCCCTGGCAACCACCATTCTATTCTCCGCTTCTATGAGTTTGACTATTTTAGATTCCACTTATAAGTGAGATCATTTGTCTTCCTATGTCTGGCTTATTTCACTTAGCATAACATCTTCCAGCTTTATCCATGTTTTCTCAAGTGGCAAGATCTCCCTCTTTTTTAAGGTTGAATGTTTAATGAGATATGTGCGTGTGTGTGTGTGTGTGTGTTTGTGTGTGTGTATAACACTTTCTTTATCGGTTCATCTATTAGAGGACATTTAAGTTGTTTCCATACCTTGACTATTGTGAATAATGCTGTCTTTGTGATCCTGATTTCAGATCCTTTGGCTACATATCCAGATTGCTGGATCATATTGATCTTGGCAATACTTTTTTTGGCAACGACATTAAAAGTGCAGACAACAAAAGCAAAATGGACAAGTAGGATTACATCAAACTAAAATGCACAGCAAAAGAAGCAATCAACAAAAAGAAAACGCAACCTATGGAATGGAAAAAAAAATATTTGCAAACCATATATCCAATAAGGGGTCAATATCCAAAATTTACAAGTTTACCTGTATTTTAAGAGGGGACTTCAAATAGTGCTTGGACCACGAGACATACCTTTGCTTGTCACCTCTGTAAGTCAAAGCAGCTAACGCTGAGGAGGATGAGGCAGACAATTCTGAGCCTAACCTCCATATTTCATTTAATATATGGCACGTCTTTTATGTAGAGACCAGGGCTTGGGGCCCATCTAAATGACCTCTACTCAAAGACACTTTTTGCATTAGGGATGAAGAGATCCAGACCATGTTCTGGTGGGGCCGTCATCTCTATGGTGGAGTCATAGTCACCTGTGTTATGTCACAAGGCATAGTGTGGCCACTGTTCTCAAGGGTATTAGAAAGGACATGGGAATTCTAAGGAGGGAGATAGCAGCTCTTATTTGGAATTCCTGGGACGTTTTCTGGAGGAGGTGTCATGAGCACTGGAATTTGAAGATGAGCAAGATTTCTACTCTCGAAATTAGGGGGAAGGTCAGCTTAAAGAGATGGGGTGGGATTGTCACCAATGATTAAAGAGAGGGAAGGAAAGAAGAAGGAACTGCCACATATTTTTTGCTTAAGTTTCCATCTAGGAATTAAACTCAGGCTCCATTTTTGAACTTTCATAGAGCTCACAGTGACGAGAGGTAGGATGATTTAAGATTCAGGAATGGAAGGCTTGAAGAAGCTGTGAGGACATCGTACCAGGTATTCTATCCCTCTTTCTGTCTGTATTGAGCATTCTTAATACATCAGTGCCTTCTCTTTCTACAAACATCCCTGGGGAAGAAGTCCACATATGGTGTCAGGAAGCGTTATGTGGTGGGAGAACTCTGGGCTTGAGGAATCAGAGGTCAATGAAATCAACTCCAAATCTAACATCTGGTTGGCTACAGGCCATGGGCAATGCGTGAGTCTCAGTCTCCTCTCTCATCACGTTGAAATAAGCCTTCCTACTTTATAAGGTGGTGCAATGATTGTGTCTCAAAGGCTGTGGCCCAGCGCCTGGCACCTCGTGAACACTCAGTACTGACAAGGGCTCTCCTTGACCTACCTCTAGCCAGGCTCCTCTGAGCCTACATCTCCACAAGCCCTCCCTTCGCCTCCATCCTGTCATTGGCCTGCCTCGCTCAGCCTTAGCAAGAACCCCCCTACCTGTGATGTCTCCCCTTAGTAACTTTCCATCCATTGACCCCTCACCCTGATCCTTGGCTGTGAATCCCCACATGTCCTTCTTGTGCTCAGAGTTGAGCCTGATCTCTCTCTCCCATTGCAATAGCCTTGAGTCAAGTCTTCCCTACTGTTTGAACAAGTGTCAGGAAAATTCCTCTTGAATAGTACATGCCAATGATTTTTTGCCATTATCTTTCTTCTCTTTCGGGGATCAAGAGGTTGTGAAATTTGTATACCTAGTTCCTGGTTGAACAGGTAGCACTTCCATAGGCGTGTGATAACCCTTCCCGGCATCACAGGGCCAGGGAGACCTGTCCCTATATGGTGACTACAGGTAGGTGCTTTGGGGTCAAATGGAAGAGGGGGTACAGAGTCTGCTCCAGCACGTCCATCATTCCCCTTTCTCACGGTCAATATGATGACCTGCGGAGGAGGGGCTGGGCCAGTGCTTAAAAAGCTGCTCCCAGTCTCTGACCCATATTCAGTCCAGTTCAGAGCAATCAAACCAGCCTTTACTCAGAGAGAGGCCTCATCTTAGGAAGCCAGTGTTTCTGATCAAAGGTCAACCTTAAAATCCAATCCAGAAGCAATTACAATAGCGTTTCAAGAATCACAGTTGAAGTTCAAAGTCCAACCTTTTTTCTGAAACAACTTCCCTCTGCCCTTTGACACACAAGGCTGAGTCTCAGGGAACTAAAATACAATTTTACTTTTAAATTTAAAGCTCAGTGCTCCTTTCAAGTTGTCATCAGTTTGTCATACTGCTTTGTGGGAAAAATCAAGGTCAGTGGGCATGAGCTCTGTCATCTCCTGTCACCTCAACTTCAATGGTGCTCTGTCTCTGAACCTACCTGCCCTCATTTTAGGGGAACCCAGTCCCTTCTCCACTCCATAGCTTACCCCGCCCCTGTGTTCCCAGCCTGTCCACTCCTCCTCCTCTAGGACTCAAAGGCTCTGCCCTGCCCCTCATTCTCCTCTCCCTGCCACCTGCTGTCTCCCGGTGCAGAGTTGTCCAAACTACAGAACAGGTACATGGTTGCCACCAATCATGTGCAAGATGATTAAAAAATAAGACACTTTAAAGCTGGTATGCATTTATTTGAATATGTATTAAGAAAAAAATGACAGAACTACCACATCACACCCATAATTTTGTGGATATTATTGCTTTAGATGAGGTTACATATATTTAAGTGTTTTTCAAAAAGCTATTAATAATTGACTTATAATAATACCAAGTAAATGACAGCAGAGAGCTACGAGCCTTTGGAAACAACGGACTGAAGTTTGGACAATCTTTGCACAATAGAGAGACTTGGGAGTCCCCTCTTTGCCACACACTTACCATGTGGCCTTGGCAAATGCCTTAACCTCCCTGGGCTCCTCTGGGCTCATTTGTGATTTCATGGGGGTGGCTCCTTTCCTAATTTTCAAATGTGCTTGGGTATTCTAGGGTAGTAAGAAACAAACTCCCTAAGCTGCTCTTTGGGTGTGCTGAACTGTCCAGTTGTAGTTCTCCTCGTTCTCTCCCCTCCTTATAAGTGTGTGGATTCCCAGGGTAATGGATTTTTCACCCCTTCTCTCCCTTAAAATTCTCACAGTCTGCCTGCCTGCCTGATGACCCCACTAAAAGAGCCCTCTTCTACATCACTGTGACTTCCTCAACAGAAAGCGGTGCTGCTAGTATGCAGCTTCTAGAACAGCATGATTTGCATGGGCTATGTGAACAGGCCTAGGAACCCTCCTGCTGTATGCTGTGCTTTATCCCAGAAGAAGGGCTTCTCATGTCCAGGGGTCTCGTTAACAAGAAGACTTTTAGAACCTAGCTCCATTCATTCAGAGCTAAGACCCCCTGGATCATCAAACAATGTGCAGGAGGGGTCCCTGTACAGCTGCAGTCACCCAGCTCTCGTGTAGCCTTCCAATGATGGGAAGGACATCAGAGGACTGCCAAAAAGCAGCCCCTGGGGCACTGGCATATCATTATGGGCTGTAGCAGGCATGTAAGCCCACAGTGAAGGCCTTCAAGGGATATCACGCTAGGGCTTCCCAAAAGCAGCAGTCCCCAGAGAAGCCCTGGGGACAGTGAACGCAAGGGGCTGGCTTTCTGGGTTCATTACTTGGCTTTCCAGCCTTGGACCAAATGACTCCCTTTCTTCCTATCTCAATGTCTGAATGTGTTAAATGGCAATAATTAGTATTAAAAGTCGGAAAGACTTTGTGTTTCGTTGTTAGGGCTGCTATAAAGAAGTAATGAAAACTGGGTGGATTCAAGATCAGAAATGTATTGTTTCACAATTCTGGAGGCCAGAAGTCCAAAATCAAGCTATTGACAGGGTTGGTTCCTTCTGAAGGCTGTAATGTAAGGATCCCTTCCAGCCTCTCTCCCTGGTTTATAGACGAACGCCTTCATGCCCCTACGGTATTCTCCCACTGTGTGCGCCTGGGTCCAAATCTCCCCCTGTTATAAGGATGCAAAGTCATATTGGATCGGGGGCCTGCACTTGTCCAGAATGGCCACATCTTAATTAATTACATCTGCAACGCCCTGTTCCCAAATCAGATCACATTCTGAGGTACTGGGGGGTTAAAACTTCAATGTATGAATTTCTGGAGGGGCGCAATTCAATCCACACCAAACTTGGAGAACTGCACAAGGAGTCAAGTCACCTGGATTCTCATACCAGTTCTATCTGGTACAGCTGTCTGGTACTGGGTATCTGGAGTCCGTTTTCTAGGCCTCGGGCTTCTCTTCACTTTCTCAGTCTGAAAGTAGGACTAGATCGTCTCAAAGGTCCCCTTCAGCTTTAAGTGTCAATAGTTTCATCATCTAATTGAAATGGATCCAATTGTTTGCAAAGCATTTTAAACTTCTTACACAGAAGTACAGTATAAACACTAAGAAATAATAACCCCAGAGCCTCAGTAGAAAGAGTGCATACAAATTCAAAGTAGTTTTCAGACATTATTTCATTAATCCTTACAAATCCCCTGTGAAGTAGTATTATTAAAGAGCAAACTGACAATGGTGCTATAATCCGGTCAAGTAAAAGAACAATATCTCAGACAAGATAATAGCAGACTTATCTGCCACAAGGGAGGGCTGAATATGCAAAGGCCAGGCAAGTCAAAAACAAATAGGAAATTTTCTCTCAGGTGGCTTCCGAAATAGGGGTTCGAAATGAGGCTTTGGCTGCCATCCTGGGGCTTTCCAAAGGAGGGAGGGGAGATTTATGAGCAGACCTTCCAGAACACATGCATCATTCATGGCCTCTAATTTTTCATGCATAAATGTTTGAGATCATATTTAAGATCCAGGAAACCTTCTGAGAGGGAATTACAATGTTTTCCTGAGGTAAGAAAAAAGTACTGTCCTAGATGATTCTTTTTTCTACCTAGAAGGTGGACAAAGGATATTAATTTCTAAAAATGGAGGTGAAGTGGAGACTATAGAGATGTGGCCATTTCACAGAAGCTCTTGCTCTCCCCACTGGCCGTTGTCCTGGTTTTGATCAGCTTTCAGAGACAGCGATTACAAGGCACCCTCCATCCCTGCTTCCACACTCCATCTATTATAGAAGGCACGGTACAGGCTGGCAATCCGAGGCTGAAGTCAACCCTGAGCAGTGGCACAAAGGGCCGGGTCGGGCACCAAGTCTCTCCAGTCTGTTGGATGATGGAAGGGCCAAGAAAGTACTGCCTGCCCATCCCCCAAAGAGCTCCTTCACTGGCCCGCCCGCCTCCTGGCCTAAAATTCCACCACTGGAGATTTTTTGGGTAGCCAGAATTTCTTTCTCCAAGTGACCTCCTTTATTATCCAAATGTTTCTGGAAAGGTGAGAGCTGGACCTCTTAATTAATCACTAGCATCTCAGGGTGAAAGAGTTTCTCCAAACAGTCATCCTCCATGTATTGAGAGATGACTTAGAGACAACTGGGCAGAGCTTGTCCCCAAACCTGTGGTGGCAACTAGGGAGGAGGAGAAGAACAAGACGGGGGAGGTGGGGTGGCGGAAAGACCCTGAAGATCATTTCTGCCAGCCTCACGACTCTGCCACGCCAGCTATAATACAGGTTAAGCTCATCTAGAAAAGCAGCAATACTGGGAGTTTACAGGCTAACTTTATTTAGTGAAACATCAATAAAGCTAAATTACTTGATCATTTAATACTGTGACCTAGTTGGTAAATCTGATCAGAAGCAGTGAGAAACTTTCTTGCAGGGTTCTACTGAGGCTGCTTTTACTATCAAAAGAAACAAACAAACAAGCTTTAAAGATGGTGGCTTTAACAGAACCCACCTTCTCTGCATGACCTGGCCCCAGCCTCATCTCTCAACACTTCTTCAAACATAACTATATCCAATTTCTTGTAGTTCCCCAAACGTGCCATCCCTCTCACACCTCCTCTACGTGGGAACATGCGTTCCCTTGATATGGAATGACCCTTTGTGGCCCCTTCGACCTGGCTAACCACTATTGTTTGTTCAAGACTAAAGTCCAGCCTGTCCCTTCAGGAGGCGTCCCCTGACTTTCCAGGCTAGCTGGGTCCCTCCCCTGCACCTTGCAGCACTTGCCACTCGGGTTGTAACTGTCTGGTGTTCCGTCTCTTCCTCTAGGGCATAAGCAGAACCCACAGTCTCCACCTAGGCACCCCCAGTGTAGTAAGTCACAATACCTGTCACTTAGGAAACGATGCAAAATATTTATTGTGAATGAACCCTTTTTTTTTTTAACCTGTTAAATTTGCTGATTAAAAAATAATAAGACTCAGTTCTGGTGAGCTGAAGCACTCATGTTCTACTTTGTGGTGGAAACATAAATTGATTCAAGGGCCTTGGAAAGCCATTTGGCACCACGTAGCACGAGCAATCACAACTTTATCGCCTCTGACCCCGGCACTCCTCTTCTGGGAATCTCTTCTTAGGAAATAGTACAAATCGTGAAAAAGTCATCACCATGATGATAATCAGGGCGACATTATTTAAGATAGAAAATACCTGGAATGAACTTGAACGTTCAATAATAGAAGAATGGTTAAATTGTCATCTAATGTAATGTGTTGCAACCATTACAAATTATGGTTATGAAAACCTATGTCAAATGTGGAAATGAATTATGATAAAACATTAAATGAAAAAAATATAAAATGTATGTAAATGTACAGAATGATGATGACAATGTAAAGTAACAATAGTAGCTAACACATACATGATGGCTCACTTTAATACTTTACATGTAGTAACTCTTAATTCTTACCCAACCCTATGTGGCAGGTGCTGACGAAGATTCTCTGCGTAAGCAAACTCTAGGCAGGCTTTCCTGAGCTCTCTTTTCGACCAGGCCCAAACTTGGGCTCTTGTGCCCTTCTTTGTAGAGTCCAATTCTAGGAAGAGTACTGCTAAATCAGTTTAGCCAGAAGCCCTCCAAAGCTCAGTACTCTCAATATTTGATCATGGTCCTCATCCCCTACCCACGCCCAGGGGATGTCTGAGTGCCCTGACCTGTCTCAGCAAGAATCCATTTAGGTCCGTTTAGCCAGAATCCTACCCAACCCCTGATATTTCTTCTTAGTCATTTTCCATCCACTGACCTCCGCCCTGTTACTTGGCTAAAAATTGTCCCTCTTCCTTGCTGTATGCAGAATTGAGCCCAATCTTATCCATTACTATCAACCCCACTGTCATACGCTTCCTTACTATTCCAGACTATAGTAAAGTCTGCCTTACTATTTGTTAACGAATGTCATGAATAACTTTTTAAACAGTGCTGTCAATATCTCCACTTCTTAGAAGATGGGGGCAGAAGCACAGAGAGGTTAAGGAACTTTCCCTAAATCATACAGTTAGTAAGCGATAGAGTCTGGATTTGAACCCAGTCTGCGTCCAGAGACGGTGCTCTTCATCCTATGATATAAAATTCATCCAGAGTTTGGAAGAAAATAAACAAAATGCTATTGCTTTTTTAAGGTTGTGAAAATGTAAATGACTTTCCACTTTTCTTTATTTAAACTTTTCTATGAAGTGTTTATAACTACCTTTACAACAGAACAATATTTTTAATAAAAACTTAAAAATTTAATTATAGCATAGAAATCTTCAAAAGTCTACTTACAAAGCATGTTTACAACAGTTGCTCAGTTGTTGAGTTAAATATTCTGGAGCTGACTTGAATAAAAATGTTTAAATACTAAGTTATCTGATGCGTACACAGATACACATAAAGCTAAAATTGTATTTCTGCTCATGTATTTTTTTTCCGTTTCAATAAAGTATATTCACTGTAATGTGTAACATATGGGATTAGATGTTTATACCCTAGAAGACTCTTCATAGAAAAAAATCAACTCACTAGTTAGGAAAAACCTCCTTTGTCAGACCATGTCACCTGCTTTTAGTTTGCGAAATATGCCGACTGTGTGTTGCAGGGCAGGGGTGAGGGAGACGGGTTTCCCCTGTGCTCAAACACCAGCCCTGCTCCAGCTGCTCAGAGAAACCCCAAACGGAGTCCTGAGTGACCTGCTGGGGTGGGGCTGTGTGAGGAGAGACCAGAGCTGTGCCTGTTTCAGGGGCACAAGGAGGGCCACCCTTACGTTTCTCCTGAGTTCATCTGATTTGAGGTCTTTTATAAAAAAGCAGAACCAACCCTCTAGACTTCTTTGAGCTCCCGCATAAAAGTGTTTCTGTGTTACAAAGGGAGGCTTAGTGCTTGTAGAAGAATGAGAGAAACGCTAAGGGGTGTGAGGGATGTGAAGAGAGAGGAAATGGAAGGGTGGGGAGGGTCTCTGATCTGCTTCAGTGTTCAGGCCTGCAGAAAACAAGGGCAGACCTTGCTTTGGAGGGACTATTTCCGTGGAGCAGCATGGCACACACACCAGTGACGCCATCACCATTACTCAGGACTTAAGACTCACGGCTCCTGTGTCCCAAACCAGTCCCTACTCCAAAGCATCATGAACAGGGACATCCATCCAACTGATATTTACAGAGAGGGTGTTCACCGTGGGCAAAGCCTGGTACTGGATGAAGCAGGGGCGCCTCATCTCTGGAAGCCGACACACTCACTGGGTGAGGAGGTCAACGCCAGAGAAGAGGTAACTGATAGGCCCACACGGGTGGGAGAGTTGTCAGTGTGAGTGGTATGGACACGAGGAGCCCCGGGTCAGTGGGGCGTGGGGGACGTGTGGGAGGTAAGGACGCGCGTCGGCAGTCGGGGCGAAGCTGTTTCACTACTTGATGTCATGTCATCCTCACAAACATCCTCTATTTATTTTCTTGATTTTACAAATGAGAAAATTAACCATTAATGATTACAGAGCTAGAAAGGGGCAGGAGTTCTCCTTCAAAATTAACTCAGTTTAAACTTCAAAATCCATAGGTAGAAGGAAGGAAGTATACCCACACACGTGTATTTGTGTGCGTGGATGTATGTATATATTCCTAAAAAGCTGTCCAAAGATTTGAATCGAATAATATTTTACCATTTACAAAGCTCTTTCCCCCAGGTGTCTAATTGGATTCTCTCAATAGCCCAGAAAAGTAGCGACTGTAATTACCTCCATGTTACAGAGTAGAAAAATGATAACCAGAATATGAGAGAGAAATAAACTCGAAGTGGCAAAGTGAATGCACGCACCCATTTCCTCTGACTGTCAATCCCACTCACTCACTCATCCAGCAAACCTTCTCTGACTGTGCTGGCAGGTCAGGACAGGGCCAGCGCTGAAGACACTGAGGAACCAGAGGCTGTGCCCCCTCGCTCCCCCTGGTGGAGAGGAGGCCCTGTGCTTTGTGTGCCATGGGGGAGGGAAGGAGGATGCTGGGATGGGGCACACACTGGGGGCTTTATGTTCCACCTGGGAGCTGGGAGAAGGCTGGGGAGGGCTTCGAGGACCCCTGCAACTGCATCTTCAAATGTGGGTTTGCCAAGAAAGCCCGACAGATGAAGGTATTTCTAGTGGCGGAAACAACCCACACAAAGGCAAAGCTAGGAGAAACAGCAGGGCTCTGGAGAACAGCTGATGGTGTGTATTATGGACTCAGTTTGTGTCCCCCACACATTCAACTGTTCAGCGCTGACCCCCTTTGTGATGGTATTAGGAGGTGAGGCCTTTGGAAGGCAATTGGGCTTGGCCCAGGCCATGAGAGTGGGGCCCACATGAAGAGATTAGTGTCCTTATAAGAAGAGGAAGAGACCAGACCTCTCTTTCTCTCCACCGCGTGAAGATATAGCAAGAAGGCAGCCATCTCAAGCCAGGAAGAGAGTCTCACCAAAAAGCCGACCAGGCTGGCACCCTGGCACCCTGATCTTGGACTTCCCAGCCCCCAGATCTGTGAGAATAAATGTCTGTTGTTCAGCACCCCAGAACCCCAGTCTGTGGTATTTTGTTACAGCATCCCACGAAGACTAATATACTTTTTCCACTCTACTGTTCTGCCTTGAACATGGCTGCCTTCTAGCGAGACAGGCCTCCATCTCTGCCAGAGATGAGGATGGAAGCCCAAAGGAACAAGAGAGCCTCGCAGTGAAAAGAAAGCTCCTCTTCTTCTTCCCCAGCTGTCAAACATCCCTGTGCCCAGGGCTTCTCCAAACCCCCTCAATCTACCCACTGCAGCTGTTACACCTGCTTCTAGGAGCCTGGCTGCAGTTTCCAAAAGAGAAAGAGACCAGTGCCAGGTAATCATGCCCGTCATCCCCTAATGATGCTTGATGCCAGGCGCCGCTGTGGCTCAGGCCTGGCTGACGCAAGGAGGCTCAGCTACGCGACACACTCTCGGGAGGGCACACAGCGAGCAGCCTTTTCCAAACCGCCACGGCTCGGTTTTATAAAAGATTTCTCTCTAGCCCAATTACAACAGAAAAGTCTCCTCTGTTCTCCAGCCCCAGTCTCCATCCACACAGTACCCAGAAAGGACAACACATCATTTCATGCATTGTAAAAGCAGGGCTGTTTACAAGGGAGAACATTGGCCTGCTCTCCATTCCCTCTCCCCCAAAACACCGCTTACAGTTGATGCTGCAAATTTCTGCATGAGATGGCAGGTAGCCCAGTTCCATTTCCTAATTTAGCAAATGAAGGTGATTATTGTATTTATGTTGTGTGAACTGCAGCGGGCCAGGGAATTGTGAAGCTACTGAAGTCTCATTTCTTGCACACGTGTCTCCGGCTGGTTTACTGCTAAGACCCCAGCAGGAGAGAGGAATGAGAAGGCATGAGTCACATCTTGTTTGTTACAACAGGAAGATGTCCCAGGACCTTTCAAAGGGGGAAAGAGGGTGGAATGATGAATACTTCAAGTTCTATGAATCAAATATGAATTGAACTGTAATCAGGGCTCAAAGTAGATGGCTGCATAATAAGTGCTAAACAATTCATCTTTCTGTCAGGAGGCAGAAAGTAATTTATTCATTACCATTTAAGCAAGAAGAGATCTTGTGTGTATCAAGACAGAAAAGTTTAGTGTGTTCCATTTTGGATGGCACTGCAAAAGTCCCAAGTTGAAAGAAAGTGCTGAAAAAGGGAAAAGGAGTAAAATAATCTTTAGAGCATCAAACCTTGATTTGGCTTGGGAAATATCATTAATTCTCTTTCAGCATTATGTTGAGAAATCAACAGGGCTTAGTTTAAGAATTCTTTACGTGAAAAATTGGTAAATTCGGTAAAGCTTGATCTTACTTTATATATCTCAGACAGTCCCCAAACAGCTATGTGTAAAGTTAAAAAGTATGCACTGAGCTACATTCTTTTCACTTTGACTTCCATTATGATTTCAGAGATATGTTTCCTTGAGACCCCAAAATACAATAAAAGCACCATTTAGGCCTCTTATGATTCACTGCAAGCATTCCACCTTTGTCAACATGCAATCTATGAGCATTAAACCGTCCCACAAAACCGTAAGAAAAATGTACACCTTCCCATATAATCTTAGCACATTCAGGATGAATCACATATATCCTCCATTAAAATATGTTATATAGCTAATCTTCACTTTACCGCAATTTTTCATGACTCCATGGGAGTTAAGTGTATAAGCTGCCATAGTTACCAGGAGAATGCTTCAGGATTTCTGCCAAACTTATGAGCTGAAGGAACCATATGGCAGAGTCTTCTTGGACAGAATTCAGTTGTACCACTTCACAAGTATTATACTGTAATCATTTGTTACTGCATAGCAAATACTATGTTTGTTATAAAGAAACTGGTTTACTGTTCTGTTTTAAAACTTAGTGAAATTCTGTCTAAAATGTTTGAATCATAAAAACATATCTGGCCACCTTCATAACTAAAACCAAATGCTTGGCACAGACCAGACTGCAAAACCTGTTTACTAAAATAGTTTATGTGTAATCCCAAGAAATTCATAGCAAATAAGTTAAATTAATGAAGCTTTAAAACAGAAAAATCTATTAAAAAGACCATAATAGAAGAGTTACATGATACAGATTTAGTATGTTCAAGACTCTGTGATTTCTGTCTCCACAGAAACTGGAGAACCACCCCCCACCCAAACCCCAAACAGAGAATGGTCCCATGCACTGGGACCATTATTTCTAATGGAGAGAAGATGCAAGGAACCAAACTAGAATGGAGCCTAAGACTGCCATGGAAATGTTTGGAAGGCAAAGGTATACAGGTTCTATGATAAGCTGCGAGTTGTTATTTAAAGAGGGCACACAGCTCTCCGTCTAGTTACACGTACACTAAAGCAGTGGGGTCAGATCTAGACCTGGGAACCCTGTGAGAATTCCCCCGTCACACATGTTTCTGGGTACTTAAGAAGCCCCCCACTCCAAGCCAATCTATGGGACTACTGCTTGTTAACTATGATTAAACTAAGTTGTCATATCAACTATTTAAACCTTTATTGTATTTTACAAAGTAACTCTGTATACAAGTGCTAGAAAGTTCAAACAAAGAGTAGGGCAAGTGGAAACTGTTTTATAACCACAGGTGTTTTTTCAAGCAGGCATCTATGATAGTGAACAAATATATGATGGCCTACAACAGGAGTTTTATTTTTTTGCATCTTTCTTGAAATGGAATATTGAATTTCCCCACATAGTAGTCAGATTTTTCTTATCGGATTTTTAAAGCTAAGGTTTCTAGGAGAATCTTAAATTGAATAATCTTAAATTGCTCCCATAATTCTTTGCTCCACCAAGCACAGATTCCAAGAAACCACAATCCAAGGCCTTGCTGTCCACTTAGTAACCACCATCTGTCTTTCAACAACAACAGCATCGCACATCATTGAGTTGCCTGGCACGATGAGAAGTCCTTTACATACACGATCTTGGTTAATCTTGTTAAGTACCCTCTGAGGTAAGTATGTTATCATTCCTATTTATAGATGGAGGCTTAGAGCAGTAAGTCACACTGTGGCAGGTAGTGGGTCAGGACCCGAATGCGGGTCAGGCTCACATTCCTAGACCTATAAAATGATGGGCGTACCCTAGAGGCAGTAGTATACCCCAAAACACAGGACCCATTCTACTCCACACCATTGCCCATAAAAGCGCTTTCATACTAAATAGTAAAACGTGACCTTTTTAGGTAGTTCATATCAATTGTCTTCCTCAGGCACTATGACTACAATTTGGAGTCTAGACAGAAACTTGATTGAATGTTAATGGCTACATGTAACTTAAAAGGCTGATGACTGGCATGGAAGAGGGTGAGGTGAACAGACACTTGAATGGAGAACAATACTTGGATGCACAGGGATGTACCCAAAGAGGCTTGTAGGTATTTCTTCTCTTTGATTCCTTCCAAAGCCACTAGGGAGAAATAAATTTGCTCCTCCTTGTGAAGGAGCAAAGTAAAACAATAGCTAAAAGGTGACCTTAGGGATTTTCTGGTATTCATAGAGCCATCATAGATAAGAAATTTTATTTCAGTGTACTTATTTTTTTTGCAAGCAATATTAAGCCCAGCTATAGTGTCTCTGTAGCACCAGGGAATTATATGGTCACTTAGGGACTTTGACACCCAAACCTACTATAACTGAGAAGAAAATGCTCAAGTTTCACTGACAGCAGAAAAGGAAAAAAGAGATAGAATCAAGGCTGGCAATTATTAAGTACCTGAGTGTACTAGGTATTTACAATTTTAACATAATTTTTAGAAAGTTGTTTTTAAAGGTCTCACAAAAAACATTATGCAAACCACCAAGTATCAGTGATCCTCCGAGATTATGGTCTCCTATTTAACAAAGACACGTTTTTACAGGAAATGTATACTGTGGTTATAGGTTATATTTTGGAATTTGGTTACCTGTGTCTTTGAGGAACTGTGGCATTCTCACTGCAGGCTTCATAAACTAGTTGCTTACTGATATTTATTTTTTCCTTGGGGGTTAACTTTATAAACCCAGCATCACTGACTGTCATTAATCAAGGATCCATTACTAATCCCTCTGCAGATAGACAGACACGTGTTTAGGTGTGATTTGTATAGTACCTGGTACTTTATGTTCTTGATGAAAGATGAGGATTTAGAAAGGTATATCTTCAAGACAGTCAAATAAGAAAGCCAATTCACCGGCCTATAGCTAAAATGACCAAAGTGAAATTCCACTAAATATACACAAACTAAATAAACACGTAAGAGAAGAACAAGGTTATATATGGAGCTTTAAGATTTAGAAAGCAGTTATGCAGTCTCTACCTTATAAATGTTATTCGTTAAGATTCATTTAAGAAAAATTCTCCTTAGTAGATGCCATTGAACAAGGGATGACTTTGTGCCATAGCTCATGATGAGGGTGACACAGATGAAGTCTAAACTTTGACAAATCAAAGGAAACCGAGCCCTTAGCGTCACTCCACGTAGAATGTATCAGCTGTTCCTAAGTCCAAGAGAATTCCAATCAATCAGGGAAATACTGCTGCTATGGAAAAGGAAAAGAGAGCTGGCTTGGCTAATAGTGTGAATCCATGACAACAAAGGAGGGCTTTACTTCTGGATCCAATAGTCAGGACTGTTGGTGCTCACCTACAGTGCCTAGATGGGGCAGTGGATGAAGGACGAGAACAAGAGTTAGAAAGCCCAGCTCTGCCAGTTACCAGCTGC
Source organism: Rhinolophus ferrumequinum (assembly GCF_004115265.2). Taxonomy (NCBI): domain Eukaryota; kingdom Metazoa; phylum Chordata; class Mammalia; order Chiroptera; family Rhinolophidae; genus Rhinolophus; species Rhinolophus ferrumequinum. The sequence goes on along the minus strand of NC_046296.1, from coordinate 51,543,165 downwards.
CTGATGTTGGCAAATTAGTTAACCACTCTGAGCTTCTTCTCCATTTTTATTTTTAATCTCTAAAACTGAGAGAATAGTACCTTCCTGTGCAAAAGGACTGTTTGTACATCAAATGAAAATGGATGTCAAGGTTTTCTGAAAGCGGTAAAACAGATGTGCATTGAACTTCACCCTTAACCTGTTTTAAGAATAAAGATCAGATCTTGCAACATAACCTGCAATGCCCTACACCATCTAGTCCCATCACACATACCCTGCCCTCAGTTTCCTCTCCATGGATCCGTGTATCCTCTGCTCTAACAACATGAATCAAATCATCATTTTCTCCCATATGGCAACTGTGCGTAATACTCTATTGTGTTTCACTTGCATAGTTCTTACATATCTCCCTTAATCACCTTAACCCCTTGAGGTGGACTAAATGGGGATTGTCTCTAGTTAGCAGATAAGGGCGGGAATAAGCGAAGTGCACAGGTCCCATGCAACAAATGGTGGAGTCCAGCTCTGTCTCAGTGTTGCCTCCTGGGTGATTTCTGAATGTCTCTCCTTGGAGTAGATGTTTAATTCCTAGAGGGCTGAGACTGCTTCCTCTCCACCTCCATGCTGTCTGATGCAGAGCTTTGCACAGAGTATGAATGAAGTCAATAAAAGTGAGTGATGCCAAACTGAACCTGTGAGAGCTGAGAGAGAGCCAGGTTCTGCTCTCAGGGTGTGGGGTGGCGCTTGTGCAGACACTATGAATTGAGCTGTATGTCCTCCTCCAGATTCATATGTTGAAGCCCTACTGCTCCCCCTCTCCGCATTGTCACTGTATTTGGAGATAGAGGTTTAAGGAGGTAATTAAGGTTAAATTTAGGTAATTGAGAAGGTAATGTTGAATAATTAAGGTTAAATTAAAGTTAAATAAATAAGGTTTAAAAACGTAATTAAGTATGGGGCCCTAATCCAATAGGTTTAGTGGTCTTATAACGGGAAGATCTCTCTCTCTCTCTCTCTCTCTCTCTCTCTCTCTCTCTCTCTCTCTCTCTCTCTCTCTCTCGCTCATAGCCATCAGCAAGCCAGGAAGGGGGCTCTCAGCAGAAACCTACCACACCAGCACCCTGATGTTGGACTTCTGGCCTCCAGAATTAGAAAATGAATTTCTGTTGTTTAAGCCCCCTTCCCTGAGTCTGTACTATTTTGTTCTGGCAGCCCTAGCAGACTAAGACAGCAGGGGTACATATTGCACCTTGGGTTGAGGGTGAACTAAGTCTGTAATGACCCGCCTTACGAATTTAATGGGCTTCATTTCTCACTTCTTCCTATGGTAGAATCTGTTTCACCATCATCGTAACAATGATCATGTTAAAATTATCTTTAGAACATGAAGAGGCTCTACTTGGGTATGTGCTTAGGAGGTGGGGAATAGCTTTATCCATGTCAAATACTGCCTGTGGGTTAAAGAGGAAGTTGCAAAGGAAATTTAAAAATACATTGAACTGAATGAAAATGAAAAAACAACATATCACAATTTCTGAGACACAGCTACAGCAGTGTAGAAATGGAATTTATAGCACCAAATGCTTACATTAGAAGAGGATAAAATTCTCAAATCAATAATCTATGCTCCCAACTCAAGAAAAGAAAAAGAAGTGAAAAATAAACCCATAGCAAACAGAAGTGTATAATAAATATAAGAGCAGAAATCAATGAAATTGAAAACAGACAAAACAATAATCAATAAATTAAAGAGCTGGTTCTTTGAAAATATCAATAAAATTGTCAAACTTCCAAGCAAGAATAACAAAGGAAAAAAACCTAAAAAAACCAGAAGATACAAATTACCAACATGAGGACTAAAACAAGGGATACTACAGATCCCACATCCATCAAAAGGATAATAAAAAATACTATACACAATCCTACACATATCAGTTTAACATTGTAGATAAAATCGACCAATTCTTCAAAACACAAACTACCACCCAATATGAAATAGATCATTTAAACAGTCCTATGAGTATTAAGGAAGTTGAATTCACCATTTAAAAATTTCCCAAACAGAAATCTCCAAGCCCAGATTGTTTCCTTGGAGAATTCTATCAAACATTTAAAGAATGAAGACCAATTTTACACAATCTCTTCCAGAAAATAGAAGAAGAGGTATACTTCCCAATCCATTTTATAAAGCTAGAATTATCCTGATCTTTAAACTAGACAGAGATAGTATACAAAAAATACAGACCAATATCCTTCCTGCATATAGATGCAAAAATCCTTAACAAAATATTGGTAAATAAAGTTCAGTAATATATAAAAATAATTATATACCATGACCAAGTGGAATTTATTCCAGGGATGGAGGGCTGATTGAATACTCGAAAATCAATCAACATAACCCATCATATTGACAGGCTAATGAAGAAAATCACATGATCATATCAATTAATGCAGAAAAAACAATAGACAAATTCAGCACCCATTCATGATAAAAATCCTTAGAAAACGAAGAATAGAAATTCCTTCAACCTGATTAAAAAAAGAAAGTCTACAAAAATCCTATAGCTAACATCATATTTATTGGTAAAAGACTGAATGTTTTCTCCCAAAGAGTGAGAACAAGATGTCCACTCTAACCATTGTTATTCAGTACAGTGCTAGATGTTACAGCCAGGCCAATGGAGCAGGGTGGCGGGGGGAGCTGGAAATAAGAGGCATATGTTTTAGAAAAGAACGAAAGCTGTCCCTATTTTCAAAGGACATGATTATCTACATAGGAAACTCCATGAAACTAACAACAAAAATTGTATAACTAATAGTAAGTGAATTCAGCAAGGTTGCACAATACAAGATCAACATATAAAAATCAATTATATTTCTATATACCAACAATGAATGTATAGGCATCAAAATTAAAAATAAAATACCATTGCTCAAACAATTAAATACTTAGACATAAATTTATCAAAACCTGTATAGAACTTATATACTGAGAACTACAAAATGCTGATGAAAAAAAACTAAAGATCAAAATAAATAGAGAGACATAGCAAGTTCATGGATTAGAAGACTCAATATAATAAAGATGTCAATTTTCCCAAATTGGCAAAGAGTCCATAGGTTTATAGTAGGAATGAATAATGACCACCCAATGATATCCGGTCCTAATACCTGGAACCTATAGATTAAATATTGCCTCACAAGAAAAAAGGGTCTTTGCAGATAATGGTTGAATTAAGGATCCTGATAAGGGGATATTCTGGATTATCCAAGTGATTGGATAAATCCCATCACAAGTGTCCTTTATAAGAGAGTGGCAGAGGACAATTATATTAGGTTGGTGCAAAAGTAATTGCGGTTTTTGCAATTATTTTTAACCTTGTAAACCGCAATAACTTTTGCACCAACCTAATACACAGACACACACACACACACACACACACACACACACACACACACAGACGGCAGAAGGTGATATAACAACAAAGACAGAGATTGGAGTAATATAGTGAAGGAATACCAGCAACCGGAAGAGACAAGGAAAGGATCCTCCTCTTAGAGCCTCCTGAGGAAGGCTGGTTCTACGGGCACCTTGATTTTAGATTTCTGGACTCCAGAACTCAGAAAATACATTTCTGTTGTTTTAAGCCATTAAAGTTTGTTATCATTTGTTACAGTGGCCACAGAAAACTAATACAAGGTTTAACACAATTCCTATAAAAATCCCAGGAAGATTTTTGTAGATATAGATAATACTACCCTAAAATGTATATAGAAAGAAAAAGAAATTAGAATTGCTAAAACTCTTTTGAAAAAGAAAAATAAAGTGAGAAGAATCACTCTACCTGCTTTGAAGATGATATGCAGCTATAGTGATCCAGACTGTGGTATTGGAAGAGGGACAGAGGGACAGACAAACAGATCAGTGGAACAGAAAGAGAACATAGGAAGAGACCCCCACAAAGTATGCCCATATTCTTGACAAAGGTGCAAAGGCAATTCAGTGGAGGAAGGAGAGCCTTTGCAAATTGTCCTGGAGCAACTGGATATCTATTAATCCAAACTTAAATAGAAGATGTGAAACTCTAACACTTTTAGAAAAAAAACATAGAAGAAAATTTGGGGGATGTAGGGCATGGCAAAGAGTCCGTAGACTTGACATCAAAAGCACTATCTATATAAATGGGACAATTGACAAATTGGACTTGACCAAAATTAAAAACTTTCACTCTGTAGAGAACCCTGTTAAGAGGATGAAGAGATAAGCTATAGATTGGGAGAAAAATATTGGCAAACCACATATCTGAGAAAAGACTAAACAGTACCTAGAACATATAAAGAACCCCAAAACTCAACAATAAAAGACAAACAGTCCAACCAGAAAATGAGAAGACATGAAGAGACATTTCACTAAAGAGGATGTATAGATAGCAAATAAGCACATAAAAGATGTGAAATATCACTAACTATTAAGGACATGCAAATTAAAACCACAATGACATGTCATTATACAATTATAAGAGTGGCTAAATTTTAAACAGTGACAATATCAAATACTAGAAAGGATGCAGAGAAACTATATCACTCCTACATGGTGGAAATATAAGATGGTATAACCATTCTGGAAAAGTTTGATAGTTTCTTATAAAACTAAACATGCAACTATGCAGTTATCACAGGACTTAGCAATTGCACTTCTGGAAATTTATCCCTGAGAGATAAAGACATGTTCACACAAAAACCTTCACTCAAATGTTTAGAGCAGCTTTATTCATAATAGCCCCAAACTGGAAACCCAGACGTTCTTTAAAAGGTATATGGTTCAACATATAGTGATACGTCTACACCATGAAATACTACTCAGCAATAAAAAGGAACAGATTATTGAAACGTGCGACAATTTGGATGAATCTCCAGAGAATTCATGGTGAGTGACAAAAGCCAATCTAAAAAGGTTATGTGCTATCTGATTCCATGTATATAGCATTCTGGAAATTACAGAGTTATAGAAAAGGAGAACAGATGAGTGGTGGCCAGGGGTTAAGGAAGGGACGGGGATGGAAGAGAAGTGAGTGTGGCTATAAAAGGACCACGTGAGTGATCCTTGTAGTGCTGGAACCGTTCTAAACCTTAACTCCATCAATGTCAGTATCCTGGCTGGGATATTATACTTAAGCTTCGCAAGACGTTACCATGGGCAGAAACTGTGTGAAAAATGAAATCTTCTACAGTATTTTTTACATCTGCATGCAAATCTATAATTATTTCAAAATGAGAAGTTTAGCTAAAATACAGAGGGTGCCAAAAAAATGTATACACATGTTAAGAAAGGAAAAAACGGTATTACAATTGTAATACTCAATATACACCAATAACAAAAGATGAATACTAGTCATGTGTATACATTTTTTTTGGCACTCCCAGTATATAGTTGCTATTAAAACTTAAGCTGGGAATTACATCCAGTAAGTAGGATTTTGAAATAAATTTGGAAAAAAAAATCAATGTGCATGTCAATAAAGAGTGGAGAAAACCAGTGTTCAAATTAGACCTTTATGGGGCTCTGTGAAATCTGCTCCTCATTATTGACTATTCTCCCTAAAGGGGCACCTCAAGCTTAAACCATAGAGACCCCGCCGGACAATGCTGGCATCTCAGCAATGAAGGGAAATGGACGCAAGGAAATAGGGTACCAGTACTTTGCTAACAGCATGACCATGGGCGACCTCTATAAGCCTCAGCTTTTTCACCTGCAATGCAGAGATAATAATGTCTGATATGTTAGGCTTTTGTGAAGCTTAAATGAGATAATGTCCCTAAAGGATCCAGAACATGACAGTATTTCAATACATAGCGACTTTTACCAATACCAACATACGGTGATTAGTATACACCTTCAAGATGCACATCCCACCCAGAAAGATGCTATGGACGTATCTCCGTCTCCGTCTCCACCTCCGTCTCCACCTCCACCTTCATCTCATTTCCAAGAAGCAAAGATGATGAGAGCCAGGAGAGCCTGAAGTGTCAGGGAACTTGTCTGTGGCAACAACGACACCAAAGACAATGGGATGGAGGAAGAAAGTGGATGTGGGTTGGGGCAGGGGCATTTTCACTGAGGACAGGGGCTGGGTCCTTACAACAGTCCCTTCCTTTCTCTTCCGCTTGCTTCTGAGGCCTCTCCCAGCACCCACCCTCTCCCAGTGGGTGCTTTTTATCTCACCCACTGAGCAGCCCCTTTCCTGCCCTATCAGTTTTCCCTGCTCCCACACGATCGTCCCAGGGGACTGCAGAAGATCAGCCACGTTGGGGTCAGATGATCTGGACGTAACCCTGGCACCACCTCTCATTAGCCAGGTGACCTTGGGCAAGTCTCTTTTTCAGAGGCTTGTTTGATCCATGTATAAAATGCAGATAATGAGTCTACTGCACAGGGTGGGTGCAGGAGTGAAATCAGCCCTGTGACGTAGGTAGATACTCGTGGAACACGTGCTCATCCCCGCTTCTCTTCGAGACAGAAATGAATGCCAGCCTCTTCAAGTAAACAGGGTTGCCATTGCAATGCCGGACACTTAAGGAGAATTGGGAAGTAGCTGAAATTACAGTCTTGCTAACAAAAGTACTCTAATTCTGACTTCATCATAGAAGATCAGTGGCCAGTGGAAATCTAGCTTTCACACAGAATTTCAGGAGAGACTACGAGGCTCATTCTAGTTAGCCACTCCCCAGAAAAGGGTTCAGACCTCAACCAGGACACAATCACTCACATTTCTGGATCACCTAAAGGTAGCTTTGGCGAGAGATCAGAAACAAAATTACCGCAACAAGCTGTTCCAAGAGGCTCCCCTCTCCTAGAAGCCTTGCCGTTTCCTTGCATGGCTAAGGGACGCCCTGCCAGCAGGCCTCCGTATTCACTGCTTCCGCCAATACCACCTGCAGAAAGAAACTCTCTTCACTTTGAAGGGAATCAATCTCAGAGCCTCATGAATTTCTTTCTTTTCTGTATCTCCCTGCCTCATTCCACTAAGGATTTGAGGAAGCTTACAAGGCTTCATACTCTAAAATAGAAAGCTATAGATAATTTAATAAATCAAGACCAGAGAAAACATATTTAGAATAGAAAATCGAGCAAAGTTATATTTCAAGTATATGGGCCCTAGACGTCCAGTTACAAATGTTGAACTGAGAATGTGGCTCTGAGCTTCCGGGCAGCAAAAGCCAAGAGAAAAAAGTGTGGTACACAAATTCAGTGGATGTAAGGAAAACACTCAGCAGTTTCTGAAGGAAGTAAAGCTCTTCCTGACACTTAAATCAAAAAGAGCCATTTGTCCGGTGGGCCTTTCCGGAGGGGTGTCGGAGTGCTGTCGCAGAGGTCCTCCTCTACAACCTGTCCAAAAAGTACAGCTCTGGGCCCCACACAGCTCCACCCATGTGTCTTTCTAGAGTAACACTACAGCAGTAGGTCTAAGAAACGTAGACCCAATATGCTGGGTTGTGATGTTCAATGTAGGGATATAATATTTCAATCACTTAAAGATTTTTAAAACATATTTGGTTGGCGAGTGAGGGAAAGATGTGTATACTGGGAAAAGAAAGGCAGTACCTAACTCTGGGGAACAGAGAAGGGAAACCCGGGGCTTCTGTGTCCCCATAGGTCCCCGTGATTCTGTCTGATCAGTTTGGGTGCCTAGTGGATTCTTACACTCATTCCTCCAACAAATAACTATTAAGACAGACATGTGTTGGGCAATGAGGACCTAGCTTTGAAAAGGACATTAGCCATGTCCTTTTGGGGCTTATCATGAGGGAAAAAGGATAATGAGCAAGTAATTACTGGTGTAGTCACTATTACCAACAGAGGAGCACCAGGTGTTATGGACGGGATCTACCCGGGGTGTTATCATAATTTAGTCTGGTGGTCAGAGAAGGCTCGCTGAGAAACAGAAATTTAAGCTGAGAGCTGAAGGATAAACAGAACATAGCTGGGAGGGGAATCATAGAGAAAAGGAGAAGAACATGTACAAGTCCTTAGGTGAGAGATGTTAGAACATTCCAGAAACTGGAGATGTTACAACATTCCAGAAGCCCAAAATCGTATGGAAGAAGGGAGAGGCAGAGTGGCAGTTAATGAGGCTGCTTACAGGAAGTCGCACAGTTTATTAAGGGCTTGGGGATTCCTGCCAGAGATTTTTACTTTATCCTGAAAGAAACAGGCAGCCATTGGCAAGATTTAAGCAAGGGAACTATAAGTGCAGTTCACAATTCTGATGCTCACTAGCTTCTGTGTGAAAAAAGAATGGAGGACACTCTGGTTGTCCTCCCTGGCAGGGAGACCAAAGTCTTCCTAGGATTAGGTTATTTGGTAGGGGGGTTGGGAGGGAAGAGTCTTGAACAAGAGAAGAGTCCTGAATGAACAAAAGGTCAGCACCAGGAAAGAAAAGATGACTACATTGGCTTCCGAAAACCAATCCCAAAGCTGGCAAGTTTATCACTGCAAGAACGGCGCATCGTGAATCATGTCTGCCGAACACAAGAACCCCTGGGAAAGGCAGGAGCCTGAGACGGACACCAATAACAATGTAAAGTCATTCAGGCTTCTATTGTTCAATTAAAATGGGCCTAATCATCACGGTAATAATAATAATTATGTGTTTGAACAACGTAATTGCTTAATAGCCATTCCTTACCACCACCACCACCACCACCACCACCACCACCACCACCACCACAACCCACTAACCATCCCAACGAAACTGAAATATTCTAGAGTATTTCTCATTCTAAAAGAGTCAGAAAAAAAAAATGGGTTTTTTGAGTTATGGATTTCAAGAAATAAACTATACACGTATACAGGAACCAGTTACTTCTGTGGCTTTAAAGGGGAAATTTCCCTTAGGGCAGCAAAATGCATAGGGGTTATTTTTTTTTAGGAAAACCCCTTCCATATTAACAGATGTTTTCTTCATGGAATTCAAGTAGTCTCTAGGCCTCAGTTTTGCCATCCCTAGTCGGGGGGTGAGGGGGTCCAGGCAATTTTTGTGGTTCTCAAACTCAGCTGTACATCAGAATGAACTAGGGAGCTTATTAGAAACTCATCTGTTTGGGCCCCATCCAAGACTCTGGGTATGGAGCCTGGATACCTGTATTCCAAGATGTTCCCGGTGATCGGTTGGGTCTGTGAACCTTGCTTGGCTAAGTTCTAAGATTCTTTCTGTCTTCAACAGTCTGGGTCCCAGCTATTCAGTGTGGTGCATCTGGGAGCTTGTTAGACACACAGAATGTCAGGCCTCACGCCAGGTCTGCCAAAACCAAATCTCCTTTTTTTTTAAAAAACAAAAGTCCCAAGAGATTGAATACAGACTAAAATTTGAGATGCTCTAACCTAGGACTCTACCTTTCACATGTGGTCCTCATTTCCTATAGCTCAGGAAAAATTGGCAGCTGGGGAAGAAACCAGCTTTCTAGGGGCCGTACAGCAGCTCAGCGGCTGAGCCTAGACTACAGTTCGGCCGTCCTTTATCAGCAAGGACACAATGCCACTCGCACAGCCATAAATTAGCTCAGAGAAAAGAAGCAAAATCAGCAAAGGTAAATCAAGTCCCGGATTGTGCTGGCTCATGCATACATTGGGAGACAAACAAAAAAGCAAGCACTAAAATCTGTGCATATTTCTTTAAAATATATAAATAGTAGATAATCAGAGGTTGACTTTAAATCTGGGTCTGCATAAATTTCTCCTCAGGGGTACTGTATATGATTTTCCCTTTCAACTTCCTTTTCTACTGGGTCTTTCTCATCCTGGGCTATGTTCTGCAGTTGCCCTCATCTCAGACCTGAATCTCACCTTTTTATCTGTTATTTAAAAACAGGAAACAAAATAAGCAACAACGGCCACAGAAACCTGTCGTAATTCTTTCCATCATAATATTCTTTCCATTCTCACCTCTCTACTCGCATTCGATTTGCCTCCTGTCTTCAGGAAATTATCCATTGACATTCATTTAGTCATTCATCCAACTAGCATTTAGTGAGCAACTACTTAGTATGATACCCCAAGTATCATACTAGGTGAGATTACATTAAACCTGTCTCTACCCTCTGGGAGTTCATAGTCTATTTTGGATTTAAACTTCAGGAATGATCGCCCCTAACAGAAAGTGAAAAGTGAAGATTTCAAAAGAGAAAGAGACAAAATAGTTTGGAGGAAAGCCAAAAGAAGGAACATATTTGGCTGGGGAAAAAATAATAAAGATTTCTTGAGGGTCACAGTGGGTTTGAAATATGCATTGACAAGTACAAATACTATAGGTAGGTGTTCCAGGCCTGGCACTGGAAAGAAAGACATCACCAGCACAGAGAAAAGCATATACGAAGGTCTGGTGGTTGCTACATTAGGGTTAGTGGACAACGGAATCTAGCAAAGGTGACTTGAGTGGCCCCTGCATGAAGACAAAGTAATGGAAAAATATGTTGGAATGATTGTGATTGTTTTAGATTTTAGGCTAAGAAATTTGAACATTCTCTTAGTAATAGAAGCCTCTGAAGCTTTGTCAAGAGAGAAGTGACTCAGCCAAATCAGAGATTTTTGAGCAAACTCCTGATAAAAGGGTATGAACATTGAAAGCCCAGAGGGAGGGTAAATAAAAGTCTTGGCATTGGGCAATGAAGCATGAGCTAAGAGCAGGCAGGGAAAAGGGGGCAGGGCAAGAGTTGTCATGGTCATAAAAGAAACTACAATTGGCATCGAATGAGATGGCAGTTCATTAGGGGTTTACAAGGAAGGGAAAGGATAAAAGGAACACTCAAAGTTTGGATCTGGATGTATGGGAAAGTGATGGAACAAATTAAGGAAACAAGATGTTAATTTTGAGGTACAGGCAATAAATAAATTGAGTAAATTCAGAAGCTGGTGGGAATCCAGGAAGAAATGTCCAGCAGGCAATTAGAAATCTGTCATTGGAGACTGGAAGAGATTGAAGACAGTGATTTGAGACTACCTTTCTGGAGCTGAGAGTTAAGGCCATGGGACTGAATGAGACAAGGGAAAGAGGGAAGAGAATGGCACCAAGGCTGTTTCGTTGGATGTTCGAAAATCAATATGGCCGAGCTGAAAATTCTTTCTAATCTACCACCACCCCCTAACTGTCCATCCTTCACAGCTGCTTTCCCTGCCCATCTCTATAAAAGCGCCTCATTTAGACATGCCCTTGAAGTCTCACATTTAAAGGGTTTAAAGATGCCATTGAAGCATTGGGAAGAACACTAGTCTGGGAATCCCAGACTCTAGTCTTAGTTCTGCACTAATTTTCCTGAGATTCGGGGTTGATAATCCTAGTTCTCTGGCCTTGAGTTTGCATCTAAAGTGGAGAGGAGTAGACCAGAAGATCAACAGTCTAAATCTATGAGTCTTTCCTCTGTGACACGGAGATAATGAAGACCAGCTGTTTCACTGACTATGACGTCGCTCAAATATGCTACATTTTCTCCTTTCCATGCCAAATCACTGATCATTTGACACCTCTACTGTTAAATTTAGTTGGCCTCCCTGCTGCTTCAACTAAGACCATTTCAAGCTTCCAATGACTTCTGATTTCTTTCCATATCAAATTGGATTGTAGTATGTTTAGGTCTCCATCATTAGATGGAGTTTGCTTATTTCCTCTCATTTTTTTGCTATGATTAGCAAAACTGCCACCCAAAGATTACCTAGTACAATTTAAAACTTTTATACATTTACACAGAACTATTATACGTTTACACAGAACTATTTCAAGAAATAAACACGCAAGTAAAGTTATCCTCTAAAGTGATCTTAAATTCATATGATATTGAATTGCTTCCTTTATTAAGAGAAACTAAAATTTCGTTATCTCACTATTTGATCTGGTGTTGAATCCTAGGGTTGTTCAAGAAAATACAGACTTCTTTAGGAAAAATATCTCCCTTCTCTTCAGTGTCATTCATAACTCTGACTCTCTGTCTTCTAACTCAGACCCTCTTCTCTGAGCTGGCTCAGGAAAATCTGGAGAAGAGAGGCGGTGGGGTACTGTAGTGCTAGAAAGCTGGTCGTTTCCTGCTGTTTTTTATTATTCCTTGCTTAGAACCGCTTGCAGTTTTCCCTGTGGTTTCAAGACACACAGAGATTATAATCATGTCGGTGCATCTTTGCACCAGCAGAATAAAGCCCAGTAACTTTTTTTTCAAAATTAAATTTTTTTTTTTTTGGTTTTGCTTTGTTTTTTCTCTCTAGGAATACTAAAATCTTTTCCATTTATGTAGGAAACTAGTTGTTAGCTATTATTTTTGCTGATAATTTGAAGAGGTCTTTTAGCCCTTAGCAACCAGCTTTGCTCACAGTTTATCTCTGACACAAATGGAAGACCTTAAAAATACAAAAACTCAACCTCTACTAAAAACAGTTTTCTAAAAGTACTTCTTCAGAAAGGTAATAATGAAAACAATGTTTACATAGAAAATTTCATGAATAGAGAGTTAAAGTGGTTTCTGAAAACCAGGATTAATTTTAACGGCCCTCAATAACTTGGTTCATTCCCCAGGAATATCCAGGCATGTCTGGATTTCATTGGCTTTGGATTAGAGGACCCCGATGCCAAGCCCAGGTGTCAGCCCCATGGGGTCTTGCAGATCCCATACTCTCAGAGATGTTACAAAGTCAATGTGCTTGGAAAGACCTAGGAACCATCCTTGAGAGCAATGGACTTTGCTTTTCCTCTTCCGCTCTATTTTGTAATATTTTTGCTACCCCCAGGTGGTAGTAGGTAGGTGTGTCCATGGGAAAGGTGGAGCTATCAAAGTGTAGACGCTCACTTGAAGGAAATTACCAGAACAAACTCTGTGTAATGAGCTTCTGGAAATTTTAATTAAATAGGATAAATATTATACACGGAACAGAAACAAAAATACAAATATAAATGAGGTATCTTTCTTTGTGGGAAAAGTCAGAAAAGGGTGTGCGTGTGTGGGCATGTGTGTGTGCGATAAATTGTCTATAAAACCAACTACAAACTAACTTGGACTTTTTCACGTAAAACACAACGTCAGCTTACTGAATGTCCTTCATTTCTCTGAGGAAAGAGAAGCCCCACACACAAGTTTCAGATTCCAAATACTTTTGTGGTATCAGTTTAACAAAAAGAATAATACCTGTTCCGTTAGAATTATCATAGCATTTTATAATTTTAGAGCTAGAGGGAGCTTTAGGGATCTTCTAGTTCAAATCCCCTCACTTGACAATGGGGAAACTGACTCCACAGAAGTTGCATGATTTATCGAAAGTTACCCAGCAAGTCAGTGGTATGGACCAGAGTCCAGCAGTTACGACTCCAATCAGACTTTTGCCCCCACCCTCTACCAAGCCGCTCCCATCAAGATCACTCGTCACCTCCATGTTGTTAAACCCAGCGGTCAGTCCTCAGCCCTCAGATGCTGTTCCTGCACCATCAGCAGCATTTATCCACAACTGATCAGCCCAGCGCCATACTTTCTTCATTTGACCTCCAGGACACAGGACCCTCTTGGTTTTCCTCCTACCTCACTGTCCTCTCTTCAATCCCTTCAGCTGTTCCTCCTCAGCTCCCCAATTTTTCAAAGTTGGAGTTCCCCAGGGCTCAACCTTTGGACCTCTTCTTTAGCTACTCTCATTCTCTCGGGGAATTTCATCCCCCTTGGGAAGACCTCAAAGTTGTACCTTTAGCCCAGACCACTCCCCTGAGTTCCAGGACCATTTATCTCTTTGTTTTCCTATGATCTCCCCTGGGACATCTAATAGATGTTGAAATTTTCTATGTCAAGAACTGAAGTCCTGATCCAGCCACACGCACTTGACCTACTCAGAGTCACTCGTAACCCTAATTAGTTGTAACACCATCCTTCCAGGCCAAAAGCATTGGAGTCACTGATGTGACTCCAATCTGATCACTTCTTAACCTTTATCCTGCTAGTGTCCAATTCAAGTTATCTTTTTTTCTTGCCTGCATTTTGCAAATGCCTTCTATACATCTATCAGCCTCAGCTTTGGTTGCACTATAGTCTCATCTCAACACACCAGCTAAAGAGATCCTTTTAAAACGTAAGTTAGAGCATGTCACCCCCTTGCTCCAAACCCTCCGAAGGCTTTCCTTTTCTCTAAGAGTAAAAGCCGAAGTACTTACAGTGGTCTACAAGACCCCATACAGCCTGCTCCCCCAGAATTTCCCTGAGCTCAGCCACAGCCACTGTCCCCCTGGCTTACACTGCCCTGGTCACACAGGCCTCCTGACTACTCCTGGACTTTCCAGGCATCCTTCGGCCTCAGGGCCTTTGTGCTTGCTATTCTCTCTGCCCAGATGCTCCTCCCCAAAATGTCTGCGTGGCTCATTAGCTTACCTCCTAAAAGTCTTTACTCAAATGGTAACCCTCACACAAGGCTTTCACTGACAACCCTTTAAAAATTATACCCACAAGTCGTGCCTTCCTGGTTCTCATAATTTTTATAGCACTTATTCTCTTTCAACACATTGCATGTTTTACTTATTGTTTCCTGCTTACTTCTTCCTAAGTGCTATACTTGCAGTTCAGAGCAGCTGCCACCAGGTAAACACTGGGCTTCAGTCAGGACCTCCATGTCTCCAATCCGTTTCCTCCTACCCCACCCAGAATCCCCCCAGTCTCCTTCTGGGTCACTTGCAGTAGCTTTTCTGTGGGTCTTCCCTCTCTCAGCCTTTCTTCCCAATCCCCCACTCTCAGCAACCAGAATGATCTCTCTCCATGGTCTGCGATTTTTTATTTCTTAGTGGCTGCTTCTTTTTACTTGAAGGCAGACTCATAGAACCGAGAATCTCTGTTTGAAGCCCACCACCGGCCCCCACCTCAAGACAGCCTCTGAAGATGTCTGCAGTCTCCAGGGAGCTGCAGAAGGCGGTTCGTATTCCCCCGATCTATGTGAGACGCAGACTTGGTGTGGACATCCCACCTCACATAAACCGTCAAGGGCTCCCTACATCCTAAAAAAGCGCTTCCTCCCTCTCGGTCATCACGTGCCGCCTCCACGACTTTTTGCCACAGTGGTATGCCTCTTCTATTGTTATTCACTGAATGTTTTTCTTAAAACCAACTCACATTTATAAACGTAAATTTAGTTTAAGGAATCTATGTCACTGTCATCACCACCATAAACTGGAAATCAGTGCCACTTAAACTTAAAATTGAATATGTAAGTATGCAAATGACAAATGACTGGGTACATCTGAGAGTACCCACCACAGTGTGGGAAGCACTGCCCCGGAGAACAAAGCCCCAGCTCCTGCCTATGGCCTATTCAACACTCCCTGGAACATGGAACTTCTTCTAGTGCACCCCAGGCCGTTTCAGGGCTCCATGGCTTGGGTCATGCAGTTCCCTTTGCCTAAAATGCCTATTGTAATTAAAATGCAGTTTTAGCAGACTCTTTTTTTTTTAAATTTCTGTTTAACATTTTTGCTGTATAAACTATTATAAAGGATCTAATATGCAGTTTTTAAAACTATATCACAACCATGATTATCTTTTTGTACCTGCTTTAGTTAGAAAAGTGTGAAGCCCTATGAATTAAAATATTATGCCATCATTCTTAGAATGGCACTTCTCAAAATTGGATTTTGAACTTCTGGAGAATTTTAAATAAATATTTTGGGGAAACTGTAAAAAAAAAAAGTGAACAGTTATCCTCCCTCCTAATTCCCACTCCCCACAGCAAATATTTTCAATTCTTTTTTTTTTTAAATTGTCATGAAATATACAGAATGTAAAATTTACCATTTTGACTATTTTTAAGTGTACAGTTCAGTGGCAGTAGGTACAAGCATACATTGTGCGACCATCACCATCATTTATCTCCAGAACTTTTTTCTTCTTTCCAAACTCAAATTTTATACCCATTAAACAATAGCTCCTCATTTCCCTATCCTCTTTGCCCTTGGCGGGCCCCCTTCTACTTTCTGTCTCTATGAATTTGACTACCCTACGCCCCTCATATCAGTGGAATTATACAGTATGTGTCAGTTTGTGATTGGGTTATTTCACTTAGCATAATGATTTTGAGATTCGTCCATGTTGTAGCATATAAGCTTTTCAATTCACCCCAGGACTTTTCACCCTTATGCTGGTGAAAAGCATAATGTCTCTCTTCTGGGATGGACCTTCTGTTTCTTGGTTCCCATGTTTTCCTATTCCTTGTTTTATTCCCTTATTTCCACGTGGCATATCCTCCAGTATCTTCTTAATAAAGGGTACATAAAAGGTAAATTTCTAGAGACTTTGCCTTTATGAAAGTATCTTTATTTTAACTTCACATTTAGTGATATTTATTTTTGGCTGGGTATAGAATTCTAGGCTAGAAATAATTTTCTTTGGGATTTTGAAGGCATTTATTAATTGACTCCTAGAACCCCAAATTGCAGATGTTAAGGCAGAAATTATTCTGATTCCCTATTATGTGCATGTGATCTATATTTTTTCCTCTGAAAAATGTACAATCTTTCCTTATTCTCTGGTGTTTTAAAATTTCACAATTATATGCTATTGTGTATGACTTTTATATTTTGGAATTAGTCATAGGTTATCGTGTGTGTGTGTGTATGTGTGTGTGTGTGTATGTGTCTGTGTGTGTGTGTGTCTGTGTGTGTGTGTGTATGTGTATGTGTCTGTGTGTGTGTGTCTGTGTGTGTGTTTGTATGTGTGTGTGTGTGTCTGTGTGTGTGTATGTGTCTGTGTGTCTGTGTGTGTGTGTCTGTGTGTGTGTGTCTGTGTGCGTGTGTGTGTGAAGTTTTTTCCTCTTCCCCACATTGACGCTGAGAACCCTCTCCCCCACTCCTTTGTTTTGATTTGCTACTTGGTTTTGATTTTGATCTCTGTTTTGTTTGTTTCTGTTAGAACTCTATCATTCAATGTCTGGTGGTCTTTGGTTGCCCTTTCTTATTTAATACTTGGAGAAATTAAAAGTCAATCAGAATCTCTGTCTGCATGGATGAGAGCTGTCATTGCTTTGTGAATTTTACGGGAGGGTGATCAGGCCAGGACCTAATCACTACAAGAAAGGGTCCTCCATGTCAGTGTCACAGGCTCCTCAAGGAGAAACCTATTGCTTTCCTTCCTGGGTAGGGGGGCATAAGTCTGACTGCCGTTCTTCTGAAGCCTGGGGATATGGGGAAGGAACAGGCTAGGGAATCTCGCCATTCGGATAGACCCTCTCCTTAATTCTCCAGGAGGTATTGTGGTACAACCCGAGTTCTCACCTCTGCCTGTTTTATGGACTCTGTCCTCAGATGCCATTTTGGGTTCCTCTATTCTTTTCTTCAGTTGACCCACTGTACCCTTCAGCCTTTACATATGTCTCCCCCATGGGACATATTCCTGATATTTTCTTAATGAACTCATAATTTTTATCCTTCACATAAGAAATACAGCCTATGTGTAAGCCCCTAATTTTAAGGAGAGGACTGAGACCTTTTAGGAATCAAACTTCACATCCTTGGAACCACAAGGAAGGGATTAAAGAAAGGGAAGTGCCCCTCAATGTCTTGCAGAGTTTCAGATCTCTGACTTTAAGACAGCAAATAACAATAGCCGAGAGTCGGAAACAACTGAAATGCCCATCGATAGACAACTGGATAAAGAAACTGTGGTACATTTATACAATGGAGTATTACTCAGCCATAAAAAAGAATGAAATCTTTCCACTTGCAACAACATGGATGGACTTAGAGAACATTATGCTAAGTGAAATAAATCAAACTGAGAAAGACAAATACCATATGATCTCACTTATATGTGGAATCTAAAGAACAGAATAAATGAGCAAACAAAACAGAAATAGACTCAGAGATACAGAGAAAAAACCTGATGGTTCCTAGATGGGAGGGGGGTGGGATGAGGGAGAAGGTGAGGGGATTAGAAAGTACAAATTGGTAGTCACAATATAGTCACAGGGATGTGAAGTACAGTTTGGGGAATATAATCAATCATGTCGTAATGATTATATAGGGTGCCAGATGGGCACTGGACTTATCAGGGGGATCACCTCATAGACTGTGCAGATGCCTGACCACTGCACTGTACACCTGAAGCTGGAGTAGAATAACATTGAATGTCAACTATAATTATATATATATATATATATATATATATATATATATATATATATATATATATAGAGAGAGAGAGAGAGAGAGAGAGAGAGAGAGAGAGAGAGAGAGAGAGTCACGGGATGTGGAGTACAGCATAGGGAAGGTAGTCAATGGTATTGTAACAGCTGTATACCACATCAGAGGGATAGTAAATTGGGGGAGGGGGTTGTCACTTTGTGAGGGGTATAAACATCTAACTAGTATGTTGCTTTATACACCTGAAACTAATAAAAAAAGATGTACAAATTGCCAATAAACACATGTAAAAGTAACAAACAAACAACAGATTGAAAATGAACATTAGGAAATATTTCAGCCATTTCATTAAATACTTCACATGAGTAATGCACACAGTACATGCTCTACAGAAACACATTCAGGTGAATTTAACATTTGGGTTGGGTGGCAAGTAGATGGTTGCTTCTTACGGGAACTAAGATTTGGGGGTTTTTAGAGGTCTTGGTGCCTCATCAGTAATTGGCTTCCTAATACTTTTTGATGACGTACTTCCTCCCCTTTAACAAGGCCTTTAGTTTCTAACCTAATCTTATTTGTCACAATTCTCTGAGACATGCCAAATAAAGCTTTCATGTCTCTGTGTATTTTGGTATCTAGATATGTCTAACTCACTTAAGGGCTTTCATTCAGTGACAGTAACCATACACAATGAGGTCTCCACGTTAACAGGGCTTAAATGTTTTGTACCCCCCTCGGGCTCTCTGGGTGATGATTCAACCAAAGAGAAGATGGAAAGTGAAAGTTTGTACCCCTTCCCTTCTGACTCCAGTGCACTGCAATAGGGCTACTTTTAATGTGCTTAGCAACAATTAGCTCTTGAAGCTGCAACAGCTGCACAATGCTGATGCTCTCCAGATGCAGTGAACGAATTAAATCATGCGATAATTCAATTGGAAAATTGGGTGTAATTATGGAGAATGCAGAGTCTGCTAGTCGCCTCACAGTGACTTGGAGCTCTTGGAACAACAGTGGGGTGGGCTGTTCCGGGAGTGTGTGGTCTGCACAGGAACTGCTGTGGTGTTTGCAGGAATCTCACGCCCTCTGACAGTGACAGCATTACCTAGCCCTGCACTCAGTTAAGAACTAGCTGAGTGCTACCGAAAGAAATTTCCTTTGCAACTTCAAATCTTTTCACAGATCACCCTTCATGACGTGATAGTGGCTGTACTTTGAGTATCTGCTGGTTGAAAACATGAACAACAAGCAAAGGCTCGAGTCACCGAGGACTAGCAGTTCATGTGTTAATCAAAAAAGCCAGTTAAGTCAGAGCATCATAAAATAGGATACCTCAAACATTCTCTTTTAACTAAAAACCACATACATATACACATATATGCATACATCAATCTTTTCATATAGGACCAAGGCCAAGGTCTGGGCCCTCTCTTTCTGAGTCATCTATCTGACATTCACCCTACCCTTAATGTATTGATTTCTCATTTGGGCTTATATAAAGGGGAATATGAACACCAAAAAAATAAAATAAAAAAAAATTGTGGAGCATTTTGAATAGAGACATCTTAAAGGTACTCATACTTTTCTTTCCAAACTTTTACAGCCATCTTAGCCCCAAAGCCAAGGCTCTGTGCACGTCTTGGCAGTTGTGCCCTAGGCAGCTCAAGGGGGCATCATCCAAGGCGCTCCTTAGAGCCATGCAGTGACAACCTGCAGAGCCTTTCTCAGTGGCCCTCCCTCATTTAGCAGCAACTTCTTTTTTCAGTGGCCTGCCTTTATTGAATCTTTCCCAAGCATTCAACTGAACTTTCATAGAAACAATAGCTCTCTTCTTGCATTGCAATTGCATTTTTTAATTACCATAAATGTCTTAGAGAACAAATACAATGGACTCTTGGGAAGCTAACATCTTAACTGATGGCAGCAGAAGTGTGCAGGTATCGTTGAAAAAAGCCTGTTGACCTCGAGTGTTTGGGCTGCCGTGGGCATCAATCAGGATGCTTTAGAGCAGGAGTCCTTTAATACAGTGAGCTGAGTTGGTAAAATAGAGGTTAATTAAGAGAGCTTCTACTATATTGTGAATTTAGTGATGTCCTTAAATTAATCTCTATTTTGTTCTTCATTATTGCTTCTATATATTTTTGAAAAATAGCACCGAGAGGTGTGAGGCTTTTTATCTTTTTAGTCCATAGACAGATTTTGGGATTCCTTATCATTGCTCCCCAGGCATAATAGCCCTCAGGTTGGGAACGTTTGGCTTAGGGTTTCCTGCCCACAGTTGAGTGAAAAATGATTAAGGTTGGTTAACATAGTGTTAAGAAATTCTCTTTGTATAACAATAATTCAAAATCAAAGGGAAGAACGGTGAAGGTGTTCCATAATGGAAGCTTCCTGGACAGTTTGAAGGCCACAAGAAACATTGATACTAAAGAGAAAAGTCACCAATTCACCCATTTGGGGCTTTCTCCAATTTCTGTTCCTTTGGGTCAGACTTTGAGGGAATCACACCTTGTCTGTTACTTAGACCAGGCCAAGAAGTAGCAATGTCTTTTAGGCTTGAGAAGCACCTCACTGGGAAACAGTGCCCCAGAATCAGATAGTCTTCAGTTCAAATCATGACTCTGCCACTTGCTTTCCTAAGTTCATGTAATTGGAACATCAGTCTCTTGTCTATAAAAGGCCATGGCAATAAGCACTCCACAGAGTTACTGTGAGAATTAAAGGCTTCAATGTATCCCAAAGGACCAGATATGTACAGATGTTCAATAAATACCAGGCAGGAATAAAAGATAACCGAAGTTTAATTGGAAGGTAAAGTAACTGGGAAAGATGTAAGGTGCCAGGAACAAAGGATGCAAATTAGGGAAAGAACTTGAGAAGGAGTAGTAAAAATAATATACAGAATTTTATAGTTACAATGCAAATTTATGTACATTGTATCCTTGGCATATCTCAGCAACACTGTGAGACAGGACAGACATTAGTTTTCCATTTTTCAGATGAGGAAGCTGAAATTCCAAAGATGAAAAGAGTTGGCCTAAATGATGGAACAGAGTTGGGACTAGATCCAATGTCTCCTCATTCTCAGCCCTTGAGGCCCAAGGTCTTCAAATTTCTGTCTTTACCACCCTACCTTGGGGACTCTGTGATGAATTCCTTCCTTCGGAAGACCTACTGTGGTCTAGAGAGAACTTACTGAAGCAGAGTCAGGACTCTACAAAGCTGCTGTGGGTCTTCCAGGTCTAGCATAGCTTCTAACAATTATTTCAAGACAAACAAGGATGAAGAGGATTTATAAAAAAGAAAGCTTGTGTCATGAGGTTGTGTACTGGGGAACACTGAGTATAACAGTTGTAACTGGAGATCACCCATTGACGTGAAGAGCCGGAGAAAAGTGATGTTATGAGTCCTGAGTTGTTTTATTGGTGGATAGTAAATTACAGGAAGTGATATGTTTTGAGGATAAAAATTTCAAAGGTCTAATGTAACTCTGCAGGCATATTAAAAGACACCATTTCCATATTCTTCTTGAATAATCAATCATGCCACAGCAAATTAAGAGTTCTTATTTTTAGCCCGATTAGCTACACAATGATAATGAAAATTGATTATAGTCACATTCTACTCCTTAAGACATTGTCAGTAAATGAACTGAAATGCCCCAGAATCAATCCATTTAAAAAATATACCAGAGGTTGAAAAAAAAAAAGCCCTCATCAATTACTCTGACATCTGTTAATAAAGAAAAGATGACAAATTGGCTGCTTCTGTCATTGCCAGCTTATTGTATAGGCCAATAAAACAAGGTCTTTTGTTCCACCAACTAGAGACATCTTCAAGAAGCTTAATGGATCTGAGCTTTTGAAGACCAGGTATTGGTTTCCTGAAATCGAATTCAGAGAAAGATTCAAAAACACTAACAGAAATGTGCAAACCCGGAAGAGAACAAGCCATGTTTGTCTCTGATTTATCCACTGTCAGCATCTAAGAAGGTAGTCTGCACCTGGATTAGACAAAAGCGATCTCAGAAGGCTCCTGAAGGTGGAAATGGCAACTCTGAGATACTACAGAAATGTTGGTGGGCACCAAATATGGTGGTATTAATAAACTAGATGTTTGGAGAACTGGAAACTGCATTCTGGGGACCTAATAGAATGGTTTTGAGCTTCATGATTTTTGGAAGATATCAAGATGGCCAAAGGAATAGAAAATGATAATATACCAGCTCCCTGTGGTGTTTCTCCAAGCCGGTCTCCTGAATACTTGAAAAGACACTGAACAAATTACCTTAGGAGATCTACACAAATGTAACAACAGATTCCATGAGGAACTCCTCAAGTCCTCCTTCCGGTTATTCTGAGCTTGTCCAGGGAGGCATAAAAGGCTCAGTAATGACCATGTAGGGCAATAAGACAGCCCTCTGGGTGACAGGCACTCTGCCACCTTCACCCAGTGCTGTAGAAGCTCAACTAGTTTCGGAGACCAGGTTCATGAAATAACAAGCTCACACACGTATTGCTTTTGAACAATTATAAATTCGTCTAAATACTTTTTGTAGGGAAAAAATAAAGAAAATATAAGAGATTCTCTTTTCTGAAGGATCAAGTTTAAATAACTTAGAGAAATGCTGCATTAAATCTCAAGTTTCTTAATACTTCGTGCATTTCTCTACTGATTGACATATGATCATATAGCTGGAGATTGGGTCAGAGTTGAGTCCGTACCACTAACACCTATATCTCCACCTCTATATCCATAGACTTCTTCCTCTAAGAATATGTAATTCTGTCTCAGGGTCAAAAGCATATATGTGCATACAAATTCAGATACACAGAGGAGGGATGACAGAAATTTTTAAGGTGAGAGAAATTTTTTTTCTTGATTGTGGTGGTGGTTTCATAGCTGTGTGTATTTATCAAAACTCAAGAGAATGTACACTACAGAAAGTGAATTTTACAAATGTAAATTTTTACATTAAATACACCCAGCCTAATATATATACATATGTAAATAAAGTTCATATACATATGATTTATATAAAGTTCTTAAAGACAAAGGTCTGTGATTAAGTCCAGTTTTTATGTCTTCATTGAATACTACAGAGAGATTGACTGAATGACATATGAGTCATATATATGTGTGTATATATATATATATATATATATATATATATATATATATATGGACAGAGAGAGAGAGAGAGAGAGAACTATATTAGAGTCTCTTCCAACTGTAATATTATATGCATATATTTAAACCATCCTAAATTGAGCACTTTAAATTTCTATGCTGCAGAACACTAACAGGAGAACTAATGACCGTTAAACATGTCTTAAAACCTGGCTGACATATGTATACACATTTCTTCTCATACCTAGGGGAACATATTAAAAGAAAAAAATGTTAATATCTCAATTCTTAGCTAATGTAATAGTACTATCTATGAGGTCTGACAATTGAGTTCGCAAATTTGTTGTAAGGATGTTGCTAACCTTTTTTGATATCAGAGGAATTATGCATTGTGAAGTTGTACCAACTGGACAGTTAAACAAGTTTACTATTTGGAAGTGCTGAAAAGGCTGCGTGAGAAAGTTAGACGACCTGAATTTTTTACCAACAATTCATGGCTCTTGCATCACGACAATGCAGCAGCTCACACAGCACTGTCTGTGAGGGAGTTTTTAGCCAATAAACAAATAACTGTATTGGAACACCCTCCCTACTCACCTGATCTGGCCCCCAATGACTTCTTTCTTTACTCAAAGATAAAGGAAATATTGAAAGGAAGACATTTGGATGACATTCAGGACATCAAGGGTAATACTATGACAGCTCTGATGGTCATTCCGGAAAAAAGAGTTCCAAAATTACTTTGAAGGGTGGACTAGGCGCTGGCATCAGTACATAACTTCCCAAGGGGCGTACTTCGAAGGTGACCATAGTGATATTCAGCAATGAGGTTAGCACTTTTTCTAGGATGAGTTTTTGAAATTAATTGTCCAACCTCATAATATTTATTAAATATTTACTATACGCCAAGCATTTCTATGCAACATACATATATTAATTTATTTAACACAACCCTCTGAAGTTAAGATTATTATTGTCTCGACATTACACACAAGGAATCTGAAACAGAGAGGTTAGGTAACCTGTTCAAAGTCAAACAGCAAGTGCATAGTGAAGCCTGGATTTAAAGCTGGGCAGCGTGCCCCTGAGTCTGCTGTCTTTATGGTGAGACTGAGCATCCAGTGAAGGAGGAGGAACAAAACTGAACTCCATGTAGAGGCAGGTCTGGAGTTGTGGAGCCCACGAGTCTCCATCACAGACATCACTGTCCTTGGTCCTCATCTCCATCCCTTTTTGCCTGAAATAAAATTGTTCAGGGAAGAAATCGTTTCTGGTTAGATAAAGAGCAATGTCTCCCTGATCGGCCTCCTCATTTTCTCCTCCTCACTAAGCACTCACACAAAGTATCCATCAAGGGTTAGGGTATCAGTTTGGGTATGGTGCCAGTTTGAAGTCACAGGAAGTTGAGCCAACTGGGTGGGTCCTTTGCATCCAGTGCCCCTGCCCTGCCGCCTATTCATGGTGGCTTAGACAATTATTTGGGCCCAAAAGTCTTAAAGACAAAAGCAATAGGGCTAAGGTGAAACAGAGTAGGGGAGGGGAAGAGAAAACCTGGACTGCAAAGATAACAGGGGCAAACAAGGGACCGAGAGGCAGCTGGGGTAGATTAGAAAGAGCACTTGACTTGGGGCCAGAAGTCACGTGGTCTTCAGACCAGTTGCATCTTTCAAAAGAAGCGTGACTCTGTATTACCTGCGCGAGCCTCAATGACCTCATTGGTAAAATGGGGTGAAGACTGTGAAGACTAAAGGCTGTGAAGACTAAAGATGCCTCTGAAACTGATGAGCACAGTGTGAAGCACCCTGCCAACCTGCATTAAAATGGCAGAGCACCAACCGAAGGGGGCTGGGCACAGAAGCCAGGGAGGCTGGGAAGATGAACACGGAACAAATGGCCATGTCAACAAACACAAGACAGGTCTGCTGCCAAGGAAACACCTGTAAGTGGGTATGTTGGAAAGTCACTTCTGAAAGAGACCTTGAAGAAGAGATGGAGAACGCTGGGGGTGGGGAGAAACTCTCCCCCCAGCAAGACAATGAAAGATGACAAGTTAGGTCATGGTGTCTGAAGAGGAGACAATGATTTGTTGTCTAACTCTCCAGCCACGATGGGACTGTAACTAACGAGGTTATTCTGGTTACAAAGGAAGCATTCAGGCCCCTAATGAAAAACTCTGTGGCGACTGGTGTTAGGAGAAGAAAAAACAAACCGGCAGGTTATTATTAATTTTGCAGCAAGTTAATTAATTTTTTCCAGTCACTTCAGGTCACTTGCGGGCTGGCTCATCTGTCTCACTCAACTGAACAGCTGGAGAGATGACGAGTGTGTCTCCAGTCCATGCATTTGTCCTGGTTCTGAGAGTAGGAGGTGGGGCCAACTACAAGGCCAAAAAAAAAAAAAAGCTTTCGACACTCTTCCTGATCCTTTCCTCCCATGATCCCTCTAGCCAGGCCAAAAGATTGTAGTTCTATGAGATACAAAGGAACCAGAACTACTCAGAATGCGGTGATTTCTGCCTCTGTACACCCACCATTCAAATGAGAAGCAGAGTGCTATGCACGGTGCAGGGAACACCACAGAGCCGGCAGGCCCACCGCCCCTGCTGTAGGCCTCTGGAGCCATGAGAAGGGGGTTAATTTCTCCAGGCTTCTCGTAGCTCTCCTGAACTTCCCACCTGCATGGAAAGAAGCTCATTTGGCATGCCTTCTAGGGTTAAGAAATTAGAGTTCATAAATATATCCTTTCTCAGAGAAATGTCAAGTGTTTGCCAGATACTACCGAACACCCTCTCCGATAGACATCAGTGGCCTGATATAGCCCCTCTCCTGAGATGGAGAGCCAGGGCTAAGAAAGTGCTTGAATAAACACCCACATATTTGTACGGAGGCTGACCTGGCCTCAAAAAATATTAGCATTTTTTTAAAAAAGATATGGAATATGCAAGTATAATGAACGCCACCTTGTTTAGCATGAATATTCATGCTAGTATATTTATTTTCTAGGGTGGATTAAGTGATACAAATTTTCTTAATTATATATGCTGCATAATATATAATGCACGTATATAATATTTATTACATACTCACCCCCAGAATAGAACAAGATAAAGAGGCTCATAAACCACACTGGAGCAGGGACCATGAGTTTAATCCCCTCTTTGGGCCAGTTTAAGCTACTGTTGAGCTGTTGTGGTGTTTGAATCTCTTATATTTTATTCAAAATTATAAAGTTTTCAGCAAAACCAAAAAAAAAAAAAAAATCAAATCGGGGAGGGGCTCATTCTCTCCAGGTACCACATACGTCTTACTGGGCTTCCAGAACTGCCTTCCCTCCACCTTTTCTTCAGTAGGAGAATATGAAGTTAAAGGCCAAGTTTTAATGCCTGTCCAGGTGCTCGGGAACTACAGATTCCCTTTCCTTCCACCTCCCCGCACCACACACAATCACTGTCAAGCCTGCTGCAGGTAGTTAACAGGAACGATTGGGACCCTCCAAACCCCTTCAAACAAAAGAATTAGTGGCTGATGGGCAGATTTGCAGTCTCAGAGGAACAATGCTACTTAATGAAATAAGCGTTGCACTTATAGATAGCACTTCGTGTCCCATGACAAATCAGCTGGTGATGACGGTCCCTAGGCCAGGCAAGTATGTATGACTAACAACACTGCATCTGGGGGTGGGCTCCTCTGCTTTGGGAAAGTGAGCTGAGGAGAGTCCCATTAATTTGGTGGATTTCGGGTCTGTTCTGGGGAGTCTCTTCTGCCACTGCTGTGCACTGTGACTTAGCCCTGCATAGGACCTGGACTACTCATAAAAGCTGGCCACACACTTTATATGAGCAGCCCCTTAAGGAAGCGGAGACATTCGAACTGCTGTGTTACCCATTAGGAGGCTGAAAGTTCAGACAGAGAGATGAAGTGAATTACTTAGTTTCTTGGAGCCGAGACTAGACCCAAGATATTAAAGCAAGGAAACAAATAAAAAAACAAACTCCAGCAGCCTACCAGGTAAAGAGACAGCAAAATAAAAACCAACCCATCTTTACATTTACAATTATCTGTCCTCAGGGATAACTCACAGTGACTCAATATTCACTTGAAAAGTGAGCGTAGATGTTAGTTTTCAAAAATGTAATTTATGTATTTACTCATGCATGTATGAATATACGTATTTATATTTATTTTGAGGTCTTGTTCTTCATCAAAATTAACAGAAGCAATTTAATCAATCTCTTACCTTTCCTCCCTCCTTCTTTCTCATCCTATCTGTGCTTTTTATATTGTTTCGCACCTTTTCCCTTTGTCTTATCTCTTCTCTTCTATTCAAAACTGTCTTTCTTTTTCCTTACCCTAATATGGCTCTTTCTTACATATCCTCGTTTTCTGTAGTATTAGCTAGAATCTGTCTTTTGAAATGATCAACACTCCCATCCCAGGACATCAAAAAATAAACAGCCATTTAATACATACAGTTTTGGAAGGAAGTCTTGAATTTAATAAGCGTGTCCCTGATGTGCCATAGAAAATGGGGGCACCGAGACTCTTCCCAGGATGGTCCCCCTGGGGCCCAGCCAGGGCTCTGTACCTACAAACCCCCAGACATGCTTGCTGACTGGTTATGTGATTGAACTCTGGTCCAGGAGACGCTGTACCAACGGAATAAGGAAAGTATGTGGACTGACTGTGAACACAGATCAAAGAACATTTTCAAATCTGAGTCATCTGTGCCCGATTTGCTCAGAGTCTGGAGCAAGTAGCCCAAGAAGAGTGGCCAATGCAGGTCTCACCTGCTCCCTCCAGAGGCCGCTCATATCTGAAAGTCACCCAAGGGAGCGAGGCCTCTCCCTAAATGCAACCCATCCAGCTCTGTCAACCCTCAGACCAGCGCTTAAAGCTCTCCCCTCTTTCCTTTCCAAGAGATGGGGTGGTGATGAGAAAGGAAAGAAAGACGCACAGGAAGAAGTGAGGGTGAAAGGGGATGAAGGAAACCAGGAGAAGACTGGAAAGGAAAGGAAAAAAAAAAAGAGCAGAAATAGAGAGGTAGAGCAAAGGGGAGAAGGAGAGCAAAAGGGGTGGTAAAAAGGGAGAGTAGAGGCAGCAGGCAGGAAGCCAGGGAAGATTGGAACTTTCCTTCTAGTCAAGAGTGTGCATGAAGTGGTCTCCCTAATACGACAAGTGTCCATCAGATACCCTATAAAACCTTTACTATTACATTGTTTTGTACACCTGAAACTAATAATAATAATAATAATAATAATAATAATAATAATAATAAAAGAGTGTGTACAGCTGCACCAAACTGCACTGATTTCCTCCCTTGGGAATTTCTCCATCTCCATTGTTTTCTGTATTTCTTGTCTCTTCCTGACTATGATTACACAGACGTCCCCCACCCCCTTGAAGCACTGCTTTAGCCATAAAGACACAGAGGAATCACACTACACGTGGCTCTGGTGGAAACCGTGGTGCTGCCCTACTTCTCATGGGGTTGACTTCTTCCATGAAGTGCTTATGTTGGGCGTCTTCTTGTGCAGTAAAACCACTCACTGCCCCTCTGCTCCTCGCTGACTCCTTGCAACATAATTATGGAAAGAGAGGGAAGACACCAATCTTTACTGAGTATTAAGCACTGGACTAGGGATTTTATATATTTGGCTCATTGAAATCATATCATAGCTCTATGAGGATGTATTATTATTTCTATCTTATAGATGATAAAGTAATTTGGCACTTGGGGCATGTCCCCAAGACCCACCACACTGTCTGGGTCATTACATTTTTAGTGAAAAATAAATAAATGTTTCCGCTTCTATGATCGACATAAGAATAGTTTACAAAAATGGTGTGAGAACACATGAGTGTGAAATCCCTTTGAACTCGAATAAAAGAAAGAACAGTGATTGTTTAGGTTCGTATAACTACTCTGTACTCCCCTTAAGCACTTACTAAAATGGGTGGCCTGCATCATTTAGAATCTGCATAGCAGGAAACTTTGGTCCAACAGAGGCTAATGTGAGAAATTCTCCTATTCACTGAACTCTCACTTACTTAGCAGGTTTCCTACTGTGTGTTTTACTAATATCTTTTCAATACATATGCCACGCTAAAGTCGACTAGAGCCTGCCTCCTTGACCTTTGAAGTCTAAAGAAGATGAGCCTAAACCTCTAATTCCATACCTGGTGGAAGTCTAGGATTCTCAAATTCTCAGTAAGATTTCCAAAATTCCCAAGTGCTCACGGCCACGGCTGGCTTCAGACTCCTGGATTGCCTCATTTGTGTCAATGTCTCTTAATCTGTTTCATAACAAGTTGGTCCCAAACTGAAACTCGACCATTTCCTTGAGTTCCATCCGAAAGCCAACTTATAGAAAGAAATTTCTGTGTTTACTACAAGACTTGGTGGTGGTGGCAGGGACAACAATAAATATAAAGCATTTACATCAGGGAAATGCATGCAATGTCAAAATGAACATTGGACACGCCAGCTCCTACAGTTCTTCAACCACCACTCCAGTAAAGAACGATCAAAGACGGCTTCCCTGGTGCTCTCTTCCCCTCTCTCTGCTTTCAGGAATTGTCCTCTCATTATTTTCACCAGAACCTACGGACATCCATGACTTCAGATCTGTATCTACCTT
The DNA here is from genome assembly GCF_004115265.2 of Rhinolophus ferrumequinum. Taxonomy (NCBI): domain Eukaryota; kingdom Metazoa; phylum Chordata; class Mammalia; order Chiroptera; family Rhinolophidae; genus Rhinolophus; species Rhinolophus ferrumequinum. The sequence continues at coordinate 51,513,285 of NC_046296.1, read as the reverse complement.
TCGAGCAATTCATCTGAGGACATTTTTCCAAATAAAGATAGTTTCTTCCTCAGAGGAATTCATGTGTCCGCTTTCATAATACAGTTGTTGACCGTTGCCTCATGTTTGTGACTTACCACTCTGATGAAAGTATAAGCTCCTTGGAACAAGTACCATGTCTTGCACTGCCATGTATTCCCCACCAGGCCTAGAAGAGTGCTAATACATACTTGGTGCTTAAAGCTGTTTGATGACTGACAGGAAACCAGAGAATTGCACATTCATGCATGGACTCACAGGAAGTTTGGCTATTAGATTAATACTCCTTACACTGAACACATTCTCTGAACAACACTGACTTCACATAAATCCATGTACAGCTAACACTATATTTTCTTAAAGGGCAATTCATAAATCAGAGCAGACCAAACTGTGGGCCTAATTTCCCCCATTGAAACTCATAATATTCATCTTCCCAAGCAACCATAAAACATGATTCCAAAATGACCTAGTGATTATGTCTTGGGGACACTGAAAAAAGTTTAAGTAAAAATGTCTTGATTACACTGACACAGTATTCTTTCATGTGGCTACGCTCTTATTAATCATTTCAGGAGAGTCAAAGTAAACATAATCAGTCAAAGCTTTAAAGGAAAAGATTGAAAGAAAATTCTTCGTCCAAAAATGATTGCTTTCCCTCCCTTTCTCCTTCCCTTTGTCCTCTCCCTCCCCCATTCTCTCAGCAACTTTTACCCAAGAAAGAGCAGAAGCAGTAATGACAACGGTGAGATCCTGCCACAATTTCCCTCTATTGAGTTTAACTTCATGAGGGTCATTTCAAGAGGGATTGTCTTTTGGGTAACTCATGGTTGTGTCACGTATCTAAGACACTGAATATCTTCTCACAACAGATTTCAATGAATCAGGCAATATCTTCAACTAGTTTCATTCTCTTTTCTTTAACATTTAAAGGAAAGCATAGGACAACATCTACCTTTGGACATCAGCAGTTGTGAAATTTTAAACTTTGGTCCATGTCACAATGCAGGAAAATCATAGCAAGTCGGTCTAGTTTAAAACCTGATATGTTGCAGGTCAGGACATTTACAATGCTTCTCTCTAGAGTGTGCCTATAGGTCAAGCAGAGAAATAATGGAATATTTGGCTCCATGGGACTTTTGAAACATTTCTTTGTGACACTGAAACAACAAAAGAAGATTAGAAGAAAGAGAGGAGGGTAATGTCTCTGGGAACGCCCTTGTTTTCTTGATTGCTCATTTACTTCTTCCTGCGTAGTACCGCTTTTCCAATTCTTCCACAGGTAAAACCCCCAGAGACGTTTGCCCTACAAATATTGCTCCAGTTGCCAATGTCTCTGAGAGCCAGGAGGGACAGCTCAGTGTCAGCCTATTAAGACTTCACTTCTACAAGCAACGGTAGTAATGATGAGAATGGCATTCTCACCAGAGTTCAGAGCCTTGATTTGCATAAGTCCAGAAAAACTTTCTGTGGGATGATGAAAAACCAAACTCAGGGTCTGCTGTTTCTGAGTTCCCTTTCTTAGATAGTGGTATTACTAAATATCCAGTTGTCTGAACTATACAATTAAATTAATATTGATTTTCTTTTCTTCAGCTAGCAAAGCAGATCGCAGATTCATAGCCTTCTTTCTCCTTCCAATGTGACTGCCCTGGTTTGGGTCTTCATCTGTCAGTTGAGTACTTGAGTGGCCTCTTACCTGGTTCTGTTTTGGCTACTCTCTCCTCATATCCATCACTGTCAGAGTGATCTCAGTAAAACAAGATCTGACCAAGTTACCCCTCTGTTTACAAACCCATTACTGTCTTCCTATTGTCTGTCCTACAAAGTCTAGATTCCTTAATGTGATTTTTAAGGTCCTCTTCACAAGATGGCTCTAAACCAAGCTGTCTTTCCATCCTCAGGTGTCACTATAACACCACCTACCTTGCTCCTTGTCCCCACCCATAATGGCTTCCAACGATTGAATTTGTAGTCTGCTTTGCACGGTGCTATGATCTATATTAGACAACTTTCACTTCATCCTCACAAAGGACTTAGGACTGATATGATTACTATTAGAGTTGCACAGATCATGACAGAGGTTCAATAACTTGTCCAAGTGCACGCACGAGTCTCTATCCTCTGGCTGCATTACCCTTTTCCTTTCCGGCCCTACATGAAAATTCTACCCTTCCTTTAAGGCCCTGGTCAAACATCAACTCCTATTTGAAGCTGGCCTCAGCAACCTCTGGCTTTCCCAAATGCCCCTTCTCCCCCACCTAATGTGACTCTCAGCCTCCTCTGTTTTTCCACAGATTGTTGTTAAACTTGATCACAGCAATGGTCACTACCAGTTTAATGTGTCTGTCACCTACTCTAAACCGTGAACTATCTTTTATGTCTCATACATGTATGACGTCATTTATCCTTTATGTCTACCATGGGCCTGACAAATAGTAGGTACTAGGTAGTTGATTAGCGGGCTGAGTGCTGGGGTCCAAGGTGTTGGAAGGCTGCCAGGTATTATGGGTTGAGAGGGAGCCTATGCAGGATAAAGACATGGTGACAAAGATACGTGGCGCTCTTGGCTAAGACCGTTATACTTACTTCATCATTCAGAATTAAAGTTCATTATGGGACAACACGATATTGTTTGCATCCATAGGGCTTCACCTGGGACCCAGAACAAGGCTACACCTGGGACTGGAAACCAGGTAGACTTGCTAGCTTTCAAAGGATTTTTTTCATTAAAGCACACAGATAAGATATAATATAAATTTCACTCACGTAAGAGCTGCCTCCTCTTCTTCCTGAGAAGTAATGAAATAATTAAATAGAACTGACCCCTGACCTGAACCTCCCACCCACACATCTCCCCACTATGATGCATCGCCATTTCTCATTGCTTTCTGCTGTCCTGCCACCATGCTTAAGTTCACGCAACAGTGCTCATCTGTAGGCCATTTTCAATTAATTTCCTGAGTAAAATTTCACGAGACACTATCAAACCTTTTGCTAAAATCAAGATATATTACATCTTCTCTATTCCCTTAGTCTACTAATCAAAAAAGCAATCAACTTTGTCTGGCATGATTTGTTCTTTTAAAACCCATAATGCTTATTGCTCATAATTCCATTATCCTAGATAGAATTTTTTCCTCTTAATATTTGTTCCACTGTCATAACAGGGATTGAATTACTAGATGGTCATTTCTAGGATCCCTCTTTCCCTTGCTGCTTTGAAAGTTTGCTACCTAATTTGATACTATCAACACAATGGTATCTCCTTATTCTGCCGAATCAGAGAATAATAAGCAAGGGGGCTTCCGGGCGTCATTTGGTCAATGCCCCATTTCTTCACAAAGCTCTCATCACCTTTGTGAGCCATTCCAGAACCACTACCCATTATTCAATGTCTCCCAAACAGGAGAGTCTGAGACCTCTTTTGATAACTGAATCAATGATTCACAGCCTTATGCTCAGGAAGCACTTCCTAATTTCTCATCCAGGTCCCTTCAAAAGGAGGATGGGATGGTGGAGAGGACCCAAGTTGGAGTTCAAATCCTGAGTATGCCATTTACTCGCTTTGTGACTTTAAGTAAGTCACTTTATTTCTCTTTTTATGGGAAATAAATGAGAATTTTGAAATAAAAACATTTTAAATTATATATACATATATATACAGTTTTCAATTACAAACGACATATGTGAAAAACTTCAAATGATACAAAAGTGTCTTCTCCCCTTGGCTCTCCAAGCAAAATGCCACTCTCTAGACATAACTGGCGACAATGGTTTGATGTAGATGCTTCTGGGATATTTTCTATATGTAAATAAATATATGAAAACCAAAATGAGGCCGTGATAGGCATACTGTTTTACAATTCACATTTTTCATTTAACTATATATCAATATCTTCCATGTCAGTACATATATCTATCACAATTTTTTCACAATAAGTATGTATGAATCTTGTAATTAAATTTGTAAGGATAAATCCTAGTTAATTTGACCAGTCTCTGTTAATGGACATTGAAAGTAGTTTCCAGTTTTTCTCTGTTCCAAATAATACTGAGAAAGCCTATAATAATGTTTGAACAATGAATGAAAGTCAGGGAGAGAAAGGGTGATCACCGCGAGATGGTGAGCATTGATGAGTCCACTAAAAGGAGGCTGCTTCTCCCTCTTCCTCTCCCCCCAACCTTCCCTAATGGCAGAACTTGAGGGGACACACAGCAGGTGAGGCCCCATCCTTGGTCACATTGAACGATGGAATGGCTCAGAGGAGCACTTTTCATTCAGCCAGTGTGAACTTTACTGTGGAATTTTCTAAATCTTCCTTGGACACTGGTTCACACTGGAGCCTGCTTCATGCTGCTGCTTATACCTTGAACGCCTCAGGGCGAATTCTTTACCTTCTCTGGAGCTCAGCTTGTTTATGAAATAGTTAGAACCTTTCTGATCATTACTATTGCTGCCATCGATTGAGTACTTACTATATGCCAAACGTATGTCGAAAAGAGCGTTAGTGCGTTATCCTGTTTAATTCTCAAGAAATCTCTTTGAAGTGGATGATATGACTCTCATTTTTAGTTGAGGTTTTAGTCTTATTATTGAATTATAAGAATTATTTATATATTCTGGATACAAGTCCTTTATATGATGTATGATTTGCAAATATTTTCTTAATGATGTCTTTTAAGCCCAAAAGTTTTGAATTTCGATAAGATACAATTTTTCATTTCTTGATTGTGATTTTAGTGTTTTATCTAACAAGTATTTTCCCAATGCAAGATCACAAAGAATTTTTTCCTATTTTTTTCCCTAGAAACTATATAGTTTAGCTCTCACATTTAAGTCCATGATTCATATTGAGCTACTTTTGGTATATAATATGAGGTAAGGGTCTAAGTTTATTTATTTATTTTTTTGTATGTGGATATCCAATTATCCCAGCACTATTTGTTGAAAAGACGATTCCCGTTGAATTGGCTGGGCTGTATCTGTAAAATCTGTTTTCCCTGCAGTGTGTGATTGCTGATATCTCTGTTTGGCTTCTTTTTTTCAATGCTCTTGTTTTGATTTTTCAGTCTGGCTTCCTCTGGGACATCTGTATGTAGCTTAGCAGACAAGTAAAAGTTCTGTCTTTTGCCAATAGATCTGTATGCGAGTAAGGGAGTGAGTTCAGTGCTCAAGCTGCTCATCTCTTTCATGCCTCCCCATGCAGTCTTAGAATTGGCTAGAAGGTTGTGGCTAGCTTGGAGCCTTTCCCATCTCCACCGGGAACATACGTGACTATGCCTGCCCCAAGCATGACAGAGCCTCACGCTGGTTGAGTTGATCGTCACTGTGACTTATAACCCTGCTGGGCATATACTTTGCCTCCTCCCTCAAATCAAGTGAACCTCCATTCAACGGTAGCATAGAAGCTTTTGGTCTTCGTGGATGCCCGACTTTGGCAGGACTTTTGTGCAGGTGGAGTGAGGTAGACAGGAGAAGCTCCAGATCAGAATGTCACAGGCTCCCATGGTTCTTACTGGGTCTTTTCTACAACCACACATTTCAGGGAAGATAGAAGTTCAGCATTTGCTTAAGCACAAATGTTTCTCAGATTCTTATATTCATTTCATCAATTTTCAGAGCACTCAAAAGGTTGCTCTGTCAGTTTTGTCCAGCTTTATGTTGCGTTTTGGGGAGAGAATTGGCCAGACTCTGTATTTGGCCATAACTGGAAGTCCTGCCTCACCTTACTTCTTTTCAGTAGTCTGAAACATGGACATCGATGTTTCTGAAACTAGTTTATGAGGTTATTATGAGAATCATATAAGGCAATGGTAAGTCCTTGGTATAAAGTAAGCCCTTGATAAATGTTGACAGAGTCATTGTACACAGTTGGGTGATTGGTGCCCCACACCACTGTGTTGAGTGAGAGGGTGAGTGGGGCTGAGATCCAGCTCAGGCTCTGCTTTTCACGCTGTGAGTTCTCCAACAGGCAGCATGTAGCCCGAGGAAGCGTCTTTTCCTGATGTTTTCACCAGAGGAGGCAAGTTTCTTTTCTAATTCACACAGAAGTGCGTACAGCTTAGCCGGTCCCTGGACAGTGGCTCCCGTTGCCTCTCCTCCCCTCAATCCTCGCCCTTCTTGGTGCAGATGAAGTCCTTTATCTTGAGCTGGCGCAACATACTCACACAAAAATTCCTTATCAATCTCATGCTCTTTGGTTGTTTCGCCTGTATTTTTACTTTCCCTTTTCCAGGGCATACGGACTCCATGACTTCACTCATGCATTTATGGAAGGATGAATTTTTTAAAAAGTTGTGAGGTGCTGCTGCTGGTGGTAAGGGTGTTGGAAAGAATATTGCTAATCAGATTTCCTGCAGAAACTCAATTTCTAAATCCTTCTGAAAGACATAGGACCCTTCAGGATCCTTCTTTCCCTCTGTCGAGACACCTGGTTTCCTTCGGAAGGACAATGATTTTCCATCTTGCCTTTGACCTCCTGGATAAAGGAGCCAATTAACTCAGCTTATTTTTCTGTGACATGAGGCTTTTATTTTAATTATTTCCTCATGGAGCAGAGGGCTTCCAGAATTTGCCTAACTCTCTGGTTTCTCTAGCAAGCAATGTTTCTCAAATTTATCCTTACACACATGTCGCACAAAAGGCCAACGGGTCTGAATTTGTCTTTTTGATAGGGGAAGCCCACTTTCAGTCCATGTGCTAGCCAATCCTGCTAATCTTTCTGCTTCCAGAGTTATAGATGGGAAAGATGCATTTGGATTTGGAGGAGAAAGAGAGGTTGAGGAGGGAAGAGGAACAGAGGACACAGGACAGAAGAGAGAGGGAAAAGCAAGACAAAAAAAAAAAAGAGAGAGAAAGGAATGAAGCACTCGTGTGAGGGTGGGGCAATTGCATGTGATCTCTGGACGATTGCCACGCCAAAGAAATGAGACACTTACTTTCTCCCAAGTCCTCATTTTGAAAGCATTCATTATTCTGCTTGTTTTATTTTTTTATAGTCTCAATGCTCTTGATCTAACTTCTAGTTAAAGGCTCTAAGTAGGGTATAATCTGTGTTAGAGCTTGGACAAGGGATGGATGGCATCAACTGCAGGCTGTCCCACACCTGGCCCCCTGAGGACACACCACTGTGGAATGGATACCTTTTGGGTATAAACACAAAACGCATTGTGTTAATAAGTGAAGAAGAAGAACTCTTAGCAGAGGGGAAGTATATAATCAAAGGAACGATACTTCAGTGTGTAGCCTAAGCGACACAGGAGATGAGGGTGGTGAACACCCTTTGCTGTTGCTGCCAAGCTGAATTTAATGTTTCTCTACTTCACAATGAAGAGAATGTTCCCATTTTATGTGTAAGGACTAAATAATTCCCTGTTGCAAGCATAATATTTCAAATATCTCTTCCATTGCTCCCAGGTGCAGAAACGCTGATGACATCAGAGAGAAGACAGGGGCAGGTCATGGAACTCAGTAACTGAGACACAGAGAGCGGCCACTCCATGCACGCAGTCCATTCCATTAACAAGTAAGACTGCGGCCAGCATATCTCCAAATAATAATAGCTTCCATAGAAATCAACTAGGAAAGACCTACAACCCAAGAAATATGCATCGATTAAGCATGACTAGGAAACAGTACTAAGAATTCTAAAGAAGTGGGAAGAATAAAAATAAATCATAACGCTTCGGATAAGAATAACCGGGACCCCCACCATAGCCACCAAGGTTAAAGGTTCTTATCAACTGTTTAGTAGGGAGAACTGGATACTGAGATCTGCACACTTGTGCAGTCTTTAGAGGCTGCAACTCCATTGGTAAATGTGCACGGTTACCATCGTGGGTGAGGGCTCAGTCGTTCTCAGCAGATTCTTTTGTCATGTCCAAAAAGTGCTAAGTTGAAAAATACCCCTGGAAATGTTATACATGGATACCTGGGCTGAATAAGCCTTTTGCCTTTTAGGGTCACGATTCTTAAATCAAGACAGAACAGAATCCCTTGCTTCAGGCTGCTGTGGCTGGGGTGACTACTGCCAGGCTGGGCTACGTGTTACCCTACTGTGCTCTTTTCCTCTTTACAGAGTGGTCTCTGGCGCATCATTTGCATTGATTTTTATAACAAGTCAGGAAAGAGAGCCACTGAGGTAAAATGACCCCCAGATCTCTCTTCAGCTTACAGTGAACCACTCTTTCTCCATCTTGAATGCATAAAGATTATCTGTCCACTCTAGGTAGGATTACACCGTAGTTATCCCCACTCGAGAGAATTTTATTTTATTTCTCTTTGCCAAGTTCTGGCGTTCCTTCAATTCTCTTCAAGCATAAATTCAGAGCAGTTCATGGCTTTTCTCAGACAGAGCCCATATTTCTTTAAGATGTGTCTTATCTGAATCATTTGACATATAGAAATCAGTGAGGTCAAAAACTCTACATAACACTAATAAACGGTTCTTAATAAGAGGAAGTAAGGACATCAGAAAGACAGCTTCACACGCTAGGAGAGATTATCCAGTCCTACCCACTCAGTTTACCAATTCAAAAACGAGGTCTAAAGTCACATGTCAGCCAATGGCAGACCTACTACATACTTTTGGCTCTCAGCACGGCACTTTTTTCATTTCTAAAAGGGCAGTGCTGGTTACATTAACCCGATTCCACCTTCTTTCACTGACTGCATCACTGTGTAGCCTGGAGGGCAGCTTCATGCTGTAGTCGGTGCCGCGGGCAGCAGCCCTGGCCATCAACAAGAAGATACAGGTGAGAGTGGGCTTCCCAAGCCCCTTCTGAAGACACTGCCCTCACCAGACACCGCAATGGACATAATCTGGTTGTGTCACAGAACAGAGAGAGTCTCCCCAGGTCACCGGAAGGTGAACAAAGCCGTAAGCTTCTGAACGTACTGCCAGACAATTCATGAGCGTGAGTCTTACGCAGTAGTAGGCCTGGGAAACACTGTGTTTTAGGAAGAGCTTGATGTAACATAAAGCCCATGTGCTTCGGTGTTCAAAACGAATTCAAGCTCCAGCTCCGCTACATGCTGGCTTTGTAGACTTGAACAATTTACTTCATCTCTCTAAGCTTCCTTCTGTGGGTCAAGAAATATTTAATGAATATCTATTTTACACGGGGACTTAGGGCGGGTTCTTGGGACACCAAAATAAAAGAGAAAGACCGAGTTTCCTGTCTGAAGCTTACTATGTATTTAGCCTCAGTTTAACAACCTGTAAGTTAGGGACATTAATAACAGCCATCTCACTGTGTTGTGAAAATCAAACGTGATTGTGGATGGAAAAGCACTTTATAGTCCGGAGCTCTTGCCAGTTTCATCTGGGACAAAGCCCGGGGCCCGTCCCTGAGCCCAGCAGGCCCGTGCATGTGGTTTCACGGCCTCCTCCAGCCACCCTCACACGAGAGCTTCACAGAAACGGCCCCGAGCAGTGCCACAGCTTCCTTCCACGGGCAAGGAAGGCTCACCCCATTTCAGGCAATGAACCTCTCCAGGCCCCCGCCATGGTTGCTTTCAGTCCTTCGTACCCGCAGGAGCCAACTCCCAAACAGAGCTGCTTATTTCTAGCCTCAGCTCCTGCTGCTGCGATTTCTGTTCCATTTCTTATCCACAAAAGTGTTTGCTCTGTTCCCAGTGGAGGGGTAGTCTAAGACTGCCCTCCCAGCAATAACTCTTTGGACATCTTCTACAATAACCACAAGGAAGTTTTCTCTAAAGCCCAGTCAGTCCCGTGAGCCCTTCTTGATCTAGAATGGTGCCCCAAAAACATATCACTTTTCCTCCATACTGGTCAAGACCAGCTGTATTAGTTTCCAATTGCTCCTGGGACAAATTACCAGAAATTTAGCGGCTTAAAACAGCACAAACTTATTACCTTACGGTTGTGGAGATCAGAAGTCTAAAATGGGTTGGTGGGGCTGCATGCCTTCTGAACTAGATTCTAGGGAGAATCCATTTTCTTTCTTTTCAAGCTTCTAGAAGCTGCCTGCATTCCTTTCCCTCAGGGCCTCTTCCTCCACCTTCAATGCCAACAGCTGCTGTGCTGCCACTTTACATGGAACTGTGCCCCCTTGATTTTAGATGTCCCCTTGACTTAGATCTTAACCTGCAGTGCCCGGCATTCAGTAGGGGCTTACAATTGTTGGTTTAATAAAGAAATATACAATCCAAAGAATAAATAAAATTTTAAAATTGATACAAACTAGCACATAATTTAAATGACGTTCCAACTCTGTCTCTCTCTGACCTCTGCTTCTGTCATCATATTTTCTATGACTCTGACTCTTCTGCTTTCCTCTTCCACTTATTTGGATGTTTGTGATTTTTATTGCGCCCACCCGGACAATCCAGAATAATCTCATCTGAAAAGTCCCTTGTGCCATGTAAAGCGACATATTTGCAGGTTCTAGGGATTCCAACTTCTTTGGGCGGCCATTATTTTATCTGCCACACTAGCCCACAGCACTACACGGTGAAGTCTCTCAGGCTCCCTAGCCTCAAGGGGCTAACCTGACAAATTCATTTATGCTAACGGGTGCAGGAGCTCCTCTTCCATTCTCCAGGGTGCACAGAGGCTTCTAGAGGCAATGCTCCCATCCTGATGCTGTGGTCCAAAGAGTGACCTGAACCTGGGGATATCAGGCTTCCAGAAGCCATGGCCAAACCTTGGGTGATGGGTATCTCTCCCAAGGCTGGTGGGGATTTCTGTGGTTCATGGATTTTGTGCCAGGTACATGGCCATTCTTTGCAATGGATATGCTTAATCCCAGTCTTATGTCAGAGCAGGAAATAGCCTTGGTGGCAATCTAATCTAAGACATTTACCTTACAGATGAGGCACCCAAGGCCCAGAGAAGTAAAGAGACATCTCTTACGGCAGAGCTGGGATGAGAGCCCAAGTCCCGTCTACCTCTAACATGTGTCCTGTGTTCCTCACTCGACATGCCTCTGTCCCCACTGCCCTGTGAGCACGGTTGTTAGGTTCAACTTTTACCAAATAACTGTAATCCATTCCCTCCCCTCCCGTTGAAGGCTACCCTTAGAAGACAGAGGTCACACCCTGGGAGAGGCCCGCCCTGGTGGGGAGGATCAGACACCCCACTCCTGAGGCAAGCATGCTGGTTCATAAAGTCAAGTCCCTCTCTGGAGCTCAAGTTCCAACTGCCAGCTTGGCACCAGAATCTCATTAGGATGACAGAATCACCAGTCACAGCTTGTTGAAGGGATGGCTTAAGGGTCAAGATGTAAGGCCCAGTGACCTCATTGCTTGGGAGACAAGGGACAGAACCAGAGAACTAAGGTGACCTCTTATGGTAAATTCCAGAAGAGGGGCAGGAATACGAGGCCACAAATCCCCCCAGTAACCTTAGTATGATGAGACGTCATGCTCAAATGAAAGGCATGACCAGCCAGAGCCCTTCTGATGCAGGGCAAAAATTGAATTGAATCGGATGCATTTATGTCACTCCAGCTTACATTCCGCACTTGGTCCCAGGTACATTCCTCGGCCTGCTGCACGTGTGGTTTCTCCAGTTACCCTTCCATCCCTTCAAGGATAAAGCTGGTCAGGGAAAGGCTGGGTGGGGGTGCTCTGGATTTGTGACATGCGGTGCCCTGTACACTAACTATCCAGGCAGGCAGGAAAGCAACCTGCTTATCTGTCTCACCCTAGCCAGTGGTGCTGGCTGGCTTTTTTGGTTGTTGCTGTGGCAGAAAGCAGTTAACATGTTTTTTTATCCCCAAAAATGTCTAAAATAATTGAATAGAATATTAAATGAGAATTTTGGATCCCCTGGTATTAAAAAATGTTTTATCTTATTATAAAACTAATGTATATTCATGGACTCACATTTAGAAAATACCAAAAGCACATAGAAGAAAATAAAAATCACTGATAATTCAGTCTTCTAGAAATAACTTCTGCCACTACGTTGGTGTATTTCCTTTGAGTTTTTTTTCTTTATGTACATATATATAGTTTTCTCTTTCATAAATAAGTTATATTATACACATAATTCAACTTGTTTTTAATCTAATAATAGGCCTTGACTACTTCCCCATATTATTAAATATTTTTACACAGCATAAATGTAATGGTGCATAATATTTTAGGCATCCTATATTTTAGTTCATTCCTTATTGTTTGAGCATTTAAATTATTCCTAGCTTTACCAATATAAACACCACCACCAAGATAGTTTTTTAGATAAGCCAGTGGGAAATATCTGGTTGAAACCTTGTACCTTAGCTCTGTCAATTGAAATGGAAACAAGAATTTGTGTAGAGAAAGGTGCCTTTTGACTCTTGAGAGTAAGCTAGTGCTGTCAGCCCAGATGTGATAGTCTTTCCTGTCCAAACCGTGTAGATTCTGAGAAGAGACCACAAGGGCTAGTCCTGTGAGGCCGCGCCAGCACAGCCCAGGTGATGGGAGGTGAGTCTAGAAGGTTCCTCAAAGGACTTGAAAGAGACAGAGACATCAGTGACCCTGGCCACGGTGAGATGCCTTAGTGAACCTGGAAGGCTGAGCCCATTTATAAAGGACAGATGTCCTACGATAGTCCTGAAAGTATGTCCGTGGTTACATTTATTTTTATCTAAAAAAGTAAGAAAGAAATTAAGCTTTACTGATAATATTACACAGTTAGGAACAAATACATGCATAGAACTGAGGAATATGTACACAGTAGAGGTGCATGCTCAGAGATATTTTACTGATGGTGCATATAAGAAAATAAAGTTTAGAGACCATCTCCTTAAAACAGAAACTCCATGGTAGATATAGTGAGAAACACAGGAACAGGATTTTGAGGGGCTGGAGCCCGTGAACACTTGGCATGGACAGTTTGGATCATTGGATGATCTCGTTTGAAACACATGAAAAGAAAGGAACATTGTTCTGTCCCAGTGTGTGTGTGTGTGTGTGTGTGTGTGTGTGTGTGTGTGTGTGTGTGTGCATGTGTTTAAACCCACTCACATGTAAGTGTATCAGTAACTGAAGAGGCTAATTTATGAGGTCCCAGCCAATGAGCCCATGAAGTCTGAGGGCAAAAATGGGTGGTTAATGATACACTTCTGGAGGAAGGAGGATGTGCTGGATAGACCTTCATCACTCCAGTTGCCTATCAACACCCCAAAGGGTCAAGGGTCAAGGGTCAGAGCATGAGACTGAGAGCCACTCAATCAGCCCGCTGCAGCCTCCAGTGATGACTGGTGAAAAGGGGGCTGTGCCCTAAGAGAAATTTCCCATCAGGGCTGCACCTGCAGCTCCAAAGGTGGCCCAGGTTCCAGCTACCCTTGGGATGGAGTCTACTTGAGAGGTGTTTAGGGACTCTTTTAAGAATATTGCAAACCCTTGTGGTGAGGAGAGAAACTGAAGAAAGTGTGCGAAATGCTGGTATTTATCTGGACTCCTCTGAACCTGCCTACCCTAACTTCCTGAAGGGTTTGAGAATCCACAGCCGACAGGTACCGGGAGAGACACACTGGATCCACATGTCAACCTATCCACAAAGAGAGAAAAATCAACGTGTAGTTGGTCAAACAGTGGTCCCCAAAACATATGCCCAAATCCTCAACTGCGGTACCTGCAGAGGTGGCCTTATTTGGAAACAGGTCTTTGCAGATGTAATTAAGGATCTTGAGATGAGATCATGCTCCATTTAAGGGGGGCCCTTAATCCAGTGACATGTGTCCCTATAACAGATTTGAGACACACAGGAGAAGGCCACAGGAAGATGAGGCAGAGGTTGGAGGGATGCAGCTGCCAGCCAAGGAACATCACAGATCACCAGCAATCACCAGAAACCAGGAAAAGGCACAGACTAGACTCTTCTGCAGAGTGTCCAGAAGGTACCAAGCCTTCCAACATCTTAGTTTTGGACTGTTCACTTCTAGAACTGGGAGAGAATACATGTCTGTTGTTTTAAGCCACCCAGTTCATATTAATGTACTATAGCAGCTATAAGAAACTAACACACAAAGGTGTAACAGAAGTGGACCGAAAGGCTGGATGACCTCCTTCTGGCATTGCAGGACCATGGTCACCTGCCGCAGCCTTGTTAGCTATTCCAGAGCTCCAGAACAGTGCTTTTCAACCTTTTGTAAACTAAGTCATCTTGGTAAACAGAAGAATCTCAGTAGTATAGTTCCATCCGGGCCCTCCATCAAAAACAAAACAAAACAAAACAAAAACCTGAGAATCAATGCCCTGGAAGAGAGTTGAACTGATGGAGGAAGAATGTCGTGCCATCCCAGCTGAGTCTACTCCTGTTCTTCCTGTGTATGTATGCAAATGAGTGAGGGGCTGGGGAGGGGCTTTAGGGAACAGCTAGTCTGTTTTCCATTTTTAAAGCTACGGTTCATGCTGGAGATCAAACTTGCTGGATAAGAAAAATATGTTCCTTTGACTACATTCCAAAACACCGGAAGTAGTAGACATCACACATGCCCCTGGGACTTCTTAAAAGTCATAGAATGCCTCAACCTGATGATTCAAGATTTTATTAATTTATAATATTGTGTTCCATCAAGATCATCTCTTTTTATTATCTTGCTGCTCTGAATTGTATCTCTCTTATTATTCTCATCTACAGGGGCCATAAATTAAAATCGGTCAGAATTTATACTCTTACAGTTCATTATGTATGATTGGTATTATCTCACTGATTTTTTTCTGGCCCTTCTATAGCCTCTGACAAGAAATATTGCAATAGAGTCTAAATACCATCCAACCAGTAAATGTTGAGTTAAAAAAAAAAAACAAAAAACCCTAGTAGACTACACTAGCCTAACGGGTACCCTTCACTCCTTATCTCCACCGCCAGCATCCTTTCTGCCAAAATGACAGAGAAGGTGAGATTCTAAAGACTTGTGAATCTGAACTGGAACGTAGGTCCTTGCTTTGCCATTGTGCAAACGGGGCATGTCATTTTTTTCTCCCTTCATCTTCACCTCTTTCTCTGAAGGTCAAAGGACATTACGATACATTGGCCTGCTTCATGAGGAACAACCCGACCTCAGGAAACAGGTAGTGATATAATTTGTTGACTCAAAAAGCAATGAGCAGCCCATTCCTGGAAGTTCTGAACACCTCTCAGTGCCATTCCAGAAGTGTCCCTGTGAAGGCTGGGAGGCTGGTCCCTTGTTTCTAAGACTGATCAAGACTATGTGAGTATAGATTCCCCCATTAGACCCCAGGAAAAATAAACACAAGTTTCCGAGTGGCGAGATTCCCGCAATTTATGTTTGGATGTGTTTGTTCACTAAAGAACTTGATAAAGCAGATGGGTACATCTACAGTGGCTTTTGTCAGCGTTCTTCACATCATTATCCTTAGTATGTGACATCTATCACGTTGGGGAGAACAATGATTTTTCAGAGGGATGTAAGTTGGCAACAATTACTAAAACATGGATATTCCAATCTTCTCCTTCATCTACCGGGAAAAGGTTCACATTCAGTACATATCCTGATCCCCGAGACCCAGCTTTATAAAAACCTAAAGACATCAATATATTTCCACACCCAGGGGCACTGAAAAGTGAGCGTTCATCCCTCCACTCCTTCTTCCTTTTCTTTTTGTCACAGTACTCAATGTGACCTGACCTCAGAATCATCTGAAACACTTATCAAAACATAAAATAAAACAGAGTCCCATGGAAATTGAAGCTACAGTGAGATACTGTATTTCACCCTCCACACGAACAAAAATGACAAAGTCTGACAATACCAGGCACTGGTGAAGATGTACAATCCTGGAGACGAATACTAACACATCACTAGTGGGGGTATAACTTGGTGCGACCACTTTGGGAAACAGATTGTCATTATCTATTGAAATGGAGGCTGCACCCCATGACTCAGCAATCGCATTCCTCGTTCTATTGTCTAGGAAAACTCGTAGACACACACATGCACCAAGAGACATATATCAAAATGCTTACATTACTGTTGTTGGCAATAGCAAACACCTGGCAACAACTCAAATGTCTAATGACAGTAGATGAGATCAATTGTAATATTTTCACACACTGGATTTGGAACCAAATGAACCATAGCGGCATGCATCAAAACGGACAAATCACAAAACAGCATTATTCCATTTAGGTAGCACTTTGCAAACCTAGTCAATATGTTGTTTGGGGCTACATACATACGTGGTAAGGTCATAAACGAAAGCAAATGAATGATGAACGCAAAATGCAGGACAGTGGTTACCTCTGAGGGGAGGAAGAGATTCCTGATCCAGGTGGAGAACAGAAGAGGTTGAAAAGGGATGGACAGTGTTCCAATTCTTACACGTAGCGGTGAGAACACGGCGATGATTTTATCATAATCTTTAATCTATGCATATGTGCTATATCTACTTTTTTTTGCACATGCTCAATTTTATAACAAATTTAAAAACACACAGATTTCTAGGCTCCATCTCAGAGTTATTGAATCAAAATCTCAGGCTGTGGGGCTTATGCAGTATTTGTAATAAATTCTCCAGAAAATCTGGATGCACTGTCTCGTTAAGAGCCACACCCTGTCACACAAACACACACACTCCATAACATACATCAGTATTCAGCCTAAAATATAAATCAAGGTCAAGCAATTTCAAAAGAATCATAAAAAAAAGAAAAGGTCAGTCTGGGAGAGTGTGTAGAAACGAAAGGTCTCTCATAATTCTGGGTTCAAGCCTGATGTAAAAGCCTGAGAGCATAAATTATTTTTGTGCCACCTCCCTCCACCCCCATGAGTTTACCTGAGCCCTGTCCCTGTTACATTCCCTGTAACATGAGCCTGAGATAATCACCCCCAAGAAATGGGCACAGGGCAGGCTGTAGCCATAGCTTTTGCTACAAACAATGAAACATGTGGTAGAAAGTGTCCTCGTCTAGGACTCACCATAGCAGACTTTTAAACCTGAACCCACACGTACAAGCTGTGTGATCTTTAGCAAGTCACCTTCCCTCTCTGAGCCCTAGCTTTCTTATCTTCCCTGCCTCCCTCATGAAACTGGAATCCCGTGAGACAGTGTGGGCAGAAGGGCTTTGCAAACTGAAAGCACTTCTCAGAATGTCCAGTCAGTCCATTATCATGTCAGTTATTATTTCTTCCTTAAAGCCAGAAACGTAGGCTGTCAGTTCTCGGTCAGCAGTTTTCTGGGTCCAAAGAATTAGGAGCTTTAAGATTTGCCTTAGAGAGACCTGAAGGCAGGAGTAGGCCTTAGCGCATCCACATCTCTCTCTGAAAACTCAGCAAATATTTAACAAGCACCTACTACTCATCCAGGGCTTACCTTGTCCAGTTCATGATAATTCAGAAAGAGATGTTCATAAATGGATCAGACTCCTGGAAGAACTTTGCAAAACACCCTGCAGCCTGAATATTCATTAAGGGCTTTGCAACTAACATTTAACCCATTTGCACAATACCTTCCAAATTAGGACTGTCAGATTTAGCAAATAAAAATGCAGAACACTCCATTACATTCTTCAGTATAATTGCAATAATTTTTTTTTAAATTATAACTATGCCCCAACTATTGCATGAGACATACTTATACTAAAATAATCATTTGTTGTTCACCTGAAACTCACGTTTAGCCGAGTGTCCTGTATTTTATCTGGCAGCCCAATTCCAAATGGACACACAGATCAGCACTTTCTACTACATCATACGCTGGGAAATCTGCATGAAAGAGCGTTGTGAAATCCTATTTCCTTTACTTGGTAAGAGAGTAAAGGGTTCGACTGATCTTGAAATTGGACTTACATGGCCCAAGAAGACACAGAGAGACACAGACATTCAAAGCGGTTTTCAAAGGAAACAGGAGAGAACAGGAGTGGGGAAGCCCAATTTCAAACAGGAATCAGCATCCCAGCCCCATCCTGGCCCATCCAGGACACCTGGAAGTGGCCTCTGCCCTTACCTCTGGGCATCTCCTTGGATGGCTCTGCCTCAGGCCCGTCCAACAGGTCCATCTGGGAGGCTTCCTCAGAGGGCACACGGCGCCAGGACCAGCTCTGGTTCGCCAGGTCGTGTAGTGGAGGGGAATACTCCAGCTCACAGGGGAAGTCAAAGCTACACTCCAGACCTGCAATGACAGCCAACAGTCAGTGGAGCAAACTGTCCCCAAATGCGACCTTCTAGCCCCACTGCTCCACTCCAGGAAGGCGGTCTTCATCCCATCCCCACCGTCACCCTATCCAGGCGCGGCGAGTTCTCGACTCCACAGGTGGTGAGCACAATATTGGTGGAAATGGGACTAAGAGAGAAAGCTGTTCTTCGTATAACTCAGATTATGGGAGGTGTCCTCAGAGAAGGCTGGTAACCAAAGCGCTAACAGGTTGGACCATGAGAGGTTCTGCATCCTGTGAGTTACCTGGTGACATGGAGAGGGCCTGAGGCCAAGGGCAGAGCCTGGCTTTGAAACCAGATAGGTCGGAATCTAAGTCTGGCTCAGCCAGACATTTGTGGAACCCGGTGCCCTCATCTGCAAAACAAGGGGTTTAGACTAGATGTTTCTAGAAATGAGTATCTAATGAAACCTGGGTTCCAGCTCTGCCACTGTTTTGCTGGTTACATTGTACAAGCCGCTTAACCTCGCTGGGCCTCAAGTTCCTCCAAATGAGACCTAGACTGGTTGTTTTCTAAAGCTCCATGTTGGTTTGACTTTTTTAAGGTTCCAAAGTCCTTGCTCTCAGAAGGGTTACACAGCTATTTTGATAAATCAATCAGTGTGGTGGTCTAATGGGTGCCGACTCCCAATTATCACTGTGCATTTTGATAGCTGCTTCTGGGGCTACTTCTACCTTCATCTCCAAGATGAGTCTCGTGTTGAGAATTTCAGAACCCAGAGGAGAAGTGGGGCCAATCTAGTGCAGGCAGCCCGTCACTGGACTGCCCGTCAGTCACCCTGGGGGTAGCTGGCCCTACCCTGGAGTGGGAGTAAAATAATTCCCATGGACACTAGCCAAACAATCTAAGTTTGGTGGGGGGTGGGGAGGAAAACACCGTCAATGAACACTTGTATTAAGATTCTTCTGCTTCTCGGCCAGCAGAGATTTATGTACCAGCTGCTGTGCAGGAGCTGCCATTCTTCTGGTCCTAAGGTTAATATCACTTGGCCTTTCACAATTCAGACAATTCACCTTTATAACAGCGAGCTGAAACAGGCAGGGCTAGCCTTGTCTGAGTTGACATGACACTTGCTGCCTCCATATTTTATCAGCCTTGAAGCCTTCCTACCTGTCTCTGGGGGCTGAGCTGCTGCTACAAATTGGTATCCATGAATTACAGGCTGCCTTAGTCTTCAAGACTTTCTTGCCAGGCACCTGGTTTTGATAACAGATTGCAAGGAGAAAACTGCTCCAATATTTTGTGCTCTGTAGTACAAAACTCATCCGTATAATGAAAGGTGTAGCCACTAAACCTGGCTCTTCTGGGAAGAGTCAAAAAAAAACCATCCACGTTAGGGAATGATCAAGTCAGGAGGTGGGAGAGAAAGCTACAGGCCACCCCCAACCCACATCGGTACCTTCCCCAAAGCTTCAGCTTCTGGGACCCATCCTCTATCTTGATTTTTCTCCTCCAACTAAAGTCATCCTATTTCCACTTGGGACAGAAGTGTGGCGTGCATGCTCAGGTGCTGCCTGGCACATGTGCCACGTGTGCGTATTAGACAAATAGACAACAGAATGTACAGTCGCAGCATGAGTCATCATCAATCCTGGGACCTCTGAACCCTGGAAAGTCTGATAATCAGCTGTGTTTGGATCAGACCCTGCCTAGTGAAATAAGCTAGGCAGATACTCCAGTGATCAAATAGATTCATTTTAAAATTCTTCCTCCAAGGAAGCCTCCCTTTAGCTGTCAAAGCTGTACTCCTTGGCTTTAAACAGGAATGGGGTTAATATTACTGCTCATTTTGGGTTAAATTGAATTAGGCTTTTCTACATTCTGAGTTAACTTCTCATAAAACAGGTTTCTTTCTCCTGAGGTAACCTCGGTGCCTTTTGAGTAATAATACCTAGGACAAGTCTTTTCAAAAACACCAGCTGAAGTCTCACTTTCCTCGGATCTTGTCTGAGGTTCTAGACCTAGGTGCTTCTTGACGCTCTCTCCTTAACGCTCCTCTGGCTCAGTCCCTGTGAGAAAGGGACTGTACAGTCTATTTTACAGACGGGACTCAGAGCGGTCAAGGACTTCAGGGAAGTGTTCAGCATTAAGTAACCCAATGGCAGAGGCAGGTCCACACCCAGGGGAGGGGGTGGGAAATCACATTCGCTGAGTCCCAGCCACCTGCCAGAGACTATGCCAGGTATTTCCTTATGTCACTATAGTTAATCTGCAGAAAAACACTGAGAAGTACATGGCCTCTCTCTACAGACGAGGAAACCGAGGCTTAGAAAGTTTATTCTACTTGATCAAAGGACTACCCTGGGGCAGAACCACAATGGGACCCATGGCTGGATCATGATAAAGATCCAGCCATTTTTCATCCCATTTCCAAGGCTTCAACAATCTCAATCCAATATTATATTTTGGTTATTAGACCCAAAGACTGCGACCTCTTCAAACCTGCAAAGGCTTCTCCACTACCCTAAGGGGACAAATCGATATTTCCTCTGTGTCAGACCCATTTTGCAAAGGGACTATGACCTTCAAAAGAATCCAGAGATCTCAACCTTACTTTAGGTACCTGTTAGTACCCAAGAGAATTTAACTATTGAAAAACGCAATGAGAAAAAGACACACTTTCCAAAACCTGCTGATCACATAGTTGAAATCACCACTGCCGACTTTCTAGTTACTCCCATCATGGAAGAAAGATAAGGTAATGGAATCTCCTGGAAATCGTTTGTCTGCTGAGACGAACGTCAAGAGCTGTGAAGAGAAAGGTCGTGGCAGAGCAGTGAGGATGGTTCCAGTGTCAGTCCTGCAAATACCGTAGCAGATGAGAGATTTCAGAAGGTCTATTCTCCTCTTAGGTTTGGTTTCCTGCATTTGAGAAATGAAGGAAATGGAGCATACACCCTCTATGGTGCCCTCTATCTATGAAGGTCATTGATTCTGCAGGGCTCATTCTGGGTCAGCACCACCAACTTTACGGGCTGTCAGGCACCTTCACTCCACCCCCTGTAAATGAGGGCTTGTTGCCAACCCAAGAAGCAGAGTCCCTGTGGAAGGAGGCTGAGTGTGCATACCACTTGGTGGGGACTCAGTTTACCTCAAGATTCTCAAAAAATGAAGAAGGAAAGTTTAGGTCAGTTTTATAGATGACTGTTCTAGGTTGAATGTGAGTGTGAATGTGTGTTTTCATGCATTTTTATCAGTTTGTACCTATATTATAGAACCTTCCAGGGTATGGGACACGTGTCAAAAACTGAATCCATTAAAAGTTAACTTCAGGGCATTATCCTAATACAAAAGGCAGCCGTTCAGAAGAATGTTATGGGAACTGGTCAGAAAAAGCTTGTGGTGACCCTGCCTAGAATGACGCTTGGTTCCCTTATCAAACCCCCTTGTCTGTAGAGGAGCGGACAGCGAGTACCCACCCTGACACAGAGTCTGAGCATGGAAATCTAGCCTGTAGGAATGGGTGAGACTACCAGAGCAGTCATGCGCAGGACTTGTGCCGGGAAGCCAGCATCAGCTACTCACGCGGAGATAGGCGCCTGCCCAGGCAGTGTCCACACCACCCCAAAGGGGTAGTAGGGAGCGGTGGTATACTTTGAACACTCAGGTCTCCCTGGGGGTGGGCACAGAAAACCCAGTAGTTCTCCTTTGTTTCCAGACTGAGCTCAGGTTCCAGAAAAATTCCCTGGGTCAAGGCCTTTTACTCCGTTTTGATCTTGACCCTGGAAAGCCAGAGACCTCCCACTCGTTTCCTCAGTCACCTCAATTTCAAGTTAGGAGACAAGCAACTGTTTTCGTTTTCAGGACACTGTTTCACAGGCTGGCCAATGTCCAGATGACCACGGGGCGGGGGGCGTAAGAGCAGCTGCTCTGGGGCAGGTCTACAGGAACCACGGGTTACTGTCACTCAGTCTCAGCCCATCACGAGGCTTGGAAGCAAATATTGCAGAGTGAGCAATAGACTTACAGACAAAGAAAAGGACGCCATATTTAATCCCATGATACTTCACCCTTCCTCATTTTGTCTCTTATCATAAGTGTTTCCAAAGTCAAGCCTGAGGTTAGACTTAAGTTCTTGACTCTGGCAGTACTGGGTGTGCATTTATGGAAGAGCCCCAAGTCTCAAGGGAAGGACCTCCAGGAAAGCCTTGGGAAGTCTTTTCATAACTAATAACATTTACCAAGGGCTTTCTGTGGTCAGATGCAAGGCCAGGCACCCTACATTATTGCCTTATTTAATCCCTATGAAGTAGACAGGAATCCTACTCCCATCCAACAAAGATATTGGGGCTTAGAGAAGGGAAGATCCATCTGAGGTTACTAACAGGAAGTGACTGAGGGGACCATCATTGACCCGCTTCCTCCCTAGGACCCCTGACGTGCTGATGTCAGTACCTCACCAACAGTGAATTGAGAACTGAAAAGGCAGCAGAAATAGCTCCCATCATTCACAGCCACAGACACCAATAACGGAGGAGACGTGCAGTGAGTGAGACAGGACAGGAACTGGGCCGATGGAGGAATAGGCAGGGCCAAGCTGGAGGCAGGACAGAAGCCACAGTACCCGAGCTGTCCTTGAAGGACCTGCCACCACCTTTATAAAGGTGGACCTGGGATGCCCTAGGAGAGGACTGAGTCAGAGTACACATTTCCAGGATGCAAGTCTTACCCCCAGTTTGTGTGTGACTCGGGAAGCCAAGGCTCCACGTGTAATATGTAAGGACCAGGGCTCAAAGTTCCCATCTCGGTTTCCTGATGTATTCCGGGATATCTGCTGTGTTCAGGTGGGGCTAAGGGTCCCAGTTAAAGGAGCTGAGGGTGGGGTGGACAAGATTTCTATGGCCATCAGGGGCCCATGAAAAAGTTTATCCAACTGGATAACTGGCCACGGGATCTGCATCGAAAAACAGAACTATCAAGTTTGCTGCTAGTTTAAAATATGGCAATATGATAGTGAATTTATTTTGGGATTATTTTCCTGTCTCTGGTTATCCTGACCTGATGTTTAACCGCCAGGATGCAGATGGCCTTGACATTGGGCCTGACATTCCTCAGTTATCGAATGGTGTCTCCTTGGTCCCCCCCAGCCCTACAGTCTTTCCCTGTGTGTCTATGCTCATAGGTGTTACTCATTAAGTGGCCCAACATCATCACGATTCTTTCTCAGGAACACAGCACAAGACCTAAGATTTGACTCCCATCCCGCCCGCTGTCATCTGTGCGCTACAGCGCCTCTCTCCCTCTCTCTGAGCTGCGGTCATCTCAGTGATAAGACTAACTTCCCAGGACCGCTGCGAGGACTCAATGAGATGATGCACGTGCTTGGAATGGAGAAATTCCCAGCACATAACAGCTGATTCAGAATTCACACAGTCATGCCCCTTTTTGAACAGTTTCACGTTCACTGAGAAACAGTATTTACAGGGGGTATTCTAACTGATGGCACATGGCCGTTCCCTTAGTATTTCGTTTTACCATGAGAAGGCTGGCATGTCGGCCTTCAGGTGATATTCACAGAGGCAGAGGCAGTTAAACTTGAAATCACATTTTAGGTGAACCGCTTCTTCCACTGGACAGATGAAAAATACCAAGACCCAGGCAAGGGAAAAGACTTGCCCAGGGCCACGTGGCTGGGCAGAGAGTCCTGCACACAGAGTGGCGGGCATTTCCCCTGGCTGCGGAGGCCTTTCCGATTGCCATCCTCTCCAGGCAGCATTGGGCCTGGGCCAGGCTGTATGGCAGAGTTACTAAATCACCAGCTTTCACTTGCTCAGGCTCAGCTTACTGGCGCATTTAAGCTGAGGCTGGATTGCTTTGTGGATGGCATATGAAGATGCCAGCATATTCCTGACAAGCCTGATTTGTGTATTCAGCAAAGAAGCATATGGAGTGTCATGCACATGTGGCAATTCTCTTACAGATGGCCTTTACAGGTCATATAAGACAGCATCATATTTGAAGCTACAGCTCATTATATAGAGTCCCAGAAATCAGCATTCTCAAAACACTGTCAGTCCTTAAAGATTGTATCCAGCTCAAGGGAACTCCCTCAGCCGTCACCAATCTGAAAGCACAAGGCAGGGTCTCCTTTTCTCAAGGGATTCCCAATCATTGACTGGACCATGGGGACCATCTGGCATGGAGAAACTGAGGCCCAGAGACATGGTGGGGCTCGTCGAAGGATGCACAGTGGGTGGGTTGCAAAACAGGTACTAAAATCCGGTTCCTAACTCGGAGATGTTTTTTTTATTACTATTACTTAAAGCTCTGGGTAACAAATAAAGAAAACAATACCTTAAACAATTAGGAAAACTCTCAAAAATCTAGACTATGCTTCTCTAGAATAAGCTAGCAAAAACATACACGGCTAGGTTTCAAGTATCTCCTAACGAGTCGGTGGCTCAAATAATCTCCAGCAAGGCCTTCTGGACCCTCACATTCTATACATACTCTTCTGCCAACAAGCTGCTTTTCAATGGTTGCAAAGCTCCCTGCTGGAAAGCAGGTCTATGAACAGGCCAGAAGCTACGGTGAGAACAGAGGGAGGGAAAGCAGCAGTGGCCTAGGAGCAAAGGGGAAAGATCACTAGAGAACTCTTGGAAACTTCCAGCTCTGGGCCGATCTGCCTTGTGGCTTTGGGCAATTCATTTAACCACTTGAGCCTTGGTTTGCTTGTGTGTAACCCTGAGAGATTTATCACAATAATGATGCAGATAAAAATCATATCTGCTGTGGTACCCAAATAAGGAAACGAATGTGGAAGTGCTTTCTTAACTAAGAGATCCTGTATGTGGATGCTCTTACCACCTTGGTCTCCCTGAGTCGCAGATTTACCACCAGGACTGGAGGAATGAGCTGAACTGACTTGACCTTGGCCGACCCAGGAGATGCTGATTGGAGCTAGTACCCTCCTCCCTTTGCTCTGCTTTGTATCAAAAATCAGGGACACCCAGCTGTTGGGGGAATAATTAGGAGCATAGGTGCTGCAGGGGGTCAGGCTCCAAGGTGAAACTCGGCTGTCAGGTTAGTACATGCGCATCTCAGGACAAATTACTTAAATTCTCTGTCTCTCCTTTTTTCATCTGCAAAATGGGGATTAAATCAGGGACCACCTCCGGGCATTGTGAGGAGGATTAAATACAACAGTACTTGCATCAAGCACCTATTGTAGTGACTCGCACATAGTTTACTATTAAATGATGGCAGCCATCACCCTGGCTCTTCAGGTGTCTCCAGGGGTCAGCCACCGCCACCGCAGAGGTGACTTCAAAGTCTGCATGCCCAGCACTGAAGGCAGGAAGCTTTGACTATGGCAAACCGTGTTGAAACCCGTTATCATCAATCTTTGCTTTTTCACATGCTGATCAAGCTTCCTTGTGCAAGTGAAGTCACACTAGATCTTGAGTAAGAAGAGCTGGGTTCTAGCCCCGGCTCTGTGGTGTGACTTTAAGCCAATCATTTAACCCCTCAAGGACTCAGTTTCCTCATCTGAAAAATGATGCGGTGAATAAAATGATTCTCAGGTCTCTTCCTCCTCTGCCATTTTAAAACCAATTTCAACTTTTGGACAGATGGCTGAAACGAGCTCTCTAACTTGGCTCTCGCTAGCTGGTCAGCAGAATCCCAATGGTCCTGACTTCCAGCCCATGCTCAGATGATTACGGGCTTCTTCTTCCCCGCTTCTAGGTTATCTCCTAAAGGGGCACTTAGCCCCCCAGTCACCTTTGATATCAATCCACCAGCTGCCATCAACATCTGGTCACTCATTTCGTAAAACTAAGCACCAAATCTGGCCTCTGCCTGCCCCCTCCCACAACCACTATTCATTTGTCATGGGGCCCCAGAACTGAAATCATTCACTTCCTTCCCAGCAGCTTGCTCCCTGGAATGCATCTGGGAACCAATCACCCAATTCAAGACATCTGTTTAGCTCACTTATAATCAAGCTGCAGTGAAGAAGGGCCATGTCTCCTTCAATCAATCAATTATATAAACACAGCCTTGAAAGACAGTCTTGGAAGAGGGTGTGTAGCACGCATGCCCACAATGGTGGGAGAGAAGCACCAAAAGTTTAATTCTTGGTTCTCTTATATGTGGCCATAACAATGTTACAGAATGAAGAGATGGGATTTTGCTTTTCATCCCAGAACGGAAAATTGAAAATAATTACAATCCCAGGTATTTTGAAGTTAACTAGTCCAGCCTCTTCTTTTCACAGATGGGAAAACTAGAGCTTAGGAGGGTGAAGTGACTTGGCCGAAGTGGAATAGCCTACGGTCTAGAGAAATAAGAGTGAAGACCAGAACGCAGATTGGACTCTCAGTCCAGTTCTCTGCCTGCAATTTCCAGGAAGTATTCTTGTAAAACATGGGATCCCTAAAAGAATAAAGCAGGCTCCAGAGAACATGGTAGAAACCCTAGGAGTATGTCTACTGCTCAGCCTGACATCCATCCAGATGGGATCATTCCAGAAACCGGAAAGTTAGAGGAGAGCTCTGAGTAATGTGGCGTCCATGACGAGCAGAGAAGGCTGATGGTCATGGGAGTCTCTACCTCACAATACGCAAAATGGCCCTCACACTTACTCTTCTGTCGCTGCTGGTGAGGACTGTCTGGGTGTTGGAGGTGAATATGGCTTTCCTCCCTGATGCCAGTCTCACAAAACAAGCAGATACGAGGCTGCCCGGATGTGGACTCTCTGCCCTTTGGGGACTCCCAGTCCAGGGGGGCAGATGGACGTCCTCACACCCGACTCTCACAGTGCGCAGGCACGGTGAGGCGATGGAGACACAGAACAAGAGAGACTTTCTGCCTGGGTGGACCTGAGGCTCCTGGAGGAGGCAACTCTGGGGCTCCATCTTGAAGGATGAAAGGATTTTGACAGATGGCCATGGTTTAGCTAGGAAGTTTATTAAGGATAGAGGAAGGAATAAGGTTATTCCAGGCAGGTGGGGGACTAGGATTGTTTATGTTTGTGTAGTTGTATACATTTTGAGGCTGGACTGCACAGAATTAAATCCTAGCTTGGACAGTATCATGATTAAAGGTAAAGTGCTTTCAGGTCCCAAAGGGAAAAACTAGGGACTTAAAAGATTTAAAGGAAAAACCCTCTAGCAAATAGAGCGATGCCACCAAAATGGAGGCTGTTGACCCTTCATTCCTCTTTAGAAGGCACCTGTGCTCTGAGCACATGGAAATCTGTCCTGACAGTCCTCCAGTGATATTGTCAATTAGAAATCATGAACACTCCCATGTTTCACATGACGAACAGAATCAGAGAGTGGTTTACTGGCTGAAGGTAATACATAACTCACAAGAATCAGATCTGAGAAGGAATTCCACCTCTCAGATCCCAACTTGAGTGTCTTCCCCACTGTTCCACGCTTTGCTTTCAGGCAGAGGCTGGAAGACCACTGGCTTGGATGTTATAAAGGAGACTTAAACAGGCAATGAGGAGGTGAATGAAAACCTGTGGTTCTCAAACCTAGTCCTACAGTCCCTAGCCCCCAGAATCTTGTTGTTAAGAAGCTCTGTAGGTGGTCATGAGGCAGCTACGCTGAGCCTGGCCATGGGTTCATCCACACCAGACGGGTATTGACATTAAACTGATGCAACCCTTAGGGCAGTGTGAACCCACTGCGCAGATGGAGACCCAAGGAATTCAAGTGATGAGATAGGTAAAGCAATAGACAGGAGTGACGTGTGAGGAAATGCTTTGTAGTCCAAGCACTGAGAAAATAGAACGAACCGTCATCTGGCGTCTGCTCTGGAGGGTTTGGATGTGGGTTCTGCCAAGCGAATGGCCTGGGTTTGAATCTCAGCTTTGCCACCAGCCCTGGACAGATCAATGAACTCTCTCTGCCTCGTTTCTTCATTTGTAAGATGAGGCTATTTGACCGGACTGCCATGGGTCCTGACCGCTCACAATTTCCATGATGTTCTCACAGACCAAATCAGTCTAGTCATCTACTCAAATGGGCTGGTTAACATCCTGTTAATCTGAGGTCTCTTCTGACATAGTTTTACATCCAAGGCTGCTCTTGACAAAATATTTCATTTTAAGAGGATTTCCTCTCATTTTTCTCACTCTTGATCAATCATTTTCCTGCATTTGTTTTCGACACATGTCTTTCTAAGCGGGTTAGAAATGCTCTGTATATAATATCTCAGATGTCCCAAAGCTGTCAAAACAAAAATTCCTCAGCTCACTCATGTATGCTGAATATGCTTTTTTAGATTAAGAAAAAAAATAAGCCTTCCCAGAGTAGTTAAATCAGCTTAAATTCTAAACCAAAGTATGTCCAGCCAAGGTACTATTTTCCCTTCAGACACATGTCTTTTCTGAAACCAATTAATGTGACTTTCAGGATAAAAGGGGTGGCGGGAACATCCCTATACTTCACTTAAACAGAGATCCTCAGGGGCTGGAAAGCTCCAGGGTGGGAATTGAGAGACTTGAGTATACTCTAATTTGCCCCTGGATTGTTCAGCAAATGTTGCAATTTCATATAATTTCCATTTATTGAGAACCCAACTGAGCACTAGATTAAATACTGGGAATGTAAAAGGAATCAAGATGTGGCTGCCTTAACATCTAGGAGCCTCTAGTTTAGGAATCATGATGATTCAGGACCACAAATAACTAAGATATGAGGAAAAGCGTGACATCGGACATACCGAGTGCTGTGGAAAGGCATGACATAACCTTTCCTGGTGAGAAAGTGGGGAAAGTGTGAGATCTGCAACCTTGCTGGCTGTTCTAATTTAGGGTTAATGTGGTCACCAGTTGCTGGCTGTGGATACTCACTACCTGGTTTCCAAAATGAAGCTCTACTACAACAGACGTACTATATCATTGCTAAAACTGAAAAGCCTTATTTCCCAAGCAAACCTTCCCATTATTAGGTTTGATGGTTCCTCAGACCCAGGGCTACTGCACACACATATAAAACAATCATACAATAAGAATTTAAGAGGCACCTTCCAGATGGATGTTTGGAACCATCTTAGACCTGTGATAAAAGTGAACTAGGCTGGACTCTCTATGAGGGTCGGGGCAAGTAGCTTGGCAAATTGTAGACACTCATTTGATGAGTGGATGAATGATAGATGATAGGTAGATAGATAGATATTTAGATAGATAGATAGATAGATAGATAGATAGATAGATAGATAGATGCAATATTTAACATCTTCTCTGCCATCAGGTTGTATAAATTAGACTCATCCACGATTGCTTTCTCAGGCGACATAGTTTACATTTGGGCCATACAAGGGATGAAATACAAACTAGGAAAGTGATTTGGTTGAGAAGATACATCAGGGAAGCCCTAAGTTTTGTGAGGATGGGCATCGTTCAGTGGGATTATTGGAGAATTTGGGACGTTCGGGAATAAAATTCCCTGGACGAGTCAGCATCCTCTCAGATTTCAGGAGGGGGACAACCCTAGTGTTGCCAAAAAATTCCATCGATTTTTTTCCACCAAAAAACTCCAAGTAGAAAGAGATATCTGGGTAGCCTGGGGACTCCGGAAAAGCTCTGGGGTGGAGGCAGGGTTGAGCTGGGCCTTGCAAGCAGGCAGGCTCTAGGGACACAGGTTCGAGGGAAGGAAAAACAAACCAATTGGGGACAACTGGAATGAGAACGTAGGAAACGGGGGAGGAAGGAAGAACGTAAAATATAAAATGTATTTGCTAGGGTGAGGAAAAGCCTTCTTATAGTCCTTATTCTACTTTATCTCTGGGCAACATCAACAGACAGTTCCTTCATCTAAAATTCTTCGTGCCCTGGGCCTCTGTGGCTACACCCTCTTCCTATGGTTCCTATTTCCCCATCTCTGTTTGCCATGCTCCTCTTCCTCTACTTACTTCCTAAATGCAACACCCTGGATCTCCTCTGGGTCTTCATCCTCCAACCACCAGCCTCAACCAAAGTCTCTATGCTAATGACTCCATCTCACCTCTCTTCTCTAATCTAAGACCTGGATTTACAACTCTCTCCTGGCCATTTTCACCTGGATGTCCTGAAGGCACTTCAAATATAACCTGTTCAACATAGACCTCACCGCCTTCTCCTCTCCCTCCAGATGTCTTGGTCACCATCTCTCCTTGTCAAATGTTTCTTCTCCTTCCTATTTCATTTAACAGAAGCTCCATCTGTTCATTTGTTCAACCTGGACTCTTCTGAGTGGGCAACCAAGACATGCTTAGCCCATGGCCAGAATCTCTCCCAGATTCCTCTCCTACCCTTTTTTTCTGACTGATGCTCCAAATGTACGATCATGTCTAAAACCCAAGTCCACAGAAATGACTTTCTCCAGGCTCACCGCTGCTGCTTCCTCCCAGGTCCTCTACATGCTGTCACTGAGCTCAACCTGTTCCTGAACATACCTTTGCACACTCGCTCTCTCTGCCTGGAATGCCCTTCCCACTGGTCTCAGTGGTCCCTACAGCCCAAGGCCCAGCTCAGCTGTCTCCATGTCCAGATGTCTACCTTCCTAAGTCCTCTACACGACTGGCCCCCTCTCTATTTCAGGGAGATTTGAACATCCTCTGTTACTGCACCCATCATAGAGCAGGAAAGTCTGCCTCTTCCTCGAGAGCTCCTTGAGGGAAGGGAGTGTGTCCTATTTGTCTTTATTACTGTCATGCCTAGAGCATAACCAGGCATGCCATTGGTGCTCAAAGAATGTTTATACCCATCTTCTCACTCTGTGTGGTGTCAGAGACACGCTAAGGGGAAAATAATGCAGGCAGGTAGGGATGTAGAAATGACCCTCAGGAGGGAGGTCAAAATTGGACTAAGCATTAGGGAGCCAGCCCACCTGCCCAGGTGTGAGAGCTGAGGTCATGTTTGTAGGAGAAAGAACACATGGACAGAAGCCCAGACAGCCCTGACTGATCTTTTCCATGTTTGTCCGTCTGTCTGTATCTCTCACTCGCGGTGTCTCTACCTTTGTCCCTCACCTGTCTCTCTGTTTCTTTCCCTTTTGTCAATGCTTCTCCCTCTCTGTGACACTGTTTTAAATGGATCTCTTTTGACTTGCTTTTCTTGCCTTTGTGTCAGTTGGTCAATCATTCTTTTATTATCTTTTAAACCAATTTGTTTCCTTTCTGCTGCTTTTTTTACTCAATCTGCCACTAACGTAGAGATAAACTGTTGGTATTTATTGAGTGGATCTATAAGTCTTCATTTTAAAGGTAAGAGATATGATCAAGTGGAGTGTTTTAAACAAGTCTTTCCTTGAAACACCTAAGCCAACTGCTTTCTATTTCATGTCCATGGATGGAGTTCATTGGCTCCCAGCAGGCCAGTGGTCCTCAGGGTGACACGTTCCCTGCTCTTGGTCTCGTATGACTGCCAGCATTGTTGTCCCGTTTGGGACTCAGCCTCTATGGTGAATGCTTCCAGAGGCCTCTTGCTTACCATGTTGTAGATAAAAACACAGAGGCATAGACTAGGAAAGAACTTGACTTCCCAATTCAATGCAGCAGGACCGGGAAAAGAACACAAAAAGGTCTGGCCTATCAGGGCAAAAGAATTGGTTAAAAACAAAGCAAAACAAAACAAACTTTCAGCCCTGACAATGGTCCACAAGGGAGCTGGGAGCTGCTTTTCACTGATGCCAGGCTCTTGAGGGCAGAATGGCTGATCACGGCCAGGCACATTAAATATGTAATTTCAGAAATGTGATCACACTGACTTCCTGCCAGAGCTGTAAAGCACATCCCCCAGGGGGCTGGAGGGCCTTTTCATTTTCCATTTTTGATTCTGCGGTAGGTTCACTGTGTGTTGGGGGGGGGGTGGGGTAGAAGTATGTTTAATTTACCCAGTCTTTTCAATCAAAGAAATTGATACATTAACAGGACTGGTGATAGTCGTAGCGGCAGCAGGGACAGTAATTAAAAAGTCTAATTTTTCCTTCTTTCCAAAAGCACCAGTTCCTAAATTGGGTGGGTCCCATGGGCTTGAAAGCAGACAAAGTTTTAATAGAACTTTTATTTAAAGCCCAACAATGGTTTTGTTGTACCCTGATGTTGGGATGTGGAGCGGAATCTTTCTTTTCCAAGAGTCAATGTTTTGGACACTGGAGGGCGAGAGGGATGAAGAATTGTATTAGTTGACTAGAGCTGTCATAACAAAGTATCACAAACTGGGTGGCTTAAAACAACAGAAATATCTCCATTCACAGTTCTGGAGGCCAGAACTCCAACATCAAGGTGTCATGAGGGCCATGCTCTCTGACAACTCTAGGGGAGAATCTCTCCTATGACTCTCTCATAGCTTTAGGTGGCTGCCAGCAATCTGCGGCATTCCTTGGCTTGTTGATGCGTCACTCTAAACTCTGCCTCCATCTTTACATGGCATTCATCCTGTGCCTGGGTGTGTCTTTGTCTGTTTCCTCATATGAGGACACCAGTTATATTGGATTAGGGTCCCCACTAATCCAGTACAGACGCAACTTGATTGCATCTGCAAAGACCCAAATAAGGTAACATTCACAGGTACTAAGGGTTAGGAGATCAATATGTCTTTTGGGTAGATACAATTCAATCCATCACAGAGACCGTAGTCTATGGGGGTGAAGGCAAGACAGCCCATGGTGCCTGAGGACCTACGCCATGTTCAGGAAGAGGTGAATTCCTTGCTCTCCTGAGATAGTCTCAATTTGGTGACATAAAGTCTTGGTCCTACAGCTCCCCAGATCCTGGATATCAGACTTGTCATTCAGTCCAAACACCAGGTTGTCGAGGAAATGACAGTCCTGTCATGAAGGGGAAGACTTCATCTTTGAAATCATTTTGTGATGTAGTAGAAAGAGCACTCAAATTGGAGTCCAAAAAATATGAGTTCAGTCTCTCCTAACTGCTCACTTGCTCCATAACTTGGGAGCACATTAAGAAACTTCTTTGGCCCTCAATTTACATTTCTATCAAAATGTGATATAAAATAATTTCCACCCACCACAATTTTATAACAAGCTTGAGAGAGAAAAAGGGATCTGAAAGGGTTTTGTAAAGTACCAAATTAATTTTTTTAAATAAATGAAAATTCTCTTTCTCCTCTTCATCTGGGCCAGAACCTTCGGTTATTCTGTTTTAAATGTTGATCTGATTCTTACCACACCCAGAGAGGGCAAGCGTGAATCACAGCTGGGTAGGATTCCATCTGTTCTGTGGCTCTAGACCTCAGTAACTTCCAGCAGGTCATCAACCCCCTTCCCCCCCCCTTGGCCTTAATCTCTTAGCACCTGGCGCTACTGGATGGAACAGATTTTTATCTGGGTAAGTAGTCAGAGCCCAATCCTGTAGTCAAGCTGATAAATAAGTCTTAAGGTATCAGAGCTGATGATAAAAGGAAAAAAAAAAGTCTTTCTTCAGGTGACTTCCCTCCTTCAAAGCCTAGGGGGAGGAATGTACAGCTCTCAGCTTGTTGATGATGAAATTAGCACGCTCCCATCATTCAAGACAAGAGGTGAGAAAGAAATGGAATCTGATACCAAATGCCACTGAAGAGAATATATTTTACACAACATAAAAGGCCCCAACATAAATGAGAAGAAATATAGAGAGACTTCAAAACGGTAGGCCAAACTTTTTCCTCAAGCAGATAATTACAGGCTCAGGGTAAGTAAATCTTATTAGCCTTTCTCCACCTTGTCTCTTGTCATAAAACACTGGTGAGAAGAAAGCCACACTCAATTCAGGACTGGACAGCTTGCCTGAGGGGGCGGACCTGCCACTGTCCATCACGATGCTTACTCCCAACAGCCCATCTGCCTCCTCCCCAGCAGCAGGTGAAGACAGACAGCCCGGCGCAAAGCTCCGTCACTCATGTGCCCACAGTGACTTGCTGGGACTTGGTTACTTCTCACTGTCTGAAGAACTAGCCCTTCAGGCAGCAATTTTCCAGTCAGATTTCTCTGCCCACATTTGAGGCCTTAAAATTAATGAAGTTGTTAACATTTCTTAAAATGTCTTTCATGGCAGGCAGTTGAAAGGTGTGGATTTATCACCAGTGAGCATGCTGGCCTCTTTGGTTCCTAGAGAGACTTGGGCTGAACCCCCACAAACATCCTGAAGGAGACAGGAGTCTTGGCCGTAACTGTGCCTTCAGTCTACTCTGCAGTAGGTCAGGGTGAGTCCTCAACCTCTGTGCTCTGGCGTAAGCCCCCAGAGGCATTCTTTGTGGCAATAAGCCTAGCTGCCTACAGAATGATTTCTCTGGATTCTGAGGCAGGAGCAAGTCTTACTCATTTTTCTATTTATGTCACCTCCAACATCTGGCACTGGACCAGGCACACAGAGGTGGTTAATGGCGGAGGTGGGGCAGAGAAGGAGGTGGGTCTTTATGAGTCTCAGCGGAATTAAATATAGAAGATAAAGAGACTCTGAAATTACCACTGCATCCAGTCAAGGAGCCTCCAATTAAGAATCAGCTCTTCTCACCCTGTCAATCGACAGCAATGATGGTGCTGATTTTGGCACCGTCGTCGAGCACCTGGATCACGTCTGGCCAGTGGTTTGGGCCCTCTCTTCTGTCAAGAAGGGAAATCATGAGGATTCCAGGCAAAAGGAGAGTTTAAAAGAGATCTTGGGAGTCCTTCAGGCCTACTCCTTTTCTCCAAGGCAGCATGCCACCCCACCCTCATTTTACAGAGGAGAAAGATGAGGCCCAGGGAGAGAAAGTGGGTGTGTCAGAGCCACGCAGTGGTACGGAGCAGCTTGATAAGCTCCAGCGGTTTTCTCCTCTCCCTGCAGCCTCTTTCTGGATGCTCCACAGAGAACAAACGTAAGGCCCTCTGTGTCACGCTGGATGGTAGACCTGCCTTTTTGGGACATTCTACATTTTATAAAAGGTGTCGTCCCATGGAGATACTGAATGACTTTAAAAGCAAATTCAAAAATTGTATCCCAAGACCAGTTCTATCACAAATCTGGTTAAAAGGCAATAACAATAGAAGGACCAGATTTCAATTATTTATAGACACTTGCCCTTATTATAAGATGACATTCAATGTCTGGCTTAAATAAAATCAAGAAGTAATTCTTATCTGGAATCTCCTGACAACTACTGATCTTCCTCTCCCACTGGGGAGGCTTAAGAGTAGCAGGAAACATCCCAGCAGAGTATAATCCTAAATCGCCCTAGGGTTTTTGAGGCATTTATTTTTTTAAGTTTGAAATGAAAGGTACAGTTAATATTAACCAAGATTAACTGCATTATGGATGAGGGACGGCAGTGAATGGAAAATCTCCGTTAGGTGCATTTTAAAAAGCTCAGGCCCAAGGGCAGAGACTCAGTATATGGAATAAGTAAATATGCCCAGAGGGGATCTAGAACTCAGCGCTGTACAGGGTTCATAAATACTTCATTGAATCTGGCCGGATGAGAGAGTTCCTCCTTGGAAGCCGTCTACATTCATTCATCATGCACAGCCTTTCTGGGTGTCTTCTATGTGCTGGGATAAAGTGAAGAGCAAATAGCCTAGTGCCTGTCCTCATGGGGTTCACTCTAGAGAAGTTCAAGAGAACAAAAAATGTCCACCTGGAAACGTATCAGCTGTCCTCCAAACCTGTCCTTTCCTCTGCGGAGGCGCAGCTCCTATGAGCTGTGAGGAAGAGTACGGAGGAGAAGGAATCCTACCGTGTAAATATGTCCTCTTGGGGGCTCCTAGGACACAACCTAGCAGGCTGAGTAGGCAGCCCTCTGGGAAAAAAAGTAAACATAGGGAAGAATCCTGGTTTTGTAGTTGGAAAATCCACTCTATGTGATCTTTTTAAGTTCAGTTTCTACATCTGTAAAAACACAATGGGACCTGGCCTCCTTACCTCTTAGGCTGTTGCAGAATCAAAGGAGCTGAAATAATATCTAGGAACATGTCTAGGTACCTTTAAGGAGTTACCCAAATGTAAGAGAGTCACTTGAGAGGCCCAGAAGACCTGCAACCCTCATCATAACCATCCTCTCTCAAGAGATCACCATCATTAGGAACACTCAAGGGTTAGAACCCTATCTCTAGAAAACCATGCAAATACACACAACATCTAATAACTGGTAAGGCGATATTGGGAATACCACACACCATAAAGGCTGGGAAGAATGGGATATGGCAGCAACAAAGCCCCTGGCTTCCTTCAGGATACAGAATGCAGCTATGAGTCTGGAGAGGACACGCCTGAGTGGAACGGTCTGGTGGAGTTGGGTGCCAATGGAAGACTAAGGGCACAGAAAAACTTTCTTTGTATACAAGTTGCTGAGGGATCCATGGGGAGATATGAACAACAAACTGAACATCACGGCTTCCTTAATTATGAGATGGTGATTGTGCATCACAAATAACCATCAAAAATATACTTACCATATCGGCTGCGATGAGACAGGAAAGGGAAGGAATCTTTCATTATCCAGGTCAGATTCCATGCAAAAGAATCAGGAGGAAGAGAAGGCAGATTTGTCGGTGGCTCTAAGGAGCTGTGACCTGGGCATAAAAACAAAGAGAATATTAATCCACGTGCTTGGGATGTGTCTTTTAGCTGTCTCTCATATCACTTATAACAGAAAGTTCATAAGAGGCTTTCGTGACATCCATTGGAAAATGAGCGGGGGAAAGACTGAGCCCCTAGAGTACTGAATTGACCTCAGGACCTCAGTGCACATTTTCTAGCAAGGGCAGCCAGATCTAAGAAGTCTAAGAAGTCTGAAGATCTAAGGAGTCTGAAGCCTATGACCAAGGCCATGAGAAAGATGAACTAGAACTGGTAGAGGCCAGGCTACTTAATGGCTTGGTCCAAGTTCTACCCAAAGTCTATTCTACCTATAAGAATTGCACACCTGAAATCTATGTAATTATACTAACAATTGTCACCCCAATAAATTAAAAATAAATTAAAAAAAAAAAGAATTCGTTTGACTTTATAGAGAACTTCAGTTCATCTCATCCAAATAATGCCTCTACTTTATGTTCAGACGTGTAACTTCACCTAATATCGTTCATGTGGGTTATCGTCTTATCAACGAGAGCGTTGAAATTGCACTCGGAAGTTATGAGTTTTTGGCAGTTATGTTATTGTCAAAAACAAACAAACGAAAAAGCTAGGTGATGGGTTTTCCCACATTCACGAGTCAGAAAGCCACAAAGGATTAATGTTTCTGATTTGTATGAGAGAAAGAAGGACTGAGAGAAAAGGAGCAAAAGCAACATCATTCCTTTGCTTAACAGTACCTCCGGTGGATTTTATGTGGTGAAAAGTAATCTCATCCAAGGCCATATAGGTCTACTTGGGGGCAGGCTTGAGATTATTAGACTTTTAAAAAATTAAATTAATCTACAAATCAAATGAACATGCACTGCATGCTCTTTCGCAGTTCTTCCCAGAAATTCCCAACTCAGTCACTATTTGCTAATGTTTTATGGCAGGCAAAGCTTTTTCTGTTAAAGAAGGAAGCGTTTGAAGGTAAGTTCTGTGTAGTAAATACACGTGTAGCCCAGACTCATCTTTCTGGTAGGATTGCTACAAAATGGCTCAGGAGCTATGCTCGTAAGTCTCAGAGAGAAGCCATCTCATTTCACCCCTTCATCATCTCAGCTTTATAGATGGGCAGTGGGGCTGAGAGAGAGAGGCTCAAGGCCAGATAGGTCTACTTGGGGGCAGGCTTGAGTTTGTTAGACTTTTAAACAGTTAATAATATGAACAGAGCACATATGAACCAGGTACTATGCTAACTGCTTTCTTTATATGTATGATTACATTCACTTCTTACAACAACCTGGTGAATAAATACTATTCTTGGTCCTCATTTTGCAGCCAGTGAAATTGAGGCAGAGAGGGTTTAGATATTCTGACTGTGGCCACGCAGTGAGTAGGTTGGAGATCAGAGTCAACAGACCGGGTTGGTCTGATGCTATACCCCACAGTCTTTCCACCAGCTTTCATGGACCCCCACGGACTAGTGCAGTTTCCCCAGTTCTCTACAGGGCCATTAAGGGCCACCACAGGACAATGGCTAAGTTCAGAGGTCACCACTGAGCATGCTCCAGAACAAGACAACAGTGTGAGGGGTCTGAGAAGACGCTGGCAACCGACCCCCACAATGACCTCCATGTGAATAAAAATTGGCATTTCTATGTCTGAGTCATCAGCGTAGCTCAAATTTTAAGTAATTTTGAAGCAACAGGAAGATCAAGCCTATCTGTATTTCCCTATTTCCAAGTGAGGTCATTTTTCTTAACCGTACAGTTGGGGAATGGTATTAACTTCTTCCTGGACGTGAAGCCCCAAGCGGATAGGGCTAGACTTCAGGAAGCACTTAGGAATCTGTGAGTGGGCAGAGAGTGACGGATGACTTGTACTGTGGACAAGGGCCAGGTTCTATATTCAGGGATAAAATAAAAATCTGGAGAAGGAAGGGCTCTGAGGACTGAGTCATGGCGCAGAGAGGAGCTATGGGCGTCACTGTGGGTCACCCCTAAAGACAAGCCTAAAGCGTTTTGTATTAAAAAAAAAAAAAATGCCAAAAAAATTGTTGGACAGGTTCAAAGTTGAATACGGGAGAGAAAGCAGGAATTTTTATCTCACCCTTACAGGAACTCCTAGAATTTCTGCCAGCAGGCTGAGCTCACAGGATCCCCAGAGAGAGGTGGGGGGTGATTTACGGGATGAGGCTGGGGTACTGAGGGAGGGTCAACCGAAAGGAGGGGCCTCTTCACCTGAGAAGGTGAAGACCAAGAAAAACACGGCCCACACGAACGGAGTCGTTTGCCAATGTCAGACGCACTGAGACAGACACGAGTTCTAGTCAAAGCTCATGGAATAGTTATAAATCTAAAATATCAAGAAGGAAGTACTTCTGCGTTTAACAAGTGCAGAGAAGAGGCTGTCTGTCCTTCACTTTCCTTCCTCTCACCATCCTGACCCCTAGTGGGAAGAGGGGTTTCCAGCCTTGAGAAAAGTGATGCCGTGAGAAGCAATTCATTCAAGCAAGAGAAAAGCTGGTTTCTCTCGTGCTTCCTTCTGAAAACGTGAGGATCCAGAGTGAAATGCCCCTGACTGACCAGCACCAAAGTCTGGGATGAAGGTGTGAGTTATCATGCTAAGCGAAGCAAGTCAGACAGAAGAAGTCGAGAACCATACGACTTCACCCATATGTGGGATATAAAACTGAAAGCAACAAAGGAACAAGACAAAGACACAAACACTCATAGACACAGACAACAGTCTAGTGGTTACCAAAGGGGAAGGGGGGGAGGGGAAGTGGTAAAAGAAGGTAAAGGGGATCCAATATATGGTGATGGAAAGAGAACTGACTCTAGGTGGCGAACACACAATGCGATATAGAGATGCTGTAATACAGAATTGTACACCTGAAATCTACATAACTTTTCTAATAATTGTCACCTCAATAAACTAATTTAAATATATATATATATATATATATATATATATATATATATATATATATATATGGCGATGGAAGGAGAACTGACTCTGGTTGGTGAGCACACACTGTGATCATAGATGATGTATTACAGAAATGCACACTTTAAAACTATGTAATTTTACTAACCATTGTTACCCCAATAAATTTACTTTAAAAAAAAAAAGAAAGAAAATGGTAAATACCGGGGGTACCAAAAAAATGTATACAAGTGGACACTTTGGTCAACGTTGCTCAAGCAGTAGTTCGCCATAATCAGAAGTGTCTGGACGCTGATGGTCACCACTTTGAGCGCCTCTTGTAATTGCAGAAGTCAAACGTGATTTGTATTCAGCTTTTGTTATCGGGATATATTGAGTATTACGATTTTAATACCGTTTTCCTTTCTTAAAATGTGTATATATTTTTGGCATCCTCTGTATACAGAAAAAAAAGGGAAAAAAAAGACCCACTGGCTCAAGAAGAGTATATGTTGGACCCTGGAAAAGAGTGATGAAAAGACAAGCAGAGGAGAAAGTAGGAGCAAGAGTTTCCAGGTACTCAACTGAGGCCAACGGGTGATGGCCGAGACCACCTGAGGAAAGCAAAGCAAAGAAATGCATCTGGACTGAGGACATTACTGATTGACTATAGGTAAGATTGTTTTAGGGTTTTGTTTCGTTTCTTTTCTTTTCTTTTCTTTTCTTTTCTTTTCTTTTCTTTTCTTTTTTTTTGTGATACCCTGAGTCCTTTCCAGGCAGGGTGAAACCCACTCTTTTTCCACTGTTCATCACCTCGTGTCCTCAGTAGGTCCCAGGGTTCATCATTACAACAATTCCCTTGCAAACACGGCAACTCCTTTGCCTCCTTCCTCCTTCACAATTGTCCTGAGCAGCTGAATGTGGTGGTAGGAGAGGAAGGGAGCAGGAGAGGAGGAGGAATACACCTCAGTTTAAATTCATGACCACGACCCTCAAGGGAACCCTCAGGACTGACCAGGAATCCTACTGCATTCCCTGACAAGTTCAATTCACCTTCCCTCTCTCCAGCACCACCACTTCCAACTTTCTCTTACCCCTCAAACCTCCAATTGCCCCCACTCCTCCGCATTCTCATTTCTTCTTTCACTGAGAAGAGAGAAGTCCGTCTACCAACTTACAGGGGTCAATACTTGTATATGCTACCTTCTCTCCTGTTACAATGGATACACTCTGTACACTCACAAGCAGTCACAGCCTCTCCACTTAGGTGCTAATCTCATCCCTTCT
Organism: Rhinolophus ferrumequinum; assembly: GCF_004115265.2. Classification (NCBI taxonomy): domain Eukaryota; kingdom Metazoa; phylum Chordata; class Mammalia; order Chiroptera; family Rhinolophidae; genus Rhinolophus; species Rhinolophus ferrumequinum. Next base: position 51,472,446 of record NC_046296.1, on the reverse strand, counting down.
CAAGGAATCTGCTCTTGCAATAGTCCTTCCCCTTTCTCCTACATCAGCAATTCCCTTCTCCCCCTCTACCGAGTCAATCTCATCTGCAGCAAATATATACCATCTTAAGAAAAAGAGAATAAAAATGTCTTCGACCTTCACACTCTCCTTCAGCTACTGTCCCATTACTCTGCTCTTCCCACAGCTCAATCTCTTAAAAGGTTTGTCTAGGCTCCTGTCTCCACTTTTCCCCTCCCATATTCTCTTAGACTCAATAAAATGAAGATTGTCTCCACTACTCCAGGCCAAGGTCACCGGCAACCCCAAGTTGCGGATACAATGGATATGTCTCAGTCCACCTTACCACACCTCTCCGCGGCACTGGACCTGCCACCATCCCTTCTACTTGGTTGCCTAACACAGTCCCTGGTTGCCACAGTCCTTGCCTCCTACTTCAGTGGCAGGTCCTCTTTCCCATTTTATGTCAGATCCTCCCCATTTTCCAGGCTGTACAAAAGGCACATGGTCCGCTTTCCAGCAGCAAATGCCTAGATTTCATGGCTGAATCCTGTTTTCATCACAGTGGCTTTAATCAGCTGACAATGATCAATGACCATGAATTCCAAGTGACCTCAGGACACAAGACCCTTCCTGGACCTCAGTGAACAAGGGACTCATTTTAACCAATCACATACAGACTTATGAGCTCATTTTCTTCTATCCAAAGTGCTGATTTTCAGTTCTGATATTAGCACGACCGCCATGTAACCCTCTTCCTGAGGCTTTAAAAACTGACTTTTATTCCTTAGAGAACTACTCAGTGAATTTCTCCTTACCTGACACATAAATAAGCTTGGCTTTTTTTTTTTTTTTTTTTTTTTTTTAAATTCAGGGGAAGGTCCTCTGTTCTGTTATTTGACAGTTGTTAAAAGTTGGGGAACTTGGGCCTTCTGTCTTTTCCATCTAAATTCACTCCCACAATGAGCTTACCTAATTTCACAGATTTCAATACCATCAATGTACCAGTGCTACCAAATTTATATCTCTAGTCCCAAACTCCCCTGAAAAGCAGAATATATAACCAACTACCAGTCTGAAATCCTCATTTTATTGTCTAAGTATCTCAAACTTAACACATGCAAAAATAAATACTTGTCTCTCACCAAAACCCTAGGTGTTCCCCAATTCAGAAAGTGATTCCTTGGGCCAAAAACCAAGGAGGAATCCTTGACTTCTTTCTTTTGCCCACACCCCACGTCAATTCATCGACAAATCTTGATGCCTTTACCTGACTTTTACCCCTATCTCTTCTCTCCCACATCACGTCTCATGCTCACTACTGCTATACGCTCCCAGTGGGTCTCCCTGATTCTACTACGGTATTGCTCACCTTTAGGGTGTTTTCCACATAGCAGTTAGATGGCCACTTCAGCCCTGAAATAGCTTTCACATGTATGCCATGGCCTACCCTTTGAAGACCTCACATGACTTGGCCCAGGGGTCCGGTCTCTCTGACCTCATTCCCAACCACTTTTCCCTTGCTCATGGAGCTCCAGCCCCATGGGTCTGCTTGTTGTTCTTCCTACTCTCCAAGCACACTCCACCTCAGGGCCTTTGCACTGGCAGTGCTCTCAGCCTGGAAAGCTCCTCTCCCCCAGACACATATCGTCATGCCCTCTCTCTAAGCAGGTCTCTGCCCAAGGGTCACTTCCTCAGAGATTCTTGATCATCCTGTAGAAAAATATCGTGCCCCCATAAGATACTCTTTGTCCTCTTGCCCTGCATTTATTATTTATTATATTTATATTAATTTGTTTATTGTGTATCTCCTGCACTAGTCACTACTACATCCCCTAGCCTAGCACATAGTAGGCACTCAATAAATATTTGTCAAATGAATGAAACCAGAGCCCTCAAGAAGATTATTAGCTCTGGTATTTATTAGCTGTTGACCTTCAGGCTAATCACATACTGTGTAGAACCTCAATGCTCTGAAAAAGATAAGAACAAGAACAATGTATACGCTACCACCTCTCAGGGGTTTGCAAGTGCCAGATGAGATAATGTGTGCATGATATACTCTTTAAATATCAGTCTTGCCATTCTTGAAGTTTTATGCTTTTTAACGCTGCTTCAGAATCCAAAATGAATGGGACTCTTGGTTCATTTCCTATATCCGTGGATCCTGAATACAATGTCCCGAAATCAAAAGTGCTCCCAAAGAGCTGCTTCTCTATTATTCACTAGTTAATTACTAGCTCTGACAACTGTCCATGATCTCTGCTACCCCCATTTCAGCCAGTTGGCAATGTCCCTATTTCCATTCTTTATTTTTACATGTCTCACTCTGCCTATTTATTCCTAAGCCAACGTATAAAATATAACGAATAGATCATACACGCATTGGTATAAATAATAAAGAGCTATGTGTGTGTGATGGTTATTTACACGAATGCCCTGGGTTCACTTGCAAGCATGTTTTACAAACCTACATCAATAAAATGTAAAAATGCCTCTCTTCTCAACACTCCTTGGAACTGCTCCGGCCTCGCCTTGTACATGTTTTACTTATTTATTTTCCGTCCAACAATAAAACAATCAGTGACAGCCTGCTAGTTTTTCCCCCTTATTTGAAAACACACTTAATAATGCATTCTTGTACAATGATTTTGTGTCACACAAAGCAAAGCTTAATGTGGCCGAATAAATAGCAGCCTGGATGTCAAATGGTGGTGATGAGCACTCACAGAAAGGCCGGGCACACAGGGCAGGGCTCCTGTTTGGGAGTGGCAGCCCCAGAGAACCGGTTTCAGGATTCACCGTGCTGAGCCCATACCTGTTCAGCCAAAGAAACCTTCTCAGTGAATTTAGACAACTGGTCGAGTCAGCGGTGCTGTTAGAGTTGTAACAGGCAGTTCATTTAGTCTGAAAAGCAGAGATGATTTTCAGAGTAAAGAACGGGAGACTTAGCAGATGTGGCCTTTGTTCTAAACACACAGGCCTCTGCACCTTCTCTCGGCCTGGACAATGAGGGGGGTGAACTCGCTGTTCACTAAGGTCCTCTCCAGTTCACACATTGTCGCGTCTCCATAGCTGGCTTTCACATTTCCTCCAGCTGGCTCATTCAGAGAGGAGCTATTAGTGTCAGGGGCGGAACCTGAATGGAGCTAAACAGCCCCCCACTGCACCTCACCTTTCTCTAAGCCCCACTCCCACTCTGCCAGGGGAGGTTTGCGCTTTCTTGGTAGCGCGGTTCTGAAGCAAAAATTATTACCTACTATAAAATTCTCTTGTACAGTTGAAAGTCATCATTTCAATGCATTTCTGGCCTCTCCCCAACCCCAAAAGGACCCTGGTACAGCTACTGAGTTCATTCAGTGGCGAACATGTGTCAGGCGCTCCTTCCCCAGGCACAGCGTTAAGGACTTTTGGGGGTGATACAAGGGAGATTGCTATCACGGCCTCTGCCTTTGGTGAGTGGGGTTGCCTTATACGAGACCCACACCAAAAAGGGAATCGCAAAGTGGGTACTGCAGCAACGGCTAAAATTAGCCTTCACGTTTTGGCCACTACTCACGATTGCAGCCTTATTTCCCACTCATGATCCTTTCACCTTCCATGGTTTCAACTACTCATAAGTCTCCAAACTTTTGGCCATGCTGATATCTGCTTAGAATATCCTTCCTTACCCTTTGCTTTCCTAAATCCTACCCCTTCTTAAAGGCCCCCCCCCCAAATCCTTCCTTCTCCAAGGTTCCCCATCCTCCCTTAGCTGAAGCCCCAACTGAGGAGCTGAACTGGGATTCAGAGTGGCCAAAAAAATGTGAGCTGGGCCTTCCTGCCTCCTTAACCACCACGGCTTATTTCCACTTAGGACAGTGACATTTAGGCCATTTATCAAACATGTTATCAAACAAGCTGCTTTGGTTGATCCTGACAATGGAGTACCATACTATGTTAATTTCACTTACAAATCTCAAACACACAGAGTTCGCACAAATTAGGAAAATACTTTCCATGGGGGCTGTTGCTCAGTCTCATGTATAATGTGTTTCCCAGGGTCAAGGTCAGGGTCAAATCAGAGGCATCTCTTGACCATGTCTATGTAGGCCACCAGTGACTCATAATTCATTGCCAAAGCCAGCTAATGAAGGCAATGTGACACTTGATGCCACTCCTTCAGAATGTGCTACATTTTGACTTATCTAGCGATGACCTCACTTTCCCAAGCAGGTGCTCCTGTCTGGCCTGTGAGCCCTGTAACATCTCCTGTTGCGCCGGAGTCTCTGCTCCAGGTGTTCTTGCTTACTGGTCCTACCTACCTAGCTAGTGCGGACTCTCAGGGCGGTAGCAAAGGAAGACTAACTGGCATTTGTACTAATCCAAGAGAGTAGTGGAGATGGTATCACTCTCCAGGTAGCCCGTTTCTATACACACACACACACACACACACACACACACACTCACACACACCCCAGGCCCGGGTGCTTCCATGAGCAGGGCTACATGACTATCTATTCTGGGTCCAAGTTTGTAGCTTGCTGGTACGCTATCTACTCTTTAGGAAATTCACTCTACTGTGGTTTCAAGCCTATTTTCTCCTCCCAAAATATGTTGACTAGAATAATAATCAGAAGCTTTGAACTGCCACCAGGCCTTCCGTGTCGTGATCTCAGAGAGCTTTATCGGGTACTAAATAATTAATATACTGCAAGTGACACAAAGACCCGGCAGCTAGGAAAACCAAGTCTATCAAGGAAAGATCTTGCTCTCTGAGAGCCAGGGAGTGCCTGTGGGGATGACCACCCACCAGTGACGCCCCGTCTCTGTGTAAATTAGACAAGAAGTTAAAAAACTATCCAGAAACAACTGGCTCATCTCTGGACTTGATGTTTCAAATTGGGAAGTGAGTTACCAGGGTGACCCCAGGGGAGGGCATGGCCCACTTTCATAAGAATTGGTGAGCTGCCGCCCAGAAGCGTTGATACTAACTAATGACACATTCATTATGAGCTATGACTCACTGATGCCTTTTGGAGCCATTCACTAGCATAACCCTCACAACAGTCCTGTTCATTAACCCCTTTTACAAATGAGAACATGAAGGCTCAGAAAGCACCACTGCCCTACCCCAGCTCACATAGCTAGCTAGTGAGAGTCAGGCTAGGACACTAGGACCCCTGATATGTGGACCAACCGGAAATGCCACGCTCCAACACAGACCTCTTAGAGATGATGCTGACTGCCCCGGAGAACAGCTACACTGTGTCCAACAGCAGAAAAGCAGATCGGATTACAGATGCCTGCAACAATCTAACTGAGGACGACAGAATCCCTTCGGGTCACCCAGGAAGGTGACCTAGAATCACATACCTTCAGTCAAGGCAGCTGGCTCTCTGGGGCTCAAGCTCTGTTTCCATGGCACTGTTTCCATGGCAACCACCAGGTATGATGCTTGGCCCCAGAGATAGGGCCTTCGCTGGTCCAGGAGAGGATGTTTGGGATGAGGGGAGGCAGAGGGGAAGAAAACTTTCCACCAACTTCCAGCCCTTTCAATTCTTCTTTATTGACTCCTCTCATTTCAGGAAAAGAGCCTATCTTCCAGGAAACCGCACTTTTAAATATCACATTGCTCAGGGCAAAGACCTCTCACCCGTGGCTGGGCACATTTCCAGAGACGGGAAGCAGAATGTTCTAACCGGCTGGTATGCTAGATAGAGAACTGGGTTCCTGGGAACAGTGATGGTACTGTGAGACCTTGGATAAGCTACTTAACCTTTGTGAAGCTTTGTGTCTCTGCATATAAAACAGAACTCATCATGCTTTCCCAGCCAACTTTCGGGATGTTCTGAGAATTAATGAGACAGTACATACAAAGCCCTCAGGCTCTTTTGAAGGAAGATGCACTAGAAATCCTTGTGCTGTTACCAAGGGGCACTGTCATGACGATACATTTTAAACCATTCCTCACCTATATTACTAAAATAAACTCAGCTTGTATTAAAAACAGCGAGGCCGGGAGCCTAATTTGCTTCTCCTTGTTCTGCTGCTGCATTTCCCTTTTGCTTCCACTCATCTTGCGCCGTGAACAACAGTGGCCAACGCTACCCTTGACCCCTAGGCAGAGACCCAGGGTGAGAACGTTGTGAAGGAGTGTCAACACCACTTATCTATGTCTTCCCATCACATAGATGAGGAAGCTGAAACACAGGAAGGGCCAATGCTTTAGCCAAGGTCACCTCATTAGTGAAAAATCAAGAATCTGATCTTCTGACCCTGCAGTCTGTGCCTCACCCCAACAAGGAAGAAGATATTAAAGAAGGGAGAAGGGGAAAGAAATAGGGAGACACGTATTTTTCCTCCTTAAACCTTTAAGCTGCTACTCTGTGCAATACTCAGGGTGAAAAAAGAAAATAAGGAAAAAAAATCAATATTTCATGTGTGCGCCTATTACATACACAGGCCCCATGCTGGGTGCTTTACAACCATTGTCCACGTAAACCCCACAATTTGTTGAATGGGGGATTATTATTCCCAGTTCTATTGAAGGACCTGAGGCTCAGAGAGGTTAAGGAACTTGCCCAAGGTCCTAGAGCCAAAAGGTATGGAGTTAAGAGAAATTAACTCAACTGATGAATATTTATTGAGCGTCTCTGTGCCCTTTGCCTTTGGCAGTTAGGATGCATTAGTGAGCAGAATTAAACATGACCCGCTTAGAGCTTATAGACTGAGTAACTTAGAGTACGGCGGAACAGCAGACAGCAGTCCAACAACCTCACAAATCCTTGCACGCCTCAGTGTTGGTATGCTGTGCAAAGGAGCGACACACGGCTCTACGAGAATGCATAAAAGAGGGACTTAACTTCATCCTTAAGGCCAGGGGAGGACTGCCTGAGAAACTGATGCTTGCGCTGGGGCCCTAAAGCAGATGAGTAGAGTTGACGAGCTAAAGGGACAGGGATGGGCGGGAGGCCAGAGAGAGCAGGGGTCCATTGAAGCCCAAGTCTGGCTCAGTCCAGAGCACCTGCTCCTTGCTCACCACCAAGAAAGGTGAGGTGTTACTGAGGACCCCTGCTGTATGGACCAACCCGAGATGCCACAGATCCACTCAGACCCATCGACAGTGCTGGAGAACAGGGACACTGAATTACACACAGCCGAGGGACCGGTCAGATCACAGAACCCTGCAGCATTCCCCTAACTGAGGACAAGACCTCCTTCAGGCCAACCAGGAAGGTGACCTCCAGCTGCCCCCTAGAATGGCTCCACCGTGTTGGCAGAACTGCCCTGTCCTATTACTCAGCCCCCTGCGTCTTCTGTGATGGCCAGCTTATTGGCCAAGCTTCCTGTAGGGAAGGGGCCTAGAATCCAGAGATGAGGCCCCGGCCCTTCCCTTCAGTGTATGGCTGTGCGTTTGACTTCTGAGGGTCTAACCCCCCGGGGTTTCCTCCTTAGCATGTCTCCTTTCAGACTGTCTGGCCCCTGACAAATTTTACCCTAAGCATCCCTCCCCTGGACCAGCCAAGGTCCCCTCTTATGGGGCAGGCACCAGGCCTGCTGGTGGTTTCCATGGAAACAGTGCTGGCTGAGCTTGAGGCCCTGGAGAGCCAGCTGTCTGACTGAAGGTAAATGTGTCTCGGTGACCTTTCTTGTTGCCCTGAAGGAGGTCTTATCCTCAGTGAGGAGAATGCTGCAAGGATCTGTGATGTGATCAGTCTCTCGGCTGTATCGAATTCAGTGTCCCTGTTCTCCAGCACTGTCGATGGGTCTGAGTGGATCTGTGGCATCTCGGGTTGGTCCATACAGCAGGGGTCCTCAGTAACACCTCACCTTTCTTGGTGGTGAGCAAGGAGCAGGTGCTCTGGACTGAGCCAGACTTGGGCTTCAATGGAGCCCTGCTCTCTCTGGCCTCCCGCCCATCCCTGTCTCTTTAGCTAGTCAACTCTACTCATCTGCTTTAGGGCCCCAGCTCAAGCATCAGTTTCTCAGGCAGTCCTCCCCCAGTCTTAAGGATGAAGTCAAATGAAGACGCATCAGCTGTTACAAATCTGAAAACTGAATTACCTTCTGGAAAAGCAGAAGGGATAAAACTGCCCCTGGACCACTCTTGCAGCCATCTAGCTCCTAATGACAAACTCGTGTTTGCATTCCCCTCACATGGCCCCACATAACTTGATGAAATCCTTTCATTTTCACCACTAGTTTTATTTTGCTTTTAAATATTAGGTGTCAAGTGTTGAGAGGCAAGGAGGAGGGGCAGCAGGAAAAGAGCAAAACGAAGAGGGAGGAAGTTGAAAGAAGAGACAGTGACAAGACTAACAATGAGGGATGGGCAGAAACAAAGAAGAAAAGAGAAGTGGAGAGGGAGAAAGAGAAATCATCTGATATTTTCCACTATTTGGAAGTAACAAGAAAAAGTTATTCAAAGTACCACTGTAAAAAGGCCATAAAGCACCTTGGGGAAAGCATGAAAGTCACACTGCCGCCGTACAGATGAGCACCCTGGAATTAGCTGCCAGAGCCACGTCTGAAGAGGAAATTCAATGGCCCACAGTGCTGTCTCCCTGCCTCCCTCCTGACTTCCACCCCCTCCAAACCGCCTGGCTCGGAAGGCAGAGGCAGTAATTTTGAGCCAGCAAGTGTGAAGGAATGTCAGAACTGTTATTTGCCTTCATGAAGCACATCTTGAGTAGATCTTTTAGAAATATAATTTAATACACTTTCAGCTTCACTATAGAAAATCTGAAAAAATCAGGAAGGTCTAACGAAGAAAATTAATATGACCCATACCTCCAGCATCCAGAAACCCAGGGTTAACATTTTATGGTATATTGGTTTGTGACTTGGTTTTCACCCACTTATCAAGATAATATTTGGCTTAAGTCTTGATGAGGAAAAGGACAGGAGAGAGTTCATCTCAACTCATGAGATCTCTGCCTGCCAGCCAAAATCATTCTCTGGGACCACCGGTGGGGTCAACACCAGCCAGCTCCCATCCTGGAGCACAGAGGCTGAAACCATGGAAACTTGAGATGCTCTCGGCCCAGCACAGGGGCGTGCAGTCAGAGGCAACAGGCTCAGGGGGAGCAAAGGCCAGTCTTCATCAGGAAGGGAGGCCTTGGCCTGAACGGACTTGAGAGCATCTGGGACGTGAATGCAGACAGACCAGAAGAGGCAGATACACTGCTGTGTACCCTCAGCATCCCTGGGCAGAGGGACAAGGAACTTCTGCTTTGTTAGATGCCGTAAAAGGAGTCACAAAAACTATACAAAATGTATTAATGTCAGGGCTTGAACTTCAATGATAGGTGCAGTACATTGATTCCATGACTTGAGAAAGATTTTAAAAATGTGGAATTCCCTCCCACTCTCAAAGGGACAGCCAGGGAGGGTAAAGTGGAGACAGAGTCCTATCTCTGTGGCCAGTGATACACCTGACAAATGTATGGCAGCTCTTAAAGCCCCTCGTATGCATTCAAGTCTGATCCTCACAATGCCTTGTAAAATATTTGTTTTTAAAAGTCCAACTTACAGAGGAGGAAAACGAAAACCAAAGAGGTTAAGTCAGAGCTTCCTGTCACCTCCCGCTCCCCACACAAGAACACAGGATATGGGAGGCCAAAAAGGAACAACAACGGAGCTGTAGATAAGGGAGTCATACCATGATATTCTTGATGGCGGCTGGTCGAGACACAAAAGCAAACATCCGCCAGTACTCCAACAGGGGGTCTTCCTGCACCCCAGTCTCGCTGGCGGCTGGGCAAGACACAGGAAGTAGGATCAACATGATCCGCAATGTAATGCACTTGCTGACCACACTTGCTAGCTGCAATCCGCTCGGCTTCTCTTCCAGCCAACCAACCAACCTCTTGCTAACTGCAGTCCGTGCTTGCTAGCTCAGCCACGGCAGGTATATTAGTGGCTAATGGCTAACTGGTTACAGCTGATGGCCATTTACTACCCGAGCCAGCGCCTTTCCACGTGACGTCGAGAACCTGGAAACCGCTCTCTGGGACTCTGTCCCCACACTAACTTTTTACATATCGTGACACGCAGTGAAAATGATAATATTTGTATGGCCCACTGGGGTAAACAGAAGAGGCTGCCTACAGTTAAGAGGCGACTGGCTGGAGGGCTTCAGCCACTCCTGGCCCACCCCAGCATCCCAGAATGCTGAGGGCTCGCTAGTTTGGTATCTCTACACACCAGCTGGCCATTGGCAGCACATGCATGGCCGGTGCACACTGCTGGGGAAGGAAGCTCCGGACCAAAAGATGTGGCCATGGTCACACTGCGGGAAGCAAGAGAGAGTCACACACCTTGCATCTTGCCCTGGGGACATCTAGAAACAGCAATAGAGATGTTAGCCACAGAAGAATCCTGGGCGTACTCTATGGGCAGAGTCAGAAAAAGACTAGGTATGCCCCATGCTTGTATTACCCACACAAAGGAGGTGATTTGGGTGAATAAGGGTTTTGAAGTTGGATCTGATGGGCCTCTAAAACATTCACCTGAAGCACGTCTAACTGCTGGGATGCTTCACCAAAGAAAAGGGGTAAAATTCTTTCTGTACTCTGGGAAATTCAGAAAATAATTTCATAGGATGGTTACTGAGTGGGCAAGAAGTAATGGTTACAAATGACCGAGTTAACTGCTGTACACGGCCTCGTCTGTCATCATAGCGGAGTCTTATCAGAAGTCTCATCGGGATTAGTGGCTCATCATGACTGATGACATTGGCTGACCAAGATGGCTTTGCTCTTTCAATCACAGTGGCAGGAGGAGCCTTCTATAGTTTCAGCATAAACACTGAGAAATAGCTTTCGGCAGTGATTCCAGGAGTGACTTCCAAGATAATGGACTTTTCCTGCAAGTGACACTCTATCTCCTCAAGACTTCTCAGGTCTTGCTGTCATTGGAGATTCTGGGCAGTACCGGGGCATAATGGCTGCTAGCACCAGGTGTATGAGAACCTAAACGTTCTAGCCTGCCGAATAAAAGGTTGTATTCGATACGAGGAGGTTACAGTCAGGCAGCATCTACACACCATTAAACCTCTGCGTGGAAAAATGAAAATATTCCCTCAGGTCTCCAGATAGCTCCAAATGCAAACCAAAGGTTTCCTTCCTCATCAGGATATCGTGCCCCATACCAGTCCAGCCCAAGAGAAGCAGTCAGGAGTGAGCACTAAACGTATTTGGAGCAGCTGAATGAGACGTGGGCTAATTGGATCATGCCACTTTTATTGCTGATCACTGTGCATAAAGAGCACGCCTGACTTCCCGGGAAGTTCTGTCAATGACCTGGAAAGGTGTTGTAGGAAGATGAAGTCAAGTCGCTGCTAATTGCTCACATTGGGCAACGGATCAGCAGTGGGTGGGGAGGATGGCATCGCCTGGCACACAGGGGAAACCCTTGGGTTTTGTGCAGATGGACCCAGAGACTTTTGGAGTCCCCACAACCTTGAATAGTGTGGTAGCATATCATTTCCTCCGTAAAAGGCATTGCCACAATAGGCAGAAAACAACACTCACTCACTAATGTGACCACACCCAGCCTAAGAGTATGAGACTTTCCAATTCTTGTCTCAGCAAAATGACAATTTACTGCATATCAGGAAATTTGGGGTCATTTGTAAATAGTAGAAACTGTGACTAGTAAATCTGCCAGTACTGAGAGTTGCTGTAATCAGAATATGAAAGATAGAGGACTATAACCAGATATAAAAGTCACTTTTCCAGGAATACTGAGGTCCATTGAGAGTACATTGGGTTTCCGGACACTGAACCGGGCATGGGAGGCAGTGACTGTAAGCACACACCCCAGAAGTTCTGTCCACGGTCTCCTCACTGTCCACATTTGCAGATCTATGCAGTTTTCCTGTCCAAGATTAGTAGTCATTATATCCATAGGAGGTTTTACTTACCCCTGACGTGAAAAGATTTGAGGAAGGCATTTTTGTGCATTGCTAATTGTTAGGAAGACTCCAAAGTTAAAGACACTGAGCTCCTGACCCACAAGGGAGATGTAAGTGGAAGGGACATAAGAGAAACAGAGAGAAGCTCTAGGATGTGGAGCAGCCTTCCAGCGAGCGAAGCACGCAGCTAGGGAGTAGAAGGAAATCCACTCACAGAGCAAATAGGAGAGTGTGACACTAAAGAGGAAGACACACAACTGGCTATGGGGCCCTTACCCTGCGAGGGGGGCACTGACGACGAGGAACTCAGCCAGGCTCCCTGAAAGTCACACAAGAATTACAAGCAGGTCCAGCAAGGAGAAACCTGATGTTAGCCAAGTAGAATGAAATGGCAGCTAGGGCCTCTCCAGTTTTGAATTGTCACTGTTTGTAGAGATATATGATAAGAATGCAGGTTTATGAAAGGGGCTGTAAACGAGATTTGGAAGAGGAGGCCAGATGGGGAATCCCAGATGGTGCCGTACCATCTTGGAGTTCGGGTCATGGGCTTAGACATCAGGTGGACCTGAAGTCAACTCCTAGCTCCAGCACTTACTGCCACCAGTGTGATGTCAGACAAGCTATAACTTCCCTAAGCTTTGCTTTCCTCATCTGTAATGTGGGAACAATAATAGGACCGACCTCATATGCTTGTCTTGAAGATACAATGAGAGAATGCTAACGAACCTCTTAGCACAATGCCTGGCTAGAGTAAGTGTTCGGTAAGTGTTATTACTATCACCATAAATAATAATGTATTATTATTATATTATAGTAAATAAAGCAAATTCTGGATACAATTTGGGCCAGCCATTAAGAGGTCTGAGTTCTGAAATTCAGGAGAAGAGTCTGCACCATCCCTAATGGGGGTGGTGGTGGAGGAGGTGGTGACGGGGGTGGTGGTGGAGGGACTGTCTCAGGAAAAGGTGGCAATGGGAGATTGGGTCTGCAGATCCTCAAAGACCATTGGCCAGTATCAAAGGGGCCAACAGTAGACAGCCTGAACTTGGAGTTCTGATGCTTACGAAGGGAGTGCCCAGTACATTGTCAGTCTGGGAGCCAGAAGAGCATAAACCAGGTTACCAAGGTGAGAATAAGTTAGGGACCCAATTGTATATGTTTGTGGCAGGAGGGGGTGGAAGGAATGGGGAGAACCTGCAGAACAAACAGGGGAAAGGGCATGTAACCACGATCTGGGCACAGATGTCAGCCTCCTTCTGACCATGTGTCCCAGATTCATTGACTGTAATCAAGTAATCTCTGTTCTTTATAGTCATTCCCCTTTGCCCGTATACATCCACGTCCCACAAAAAGGGCTACAGAAAATCTCCATCACCAGTTGGAAGTTCTGAGCAATCATGGAGATTTCAAGTTGTGCCAGAGATAGGATATTGGCTAATGTTTCAATGGGGGGAAAAAAAAGTTCAGGTACTATAGACTTATAAGCTTAGCAATGGTCTCTGGCAAAATTCTAAAATGGATAATTAACCAGATGGCTTGGAAACCTTTAGAAACATATGCTGATCATAGGGAGACAAAACTAGTTCAGCAGGACTAAGACATGATCAGACTAAGGATAATATCCTTACTATCAAAAGAACAACACACTCCCACCCCCACCCCCCATTGGAAAAAAAAAAAGAAGTAAAAAATCAAGACCCCTGTAAAATAGATGCATCTTGATCTCCTTCTTTCTCCCTCCCTTCCTTTTTTCCTTCCCTCCCTCCCTCCCTTCCCTCCTTCTAACACACAGTCACATACAGAAATATAAATGGCTAGTAAATCTTTGAGAAAAATTCACCTCCCACAGTAACCAAAGCAAAGCAAATTAAAACACTGAAATACTACCTTTTCTTTACTGAATTAGAAAATCATTTAAATTAAATTTTAAAATGATTATGCCCAACACTGATGAGGGGCAATAAAACAAATAATTTTATACATTCCTGGAAGGCATAGAAATGATAAATTTAATTATCTGGAATAATGGCTTAACAATGAGTGCTTACTATGTGTAAAGCCTTATATACATGAATCATTTTATTTATTTATCCCAACTCTATGAAATACATATTGATACCCCAATTTGCATCCAGAGACATTAAGAGGAGAAGAGCTTCAAATGCTCTAGGGAGCTTCTAATTCTTACGTGTCATCTGGGGGAGGGAGGGTGTGGAGGGACAGGGAGAGGAGGAGAAGAGAGGTGAAAAAGTCTCACAGGTGATTCTGATTTGGGCATAACTACCTCCCTGCTGAGAATAACAATACCATAGATAAGCGATTTCGGCAATGTTCAGAGTATTAAGAGTGTTCATACCACTGACTTTGATTCTATTTTAAGAACATATTCAGAGGTTATAACAATGTTTGTGAACAATCACATTCTTCAGTAATTTCATAATAGGAAATGCTACCTCAATTGGACACAACTTAAATAGCTAGCAATAGTTAGGATGATTAAGAACAAACAGTAATAATAGCGATAATTTTTATTGCACGCGCATTATGTGCCAGGTAGTAGTTTAAGCTCTACTTGAGTCATCTCACGTGCTCCTTATAGAAACCTTGAAAGACAGAGATTGTAATTATCACCATTTTGCATATAAGGAAACTGAGCCACAGAAAAGTAATTTACCTGAGATCAGAAGCAGTAACCTGATCCATGGCGGCATGGGGACTAGAACCCACGCAACCTTACTCCAGAGCTTCCACTATTAACCATCAAACTCTATGTATTTAATTCATTTCCATGATGGAATATTATGGAGCCATTAGAGATAATGTTTTCAGAGTTTTTTATAACATGAGGAAATATTTACACTAGATGCTTACAAAATTGCACTTATATTACCTCAGCTATGTAAAAATATACAAAGAAAATGTTTGGAAGGAAATATACCAATTAACAATAATTGTCTTTGAATGGTCTGGTTATGAGTCATTTGTTTTCTTCTTTATACTTTTCTGAATTTTTCTAATTTACTAAAATAAGCATGAAGCTTTAAAAAAAAAACAAATAAAAACAAGGCTAAAAAAGAAAGAAAGTCACGCTCCTGCCAAATTACCCTTATTTCCATTTTGACAATGTATTTTAACATTTGACAGAGTAACTTATATTTAGTGCATTAAGAAAGGGAACAAGTTTAACATAAAATGTCTCAAATTATTTATTAATGGAACAACGCTTCTTGTACTAAGTAAATAAAAGAGAACCAAGATTAAGGCTTATGCGTTCTTGAATTTCTATTCCCTTTATACCCTAGTATCTAATAGTGCTTTATGTAGTGTTACCTTTTGGCAAATATGTGCAGAATGAGTAAACTTATCTTGTTCAAGATTTTTTTAGTCAATTATAAGACATGGAAGAATTGCTTATAGAATGTGTGGTGATAACGGATGCAACAGAAAACAGTGTCAAGATTTGAAATTTTATCTAAGGCATATTCAGATAAAATGAAATGCTCATTAAAGTTTCCGAAGTATCAATTGTTTATGTATCAAAAATCTTAAAATGATTCATCCACTGATTTGCTGATTCTAGAAACACCCCAATAATTTCCCTTAGTAACACCTAAAGATTAGCAACAATTAGATCTGTAAGAGTAGATGACAGGTTCAATATACTGTGGATATCCTCAGAATATTATCAAAGGATATTGTTGGAATTTATTTATTGATGTTGAAATAGTTTCATAATATGTTAAGTAAAAGAGTCAGGTTATAAAACAATATAACAGCATGATCCTAATTTAGTTAAAATACACAGGTGGTAAGTAGCTAGAGATAAATGCATAGACTACAGATTGGAAGACTATACATTAAAATGTTCATGGCGGATATCTTTGTATGATGTGATGATGGGTAATTTATTTGTTTGTATTTTTTATACGATGATGTGAATTACTTTTTTAATGTAAAAATATCCTCTATACAACCACAGAATGCATGTTGAGGTGTCACAGTTGGTGCTGATTTTACAACGACTCATGTACAAAAAAAGAAAAGAAAGAAAGAAAGCATCTGGATGCTCGATTGCCCTAAGCCCTAACATGCAGCAATGCAGTGTGGCAGCTAAAAAACCGTTCACTCCAATCTTAAGTGACACCACTAGCAGCAAAACCTCCCGACTATGGGTAGCAGTGACTCCCCTGGGTTCTGCAGTGGGCAAAACACATAGACAATACTGCACTCAGTTCTTGCATTATTTTAGGAAAAGAACCAACAAACCAGGGAGTCCAGAGCAAAGCAGCAGGTGGCAGGGACATCTGCCCTGAGCAAGGTTTGCCCACAAGGAAAGAGTCTACTGGGAGGCATTACCTCTACTATCTTCCCAACTTGGTACCTGTTTCCTTTCACATCATCCTCCCTGAGTATCTACCACTAGGAAACATCCTGGACTAGTTCCCCAGAATAGCACAGGATGTCTGCATGGAGGGTTGGAAATGGTTGGAGTTGGAGTGAGACCCAGGAGGAAAAGAAAGGTTCTGATGAGAGTAACTGAGCTAAAGTGAGAAGGAGCAAGACAGGGAGATGAGGGCACAAGGGCAAAAGTGAAGCCTGCTGGGCCCGTGGAGAGCCTTGAGACTCACGTCTTGGCATGGGAGGAGTTGAGAAGTGGAGAGATTGCCAGCAACAGCAAAGTACAGAGATGGCTTTGACAGTAGCTTTTAAAGTGCCTCAGGTCAGGGAGGAACTCATATTATACTATACTCATTTCTCCATCAAACACCACCTGAGTACGTGAGTGCTGCAGAGAGAACACTGAGTTTCACACCCAAGTGGCTCTGGCCCTCACAGACCTTGGAGCCTGTGTCAATGGAAAAAGAACAACCAAATGGACTCTATTGAAAAATAAATGACACATTACAAATTTACATGTTCTTTTTGCAGGGGAATCATGCTCAAATTCTACGTGTCATTGCTTTTTATCATAAAATAGGCTTCTATGTTTATTTCCTGATAGCATAATTTAACTTACGATCCCACGGAGCAAATTCTTTAACTTGCACTGCCATCTACTATTTTGTTGTCACTCCAGAATTATAGGGTGGTGCTAATATAGCTCATGTTTCAATCCCTGATCATTTAGAAGAGGTTGACCAGGTTTTTAAGACCAAGAAAATTTTGAGGCGTGATTTGAGTATACAGATCTTCAGACTTTTGAACATGAAGAAAGGGTGTTAAATGAAAAACTGAAAGGATCAAACAGGGACTATTGAACTTGTTTATCTTCTATTGGAATTGAATTCATTAAAGGGTGACTCAGACTTAAAGCTAAAACATGGTAAGAACACCATGAGCCGTTTGCCCTATTTGAAGCTTAAAATTTCCTAAGATTCAAAATGAAATGTTTCTAAGTTAGAACATGGAAGGATATTTCCTATTGGTGATCCAGATTAGCAACAACAACGAAAACTAGTCTCTGTGACATATGATTCCAAGGATGCACAGAACCCTGCAGAAAAAAGCATGGTGACATATTTTATAACGTTTGATAAACCTGGATTTACGTTTCTATTTGACTACTTATTAGGTATGTGAGTGAGGCAAATCAATGAACACACTTGAGTCTCAATTTTCTCATGTGTTAAAAAATTTAATGGGGATGAAAAAAAGTCTGCCTTCTGTGAATATTAAAATACTTCGTGAGATGTGTATTGTAAATGCCAAACACATATCGATGCCTGTGTAATGTGATTCGCCCCTACCCCCCAGCATCAAATTATTGGAGGCCAGCCGGGGTTTTGACTCTGCAGCCAGTTGAGTCACGTGGCAGTGGAAGGAACTCTACCATCATATGTGTCTGGCGCTAGCGATGTAACCGAGGATGTAGATAAAATGTCAAAAACATCTTTCAGTACATGTAATGAAGATTTAAAAAATGCATTTGTGATGTCTTTTTTTTAATCATTTTTATTGCATTCAATTCAGCAAACATTTATTGAATGTCTACACCATCCGTATTCATTCATTTTCTAGTTTAGCAGAACTTCAGAGAACTGTTGAATTTTGATGTGAGGTCAGAGATTGGTGTTTCCAGTCTCGTCCTGACACTGAGAAGTTTTCTGTCCTCAACTCTGCAGCGTCAGTTTACTCGACCATTAAGCTTCACATTAGTACAAACAAGTGCTCTCAGCTTCATGAATTAACACAGAGTGTTTTCCACATAGCAGCTGATCAAATATGCATTCAATAAAAATGAAAGTGAGGAGGGAGTGTTGGAAGAAGAGAATATAGTCAGAAAGAGGAAGGGAAAGAGGGGCAGTCACACAGACAGACAGAGAACAGTCAGAAAGACGAAGGGACAATCAAACAGGGGGACACTTGGTTAGACAGAGGGATAGTCAGACTGACAAAAAGACTGTTCTTTTATCCTCTACTTCTCATCTTTAGACCATGAGAGTTCTTATCTATTTCATGGGCTATTGAAACAAATATTTTAAAAATGGGAGAAAGCATTAGGTTTTAAATGATAATGAAGAGTGTCAATATTAAATGTCAAATAAAATAGACGAATCATACCAATGTAAGTATATTTGATTTTTTAAAATATCTGTAATCTGCATACTGTAGCCAATCAATCTTCACACACACACACACACACACACACACACACACACACACACACACAAGTCTGAAAAAGAGGTCAGATCCATTCTGAGAGTTTAAGTTAAGCTGCTTGGTCATCCAAGCTCATCAGCCCATGTCTCCCCCAGTGACATTCACCTAGTTATTGGGAAGCTCTCAGGAACCAAGACTGACCCCTCTCTCAGAATTCAAAAATCATTCATGATGATTCTTCCAAGAAGAAAAAGCCTTGTTGGCCTTCTTCCACTGATAAAAACCTCTGCAGAAACTTGAAGGCGCCATACAGACAGACTGGATTGAATTCAAGCTGCAGGGCTCCTGTGTAGCTACAGAGGGACTCTAGTCTGCAAAGCCTGTCAGTTACTTGACTGGGTCCAAAGAGGGTTGGGAGGAGGAGCTCGGGTAGGGAGGAGAACCACTTATCCCAAGTGCTGGGACTCTGGCAGCTTCAGTCATCCATGAAAAAAAAAAAAATCTAAATATTTTTGCAATGAAACCAAAACTCTGCTTCCCATATCAATGAGCATATTGGCCTCTTAGATGCCAACAGCTTCACTGCCACAGGGTTCCCCTGGGACTAGGAGACACGTCTACTGCATGACAGGGCCTGCTTTTCCATTCCGCTTCACCTCGGGCAGGGTCTGCATGACCATGGATGACCTGGGTAGGAAGGTTCTTTTTCCCAAGGCCCGCTTGCTAGAGGAGACTGCAGGGCCAGGTTCATTGTGCGAGGTGCCATCTTTAACTGTAAGGTGGCACTGGTGATACCCAGAGGGCTCTAAATTGCTTTTCCATAGCAGGTACGGGCTAATGGTGCTAACCACTCCTCTGGTTACCCTGTGATCAAGGGCCCGCATTTACAGGCTGCCTGACCTGAACTGAGACTTGGGCTGGAGTTAAGAGAAGAGACCAGCAGCCTTGCCCCTGTTATAGACTGAGGGAAAATCACTCCGTGGCTATAGGTCTCAGCTCTGCATTTGTAATGTAAAGGGGCTAGAATAATTGGTTGCTAATGTCCCTCCTGGCTCTGATTTTACCTACAGCCTTTACATCCATCTCTTAGATCCTTCACTCAGTTAGGGATCCAACACTGGAGGCTGACTCCTTTGTCTAGTGCTCTAACCAACAGAAACCAACAGTCACAGCTCAGGGCCAGGGACCCCCAGGCGAGAGACGCCTGGCACGTCAAACCTGACCTACTCTCTCGTTTTAGTCAGGTGAGCAAAGATGCCTTTGGTTGCAATCTCAATAGAGACTCCAACCCCAAACTGTGGATTCCCTCCTCTTCCTTTGCTCTAGGACAGACAGCGCATCCCAGAGCAAAAGCCAACCCTACCCACAGCTGCAGCCCCACCAGGGTGACAGCGGCAGAGCCCAGCTGATGAACAGGGCGCTTCATAAGCTGGCCATCCTGAAGTGAAGGACTCTTAACACAGAGCGTCTCTTGCACTTCGGCAACATCTCTGCCAAATCACAGTAACGGCCAGGCTCCGGATGGTAGAAGGAGAGAAAACCCAATATCCCAGGGATAGAAACCAATCTCAGCAGCCTTAAACCAGGAAGAACAAGTTGTGTTCTTGCTGGGCTCTTAGTATTGACTTTTTCTGACATTGTGTTTCATGATCTGCCTATCCATGGATGTGGGTTTGGGGAGGGGTGTAGAAAAACCAACAAGCCTGTTTTTTTTCCATACTGATATCCCATAAGCTAGCAGAGATGTCTACAATCTGTACAGTCTTTTTTTTGTTTTGTTTTCTTTCCAAAGCTTGCCCAGAAGTTTCCTTTAATTAGAAGTTTCTCCTGTTTCATTTAGAGGTGTGATGCTCAGCATAGAGACCCGCTTTTCAAAGCACCTCTCTTCAGACTAGCTTTTGTTCATCAGAGGAACCCAGCCCACGACAGCAGTTACGTACACAGAGAGAGCGGACTCACCAGTGGTGTGAAATTAAAGAATAAATGAAGGAGGCAATAGATTTCAAAAGAAAAGCCAGCCCCTCAGCAAAGAAGGGGGTGAGAACAAGGACATTTAGAACAGCCCAGCTCACTTTTCCTTTGTCATCACAGAGCCCCTGAGGACTGATTCCTGTTTGACTCAGAGCTTGTAGTTTTGACAAAGTCCCCGAACATGACCCCTAAATTGATTTGAAATCCTTTTTCAGAAGAAACTGAAATGATAAAACACACAGCACCCTTTAGAGACCATCTGCCAGAAACCACTCAACAGATGGGGACTTAAACTCTGTTAGCCACTCTTTGTTTAAATGTTAAGAGAATTTCACCCAAATATTCAATGGGTGCCCAGGTTTGCATTCCTCTTCAGGGCACAGGTTCTAATGAGGACTCCACGAGAATCACGATTACTGGATCGGGACCGGCCTCGGAGGCTCCAACCAAGCCCATTTTGTGGTTCACACAGAGGTCTTGAGTCAGGCAAAAATCTCCCTCTCAGATTGAAAGTGCCTAGACTATGTTTTCTCTAATTGAAAATTCACAATGAAGGCTCTCAGAGAACAGTGGATTTCTATACTATAGCATGTAAAACTTAGGCTTGCAATCCAAAATACCTAAAGCTTGTAACTTTTCCTATTTCCATGTAGATTTCCTACATGACTTTAGGACTAGCAAAATTCCTGAGAGAATATGCAATCCAAAGCCACCACACAGGAGGGCACAAGTCCACAGGGAAGCAGCCACTTGCCCCAAACTTTGCCCCAGCAGGATGTTGGTGGAAGAAACAAGATCCCATGACCGTCCGGGGTCCTTCTCTGCTACCCTGGGCCCGAGGTGATGGGAGAGACTGGGTAGGAGGCAGGGTCGACCAAGACGGGAAAGTGTGCTATTCCAGTTATCTGCTGATTGTAGGAAACCACGCCAATATTCAGGGTTTCAAACAACGACAACATCTATTTTGCTCACAGATCTGTAGTTTGGGCAGGGCTTGGCGGGGACAGCTCACTCCAATTCCACTCAGGCTCAGCTGGGGCTGGAATCATGCACAGGTCATTCCCATGTTCACTCACGTGAGGTGTGAGGTGGGTGATACCAGCCTGGGGGACCTCACCCAGGGCAGTGGCTGCAACACCTAGAATTGGCCTCTCCATGTGGCTGCTTGGTTTCTTCACAGCATGGTGGCTGGGTTCCAAGGGCTAGGGGAGGGCGGGGAAAAGGGAGAGAGAGAGAGAGAGAGAGAGAGAGAGAGAGAACGAGCCAGATGGAAGCTATTACCTTTCTAATGTAGCCTCAGAAGTTACTCAGTGTCACTTCTGCTGCATTCCATTAGTTAGGTGTGAGTAACCCACTCGAGGAGAAGGGAGGAGTGTCAAAGAATTCACAGACATGTTTGAAAGCCACCACATAGCCAAAGACTTCTTTTTCTACCACACGGGGTAGAAAATAGGGGTGGGTTGCCACTATTTTAAACAATCCCACAGGAAAACTTGCTTGAGTCTGTGTCTATTCCATAAAAGACACTATATTGAACTTTTTATATGCATCATCTCATTTCCATTTCAATCCTAATAACAACAGAAGCCACGCTCACATTTTATAGATGAGGAAACCGAAATTCTGAGAATGGTTACCTTGCCTAAACTCACTCAGCTAGGAAACTGCAGAGAAAGGCTGTATCCCAGATCTGGATCTAAAGCCCATTCTCTTCTCACAAGTTACAGCTCTTCAGCAGTGGGCAGGACCTGCATCCTGGTGATGTGTGAAGGTTCATTGTATGTGTCGCCTTGACCTGGCCAAGTTTCTGAGTGTGTCTATACAGGCTTCTCTGGAAGAGATTGACATTGGACTTGGGGGACTCAGTACAGCAAATGGCTCTCCTCGATGTGTGAGGGCATCACGGAGGGTCTGAAGAGAACAAAAAGAGGCAGGAAAGTAACATTTTCTCTCTCCTCCTGACTGTTTGAACTGAGACACCCAGTGTTCTCCTGCCCTTGGACTGGAACGTACACCCCTGGTTCTTAGGCCTTAGGACTCAGACTGGAATTTACCCCAGTGTCTTTCCTGGGCTTCCCGTGTTCGAGTGGCGGATCCTGGGGCCTCTCAGCCTCCATAATAGCGTGAGACAATTCCTTCTCAAAAAGTCTCATTTTACATACACACATATGTATATTATATCTATATCTATCTGTGTATAGAGATAGAGATAGATAGATAATTGATAGATAGATAGATAGATAGATAGATAGATAGATAGATAGATAATCTCCTACTGGTTTTGTTTCTCCTCACTAATACATGGTGCAACATCCTAAAAACTGCTGAGCCCTAGAGAACTGTAATATGATTGAACCTCCATTACATGCAATAAAATTAGCAAATCTCTCTCTCAGTGTTGCTGGCAAAGTCTACTTCTTATACAGATAGGCAGAAAACTGGAGGCCTCAACTTGGATGGAGTACCCTTGGTGACATTGTGTCTACCCTGTGTGCTAATGCAGGGATCAGTGGTTTTGTGCCTCGCTCGATCTTTGTCGTCCTTCAGGCACAGCTTAAATGTCACCTCCTTAAAAAGTACTTCCTGAGTCACCCTATCGGAGGAGGTTCCTGGACACTGGTGTGTTCCATCACTGCTGATTGTTTGTTGCCTTCACATTCTTCATCCCAATCTGTAATTACGTATCAGATTCATCACTTGTTCATTGTCTGACTCCCCTCCAAGACTGTAAGCTCCATGAGGGGGGGACAGTGTCTATTTTATTCATCCATACCAAGTACCTAACATAGTGCCTAGCAGAGAATAGATGTTCAATAAATATTTGTTGGAGGAACAAATACATGATGAAACAACGATCCTAGACTGTGACGATCTTGAGATCAATTCTTGACCTCTAGGGTGCTATGGCCTGAAGCCCCACTATGAAAAAATCAGGTACAATAATAGCAACCTAAATAAAGTACTTACTGTGAGTCAGATACTCTGCTAGCACTCTGTTATCTCATTTAATCCTTACAATAACATGGGGCACATGTGTTTGAATTCTTCCCATTTTATAGATGAGGAAACTGAGATTCGTAGAAAACATGTAACTTGCCCTACGTTAATGCTGTTAGAAAGAATGAAAGCTAAGATTCCCACTGAGGACTATTTGACTTCACAGCCTGATCTTTTTGATATTGGGCAATACTGCCAACCATGGCTTTCTTTAAAGGCCTGCTAAAGAAAACTGGAGATTAAATTTAAACAATTTTTGTTAAAAGTGAGAACTGCATATCAGGACCTCTGGCAATGCATTCCTGACATCAAGCTAGTGTTTGGACTGGGTCCCTGCTTACTGGTGACAGAACCCAAATTGTAGGAGCAGCATTCATGAGTCTCTGGAAGGCTGGATCTTCAGAAGACAAATAAGAAGTGGTGTGCAAAGGGTTGGCTTTGCATGAACCCTCTTAATAAGAGGACGACTTAATGGAAATTACACTAAACTCTCATATTTTTACCCAGGGATAGGGTTTGATGCAGAACTTGGCCCACGTGCCACCTCTAGCATCTCTCCTAGTTATGTCTCACTGATGCACTCGTGTAACTAGGAGATCTGTTAGTGAGAGAATCCTGATGTTTTCTGGGCTCCTCTACAACTCTAGGACTTTAGGTGAATTGAGGAAGAAAAGTGCCTATAATTGTTTCCAGCTGCTAGCTTTGAGCTATCTACTGTACTCCAAGCCTTTATGTTTTCTACTGAGTCCACTACATTTGAACCATATTCCCAGTGTCTTCTCACCTGGGAGAGAAAAACAGAATCTATCTTGCATTTGCCCGCCTTTCTATTCATCCTGCAGAAACATAATGGAATAAACCATGTAGACGTTGTTATTGCTAAAAGAACCATAGTCCCCGAGATGAATCTCATGCATTCCTATATTTCTCACAGAATCTCAGGGTTGGAAGGTACTTTATTTAGGAGGCCACCAAGTCCGTGCCCCATCTCAAAGCCCTTGCCAATAGAGCTGAACTTTCTGTCTCTCCTCCACTTGGTTCTAAGTGTGTGTGGGGTGGGGAGGGTCACTCAGATCCATGAGTGGTCAATGCTGATTGTCAGAAAGATCCTCTTTATTTAGAACTTCAACTTGACCTCCCTCAAACTGCCCTTTAAGAAACTGGAGGAAAAGTCGCCCATTTGTTCTCCTCTAATCAGTGCTTTATTCATAATGGTATGTTCCAACTAGTCTGAGATTTTTAAACCTTACTTTGGGAAGCAGGTGCTCCTGAGAAAGATTGTTTCCATAATGAAACCTAAAAACAAATCTCAGGAACAATTATCTACAAGTAGTTGACATTAAACTAAAATTATTGAATAAATGAATGAACGAGTATCTTCACACCAATTAAAGTGGAGGCTTCCATTATATTCTTTAGAGACACTATTGAGTCACCATGTGAGTACATTGATTTTGAAGGGAAAGGGACTATCTCAGAGATTTCAGATGGAGGGCCCATGTCTCTGTCCCTTTCCCCACCTCAGCCTGGGAAACCAGAAGAAGCATCATTTTAAATACCCATCCCCTGATGTCGAGCACAAGGCCTAACACAGACTGAGTGCTCAACAAATACTCCATAGAATTCCCAAATTGAGAAGACCCCCAGAGACCAATCAGCCCAACCATTTTCCTCCCAGAAACACAAAAGAGAAACAAACCGGCAATAGTCAGAGGTCAGGCCCAGGTATACCAGACATGACCTCAGTAGTTCCTGGAAGGCTGGGTATTAGACCATCCCCATCTCCAGACGCATTTTCATGTGCTGTTGATGGCTGAATTTCCTTCAATGGAAGACTACAGCCTATCACGGAACACTCTCAACCTTTCCCTTCTAAGGTGTCAAGACCCAAACAAAAGCTAAATGAACCTCAATTCACACGAAGGTGTAAATGATTGCTGGCAGGCCCTTTTTGGAGAGCTCCATGAAACCAATTAGAAACAAAGGAACGAGTCAAGTGAGTCCTAAATCTCTGCTTCTCTGGGCTAAATGGTAGGGGTAGACTGCCCTGTGGTCTTGGTGGCGAAGGCATTGGGCTGCACACTTACCCGGTATGAGCATCTCAGCTCCTTTTTATTTCTACGTAACGATTTCACTGTCTGCATCTCTTGACTTCTGCTGCCCTGAGTTCATGAATTACCCCAGACAACTGGTTCCGAGGCAGCATACGATCCCAATTGTTAGGCCCCACTTGTACAAGGCCTCAATTTGCCAAAGCTCAGGAACAGTTCTGAGGCAGGAACCATCTTCCGTGAGGGGACCTGTCACCAGGTAAGGGAGAGGCAGAGGGAGTGCTCATCATGTTCTCGTGTTAAATTTTTGGGGACAATTTCTGGTTCAGATATTCTGTCTTCTTGTTCGAGCGCAAGTTCTAATCTTTGGTGATGAAAATACACACAAACCCTAGAAATATTATCAGAAATAACCATAACATAGCAATGATGATAAACATAACTAACATTGCTGAGATTCCTATGGTACAGGTAATGTTGTCCCCATTTTAGAGATAAGGAAACAGAGACTCGGAAACCTATGCACCCAGCTACCACCATCTAACCCGGGTCCGTCTGTCACCAAGCCCGCACCTGTCCTCCATACCCTGCTGCTTCTCCCCTCACATACCACACCGACACGGCAGAATGGCCCTTGAAGGTAGGAAGGAAGGAAAAGAGTCTCATCATCCCACTCAGCTACACCAATCTCACTGCCCAGGAAGTCGAGGGACACACCCAAGGCTGAACAAGGGGATGTGGAGCTGGAACCAGGACTGAGGCTTGGTGGGATGGATGCCTACGTGCCAGCAGCTGCTAGCTGGCAGCCTGCCAGGGTCTGCAAGTGGAGGTGACAGGGACATCCTCTGTGCCACATGTGTCCAGCTGCCACTGGGTCCGGAGGCTAGAGGGAGTAGGGCTGTGTGCATTCCAAGCCCAGGATAAGGTGCCTGGTTCCTCGGCTAGGCCCATTCAGCCTTATTTCTCCTTGTGTCAACATACTGCTGAGCATCTACCAACTCAGAGAAGGCCTTTGAAGCGAAGCTAGTGCCCCCTGTGGCAGAAACACACAAAGGGAGGAGGAACAGGTTGAGAATTTCAGAATGTGCAATAAAATGGAAACCCCTTCAGTGCTCCTCACACCGAAACTTTAAACTAAAATCATTTGACAATTATTTGCCTGGATCGAGAAGGTGAAGTCATTTTCAGAGCGGCTACTAATCTTAAAAAATAATGAGTGTGATTTCATCCATGTAAGGAACCGGAGCATTTGAACGTTTCACTGCCGGAGGCGCTGAACTTTCTTGAGGCATCGACAAAGACTGGAGGGTGTGTTTTGGGGGTTGGGGAGTGGGGAGCGCGACCACTGTGAGCATTTGCAGAAGGGGTAGGAGTCTTAAGATCAATGATTTCCTTGATTACCTTGTTTCCCCCTCCAGCGAGACTTAGTCTCCATCTCAATTTCTATTCCTATCAGCCAGAAAAATAAAGATTGTTTACAGAGCTGAAATAACACCTGCTTGGTTTATCTTATTTTAGAAACAATAAAAGCTAGAGAGTTGGAAGGATTAAGGAGGGAAAAAAAATCAATTGTGTTCTTTCATGTTGGAAACATTAAAAAATAAGTCACCCTGCTCCCTGCTCGAAGGCCCAATTTGGCTCTCAGTTACCCAGGGCGATTTCCAATTTCATCGTGCAACTTCCCAAGGTTTAAATTCAACGGAACCATCACTGGGTGCCCTTGAAAGACTCCAGGAAACCTTTTTTGGTCAATGTTTGGTAATTTCAGGCCAAGAATCTGACGCTCAACATGCCGCAAGAAACGGACACATTTGCTTTGGGGCATTAACACCTAAACCCAGTCAGTGGCTGAATTGTTTTAAATGTTTTCCAAGTGTTTTACATCTAGTTTCTTTGCAGCATCTTTGTAAGGAAGACAAAGGAAATTTTTTCCGCCATTATACAGATGTGAGCGTTGAAATGAAAAAAAAAAAAAAAAAAAAGATGAATCAAGTGGCTCCAGGCCGCAAGGATAATAAACAGTAAACTGGATTAGAATCCAGGTTTTCTCATTCCTTGTACAGTGCTCTTTCTGCTCTGCCATGCACCCTGGCAGGGGGCCGCCAGCCCAAACACAGGAGTGGGCTTATCAGAGAAGGCAACAGGTCAGCAAGGTGATCAGGAGACCATAAGCAAGCCAGAACACAGCATCCTTTCCTCCCCAGATGCATCTCCCTGCAGAAGGAGCACTGGAGGACACGGCAGTTTGAAGGGTGGCCTTATCACTCTGGCTATGAACTAGCACACATATCCCCTGCCCACCCTCATGGACTACAGACAGAAATCAGCCACTCCCTGGCTGTTTCTTCATCTCTGATGAGGGAATACTAAATATTCGGAAGCAGCTTTCCAAACCTACTCGGGAATAAAGATCTGTTCTTAGGCTAAACATTTTTATCAACTCATGCATGTTGATAAGCATACATTAGTACTCAATGATATTATTTATCGATAAGAAAAAACAAATGGAATGACTTTATATTTCCCTAACCACGCAGTTTCTAAATTCATTTGAGAAAACGTAGGATATAATGTGCAGGACAAATATTCTGTCCGTCTAAGGAGCTGCTGGGTGTGGGTATGGATATACAGATGCAAGGCCGTTTCTGCCAGACCCTAGTCCCAGTGCTGGGAGGAAGCGTGCATGGATAGGTGACTTTGAGCTTGACGGCCTATGAAAGAACATTTATGAGGTGTCTCCACCAGCAGCTTCTCTAACAGCTCTAATTTCCGGGTGAGGGGAGGGGCTGTGAGGGGTCCCCTGGCAGTTTTCACAATGAGGTGATTTCATTCCAAAGCTGGCAGCAAACACCCTGTTAGTGGGATGTTTGCTTCGTAGCCCCACCTTCCCTCATGGGACTTTGTTTCAGTGTGAACCTGCTTTACTCCCAAACCTCTCAGCCGTGTTCTCACAGGCCTTGACTCCACAGGACGTGGCCCTGGATGAGGAGGATCCATGCTGCATCACAAAACGACGTCACAGGAGGCTCCTGTATGCCAAACACCCACACAGCCTTGACCCTGTGTTGGGACAAATCCACCGGTTGGTGCTGAGAGGGAATGCCAAGGTTTTGGGGGAGGAATTTTCTAGCAACCTATTGAGCACAGCACCTCTTTCTATAGACTCTTTCAGAGGACTGGGATTCAAAGGGCACATGGTGGAAAATGCTAAGTTAACGTCTTTCTTCTCCTCAGAATGTATCCTGCCAAATCAAAGAAGGCTGGGTTTGAGAAGGGGGAAGCGGGAGACGGGCTCAGCATCCCTGGGTGCCCTGCCTGTGGAAGGCAACAAATGAAGCACATTATATCCCTTTTCAGGTAATTCTCTTATTCACTTTAGGAGGCCATATTAATACCCACCTCCCCATTTTGTACGTGGAACAATTGAGGTCCACAGAGGGTAGCTAATGTCCCCAATATCAGAACGTGTCAGCGGAACAGCCAGGGCTGGCTGGAAGCCTGGCTCTTCCCACTGGCTGTCCCCACTGAGAAGATGACAACCGAAGGGGGTTGCAGCCCCTCATGGTACCGGCCGCCTCATCAACCCACAGGTCAATCTTCAGAGCTGTCAGTTCATCCCTTCACACCAGTGCTAACATGACTCAAAGAATAACAAACACAAGTTTTGAAAAATACGTGCAAGGAGTCGGCTTGCGTGATAGCCCAGATCCATCTCAGTCTTGCTGATGTAAGCACTGAGCCAGGACACAACACCCAACACCACACGCAGGCCCGACAGGCTGCTGGATACGGCCATGCTGCACGCACATCCGTAGGCATCTCAGACGCCTGTGTATGCCCGGGACACGCTGGGGCTGCCCCACCTCCAGGCCTCCACACATGCTGTCCCCTCGGCCTCCAGTGCTCTGCCTCCTCCTCTTTACTTGGCTAACCTCTGGTCTGTCTTCACAGCTCAGCTCAGAAGTCCCATTCTGAGAAGACTTCCCCACCACCCTGTTAAATACTCTCAAGGCCCCCAGAACTTTTCCTTGATGACCCTTTTTGGATTTTCTACTTCCTCATTCCTAGGTGCTTGTGTACTATCTGGCTTCCCACGCAGGCTGAAAACTCAACAGGGGGCCAGGACCCCCTGTTTATTACCACGCTATCCCTTGCAGGCAGTAGACCCTCGTAAACACATGCTGACTGCTTTATAACCGCCTCAGGACTCTGAGCTCAGCCCCTTTGGGAAGTAATTCCAAAAGGAATCACTGAATCCTTCACTTATTCTTCAAGTAAGTGCCAGCGCCTGTGCTGGAGGATAGGAGCATAAGGGAACAACAGCAGCAAGATCCCAGCCCCAAGAAACTGACATTCTAGTGGAAGTGCAGACCAGGCGCAAACAGCATAGATTATCATGTCGGGGAGTAATAAAAGCTGTGATGACACAGCAAAGCAGAATAAAGGGCTAGAGAGTGACCGGGTGGCCAGGGAAGGCCCTCCGAGGAAAGAGAGGTTGAGCAGAATCCTGCATGCACGGAGCGAGTGAACACCGGGGGATGCTGGGAAGAAGAGCGTTCCTGGCAGAGGATACCACGAGTGCACAGAATTTAAGGCAGGAGCCCATGTAGCAGGGGCTTGGGAAGCCTAGGGCGCCACTGTGGCTGGAGTGAAGTCTGGGGATGGAGTGTGGCAGGGGGTAAAGTCAGAGGAGTAGCCTGGAGCGAGATGATGGAATTACAACAGCTGATGCTCCTAACTCTTATTAGTGACGCACTGTTCCAGGCACCCTCTGAGATCCCATTATTCCCATTTCACCGATGCCAAAGCTGAGGCATAGAAAGGTCAACTGCCCCCTCTGTTATGTAAGTGGCAGAGCTGGGCTTTGGACCCAGGCAGTCAGATTCCAGAGCCCATGCTCTTGCTATACCACCCTTTCATGCCCTGTACTTAAGGTTGCCAGATAAAATACAGGATGCCTAGTTGCATTTGAATTTCAGATTAACAGCAAGTCGTTTTTTAGTATAAGCGTATCCCAAATATTGTGTGGGCATCTGTTTTTATTGTTCTCATCATTGGTTTTTTGTTTTGTTTTTCAGATCTGTCAACACTACCTGTAAGCCAAGAAAAAACTCTGGGTTTTCCCTAAATGTGCTGAAATCCACAAGAGCAGCGGTTGGGAAACTTTTTCTTCAAAGGATCAGACAGTAAATATTTTGAGCTTTGAAAGCCACATAGTCTTCTGTCAAATATTCTTTGTTTTTGATAGCTGTTGTATGTTTTTAACAACGCTTTGAAAACAGAAGCACCATCTTAGCTCGCAGGGCATGCCAGCTACAGTGTCTGATCCTTGATCTAGAAGGTTCTGGACAGACATGATCTGACTTAGGTCTGGATTCTTTGCCTTCGAGAAAACCCTTGAACGTTTCTAGGAGACAGTACTCACACCCTACCCACAAGGCTCGTATTTGGGGAGCACAGGGGGCTCGGCTGCGGTACTAGGTTTAATTGACTAGAGGAACAGGGGCCTGCTGGTCTCCGAGTCGGCACTCACTTTGGCATTATGGTTCAGCCATGGCTCCTGATTCATGAGGCACCGGATAATCCTTCCCCAAGAATCAGGCTTGTGCTCTCTGGGGCTGGGATGGTGATTTGATCGCAGCGCTTCCACGGGATATGTGGGAGAGGAGCAGGATTTGCAGCTTCTGAACCCGTCTCCTTGGGCTCCTTTCTGCTCCCCATCCAGGGCCCCGTCGGTGTCTTCCTCTCTCCCCAGGCCGTGCTCCTGCCGTATTCATCACCCACCCCCTGGGTGACCCCTCCTGGCCTCTGCTGCTTCTTCCTCTTTCTTCTTCTCCTAATGAAAAAGGCTTCAGACAAAATGCATCCTGTCCTCCATCACATCTTCAAGTTTCCCATTTTCTGGGCCTTTCAGAGTTTCCTAGAAGAGTCTCAGAGGCAAAGCCTTGTTTTCCTTTTGTTCTGACTATACGCTACCAGGCCTCTTCATACGCATGGGAACCACCACCTCTTTATACTACAGTGTACACGTCTTACCATTTGACTTCTCCAAGAACTCAAAGCATGCCTCTCGTTTGTTTTTTTTTTTTTTTTTTTTTTTGCAATCCACGCTTTTTGGACATAATGAAGGCACTAGGATATTTGCCAAGTGGAATTATTTCATGTGTCATCCCCTTTCTCTGTGTGTCTAAGCTGCGTCCTTGCTACTTGCCAGTCTCATCTCTTTTCTGAAGTTCACCAATTTGAATGCAAGTCTACAGGATCCCCACACAAGACCTTTTTCTTCATTACTGTACCTTCCTGTTCCTTGAGAATATTCATCATCCTTCACCTAACTTAGGTTTTCTGTCTGCCTTTCCATTTAGGCAATTTAGTGGGTGATTTAGCTAACTGGATGGTGCCTGATGTACGAGAAATGGTAAGTAATAATAAAAGAGCCACGCATGCTGTTGAATGAGCCCTCCACCAGGTGCTTAGGAAGTTCTAGGAAAATAAAAGATCCGTGTGTGTGTGTGGGGTGGGGGGCAGCCATGTCATTTTGATTTTATCTTCTAGGGACAGGATACAGTGCAGGAGTCATCCCTTGACATCCTCTCTGGGGAGTTTCCAAAGTGTGGTTTTGACCAATCTGACTGTTTTAAATCAGAAACACTCTAGGGCTTTTGGACAGGATTCAAAATCATAATAAGAGAGATGTCCATAATTTCGCTCTCTCTCTTTTCTGTAATCTGATCCTTTGGGTGGCGTGGTTGATCTTGTGGAATTTGTAGCTGGAGAAACCCATTAGTGATGGGTATGATGAGCAGATCTAGTATTTATTTAACAACACTGCAGGTGAACGTATTAATAAGTCACTGCTTTCAAAGTCAAAAGCCATTGTCATATTAATTCATTTGTGCATACAAGATGTCTGCAGCTCCTAAGAGTGCAAATAATAGCTTTGCCAATATGAAAGCAAAACATAATTACTCAACAATAAACACACTGTACAGTCGTAACAGCTGTTATCAACAGCATGTTTGAAGCCAAAACAAAGGAAGTATTACAGGATTTTTTTTTTTGAAGCCCTGCCTGTGATTCTCATAAAGGTAAAGTCATTTTTTGTCCCTGTCACAGGAAGTGTGACTAAGCTACAAGTATCTGACTCGGCCATTATTCTGCTCCTATTTGCAGGCCAGGTAAGGTGCTTGGCCTCATTTTGTCTAGCAGGAAGGTGGAAAGATGAGTTCTTTCTAAAGGAGAGTTACTGAGAAGGTCCTCAGGACCGGCCTACTCATTGAGCACGTATGAATTTTATTTTCTTTCTCCTTGATATTGGAAAACTAGTTTTGATAATATTTTCACTCCGGCTATGAATTTTATATCAGCCTTCCAGATAAATAGAAGTCCATATAGCAATGGCTTATCACCATTTACACTGAGAATTGTGTTTGATAGCCCTAACCTTAGAAAGCAATGGTAAACACAGTCCATTTGGGGAATTTCCATATATATTTGCTTTTTTCTCCATATAGTCACAAGAATGCCAGCATAATTTAAGACAAATATGAAGTAGGCAAAGTCTCCTCCCCTTTCATTTCACACACACACACACACACACACACTCCTTTCTGTTCTCTCAGCCTCTCTCTGAGTGACTTGAGTGAGACCTGTTCCAGCACTCATTATCTGGGTGACTAGGCAAGCTAGTTGGCCCTCCAAGTCTCAGTTTCTTCACTTAGATATGGGGGGTAATAATAGTCCTTGCGTCCTTACTGGGTGAGGATGAAGTGAGAAAATGCATGTCAGAGTCCTGGCTGCCACACAGTCAGGTTTTGTTAAATATTAGTGATTATTAGTATTACCATTCTTAGCCACGCTCTCCCCATGCAGAATCCCACTGAAGCCCGTCCTTCCCAGGGACGTCCCGAGTGCTGGACTTCAACAGCTAAATGGACCACTGGGCTCCTAAAACCCTCCCCATCGGTCTTTGCTAACTAGTCTGGCCTCTGATCTGGTCCAGGTGAGTGTCAGTGGGTCACCCTGTATGGCTGGCATTTGTCTCTCCTGCAATGGGCATTACAGACATTAATTACTGCTCATTATTGTCTAGGGTGGCAGGAGTGTTTTGGACCCTGGAATCCACTAGACAGAGAACTTTGCAGACAATTTGCTAACCTATAGTGAGATCAGCTCAGCATGCCTCAATACACCTGACACAACATAACCTGGACCTCTGGAGAACCCTCTGACTGTTTTCATCCCTACGCCTCTCCAAAGCCTCATCGTGCCCCGGCCTTTCCTTCGGCTCTAAGGGAAGAAACAACTGCCTGGGGCTCTGATGAATTCTCTCTGCAGCCTGATCATGCCTGCCAGGGATGCAGGGCCCAGGTGCCCAGTGAGAACACATGCCCTCTCTTAGGAAGTTTGTTGTTATATTGCAGAATCCTGCAGCTACAAGGTCAATTGGGCCGTAAGGGCCGCCTACCCACTAACAGAAAATAAACTCAGAGAGCAGGTACCCACCAGGTTCCTTGCTGAAGACCAGGATATTAGACCCCATTCATAGTCCAGAGACAGAGTAAGCAGACGTGTGTGGCAGATGGAAGAGGGTCAAGCTCCTGGTTTCTCCAGCCCCCTCACAGTGTGGGGCATGTGGGTTCGCCTTGAAGCCTCAGCCCTCCTGTGCCAAATGGGGACAGTGACAAAGAAGAAGACGCTCTGCAGGGAAAAGCAGGCAGTCCTGACAATGAACTGTCCCCTTCTCAGCTGCACCCGGAGGCAGCGCTAGTGGGCGGGGTGTGCAGTTACAATCTTCCTGGAGAAGTGAATCCTTTCAAAGCACAAGGAAGAGCCAGGACTGGCAAGCGAAGCAAAATCGATTGGAAGTGATTTCCAGGGGAACTGCAGCAGAGACTACCAGCTGCCTCCCCAGTCTGCTGCGCACTCACCGGGGAGTCCCTCGGAGACCGGGCTGGTCCTCTGGCTCCACAAAACTACAGACAGAGAATCACGTTGGTGAAACAGCTCGTCCTCTGCCGATGAGCCACCCTCCCAGACAAAGACAGATTTCTGGATGGGGGGAGCAATCTCTCCCCTTAGGTTCCAGTAATGAGTCCAGAAGTTTAGAAGGACTTGAAGCAGCAGGCAAGGGGAATACAATGTATATTTAGTATCTAATTTAGATGGTTCATTTAAAAATCAGAAAGCATTCACCTCTACTCAAAAATGGCCCATTCTAGGTTAAATTCTTAATTATTCTGGAAAATGCAAATGAGGAGCTATAAATATAGAGTTGGGGAATAATCATGGTCTGCGCAGTGTAAATTCAAGTCAATCGGTAAAGGGGGAAAGAAAATCATTTGCCTTTGACATTAAATCCAGCTGTTCTTTAAAGTTGGTTTTCCCTAGCCAAGAGTTTCGCGGTTGCTATGACCAAACCGCCTCCCAAACCTTCTGAGTTTAGACAATACTTAATCTGAACGACTAATAGTTCATTCTTCTCTAACATCATTGAACACTTCCATTAAACCGAAGTTATTATTATCAACATTATGAGGCTTGTCAGAAGCGAGCCCATTGTTCAAATGAATTGACCTCTACTACAATTGACCTTAACATTGCTCAACTGTTTCACAGTCAGTTATCTCATGATCTCCCTTTAAATGGGCCTCATTGCTGAAATAACTAATCCATTACAGAGGGAAGGTTATTTTAATAGCTGAGCAGAGGGTTGCTTTTTGCAGTTGCCCCATGAGGATATATTGCAGAACAACTTGTGGCCCTCCATCCATCTGACAAGAGAAAAGCTTTGAGGCAGATCCATGTTTCAGGCGCGAGAGGAAAAAAAAGATTGGTTAGGGCTCAGTTATAGTTCAGATGGTATTAGCCCTTTAAAGAAAAGCAGCTCTTGGAGATATACCCCACAGTGACTCTGAACTGTGAAACAGAAAAGGAAGTGAGGATACCAGGGTGTTTAAGCTAAAGGCTCCCAGCCACACAAGGTGGCTACGGGACAGAGCTGTAAGCCCCTCCCTCACGCCCAGAATCTCTGGCAGCGCCTCAGTAATGAGCCCTGGAATCACGTGACCTGGGATAGGTCTTGCACCACCACTTTCTACCTGTGTGATATGGGACAAGTTGCAGACCTTTGCTATACACCTCGATTTCTTCATCTGGATAACGGAAGTCATGAAATCCATCACATAGGGTTGCTTTAAGGATTAGATGACATATAAGGCACCAGTCCAGGATCACAGTAGGCACCAAAATAGTATTCTTACAATGATTATGAATGCCATTATCTCCTTTCGGTCACTTTGTGAGTCAGTTTTTCTCCCAGACACATGAGCCCTGAGCCTCCCTCAGCTTGGAGGGAGAGCTTGGCATCAAGAAGTACGAGGATAGGGATTTTCCCATCTCATGAATGAATGAGGTCTAATAAAATAGGACAGTTAATAAAAATGAACGCCTCATAAATCAGGCATTAAATGTTTCCCCATCAAACCAGGCTCAGCCCCCACGTTTATCGGCCATTGGAGACACAGCTAGCTGCCTCTGGAGGAGCGCATAGCACCTCTGCTGTGAGGAAACCAGCTGGCCCCGCCTGACAGGTCACAGATTGTAGCAGAAGGGCTGAGGGTACTGTCCTGCTGTCCCTTTTACAGTCGTTTGAAGGGCTGTACTCCACCCCCTTATTTATGATTTGTCTCAGCCCCCTGGGATCCCTGAAACCTTAATCCATGTCCCCTAACCCTAGGACACTAACTGAAAAGAAGTCTTGGCTCCTGTTCCCATACAAAAGGCTCCAGCCAATTTGGGTAGGAGGGTGCTGGTGGGAGAAAGAGGAAGGAGGAGGGAAAGAAATGGCTGCTGGGCATCCATGCTTCCTTTCAGGGATTCTTATAACTGCCTCCAGTAACAACTCATTTATTTTACCCTCACAGCCACCTTGGGAGGTATAGATTACTAATTACCAAAGGACAGGCGAGAGGACTAAACCAGACAACTCCTGTGATCTCCTTGTGGTCAGCCATGACCAGAACCTGATTTCCTTCAAGTCTAATCCAGTGTTTCCAATAGATTCCCAATTTGGGGTCAATCCCTTGACTTCTCGTAGGCTCTGTTCAGAGACCATAGCATTCACAGCAAGTGTCTTCAAGTTCAGGGAGAGGCCTTGGGACGACTACAGGGCTGAGAGCAAAGCAGAGCTCTCCAAGCGATTAGGGGGAAGGTGAGTATGGCCAGTGAGCTGCCTGGTGGTACTGACTAGAGACCGGATACCAAGTGGGACAGCTGTGTGCTGGACCTGCTCCTACAGGCTCCCAGGAGCCCACTGTGCTCATCTATGTCCAACCCCAACTTTGGTGACTTCACACATAGCTTGAAATTGGCCATGATGGGAGTATTTATGCCACAAATGACACAAATAAGGAAGTTTTTCTTTAGAGAGCTGGTTGTTCAACATTTACCAGCATACCACGGGGATAGTAGTCCCATCTTTTATTCATGCATTCATGAAACATTCTTTGAGCACTCACTCTGGGTGAGGCACTGTACAAAGCATT
Source organism: Rhinolophus ferrumequinum (assembly GCF_004115265.2). NCBI lineage: Eukaryota > Metazoa > Chordata > Mammalia > Chiroptera > Rhinolophidae > Rhinolophus > Rhinolophus ferrumequinum. The sequence continues at coordinate 51,435,385 of NC_046296.1, read as the reverse complement.
ACAGATGGATAAAAATGACTTGTCTGCTTATGTCTTTTGTTCTTTCACTGGCTTGATCTATCCTCATAAGGTCAATGGGTATTCCCAAGAGCAAAAACGTTCAAGTCCAGCCATTTTGCTTTTTGTCATCAGCTTCAATAATAATGAGGTTGGGAGAGTATCTGAAACTCTGGGCTAGAATAAAGGTCAGCAATCACGTTCAAAGCCATGGATGCTCCATGTTCATGATACTTGTTTCTGGTTTTCCTTGGATTGATTGTATAAAAAATATTGGCCAACTATCCATTCTCCACAGATGTTGCACCTGAAAAGGACTGAGAGTCTTTGAAGTTATAGGGTGGACTCTTTCAGAAATCTTAATGCAATCCCCTCTAGCAACGCCTTATCTCAGGCTCTCATGTGCTCTCCCCGCGTGGTCAGAATAACGTCCTAATTAGTTTCCTTGATCCCATCCCTCATCATGACAATGCTTCAAGAGCGATCCTTTTTTAAAAAACAAAAATAAAACAAAAATGACCTAAGTAGGGCATGTTGATTTTAAAAAATTGGAAAATATAGATAAGCAAAGAAATCACCAGTGATGTCCAGGCTTTTGCTGAATATTCGTATATACACAGTGATGTGCTGGTAAATTAATGAGTGGCTCTCTATTAATAACAAAAAGCCCTGATTTGTAGTATCTGCCAATATCCTTGATAAATACTTCACTGAGCTGATTTCAAGCTACTAGATTGTTGTCATAGAACATGGACTTGGGAAGAGACGCTAACAATTGGTTCTTTCAAGCTCATAGGAGTTGGCTCTCGGACAACACTGTAAAATGCATGTATAATTTTAAATGAAGTAATGAAATATTACTTCCTTCTTTGTAACACATTATTTAAAGTCTGTCTATGCCAATGAATATACATCATCAATATAATTTTAAATAGCTGTATATATACTCTATTGTATCGATGCATAATTGACTCAACAAAATCCATAAAAACTTTCTAGATTTTGCTACTATAAACAATGCCATGGGGAACAGAACTGAAGATAAATCTATGTAGACAAAGCAAGTCCAAATCTAGAAATCTGACCTTCTCCATCTCCTCGTTAAACACCTGGGACAGATCCCCTTGGACCACCGACAAAGTCCAACTCCTTCACAGGGTGTTCCGTGCCCTTCAGGCTGCTCTGGATCTCTCAGAACTGCAAGCGGGGCATTTAAGTTTATCAAGTGTGGGCTCCATGTTCTTCCTCAGCCACCATGAATCACTCCATATTCTCCATACAGGCTATGCGTCATATGTTTGAAAACTCTTTCCATTCTCTGAAACTCCGTTCTCTTTCCCACCATCCCCTTCCCGTTGTTCAAGCCATGTCTCCAGCACTCGGTACTTTCCCTAGGCTTCCCAGCACTGCATCCACACCTCTGTTATGGAACCGAAACAAATGTTTATGACCTAAAGCTATGCAGATCTGTCTATTCAACAGGACTCACCCCCTCGAAGATATGATAGGAGCTTCGTGTGCATAGCAACTTGTGTCAGGCCTAGAGCAGAGCTAGAGCTTAATAAATGACTGTGAATAAAACCCTTTATGTACTTTTCCATCTTCACTTCAGCATTTACTTTCTAATAAGGAACATGGAACCATCTTTGACAGAATTGGAACACATATCCAGGGAAGAGGAGATCTTACTGCCAGCTTCTGAGTATGGCTAATAACTTGCCCACAGCCCAGCCTCCAGAAGGCTCTTCTAGCAGCCACTGTACACCCTGGCCTTCTGAGCTCCTGACTCCTCTGGAAGAGGAAAATCCATTCCAGAGGGCAGAGCTGACTTTCCTAAATCCAAGGGCTTTTCCAGTAATAATGATATCAGTGTAGGCCACTTTTCACAATGTCGTACATGCACTGAAAATGAGAGCCACAGCTTACACTTAATGAGGCCTACTATGTGGCAGGCACTGTGGTCAGGAATTTACATTTAATTTTCACTTTTCATTTGATTCTCACAGTAATCTGATGACATGTTCACTAGTATTACCCCCATTGTAGAGACCAAGAAGTAAGGTCAGGCTTAAGGACATTAAGTAACCTAATCAAGGTCATACAACCTATGAATTGCTCTGCCTCCCAATACCTTGGTGATTCTTTCCTCAACTCTTTAAAGGCAGAGCAGGGATAGATGTCAAGAGATAGGCTCTGCAGGATAAATGACATGGCCAAGGCCACATAGCTAGATAAGGAGACTGACCATCCCGGTTTGCCCAGAATTGTTGCAATTTTAAAATGAAATATTCTGGGTCCTGGGCAACCCATCAGACCCAGGCAAACCAGGATGGTCGTCAGCCTAGGAGGGGGTCGAACCCAGGGCCTCTGACTCCTCGCACAGAGCTCTTTCCACACAAACGGTACTTTCTCTCTTCATAATGGAAGATGAAGTCATTAGGATGTGCGTATTCATTTTTCCTGGGCCCTTAGTGAAATAGACATTTCAGAATCTGTTTTGAACATCAATCACTAGGCTCTCAAGAAAAGACAGACCCCCGCTGGATGTTTTTTCTAGTACACTCCAGTGATGAAATGCTCAGTTTCCTCTGCCTCCTCCCCCAGCTCAGCACACCTGGACTCTTGCCACTCATCTGTATTATGTGCCTAGCACCATCTGGCCCAGCATCTAGTGTCCTGTCAACAGGGATGTTAAACAGGCAAGATGAAAGAACATAACTCCCAGAACACTGCTCATCTCCTAGCTCCAGTATGGGGAAGTCATAACAATTACTCATTAGGTAGCTACAAAGAGAGAAAAATCACTTGTTACCGTCCGGCTGCCCGTTGGTGCCTGGAGTGGTCTTTGCTGCTTCTTGTTTGAGCAAGTCTTCTGGGGAGGATTATAGGACTTTCAAATTAAGGTGGATATAGGCTGGAGTATCCCAAGGGGCTGCTGGGGAATTTTCATGGTTTAGAAATGTGATGAGAGCTGTGCCAACGTCGATGGTTCTGCCAGTAGCCAGTGGGTCCTCTCTGAGAGTGGCAGAGGGGAGAATGGACAGATTTTGCAAAGGGACGCAGAGCTCAAAAGAGCCTAATCTTCACATCCAGTATCAGAGAGAGCCATCAGATTCTAAGTAAGCGTGAGCCTAAGAAATGGTAATGGAGCAACTGAAGAAACTCCGATGGCTTTTGGAGAAGTAAATCTACTCATGGCCTCTGTTCAGGAAAACTACTTAATATACTTTCTTAGTATAAAACAAGACAAAATTGCAGAAAAGTATAACTTTGATTACATAAAATCTACTAATTTCTGTATCAGAAAATGTCAAAAGTAAAAAAGAAACAACTGAAGGAAAAGACACAACAAAAGATTGATAACATTGATATATAGAGTTCTTAATAATAGATTAAAATGATAAACCTTGAAATATTAAATTGGGAAAAATTAACAAAATACTATTTTTAAAGTTACCTAATATCTAAAAAAAAGTTAAGAAAGGTAACAGTTTAACCAAACATGGAATTACAAATTTTACAAATAAAATTTGCTTGTGAAATATACTCGTATATATATACACACATACATACACACACTATGTGAAGGACTAGTGAAATAGTCTCTTTTAATCTCTGCTGACAGTACTATATAAGAGTGCAACATTTTTGTTTGGCAGTCTGATAATATGCATTAAGCTCTTTAAAAGTGTCTACTCCTTATAACCCAGTAAATCCATTTCTATAAATAATAAGAAATGAGCTAAGTGGTACTGTACATGATTATTACAGCATTTTATAATAATGAAACATTTTTAAAAGCCTAAAGAGTTTAAAATGCAAAATATATCTACACAGTAAAATTTTGCAGTCATTAAGAATCAAGCTTTCAAAGGAAACTGAATAATATAAGAAAAGCTCACTATGGTTGTGAGACATCATAAAAATGGTGGTATGAGGTGAGCCTCTTGAAATCTCCCATGGAATTTACAACAAATTGAACAACTATGACTCCCTGTGCAGCAGACAGGCAAGACGAAGAGGCGCACTACTGAAATCATCTAAAGGTGGGCAAATTGCCGAGCAGGGGAGGAGGGAAGGGAGAAGTGTGGAGACGGGGCCGCGCAGGCACAGGACGCAGACCTAGCTCAGTGCTCCGAGCTCGCTGCATCTGGGAACTACCTCAGCTGTGGGAGAGGGAAGAACTCGGACTGCTAGGGCTCCGTTCATGGCCCACAGGACTGAGGGGACAGCATATAACACGGCTGAACCCAACACCCATGGCAGAGACCTTGGAGCAAAGACTGGGGGAAGAAGGATGAAAATCACGGTTTAAGCCCTCACTGCCAAGCAAAGGATGGAAGGCATAGGCACGGAGCCTAGCCGACACCCCTCCTCACCCTCCCAGAGTTCACCCTGCCCCCACCTGCCCAGTGCTAGAAGCAGAACAGTAGCAGTGTCAGATCAAAAGAACAGAATATTTGCAGTTCTGAGAATGGTGGTCCACAGACATAGACTCACAGCCCAACTAGTTCCAGCAAAGGGGAGGGAGCCGTGGAAACAGCTGGCTGTGGTGGTGGTCACCGGCATTGCTCTGGGCCACCTCTCACAACCCACCCCACCCCTGTCCCCACCTATCTGGGCGGATCCCTGCAAGAGTAAACAGAGCTGCTGAAACACATGGGCTCTGAATCTGGTGCAGAAAGAGCTTTGGAACTTCAGAAGCTCTCCACATCCCCCCACGGAGGCGGCACACTATGACCCAGGTGAACTGTTCAAAGAGGAGAAGCCCACCTTCCAGGGAATCTCCCCATTATGTGAAAAGCCGGAATAGTTAGAGAAAATATAACACTACAGTGTGAGAGAGAATAAAAGGCTGCAATCAGAGAGAAAATAAAATATTCTACCAACACCTACTGGAAGACGAAAGAAAGACCTCTTTCTATCAACCTGTTGCAGAACCCACTCCTGTAGATGTCTAAGAAGAGAGAAATAATAAATGATTAATAGCCATGAATAACCAAGGTAACAAGACAGCTCAGAAAGAAAATGAAAAGTCTCTAGAAAATGAACTTAAAGACATGGTAATATGTGACTTAAATGACAGCAAATTCAAGATTGCAGTTCTTATAAAACTCACCGAGATGCAAGAAAACACAGACAGGTAGTTTAATAAACTCAGAAACCCAATCAAAGAACAAAATGAACATTTTACCAAAGAGATTGAAATTTTAAAAAGAACCAAATAGAATTTCTGGAGATTAAGAACTCAATAAAAGGAATGAAATAGCCAGCTTAGGTAGTAATGTTGACCAGATGGAGGAAATAATCAGTAACATCAAAGATAGAAATCTAGAAATGACATGGATGGAAGAAGAAAGAGACTTGAGACTTAAAAGAAAGAATTCTACAAGAACTTTCTGACTCCATCAGAAAGAGCAATATAAGAATAATGGGCATACCAGAAGGAGAATAAACAGAGAAGGGAACAGAGAATATATTCAAATAAATAGTCGATGAGAACTTCTCAAACTTGTGGAAAGAACTGAATCCTCGAATCCAAGAAGCAAATAGAACACCTAATTACCTCAACCCCAACATGCCTTATCCAAGGCACATTGTATTGAAGCTGTCAAAAATTAACGACAAAGAAAGAATCCTCGAGGCAGCCAGGGAAAAGAAGACGGTAACCTGCAAAGGAAAGCCCATTAGAATATCATCAGATTTTTCAGCAGAAACTCTACAAGCCAGGAGGGAGTGGAATAAAATATTCAAACTATTGAAAGAGAGAAATTATGAGCCAAGAATAATATATCCAGCAAAGATATCCTTTAGATATGAAGAAGGAACAAACACCTTTCCAGACATACAGAAGGTGAGGGAATTTTCTAACACATGACCTGCAGCACTACAAGAAATACAGAAGAAGGCTATTTGACCAGCATAAATAGGGATAATTGGTGACAACCAAAACATAAAAGGGAGGAGAGTAAAAGCCTGAACCGGAATATGGGAATGGAGAAAGTAAGCACGCTGAAGAAAATGGAACACCCTAAATATGAAACTTTCTTTTACATAAACTTAATGGTAACCACTCAAAAAAAAAAATCCAGATCTTATGAAATATATAACGTAATAAAAGAAGAAACAGAGGGAAACATCATAGAATACCACCACACAGAGATAAAAAAATAACAACAAAAAGGCAAAGAAACAATGGAGACACAGTCTTACCGGAAATCCAAAAATAGAACGATAGGAAATCCTCACATATCAATAATCACCCTAAATGTAAATGGACTGAATTCACCAATAAAAAGGCAGAGTAGCAGATTGGATCAAAAAAACTAAACCCAACCATGTGCTGCCTCCAAAAGACAGATCTCAGCTACAAGGACAAACATAGACACAAAGTGAAAGGGTGGAAACTGACACTCCAAGCAAATGGTATCCAGAGAAAAACAGGTGTATCCATACTGATATCAGATGAAACAGAGTTCAGGATAACAAGGTAAAAGGTAACAAGAGACAAAGATGGACATTTCAGAATTATAAAGGGGACTATACAACAAGAAGACATAACAGTCATCAATATTCATGCCCCAATCAGGGAGCACCGAAATATACCAAGCAACTACTAACAGAACTAAAGGGAGAAATTGACCAAAACACAATTATAGTAGGGGACCTAACTACATCATTGACAGCTATGGATAGATCATCCAAACAGAAAATTAATAAAGAAAAAGCAGCCCTAAATGTCACATTAGATGAAATGGACATAATTGACATATATAGAGCACTTCATCCTAAAACATCAGACTATACATTTTTTTTCTAGTGTACATGGAACATTCTTAAGGATAGACCATATATTGGGACATAAAACTAGCCTCAGCAAATTTAAGAAGATTGAAATCACACCATGCATATTCTCTGATCACAAGGCTTTGAAATTAGACATCAATTGCAAAAAAAAAAAAAAAAAAAAAAAAAAAGCAGGAAAAACCACGAATATGTGGAGACTAACAACATAATTTGAAGAATGACCGGGTCAAGATGAAATTAGAGGAGCGATCAAAAGATACATAGAAACAAATGAAAATGAAAATACATCCTACCAAAACTTTTGGGATACAGCAAAAACAGTTTTCAGAGGAAATTTATATCATTAAAGGCCTACCTCAAGAAGCAAGAAAAATCCCAGATAAATAACCTTAAGTTACACCTTAAAGAACTAGAAAAAGAAGAACAAATGAAACCCAAGGGCAGCAGAAGAAAGGAAATAATAAAAATCAGAGCAGAACTAAATGAAATAGAAAACAAAAAGACAATAAAAAAAATTAATGTGACAAAGAGCTGGTTCTTTGAAAAGGTTAATAAAATTGAAAATCCCTTGGTTAGACTCACAAAGATAAAAAAGAGAAAAGACACTAATAAACAAAATCAGAAATGAAAAAGGGGAAGTTATCACAGATACCACAGAAATACAAAGGATCATCCAAGAATACTATGAAGGACTATATATGCCACCAAATTCAATGACCTAGAAGAAATGGACAAGTTCCTAGAAACATATAGCCTTCCTAGGCTGAATCACAAAGAATTGAAAACTCTAAATAGACTGATCACCAGTAAACAAATTAATCAGTCATCCAAAACCTTCCCAAAAGCATAAGTCTGGTACCAGATAGCTTTACCAGTGAATTCTACCAAACCGTCAAAGAGGATCCAATATGTGTCCTACTCAAACTCTTCCAAAAAATTGAAGAAGAGACAACACTCCCCAACTCATTTTATGAGGCCAACATTACCCTGATACCAAAACCTGGTAAGGACAACACATAAAAGGAAAACTACAGTCCAATATCTCTGATGAATACAGATGCAAAAACCCTAAACAAAATTCTAGCAAATCGAATGCAACAATGCATTAAAAAGATTATTCATCACGACCAAGTGGGGTTCATCCTCGGGACACAAGGATGGTTCAACATAGGCAAATCCATCAATGTAATACACCACATAAATAAAATAAAAGACAAAAATCATATGATTATATCAATTGATGCAGAAAAAGCATTTGACAAGATACAACATCCATTTATGATTAAAACACTTAATAAAATAGGTATAGAAGGAAAATACCATAACACAAAAAGGCCATATATGACAAACCCTCAGCTAATCTCATAATTAATGGTGAAAAACTGAAGCCTTTTGATCTACATTCAGGAACACGACAGGTCTGTCCCCTATCACCTCTGCTTTTCAACATACTGTTGGAAGTCCTTGCCAGAGCAATCAGGCAAGAGAAAGAAATAAAAGGCATCCAAATTGGGAATGAAGAAGTTAAATTATCACTCTTTGCAGATGACATGATGTTATATAGAGAAAACCCTAAAGACTCCACCAGAAAGCTATTAGAAACAATAAACAAATACAGTCAAGTTGCCAGCTACAAAATCAACATACAAAAGTCCATTGCATTCCTGTATACTAACAATGAAATCTCAGAAAAAGAAATAAAAAAAAAAAATTCCTTTTTGCAATTGCAACAAAAAGAATAAAATACCTAGGAATAAACTTAACCAAGGATGTGAAAGACCTATATGCTGAAAACTGTAAGACATTTTAAAAAGAAATTGAAGAAGACACAAAGAAATGGAAAGACATTCCGTGCTCATGGATTGGAAGAATCAACATAGTTAAAATGGCCCAAAGCAATATACAAATTTAATGCAATCCCCATCAAAATCCCAATGGCATTTTTTAAAGAAATAGAACAAAATATCACCGGATTTGTATGAAATCACAAAAGACCCCGAATAGTCAAAGCAATTCTAAGAAAAAAGAACAATGCTGGAGTTATCACACTCCCTGACTTTAGCTTGTACTACAGGGCAACAATAATCAAAACAGCATGGTATGGGTAGAAAAACAGACACAGAGACCAATGGAATAGAATTGAGAACGCAGAAATAAACCTACATAAATATGGACAGATAATTTTTGACAAAGAAGCCAAAACATACAATGGAGAAAAGACAACCTCTTCAATAAATGGTGCTGGGAGAATTGGACAGCCATGTGCAAAAGAATGAAACTGGACTGCTATCTATCACCATGTACCAAAATTAATTCAAAATGGATCAAAGACCTAAGCATAAGACCTGAAACAATAAACTACATAGGAGAAAACATAGGTACTAAACTTATGGACCTTGGGTTCAAAGAGCATTTTATGAATTTGACTTCAAAGGCAAGGGAAGTAAAAGCTAAAATAAATGAATGGGACTATATCAAACTTAAAAGCTTCTGCACAGCAAACTAAACCATCGACATAATAAAGAGGCAACCAACTGAATGGGAGAAGATTTTCGCAAACAGTGCCTCCGATAAGGAGCTACTATCCAAAATATACAAGGAACTCATGCAACTCAACAACAAAAAAACAAACAACCCAATTGAAAAATGGGCAGAGGACCTGAAGAGACATTTCTCCAAAGAGGACATACAATGGCAAATAGACATATGAAAAAATGCTCAATAAACTTTAGTTTAAAAAACAAAAAAAGAAAAGCTCACTATGTAATATTGAGTATAAAATACTCAATATTGTTGAGTATATCAATACTGTTGTATTCAGTGTGATTCTAATGTCATTAAATTATATATGTGTATATATATATATATACACATATATATATGCATATACACACACACATACAATTATAATAGAATGTTTAAGATGGCGAAATTATCAGCGATTTCAAGTTTTTTCTTATATTTCTCTTTATTTCTCAAATTCCCCACAATGATCTTGCATTACTTTCAAATCAGAAAACAATTTTTCATATAAAGAGGGCAAAAAAGAATATAGAATGGGTTGGAGCCTCTCGACTTTCATCCTCACCTCAGCCCTTACTTTTCCTACCAGTCCACAGAATGTTGTGTCTCTTGGTTTCTAGGCTACCTTTCACTTCCCCCATGTCTCTTTTCTGATTAAGAGAGCAGAGAAAGCTGGAGTCAGAACCAGACTCCCTGTGACTGGAGGAGGGAAAACAGCATTTACCCATAAGCTCCCTGAGGGCAGAGACTGGGCCCACCAGTGTCTGAGCCTCAGCCCCCAGCCCCATGCCCAGCTGGACCACTGACCAGACCTCACGGGAGGTACACTTCACACACAGCTCTCATTGCTAAGTACTGAGGGCTATTGAATATGTGGGATGCATCTGAGCCTTCAGAGGAGCTCCCTCTTCAGAAGAGAGATTAGACAGATTTACAGTGAACTATAACACACAAATGAGGTGCAGTGAAATAAACGTGCACTGAAATGCTAGGGGAGAAAATGGGGGGTATAAACGTACTAGGACAAAGGGAATGAGAAAGCAGACAACAGCAACATTTTGGAAACTGGGCAGCAAATGGAGGACTCGACTGATATCCAACTGATTTCAGAGATCTGAGAAAACTGTATCCTCAACTGACAGTGTGGGAGCCGAGAAGCTGCCTTATTTTCTCAGCAGAGACACCTCCCATCCCCCCCAAAAACGTGAGGAATTGACACTACTACATCTGCAATTGTGGGAAGGGAGGGAAGCTAAGTAAAGTAGCTTGATCAAAGTCCACTGCAGAAGTAGTGGGATCCACAAATACCCTCCCTCTCCACAGCAGGAACTAGAGGTTTGTTTGCTCTCTGGACTGGGAGAAATGGAGACTCCCTGGGGACACCAGGTACAACTAGAGAGAAAGGGCAGAGTAATGGACACGGGGAAGGAGTGAGCATTTGCATCCTAAATGCCGAGACCTCCAACCTCCCTCTCTAAGAGATTTCCACAAATAAAGCCACCCGGCTTACACCTGCAGGCAGCAGACTGGGAGAATTTTCCAGGGGGATGTGAACAGCTCAAAAGGAAAGAGATCAAAAGATACTGACATCAAGGTTCTCCAACAAAATAGCCCAACCACACCCTACAGTGAAGCCCACAAGTGACAAGCCCAAATGACAAACTCAGAGCTTCCAGACCGCATCTGAGCATGCCCCACTTCATAGGAGCAGAAATTAGAGTTCACAGACATTTGAAAAAAGTCTCTAACATGAAAGATGGAAATTAAATCAACAGGATAAATGCAACCTAATGGGGATTATGCAAGAAAAGCATTTTATATTCAGGATATATTTAATATCCTGAGAGATACAACAGAAGATATATTGCATTTATGGAAAAGAACTGGATAGTATTTTAAAAAAGAACACCAAGAGAATAAAACAGGACTGGTGAAATTAAACATATTATAGTAGAAATAGAAAAGGTCATCAGAAGGTTATAAAGACATAGAAAATAGGACAGGATAGATAAAAAAAAAAAAATGAATGATGAGTTCAGGATAGCCAACATGCAAATAATAAGCATTCCAGAAAGAAAAAATCACACACACACACACACACACACACACACACACACACACACGAGGGAAGGAAATAAATCATAAAATAATCCAAGGAAATGCCCCTAAACTGAAAGACTTGAATTTCAAGATTAAGTGATCCACATAGCAATATAGATAAAATAAATTCAAAAGTCACAGTATCATGAAATTTTAGAACACAGAGGACAAAGACACAATCAAATAAACTTCCAGAGAGAGAGAAAAAAAACAGGTCCCATTCCAAAGACTGTGACTTTGAATGGCTTTCAATTTCTCAACAGCAAAGCCAGACGCTAGAAAATCACAGTGATGCCTTAAAAATTCTGAAGAGAAATGACTTCCAACCTAGAATTCTATACTCAGAGAAACTACTAATCAAATGTGAAGGTAAAACAATGACTCTGTCGGGTACACAGGTCTCAACTGTTTTATCTCCCTGTACTCATTCTCAGGAAGCTGTGTGCCCATGTGCTCCCCTCGTTTCAGTGGGATACTGGAAGAGAGGAGTCGAGCATAGGAGAGACAAAGGGAATTCCTAGGATGGCCCAGGATGCCAGAGGGTAACCCATCCATCCAGAACAGAGCAGGGCGGAAGTCTCCAGGAATAGATTTCTTAAAGAAGACTAGACTGGAGGCAGAACAGAGGTATCTGATATGTGGAGAAAACATTTAGACAGCTCGCAGAGCGTTTGGGGTTGAAACGGTGATAAATTCAGAGGAAACTAAGCTAATACAAAAGGATATAATGTAATCTAAATGTAAATATAAAACAAAACAAAATCAAAATCAAACCTCTAGGGAAAATAAAAGTGTGCATAAAAGGAAAAGTAAACACTTAGACATCAATATCATTTGCATTGCCATATAATATAAACACTGGAATACTGATTTGAACAAAATTAAAATGTAACACTATTGGGAGAGTGGCGGGAAAAGAAAGGCATATTTTGGCATGTATAGTAGAGTGGGAGTGGGGAGACAGCGGGCTCTTGGAGCATGAAAGAATCCATTCCTCACCTACCATAATGGGAAGTCAACAGATTGTGTTTAAAATTCCAAATCAAGAAATGACAAATAACCACCTTATTTAGAGATATAGAGCTGTCTGCCCCCAAAATCAGCTAAATGATTTGAAGATAGTCTCTCTGGTGAGAGGAAATGGAGGGTGAAGGACAGTGGACTGCTGTGTTTCATGACAAGTCTTATTTACTTTTTTTTTTTTTAACTATGGGCATTATGAAATTTGATAAAATATTAGAATATTAAAAAAAAGAATAAATCTTAATTCTTCAAGTGCCCTTCACTCTCATGGGTCCTAAGAGTTTCCCTACCTGTTCTCATGTTCGAAGCAGAGGACTTCACATGCAACATGAGGACTCTGGCTCAGACTTAGTGGGAAAATGTCTTTCTCCTCAGAGCTTTAGGAAAATGGACTCACAGGACAGTGTACTGGAGTTCCAACCTATATGTCGTTTCATGTTTGTCTGGCTTGTTTACGTAAACAAAAATATCAACCAGCATTAATGTTGAAATTATACTCATTCGCGAAATTACAACCACATGTTGACTACAAATAAAAATTTTGGCAAAAAGCAAAGAAAGAATTCAGAGAATCAATTTGAATTTACATAGAGAAAGAATATTTTATTATTATGTGTAAATTGTGCACTACATATCTTTTAGATCAGTATCATTTATAGTAAACGTGTGTGTATGTAGGGACAGACACACACACACACACACACACACACACACACACACACACACTGTTCATTCCAGAGTGCCAGTCGGTAAACATTTAGCAGCACACCACTGAAACTACAGCTATTGCTCAGGAGTGAGGACTCCTCTGCCCTTTGGGATGCTCCGTCTCAAAAAGGGTCTCAGCTCTGATTTCACCCATTAGCAACTTGGTGGGTCTCCCCAAAGGGCACTGGCATTGAGCCCACAGAGGACAAAATTCACTACATAACATGGGGTTCTTAGGTATAAAATTAAGAATTATTGATAACAGGACGAATCATTATTTTTCAAAGAAATACAAGTAAAACATTCATCCATGGGGGAAAAGGTGATAGAAATGACAACTGACCTATTTATTGCATTAAGCACTAAATGCATTTTGGCTGAATTTAGTTTCATGAAATTTCCTCATGAAATTCTATTCTTTTCAAAAGCATCATAAAAAAAAATAGGACTTCAAAGGGAGAGATTAATGGAAAATCTTGAAGGGAGCAAGGAGAAGGAAGAGGATCTGTGAAGACTTCTTTAACATGAAGACTTCTTTAAAGAGAAGGTCTTACAACTAGGATGGCACCAGATACAAAAACTTTAGGGAAGGGTTGACCGGTTAGCTCAGTTAGGTAGCATATGGTGCTGGTGGTGCCAAGGTTGCCGGTTCGATCCCCGCATGGGCCACGGTGAGCTACACCCTCCTTAAAAAACAAACAAACAAACAAATAACCTTAGGGAAAACGTAATTTGGTAAGATAATAGCCAACTGAGAGCTAGTCCTGCTGAGAAAATGTCTAAAAGATATAAAAAAGGCACTAATGCACAGTGGTGGCTGGAGTGACCACCACTCTAGTTAATGCCACCTCCTAAAATGGCCCAGGTAAGGTTGATGCTACATGAACAGGATGCTTAATTAGTGTTCAGGTGCTTAATTAGTGCTCATGACATTTGTACAAATGGCTGTCAGCAGATTTTCTACCCGTTACTCTGAAACTCCCTGACTGACACATTTCTGATTAAGAGGTATGCTCAGCTCTGAGGCAACTTAATCTCCGCCCCCGTCACACATCCGCAGACACACACTCTACACAGACAAGAACCAACTGCCAGGTTGCGAGTTTGGAGTTCTCTTGTGCTCTGGCTCCCCATCTCCTTACCTACCCACTGCATCACCATTCTGGGAACCCAGGGCTTGGGCCTTATAGTTGCCATTCTGTGTCACAGTTTACTGAGTGCTTTTACATACATCTTGGGCCTCTCGACAATCCCATGACAAGGGCAGCACTGGCAGAGTGCCCATTTTCCTGAGGATGAAACCAGAATTCCCAAAGGTTAATGCCTTAACCAAGGCCCCAGGGCAGAATCCAAACTAGGGCTCACTCAGTTATTTGAGCTTCTAGCCCAGAGTTTTTTCCATAAAATGCTGACATGTGGACTCTGAGCTGGGCCTAAGAGGTAAAAATAGAATGCTACACATCTGAGCAATTTCTTCCAATAGAATGCAAAAGGCCCCACTCCGTGAACCAGAAAAGTATACAAACCAGAGACACCAATGAGACAGTTTTGGTTGTTTATACATGACCTCTCTTTGAACATGAATGACATAATTGAACTCCTAAGAAAAATCAGTAGATGAAACGAAATTCACCAGAGTTTCCACAAAAGATGACTTCACAATTTTGACTTGGGGATGAGTTGATTTAAATTTACATAGTTAATCATTTTATAATTGAAAAGAAGGGATTTCTTCCTGGATGTAATTAACCTAGATGTTCATGTCAACAGACAAATAGGTGAAGACAAAAAAACAACAAAAAGACAGCTAGATTGAAGATTCAACACATGGCAAAAAAAAGAGAAAAGAAAACAAAAAGATTTGTTTTAATCATTGGAAGTGTCAACAAGCACAAGGCCACTTTTGACTGACTAAAAGTTAAGCCAAAATACAACATGATGTTTGGTGGAAGATTATAAAAGAAAGTCATAAATTAGATGGGAATTAAGACAAAAGAGCCTTTAAAATCCCTTATAACCTCAGGTCTTGACTAACTCTGAGAAAAACTGTTCTCTAACTTGGAAGTCAAGGGTACTGTTTCACTGAAGCTAAGTATTTCTGTTACCAAAACACTTGACCTAAAGGAAAGTGACAGGGTCTTATTAGTTTGCTAACCAAAGGAACTAGAGAGCCATGCCACTAGAAGAGAAGGAAATCCCTCCTAAGTAACTAAAAACCACCTGGAGGGATGAGATGAAGGACTGAAATGTTACACCTCTTCCTCATACTTGGAAACCTGTCCCACCATGTAGGATGTGAGTAGTCTCCCTCCCCTGCTAAAAACCTAAAGCAGAGGTTAAAAAGAAAAAAAGGAAAATAAAAAAAGAAGGGGTCCATATACCTTTAACAGATGATAGCACAGTGGTTAATAGCTTGGCTCTTCTAGAAAGACTTCTTGGGTTCAAATTATATATATGTGATTTGATAAATATCAAATCAAATCAAAAATATATATATAAATATCAAATATATATGTGTGTGTGTGTGTGTGTGTGTGTGTGTGTGTGTGTGTATCCCAATATATATCCTTTAGCTGTAACTTTTAAAAAAGCTGTAACTTTTAAAAAAGCAATAAAATTTTGGAAAAGACAGCTTCCTGCCCACAAGACTTTGTAATAAGTAAGCTGGCCATTTAAACAGGGACAAAAAGGATGTTCAACAAAAGCTGATTGACATGTCCAAAGCAGACAAGATACTTAACCCTCTCCTCGGTCCTTCCAATCTCAACCTCGATTCAGTGTTAAGTGAGAGGCTGAGGGCGACCTTTGGGAGGGCAGCTTCTCTCTTTCCCTCCTGGGTACGCTGACCTTCAGGATGGATCTGTCAGGGCCCCCATTCCTCGGGGTATGACTCCTGTGGGTCTGTCGGGGAGCCAATTTGTCCCTCTACTCCTTGTAGTGAAATGCTGGTGGTTGAGGGATTAGTTGGCTAATTCGCAGTCTGAGTCAGGTCTGCCTTTCATCAGTACCCAGACACTAAAATGTGGATCAACTCAAAACAGGTCGTAGTTTGTGTCGAGCCCTGGAAGCCTGCATTATTTTCATGATTTCTTCAGGGCCCCCACTGTGCCAAGGTGGACCTAGAATTACTTGGGCCCTGAGTAGAAGCACCTCCCCAGGGGCAACCCTAAAGCCAGGTTCTGGTCCCTGATCTACTATTAACTGGCTCCGTCACGGGAGGGAGCCGCAGACCTAGGAGCCGTGTCGCCTCATCTTGTGTCAGGCATGAGTCTTCTCCAATTGCGGTGAGGGCAGGACGAGGGTACAGCGGGCAGGGACTGATGCCGCAGTGACTAGCTTGGGGTACCAGCAAAGCCGGGGCTCACACACGAAACTTACATTTGCTATTTTAAAGCATAGATCAAAATATTCATCGAGGGGGAAATTAAAATTTCATTCGACTTTTTTATACTTGTTTTATAGTTTAATGGTATTTTATTTTTAATTCTCTGGCAGGAGTAGGGCAATGGGTACACCATAAACTTCTTAGGAACCAGGGTCTCTTTAAATCATCACCCAACCTAGAAGTGGGCACCCACGAGGTCCGTGGAAGCTGGTTTGTGGGGAAAGAGAAGAGGAGAAAGGGATGTCAGGAAAGTCTATGTCCGTTGTCCCAGAGGCCCCTTAAACGAGCCTCATTTTTTTTGGATTCTTTTTTCTTTTTGCTGTTCTGATTGGGTGTTTTCTGTTACCTCATCTTCTAAATTGCTAATTCGATCCTCTGTTTCATCTGATCTACTGTTGGTTCTCTCTACTGCATTGTTTATTTCAATTATTGTATTCATCATACCTGACCGGTTCTTTTTTATGTTTTCCATCCCTTTGTTGAAGTTCTCCCTAAGATCATTGAGCATCCTTATAGCAAGTGTTTGGAATTCTGCATCTAGTAGATTGTTTGTCTCCATTTTGTTTCGTTCTTTTTCTGGAGCTTTGATGGTTGCCAGATGGGAGGGGGGTTGGGGGACTGGGTAGAAAAGGTAAAGGGATTAAAAAGTACAAATTGGTAGTTACAAAATAATCATGGGGATGTAAAGTATATCATAAGGAATATAGTCAATAATATGGTAATAATTGTGGATGGTGCCAGATGGGTAGATTTATTGGGGTGATCACTTCGTAGGATGGCTAGATTTATTGGGTGATCACTTCGTAAGGTATATAAATGTTTAATCACTATCTTGTACTCTTGTACACCGGAAACTAATATAATATTGTATGTCAACTGTAATTGAAACATATTTAAAGCAAAAAAAAAAAGTCTGTGTTCACTCAGATCTCTTGTTGCACCCTCTCAAGTCACCATCGCCCATTGCCTACCACTTCATCCATCTGCCACAGAGACTCCAGAGTCAAAAACCCATCTGCAAATTCCTGCAGGCTTGCTTCCTCTCTGTTCCTCATGTGTACATTTTCTCAGTACAGTACGTCTCAGAGGGGCAGTTATTAAAAAGACTAGCCTGTATGATGAGTGAGCTGACGGACTGTTTTCTCTAACACGCCTACAGACCACCTGGGGCTCTTGTTAAAGTGCAGATTCTGACTCAGCATGTCTAGATCGGGGTCTGAGAATCTGCATGACGCCAAGCTCCCGGGTGACATTGACATCTCTGATCCTCAGGCCATAAGAGTGTAGGAAGGGACTCTAGACCCTGTCAGTTCTGAGTGCCCCAAGCCTGTGAGGCAGAACCATCCCAGCCGGAAGTTCCCAGAACAATCCAATCTCATGGGTCACCCTACAAGCCGCTTGCTTTCTGTGCTGTCCCCACACATCAGCCCAGTCTTCCATGTGGTGAAAACAATGAGCTCAGATGTGGAAGGACTCCAGGGGAAGGAGGACACCAGCGCCAGGCAGGCGGTGTGGCTGAGGAAGCTGACAAACCTGCCAGAATGACTACAGCAGGTCTTCAATAGCTCCAGTTATCCTCCCCAGGGGAGTCCTCGGGAAAGGAGAAAGAGTCTAGAAGAAACCCCCTAAATCATTTGCATTCACAGGACAGGAAATACAAACACATTACGGTGCTCTCCACAGTCCTTGGTGGCAGGTGGCAGAGCTAATCACCTCACACTGAACCAGATCGGGTTGGTGGCAATAATTTAGCCTCCTTTAAGCATCGCTCTGGACTCACGTGAGGATAAGAGACTGAAAACATGCTCAAACAAATAAAAAACACCTTATGTGGTTGGACCAGGATCCCAGGAAGGGCCACTGTCACGGAGTAAACTTCAGCTCAAATGCCAGAGTTGGAGAAGATGTCTTCCCGCCAGAGCAAGAATAGAACAGAATGACAGTCCCATGCATTCTTAGACAGCTCAGATCTACCATCTTTGCAGACACCAGGCTCTGTGTATGTGTGTGTGCATGCATGTGTGTGCGTGCATATGCGTGTGCAGGTGCATGCATGTGTGTGTGCGTACATTTGTGTGCATTTGTACATGTGTGTGTGCATGCACAGGAATGCGTGTGTGTGTGTGTGTGTGTGTTTGTGTGTGTGTTGGGAGGGCACAGGAGCAAGGCAGGGAGAAAGAGGCAAACAGTCATTCTCTCTCTATAAAATGGCTGTCATTTTCTTAACATCCACCTCTCTATGCCACTTGAAAGGTAACCATTCCTCTTTATTTCCCTAGAAAAGATGACACTAAAACTCTGTCCTTCAAAAATCTAACAAATTTGAATAGGAGGTCAGGGGAGGGGTTATGATTATGCTCTTGGTACCCCCTCCCCTCCCTGAATACCCTGCTATTGGTTTTCCTGTCTGAGAAAACATGGAATAAAGCAAATCCCTGCAATAGTTTGACTGGTCTCCCAGGAAGGACCAAGTGGAGATGATTTACCCCGAGAGTCTTAGCAAGCCCAATTTGCCAGCCCTGTGGTCCCGAGATCCTCTGGCATCCCATCATCCAGCACTCTGTACAGCAGGGATGCTTAGTACAGACCCAGACTGCCTGGGCGAAGTGCCCACTGTGACGGTGGGGGCAGGGTGGCATCTCCACCAGCACCTGCCATGCTTCTCTGGCTATGACTGGTAGACATGGATACAGTATACCTTCCAAGACCTGAGGAGCTCTAGAAGAACACCCTCACTGGGCAGTAAATCAGGTCTCCTGATTCCTAATTCAAGCCAAGGCTCTCCCCACACCAGCCCCATGCATTCCTGATATGAATCCACAGAATTCTATTCTGCAGATTTTTGGGTGGGTGTTCAGAGTGGCCACCCAGACACTAAATTCTGCAAGAGAAGCTCTCCAAGAAAGTCGGTCCGTGGTTCTGCAGATAATACATCAGGCGCTAAATCACTCAAAGAAGTACCACCCCGTTGTTAGAATAAAGAAGGTTTAATTGCCAAATATTAGGCTTTAGAAACCAACCAAGTATATATTAATAGAAGGTAACTATAATTAAACAGAAGAATCAGACAAACAGAGTGCAAAAAGCTTAGTGTTTCAACCGCATGTATCTCCTTGCATCTTTATTCTCCAATGACATGGAATCAAAACAGAGATTAGTCCTCTGCCATCCACTTTAGGACAGTTATAAGCAAAGGGGACAAGTGTATTATTTCACTCACACCCAGAAACAGTCTTTCATTTACAGGGCTTTTGGATAAGACTCCTTGATCTCGTGAATGCTGAGAACCAAATAACAGCATCAATTGTGGATCAAGCATCCCAGCCCTGAGAACAGTGGGTATCGACTCCTGATCTCCACACTCAAAAACACAGACTGAAGATCATCAATCGACTTGCTGTCAATACGGTCTACACACTGCATCCATCTTGAGAAGAAAAAAAAAATTGAGATGTGTCACAGCCATTTTCAACTCAGGCATTTCAACAACTTTCAGGATCTTGGTGCCCTCCTGCCTGACGTGGAACTGAGATCGCCAGGTGACCATGCTCACCTTCCTACTCTTCCACAAGGACCATTTCCTGAAGGTGATGAATTCACCCCAATGAGTTCACTGTCAAGCCCTGGAGACGCTCACCTACGTCTTTGAACTGCACTGGCTTGGGCCTCCTGTTCACTTGGGTATTTTTAGACCTGATCATAGACCAAAACTGAACTTTTCAAACAGGAAAGGAATGCAAAATGCTTGGGGCTGGTTTTCAAAGGGCAGCGCTTATTTAAAAAGACTATCGATCTGGCCTAACTGTAACATGACAGGGCCACCTGGGGTCAGCGGTGCGCAGAAGGAAGCCAGGTGGGGAAAGCTAAACCCTGGACACTTGAGGACGATGTGAGCAGCATCCTCTGCTGAAGGTGAGGGGCCATGTAGCACAGCCTGTGGCTTATAGGTGGGAACTAAAACCGCAAGGCAGACCTCATGTTCCTTGAGGAAGGTGATCTGACAGAAGTCTCCCCAAATGTCTCCAACACCTTTTCTGGCAGTTAGGCTTTGGCCTTATTATCATCATATGGAAGCCTAAGTTCTAATTTTTAAGATCTATTTCTTGCCTATTCAGCAAAATGTTTTTGAATAACTTTCTGAATGCTTAAGAGTACTTTGAAGAGCAGGCCAAGTAGGAACTGACTGAAAATATGTCAAGGCAGCCAAGTATCATCTTCAGAAAAGACAGGACTACCCCAAGCTCTGTTCTTCCCATTCACTTATTCTTATAACAAGTGTTTTCTGTGCACCTACTATGTGTCTGGCAGCTGCTAGAAATGAATGGAACAGAAACGATTCAGATATTGCTCCTATGTAGTTCAAGATGGAATGAAGGACACACTTACACACAGATATTTAAAACACACCTGCCTCCTTCTGAGACTGAGTGCAAATGCAGCAGTGTGTTTTGGAAAACACCATCTTTGTTTTCCATCCCACCTTCTGCCTTGGCAGGGCTATCCCTTCAAAGAGCTGTACCCCAGCATTTAAGCTTTTACACAAATGCTGTGTTCCAGAGATGAGAGGAAACCACTCTCTGGGCTTCTCCCAAGCGTACGGGTAGTTACAGCACATCAGTTTCCCCACCCTGCCTCCCGGAGGAGACAGAACATGCTCAAGATCATGCGTGAAATTCTAGGCACACTTTTTAGAAACAGGTTATCTGCAAAGAGACATGAAACCAAAGCAAGTCAATGAATTGTCTCACTTATATAAAAATGACACTGCCTACTTTTCATGATGCGTGATGAGCTGTACTGAGTTTTTTTCCCTCTCATCTCCCATGCTTATGACCAAAAAATTGTAAGCCTACAATATTAGATGCAGCCAGTTTTTTCATGGGCTCTTTCCTCTATCTCCTGTCTTTTATCTCCTATCTCACTCTACAAAATAGACCTTTGCAGGATTTTTGGATTTGTGAATTGCCCACAGAAAGAATTCCTTCTTGTCAAGAAGCTGATGGACTGACAGATGGGTCCACTAGCTGACCTGGATGCAAGCTTTGAAAGCCCATAAATAAGGTAAGTGTTGAAAGAAATACATGTAACAAAGTGGAACAGGGTGACAGTTGAAGATAATAACTAATGGGCTTTTTATTCCATATATTTCCTCTTACCTATCGACACTCCCTAGTCTCCATTCACTGTATCAAGGGAGGGGTGACAATAGTAAAAAGAAGTGGTTGAAATCTAAGAGCTAAGTTTTTCCTGTACAAGAGTCTGGGCTTTGCAATAGCCTAAGACCTGAAGAGCTGAGGGCTTAAAAAAGGGATCAGAAATGGAATACTCTAAATATCAAACTTTCTTTTACATAAACTTAAGGGTAACCACTCAAAAAAAAATCCAGAACTGAAATATATACTGTAATAAAAGAAGAAACAGAGGGAAACATCATAGAATACCA
The DNA here is from genome assembly GCF_004115265.2 of Rhinolophus ferrumequinum. NCBI lineage: Eukaryota > Metazoa > Chordata > Mammalia > Chiroptera > Rhinolophidae > Rhinolophus > Rhinolophus ferrumequinum. Next base: position 51,413,399 of record NC_046296.1, on the reverse strand, counting down.
CCACACAGAAATAACAGACAACAACAAAAAGGCAAAGAAACAATAGAGACACAGCCTTACCAGAAAACTAAAGATAGAATGACAGGAAATCCTCACATATCAATAATCACCCTAAATGTAAATGGACTGAACTCACCAATAAAAAGGCACAGAGTAACAGATTGGACCAAAAAACTAAACCCAACCATATGCTGTCTCCAAGAGACACATCTCAGCTACAAGGACAAGCATAGACTCAAAGTGAAAGGGTGGAAATTGACACTCCAAGCAAACGGTACCCAGAGAATATCAGGTGTAGCCATAATGCTATCAGATGAAACAGACTTCAGGGTGAAAAAGATAACAAGAGACAAAGATGGACATTTCATAATGCTAAAGGGGACTATACAACAAGAAGACATAACAGTCATCAATATTTATGCCCCCAATCAGGGAGCACCAAAATATACCAAGCAACTACTAACAGAACTAACGGGAGAAATTGACCAAAACACAATTATACTAGGGGACTTAAATACATCATTGACAGCTATGGATAGATCATCCAAACAAAAAATAAATAATGAAATAGCAGCCCTAAATGACACGTTAGATGAAATGGACATAATTGACATATATAGAGCACTTCATCCTAAACCATCAGACTATACATTCTTTTCTAGTGTACATGGAACGTTCTCAAGGATAGACCATATATTGGGACATAAAATCAGCCTCAGCAAATTTAAGAAGATTGAAATCATACCAAGCATATGCTCTAATCACAAGGCTTTGAAATTGGATATCAACTGCAAAAAGAAAGCAGGAAAAAACACAAATACATGGAGATTAAACAACATACTTTTAAAGAACGATTGCATCAAAGAAGAAATTAGAGGAGAGATCAAAAGATACATAGAAACAAATGACAATGAAAATACATCCTACCAAAATTTTTGGGATGCAGCGAAAGCAGTTTTAAGAGGGAAATTTATATCGTTACAGGCCTATCTCAAGAGACAAGAAAAATCCCAAATAAATAACCTCATGTTATACCTTAAAGAACTAGAAAAAGAAGAACAAATGAAACCCAAGGTCAGCAGAAGAAAGGAAATAACAAAAATCAGAACAGAACTAAATGAAATAGAGGACAAAAAGAAAATAGAAAAAATTAGTGTGACAAAGAGCTGGTTCTTTGAAAAGATTAACAAAATTGACAAATCCTTGGCTAGACTCACTAAGATAAAAAGAGAGAAGACACTAATTAACAAAATCAGAAATGAAAAAGGGGAAGTTATCACGGACACCACAGAAATACAAAAGATCATCCAAGAACACTATGAAGGACTATATACCACCAAATTCAATAACCTAGAAGAAATGGAAAAGTTCTTAGAAACATATAGCCTTCCAAGGCTGAACCATGAAGAACTGGAAAATCTAAACGGACCAATCACCAGTAACGAAATTGAATCAGTCATCCAAAACCTTCCCAAAAGCAAAAGTCCAGGACCAAATAGCTTCACTAGTGAATTCTACCAAACCTTCAAAGAGGATCTAATACCAATCCTGCTCAAACTCTTCCAAAAAATTGAAGAAGAGACAGTACTCCCTAACTAATTTTATGAGGCCAACATTACCCTGATACCAAAACCTGGTAAGGACAACACATAAAAGGAAAACTACAGTCCAATATCTCTGATGAATACAGATGCAAAAACCATAAACAAAATTCTAACATATCGAATGCAACAATGCATTAAAAAGATTATTCATCACGACCAAGTGGGGTTCATCCCCGGGACACAAGGATGGTTCAACATCCGCAAATCCATCAATGTGATACATCACATAAACAAAATAAAGGACAAAAATCATATGATTATATCAATTGATGCAGAAAAAGCATTTGACAAGATACAACATCCATTTATGATTAAAACACTTAATAAAATAGGTATAGAAGGAAAATACCTTAACATAATAAAGGCCATCTATGACAAGCCCTCAGCTAATCTCATAATTAATGGTGAAAAACTGAAGCCCTTTGCTCTACATTCAGGAACACGACAGGGCTGTCCCCTATCACCTCTGCTTTTCAACACAGTGTTGGAAATCCTTGCCAGAGCAATCAGGCAAGAGAAAAAAATAAAAGGCATCCAAATTGGGAATGAAGAAGTTAAATTATCACTCTTTGCAGATGACATGATGCTATATATAGAAAACCCTAAAGACTCCACCAAAAAGCTATTAGAAACAACCAATGAATACAGTAAAGTTGCTGGCTACAAAATCAACGTACAAAAGTCCATTGCATTCCTATATACTAACAATGAAATCTCAGAAAAAGAAATACAAAAAACAATTCTTTTTGCAATTGCAGCAAAAAGAATAAAATACCTAGGAATAAACTTAACCAAGGATGTGAAGGACCTATATGCTGATAACTATAAGACATTTTTGAAAAAAATTGAAGAAGACACAAAGAAATGAAAAGACATTCCGTGCTCATGGATTGGAAGAATCAACATAGTTAAAATGGCCATATTACCCAAAGCAATATACAGATTTAATGCAATCAATCCCCGTCAAAATCCCAATGGCATTTTTTAAAGAAATAGAACAAAAAATCATCAGATTTGTTTGGAATCACAAAAAAACCCGAATAGCCAAAGCAATCTTAAGAAAAAAGAACAATACTGGAGGTATCACACTCCCTGACTTTAGCTTGTACTACAGGGCAACAATAATCAAAACAGCATGGTATTGGCAGAACAACAGACACATAGACCAATGGAATAGAATTGAGAACCCAGAAATAAAACCACATAAATATGGACAGATAATTTTTGACAAAGAAGCTAAAATCATACAATGGAGGAAAGACAGCCTCTTCAATAAATGGTGCTGGGAGAACTGGATAGCCACATGCAAAAGAATGAAACTGGACTGCTATCTGTCACCATGTACCAAAATTAATTCAAAATGGATCAGACTTAAGCATAAGACCTGAGACAATAAACTGCATAGAAGAAAACATAGGTACTAAACTTATGGACCTTGGGTTCAAAGAGCATTTTATGAATTTGACTCCAAAGGCAATGGAAGTAAAACTAAAATAAACGAATGGGACTATATGGAACTTAAAAGCTTCTGCACAGCAAAAGAAACCATCGACAAAATAAAGAGGCAACCAACTGAATGGGAGAAGACTTTTGCAAACAGTGCCTCCAATAAGGGGCTAATATCCAAAATATACAAGGAACTCATGAAACTCAACAACAAAAAAACAAACAACCCAATTGAAAAATGGGCAGAAGACCTAAAGAGACATTTCTCCAAAGAGGACATACAAATGGCAAATAGACATATGAAAAAATGCTCAACATCACTAATCATCAGAGAAATGCAAATAAAAACCACAATGAGATACCACCTCACCCCAGATAGAATGGCTATCATCAACAAGACAAATAGTAACAAGTGTTGGAGAGGCTGTGGAGAAAAAGGAACCCTCATACACTGTTGGTGGGAATGCAGACTGGTGCAGCCGTTATGGAAGGCAGTGTGGAGGTTCCTCAAAAAATTACGAGTAGAATTACCATATGACCCAGCAATCCCTCTCCTAGGTATCTACCCAAAAAATCTGAAAACATTTATCCATAAAGACACGTGTGCTCCCATGTCCATTGCAGCTTTATTTACGGTGGCCAAGACATGGAAACAACCAAAATGTCCTTTGATAGATGAATGGATAAAGAAGTTGTGGTATATATACACAATGGAATACTATTCGGTGGAAAGAAAAGATGATATAGGAACATTTTTGACAACATGGATCAATCTCGAGAGTATAATGCTAAGCGAAATAAGTCAGACAGAAAAAGCAGAGAACCGTATGATTTCACTGATATGTGGTATATAAACCAAAAACAACAAAAGAACAAGACAAACAAATGAGAAACAAAAACTCATAGACACAGACAATAGTTTAGTGGTTACCAGAGGGTAAGAGGGGGTGGGGGTGGGAGATGAGGGTAAGGGGGATCCAATATATGGTAATGGAAGGAGAACTGACTCTGGGTGGTGAACACACAATGGGATTTACAGATGATGTGATACAGAATTGTACACCTGAAATCTATGTAACTTTACTAACAATTGTCACTCCAATAAATTAAAAAAAAAAAAGGATCAGAAGTCAGTTCACAAATCATGCTCCCCTACCGCCAAATCAGATTAGAACTCTGAAGTCTGGAGAGGTGAAGGGACGCAGAGAGGTGAACCAGAGAGAGGCAAAGAAGCCTGTAGGTCAGGCATGAGTTTCTTCATGGGACTCAGTCCAGCCCCCAAGCTGGTCTGCCTATGGGCTGGCCTCAGGATTCCTGCAGCGCTCACACTTTCAGGGGCCAGAGGAATACAGCGTTTTCCTCCCTCACTGCACTGCCTTTCATCTCTGTGCCTGCCCAGTATTTGTCCCCCTCCCCATCCCAGCAGAATCCTCTCCTGGCGTCAGAACACTTCTGTACCTGCCGCCCTTCCCAGCCCTTCAGCAGTCTTCCAGGAAGGGAGACCAATTACAGCCAATACATTTAGGAAGTCAACCGAAAGGCAGCGCCTAATTTCCCATCAGCCATCAAGCTGTAACAATTTCCAGCAGTTAGGGTTTGAATTGAACCAGTGACCTGCACCAAAGTGAAAGGGCCCAAACACCATTAAAACCCCCCAGAGCCAGCCTCGGGCTTTGCCTCCCACCTCGACTGTTCAAGAGCACAGCCAAAGGAGCGTCCTCCATATGCTTATCCCCTGGCCCTCATTCTCAGGCTCTTTTGCCCTCCAACCGCATTCTAGACGGCTGTGCTGTGGTCTGAGCCATTCTGATGTTCATTATCATTACTCAGAACAGCTTTCTCTAAGGTCGTCTCGGTGCCTTTGATGGTAGAGGTGTTGGGCTCCATTTCCAGGCTGATTCAAAGAAATCTGAGTCCGTGAAAGGCATTTGTCATTACTCAAGGGCAGTGACTTAAAGCTAGAAGGCTACATTATATTTTTTGCTCTTTTTCTCCAGGATGTGTTTTTCTCTTTTCAGCATCATAATCAATAGTTCTTCTCTCCTTTGTGATGGATCATATCAGGCACGACTATGCTAAATTGTCACCTGACATTTAGTTTGGATGCTATTCTCTCAGATGGAACACAATTTTCTCTTTCTTCAATGCCCAGAATATTGAAAGGGCCTAAGCAACAATGTCCAATTATGTGTCAAGGCACAGTTTTGCGATAGGACTAAGAAAAGAGAATACATCTTCAGCTGCTCCCATCTCACCACAGACCAATGAAAAGCAAACTCAGTAAGTGTCAACCTATCTCATAACAAAAGCCCATTTATTATTGAGAAAGCAGACACACACATCAATTACATCAAAGGCCCACTCCTGTTCATTCATGACGTACTATCCATGCTGAGCAACTGCAGACTTTTCTGCAGAAAAAAAATGTAAATACCCCCAGTCCAACAAGAGAATGTCATAAGAAATCTCGGATGAGTTGTGCTGCCCCGGGAAATGAGCTGGTTTAGCTGTCTTATGAAAGAGCTTTGAAATATAAAATGCTCCTGAGGGATTAGAAAGGAAAGAGGAAAAACATTATCCCTTAGGGAGACTGAGAACTGTCCTCACCGGGCTCCTTGGGGATAGACGTCCTTCACACGGTCATCCCCAGGGACAGAGACTCATAAAGGAGCAGGTACACGGAGCATGCACTCGACTTCTCCGGGACTCTACTACTTGGTGACTTTGTATAGATGTCAATTTCCTTGGGCTTCAGTTGTCTCATCTGACACACGGGAGCTGGATCCCGAAACCTCTGAGGGCCATGTTAGCTTTGAAAATGCCATGATTCTTAGATGGAAGAGGGAAAGGGAATACCATAACGTTAGATGTGTGAGACAGCAAGAGTGAAAGTAAGAAAGAGACGGGAAGAAATTAGGGAGTGAGGAGACGTAAAATAAAAAATGTCTATAGGCAAGCATATGAGAAGTCCAAGAACAGACAAAGTGGGGACGTAAGGAGAAGACAAAATGACTTTCGTGCTAATGAACACTAGTGATGATAGCTTCTATTTATTCAGCACCGACCATGCTGTATATACATTTTCTCTAACACCCACAGCTTTCCGAGGTTAGTATTAATGTATCTATCTGTAAGATGAGGTTCACAGAGGTTAAGAAACTGGTCCGAGTTCACACTGCTAATAATTTAGACCATGATCGAACCCAAAAACCCAAGCCAGTCTTTCCACGATGTTATACTGCCTCCTAAACCATTTTCCCAACTGTTTAGCAAGAGATCAGTGCTCTCTTCTGCTTGAGTTTATAAAGCCTAGTTCAAGTACAGGATTTGTCAAAAATTCATAAAGGCAGCATCTTCATCCATCAGCAGTTTTGAATGTGCCCTTGCTGTAGAGAATGATAAAGGTGAACCAGTCCTAACGCATTGATAAGAAGGACCACGTTTTAGGATGAAACCTATTATGTTTTCATGACAAAAGGAGGGACAAGCACTAGTTAGACACCTGGAGAGCCTGGTCTAGACTCCTCTATGGCTCTCCATGGGTCCTGCTCGCCCTACCTCCAAGCACTGCAGAAAACCTGGGTGTACATGTGCAAATAGGTATGAGGTATTCTGTCCCAGGCACTTCCTGGCAGTAAGTGAAGGGAGAGGGGAGATCGGAACTGTTTCAGCAGAGTACACTGACACCCTGCAAACGGCAGACCCCTATTCATTTCTTCAGGAAAGTCAGACGCAGTTTGAAGAAAATTGGTGATTTTTTTTTTTTTAAAAAGCAACCTTTCACAGCGGACAAACTGGTATGTGAGTGGGATTGTTAAAGCCTTTCTCATTTTGTGCGAGACTCAAGCCTGGCTTCTGTTAAACAGAAAGCTCCTGAGTACATTTGAAAGATGATTAGATTTACAAAAGTTCCATTTGTCCACAAGCTTTCACACAGCCTTGCATTAACAAAGGAGAGTTACATGGTTATAAGCCCATGTGATTTGGGAAAATGTGTAAAACAAGAAGCAAGGCATGCAAATTTGTGCAGGCCACGAGGCTAAGACCCAGAAAGAAAGCGGATGAGAATGAAAATGAATATTACAGCAGGAAAAAGACTTTAGTATGAACTGCAGCCATGAACCACCACGGGCCCCCACCCTGGATCCCCCTGGGCACTTTCCTATGGGTTCCGACTACTCCTTATCTTCCATTGCCTTGATATTAGAAAGCACAGGAACGATTCAGAGGAATTTCATCCACCCCAGGGACAATGTTTTAGAGTTGATAGATTTCTTTTTTACCCTACGTGCAAGGTTGGAACTAAGTATCTTTTTTATTCACTGTTCCAGGAGAAAGTGGCTTTTAAAAGTTATTCACCATTGTCATTTCTACTTGCGCCTTCACTCACACATACAATGAAGATAAAATGAGACTGGGAATGATTGATGCTCCTCGTTTTAATGATGATTGCCACCAAGTTCTATGTCGTTTGGTGACGTTTTTTCATATTCGTTTGCTTTGCCTAGCTTAGTTTTTCCCCCTTCTTCCATCCAATCTTTTCTTTCGTTCCCTCACATTCTCTGAAACTTCTATAGAGCCCTAAAAGGACAGGGCTGCCCCCCAGCCCTGACCATTACCCGTGAACCAACACAAGCGGCAGATTCCAATAATGTGAAAATGGAAACCACTTCATTCCATTTAACTAAAGCATCAGCACAACCATCAGAGATTCTTTTCTGAAGACAATCCAAAGGCCAGTGAGCTGCCCGTGAACATGTAACTTCACCTGGAGAGGAAACGGCACCCACAATGATCAATGTTAAGCCAAAATGTATGCTAGGAGAGAAGCTCCTTGAAGGTTTCTCCAAGTAACGTAGAGCACATCCCTTTAGTAGACATTTATAAAGCACCAAGTGTGTACCGGGCACAGGGCTAGGAAAGTAAACTTCATGGGGAATAACACACAGTCCCCAGACTGGAGGAGGGTCAGAGTGTCCACGGTGGAGCCCAAAGTCCAGGTGAAAACTAAATGCAAATGAAGCTTCCTTTTCTTCCCTCTGCTTCTTAAGTTTGCCCACAGGAATTCCGAAGGATTGCCCTGGGAGCTTTTGAAAGGGGATGGAAATCCCCTCAACAGAAAGAAAAGTCTCCTGAAGTCCAGTTTCCTGTATGTTCCCTATCAGGTTCAATCTAACCCAGGCCAACATCATTTTTTAAGTAGGACACAGTGGCACCACAGTAATCTATCTGGCGATGGTTCATTCATCTAGAAAACATGTATTGTGCACCTACTATGTACCAGACACAGTGCTAGGTGTTGGGTGACGGATACAAAGACAAATGAATCAGGGCCTCCCTCCTCAAGCCACTTAGCATTTTTCCATGATTGAGCCAGAAGTAACAGATGGCAACACAAAGCCCAGTGTTTGTTACTTTGCAGTTAAATGTACTCACTTGGGTCAAAACACTGTTTGTGCTCATACTGTGTATATTGTGTATGTGAAACCAAATGATACCCAGGCTTCTCCTGAAAGATCTCAAAGAAATATGATAAGTGGTCCATGGATGTATGCACACAAGAGGCACTCACGTGGGGACAGGGAGGATAGCTCGGGGAAGGCTTTACGGGAGCGCTGACATGTAGATCGAGGTTTGGAAGATGAGTAAGAATTAGCTGGGAAAAGGACAGTCCAGAGAGAGGGAGCAGCAAGTATCAAAATATGGAGTTGTGAGAGAGTAGGGTGGGTCCCATAAGGAAGAGCAGTTAAGTGGTTCTCTGAAGGAACGGCAGGAAATGATGCTGAAAATTTGGATGGGAATAAATAACCGACCATGCCCCAGGGTTAGGGTTAGGGTTAGGGTTAGGGTTAGGGTTAGGGTTAGGGTTAGGGTGAGAGTGAGGGGACGTTTCGGTGGACAAATTAACTAACATGACATTCTTCCTGTGGGAAGGAAGAGATGTAGCTGATGGAACCAGAGACGTCTCCCCAACAGCCTGCCCTGGAGACCAGGAGCATAGATCACTTTCTTTCCATTATTGTTGCTTGTGTGATGCAGCGGCAGGATTCCTGGGCCCAGAAGAACTAAGAGATTATATGGGGACTCGGGCTCCTGAGAAAGGGAAAGGAAGGGAACTAGACAAGGGCCCAGTTCCTGAGTAAGAGACAGGAGAAGGTTCACAGGAACCAAGTGAGAGTCAAGTGACGGGGAACAGAGCACAGGTCCAGGCCGGCCCTCAATGACACTGGCTTACTGTCAAAAATAATAAAACTCAAAGGGACAAGCAGAGCTCCTGAGCCGGGGGCCAGAAGTGATCCTGGATTCCAGGGTCAAAGGCCTTTAGTTTCAGGAGCCAAGAGGTCCACTACACTGTACTTCATGTAAAGCTAAAAAGAGTAACTGCATTTTCTTATTCAGACAAAGCTTTGTGCTTATTGTTTGTGTTTTCAGTTCCCCCACCAATTACACTTTCTATACTGCTACTTTTTTTCTGGTTGTTTCGTCCACCTACCCTCAACTTTAGCAAAATTTTGCAAATAGACAAGTCTAAAAACACGTTCCATACCGGTATACTGTGTGTGTGTGTGTGTGTGTGTGTGTGTGTGTGTGTGTGCGCGCGCACGCACAGAAGTGCCTATCTGGATCTAGGCGATATCTCGAGACACTAAGATCGTAATAACTATTACCATGTATCTAGTACCTACTACGGCCACCACGATGAACTCCTGAATCTCTAATTCTTATAGGGCCAAAGGATCAGATTTCACTCCTTCTTGTACAGGGCTAATGTGGAGACTCTCCAGAGTTCCCTGTCACTGAGTTCATGTCAGAAAATAAATATCATAACACTCCCTATAAAAGGCAAAGTCTAGAAAAGTAACGTCCACACTTAGACAACTAACCAGACCGTTCTACCTGAAATGGCTGAGTCGGCCAACAAACTGATGTGACTGATTTTTTTCCAGAGAAATGACTCACTGATTGACTAGCTTCGCAGAAGAAAAGTTACTTCAGCATCGTGTTGCCACAGCTTTGCAATGTGCCTCTGTTGGTGAAATGAAGTGAAAAGCTATGAGATTACTCAAAATATTCCTATATTGAAGGAACCAGCCTAGATTGTTAAAACCTCAAGAACTTTTGCCATAAGCTAAACTGTATGACATCAAATGACAAAGGGAAACCATGGACAAATCCTGAACTGGAGTGTACAGACTGCCCTCTTAGTCTGCCTTTGTCCGGCTGAATTTCAACTATGGCCACTCATTAGAATCATCTATGAAGCTTTTAAAATCACTGATGGAGGGAGGTCCCAGGAACACAGATTAGTTTGGTCTATGGTTCAACCTGGACAACGGTATATATTTTTCAAGTTTTCCAGGTGATAACAACCTATAGCCATGACTGAGAAGTTTAGCAATATGGCCCCTCTGGGCCTCAATTTCCCCTTTATTTAATGAGGATGTTGAACCAGGTGATATCTAGGGCCCTGCACAGTTCTAAGATTCCCTGTCAATCTTGATCCCATCCCCAGTTGGCGGCAGCGCTGACAAGACCACTTTCTCTTTGCATAATTCAATTCCCAAATGCCACCAGGACAGCTGACCTACCACAGAAGGTTGGCATGTGGGTTAATGAGATCAAATGTGCAAAGCGTTTTGGGCTCTGGGGAAGGAATCTCTAATATGTGCAGTTAAAGAATGACTACAGCAACGTGAATGTCATTTGTTTTAGGAAGAAGAAACCACAGTTCACAACCCTGCATCTGCCATAATTAGACTATCTAGCCTGGATGGAGAGCAGCAGAGTAGAAAGTAGATTAAAGCAGGTCTGCTCTTGTTAAGACTAGCTGCCAGTTAAGCCTTCATGAGACATGTCTATGCAATCACAATTGACGTGGGCTGGACTTAAAAAATGTTAATCTATGCAGACCCCCCTAGTCCTCAAGCACAAACCAGTAGACTCCTTTGTGGCTCAAGTCTTTGTGGACCTACTTCCATATAACAGAGACAAAGCATGAATCTTGTGGGTCTTTGCCAAGAGTAAATAATCATCAGTTGGATTCTATTTCTAAAATATGACAACCTATGCTACTTCTGATACACTGAAATTGGAACAGGTGAAACAATCTTCTTTCTTTAACCACCTGTACATGAGACCTGTCCATGCACAGGTGATAGGACCTGGACTGGATCACAAAGACTCTGGAGACAAAGAGTTAGGAATTCGTATCTGACTTCACCTCTTACAACCTCCAGGACCTCGAGGCAAGTCTCTTCCTTTCTTGTACCTTATTTTCTTTTATTAAATAACACATGAAAAGCACCTAGCAAAATGTCTAGCTTAGCTCAATAAATATTTAGTTTCTGATCTCGGTACATAAATGAGGAACCATTGTTTGATTTTATCAGACTTGATAACAGGAATTTCAAAGTAACAGTCACTCTGCCCAGCTGGCACTGAAGCCCTCTGGTAAGCCAGATCTTCGTTATTTTTTTATTTTTCCACAGCCCATCTGTAATCTCATTCATTTATTGACTTGCTTTCAACTAGTTTTCATGTTTTGACCAATATAGTCCCAGAGACAGACTTTGTCATTAATGATCAATTAATAATTGAAATTTAGAGAATTTGAAACATTCCATCCAGAGCTCTTGCCAAGTAATCAGGGTGATAGAGATACACCAAGTTATCTGAAAGTCAGTATTTAGTATTCTATGTTTAGAAGTCAGCAATTCTGATCCTAACATGAGTGATGAAATAAAAGTTAACTTGGAACCTTAAAGGTTAGATTCACGTACAGGTTTAACATTTTTAACCAAAACACCAATAGGTTTTCTTTGGAACTTGGGAAAATGATTCTAAAATTCCTGTTATGAAAAATAGTTTTAAATGGTTTTAATCTTTTTTGGAAAAAAAATAATGAAGAGATAGGCAATTCTCTTACCATAATTAGGATATTTCATAAAGTTTTAATTCTTAAAAAGTTGGTGCTGACACAAAAATAGATCAGTGGAACTGAATGAAGACTCCAGAAACAGACTCAGGTCTACATATGAGTTTAATATACCAGGGGTGCCGAAAAACATGCATACGCATTTTAAGAGATGTTATCTATGCTCAAGCAGGAGGTCGCCGTAATCAGAAGTTTCTGGACACTGATGGTAACCATTTTGAGCACCTCTTGTGATTACAGAAGTCAAATGTGACTATTCATCTTTTGTTATCAGTATATATTATTACAATTAATACAGTTTTTTCCTTTCTTAAAATGTGTACACATTTTTTTTGGCACCCTCTGTATAACAAATGAAGTATCTCAGTTTAGTAGGGAGGGTAGGATTAGTCCATAAATACTGCTGGAACCACTGGTTAACTATTTGGGGACACTACATTCAAATCATCCACCATAATAAAAGGCAGATAAAATAAACTAAGTGTAAAAAAAACCCAAAAAAACCTAATCAATAACAAAAGTCAATGGAAATACAAAGTAGTATTTCATGCATCGCTAGATAAGAGAGGACTTCCAAAGATTAAAAGAAATAAGAAACAACCTAAAAAAGAAAAAGGAAGAAAATTTGACTATGTAAAATTTTAAAACATCATAAAAATTATGTAAAAGGTTTTTGAACTGGGAAAAATATACAACAAACATGGTAGACAGAGGGCTACTCCTGATATTACCCAAATAATTTAGAAAAAAACTAAGACTATCAGGTAAAAATGCTATGAACATTATAGAAAATTCATATATACACACACACAACTTGCTAAAAAACGCAAAAAAATTGTTCAGCCTCACTAGTAAAAAAAGAATTGCAATTTAAAATATGATGGCATTTTTTCTTTACCTATTAAATTAAAAAATATTTTTTAAATGCAATATTCAGTTCTGGTAAGTGTTCACTGAGATAAGCATACTTACACACTGCTAGTGGGAATAAAATTGTTTTAGCAGAGCATTTAAAAAAATTCTCTGAAGGCAAATATAGATGGTCTTTACAATGTGCCTACTTTTGACCCAGTAATTTAACTTACTGAAATCCATCCCAAGAAATTGATCTGATATACACATAGAAGCTTTTGGCGTAAGTATATTCATTCATTGCTCCAATCTTTACAGGAAAAAAACAAAACAAAACAAACCAGAACAATGAGGAAGCAAATTAGCTGCCTGAAGTAAGAAATTATAAAATAAGCTATGGACATCCACAAGATAAGTCATTAGGTAACCTCTAAAAAAGATGTTTATTAAGAATTTATGCAATGTTAAGTGAAAATATCATCTTAGAAATATTATATGGAATATATTTAAACTCTATGTTTAAAACTCACAAAGTAAAGACTAACAGGAAATAGTAGATTGTTAAAAGCAGTTATTTTTGGTTAGTAGAATTATACACAATTATTTTATTTTCTATTTTTTCAATTATTTAAAATTAATATATATTTTTATAATTAATAGTTTTGTAAACAGAACATAGATATACATTCCAATTATTACTCTGCAACCTAAGAAAAATGGGATTGAGTCTTCAAACTCAGTCACCCTTTCTTTCTACCCTTTTCTTCCTTCTTAACTCTCTCTATGAAGCCCGCATAAGCGGTCTTAAAGGAGGAATAAAAGGATCACGTGTCACAGGCCTGATTTTCTTGTTTTATCCTCGCAGCCAAATGGAAAGACTTCCTCTAAACAAGAGATCTAAGGTATTATGCAGGAAGAAAAATAGACAAATGCTTGACAAAGACTCTCTCTGCTGGGGAACAGCTCCTGGAATGACCAGAGTTTTTGTGATAAAATGTCCAGTCTTCGCGGCTGTCTTCCTAATAAGCCAGGAGTGCATTTACTGTAGCCTGGTGGGTAACGATCAGCAAAACTTACAAAAAAATACAGCATGGATTTCCTTCAAATGGTAGCAGCCCATTTCACTCTGGGAGGTAAAATTGCTGGAACTGATAAGCCAATATTAAGGGACCAAAAAAGCTCCTTAAATATTCCGAAGACCAATTTGAGCCATCAGACCCACATCTGAATAAACGGGAAGATGGCAATCAGAAAATTATAAAAAGAATGAATTGATTTTGTACCACTTCTCCAGTTTCATTATGATCTTTGACAGCAGAATGGATTCATTTTATGTCATTTTCTCCTAAGCCTCATAGACAATTTTCTTTCAGGTCCTGAGATATGATCAGAAAGCACAGATGGCCCTGTCTACTCCAACCCAGCAGAGACTGCGAACGATTTTGGAGTTGTTTAAGCTTGTTTCTTTCTCCAATCAACCTGGCTATTCAGCAGCTGTTCATTTCAAGCTCAGAAAGATGCAGGTGGAGATGAAACTACCTTAAAGGAAACTTGGGGCTGCAGGGCCAGGAAGGAGGACGTGGAAACAGTATATAATGAACGTCGTGGGAGAGGGAAGGACGCTTGAGCTGTCTTTAAAAAAATTTTTTTTTAATGTAAAAGAAAAAGTGCAAATAAAACCCATATTTTTTTTATTTTAAGAGATACACATAGGGTCATGATGTCTACAACTTACTATCGAATGGTTCGATGACAACAACAATAACAAACACATACAGAGATGCATATAGAGAAGGGAGAATGCAGCAAACTGTTAAGAACTGGAAAATCTAACAGAAGTTTATATGGAGATTTATACTATTCTCGCAACTTTCCTTTAGATTTGCATCATCTTTAAAAGATTTTTAGAATAAATTAAATTTTAAAACAATTTGTTTAGATTCCACATATAAGTGAGATCATATGGTATTTGTCTTTCTCAGTCTGACTTATTTCACGTAGCATAATACCCTCTCGGTCTATCCGTGTTGTCGCAAATGGTAAGATTTCATTCTTTTTTATGGCCAAGTAATACTCCATCGTATACGAGTATATGTACCGTATCTTTCTCCAGTCGTCTACTGATGGGCACTTGAGTTGCTTCCATATCTTGGCTATTGTGAATAGTGCTGCAGTGAACATAGGGGTGCATATACTTTTCCAACTTAGGATTTCTTCTATGTGTAATCTACAGAACAAAACAAATAAACACACAAAACAGAAACAGACTCATAGACACAGAGAACAAACTGACGGTTTCCAGAGGGAAGGGGGGTTGGGGAGCTGAGTGAAAAAGGTGAAAGGATTAAGAAATACAAACTGGTAGTTACAGAATAGTCATGGGGATGTCAAGTACAACATAGAAAAGATAGTCAGTAATATTGCAACAACTATGTATAGTGCCAGGTGGGTATTAGACTAATGGGGGGCGGGCAGTCACTGCATAAAGGATATAAATGTCTGAATACTATGCTGCACACCTGAAACTAACTAAAAAAATAATGTTGACTGTCAACTGCAACTGAAAAAGTAAATAAATAATTTTTAAAAATGATTTGTTCTGTAACTCCTTTTAACTGTCCTATTTCCACGACTGGGTGTGCACTCTATATTCTAACAGTGCGGATAACTCTAGTTCTTGAGCACATTCTCTGCTTTCCCACCTCCTTGCCTTTGCTTATGCTATTGCCTCCACCAAAAATGTTCTCCTCCTACTATTATTCACTGATCTTCCAAAGAGTTTTTTTTCAAATGCTTCTCCTGGAAGCATCCTCTGATATCTGCCTCTCCATCCCCAATTATATTTGAGTTCTTGCCTTTGAATCTCTCTGCAGACCCAGATGAGTAGAGCAATCACCCTGGGTATGAGATCTCAGACCACGCTCTCATTCCCCCATCCAGCCACTCACTGTTCCTTATTATTGTTGCTTGTTTACTTGTCTCTCTCCCTTTCTGGACAATAGGCTCCATCTCATTCATCAATATACCCAAATGCCTAGAACAGGCATTATGTGTCTACTCTTAGATTTTAAATCTCCTTAAGATCAGTGAAACTTACTTACTCATGTCCATATCCTTGCACAAAGTAGTGGCGCTCAATAAATAACTGTCGAATTGAATATATATTTAAAAAAAACAAAACAGAGAAATGCGAGGAGTTTTTCACTTTCATCAAAGAACTAGACTTGTTTATTCATGCAGTCACTGGCCCAAAAGTTTGAGCCAAGTAAAGCTTTAGTCCTAGCCAACCAAGGGGCACAAGAGAAAGGTGAAAATAAGTGTGTGGGACCATCTGCAGAAGACTCTGGGGCAGTGAGCTTCTGATCTTCCTGGTCAGAAGCAAGTCTTACGGTGGGGAGGGCAGAAGGGTGCGCAGAGCTGCCTGAGAGTTAATGACCAGGCATCTTGAGGGTGAGCATTGCATTGCTTTGCCATCAAACACTGATCTGGGAAGGTGAGGGTGAGCAGACAGATTTCCCACACTTGCCAGTACCCTTTACAGCTAATCCAGAAGTAGGCTCAGAAAGTTAGATCGAAAAGGGGAATAATTGCCACCAGTTCAGCAATTACAACGTGGCCAAATCCCCCCTTTCTATGCTCATGCGTGACAGTATTGTGGGTGCTCTATTATTAGATCAGTACCTTCCCTGGCTCCCCTCTATTTTGGAATAGCTCAGTGCTCTAAGCCACAGGTTCACACAGGGGGACAAAATTATCCACATAAGTCACGTCACAAGGAATTTGATTGCAGTTGGAAAGTTGTTTTCAAATATTGCTGGGAGGACAATCATCAGTCAGGGTTTAGAAATGATACACGATAGGGGTGGCCTGTTAGCTCGGTTGGAGCATGGTGCTGAAGGTGCTGATGGCACCGAGGTTGTCAGTTTGATCCCTGCATGGGTCGCTGTGAGCTGCACCCTCATTTTGAAAGAAAGAAAGAGACAGAGACAGAGAGAAACTATACATGACATAGAAAGATTTTGTGTTGGATAGAAAATATGTAGAATTTGGTTTTCCCATCACAGACTACAAAATCCCCCGCTCCTATTATCCAGCTCTTTCCAGAAAAGGTACTTCCACGTGCATTTAAGGAATAGTGAGGCTCTTGAGACGTAGGGGACAATTCCTGATCATGTTCTATAAATTGCCACCATATCTAGAACCTGCCATGCAAAGGTGGACATCCAAATGTGGAATAATAATAACTCAAAGAACTCCATTTATCTTTTAAACCCCATTTAGGTAGAGAAGCCTTTATCCCACCCCTAAAGAGAATGTGCAGAAAGCTTCAGGTCTCAGAGAGCAAAGGGTGCTGACTTTTCTGCAATTTAACTGAAAGAGAGAGAGAGAGAGAGAGAGAGAGAGAGAGAGAGAGAGACAGAGACAGAGACAGAGACAGAGAGAACTTGAACAAGTTGTCAAGTCTTTCTGAGTTTCAGTTTAAAATGGGAATATTAGAAAGATTTACTTCACTTCCCTCACAGAACTATCAGTGAGATGAGGGGATATAAACATGTCTGACCCATGGCTGCACCAACTAGCTAAATTTTTTAATTTACTTTCTTTTTTGTTGACATTCAATATTATTTACCAGCTAGCTAATTTTGATGTGGCATTTCTCACCAACCAGATTACAACAGAACCAGCAGTTTCCATAGATCTCCCCGATACATGTATTTTTCAGTTTACTTCTCTTTCGACTAAAGAAGCAACATTTTCAGAAGCTTCTAATCTGATTTAAAAAAAAAACAAAAACCCAACCCTCCTGAATGATCCCGTAAGATCCAGCGGGGTGACGAGGAGGATAATAAGTGGTTCTGAATGGGGCTATCGGGAAAAGATGGTTTGGAAAGAATGACCCTGCATCACTTTAAGAACCTTAGTATTTGGATTTTTTGTTTGTTTTTAAGTTAGAGAGTAGTTGGCCAAAAAGCAAAAGACATCGAGAAATGGATAAGAAATCATTATAAAAGAATAGTTCAAAATGAGAAACTATTGTATTATCGTTAACAAATCACATTTGACTGCACAGGGAATGCAACGGCGGACCCCAAAAAAGCATGAACGCAATGGTCGTGGCTGGAGCCAGTAGACTATACGTTCATCTATGAACTCAGTGTACCTGTGTGCAGACTTTTCGCTGTGCCTGGGGCTGTGCGGCATTAGGCTGCAGAAGAGGACAAAGACCTTTCCTCCAAATAGGGGAGGTGAATTGCAGAGAACAATTGTATTCACTATGGTGCCATCAGCACTCTAAAAATGACAGCCACCAGGACGGGGACACCCACATTGCTGGAGGGACCAGTGAGGGGTGCAGAGGAACACGGAAGCCCCCTTGGAGAAGGTGATGACTAAATTGAGTCTAGCAAGGGCGGGAGGTGGGGCAGGGCATTCATGGTTAAGGGACTGCAGGATTAGCCTCTCAGCGAAGAAAGACCTGAGGTAGGTCCAGCCACCACCATGCTGACCAAAGGAAAGGCCCCAGATTTAGTCAGCACTTAGCCTTTATCTGGGCAGCGCAATAAATCTTTGCACGTATCTTCATCATTCCTAGCATTTCTTGAAGCTCAGGCATGGAACCTGAACCATTCATCGGTGTATTTCTTATTTATACCCTTGCTTGTTTCAAAAGCAATCTAAGGTGGTTTCATAAAAGTGAGTTGGAAGGAGGAGTTCAGGAACAGGGTTCCTGTTAAGAGCAGCTGGTCAACTGGAACAACTGCTTACAATCCCCTACAATCATCTCTCCCCCCTAAAAAAAGTTGGGACTGGGGCTCCCAGAAGCTTCCAGTGGGACGTGCCGGCAACCAGAGATCTTTGAGAAAGGCCGGGACACTCAGCTTCTTCCACCAGCAGATTCTTCTCTTTGAGACCCAAAAAGAGTCCTTTTGGACCAAGTCTAGCCCGACCCGTTTCCACCATCAAGGAATGCGGACAGAAGGGAATTTCCCCAGGGCTTGGGGACTCCAGGTTCTGAGCAAGCCAACTTGGGGAGTTCACTCACAGATTAGTCGTTTTAAAACTGTGATATGTGGTGACAGGGCAGAGCCTGGCAGCTGGGAACATCCATGCTGTTGGCTCCCATATGCACTGGCTCTCTAGCGCTCGTTCTCTCTCTCTCTCTCTCTCTGTCTCTCTCTGTCTCTCTCTCTCCCCCCCCCCAAACCCCTCCTGTCTAGATTCAAGTGGGTCCTACTCACAGCTAAGGGTAGAGCACCCTAAAGCATGTGCAGCCTTCTCCTTCCCCAGGAAGGGACAAGTACAGAAGCAGCAGACCCTTCCCCCATGTAGCTGATGGTGGAAAAAGAAAACTGTATATAATAACTAGTGGACGGTGTGAAAAATGTCTCCCATCATGAGTAAGAGAAGGAAACAACAAACATGGGAAACAATAACCCATTTGCTTTCCCAATTTGCAGTTCCCCTTCATTGCACCTAATTTGAAAACAGCACAGAATTTTTTAAGCTCAATGACTAGTCATCTATCGCTTGGTCCCAGAGACTGTTTTCCGTTTTTGTTTTTTTAAAAAACAGAGTGTTCTAGTTTCTACTTGTACTGAGCAATGCTTCAGTTTTCTCATGTACTTTTAATGACTGGGGTTTGGCTTCACGGCGTGGACGTCACGGTTGTGACTGTGGAATGCCACTTCCTCCAGCCGTCAAGGATCCCAGGAACCGCAGTCACTTCCATACAAATTCACCTCTATTCCTTGTTGTTTTCCTTCTTTTCTTCCCTTAACTTCTTCGTTTTCTGTTTTCTTTCCTTCTGCCTGACTTATTTTTTTCCAGGATGAAAGAAATACATCACTCCATTTTTTGAATGTACACAGGCCCTTAAAGTTAAAAGAGTCTCTAGAAATCTCCTAGTAATCCATCATTTCATATTGAGGAAATCAAGGTGCAGAAATCACAGCCTGGAATCCCAGTTATTTACTGAGTCAGCTCTGGGATCCAGGTCATTTGACTCCTCCATCTATAGTCTTTCTACTACAGCGCTGCAATGCAGGTGCAGGGCAAATCGGTTTGGGATGTGATAGAGTTAACAACTTCTTAACCCCGAGGTCTAGAAGGATATAGATGATGATGATGATATAATAATCATAATAATAATCATAATTGATTCCAAACCAAACCTTACCCCAGTTCTATAAGGTAAACTAGACTATCAAGTGACATAGTTCTGCTTTAAATGTTTACTTCATTGAAATGTCAAAACAAAATAAAATCTCCCAAACCTAATTAAGATAAATATGTTTTCTTCAGTCACATAAGAAATCCACACATAGCTCTCCAAATCGTCACCCACTTAAGCTCAGTCAAGTATGGAAACTGAATGAGTGGAAAGAAAAGCTTAAAAGTTGGTTGTCGTAGTGGGCAACTCCATGCTCTTGCTTATAGGGAAAGGGGAAGAGAGATGGGAAAGGGACAGGGACAGGGACAGGGACAGGGAGGGGAGGAGGGAGGGGGAGATTGGAAAATGAGAATTGAGAGAGAGAGAGAGAGAGAGAGAGAGAGAGAGAGAGAGAGAGAGAGAGAGAGAGAGAGAGAGAGAGAGAGAGAGAGAGGAGGAGAGAGAGAGAGAGAGAGAGAGAGAGAGAGAGAGAGGAAAAGCCGCTATAGTCAATTCTGTATTCAGGGGCTGATTGTCAAGTTGGTAGATCATTCCGAATCTTTGATTTTGCTTTTCCCATCTCCCTCTGCCAATATGGTTTTAGCTCATGGTTCCATTCGCTTGTTCCTACTGATACTGGAAAGGTGAAAAGAAACAAAACACTGAAACTAATTTGTTTGGTTAGCAGCTGTGGTTTGTAACAATGACAAAGAAAGGGGAGGCTGAAAACCAAAAAAGAAGTCCAAGGCACGTTTTAGCCAGTTCTAGCCATCCTATTAACACTGACTCCCAAACCACGCATTCTGGCTTAAGTCCAGTTTCTGTGTTTCCCCTTGAATGTGCAAATAACCTAAATGGGGTTTAAAAAAAAAAAATAAGAGAACTTTTAAAAATAGTTAAGAGGTATTCGAAGGAATTCTTTCTTAATTATCTAAAAGGCTTGGACTGTAATACAAATGAGGAATTGCTTTTATTAAATGCCAAATCTTTTTTTGAACCAACCTCAGGGAGACACAGTACTCACTCTCAATGAGCCATGTCCATGCCAGCAAAACAAAGTAGTAGTTTGGGCAACTGTCCACATGATTCAGACCAAAGAAATCTGCCATCGCCATGACTCTATTAACATGAGGTTCTGAACAGCTTAGCTCATTAGGCAGCTGACTTGGGCAGGGAAAGGGCCAGAAGTGATCGAGCTCCCATAAGCTATTATGGAAAAGCTGAATATAGCAAGCAAACCCCTCTTTGCTTGAATTCAACTAGATGTTTAATAATAATTAAAAAGCAGTAAGTGGTTATTTACTTCTTTAAAACAGTAATTGGTGTTTGCACAAATCCACTGCCCCAACTATCACGTTTGGGGAATTTTTCACAGTCGTGGTGTGGAAAATTAAGTAGAGAGTTTTAACTGTCTCTGGTTCTGTTTAGAAAGAAAAATAACATTGGATGTCAGAGCCGGTCTTCACCCTTCTTAATCGTTAATTTAGATTGCTGCATGTTTGATTAGATCCATCCTGTGGAACTTGTCTTTTTATCCTACTAAGAGAAATAAATTAACTGCACCGGGGTTGATTCATTCACGTAGAATAAACATTGTCTCGGGTTGTCTACATCGTGAAATGCAGATTTAAGACAGTTGTGCACAGCTTGTAGGTCGAGGGTGGGGGTCGAGGTCCAAACTTTCTGAGCCTCAGTAAATCACACAGCTCTCCGTGTCCCCATTCATCCATATGGACTCAGCCCCCCTGTCTCTTAAAGGCGGCATGTTCAGGAAACAAACAACTTAGACTGAGGAGAAATTAACCTTCCCCAAGCAACAGCAACAGTAGATAAGTAAGCTGGGAGACATAATATATGTATACTTAGTATTAGAAGCTGAGTAAGAAACACTACGTCAATTGTTTTTCAAGACAATTAGGCAATACTCAGAGGCAAACCAGGAAAACTAAATCTCTCTTCTTTCCTCATTACTGCACTGCAAATTTAAAAGACTGCCTATCTGTGAAGCCAGCAGTTAGAACATTTTCAGAACAGTAGTCTCCTCTTCTAAGAGCTCACTATTACATTTACAAATTTCCAAGTGAACATTAGAGGTGCCTGCCTGCTGCCCAGGACCCACAGAAAGACAAGTGAGGGTCACAGGTGGGGGGCAAGGCAGGGCAGCCAGCCCTCTGTCCCCCTTGATGCTATTTCATTTCACTTGGAACTAATAAGATATCTGAGAAGCAGAGTGGGGCTGGATGCAGGATACGAATTAGTCCCTGAAGCCTTCCATTTGTTCCATTTGCACAGGAGCCTTTAGATCACAAAGGACTTTCATACCCTCGCCTCAGATGCCGCTTAGGACCGTGACCGCGCGAGAAGTAAGGTCAGGACAACTGTCTGCATTCAGCCCAGACGGCAACAGAAGTTCAGACAGGTGATGGAGCTAATGTAACTTCCTTACCTGGAGGTAGGGCCCGTGGCTCCCACCATACCTCTGCTGCTTTCTATTTTCTGGAGGAACGCTAGGGCTGGGTGGAAGCTGCTCACCGGGGTTTGGGGGGCCAGCCCATGACTCCGCAGAATACGCCCACTCTCTCTGTGTCTTAGATCCATCACCTGTAACCTGAAGGAAGGCTACTGCCCACTCCCCAACCTCACGGCGTGACCGTGGGGAGCAGCTGAGAGACTAGACAAGAAAGCGACACACACATACACAAGGTCTACAAGACAGGAGCCCTGTCCACGTAGGCGTTAGGCCCGGGGAGCACTAGTTTCCCATTGCACCCCTTCCAGCCATGTCTGTGGTGTATCAGGCTACTAGCTCCTCCCCACCCCCAACCCTCCCCATCCCTGCTTCTTCACCTCCCGTTTCACTCCTTATCTGCACACCCTCTTCATTGCGCTGGGTGAGATAGACAAAGATACCAGCTGGGCCGTACAGAGCCCCACTCACAAGGAGTTTAGCGTTTTGGGCAAGGGATGGACATGTGAATGAGGAGGTGAAATGGAGGGGTCTGTGTGTGACTGTGCGTGTGTGTCCACACACACACACACACACACACGTATGTCCACTGTACCAATGTGGGCAAACTAAAGATGACTTCCTAAAACCTCAGGCCTCAGTAGGTAATGTCCAGGACCTTTCAAATATGCAGATGTTCAATTAAAAATCCCAATGCATTGCTATACTTTTCCACTGTCTCCTAGCTGTGCTACCATATGGAAACGCCCTGAATCCTTTAGGGAGATTTTAAAGCTGAAGACAAAGGTCACTGAGAGTTGAGTGAAAAGACCTAAAGCACTGTGTGTGTGTGTGTGTGTGAGTGTGTGTATGGTGTCCACTGCGACTGTTGTTGGGGGAGGGGTCTGGAATGGTGAAAGCCTGAGACTAGCTTCTTAACAGCATTTGAGAAAGATTAACCTGCTAACATTGGAAGAAAAAGGTCCATGGGTAGAGGAAGAGGAAAGAAACCGTTTAGAAAAGAGGAAATGAGACAGAAAGCTAAGGACATCTCAGCAAAATGGCAGGAGAGCTGTAGACTCCGCTGGTACGGAATTGGAATTTAGGGAGAAGGAGCGGGCAAGTCCATGTGGACAAACACAAATCCACCTGAAGATGGCAGAGCGAGCGGTGGGCTGGCAGAGTCGGGCAGGACCGAGGGCTGGTTGAGACCCTCTTTCCCATGTGCTCTCCTGGCAAGATTTTCTACCTGAGCAATGTGGATGTTTGAACTCTGAGACTGAGAAAAAGAGAAGTGAGGACCTAAAGCTTCCCAGGGGGATGCTGAAGAATTGGTGACACCATGAGGAGGTCAGATGGGGGAATAACTGCTTTCATGACAGCTCTCCCCACCTCACAGGGAGCATCCAGGCCTGGGCAGGGGGCCCCATTTGGGTGACTAAGGGACAGGAAGCAAAAAAGAGGGAGGTGCAGAGGAATGTCTGGAGTTAGTGGTAAGAACAAGCAGGAATCTTGGAGGAAAAGATCACAGTCTGTGTTAGACGACTGTCAGGGAAAACACACACACACACACACACACACACACACACACAAGCGTGCACCTACCTGCATTAAAGAGATCTCAGACAACCCAACCACCTAAAGTACTTTCAAACTTCACTCGGGAGCAATCCTCAGCAAGGATTACAATCTGTGCAGATTGAAAATGACAGTCAAAATGTTAATTTTTTTTAAACCTGCAAATAGCACTTTGAGTCTTCATAGTGAGTTGGCAGGTGCTACAAAGCGCTCCTCTTTCCTATCTCTCCCTTGACAACCTAGAAATATCAGTCACTCTCGTCCCTGTGGCTACCACAGTGATATAATAAGAAACAAGGGAGGAGATGAATCTCTCCCCAGACTCTCATCTCGGGAAGCCAAGGGAGGTAGAATGAAAAACAATGGAAGATAACCAGAGCAGTGTGAGTCTAGTGCTATCGATTTTGCATCTGTCTCAAAACATTACTCATTGGAATGGTGGCAGCCCTTGGGAAGGGCGCAAGGAGGCTTCCTTCCGCTGGGAAGGGCTCTGTGCTCATGGTCCAGTGCATGCCAGGAGAGGGGGGCAGGGAGATTCTCAGACTCTTTCCGTGGCCTGCTGCCAGGCTCCAGTAACTTGCTGAGTTTAAGTGCCAATGGTTTTTAATTAGGACTTGAAAGTTTTTTGAAGTTGCAAAGTGCTGGGTGGGCAGTTCAAATAAATACCAGCTTGATACAGGCCATAACTGAGTCGTGAAAGTAGAACTGGAAATGGTTATTAGGTGGTCATTAGGGACTAGATAAAAGAAATAAAAATTTGGAGTTGCAGGGAACTAAAGATTCCTAATACAGTTTTCCCCGAAGGGTAGGATTCATACCATTGTTAATATGACATATGTTTTTAGATGATCCAGAAAATGCTTAATGACACAAGGATGGGTTATTAAATAATATTAAGTTTTATTGTGAGAAAGTTATTCCTGTTTCAATTCTCCTTTATCCTTTCTGAGTATCTCAAAGAGGAAGTCTCTGTTGGGTGCTACTATATCCTTAACACTTCTAACATTTGCCAACTCCTTTTTTAACAAAAAGAGAGTAAGCTTCAGGTGTAGAAACTTTGTTTTGACCAAAGCATCTAGAAAGAATTTAATCTCATTGTTGGTTTTCATTTTATTTATTCCTTCACATATTTTCTATATCTACTTCCTATAACAATATAAGGTTTCTTTTTAAAAATAAATTTATTGAAATAAAATATTAGTCCATTGGAAAAATATTAAGTACATGTTACACAAATAGGACACACAGATGATGAAAGTGGCACGAACATGAGTGGAGTTTGGAGAATAAAATTGTTGGGCCCAGAGCAGGAAAGGACTTGCCCACAGTGGCACATTTGGTCGGTTGTCTTCCACTCCTGCTGCTGGAACCCTATGAAGGAGGAGTGGAGGTGAAAGTCAGCCTCGCCCAGAAAGCATGTGGAGCTCAGAGAAGGCTCATGAGTTCCCTGAAGCTCTGGGTCCGCAGATCTTCAGCAGGAGTTGGTCCCTTCTTCTCAGGCCAAGAAACCAATAACCAAGAGTCAACTGACCCCCATTTAAGGTATGTCACACAACAGTGACAGAATTAGTCACTTCACCTCATTTTGTTTTCCTTTTTCATCAATTTCCTAGATTCCCTGCGAGATAACAATTGAACTCAAGCCAGGACATCCACCAGATGGAAAAACAGACATCCATTACCCTACACTCACTGGTCCATTCTCTAGACTCGTGATGCCCTGAATACTCCACCCAGGAGACAGTGGCTGCAAAGAATGGTCTAAGTACAGGATTCTGGGCCTCCAGAGAGCTAATCGCTGCTTTGCCACATGGCAGCCCAGCGTGACCGGAATGCAGAGTGGAAACCAGAGGTTTACCCTCATGCTGCCTGCCATGCACCACATCCACACACAACTGCAGCTTGATGGATGCAGTGAACACAGCTCTGTATGTCTGCCACGGCCCCAGCGACCTTGAGATCCCTGAGTTAAAGGGACTATTACTCATTTTTATGAACAGCTTCCTATGACAGGTCTGCCTGATAAAGCCCAGAGACCCTTTGATGAAGTAAATAATTTAGCCCCATCCATAATGACCTGCCATTCCCAAATCCTGATGGCTTTCCAGGGATCGCTTCACCAAACCAACGAAATAATGAATCCTTACTGATGACGCCGGGACAGCACAAACTTTAAGCAGAGCTAAACTGCATCCGAGAGAATATGCGTTTTAAAGAAGACTATGGATAAGGGACATTTTCTTATATTTCTTTCTGCAAACACAAAGCTATCACACATTCCAGTTTTAAATAATGGATACTGTTTATTGGGCACCTACAATCTGCCACATGTTGTACTTGAAATTTCATGCATTATTTTGTTTAATCCTCCAACAGCCTTGCAAGGTGGCTGTTAATATCACCATTCTACTGAGAGCAAAATCAGCTAAGCATCTCCGAGTGTCACCCCATAGCAAGTAGCAAGGCGACAAGCCTTGCTTTTGCTGGAACAAGAGAAGGAATGAATAAATGAAGGACCACATGGCAGAGGAAAGATGTGAACTACTGTCCATCCATTCTCATTCTACTCTACCTCACCACTTCCCTCTCAGTGAGGAGCTCGGTTTCAGAGGAGGTGGGCGGCTGCTGCTTCTGTTCGCCTGGTGCCTTGCGTCCTCCCAGCCCCCTATCCTGATGTTAGGGGTGCAGGACATTGGAAAAGCATGTGAACTCCCAATGACACCCATTTCCCGTTTGAGATACAGTCACAACGTGGGCTTGATGGGGGCTTTTGCTATGTCTTCTGCTGAACTGGCCTGAATTCAAATTACTACTTCCCAGAGAAATACATAAAGGCCAGAAAATTCCAGAAAGCAACTAGTATTGGCCAGCTGATTTGTGAAGAGAGCAAACAAAGTAGCTGCTGGACAGTCTGACCTCATGGGAAAGGACCAGTCTTTGTGCGACCAATTTCTACTGCATGGGCATGTACTGCCTGTGGCTTTGGAATCCTCCCAAGTCACCGATTGGAGAGCTTGACAAGCCTGTGGATTTCCTGCTCCCACTTATTCATGACAACCGAGCTAATGAACACATATGGATAAACTTGAAAAGTGACACAAACAAAGGAGAATAGCGACGGTATCAAGACAGTGGTGTTTGGGTTAAAATTGTCTTCTTTACAATTTAAATTACTTGAGATGCCATCATTAAAAATAACGGATATGGAGTCATCTTGTTAAACGTTATCAAGGAGATAAGGACTAAGAAAGACTGTTGTACTTTTTAGTTGGAGATGACTTGTGTTGGAGAACCTGGGAGAACAATGGGAAGAGGTCGGGGCAGAGGCAGAGAAAACTCAGGTTCTCTCCCCAGGTTCCCTTTGACCAGCCTGGCACCCGTGTGCACGTCTACTGAACTCCACTGTCGACTCTGAGCCTCCCAATCCTGTGCTAATAAAATGGCAATCACAATTGTCCTGACTACCTCTTGGGCCTTATATTAAGGGTCTGTTATAGGCTGAACTGTGTTCTCCCAGAATTCAGATTGAAGCCCTAAGTCCCAATGGGACTGTATCTGGAGACTGGGTAATTAAGGTCAAATGAGGTCATCAGGGTGGGGCCCTGATCCGGTAGGACTGCTGTCCTTATAAGAAGAGGAGGAGACACCGGAGATCTCTCCCTCTCTCTATGCATCCACAGAAGAAAGGCCATGTGAGGATACAGGAAGAAGGTGGCCACCCACAAGCCAGGAAGAGAAGCCTCACCAGAAACCGATCCTGAGAGGCCCTTGATCTTGGACTTCCAGTCTCCATTACGGTAAGAAAGTACATTTCTGTTGTTTAAACCACCCTGTCTGTGGTATTGGTTATGGCAGCTGAGCAGAGTCCAAAGAGAGAAGGTATGAAAAAAGTTGTAAAGTGACACACAAATGAGGAGCATTCATGTAGTGTGAGGCCAGGTCGTGAGGGAGCAAGGGGGAAGGGAAGAGGGAGGGAGGGTACATTTTGATTCCTGCTTTGGAATTGAAGAACATGAGACAGAGGAGTAGATTGAGGAGGTAGCACAATGGAGAGAAATTTGGTAGGATGGTGTCAAGGTCCTTCCCATAAGGACCTGAACTTTAAATCCAGATCAGAACGAGGAACAGAAAAGCAGAGAGATTACAGATCTTACATGGAGATGTGGAGATTACCAACCTGTGAGATGTTTTAAATAGCAGTCACATTAGGTCATCGTGAGGGTGAACCATTTCTCAAGAGAAGAGGGTTAGACCAAATGTGATAACAGTCCTTCCCAAATGGCTGTTCCCTGACTCCAAAGGCTGTGCATAGGCAGAGCCTTCAAATCTTCAGGTGTGTGACTCACTGACAGGGTGTGAGATGGGACTCATCGTTTGCTTTACCGAGGAAATATCTTGTTCTTCTCTCGACACAAGATAATCCACACCAGGAGGTGACTCTGAAGCACAAAAGCAAGAAGACCAAGCAGAGGATGGTAGAGCGAGTTGTAAGATCTGTAATCTCTCTGTTTCTCCATTCCTGGTTCTGATCTGGATTTGAAGTTTAAGTTTTTGGTGATTCTATTCTCCTCCCTCAAGGCTGCATAACTCTTTGCATAAATGAAGTGCAAGGTGAGGAAGCCATTGGGAAAAGATTGGGTTGAATCCCAGCATAGCTGGGTGGCACTGGCAAAGCCATTGAAACCCTTCCGATCCTCAGTTTTCTTACCTATTTCAGGAGGTGGATTGAACTCCGGGTCTGAAAGTACATGGCATGTACGAAGCCAGTCCTGCTTCCCCAACCCCACACTTTCTGGCAGACATAAGTAATTGATCCCGGCTTTCATGCCCTCTGAGCTCAGGTACAGACTAACAACACAAGGAAACCTCAATCCGTGAGTTCAATTTGGTACAGGGAATTAAATTTATTTGCCTTCTAGGTACTAAATGATGTCTAAGTCCCTTTCAGTTCCCATGTTCCCAGATTCTGTGATGCTAATGTGACAAAGCTATGGCACAAATAGAGTAAAGTCTGGAAAAAATTAAATAGAGGATACAAGGGGAAAGAAAGAGAGAGAGAAATGGGGAAAAAAACACTTACAAATCTGAAAGATGACAAGGTAAACCCCCATTGTTAAATGGCAGTAATTCAGGTCCTCCACGTCTCCTTGTGCCTACCAGGTGTTAGCCAGGGGGATACAGGCACCTGAAGGAAGGAGAAGGTGTGAGACCCAGAATGTCACCCAGCTATGCTGGGATTCAAACCCAATTTTTTCCCAATGGCTTCCTTACCTTGCACTTCATTTATGCAAAGAGTTATGCAGCCTTGAAGGAGGAGAATAGAATCACCAAAAACTTAAACTTCAAATCCAGATCAGAACCAGGAATGGAGAGAAGCAGAGAGATTACAGATCTTACAACTCGCTCTACCATCCTCTGCTTGGTCTTCTTGCTTTTGTGCTTCAGAGTCACTTCCTGGTGTGGAATTAGCTTGTGTCGAGAGAAGAACAAGATATTTCCTCGGTAAAGCAAACGATGAGTCCCATCTCACACCCTGTCAGTGAGTCACACACCTGAAGATTTGAAGGCTCTGCCTGTGCACAGCCTTTGGAGTCAGGGAACAGCCATTTGGGAAGGACTGTTATCACATTTGGTCTAACCCTCTTCTCTTGAGAAATGGTTCACCCTCACGATGACCTAATGTGACTGCTATTTTAAAACATCTCACAGGTTGGTAATCTCCACATCTCCATGTAAGATCTGTAATCTCTCTGCTTTTCTGTTCCTCGTTCTGATCTGGATTTTAAAGTTCAAGTCCTTATGGGAAGGACCTTGACACCATCCTACCAAATTTCTCTCCTTCACACATTTCACTATGCTGGGCCCATCACAGCTACACACAACAAAGTCAAGTGCAAAGTCTAATAAGCAAAGCTTGCTAGAGCCGTGGGGTAAGGAGGGAGTGGGAGTGAAGGAGGGTGAGACGTGTGCTGGTACATATATAACAACACTGAGGAGAAGAGAAAAAATAAGCTCTGATCTATAGCATTGGCCAATTTCTGTGGTGTAAATATTCCCACTATCGTCAATTCCTAGCTACCAACTAAAGGTCACTGAACAGAGTTGAAGAGACACATAACTGGCTTTCAGGGGCCCATACGAACTAAGCTCCAGCACACCATTAAGGGGAAGGAAACGCAAGGCTACTAACAACTGACTATCTTTGCATCAGTCACCCTAAGAATTTTACAGGATTATCCAGATATAGATCTCCCATTCCTGTTTTATAATGTTTCAAATTCCATTTGCCATCTACCAAGCAAATATAAGTGTACTGGTATCACCAAAATGGTACTTGGCTCTGGAAGCCAGAAGCCCAGTGAGGCACAAAGAACCCCTGATTTGGCTCACCTAACTCAGGTTGATAATGTCCCATGAAGGGGAGGGGGACGATCTGTTGGGAGACCTGCACCCCCTAGGTCTTTCACACAGCCCACCATCCCTCCCATCATGCGTGGCTGTTTTTCCTCCCATAACATCTCCTGCCTGGGTACTCATGTATTCAGCACATGTTATGGAGCACTTATTATGCGTTAGGCCAGGCACTGGCGCTACACTCACACACACACATTAACACTCACACACACACAATCTAGGAGAGGAGACAGGCCATCCAACATGACAGAGTAATAGGTGCAATAGGTCTGGTCTTCTTCCCAGGTTCCATCATCTATTCAGCAAATATTTATAAAGTGTCAGTCTTGTGATTGATTCAACAATCTCTTGGCCCAGCCATTATAAGCGAGGGTATAGTGTTGACACAAATAAAACAAGAATCAACTCTTCTTCAGTGGATCTTCTTTTGGTGGGAGTAGGGTAACTGAGTAGGGTCGTGAAAGATGAGTAGAAATGTGCACCCCTGCCAGAGACATGACAAGCTCAGTCACACAGGGGACCATGAACGTGGCCGTGTGAGGAGCATGGGGTTCTGTCATGGGCTAGGGAGGCAAAGACGAGGAAGATGTCGTAGCTGGTCTGGAGAAGTTCACCACCTAGTGGGAGAGACAGGCTTGCAGACCACCCTTGCAGAGAAAATGCTGCTCAAGTACACACACACACACGCACACACACACACACCTCACTACGGAGCTCTGTGCTGGATGCTGTACAGAGAATGAAGATGAGCTCAACCCGATGTTGACCTGGACATGTCTGCTGTTCTTCTAGGGAACGAGGATTCACACCGGACACAGTGTGAAGCATGACACTCTCCTAAAAAGGAGAGATAAACTTCATGGGGTATCAGACTGGAAGACATTATTTCTGGATGAGGACACAATCAGGACAAACTTCCCTAGGAAGTGATGGAGGGTTGATAAGCATCCCTGTAAATACGGCCAATTCTGAGCCCGGCACGTTCATACCTTCTTCCTCCAGCCACACTTTGCTGAGCATCTACTAAGTGTCCACACTGAGCTGGATGTCAGAGGAGATGCAGACGTGTCTTTGGGTCCCCACCGCTGGTCACTGGGCTTTACCTTGTGTTTAGCTGCAGGTGCCCATCACCCCTTTTGGTCTGGCCAGCGAGCGCCACAGAAGGGTACAGCAGAGGTGGCACGAGCCAGCCTCTCCGGTACTGAGCTCGGAGGTGTCAGGGGAAGGAGGAAGTGGATGGAAGAGTGGGGAAGCGGGCCAAGGAATTGACGGCACTGCGGGCTCAAGGTGGAATACACATTCTTGTTACACAGAAGCACAGGATTGACGTCTCCCTCGAAAGAGTCTCATGAATTCATTACTCAAGATGGAGGAAGAAGCATAAAAATAACCTTCTAGAACTTGCAGGATATGGGCATATGTTTCCTCAAAAATGGGAGGCCCCCCTGCAAAAATGATGCCCCATTGTAGCAAGACCGACTTGTTACCTGGACCCGACGCTGAACTCTACAGCACACACTCACAGCATCCACACTTGGCCGCTGCAAGCCTCTCATCTAAACTATCCAAGCATGTTCTCCTGCGGAACCCTTGGAACTCTTGGATTAAAATCCATAATTGTGTGACAGAGTTGTTACTCTGCCAGTCCCATAAGCAGCTTCCTGGGAAAACTCCTTCTATAATTCATCTCCAGAACTAACAGAACTTCAGTGAATTCAATTCTATTCAGTCCATGGTTGTCATGGCTGAAAGAAACTTAAGGAGAAAAAGAAAGGATAAGTTCATGTTTCCATAACATCAGAAAGGCTGTCTCTTAAAACTCTCTCCAGAAGTGTTGGCTGCATTTCTCCCAAGGGAGGAAAAAAACATGCAACTGACCTCCTTGGGAGTGAAAGCACAGGCTTGGGGCTATTGAAAAAAGAAAATAAATGATCAACCACTTCAATATGTGTCAGGTATGGCAATGGACACTCTATATATGTTAACAACAACCCTAGGAGGTAGGTGTACTACTGTCACCCCCCATTGTTCAGATGAGGTACTGAGGCCCAGCGAGGCTAAATGACTTGACCACGTCACACTCTACCTACTATACGCGGTGGAGCTGTGATTGCAACCGAGGCATTCAGCTGTGCTCTTCCAGTGCCCTTGGGAAGACAGACCAGGCCCCTTCTCCAATCGTGCACCCCACCTCAGGGGTTAAGAGTCAGACATACCTGAGCTCCAATCCTGGGTCTGCCTTATTAGCTGCATGAACTCAAGCAAGTTATTTAACTTTTCTGAGCCTCAGCTTCCACCTCTGTGAAATGGGACTAATGCCTACGCCATAGGACTAGTATGAGAATTACAGGTAACAAAACACTCACAGCAGAGCCTGGCAACTAGTAAGCCGTAGAGGCAGGGACATGTTAGTTAGTGGCAGCAGTGGTTCTGGTTGTGTCTCAGCACCACAGAACGTCAAGTCCTAGAGACCCTCTAATCCCACCTGGAGTGAATGAGAGGATGAAGACAGGAGTAGATGCAGGCTTACTTTCCGGTGTGTGATCGGCTGTGGACGGAGAACCATAAAACTCTAATGTTTTGTGCATTGTGCCTGGACCCTCAGATATTCCTGGTGCGGCACTCTAATTGGGGTTAAATCCTACTTCTGTCACTTAATAATTGTGTGACTTTGGTTAAATTACATAGGCTTTCTGAGCCTTTGTTTTTTCGCTGCCAAAGGGAGACAGCCAACTTGCGGAATTATGAGGATAAGAGGAAAGTTTGTAAAGTGTTCTTTATAGAGTCACTACTAACCCCTCTTAGGTGCATACTTCAAAAAAATAATAACAATAATAAACAAATAAGTAGCCAACATTCTCTGGCCTCCTGAACAACTCTTCCTCCTAAGGCGTGGTCCTTTGGCATCAGCCACGTGAATGCAGGCGCCCCTATTGGATCTCTCAGACTGGTAGGTAACCCGGGCTGCATCCTGCCCCACAGTCAGTCTTATTTGTCCCGTGTGTGTGTGTGTGTGTGTGTGTGTGTGTGTGTGTGCGTGTGATATTTATTTTGTTTTCTTTTCAATCAATTGCCAACACGTAAAAGCAGGGAGCTTTCATTTATGGTTCCAGATTCCCATAGGGCAAGAGTCGGCCTACGCCTACCCTGCCCTCTTTTGTTCAAACTAGCTTGTCCCATTTAATGACTTGGCTCTCTTCCTTCTTTCATTGCATTGCATAGGTCGCCTGCACCTATGGGCATTTAAATGTGTGAGCCCTTTGGATTCAATTAAAATTGTCTGCTGTTACAGATCTTCCAAATTTATTTAAAAATAAAACAGGGGCTGTCCATTCAAGTCTCGGAGTAATCCCACTATTCCTGGTCCACCATCTGCTTAAACAGTTCTCTTTGTTGGGACCCAGAAGTGAGGAAGGCACCTGGAGGCTGTGCCGGCCCCTTCTGTGCTGGTACCTTTCCAGAGAGGAGAGGTTTGCTCTTGAAGCCTCTGGGTTAGACTGTGGAGAGGTCTCTCTGGTGGGATTCACAGAGAAGGCCACGCAGAGCTGCCCGGAACCAACTGCTTTAATGAATACCATTAAAGTGGTGGTACATCATTAATTCATGAAATAAGGATGGAATTAAAGATCAAGGAAACGACATGGGAACAGGTTAGTCAGATGCCTCCCTCCCACCTCCTGTCCATGTACCCCCAACTTTGCTTCCTGATGTAATCCTGGAACACTTTGTGCCAAGACTGAGCCTCTGAAGCTCCCAAACATACTCTTACCCCTTTGTAGTGAAACAGCCTGAGGAGCCCACAAACATTTAGCTGCCAGCCTGCTCTCAAAGCATCATCAAGAATTTAAAAGGACACAAATAGCTTAAACCACATTGTGCAGAGAAAGAAAAACACAGACTGGGAAGTAAGTGGATTCAGGCCACACAGCCTACGATATTTGTGTCTGGACAGAACCTATCTCTTTGGGGTTAGAGGCAGCAGTGAAAAACTGTTACTAATTTCTTCAACAAACACTTATTGTGTGTATGGTGATGGAAGGGGAGCTGACTCTGGGTGGTGAACACACAGTGTGATTTATGGATGATGTGATACAGAATTGCACACCTGAAATCTATGTAATTTTACTAACAATTGTCACCCCAATAAATTAAAAATAAATTAATAATAAAAAAAAATATCTGGCAAACACATATTGTGAGCCTTCTGTGATTACTGTAGACTGGGAATACAAAGAATTCTTAACACATGGTTCAAACCTTCTAGGGAAGAAAATAAGACAAATCCACATGAAACATTAAGTAACAGATTCATTGATTCAGGCAAGCAAGAATATCAGGGCCATTTGCAGACAGAGGGTTCCCCTCCATGCTGGGCTGAGTGGCCCTGAGCGATTCTCTTCTTTTCTCTAAACCTGTTTTCTCCTCTCTAGAGGAGATAAAAATAATCCTTGCCTTTTGGCATTGTTGCATCAATAAGATAGTAATATATCTGAAGTACTTTGTAGATAATGACCGCCTAATCCAACAGAGCTCTTTGTTACTCTTATGGAATACTTAATATGGACGAAACAACATGCTCTGTGCATGGGGATGTAAGATTAATCAAACAAGTGATTACCAATCGCATCCTAGTAAAAAGGCTTCATAAGAGAGCAAGCACCAGAAGGAAAGATGATAACAAGAAGAGCTCTGAGTTTCAAAGAGGGAGGCTACTCAGTGTCGGAAAGAAAACCACGTCTGCAAGGTCAGTCCCCGTGGGTTTGTGGCTGGAGATGCACCAACCAGCTGGCTCTGCGACCTTCAGGAACTGGCTGTGCTTCTCTGTGCCTTTGACCTCTCATCTGTAAAATGAGGGGGTTGAATTCAATTATCTGCATGGCTCCTCCCAGCTTGACAGGTGGTGATCTATGGTCTAGGAGGGGATGGGCCTTGAAAGCTGAATCAGGTTTCAGGAGAGGAGTAGGAGCTCATGAATAAAGGTGCAGAGGCAGAGCCGGGAATGCACAGAGAGAGGGAGTAATAAAAAAGCTGACATTTATTGAGTGCCTACTTTGGGCCCTGTTTTAAAGTGCTTTATCTGTATTCGTTCATTAAATCCTCACAACAACTCTACAAGGTTGAAAAATTATCACCCTCCCCCCTTTTACAGGGAATAAGACAGAGGCACAGGGTGGGTAAGTAGTAATCTGCCCAAAGTCACACAGCTTCGTCAGGAGCTTTAAACCCAGGCAGGAAGATCCCCGAGCCAACACGCTCCACACACAACCACTAGAACAAATTACAGATCACAAGGCAGGAACGTGATAGGGGGACAAGGTGTAAGGTAAGTAAGCCCTGTGACTGCGAGATGGCATCTTTTCTACTGGCCTTTTCTGCTCCTCGAAGCAACAAGGCTAGGGCCATATCTTCCACCACTGGTCTGCCCAGCTGCCCACTGTCCCCACAGAACAGACTACTAAGCCAGAAAAATGAAAGGCTTCATAACGGAGCATCAGAAGAGAAAGGGCACTTCGAGGTCCCATCTGCCAAACTTCTCTACCTACTGACTTGAACACAAAGGCCCAAGGAACTTAAGTGACAGTCCCAGGGATTCATTCATGCATTCATTCATGTATTCATTCATGTATTCATTCATTCATTCATTCATTCATTCATTCATTCATTCATTCATACTAAGCATCTCTAATGTGCCTTGTATTGTACAAGGCCAGGGAGATGTAGGGCTGAGCTAAACAGATTAAATGAAAGTAGTAAAGAGAAAGGAGTCCCCTAATGGAGAGATGGAAGGGGTGCCGGGAATTGGAGCTGGAAAACTTACCTTAGGCCAGGGGGCTTCTGCCGGAGGTCAGTTTAAGCAGAGCTCTAAGTGTGGGTTATCTAATTATAGAGAAAGCAAAGAACGAAACCAAAACCCACGTGCCCATGGTCAGTCCTCCTCAGACTTTGTGTGACAATATGTTCTCTAAGCATTTCTGCGCAGAGAACAAAGTGCACTACAGATACCCTCTTGGCTCACCAAATTCTGCTGCGCGAGAGGCAGGGAATGAGACTTATTCCTCGTCTTATTATGTCCTATTACTGTTTGCTTCCATTTCTCCAGGGTTTGAATTTGTAAAACAGACAGTTTTGATCTGACCTGGATTATACAAACACCTGTGTGGAAGTCACCATTGTTTTCTCTCTCCCAGAGAGATGACTGCCAGTGTGTGTGTTCGAACCAACTTGGTCATTATCCCACTTGAGTTTTTCCCTTTTCTGTGGCCTATTTTTAGCTTCCTTCTCCTATTTTCAAAGCTCTATTAAAATAAGGTTTTCATTTTAATCACGCTCTCTGGGCAGGCCAAATTTAGGCATAATGAAAACAAAAACTGTTATGCCAAATGAGATGTTAGAGGAAGGCCGGCCGGCTGGGCACACGTGCACTGCATCTCCAACACGCGCTGGCCGGAACAGGGCACAGGTTCTCCAGGCTGGGACCTGCTGTTCTCCCCCAAAGCAAGGCCGCCCATTAGTGCGCCAAGAATATTCTGTTGCCAAGTAATACGGCTCTGAGCTGTTCTGTCCCTAATCCCTTCAGTAGCCAGGGAGCAGATAAAGGTTGGGTATCGCCTGGCTC
Organism: Rhinolophus ferrumequinum; assembly: GCF_004115265.2. Lineage (NCBI taxonomy): Eukaryota > Metazoa > Chordata > Mammalia > Chiroptera > Rhinolophidae > Rhinolophus > Rhinolophus ferrumequinum. The sequence goes on along the minus strand of NC_046296.1, from coordinate 51,376,358 downwards.
AGCGTGGGTCGGCCCTCGTCAAGAAGACTCCCATCCCACAGTTCCTGCAAAGGGAAATGAGCCTGGCCCGGTCCTGGACTGCAGATCTACCCTAGGGTCTTGCTTCTATACACTAGCTGCACAGAAGAATCACTTTGAATGCTTTTAAAAATACTGCTTTCCCAGGAAGACACCCCAGACCAAGTGAGTCGGAACATCTGAGGGTGGAACATGGGCAGAAGGTTCTTGGTTTTTTGTTTTTGGTTTTGGTTTCATTTTTGTTTTTGTTTCTTTAACAGCTCCATACTCCAGCCTCGGTGGAGAACTTCAATAGAAGAAGAATGGGGAGAAGAGGGTGGGACATCTTGTACTCAAAGGGTAGTCCCCACCCCACCCCATCAATGTTGCCAGGGAGCCTGTTAAAAATGCAGAATCTCAATGCCCAACAGGAACCCTGAATCAGAATCTCATTTGAACAGGTTCCCCTGGACTCCAGGGGAACTTTACTCACATGACAGACCGAGAAACACTGTCATATTCTCCTGTTTTTTTATCCAAGGCTATGTGTAAAGCCACTAGGATTATGTCTGAGAGCCCAGATTCGGCCTTCAGACACTGCCTGGGTCAAAACCACTCTGTTGCTTATTTGACATTGGGTATGTTACACAACATCCTGTGTCTCAGTTTTCTCATCTATAAAATGAATTACAGCATTGATTTCACAGAATTGTTGGGTGAAGGAAGTTAGTTAATATTGCTTGAAACAGTACTGGCTTACTGCACGTGCTCTCTGAGTGTTATTAATTATTACCATGAGAAGGATGGCTGGGTGAACCCCTAGACTTGCACTCACCATGGTGTTTTCCTATCCCCCTGCCATGTACAGGAAAACCTGTTGCCATGACAAACTGATGCTCTTACTTAGGTGGTAACGTTGAGACCTTAGGAAAGGGTTAGAGCAAGTAGACTCAGCATCAGAATGTACGAACCTTTTATCTCCTTCACTAAAAGGACTTCATTCTGAAAACTAGACTCCCACTGACAGGAGGGCACTAAAACATGTTACCAGAAGTGACTGCTTGCTCTACATCACCCACACCCCCTGACCCATGATGCCACCTGCCCCAGGGCACCATAACGCAATGTGTCTTTCTTGGGATTGGGCCCCCTGCAGGGGAAGAACTGGCAATGCACTTGGAATGAGTGGAAAACCTCTGTCCCTATGACTGGGGTAACTCGGGGAACAGGCTATAGTGGTTTCTAAATATGTTCACAAGTTCTTTGCTACTCCTCTCTTCAAAAGACAGACCTTAACTCCGCTCTCCTGAAAGTAATAAAGACGTAGTGACTCACTGCTAATGAACAGAATGTGATACGAGCGACAGGATGTGACTTGCGAGTATTCGGTTACAGATGGCCGGACCGCTTCCTCCTCGCTCTCTTATGTCTCCTGCTCTAGGGAAGCCAGTGACCATGTCATGAGCTGAGTCCAGCAGCTCCACAGAGGGGTCCACGTGGGGAGGCACTGAGCCCATGCGGCTGGGCATCACAAAGCATATCCTCCGGCCTGAGTCAAGCTTCGGATGACTGCGGCCTTCACCAACAACTTGACGGCCACCTCCAGAAAGACCCTAAGCCCAAACCAACCAGCTACGTAAGCCCTTCTGGATGACTGAACCACCCAAACTGCGTGAGAGAGTAAAAGGCTGTTGCTGTTTCGAGCCACTAAGTGTGGGGGAACTCCGGTACGCACCAGGAGATAACTAACACACTCGCCTGGTACCAGCTAAATGGATGTCTTCTGAAAGCCTGAGCAATGCATAGAAATGAAAGAGGATAGGGACCCAAGAAGCAAGACTTGGGCCACGAGAGAAGATGAGGACTTGTGAAATCCTTGAATTCTTACTAATCTTAAAAGATACAGACTTTAGGGCCCAAAGTCCTGAGTCTGACCCTTGCTCTGCCACGATTGGTTTGGTGGTATTGGGTGGGTCCCTTAAATGATCTTCCTCTCAGAAGAACAGAGAGAATGTGACGTCGGAGATCTAACATATGGGTCTCCGAGGGTTGGAGCTGCTACCCCTACACAATGCTTCTCCTCTTCCCTCTTTCTTCTCTGACTTTCAGATGCCACACAGCTGTTAACCTAACCCCAGTACATTTGCTTGTCTTGGGGACCAATGTTGTTATCGTGGGATGGGGGAGGGGAGACGGAGGCTCTGTGGAGAAGCGGGAGGAAAGGGAGGGCACATATACTCCATCTGGAGCCTGTCTGGGTGAGGGGAGGGGTCTGATTGAAGCCGCCACCAGAGCAGTAACTACGAGTGTCGTTAAACCAAGCGTGTCTGGTGATGCTTGGTGAAACTGGCACCATGTGGAACCATGTGGAACCCATCCTATGTTTGTTCTTCCACCCATGGTGCCAGAGAAAGAAGAGGCCGGTTATGAGTGATGGCGGGAACTCCCCTCCCCTGCCTTCCACCCTCACTCACTCTGCTTGGTTGTCCTCTCCTCTTTACTCAAGAATCTACCTCTTAGGAAGACTGAGGGAGGGCAAGCACCCATCTTGACACATTTCTCTTGAACAGGAGATAAAAATGAAGAGAGAGCCTGAACTTCGAGACCAAGAGGCCCTTCCGGTGAGAAGTCCTGGTTCCTGTCACTTAACCCTCCTGCCCTGAGAGGGTCAAGACCAACCCTCGCAAATAAGAATAAAAAGGAGCCAGCCCCACAGCCAGCCCTCGCCACCACCCGTGATGAAGTGCATCTGGACGTTACTCCAGACCACCAGGCCGCTGACCTTCGCAGCCCTGACTGGAAGACCGCTGGAATGCACTTCACAAACCCAACCGGCCTGGCCTCCCGCTGTGTTCCCATCATCAGACCTGGGAGAACACAGAGCATCAGTCATCCACAATTCAGTCTCAGCAAAGGAAAATCAATCTTGCATGAGTGGCCCCTCCCCACATCCTCCCTCCTAAAAACGAGCACAGCAGGGGGATTTGGAGCTGATGGGCCACTCCCAGGTGGCGATCCCTCCACACATTGTCCTGACATTCTTCATGGCCTGTTAGGAAGTTAAAGGATGTCATGAAGCTTTCTCAGTCCCTGTTTGCTTAGCTTCTAAGCCTAAAATCCATCCTTCTTCTGTTGGAAGGAATAAAAATAATGTCTGGCATTTACATTGTCCTTTTCCCCAAAGAGTCCAAGGGATTTTATCCACATTTTTCTGGGAATCCAGTCAAATCAGCTCACAGGCTCTGGAGGCCTCCTGATGCAGCGGAGGGAGGAGCCAAAGCACAGAAAGGTGAGTGGTCCCACATCTCTCCACTACTCAATGGGGAGACCTGGAATTCCATCTGGTTGGTCTTGGACCATCACCTAGCGTCTGCTCGTGGTGTGCAGAACCAGCCTAGGGAGCTAAAGTGCTCAGGCAAGTAGGCAGAGGGAAGACAAAGGCAGAAGCAGCTCTCTGCTGGGGGAGGGCAGAGGAAAAGTGAAACGGGTGTGGCTGAATATGAATTCTGACCTTTGCTCCTGGCCTCCTACGTCATCAAAAGCGGTGCAGTTGGCTCACGGGTTGCCTCACTGCGGCGGAGTGGCTGACGTCCAGCGTGTTCTCTAGGACTCCGGCAATTTGCAGACACTGACCTGGAGCAAGTCCCTCTGACTCTCTGAGCCTCAGCGACGTTCCTCACTCAGAAAGTGACAGAGATTCCTCCCATCTCTAAAGTTCTAGGAGTTGCTACCTATGAAACCTCTGGAGCTATAGCAAGGGATCCAGGATTGTTGGAATAGGCGTGGGAAGGCCTGGATTCTAATCTTGGCACACTAGCTGGCTGTATGATGCTGGGTGACTCACCTGACTTGTCAGAGCCTGGGTTTTCTCTCCTATAAAATGATGCAGTTGGTCATACACTCCCCGAGCTCCCTTCCCGTTCTGCCTCTGTCTCTGAATTCAATGACGGCACATAGAAGGTGCTATACTAGAAAGAGTCTGTCCCAGACACTGACTCCCCTCTGTTTCATCTCTTCTCTTGTCTATCCGTCCAATCGTCACGTATGTATTGAGTGCCTATTACATGGCCAGTTCTCTGTTGGGCATTGGGATGTAACAATGAGAAAGATGGGCATAGTTTGGTCCATGTGCTAACTATAGTCGAAGAGAGGCAGAGAATTAAATAAATATCATAAGTGTGTGTGAAGAGCCAGAGGAATGAGAGACCTTGGAACCTTAAGGAATGTAAAAAAACAGACAATAGGGTTGACCCTGAAGTATAGGCAGGGAATGGTGGCAGTTGAAGCTGAAGAGTAGGCAGGAGGCAGATCTAAAGGGCCTGATTCTCTAGTTGAAGGATGATATTTTCTATCTAAAGGGATCCTAAAAAAAAAAAATCATTGAGTGATTTTAAGCATGGCTGGGATGCAACTAGATTTTTGTCTTGAAAAGATCATTTTGTGTATAAAAAACAAAACAAGACAAAAACTTATTGTGTGGCAGGGATTGGTTAGATGAAGATAAAGGAAACCAGCTAGCAGACCAGTGTGGTGTTCCAGGCAGGAGAAGATTGAACTTGGACTAGGATGGAGATGGACAAACACGGAAGCATCTGAGAAATTAAATGTAGAAGCTGGAATCAAAACAACAAAAAGAGCAATTAAATGTGAAAGTGGTGGGGTTTTGAGGAGAGTGGTGGTAAGAAAGATGTTCTGGAGGCTTCAGAGGCATGATGAGGATGCCTGCGACCCACAGCTTCATCTTGTGACTCACTGAACACTAAACCAAACGAAGTAAGTGTCCCTACACAACTGCTCTCCTGGGCCCCTTTCAGGTGAGAGGTACCCACCTGGGACTGGCCTACCCTATGCTGCCCTACTTCTTTTCCCTCGGCAGCTCTGCCACGACCCTACAGTTCTGTAGAAAGGACAAACAGACCACAGTTCTGAAATCTACAGGAAGCCTGCCTCTTCATCTGGGGTGGTAGAAATCCAACTGTAAAATCCCAAACTCTTGGAGAAAAAGGAAGACAGAGTAGCTGTGATTTTATAAGACATTTTTACATGTGAAAATCAAACAAAACCAGGAATTTTCCCTATAGTTTTGGCCAGTTGGGCTTGACATATCATGGGCTTTGATATATTACCATGACAAAATTCTACAATGACAATCATCAAAACCTTCTGAGTTACTAAATAGAGCCTCTCAGTTGATGGATAGATAGAAGGAAGAAAGGGAGGGAGGGAGGGAGGGAGGGTGGGAAAGAGAGAGGGAAGAAGAAAGGAAGGAAGGAAGGAAGGAAGGAAGGAAGGAAGGAAGGAAGGAAGGAAGGAAGGAAGGAAGGAAGGAAGGAAAGAAGAAAATCTTAGGTCTTTACCAATCTCTCTCTCTCTCTCTCTCTCTCTCTCTCTCTCTCTCTCTCACCCTCCCTCCCTTCCTCTTTCCCTCCCTCTCTTCCTCCCTCTTTATATGTCAGGGTTTAGCATTCATGTACTCAGTCAGTCTTATACAAGCCTCATGCAATTTTAAAATGTTTATGCAACCCTTTCTGTGTAGCAAATGTTCCTGGTGTGCAAGGACTGAGGAGAATAAGCTCTCAGGAGAAAGTATGACACCAGAGCAATTCCTGTCTTGCCCTCCATGATTAATTGGAGCAATAAATCAGATCTCCTTCCCTCCCCCTCCCCCGCTACCTGCCACCTCCTTGGGACCCCCAAGCACTGACTGAGCAATGAAGAGAGGGCATCATCTGCTTTCTTTGCTGTAAAAAACAGAGAATTGAACAGGCACTCAGAAAGCTTTTATTTTAACGTATGGCTGCAATTCTACACACAACTGGTACATTGATACTAGACATCAAACTTGAAGCCCATTTAAGGGGGCTTCTTTGTTAATGGTGGGACATTTCAGAAAGGTTTCCCTTCAGCTGCTGCACCCTTACAGGGGAATGACTTCCAACTATACGAACTCAAATCCAAGTGTTGCCGACTAACAGAGAAATCAGTCTTATCCAGTATCTATCAACCAATGATCATAAGATATTGGATGGAGCAAATATTACTAGATGGGAAAGAAAGGCTTAGAGATAACAAGTAATGGTCTCAGCACAGCACACAGTTCAGAAGCAGTTCTGGGTGCGTAGCTTTTGCCACGCCCAGGAAAATAAGAACCTCAGAGCTGGAAGGGAAGACCTCCAAGATCATTTTCTATATAAGGAGTCAAGGTCCCGAGAATTATTCAAGGAATTATTCAAAATGCCTAATTTGTGGTTCACTGTCTAATGCAAAACCACACTGACCTTCTAAGAAGAAGAGACAGGCCAAACTGCCAGCAAGAACACACTTGCTCCCTCTGGTTCACTGCAATGTTCTGATGTTCTCTCACGCACAGGTGTTCTCTGCTTGTGATGAGTTCTTTGCAGAGTTTACACGTTAGAGATGCTTTCTGGTCCTTATTTCCAGTACTTAGTCAATCTGTTTAGTGAGCTCTGTTAGCTGAGGACAGGGTCAGGAACTTCATTGAAAAGCCTAAATCCCATTTGAGATGATTTAGTGTCCCTACTGAGAAACTAGTTCTACAGCCCAAGAAAACTTCCCACCGCTGGCTTTGCAAGGGGCCCAGGGATAAAGGGTGGATACGGTTACACTAACCCAGCTGTACTCTTTGAGGCCGACTGAAGCAGAGCTTGTAGATTCTGCCAAGACACGGAAGGTGGGTGGTTGTTTGTAGGGGCAGACAGACAGAGATGCCTCACTCTCAGTCCTACCGCCTAAGATCCTTACCAAGCAAGGTTGTGCATGCTTTAGGCTTGTCACAGTTGTTTGGGGGACAGTTTACTTAGAGTCAAATTATAGGTTTTCACTTGTATGAATGAAGTGGGTCCACTACTAGGATTATTTCCAACTATAAAAGAAAGTACATTCTTCATTAGATTAACTCTCAGTGAACAGTGAACCCATGCTACTACTACTGAGTTCTGTGCTAGAAAACTCCCGGGTACCTGGGATTGCTGCAAGGATGGCCCAAATCCTCTGAAGCCTATTGCCCCAAGCGGTGGGTGAAAGCATCTCCTCAGCCCACTGTGGTCTGATCTGTGAGGCTCTCTCTGTCTCACTGGACTTTGGTCTCTCTTCTCAGTAGCTCTAAGTCTCAGCAAACACTCTGGGCTGTGGGAGCACAGGAGCTGTCAGCCTCTGGGTAAAGATTTGAGATTTCCATTAAGTTGATGCCATAACTTTCTGTCTCTCCCAAGTTTTTGCTTTCCAATCTGGACACCCTTCAACACTCCCTTGGCAAACCCAAGTGGCGTGGCGCTGCTGGGCTGCCGAGTTTAACGTTGACTTGGCTCCGATTTTGAAGACAGAGTGTTTGTGTAGCCTCTCACCCCCTCTATTCAATGTGGAGTGGATGTTTTAGTGAGGCCCTTGGCTGTAAATAGCTTTAGGAAAACTTATTTTCAATCATTTCTCTCATCTCTGTGAACAAATGATTCTTCGTCCTTCACAAAGACACCAATGGCAAAGAGCTCTCTTTCCTTTCAACGGAATTAATCGTTGCAGGAGAAAATAATTCACAATCTTCAAAAAGTAGGGCTGCTGCTAATGTAGCCTAGCAGAAAAGTCACTGGTCAATTTCCAGGCTGTGGACAAACCAATACGCCCCGTTGACAGTCATTACCTCCCCACCCCTAGGACATCGGAAGGCCCAACTGGGGAAGTGGATCCAAGGCTTTCAAAAGAGACTTCAGTTAAGAGGAGTCCTATTGGTGTGAGGTCTTCTCCAGTCCCAGCCCAGGGCTCCTGAGACTCTAGCTATTCAAAGTGATCCAGTAACCCATAGCATCAACGTGACCGGGGAGCGTATTAGAAATGCAGAGTCCCAGGCCTCACTTCTGACTTGAATAAGAATCTGCTTTTTAACCAGATCCCTGAGAGATTCATACACACATTAAACTCTGAGAAGCATGCTTTCGATCTTCTTTCCCCTGTGCTTTTAGGTCTGAGGACTCCACTACAGGCTGAGCTTCGAGTTCCGAATCAGCTCCTCTCCTGTTTTTACTGTTTGCACTATGTCCCATGATGACCCAGTCCCAACACTGCTGACCCAAGTCAGTCTATCTATACTTTTGGCTTCTCATCCCACCCTCACTCTAATTTGCATCTTTTGTGGCACAAGTCCAACAAATGCAGTGTCTTCCCAAGGTTCAATACCTAATAGTTAGCCCCAGTTGTTGATAAAAATCACTTAACCTGTCTTGGCTACAGTTTCCCCAGATGCTAAATGGCGATATATGTCTGTGTCACACTCTATGGGACACATATGCCAGGAGGACAAATGAGGTCATCCATATTTAATAGCGCTCATTATTACACAGTGAGTGCAAGGCATTATTTGTGAGCATCTGTCTGGGTTAATGCCACTCTCTCCTGAATGGGCGAACCATTTTCTTCGCAAGCTTATTTCGGAGACTGTTAGAAAAGCTCGGGTTTCACATGCTCTCCAGCTATGTAAGATCTTATCATTCAAAGATCTCAGTGTACTTAACAGACTTTATGAAGAATGTCTACAACAGGAAAGGAATCTTGAGTAAGGAAGAGTCTTTACTGTATTGAGTGGTAAGGTCCCCTGGTTGTCATCTCTATGGAAATGGACAAGCAAGGGAAGGTAGTGTGAGACATCTTACTCAGCCCAAGGGAGATACTCAGAAGCCAATTCCCTAGGACGCTGGACCAGTGACAGGAAGAGAGACAGCGGATGACTCAGAAAGCAGGGATCTGGGGCAAGCAGGTAGCACTTTCAGAAAGCTGAGAGTGGGGAGTCCTATCACATCAGTCCCTGGCAGGAGATCTCACAAGAAGGAGTGTGTCCAAGAGGCAGACAAAGAGCCCATGTGTCAGAACTAGGGAACCATGTGGTGAAGTAAAGAGAAAGGGGTGAATCTCTCAAAGGGATGAACCAAAGAACAACAACCAAGAAGCCCCAATGAATTGTTTTGGAGAGGTGGAATACACAGAATACACACGAGAGTGAGGGTATGTGTACACGAATGCCCTGGTTTTCCCTGTCATGCCTCATCACACGACACGTGTGGCTGTTCTGCCCAGGAATCTTAAAGTTTCTGAACTCAGCTTCTGAGAGCTGGTAGAAAAGCTGAGCGCTTGCTTCTCCAGCACAATGGGCCAGCCATAGACCGTTGTGTCTGCTTCCTAATATTCACCCATCCACTCGTGTATCCACCCAGCCTACAAATATTTATAGTTCACCTACTATGTTCCAGGCTCTGTGTGAGGCAGTGCTTACCCCCATGGATCTCAAAGACTAGTTGACACAGATCAAGCACAGAAATGAATGTAAAATTATTACTCTACTACAAGAGCACATAAGGGAAATCTGATGTACCGAAGACGTCAGGAGAGGCTCCCTTCCCCCAAGACAGTGGCATTTGCGCAGAACTCTAAAGGATACGTAGGAACTGACTTAGCAAGGGGTTGGAACAGCGTGTTCAATGGAGACAGGCAGCATGGCAAGGAAAGAGAGCCAAGAAAAGGAAAATAGGGGTGGGGCGGAGAGCCCAGAGAGCACTGGAGACAGAAAGGTAGAGTCGCACTGCAAGGGACAGAGAGGTCTGTTAGAGGACAAGACCTTAAGGGCAGCCACCAGATTTCAGCCACTTAGACATCTTTATGCCCAGAAGGCCAGTGAGCACCAGGCCCCTATTCTCCTCTCCTTTGTCAGAATCTCTGTAGGTATCTGACGGAAAGAGTGATGAAAACGCACCTTGCATTCCTATGTCTACATCTTCCACCACCACCGCTCATAGCACCTGGGTGAGAACCATCTCTTGATCAATAATGTAGCAGCCTTGAGGCTTGGCCCTGAATCTGCAAGAGAGACTGGACAAAAAAATCTAGCTCTCTTCATGTGATCAGGTCAGTCTTTGGACATAATGGTCTCCCATGCTCTACAGTCTGAATTTGCACTAGTTGGGTTGAAGAATTCAGAGTGATTTATTTTCCATATTCTGAGCTCATAAAAGAGGCTGAAGTTAAACATAATGAAGGAGTCCCCACAGCAAGGATCATTCAGTGCCTGGAATAACAATTGTCCTTTATGGAGCAATTACTATGTGCCAGGCACAGTACATGGGCTTTACATGGATTATTTCGATTAATTTTCACAACAGTGATGCACGTGGTAGGCTGATAAGGGGGTAAATCAAGTGGTGACAAGGAAACAAACAATTGTGCACCATGTCTGTTTGTACAGCAAAGGGGTCTCAGTATCCAACCAGCGAATAATAAATAACACGACTCGAAGGTGAATTTTGAAGCTCTCTTGTGCTCTAAGTTGATTCATAGGCTAAGAAAGTAGAAGAAAACTACAAATATTTTGGGGGGAAATTCAATGGCTGTACTACAGAGTGTTTATTGGCAGTCAAGCCATACTGACATAAGAAAAGGCCTTTCCATCTGAGACTCTTGCAACCACCAGCATTTGTACCCTCAAAGAATATTGCAGTTAATTGATTCCATGTCACTTTACAAGAGATAAGACAGTACGGGTCTTGCTGTGGTACAGAACTGAAAATGAAGGCACAGAGCTTTTGCTTCCTCGCCTGTGGTCGCAGCAGTGAGCCATGCTGGTACTTCACCGACATCCCCTGTAGCACCTTCTCGAGATTCTGTATATAGCACATCCCCTCCACAACCTGGCTGTATGTGGGCATAAGAAAGCCCAATTCTCCTGTCTTGAGTTAGGACAACACCAAAGCAAAACTTAAGTTCCAGAATTCCCTGGCAATAGCAGGCTGCAGCATACCCTCTGACCGATTTTGTCTGAGACACACCTTTCTTCCCTCCTCTATCCTGCTTCCCCCACTCCTTTGGCGTCACTCCTGGTAGTGCTTCTTTAATTAGTCACTTGCATATCCATTTTTATCTAAGGTTCTGCTTCTGGGGAACCAACCTAAGACAATAAAGGGTCATCAAAATTCTCTCTATCATTTAGGATAGGCTGTTATACTATGAAATTTAAGTGGCTTAAAACAAAGGTTTATTTCTTGTTCATGCCACCTGTCCGATTAGAATAAGAATTAAGAAGCTGTCTCTGCTCACTTTCATCACTCAGAGACCCAGGATAACACAGCTATCATCTTGAGCATTGCAGTTACCATCACATAATGAAAAGAAAGCTGAAAGACTCAGACGACACTAAGTATTCACTCAGAATTAACACAAATCGCTTCTGCTAACAACTCGTCATCCTGTACAAGTTTCATGGCTCCATCCAAGTAACAGTGGGCCAGGGGCAAACTTCACTAATGACTACTACAGAGCTTAGAGCCCTGCAGAGCTTAAATCAGAGCTTAGAAGCCTGAGATCTGTTGCCTCTCTATGAAATATAGTTTGATTTCTATGAGTATCAATTTATCCTCATATTCTGCTTACATACACTTTCTACAAGAGACTGTGTGGTTGGTTAAAGAAACCAAGAGCTGAAAACTGTTGCTATTATCCCATCTTGGCATGGGCTGATAATGTGGTGATCCGACATAATCCTTGGTCAATGCCTTGGTTTCTTCTTAGGGAAAACTAACAGAACTACTTTCATTTTGTTACAGATAGAATAACTGGTACAGAGCTATACATCCTAACGAAAACATTTATAAAACCAGAAAAATCCATACGAAGTTACTATTTTCAGACATCGAACAGTAAGCAGCAAAAAAACTGTAATCCCTGAGAAAAGGAAACCATGGGATTACCTACACAGTTGACTCTGTTTTCTATCTGAAGACACATGTTGGATTGTGGCAAAACAAGAAGGAGCCAAAACATGATCTTGGTGAGTCCAGGAGACAGATATTGGGGTGCAGGGTTACTGAGGTGGTCACTGAGTTCAGGAATTTGTGGGATATGGTACAAGAAAGAAGGGAGCTGTACAAAGAAGGAGATTCTTAAATTGCATAAGTCTCCTTTAGTCTTTGGCTGAACACTAGCTCCACAGGTGTGGGGCAAGACTTCACAGGGCCAGGATAACTATACCTACCAGAGAAGAAAAATTACCAGAGGATAACTATGCCCATATCTACTAGAGGTTGTGTCCCAATCCACTGGAGATTGCACAGGACTGGGAGACATGAGAGTTCTCACCAACCACAGTGGAAAATCCTCATTTAATTCAGTAGAGATCCCAGAAAGTCTGTGATTTAAGAGTTGGCCTAAGTTAGTCCTCAGGTAAAGGCTACTCTAGGTATTCTTTAAGAAAGTTTAAAAGCAAGTCTCAAAAGTATTAAACTGATTCGCAAGTAAATTAATTGCCTGTCAGAACAAAATTCAACAATCTATTAAGCAAGACAACAAAGTCAAGGCAGTCAACAAAGCAGCACAATAATGTTTGGCATGAAATAAAAATTACCAGATATGCAAGGAAGCAAGGAAATGTGATCCATTACCAGGGAAAAAGTCAGTTAGTAGAAACATTGGAAATAATAGAAAAGAATGAATTATCAAGTCAATGACTTTAAAATAGGTATTATAACTATGCAGGTAACCCCCGTATAACACGGTTGTTAGGTTCTTAAAAAATGCCGTGTTATGCAAATCCGTGTTATATAAAACAAAGAACTAATACAAAAAACAAGGTTAGGTTCCAAAAATTAAAAAAATATACTATTATATTTTTACAATTAAGAGAAATATCTTTATTAAAGCAATTTTCACCAAAAGTATAACATATTAATATGTATTAAATGTTTTCTTCGTCATCACCACTAAGCACCATTAACTGAGGGCATTTTCTTTTTGTCAAGATACCTTCATCCTCCGAAAGTAATACTCCATAAATAAAATGGATTTAAAATTCTAATAAATTTTAAAATTCTGCAGTCAAATCTGACACGACATCCACACTCAAATGAAAAATTTCAAATGAGATAGGTTTTGCTCTTAAAAGCTTTTATTATGTTCTGTGTTGTTCGGAGATTTCTCTGATTCTTAAACCATGTTAAAGTGAAACCGTATTCTAGGATGCCATGTTGTATGAGGGTTTTCCCAGTTCTCGAACTATGAGGGTTTTCCCCAATTCTCAAACTGTGTTAGAGCGAAGTGCCATGTTATACGGGGGTTACTTGAATTCAAAGATTTTAAAAAAAACATATTAACTTAATGAGGAAATAAATAATAAATCATAACAAAGAAATGGTAAGTAAAAAAATAACGAAATGGCTACTCTAGAATAGATAAATGCAACATCTAAAATGAAATTTTCACTGGATGGCTTAACTACAGATGACACTCTGAAAGAAAAGATCAAAGAACTTGAGAACAAGTCAATAGGAACTATCCAGACTAAGAAGTAAGGAGAAACAAAGAAAAGAATCACAGGAAAAGATGATCAGAGCCTCGGTTTTATGGGGAAAATAATAAGCAATGTAACATACATGTAACAAGTCTAACAGAAAAAAGAGAAAAGGTTGGGTCAAAAAAATTTTTTGAAGAAATAATGGTAAAAATGTTCCCAAGTGTGATGAAAAATACAACAAATCCAGAGATCCAAGAAGTTCAATGAATCCTAAGCAAGATAAGTACAAATAAGACTCTACCAGGGCATATTATAATCAAATTGTTAAAAACTAATGATAGAGAGAGAAAAGATTTGCATAAGAATGTGCATAGTGACTTTATTTATAATCGCTCCTAACTGGAAATAACTCAAATATCCATCAACAACAGAATGTGTAAACAATGTGCAATATAATTATATAATTGAATACTATTCATCAATAAAAAGGAACAAACTGATACACGCAACATGTATGAATCTCGTAGATATTATGCTAAGTGAAAGCAGGTAGACACAAAAAAATATTTTATAAAACTATGCCACATAGAAGAAGCCAGACACAAAAAGAACACATTTTGTATTATTCCATTTTATATAAAGTTCTAGAACAGGCAAAACCAACGTATACTGAAAGAAATAACAGTAGTTGCCTTTGTAGGGGGCATTACTGGCAAGGGGTGTGAGGGACTTTCTGTAGTAATGGACATGTATATCTTGCCAGGGATGAGGACTATGCAGGTACATGCAACCATCCAACAGTACACTAAAAACATGTGTATCTCATGATAGATATATAATATTTATAATACTTTATATATTTATAATAATATATATTATTTTCAATACAAAATAAGTGAAAAGAAAATCAATATCTATATATAAATGGTCATTGATATACCCTCATTTTTAAAGTACACTCTGGTATCACCTTTACTATTCAAAATGATTTTCCTGTGAGCCAAGAACGCCTGAAATTCCAGTTCATTTATCTGAAGCTCTATACTTGTTCAAAAAGCAAAGGACCCTTAATGAGGTCACAATGAAAACCATTTTCACTTTATTATACATTAGTTTATCAGGGCCTTTTCTAAGAATGTGTTGCGGGAGATGGCTGGGTCAAATACCATGGGGGTCAAAGGAGATAGTTTTTTCTTGTGTGTTCTAGTTTTTCCTCAATAAACATATTTTACTTACGTATTAAGAAAAATGAAGTTTGTTTGTTTGTTTGTTTAAGTACATGGAGATCCTCAATGACTGGGCAGGGTGGGAGGCCTCCGCCAGATGGAAAACCGGCAGAGGGAAAAGTAGCTGAGAATGTCAGAAGACAAATTTCATCATCTTCAAGATTTCACATAACTGCTTTCCAATTCAGACCAGCAAAACATTAAGATAATTGAGGCAATTTCCTATGCAGAGAGAGATGGCAAGATATCTTTACAGAAATTTCGAAGTCAGAATGAATACATTGAGTAGATCACATATGAGCTTTTTGTTCATGGCAGAATGAAGGTCTCACCATTCCGAGCACTTGCCATTCTCTCTTGCTTCTCTCCTTTGCTCCTCTCTCTCTCTCTCTCTCTCTCTCTCTCTCTCTCTCTCTCTCTCTCTCTCTCTCTCTCTCTCTCATCCTCTGCAATGATGTTTCCCTTATATATGCCAGTGGAACACCCTCTCATCTTTTAAGTAGCTGAAGGGCCTTTCCCCACAAAAGCCTTCACTGAGTGTTCCCTCCTCTGAACTCGCATGGCTCCCAGTGCCTGTCCTGGGAAATCCTAGCATGGCTTGGTGTTGTAGCTCGCTATAATAGTGATGATGATACCAACAATAACCGCCATGTATTGTGGGTTTACTACGCGCTACTCATTGTGCTACACACATCAGCTCATTTAACCCCTACAGCCCCTCTTCAAGGTAGCGGCATTAACCCAACTTACAGAAAGGAAAACCAAGTTTTAGACAAGCCAAATACCTTGCTCAAGGTCAAAGCTAGTCTACTTAGCAGATGTAGCATTAGACCCAAGGCTGTCTGATTCCGTAGCCTTGTTCTTAACCACTATTCTACCTCCTGACATCCATGTCTCATTTATCCTAAAACAAACAAAAACAAAAATCTACAGATCGCTATCGCTATCTCTGTATCACTTACTATGTGACAGGCAGTGTTCAGTGTTCCTGCAAGGGAGGATCATGATTTGCTATCTTTGTACTGCTTCCTGCATCTCACATGCTATCTGGAAAATAGGTACATTTCGACATATGCTTGAAGGAATGGATAGATAGACAAGCCCATTGCAAAACTCGAATTCTTTTCCCAGTTCCAAAATTTGTATTCCTAGAACCTTAAGCAACTGAAGTGAAAGAATGAATGGATAAATGAATACAAATAAATTTCTGTTCCTACTTCAAACATAATCTCAATATTAGCTATAAATCACCTAGTTTTACTCAGTCTCTTGAATTCCCTTCCAGTTCTAAGATCTGCAAAAGTAGTTCCAGTTCCTCTGTACCTCAGAAATGTTTCTATGTCTCTTTTCTAATTTGTTTTCTGTTAGAAGAAGATTACAAAAAACAAACAAACAAACAACCAAGAAAACCTATGGCTATGACGTAGTTCAGTGAAATCTTAAGTTCAGGAAAGAAAGGACTAAGGTATTCACACATACTATGTCACTAAATTTGATACATCTATTAATAGCTGAACACTTGTGTGACATTACAGTAGGCAAAGTACTTCCATTGTATTATCTTATCTGACTTCCACACTTTGGAGTGGGCAAGGCAATATGGATTATCCCAACTTTACAGATGGGTAAACTGACTCATAGAAGTAAAGTGATTAGCTGGTAAATAAAGTCAAAATCTCAATCTAAGTCATTTGGCTATAACTAATGCTATATTTCACCCACATCATACCGTATCTAGCTCATTGGGCATCAAAGACTGCATTTCCTAGTCTATTATTCTACGTGTATAATAGATAAGTGGCCCATTTTGTTAAGCCTGTGCTGGAGGACAGGAAAAGCACTCTTCCCTTCGAGTAAGCCATATTTTGTCAGAACATTCCTGAATGTGGTTTCTGTAAGTAGTAGTACTAGAAGGTTATACTTTAAAAGACCGTAGGAAGCCAGAACCTCACTGTCTCAATATTATTTCATCACTTTTAAGTAGGAACACTGAGGCTTAGAGAAATTAACTGAGTTTTTCCAAGATAACATAGTGCACAGAATCAAGTTTTTAACATATCCAGCATATTGTATACATACTGTATACAAGCTAATCTAATCTGAGCTCCCTTCAATGCAGCAACTTCTTCTATTACATTCATGGCAGATATTCCTTCATTTTTACCTTTACCATCTGAATCCAGCTCCACCCATTTGTGTGTTGGGTAACCACAATAACCACTGCCATCCTAATTGAACCTCTCCGTGGTGACTTCCACCCAATTTTGCTCAATGTTCTCAGGAGCCCTCTATCGGCTTTCTGGGGAATGGCAAGCAGTCTCCTCTGGGGAGTCCTGGGGAGCTATAAGCACTGAATGACCATCTCAGCCAGTGCTGCTCATTTCGGTGCCATCCAAAACAAAACAGGGTAAAGAAATCTGTTGGCCAAATTGAAATAGGCAGACTTGGCAGTGAAATAAACTTCCATTTCTCAGCTTCCAAAAATATCCATCAAAACTAATTTCTCCAAAAACAAAACTTGGCTCTGAATCAAGAGCCTGTCTGGCTTTTCTTAATGAAAAATTCAGCCAATAATTGTTGTTCACCCTTATCCCACCCCTCCCCCACTCTTACCCCAGCCATGGTGTACAGTGTGGTGACATGCAGGTTGTACAGGTCACATACCTCCTAAAAAGTATCTTGCCTTCCATCCTTCTCTTTCTCCCCTCCTTCCTTCTTAGTCTCACTTCTCTGTCTCTCTCTTTCCCACTTTCCTTCTTTCCCCTTTCCCTCCTTTCTTCCTCCCTCCTTCTCTCCTTCCCTCCTTCCTTCCCTCTCCTTCCCTTTCTCTCTTTATTCTAACAAATTTTTCAGAAGCTAGAAAGATGAGTCTGAATTGGAACCTGCCTGAAGGAGTTTGTAATCTGATAGGGAAAACATGACAGGGATATTTATGACTATTTAAACATATGAAGGACCCTAGGAGAAGTTGTAGCTAGTTAGACTCTTGTGGTTGCAGTGAGTTACCTCAAGTAATAAGGATTTCTTGGAAGGATACATGAGCACAGGAAAAGCTCCACCATCACACGTCAGAAAAAGCAGAAACTGGAGGGTGAATCTGCACCAGGGAGTGTTTTAGGGGCTCACTCATCATTCTAGTGCTCTCCAGGGCACAGAGCTCTATCCCATGTGTCTGGGTTTTTGTTTTTTTGTTTGTTTGTTTGTTTTTTCACTTAACAATGGACTTTCTCACCCACTACACTGCACGGTTAACACTCAACTCTTCAAGGAAGACACTCGTGCTTCTGGGTTAGGGGCAGCGGTGGTTAAAGGCTCTGGACATTCCCAGTGGCGATAGGGCAGCAGCCAATTACTCCAGGCCTCCACAGGAGCCTCCAGGCCTCCACAGCAGGGACCAAACACTGGGGCTGGACCACGTGGGGAGGGCAGCGGGTGAGGAGGCACTGAGCTGGCGGCCTCATTTCATCAGAGCAGCTCTGCCAAGCGCTGCACTTGGCTGTGTGCTCGCAATAAGAGCAGTGTGCTCCGAGCACCGGGGCTCTGCAAACATAGCTTTTCACCCCCAGTTCCAGCCGCTTTCCTCTCTTGCACGTGGGGAGGTAAGTTTCATCTGGGGAAGTATGGGCTCAAAGGCCACAGATATTTGGGTGGCAGGAGGCTGAGCGGGAGGGGGTATTCTAATAAATGTTCTAAACTCAGGGCAGAGGAAACGAGAAAGGGGAAGGCCTCTGGCTTCTCATCCCCTGGGAGAAGGGGGTGAGATATACCCGTCATAAATACACCCGTCATGTTTGCACCCACTCCCACCCACCAGGTACACACGTACACGTTAATTTCCTCCAAGAGTTATGTGTGTGTGTACAACTTCTTAACTTCTGAAGGTGCCTTTGCAACTGCTAGAAGAGAGGAGACAAGGAAGGAAGGAAGGAAGGAAGGAAGGAAGGAAGGAAGGAAGGAAGGAAGGAAGGAAGGAAGGAAGGAAGGAAGAGAAAAGAAAGGAAGGGAGTGATTGTGTGGACGGCTGCTGATGGATTTGGGTGTTACACGGTCATACAGCCGAGGGTGGGCAGAGTGAAGTCTAAGCTCTGCCTGTCGATTTATTCATTGAGGGAAATTTATACTGTAGAGATCTAGCCAACAGGTTTGTGAAGACTGAGTCGTTCATTGATTTACCTAGAGAAGGACGAAACCTCTCGTCATTTGTCAGTGTAATGGACATCATCAATAAATTGCCACTTATGGAAACCTGAAGCCAACAGAAGCCCTGGGAACATGGAGTGGGTTACCTTGAGCTACAGTGCACACTGGTGACCAAAGACCCAGCACCTGCGATGTGCCAAAGACCCAGCCCCTGCCCTCATGAAGCTTACCACCTACTGGGGGATCCACACATCAATCACTCCTCACACAAAGAGAGTGAAAACCAAACTGTGACAGGCATTTTAGAAAGAAGTGTCCACAGTGCTGTGAGAACACAGAATGGAGAATCTGACATATAGGACCCCTGGTGAAAGAAGTTAAGGAAACCTTCTTAAGGACATAACCCCTGAACTGCTACCTGAAGGATAAAAAGGATTTGTCTGGGCAACAAGGCAAGGAAAAGCGTGTTAGGCAGAAGGAACAGCATATGCCAAGGCCTTGTGGAAAGTAAAAGTAAAAGCACGATGAGCACAAGAACCCTCAGAGGGATCACAGCACGGCTAGATGGGCAGCGAATGAAGCAGGGGTCTCGTGCCAGTGTGGGGGGAGCAGGGGCACGACATGCAGGGCTGTGTGAACCATTTTAAAGAATGGTTTTACCTTATCCTAAGAGCAAAGGGAGCCAATTAAGGGGATTTAAATAGGTGCTTCAGAAAGGGTTACTGAATATATTATAGATAAGAGACGTTAAAAGGCTTGTAAACCTCTGATGTCGTAGGTGAAATGCTATTTGAATATGTGTCTGTGCTTTTCCTCCAGGGTTAAGGTCCATCGCTGTCATTAGATTCCAAAAGGGGCCTGTGATCCTCCAAGGTTAGAACCACAGTCCTGATTCTTGTTGGGAGAGGAGACTGGATGATTTCTCACGAGGGTCCCTTCCATCTCTAAGGAACCGACCGAAGACCAACCCTGAGTCATCCAAGTGGTTGACAAACTAAGGTTCACTGTCCAGCAGCAGGGCAATTAGAGCTCAGAGTTAGAAAACATGGGTTTGAAGTCGCTTGCATCAGAGTATTCCCAGTGATTCTCTCCCTTCTCTCTCTCTCTCTCTCTCTCTCTCTCTCTCTCTCTCTCTCTCTCTCTCTCTCTCTCTCTCTCTGTCTCGCGCGCGCGCGCGCGCTGTGGCCCCTAACAGGTAATGGATATTGACCTTTTCAGAAGATTGGCACTGGGGGTTCACAGAGCTGTCATGTAAGGCCCGAGAGCATTTTCATAACCAGCTCAGTCACCGCTGAGTCTGGGGGATTAGGAATGCATGTCTACTCACTTCCTCTCTCCAGGCCCTCCCGTCCTGCTAGCAAAGTGAAAATAAAGCAAGTGGATCAGAGCCAACAAAGGCACAGTTGACATGCAATGATTTGAGTCACTGGAGGGGATCATCAGCGTGAACAATCGTAGGCACAAGTGGTGAATCATTCATCCTGGGATCCTGGGGCTGAAGCTAATGATCCCTCAGGCCCACAGAAACCCCAGCGTTTTCTTCAGCAGTGATTCCCAAAGGCTGCTCCTCGGTACCTTAATTCTAGGGGATGTTAGAAAAGAAATAAGATTTCATGGTCAAATAAACTTGAGATACTTTGTATCATAAAAGGTGAAGCAAGTGTCCCGGCTGCAAGACTTCCCCAACCCTTTAGGGCACTTTTTTTTTTTTTTTTTTTTTTTTTTTTTAACCCTGGAGAGGGAAATCTAGTTTATAATTTTCCTAAACTTTTTAAAGACTTTCCCAGAAGCCTTTGGGTGAGGAGCATCTCGCAGCATCTGTGCTCCAAGGCAGATCTAGGGAAATGTGACTCTCCGAAGGCTCCGAAAAAGTCTCCACGCCCTGGTTCATGCCGGGGCTCTCTTCAGCACAAGGTGTAACCCTTATTTCCCATTCAAGGCTCATATTCAATCCTACCTCATGAAGGAAGCCTTCTCAATTAGTCCAGTCCACACTTAGCGCTTTTAGGCTGGGCCGTACATTCTGGCCCATTAGTATAAGAAATTTAAAGGAGGACTTGGGGATGGGAGGTCTTATGTTCCATGGTCTGACCCTGCCGGTCTATCTGACCTCACCTGGAATTGTCCTCTCTAGGCCAGTCACCTGGACTCCTGTCTGTTTCTTGAACGTGTCAGGCTCACTCCATTTCCAAGCCCTTGGCCCTTGCCGCCTCCTCTGCCCCACGAGAGCCGGTTCATGCTGGCTGCCTCTTTCTCAGCAGCCACCGGAACTCAACAGCACCCTTCTCCAAATTGCCAGCTGTTCCAGTGCCCTGTTTTATTTTCTTCACAGTAGTTAACACCATGTAAAATTGCCCTGTGCACCTATTTATATGTGTATTTACTGACTGTGTTTCCCTCTAGAATAGACGCTCCATGAAAACAAGAATATGTCTCTTTTCTTCATCCCAGAACCTCATCCATAGCAGGTATGTAAACATTTGGTGAATGAATGAATGTTCTCAATGATTTGTTGTGTGTAACTTTGGTCCCTTAGGAAGTATCACAACCCCCCTGAAGGCAGAGACTGTTGTCGTCAGGGCAGTGTAGCAGAAAGGGAGCTGCGATAAGCAAGAAGAAGCTCATGATTGGGATCAATCACAATTCTACCACTGTGTTCCCTTAGAGAAGGCTCTTGACCTCTCTGTGCCTCATTTCCTCCTTCTGTGCAGCAGCTCAGCTTACTCATGATTGTACACCTACACCCAACCCAGCGTAGGCACTCAAAAAGTCACTCAGCGATCGAATAAATATTTATCATATCTACTAGATACGAGTGAGTGCCCAGCAAACACTGATTGAAATAAAATAGTAACACATCACTTGTATTGCTTATGTGGGTGAGGAGGGTACCATCCTTTGGCAAAAAGAACTAGGCATTTACTTTAGGTCTAAGTGAATTTTACTGGCACGTATGGTGTTCAAAGATGCATGTTGCTCCATATGTAGACTTTCTCAGGCTCCACAGCCTACTGAGTCTCCCCTGGCAAAGGTTTTCCTTTCTCTACCCACAGCCTTCTGAGCGGTCCACCACCCACCTCCTCTCCCTGGCACTGACGGACATGCAACACTGCAAGAAAGAGGGACCATCCTCCTCTGGAGGTCGCCAAAAGCCACAGCCTCCTTACTGGGTAGTCGTTAGGAAATGCCGCTTGCTGCTGGTGATGATGGTGATGGTGGTGGTGGTGGTGGTGGTGGTGATGGTGATGGTGGTGATGATGGTGGTGGTGGTGGTGGTGGTGATGGTGGTGGTGGTGGTGATGGTGATGGTGGTGGTGGTGGTGGTGGTGGTGGTGGTGGTGGTGGTGATGGTGGTGGTGGTGGTCATGGTGATGGTGGTGGTGGTGGTGGTGGTGATGGTGGTGGTGGTGATGGTGGTGGTGGTGGTGGTGGTGGTGGTGGTAGCAGCAGCAGTAGTAGTTGTAGTAGCAGCAGTAATAGAAGTAGGAATAGCAGTAGTAGTATTAGCAATGGTAGTAGTAATAGTAGTAGTAGTGGTAGCAGTAGTCATTGTAGTAGTAGCAGTAATAGTAGTTGTAGTAGTAGCAGTAGCGGTTGTGGTAGTTGCAGTAGTAGTGGTAGAAGCAGTAGTAGCAGCAGCAGCAGCAGTAGTTATAGTAGCAGTAGCAGTAGTAATAGTGGTGGTGGTAGTAGTAGCAGTTATAGACACCACTTTTTGAGAGTTTAGATGCCAGGAACATGTGAACATTTAAAGCTCTTTACATTTATCATTTAATCCTCACAAGGATTCCAAGAGCTAGCTTCTATTATTATTTCCATTTTACAAATGAGGAAATGAAGCTCAGAAAACAATCACTTGTCTCGGGACTTAGAAGCAGACGGGCTTGCCTCTAGAAGCAGACTCTTGCTGAGCTGAAGAACTGTAAACACATGTGAAGGGAATAGGAGAACTAGCTCTGCCACACTTGCCAGCTCCCCTGCATGGAAACCCGGGAAGAGGGGCCACCAGCTAAAGCGCAGGGAGGAATACCACTGAAGCTTGGATGTGCTTTAGGAATCACCAAGATCTCTGGTTCCAGGGGGTCCTTCCGTTCTCTGCGGGGCCTCGGCATTCCCCTGTCGATG
Organism: Rhinolophus ferrumequinum; assembly: GCF_004115265.2. Classification (NCBI taxonomy): domain Eukaryota; kingdom Metazoa; phylum Chordata; class Mammalia; order Chiroptera; family Rhinolophidae; genus Rhinolophus; species Rhinolophus ferrumequinum. The sequence goes on along the minus strand of NC_046296.1, from coordinate 51,353,588 downwards.
GCCAGGTAGCTCCCTTCTAGAGGTAAACACGATGAACTGCTCACCACACCGCTGGCAAAATACTACTGGGAAAGCTGGGGGAGGGACTTGGGGGGATACACTGACCAAGATCTCTGGAAGTCTTCTCCCGTACCCCCTGGAGCTGAAACTTTGTCAGCAGCCTGAAGAGCTGAACAAATGCTCTAGGAGCCCTGAGGTGCTAGAAAACCAACGGGGGATTTTAATTAAAGCAACTTGCTGATCAGGTACATGCTTAATGTTCTAATTACCCGGTGATGACAGCATCATGAAGTACAGGCAGCAGGAAGTACTGACCAAGCAATTCTAAAAGGTTGGTCTAATGCTCTTCATTTTTCAATAAAGCCTAAATTGAGTTTGTGCTTTCAGAAAATAATGAAAAAGACAGAAAGGTGAACATGACAATCCAGTTGCAAGCACCCCAGTGAATTTTCCTCTGAAGCCAAATAATGACATTCATTCATTCATTTATCAAACTTTATAGAACAGCTGTTCTGTGCTAAGCACTGTGCTCAATGGTGGAAATCCAGAGTGGGGAGGGTGAAAGGGGAGGAAGAGGAGGAAAAGCAGGAGAAAGAGAAGGAAGAGGAGGGGGAAGTATGGGAGAAGACAAGTGAAGATGAACCAGTCTTGTCTTTGACGAGCTCATTGTCTACTGCAGGAGACAAACTCCTGGCTCCAAAAACACAGGCTCAGCTCAGGAGCCAACTAGATTTAAATCCCTCCATAAATGGCAGGGATTTCCAAGTCTCCAGGAAGTGTCCTCTTGGCTGCAGGGGAGGCTGGGTACACAGCTGCCAGTGCTCCTGAGGGCTCAGGGGCAGAAGGTGCCTAAGCGCCCCCGGGCGGTAGTAGGGTTTTTCTTCCCAGCTAACTCAGCAGTACAGTTTGAATTCCAAAGTCAGCACAAAAAGTAAACATCACATAGAATCAAAACTGTGCTTAAAAATCCTGTAAACTACCTATAAAGTTCAGCATACATGCTTCGTGTTTACCACCTGGTTCAGGAAAGCTTTTTCACAGGCTAGTTTGAGAACCACTGAGCTCGACTTAAATGGAGGAAGGAAAGGAATCTCTCTATGGGCTTTCAAACCATACAATCTTCAAGATAACTATGAAATTGCTGGTGGTAAAAGGGGGATGAGTAGAGAATCCTAACTGTTTCTGCTGGCCTGCAGAGAGTTTTAATACCCAGGCTCTAAAACCTTAATAAATGTTCATGGATTTGTTTGTTGTCCTCAAGGTTCCTCAGGATGGCAAGAGCGGGTAAGCTCTCAGGTCTGTGGGAAGGAGAAGCTCAGGCCGGTCTGGACTCTGAGCTCCCTGATACGGGGATCCTGCTGGGTGCTACCGTAGGAGGACGAAATGGGGGCAGACCTAAGGGTCCAGGTGACGGCCTCGAGGAAGGCCAAGTCCTGGGGGCGGTGGGCAGCAGCTGACTTAGGAGACTGGGTGGGAAGCTGAGTTCACAGGAAATGCAGAAGTCAGGGCCACAGAGATTCTGCAGCCAGAGGGCCAAACAGCGGCCAAACCGCAGAGACCCTGGAGCAGGAAATAATGACTCGGGCAGCACCTGGTGGATTGATCGCCACAATATCCTCCACGAGTGTGTATTCCAAGTACAACCAGGACTACCTCTCATCTCCCCGTAGTCCCACCCACTCCGCTAACATCCCTGGGCCTCTAGCTTTCTCATCCCCATGCCCACCTCACGGGACTGCTCAGGCTGGTTCCCCATCTCATAGGACCTTCCTGCTCTTCTCCACCTGAGCAAGCATCACCCCTTCTCAAAGGTCCCACCCAAATCCCACCTCCCCTGGAAAGCTGGGGCTCCCACAGCCTCAGCTTGGAATGGCTCCCTGTCTGCCCTTCCTCCAATAACCGCTGCTGCTGGCTGTGCTCAGTTGATACCTGCCCTGGTGGCTAAGAGCACAATGGGAGCCCGACCGGCTGGCTTTGAATGTTACCTATGGCACTCTGTGTGACTATGAGCCTTGCATGCATGCTGCCTAGGCCAGCTGTGCCTCGGCTTGCCTTTCTGCCCATGGGAGTAAAAAGAGTAACCACCCCACAGAGCTGCGTAAGAATTAAAGGAGGCCAGAGATATAAAGCACCTGAAATTGCCTGGCATGGGGAGAAGTCGTTGACAGACATTTTTCTTTTTTTTTTTAAATTTATTGGGGTGACAATTGTTAGTAAAATTACATAGATTTCAGGTGTACAATTCTGTATTATATCATTTATAAATCCCATTGTGTGTTCACCACCCAGGGTCAGTTCTCCTTCCATCACCATATATTTGATCCCCCTTACCCTCGTCTCCCACCCCCCAACCCCCTTACCCTCTGGTAACCACTAAACTATTGTCTGTGTCTATGAGTTCTTGTTTCTCATTTGCTTGTCTTGTTCTTTTGTTGTTTTGGGTTTATATACCATATGTCAGTGAAATCATATGGTTCTCTGCTTTTTCTGTCTGACTTACTTCGCTTAGCATCATACTCTCAAGATCCATCCATGTTGTCACAAATGTTCCTATATCATCTTTTCTTACCGCCGAATAGTATTCCCTTGTGTATATATACCACAACTTCTTTATCCATTCATCTACCGAAGGACATTTTGGTTGTTTCCATGTCTTGGCCACCGTAAATAAAGCTGCAACGAACATTGGAGCACACATGTCTTTATGTGTAGATGTTTTCAGATTTTTTGGGTAGATACCCAGGAGAGGGATTGCTGAGTCATATGGTAATTCTATTTGTAATTTTTTGAGGAACCTCCACACTGCCTTCCATAATGGCTGCACCAGTGACAGACATTTTTCAAAAGATCCTCAGTAGAAGGATTTCATACCTCGTTGTATTCTCAGGGCCTACCTGGCACATCACAGATTCACAGCAACTTGTATGTTTTGTTTTATTGGAAACTCATTCAGTCAAGAAACATTTACAAAATGTCTACACCGAGCCGTTTGTGAACATGAACAAGATACATGTCCCGCCCTCCACAGGCTCTTGAGAGCAATCCACCCGGTCTGGGTGTGTGGGCGCCTGGCTGCCCGCACCACTGGGCAGGTGGCAGCAACCTCCCTGAACCTGGGCTCCCTGAGGAAGAGGAGGAGGAGGAGGAAGGAGGCAGAGAATGGAGGAAGCAGTTTTGCTTTTCTTGAAGCACCTGTCTCTTGCTGGCATGTTTTATTTAGAATTCTTTTCTATTTATTTGCCTTGCCAAGCACACATCCAAGAGAGCATTCGAAGTTTCAGAGAAGATGAATTTAGTGACAGTGGGGGAATCCGACCAGACTGACAAGGAAGACCCAGATCAAAGGTTAAAATACAAGAAAATAATAGCCCCGAACTGGAAACTCCCTAAATGCCCATCAACAGAAGAATGGGTGAGTGTCGTGTACTCACGCAGTGGATTAGCCTGCAGCAATGAGAAGGAATAATCTACAACTATAGGCAAAAATAGTCTCACAAACTAGTCATCCGGAAGCCGGAAACTGAGAGCCCATAAGGTGGAAAAAGAAGCAAGTTGGCAGTCAGAACTCTGATTCTCCGGAAGATGAGCACCTGGAAAGGAAATGGGGGATGGGAGACTTCAGGGGGCTGTTTCTTGCTCATGGTGGGGTTAACAAAGGTGTGTTCATTTGGGAAAATTCTTTATGCTGTTCACTTAAGATCTGTGCACTTTTTTCCATGATTAGTATCTTTCAGTAAAAGGATTTATAAACAAGTGCAGAGCAATCAACTATCAGGGATGTCCAGACCTGGGTAAAATGTGGAGAAAACATTCTCAGCAGCGGTTACAGAAAACGGCTCCCATTACCCTGCTTGAGGCCTCCCATCTGCGCCCTTGCCAATGACCCCGAGGATGGCTTCATGCGCGGTCAGGGTCGTCTGGGGGCCTATACAGCCAGGTCGGGGACCTTCCTCGCCCTAGGCCTGCTGCACAGTCTGAACTCCGTCACTGCTCCCAAAGTGTTTTCAAGTACTTCCCGCTGTGATCTGTGAACTCCTGTCCAGCCTGTTCCCCAGGATACAGATAAATTCCTTGCAAGTCTCTGCCTCTATGCTTTCCTCCAAGGTCCTCCTTCTTGGCCAAGCCACGCTGGTGTCCCACCTCCTCCAGGAAGCCTTGTCAAACTGCCCTAGCACTTCTGTATCTGTCTGGTCTCCGGAATCCTGTCGACACAGGCCGTTAGGAATTTAACATGAAGACGGATGTCTGGCATTCTTCACTGGGAGTTATGTGCGTGTTCTTTTGTCTTCTCACCCAGGGGCTCAATCCTATGATAGAAGGAGCCATATAATAACAGTGACACTTTATCTTCTATTTTTGAGATTTAAACTCTGATGCAATTTGATTTGACTGAGGTTTGGCTTGGGATTTTTTGAACATTTTTTTCTTTGCTTCCCTTCTCTCCCACCAAACCCTAATAACTTTGTTTGCTATACATTTATTATGCAAACCAGTTCCAATGGTTCTGTTTATTTCAGGCCAGTGTGCACGCCTGGCCCAGTGTGCACGCCTGGCCCAGTGTGCACGCCTGGCCCAGTGTGCATGTCTGGCCCAGTGTGCACTCCTGGCCCAGTGTGCACGTCTGGCTCAGTGTGCACGCCCGGCTCAGTGTGCACGTCTGGCCTGGTAACCTGGGAGGGATTTTTTGCATCTGTATGTGATTCACTCCTGACCCTGAGGTAGACCAGCCTCTAGGAAACGCTTTTTCCTGAAGTTGCCTGGCCAACTTCTCCTTCCTTTGCTCTGCCCTCCTTTAGTGTCTATAAAACCTTTGGCGGCACTAAGAGAGGGAAGGCAGTCTTTGTGACAGGGAGTCCACTGTCTTCCCTTAATGCTGGCATTTGGGAATAAAGCTGCTTTTCTTTCCACCACCCTCACCTCTCAAGTTTTGGCTTTCATGCAGTGAGCAGCCGGAACTTTTGCAAGGTAACAATGTCATTTCTTCATCCTTTACTGTGCCTAGCACCGTGTCAAACATAATTAGTGGTGAATACATATTCATGAATTGGCCCCATAGTTCTATTGTGCCTTTTCCTGAATTAGAATGTAAGCTCTAATTAAGATAATTAATTGCCTTTATTGGACTGTAAGGAAATGTTTTACAATGACAATAGTATGTTAGTGACCAGAAAAAGTATTTCCCTGCTAGAATCTGTTAGCATCTTCCCATTGACCTGAGCATAAGCTGCAAAACCTTTCCCAAGGTTACAAGGCCCCTTCCACTGGGCTACTTCCTTCCATTCCTTTCTCTACTTGCTCTTTTTTTGCTCCTACCACATTGGACTTATTTCAGTTTCTCAAAAGGCTCAAGTTCTCTCCAGTGCCAGGACTTTTCTCTGGAATAGCACTGCTGCTCCTCCTCTTTGACTAAATTCTAAGTGCTTCTCCAGTTTGGTTGAAGTCACTTTCTCAGGAAGGCCTTCCTGAATGACCAGTGGTTCTGTCTTGGGCATGAATCAAAATCCCCTGGAAGTCTTGTTAAAACACAAGCGCTCAACCTTTCTGATTCAGCAGGTGTGGGGTGGAACCTGGAAATCTGCATGTTGAACCAGTTCCCAGGTGATGCTGCCACTGGCGTGGGGACATCTGAGAACCGCTGGTCCAGACCAAGTGCCCCACCTGTTATAGTCTCCAGAGACACCTCTTTTCACCCCTTTATGGCCACGCTACATTGTTTGGTGTTTATCCTCTTCCACGAGGGCAGGGCTGTGGCTGGATACAGGCATACAGGCATACAGGCATCCCCTGCTTTTTGAAAATGCACTTGCCAGCACTTTAATGTTACCAGAAAACCTTCAACATGTCTCATTGTATCTTTAAAACAGTTCCAAGACAAGGGAGGAGCAGACATAGATTGCTCCGATCCCTCAGATGGACCAGCTGAGATTCCGGAGCTCAGGGGACTTCCAAAAGTAAGGTCCGACAGGTAGTAAGCAATGGAATGAGAGCTAGAACTGGCATTTTCTTACGCTTCAGCCCAAGAGAACGTTTTCATATCCTGACTCTGTTCTGGCCATAGCTGCCTGTGGGGGCAGAGAGAGAACAGAACAACAACTGTTACTGGTTTTTGTCTTCCGCTTCCTTAGGTGGCCGCACAGGAATAAGAACTCCAGGCCATTTTGCAGCATTTACCCCATAACCTGTGGCACAAAGTCTGATTCCTTGGAGGGGGTTGTGCTAAGGTAGCTAAGGCAGTAATGGACCAATAATTCCTACAATGTGGTCCTTTCCGTGGACAGAACAACCTTCGACCCATGTGACAATCTGACAGGTAGCAAGGTATGTCACTGCAGAGGCTATGAACCTTCTCCTTTGCAGGGAAATCCATGTGGTTCTCACTACCTCTCCAGACTCAAAAAAAACTGGCCCGCAGCCTCACCCATCATCACCCAGGTTCACCTGGGCCACCCCAGGAAGGCCTAGGAGTATGACAGTCGATGCTAATGCATTCTGAAACATCAAGGAAGTCTCACACCACGGGACAGAGCTCTCAAATCCTAGCTATAGGGGTTGGAATTGGAGGAGCAGCCTGGCCAGCAGATAATTCCAACGGTTATGAAATCTTCCTCCACAAATTCTCGCCCTGTGCAAAGCCACTCAGTTACAACTCCTGATGGTACATGACCTAATTTAGGATGTGTTTGACAGCTATACCTGAAGAACAGCAGAGAAAACTCATACACTAGAAGTTGCTATTGTTATTATTAAATAGGAATATAGTGACTTCCAAACTCATACTCCAATCCCAACTTGTCCACGGCCTGTTTGATATCCCCATTTGAGTATTTCGCATACACCACACACCTGAAATCCATCATGTCCAGAGCTAAACTGTTTGTTTCTCCCACAAACCAGCCTTTCAAATCTTAGTAAATGATACCTTAATTCTCCCTAATATTTACACTAAAAATCCAGGCTTTGTCCTTAATTCTTTACCTTCTCTCATATGAATAACCAATCTATCAGCAAGTCCTGTTGGTTCTGACTCCAAACAGTGTCTCAGAGCCACCCCTCTTACTCTCCCCACCTTGCATGCCCGTCCAGCTGCCACCTCATCTAACCTCTCAACTGGACTCCTGGATTCTACCTCTGCCCTCCTCCCCATCTATTCTCCAGGCAGCCATCTCAGCAGTCTTCTTAACACATGAATCAGATCATGACATCCTCTAACTTAAATCTCCTCAAAGGCTTCCCTTCATACTTGGAATAAAATCTAACTTCATGCCAACGGCGTGGGAGACCCAGCAGGCTCAGACCCTGCCTGGCTCTCCAGCCTCTCGGATACCTCACCTTCTTCCATCAGTTCTCTCCTTACGTGGGGCTCATTTTTCAGACTTGCCACGCCCCTCCCCACCTCCCAGGTTTCGCCTTCACTGTTCCCTCCACTGGTATGTTCTCTTCTAGCCCCAAGCCCCCACATCCCACGCGGGATGGGTCTTTCTCATCCTTCGTTTATCAGTTTCATTGTCACCTCCTCAAAGGGGCCTTTGCGGGGCCTCCAATGTCTATATTAACACTCCCTGGGTTCTCTTGTATGTATTTATTCTTTATGAATTAGTATCATTCACTTATTCAATAATTGTTGGACATTTAGGTTGTTTCCAACGTTATATTAACAATCTGGGGGTTAAACATCCTTGTAATTAAATATTTGCTCATGCCACAATTATTTTCTTAGAATAAAGCCCTAATATTTGAACCTAATATTTGAACTCTGTTTTAGTCAACAAACACATATGTAGCACTTCCTCTGTACCAGTCAATATTCTAAATACTAGTATCAATTCATGGATGTATTTTTGTAGCTAAATACACTACATTATATATTTATTTTATTGTGCTAAGAACACTTAACCTGAGATCTAAACTTTTAACAATTTTTTAAGTTACAGTGTTGTACAGTAGAGCTCTAGAACATAATTCATCTTGCAAAACTGAAACTTTACGCCCACTGAACAGAAACTTCCCATTTCCCAATCCCCACAGCCCCTGAGATATTATTCTCTTTTATATTTGTATTCTTTCCCATGTCCTTTATCACACTTTGTAATTATATATTTTGTCTGTGACTAAAATATATAATTACAAATACAAATATGTTTTATTAAAATAAAAATAGCAACTTTATTTTACGGTTATTGTGAGGAATAAAAATAAATATCGCACGTGAAGTGCTTGGTGTAATATCCAGCATGTAGCAAGTGTAAACTGTGAGCTCCTTGAGGGTAGGAACAACTGGCCTTATTTTCTACTGTAAACAATGTGATCCACTGTAGTCCGGTATACGGCTCAGGCCCGGCACACGGAGGGCTCAATAAATATTTATTGAATGAACCAGTGAAGGAGCAGGCCCCGTGGCCCTTAGCATACAGACGTAATTTCACTGAGTCTCTACAGCTGCCCTGTTGTAATGGGATCATGTCCTTTCTATACGGGAATACACCGAGGCTCATAGGTCAAGAGACTCACACCTGAGTCAGTTTGAGTCTTGGGTTCCTGCTGCCGTAGAGGCACGAACGACCCATCACTTGACACAATGTCATGCTCATTTCTTGGGAATGACACTAGACGAGTTATCCTCTTCTTTCTACCAAGAGATTGCTGCCTCACATACCTGGGGAAATGGGAATGTAAAGACGAAAACCTTAATTAATAGGCCCATACATAACCTTTAATTAATTGATCAATATCCAAAGAGTACACCCTTGAACTTTAGGAAAAATTAACAGAAGAGCTTCTAAAAATTAATTAGTAGAAATCAACACACTGACAAAAGCCTCCATGCCTCCTGAAGTAGTCACAGGAATTTGTAAGTCTTTTATGGTCCTTGCTTTAGAGCCACCAGATCAGAGAGAATTGGACAGTTGGAGGCCCTGTCCATTTTGTCTCAGTACAGCCATGGTTCTGTGGTTCCTAAAACAACCCTAGTCAAAACTAGCCTCTGTTGCATCTTCTCAATTCTGCAATTATTTAGTTGTTTATCTCTCTTTAATTTGCCATGTGTATAGAATAATCAAATTTTAAAACCAAAAAGTGCCCTAAAGATCATGCTTTGTCTCTTTAATGTGTGACCCCATTAATTCAGATGACAGTAATTTGAAATTCATGATAATTACATTAAACACTGAGTGCGAGATATTGTGGTTCCTTACAGTTACAGTATGTATACCCTTTACTGAGATGCTGCGTCTTCCCAAGAAAGATGTGAGGTGACTGCCTGCCTAATAGACTGAGGTTCTCTGAGGGAGGAAGGGGAAAAACGAGCGACATGAAATCCTGAGTTAGGACTCTTTCCTCAAGGGTCACAAAACTCTGGGTTGAATTTTGGCTCTACCATTTCCCAGCTATGTGGACTTGGGCAAATGACTTCACCCAGCCTCAGCTCTCTCATCCATAAGGTGGGAAATAAAAATAGCAACTTTATTTTAAGGTTGTTGTGAGGAATAAAAATAAATATCGCACGTGAAGGGCTTGGCGCAATATCTAGCATGTGGCAAGTGTTCAGCAGCTTACTACAGCTACTACTAGTAATGTCAGCCGTCATAGTGAAAGCATTACAATGTACCAGCTACTTTACATATTTGATCTTACTTCTCACCTCAACCTTCTGAGGTAAGTTTTACACGTGAAGAAACAGTCTATGGGTGAGTTAGTTATTTGCTCAAGGTCACCCAGTTAGAAGGTACAGGAACAGATATTTAAACCCAGATCTATGTCACTCTACCGTTAGGCTACTTTCACCAAATCACACTTCCATGGAGACACTCAACCGTAAGCGGGTAAAAAGAAGGACTGATGATGTCATCTGACTCCCCCTGATGTGCACAAAGTGGCTGGAAAAACAAGCATGCATAACACTGAGGAGACGGGGCTCAATTAGTCGAGAAGTATCATAGGTGGAGGGACCTGTGGGCCTCCTGAGGCAAACAGCTGTGGACTCCCCATAAGAAAGACTGTCTAACAGCTGAAGTTCTCACGTTAGGTAGCACGCTGAATCAGACGTTAGATGACCTCAGTCTTTTCTGCCTCTAGGATTTTGTTATAAGTTAGATAGACCAAAGTTCTTCATTTCACTCTTTAGACAAGTCATCTTCATTTTCCTTGTGCAACTGTATGGACTGGGCAGCGAACTGTGGGGATGGGATTTGGCAAATACAGGACGCTGACCCAGAGGCAGGAACGACTGGAAGGGGTAAATGCACATCGCTGTGGAATTAGAAGTGGACTCCAATTTATTTACCTTACTTATAAATTAGCCAGAGGATGGAATGTGCAGCACTTGTTCAGGTTTTGTAGGTGACACTAAGTTTTCCTGGATATTGAAATGGCAAACTGATGGGAAGACGCCACAAGCTCCTGTGAGACTCGTGGGTAGGCGTGGAAAGGCAGCAGGGAGTTTTCTCCAACGTAATGGAGCCAGAGCTCTGAGCTCTCAGTTAAGACACATGGAATTCACCTGAGAGTCTTTCCCACACTGGACCCCACAGACTTCCATTGCGTTTCTGTAGCCAAACATGTTGGAAAGAAAAAAACAAAGAGGAAGACGGAAAATAAAAACCAAACAGAAGACCCCATGCTGACGGTGCCAAATCACAGTGCAGTCCCCATGGGCTTCTGGCCCCAGGACCTTCAGAAGGCAACAACGCACAGACGAGGGACCACAGAAGAGCAGTTTAAAAAACCAAAGGAACACTGAGGATGTACGAAAATAATCAGGATTCTTCAGTTCACAGGCGAGAGAACCAAGGGAGGTGTGAGTGATGGCTACAAAATCATGAATATAATATTAAGCAGAACGCTGGAGAAGCTGAAGCCAGAGGTACATTTGGAAAGTGGAAACAGTCTACCATTAGGAGAACAGAAATCCCATGAAATCTATTACTCTCAAGAGGCAGAACTGGCTGAAAGAATAAATGGTTCAATTCAACAAATACCACAGAGTATTAGAACTAGGAGTGCTAACATTTTTTTTAATTAAACTTTTTTATCTTGAAGTAAGTGTAGCTCCATAGGCAGTTGTAAAAAATAATACAGAGAGATATGGTGGTCTACCTTTTACTCAGTTTCCCCCGACGGTAACATCTTGCATAATTATAGTACCCTAGCACAACCTAGATACTCACAATGATACGATCCACCCACCTTAGTCAGATTTCCCCAGCTTTACTTGTACTTCTATGTGAGTGTGTGTGTGTGCGTGTGCGCATGTTTAGTTCTGTGCAATTTTATCACGTTAGTTCCTGTACCCATCACCACCACAGTCAAGATGCAGAACCTTTCCATCATCCATCACAAGTCTGTCTCATGCTGCCCTTGTATGACCACGCCCACCTCCCCCCGCCCCATCCCCAACCCCCACAACCACTAATCTGTTCTTCAGCTCTCTAATTTCTTCAATTCAATAATGCTATATAAGTGGAATCAAAGGAGAAATAACATTTTATGGGCAACAGCACATAATTAAGGATGAGGGATGTCCCTGGAGATTAAAACTGAGACCCAAAAGTTGAACTACCCCTTTCACAAAACATCTCTTCTGCACTGATAGTGGGCTACACAGACAATGGACCTGATACAGTCGAACTTTCCGACATGCTCAGGAAATGGCTACTTTGTCTTATTTAACAACCTGAGTGGGTAGGGCAGGATTTAGAAGAGGGACTGGGGCTAGGAATTGAATTTATCCCACTAGCGGGGCTGGGCACTGGGAATAGGGCCCCCTGTGGGTGGCAGAAGGAACAACAATAAGACCTGGTGTCTGAAAGGTCAGGTGCAGACACAGTTGGTCAGCAAGTGGTCCAGTCTGGGATGGGGCCAGTTGGGCCTGAAAGGCCATGGAACTGGAGGTGGCCTCTGCTCTTACTCGAGGCCCAGACCTGGGCACAAGTGATGGTGTAAGGAGGCTGAAAGTGGCCCAAGTTGTTGAGAACAAACCGTTTTCTAGAATTTGAGAACCATTTTGCCTTCACCCCTCTATATGAAATAATTAACACACGGTTCCAAATAAACGGAGGAATCAGGGAGAGAGAAGACTGGTGAGGAGGCCCCGGCAAAACCACAGGTGGAAGGAGACAACCTGACCTAAAACAACTGCAGAAAAGCTGGAGGGAAGGGAGTGGTCACTTGTGAAATAATAGACAGAAGACTCAGGAGTGACTGGAAGTGGAGGGGAAGGAGGGAAAAATCGCTCGTGTACCCCAGGTTTGAAGCCCGAGTGACCAAGAAGACGCAAGTGACCAGATGTGCAGCCTGAGTGAACAACAAACCCAGAGGAGGGAACAGACTGCGGGGCGGATAAGATGGCTGGTCTTATTGAGACTGGGTTACTGGGAGGACCTCCTCTAGCCGAAATGAGCATGGAAAAGTTGAGAGACGTGGTGTGAAGCTCGGGAGAGGTGAAAGTTAGAGACACTGATTTGGCAGTCATGATGCTAGTTGAAGTCATAGTGTTTTTCTGAGAGAAAGGGTGTTAAGAGAGCCTTAGGGTTCCCAAAGGATGGAAGGAAAAAGAGAAATCGGCAAAGAATATAGATATGGTCCGAAGGAAGGCGAGGAGGGTCGGGACAATCGGAATGGCAGGACCCATGAAAGAGAAGCGGAGAGGTGAAGAATTTCAAGGAGAGGTTAAGCAATATTGAAAGTTTCCAAATGGTTGAACAGAACAGAGATAAAGACTTACAAGGGTAAATCCTTGAAATCTTCCCTTTGGGAGCTGTGCTTTCAGGCTCATCCCAAAGAAAGAAATTCTTAATGATGGAACTTCTGGTAGTGTGATAGGTTTCTCTTTAAGAAAGGGCAAATGTAGTGGTGTCTCGCAGCTCCCACCATGACAACGGCCTGCTCTCTCTCTTGCCAGGAACTAACTCCCGTACTCAGCCACGAGGATGGGTAATGTTCAGAGGTTCTAGCAGCTGGCTAGGGAACAGCCAAGGCAGGAGAAAAAGAAATAGAAAAGGAATCATAAAAACAGAGATAAGGTAGCAACCATAATTACTAAGATTTCTTAGTAATAATAACAATAACAAAAACTGTTAGGTACTATAGTGTTAGCAGCAGTGCTCAGGTCCCCCACTGTGGAGCCCCAGCAGCCATCCCTCTGGCTCCATGGAGTCCACAGCAAGTTTCCAGGCAATGACTAAGCAGTGATACCAATACAGGCTCATTCCTGTGGAGTTGTGAGACTCCTCCAATAAGCAGCACTGGCTCAAGCATGCCCTCTGCCAAATCTCTGTTGGAACACCTTCCTTCCCTGTCTCCTTCCCAGCTGTCAGACCTGCATCAAGGTCTGAAGACTCTCTCACCTCTTTTGGGTTCCTCCCCTTTATCCTTCAACACGTGTCTCTCACTTAATCCGTTGCACATCTAATCCTGTCTTGGCATCTGCTTCTCAGAAAAGCTGAATGAACACAATGCTTTACCCCATTTCATAATTATGATAACCCACGATGTAAGTACTATTGTCCCCATTTTCCAGATGAGGTACAGAATGGTGACGTCCTTACTCAAGATCACTGCAGCCACTCTCGGCATATTCCATGTCTTGGACACACCTAGTTCTTCCTGCCTGGGTCTTTGCCCACACTGTTTCTTCTGTCTGGAATGTTCTTCTCTTGCAGGGCTGGCTTCTTCTCCTCTTTTAGGTTTTGGCAGAGGAGTACTCTTTTCCTCCCTAAGTAGATCCTTTCTGTTTTTCTCTTTCTCTGCCCCTGGTTTATTTCCCTCACAGCACTCACTTCAATATAAGATTATTTCCTTTCGTTTCCTACTGAAGTGTTCTGTTTCTGCCCCTAGAGTGTAAGTCCTATGACACCAAGCATCGTGTCTTTCTCTTTCCATTGTATTGACAAATCCTAGTACAGTGCCTGACACATAGTCAGTACACATTTGTTGACTAAATAAAATGAATGAATGAATGGGTGAATAAATGAATGTGTGTACATGGCATTTTCTCACAAATATTGTCTCATGTAATGACAGGGATAAGAGAACACAAAGGAAATAAAAGAGGAAGGTTAAATCCATTGGATAGGGAAAAAGATGTCTCCTCACTTCCCCAAAATGGCTACCAGTGCCAGGCTGTCTCTACTGATTGACTGCAGCCTGTGAGAACATTCTCCATCTTTGGAGAAACGGCAATGTTTTTCCTAGAAAAGATGTGTATAAAGTGAGCAGTTCAACATGCGAGTCACATCACGATGACAAACACCTCCCATCCTCAACCCTGAAGGACACTGGAAATCAAGCAGGGCTGATATCCATCAAAGGTGGCCGAGGTGTCAGCCAAATCCTTTCAGCCATATTCTGGCCTGACGCTACTGAGTTCAGTGGGTTTGCCCCTGTCAGCCCAAGGCAGAGCTCTGCTGCTGACAATTAAAATAATAGAGCTGGTGGCTGGTGTGATTTAGCTCAATGACATCTTCCCAACATAGCCAGGACCTCCTTGCTGCCCGAATGTGACCTACTCAGGGCACGTGCCCTCCCAGGGACTGCAGTTGAGCCCCCGCTCTTACTGAACAGCTGGTCAGAGCTAGATCAAGATAGTGGGATTAGAGTTAGGGTCAGGGGTTGTCAGGAGCAGCAGGAGGAGACAGATCCTTTCTTGGGAGAGAGGGAGACCCATTCTGGCAGATGCAGGGCCACAGTTCATGGGGCTTTCATGGCCCAGGCTCCAACCTCACTAAGCCCAAATTTCTAGATCAGCAACTAAGTCATCCTGGAAGTCACTGGGTCCAGCACCGAATCCAAAGTGACCACACCCGACATCGGATGACACCAGCAGCACTTGACTTCTCCTGGGGAATCCCCCTCATGTCACACCTTACACACGACTCGTCTGTCACTGTGACATTCACCATCGTCACTGTTGTCGTCACCATGGTCCCCATCGTCATCCGACAATTCCTGGCATTTTAAATAAATCCTTTCAGCTTATAAAGCATCTTCAGACACACGGTCTCATTTAACTTTGACAACAATTTCCCTTGGCAAAAAAGAAATGTGTTATTTAGGACCTTTTGTTACAATGGCTGGACAGCCAATTCATACTAGCTCCAGCCAAGAAGGGAAGATTCTGCTAGGACTCGGGCTGCCTCACTGAGTCCAAGGACAGGCCAACAGGTGGACATCCAGAGCACTGGTACCTGGGCTGGAGACTCCCTGGGGCCTCTCGCTCCTTCTTTTGTCTCCACCTTTCTGCCAGTCCGCTCTATATGTTTCTCATGCATGGACGGACCCCCTCTGCTCCTCAGCTGCTCCTGAGTTTGATGTGTAACAATCCACACACACAGAGACTCACAGACTCACATTCTTCTTCTTCCCCCTACAGTCCCCCCTCCGATATAAGTCATCCTGTCCCTAAATTCCAAGATAAGGAAACTATTTGTCCATCTTCCTCAGACATCTATCCCTAGGTCACATGACCACGGCCATGCGGACATGGGTGTGCGGACTGTGACGAGAAAGAGCTGGGCTGACAAAAAGTCTAATCCAAAGAAATTGAAAATTGAAAGGCCAAGTGACTTAAATAGAGAATGCGTATGAAATCACCTACCATTATGCCTGGCACATAGTGCTCAAAAACAGGAGTTATTATTATTACTTATATTGTTATTATTGCCCAAAGTCATATTGCCAGTAAGAGAGAACTAAACTTAAAGTCAGGTCTGTGGATACACAGGGGCTTTCCTGGAGCCCAAGGGTCCCTGGAGGCAGGAACCAGTCGTTCAGCATCGGAGCCTCGGCATCTGACCAGTGCTTGTCAGGGAGGGGGTTCTTTCATTTCTTTTTTGTTTTTTTAACTGAACTAAGTTGTTTCCACTGTTTCTAGAACCGCAGCAAAATCAGTGTCTTTCTTACAGGGCAGAGAAAGACAAGGGCACAGGGGAAAGCAAGGGGAAGCTGCAGGCTGACCCTGACCTGCCCAGAGGCGGCAGAGGGATCTCCTCTCATCCCCCAGGAAGTGGAATGAGCCCACCTCGCTGCTGGGAAGAGAGGCTCTTCTTCCTCCACATGATCTCTCATCTATAGCTCAGCTCCAGGAATTGAACTCATGCCCACTGACTGGTAACGGGAGCGAAAGGAAGGGCAGTGAAACCCACTGGTGTTTACAGAGCAACTTTTGACAGCACATTACACAGTGCCCTGGGACCCTGCACAGTGGGAGCTAGCGGCTCTGAGCCTCCCAGAAGGAGATGCCAGCTCAGTGTATGGCAGGCACGAGGCTCTCACAGCCCACTAGGAGTTGGCGGGTTTAGTGGACCTTGTCTAAGGACCAAACCTACATGGGAGTGGAAGAAATTTTAATTTCTATGGTAATAAGGAGCTTAAACTCCAGTTCTGTTTACAGGCTAAACTTATGAGCTACATCCCCATGCCCCAGGCTAATCACTATGATATGCAGATTTACCAGGCACTAGTGATGACTAGAGAGAACTAAATAAGGAGGAATTAGAGTGAGCAGATGAAAACAAATCCATGATTAAAGGGGCTGAGAGAGACTAAAACAAAGAAGCAACTGAAGGGAAAGGTCTTCAAAGGCCCATGGAAAACGTGTCACCTGGAGTACAAGTCAGCTGTCTGAGACGCCGAAATTCTTGCAACAACCATGTGGGCAACACAAGTGCCCCAGGCACCCCAAGGAGGCTCCTTGGGGCTGTCTGCTCCTGGCCTCTCTGGTCTATGGTTCATAGACAGCGGTGTGGACTGGAAACCCAGGGCACCTGTCAAAACTACATTCCTAAGTCTTTCTGCCACTTAACAAACAAGCCAGTTGCTACCTTTTGGCTGAAATATATACACTGGCTCAATATTTGAAGGGCAAAATTCATTATCTGACTGGGGCTGGATGACAGCGTCGAGGGTGGTAGAAGAATTAATATATTCACATAAAGAAAATCTCCAGCCCACTCCACGTTCTGCAGAACACGCCAATCCATGAGAGCAGAACGACAGGTTGAAGGGGAACTTTGTAGAAAATAGTCCCCAATTTAGAGAACCAGAGCTCAAAAAAAGCATGTCAAAGATGGCAAAATTAAGTTATTTTCTTGTGTCCTCACATCGCTTCAAGGAAATTTAGTCCTTAAAAAAAAAAAAGAAAAGAAAAGAAAAAGAGAGAGAGATTGTCAAAATTCAAACTCCAGAGTGAAGACAGAAGCAGAAGTAGAAGGCCCATACCCAAAATGGCCATTTGCTCCGTATGTAACTTTTGTATTAAGAATAGTCAAAATGGTATTTCTGGAAGTAATTTGATTGAATTACAATGTTCACTTATCCTAAAGAGATATTCAACCATTCTGTTGCTCTAGTCATGTCATTCAACAGATTTCACGAATTGCAACAATACTGTTTTGTCCATGACAACTTGGAGGCTTATAATTGCCTTACAACTTGGGATGTTTTGGAATTCCCTTTTGGGGAAACTGAAACAAAGAGACTAAGAAGTAGCCCAGAGTCACAATGACAGTCACAACATCGGAAGGAAATCAAGGCCTATAAATGGAAAGTCACCAACTCCAAGTCAAGGCGTCTGAACTCCAGCTGCTGTGCTTTACAACTACGGGCAAGCTCGCTTCAATTTCCTCGTCTGTAAATGGCGGCCTCCAAACTCGGCCTTCCTGCCTCCCGGGGTTGTCCTGAGGACCAAGTGAGTGAGGAGTGTGGTGAAAGAACATGACACAGCGACAGCTGATGAGGATGGAAGAGTGTGCAGCTGTCCACACAGCAGTGGCCTCACTTCCCATTGGGGGCGGGGGGAGGACAGAGAAGACACAGGTGGAGAATCCAGTGGAGAGCGAGGGTGACGAGCACATGCCTCTTCCTGGGCAAAGCAGTGGCCCATGGAGCTGGACTCACCCTTCCCGGGCTCCTGTGATAAGGAAATGCCATCAGAACCATCAGAACCCCTGTTGTTTCTTCACTGCCTGGACCACAGATAAACACTTCCACTCTGAAGTTGGGCCTCAAAAGCCTGACCCTTTAAATGTCCCCAGCAAAGCAATGGCCTCTGACCGATAAAGCAGATATTTCCCCATGTGCCATGGGAACCTGGTTTATTCTGGAAGCTCCCTCTTTCTGCATGGCGCAAATTTAGCAGTAGAGAAATACAGATCCCATAAAGGGGCATTCTTACAATGACTCCCCGACCGTAAGTAGAAATTGTTCCATGATCAAAGCATCCACCAACTACGGACCACATCTGCCAATGCAAACACAGGTGCATACAAACACTCTTCTCCCACTGCCCAGAATTTGTGCACCCCAAACCACTTGTTGGTATGATTCTTTTGTGGCTTTAAAATATTGTGAGATTGTCTCCTTATCTATGGCTTCCATCACTAGTCCCCACCCCACCCCCACTTTCCAGGACCAAGCAATACTTCACATCTGTCAACTGAAGCCCAGTACAAAAAAAATGTTCTGTCGGTGCGACAAAGGCTGACATACTTGAAAGAAAGCTCAGCAATGATGAGCTGAATCCAAAGAGACTAAGTGAAATATTAGAAACATCAGATCACACATTTCCCTCTCTTTTGAGAGGAACTCAGAAATCAGTGAGAAAATTCCGATGTTTAAAGTAAGAGACACTGCTGGAGCCCTTGGAAAACAGTTACCATACCATGGACAGGACCTCTTGGCCCACACAGGCATCCAGAGAAAATACTGTGTCTAATACTTAAGCACGCTTCAGAGATTCTGCCTGCATATGAGCACTGTCATTTCTCAACACGCCAAGAAGAGAGAAGCGAGCAGGCATGATACGGGTTTTCACATGATGAACTGTGGGTGACATGGGGAAATCATTTCAGAAACTCCTACGAGAAGCCAATGGGAGGCCAAGAGTGGATTCTGGACTTGCACACAGTTTATTCTCACCTCGGAGATAGGAAACGTAATAAACGATACTGGAGGTGAGTCCGCACAGACACTAACACCTTGGACTGAACTACCCTGATGTGCTTGACTCCTACCTAGCTCTGTCCTTCCCCGTCCACCAACGAGCCTCCTCAGCAGGCCTCACGCAGTCAGCCCTCATCACTCTGGCTGCACATCAGAATCCCCCGAGGAGCTTTAAAAAACATACCTGCGTTGGTCAGTTCTGGAAAATAGTTAAACATAGATCCAGCAATTCTACTTCTGGGTTTAGATCCCAAAGAATTGAAAGTGGGGACCCAAACAGATACTTGTGCACCGACGTACATAGCAGCATTGTTCACAACAGCTAAAAGCTTGAAAAACCGAAATAATCCATCAACAGATGACTGGCTAAACAAAATGTGGTACGTACATACCAGGGAATATTATTCAGCCTTAAACGAATGAAATTCAGACACATACTACCGACACAGATGAACCTTGAAAATATTGTAAGTGAAATATGCCAGACACAAAAGCACAAGTACTGTACGAGTATAATTCCACGTGTATGAAGGTCCTAGAAAAGGCAAAATCAGAGAGAGCCAATGAAGTAACTTCCTTGAGAATCAGTGTCTCCTTGGACTCCTTGGGTCACACTTACATATCAGAAATATGTGTGGAACTTTTTTTTGCCTGTTTATAAGCTAAAGTTTGAGGCGGATGTGGGCCAAAAAACACTCCCACCTCAGACACTTTGTACTTGCTGTTCCCTCTGCGTGGAGAATTTTCCTCCAGGTGTCCTCCTGGCTCCATCCCTTACATGGTTCTTATCACTTGTCACAGAGCCTGCCCTGCACATCCTAAGTAAATGGGCACACCCCCCGTCATTGCCCACAGCCTTCCCAGGCTACGCTTCTTCCCCGTCCACTGTCACCCCCTGATACGCGATACATTTCCTGGCTTATTGTCTGCTCTCCCTCCTAGAATATAGACACTGTGAGAGCAGGAACTCTTTTTCCGTTCTGTTCACTGCTGTTCTCCTAGTGTCTGGAATGATGCCTGGTACAAGGTAGGTATTAAACCAATGATTACTCATGCTCATTCATTCAATCATCCGTTCAGTCGGTGAGCTGTTTACTGAATGAAGCCCTAAGGCCCCAGTCCACCACCGATTTATAATTGGTTCAGATTTTCGTAGAATGAAAGGCAAATCATGGGCAAGATCCCCATTGCCCCACTCCTCCTACACAGAGGCACTGGGAGGCTACGGTCTGGGAACCGCCCACGGAGCAGGAGGGCGAGGGCTTCCCCTTGTGGTTGCCCCTGGCTTGGTGGTGGGAGAACGCAGGTGGCTGCCCAGGAGGCTGCATTCCCAGGAGATGACCCGCTGCCATGTGGCACAGGCAAGGAAGCACAGGCAGGAGGTCCCTCTTCCTTCCGCCCAGCCCCAGGACACTGGCCTCCTTCCGAGACCCAGTGGAGAGACAGGACCACCAGATCAGAGAGTGGGGGGACCACCTGCTTACTGCAGTCTGTAGGGGCCATTATCCCACTCACCCAAACTTGGCTGACAAGCTAAGAAGAGTGTTGTTTGGAGAGAATGGCTTTTCTGCTATTGTACAGAATGAAAAGCTGTCTCTTTCATTTTGTTGGATTGCAGGATAAATCAAGTACACAGCTTTTTGTTTACCACGAAACCACCTGTTTACCATTTGTAAAGGGACTTGATTGCCTCTGAGAAATATTAGTGTGGAGCTGCAATATTCCACCCACTGAGGATTGCGGGAGTGCAGAAATCGGAGAGAAAAGACAAAGACCAAAGTTATGGGTCTTTAGATCTCCAGGCGGTTGAGTGATTACAAAGGAAACTATTGTCCTCACACATTCCTGTGATTATTCGTATTTTATAGATTGACAAACTGAGCTTCAGTGGCCACATGACTTACCTGACCTCCAACAGCTAGTAAACGATCAGCACTGGATTCAGTCGCAAACCTAAATTTTGTTCATCGTTCCTAAGTGAATATGCTGAGCTGTCCTGCTGTGGCATTTTATAACACAATGTTGTCCAGCTCAGGTCGGGATGTCACCAGCAGGCCTGGGTCACTACTGGGGCCTTGGAATTCCCAGTCCACCCTGGAGAATGAACCAGTTGCCAGTCATTATGACGAACTTCCTTGCCACAGGGAGCAAAGAGAACTAACTCCAAAGTAGGGGAGATGGGCCAACACAGTGGCACCAGGCCCAGTAGTGAGGGGGGTTGAGGAACTGGGGAGCATTACAGTTGGCAGGCATATGAGGTACAGGGTCACTGGGTCTATGAGGGAAGCAGCATCAGGAGACCACGCCAGCCAGGAATCCAGAGTCAGGGAGACAGGGCTGGTAGATGGGCAGGGACAGAGGCCAGGGCAAGGAGCTGCGTGGGAACACAGCAGGATGGCTGGGTAGGGTCTAGGCGGAGCAGCCAAGCAGTGAGCAGCAGGAAACAGGGCTGATGCTGAGCCTGGTGGGCCCTCGTGTCCCTGGGGAAGGCAGCTCCACCGGCATCTTTCACCAACAGACTCCAGAATCACAGGATCCTCTGAACTCAGTGAACCAGGGCACTCAGCTTCCCCTGCAGGGTCCCACCGGGCGACTGTTCACATGTAAGCTGGGCTTTCTTGGGGCCCCCAGGACACAGAGATCTGACCTAGTGGCAAGAATCCCTCCTTCAATCAATTTTCCAAGATTCAGAAAACATCTGGCCTGGAAAACTTCCAATCTCTAAACAAAGAAGCTTAAGGCAATATTTTCATTTTCAACCAGTGCTTCTCCAAGTGTGGGTCTTATGACAAAATAGGGCGTATACACTGAGCGTGCAGCAACACACATCCTCCTTCAAGAAGGTCTTGCAATTAAAAAATACATATCAACTGAACTAACCCTCAAATTTAGTGGTAAAGACGAGTTACAGTCTGATGCAAGATCCTTATCTCCTCAATGAGTTTGCTCAGTTTGTGTGAACAGGCATCCTGTTTTAAACCAGTCTGCTGCAGCTCCTTGGACTGATTTCCTCCCCTCCCAAACCAGTGTTGCAGTTCTACTTGTGCCCCAGAAGGCTGGCGATGTGGGAAGTCGGGGTGTTGAGTACTCGCCTCCTAGGCAATGGTCTATTCATCTTGTCTGAAAAAATGGGGTGGCTGTAATGTAACATCTTATTCTACCCTTTTGCTTCCAAAGCAACAGAGTTATTGTTCCTTGGAAACAAAAGAGGCCATGCCCACTTATGAATCAGAAGAGGAAGGATTGCCAGGCCAAAGTCTATTAGAGAGGAATTTATCTTCCCTTTGGTAAGAAGCAGCCAGTAAGTTTCCTGTAAATCTGATAACGATTAAGCCCAAAACTTCATGGGCTGAATCTGTCACAGAAAAGAAAGGATGCCTGAATTATTTCAAAGGAACGGATTATTACTTCAGAGTCATCTGATGTTAATCCAACTGTTTATCACCTGAGATGATTTTCTCTGACTGCCAATGTCCCATGGCAGATTTAAAAGCAGGTCCAAGAAACCCCATCCTATAGCTTTCTTCTGCATCTGTTAGCGGCTGCATCCTGCCAGAAAAGGGATTGTGGAAATGCCATCTTTTCTGCAGACCTGTCCTTGGAGAGATGGCTGCCTCATTATGACAAGGCCACTTTGTCATCTCTCAGAGCAAATGTCTCCCTGTCTGCCTGGGGGAAGAACCTGCTCCTCTCCATTCTGCTTCACGCCTTGGCTACCTGTCAGGTTCTATCTGGATTCTGTCTGTGGTCATTTGGAATTGGCTGTGAAGTAGGAAAAAGCAGCTGGGGAGGCCGATGTGCCCCAGCACAGGAGGATGTGCTGATTTGATCTGGTAAGCAAACAGGAACTTGGGGGTTGTCAGAGCCCTTCACAGACTTGCTGAGGAACTATGGGCAGTGGTTCTTACAAATTGGGAGTCATGAATCCTGCTGAAATCTGATGAAAACTATGTACCCTCTTCTCAACAAAGAAAAAAGTGCCCATAAGTGCTACCTGCACACACATGTGCGCACACATAGACACACACGATTCTCCAACCCACTTGTGGACCACAGCTTAAAAGCCACTGACCTGGGGGCTCTCCGCCACCCCAAGGCCTACCTAGGCTCCTCCTTTATAGGTCCCTGGGGATCTATGAATAAATGGATTTGGTTTTTAAGTGCTGAAAGAATAGCCTAAGTGGGTTTATCACAAGCACATATGCATAGGAGGAAGGAGATCGGGGTTTTGGTTTTCCCAGTATCTAATTGTTTGGGTGGGGGAAAGCTGCATTTCCTCTAGTCCCCACCCGATCATAAAAATGAGGGGTGATGAACAATTTCTTCAAGGAGTCTTAAGGGTTCCATTGGAGCAACCGGGCGGCTATAGCCAGAGCAAGATGGAAGCTGGGTAGCAGGGTTTCATGGACATTCTCTCACCCCTTCCTTCAATCAGATGGTACCTCTTCTGGCCTTAAAAAATTTGAAAGTCTTTGCATGAAAGGATTCCTAAGGTCCTTTCCAGAGCTAACTTTGTAGGAGTCCAGGTCTGGCCAGGACAGAGATGAGTAGAGGATGAAGAGCTCAGAAAGGGCATCCCTGGGATCTGCTTGCCCTGGTTCTTGGCCTCTATCCCAACAGAATGTTCAACCTTGTAGCCTCAGAGGCCACTGACTCAAGCCAGATGCACGTGGCATGAGATGCAAATTGTATGGAAGAAAGGCCTTGCTGGGGAAGGGGGAGATGCAGACTGCTCAGCTCTCACTTACAATCCCTCCCTACAAGGAGCTGCGCCTTGCAGAGTTCCAGGGGCACGGCGGGAATGCTGAGAAACAGCAGGCTGCTCCCGACCTACTCAGTGTCGAGCTGTTACTGGTATTGTTCTGCTAACTTGCTAAATGGCTATAATTAAAACAGGACTATTATCATTAATTATGATCTTTCCTCTTCTGATTGGCAGGTTAATGCTTTCATCAAGTTTCAAAGAACAGCATTTCTATATCTTATAGGAAGGAAGGAAGACAGATGGAGCTGAGCTTTTCTGACTGGAGCAAAGGGCATGGTGGCATTGTGGGCAGAGCAAACGTGTGTGCGTGTGTGCCAGGCTCCCCTGCCAGCTCACTGAGACACAACAGGCTGCTGGCTGTCTCCCTGACTCCTCTGTGTGCTGTTACAAGTTGGGCCACTACACTCTTCACAGAGTAATGGGATGGGACGGGAAGAGTGGATGAGATTCCATAGGCAAGAATGGAGCAAAACTTCTCACCTTTTTAAGGCTCAGCTGAAATGCCACCTCCTCCATGAAACTTCCTAATTCCTCACCCTCCTGCACCCCCTTCACCTTCTCCAGGTCAAAACGAATCACTCTCTCATCATTATCTTCATGGCATGTAACACCTTCCTTTTCCCTAGTTTTCATCCTCAAATTCTCTACAATTCCTACTGCTCTCAAATTGGAGGGAGCATTAACTAGAGGCTGCTGGATCCCAGAGGTCCGAGGGCTCCTAGCAGTGGGGCAGGCACTTTTGTGGTAAGCCCTCCCTTCCTCACTGCCAGCTCGTCGGCAGCTTGGTGAAGACCCCCAGCCACACTGCAGCCCTCACCCAATCTGTCCCTCTGCAAACAGGGACAGTATTTGAGATTGTGTAAATAAGCATAGTAATGTCCAAGTTTGTTGTGAAACACAAAACTTTGTGAAGGATTATCAGTATGAGAGTGTTAGAGTCCCCTCACAGCAAACCTTGGATTGAGGCAGAACACCTTCCAGAACTATGCTTGTTCAGACTTCAAAGGGTTAAATCAGGAGAATAAAGGCAGACAGGAAGAAACCAAGAGACAAATGACAAACAGGCTGTTAAAAACAAGAAACAAAAATAATATATAAACAAAACATGATGTCTAGACATAAAATATTGCATTACGCCAGGTTAAATTAAAATTTCATTCATTTATAAAACCTAGACAATACCAAGTAGGTTTCACCTCACCTGTGGAATAGACATGAGGAGTCAAAGAGGCTGCTTATATTTTCCTAATACTAGAGTTGTCTGATAAAATACAGTATGTCCAACTAAATGTAAATTGCAGATAAAGGATGAACAAATAGATGTTTAGCTCATGAGTATCCCAAATATTGTAGGGAATATGTTTATCTGAAATTCAAATTTAACTGGGCATCCTATATTTTTATTTGCTAACTCTAGAAACTCTATCTAGTACCTGAACATTTTCCCTTGGTCATAACGAAAAAAACAAGTAAGCTTACCATTAATATAGACAGGGAATTTTTTTCTCAAAAAAAGGAAAAAGCGAGTCCCTTACTTGCCTGTTAGGGAACAGAATGGGGGTCTCCCACCCCATCCACACACGCCACACAAAGTGGGGACTAACTCCAGCCTTTGAGGTCTTTTGCCATTCCCCAAATCCCTCTGATGTTTTCCTTACTCTAGGCCTTTGCTCTAGCTGAATACTCTTAACCCTATCCTCCTGTGACATTCCTAAAGGGCCACCTTCTCTAGAAAAATCTTCCCTGCCCTTCCCAGGCTGTCCATCCTCTGGCCTCTGCCCAGTGATATGCATTAATGCATAACAATGAAGTCCTGGGGGGCTGGGGGAGGTGCTAAGTCTTCGTCACCACTGTATCCCCACCAACAGTGCCAGCATTGCACCAGACATACAGTGACACTCAGCAAAAGATGCTGAATTGAAATGCATTTCTCTCCCAAGACATGAATACAGAAAAGCTGAGTAACTCATACTCAATGGGGCAAAACTAGGGTCAGACCTACTCAGTCTTTGAAGAGTGACACAGAATTTTCTCTTAGGTCAATTAATTACATTTGAGAGTGCTGCCTAAGAAATGTCCATCACATGTGTGCAGCACCTGGTCCTGTACCTCTCTAGCCAATTGCATCTTGGTCTTTGCTAGCCCTGCATCGGAAAAAATAAAGATGAAACTCAAAACTCAGGCCGGTGGTACCAACCATGTCCATTTCTTTCCAGGAGGGAAGAGAAGGAAGAGGGCCCTCAGCTGACAGTAACTTGTCTGGCCTGAGGACAAATGCAGGAAAACCCCATGCCATCAAGAGATGGCACAATGTGGGGGAAAGAGGCGTTCAAATCAGAGAGACCTACATTTAACTTCGGGGCGGCTTACCTTGGGCAAATTATATCTTTTGCTTCAGTTCCATCATCTATAACATAGGAATAATTACACCTAACTCATAGGGTTACTATGAAGAGTAGTTGATATAATACAGGAAAGCACTTAGCTCAACGCTTGGCAGAATAGACACTTAATAGATGTCAGTTTTCAAACTCTTATCATAAGACTTGTCATGGTTTACACAGTAAGATGAGAAGACAAACATTTCTGACTTGAAATCAGGAACATCTTAACCCACCCTAGCAAACTGACGATTCTGCACATTTCTCTCAACACTTCTCTGCGTGATTTATTATTGTTATTTTGTCTAGTGTTCCTCAAATTTTTATTTGGCATACTGTTCACCTGGTACAGGTACAATACATTTCAAGTGCCTAACAAAATACCATCGAAATATAGTGGCTGAAATCAACACCATTTTATTGTATCTCACAAATTCTGTGGTTCAGGAATTCAAGCAGGGCTGGGCTAGGTGAGTCTTCTGCTCCTTGTGGCATCAGCTAGGATGGGTGGTATCCAGCTGGTGGGTGGGCTGGTCTGGAGGGCCCATGGTAGCTTCATTCATATATTTAGCACTTTGGCAAGGATGGCCGGAAATCTAGGCTTAGGAGGGTCAGATTGTCAAAATGCCTTCACGAACTTGTTGCAGCGATGCTGCTAACTTTTTTTACATCATTATGAATTTGTACCAACTGGGCAAACAATTAACCAAGTTTAGTATTTGGAAGTGCTGAAAAGGCTGCATGAAAAATTTAGACGACCTGAACTTTTTGCCAACAACTCATGGCTCTTGCCTTACGACAATGCACCAGCTCACACGGCACTGTCTGTGAGGGAGTTTTTAGCCAGTAAACAAATAACTGTATTGGAACACCCTCCCTACTCACCTGATCTGGCCCCCAATGACTTCTTTCTTTACCCAAAGAAAGGAAATACTGAAAGGAAGACATTTTGATGACATTCAGGACATCAAGGGTAATATGACGACAGCTCTGATGGCCATTCCAGAAAAAGAATTCCAAAATTGATTTGAAGGGTGGACTAGGTGCTGGCATCAGTGCATAGCTTCCCAAGGGGAGTACTTTGAAGGTGACTATAGTGATATTCAGCAATGAGGTATGTAGCACTATTTTTAGGATAAGTTCGTGAACTTAATTGTCAGACTTTTGTATACTGTAATTTACCCCGAAGAAATCACTAATGTTTCTTCTTGATGTACCATATTAGTTCTAGAGCACTCTAATTTATCCAAGTAAAGTTTGAGACATGTGCGTGGCTTCCTATTAATTTCCAAAAAAAAGGACTTCCTTTTACTGTACCCATAATTTTTGTATCTTTTACATTTTCACTCAAAAAACATTTGGGAAAAAAATACCAAGTTACAAGCCAATTCCGAAGATGGTTCCTTTATCACTTAAAGAAAACCTTACTGTAACACCCAGTATACCATTTCTTTCTGACTCCTGGGGACTCACTATTGGTGTAAAAGAGGAATTTCCATGCTGTTTATTTGTGTCAGAACATTTTGTCAAGTGAAGTCCAGATGCATAAAACTAATGAAATTGAGTAGCTATGGTGGAATCAAAAGCGGGGGCATCTCCATCTCTGGACACGGTTTGGGAACTACTGGGTAGAAATTAATTTAAACTGATAAGTGACTTTAAATAGAAAACTAATCCGGCAGTTTTCTCTTAAAAAGTTATTTTTACTTTGCTAATATTTAAAAGCACATTTGAATAGAACAAAGTGTTTCCAGAGATGTACAATGGTTTCTCTGCAGAAGGAAGAGAGAAAAGAAGGCAGGAGAACTATCTATCTCTATCTCTCTCTCTCTCTCTCTCTCTTTCTCTATCTATCTATCTATCTAGGAAAATGTGTGAAATGGGGGTGATGAAGATGGGCTTGGGTTTTTTTAGTCCTGGATGACTGAGCAGTCATTTCACCTCTTTGTGACCCAGCTTGTTAAAGGAAAAGAACAACAACTAGCTAACTAGCTATTGCTGGCTTCTATTGTGAAAGTAAGCTGATGAAACAAGACAACAGGGTGCTTTACATTGTACAGAAATGCTTCAAAGTATGTATCCGTCTGGAGGATTTCAGTCCCCTCAACAAATATTCCTAGGCCATTTACACTTTCAGTTGAACATAGAGCTCCTATAAGTAGAAGAGATGAGATGAAGCTCTGCCCTCATCTTATCCAGCCATCATTTTGGCAGTAGACCCCATACCTCACACCACTTTGCACTGTAATTTAGATGTTCTACGTAAGTGTTCTACGTAAGTGTGTTTCCCACTCCAGTCAGATTGAATGTCACGAGAATGAAGGGATCATGTCTTATATTTGGTCACCTTTGTCAGTACCTAGCCTAAGCAGTGTTTTAGGATGAAAAAGAGGGAGTTCCCAAAGTCAAACAAGCCTGGACCTGAATCCCCAAATGTCTTTGATGAAAATCCGGATTTTCGTTCACTAAGTTTTCAAAAAGTGAGTTTGAAATTCTGTCTTTGGATGGAAACAACCAAAGTATCCTTCAATAGATGATTGGATAAAGAAGATACACACAATGGAATACTACTTGGCCGTAAGAAAAGACAAAACACTGCCATTTGTGACAACATGAATGGAACTTGAGATTATTATGCTAAGTGAAATAAATCAAACAGAAAAAGTTCAGAACCATATGATTTCATATGTGGGATATAAAACTGAAAGCAACAAAGGAACAAGATAAACAAAGAAAGAAACAAAAACTCATGCGTAGACACAGACAACAGTTTAGTGGTTACCAGAGGGTAAGCGGGGAGAGGGAATGGTAGAAGAGGGTAAAGGGGGTCAAATATATGGTGATGGAAGGAGAACTGACTCTGGGTGGTGAACACACAATGTGATATATAGATGATGTACTACAGAATTGTACACTTGAAACCTAGGTAATTTCACTAACCATTGTCACCCCAATAAATTTAAGTTAAAAAATTATCAAAAAAGAAATAAACTCTGTCTTTGGCACTCTCCGCTACAGAGAAGGTACAGATTTGATACTCCTTCTTCTATATCCTGGAACATTCAAAACAAACATTTTGGGGGGTAGGATATCCTTTTCAGGCAGAACCTTTATCTTTTAAAAGAAGAAGTGGCAGTAAGCTTTGTTCCCATTTCCTTCTACGGAGAACCACCAACAATGCCATATATTTGAATCATTTTAAACAGTTTACAAAGTATTTTCACATTTATTCTTTCCTCAGACTCCCTCAGAATCTCTGTGAGTTGGGCTGGGTAAGTATCCTGTTTTATGTATGTGACTAATCTAAAGTCATTGAATAGGATAAGCTGTGAACCTGGACCTAAAATAAAAGTCTTCCAGTAGCTAAATGTTCCCTTGCCTCAATTTCACACTGTCAATTCCACACTCAGGTCACATGGGCCAGAAGCCGGTGAAAGTCTTAGGCAGACGCCCCCAACTCTTAGATCAGTGCACAGCTCATCAAAATGTAGTCAAAGAGGAACAGAAATTACGGTGAGAGAGATCTAAGTTTGCAATCTAGACCTGCCATTCCCGGCTGGATGACTTTGGTAAATTAACATCTCTGGAACTCAGTTTTCTCATCTATACAATGGGGGTGCCAATACTTCCTTCAAGAGGTTTGTATGAGGATTGAGTGAGCCAACATAAATGAAAGCACAGAGCTTGGTGAGAACACATGAGTGCTCGATAAATATTTATCAAATTGGAAAAAAGGAGGAAGAGGGACCTTCCTGCCCTAAAATGTCTTCCTCTATATACCTGTCACATAGTGGTATTGGAAAGTCATTCCTTTATAGGGAAAGACTCATCTCCTTTAAGAATAATGAAATAATGATCACTCATGTATACCTTAGTGACACCGTGCATCTCAGCAGATTTTTTGAAAGAGGTGGACGTAGAACAAGCACGCCAGACTAACAGGAGACCTGGAGAAAATGCTGGTTGACAATCACCCCTGTATAGTGACATGGGTGAAGCAATACAACTTTAGTGAGTGTAATATTGTGATTAACACTTAACTTACGTTAGGAAGTTTCAGATCAAGTATTTCATATGTGCCTCCTAAACATGTGTCAAATCCTCGTGGTCATAGACCATAGAAACTGGAAACGGCCTTAGTGATCACTCTGCCATATTTCATTTAAAAATGACAAGTCTGAGGCCCATAAAGAAAGACACTTTATAATTCTGGGGAGAACGACAAGAGACTGCTGAATTCTGCTGCTGCCTCGAAACAAGTGTTGACATTTACATCTAGCTGCTTGAGGAGACGTTGCTCACCATCAACTCACAAAGACCTGGAACTGCCACCTGAGGGCTGAGAGCTGAAGGGGTGGGTCAGGGACGTCTGCCATGTCACAGGTAGAAGCACAGATGCAGCAAGAACTAAAGGCAACAGGGGCGGGGAGAACTCCAGCACAGCCCTCCTGACGTGCAACCTCTCTCCACACAATGCCAGAGCCAGAGCCAAGAGCAAGATTAGGCAAAAGCCCATTTTTCTGACCACACGTTCACTGCTTGGGTCAACAGTGGTTTGACTGAGTTCAACCAATCTCCTCCTGACGTCTAAAATGACTGTACACACAGATATGGTCCCAAACATACCTCTGGAGGGGAACTCATGTCCTACAAGTACTCTGCCTCCCCTCCCCATCCCCCATGGGAGGATACACTTCCCTGCTCTTCAGGGAAGTATATCCTTGGACTCAGGACATCCTTTGGCCATTGGAATGTAGAAGTGTATGTAGAAGTGTCAAGATAGCAGCTCCACGCTGAGGCTCTCAGAGCTCTCTTGCACTGATTTCCTCTGCCATTAGAATACTGAGGCTCTGAGAAAAGAAAAAAAGAGAAAAAAGCAGTGCCCCTTCATCCTGAATCCCAGAATGAGAAGACACAGGGAGCAGATCTGGACCTCCTGACAGCCTGGAACAGAGGAGCAGCAGCAGCCATCCTATGTCACCCACCAGCAGCATGACGGAGAAATAAATGTTGTAAAGCAACCAGAGTCTGAGGTAATGTATGTATCATAACCCAGAGAACACTGTCTACTACACTTTCATGTGTTGGACTGTGACTCCTGAATGAAGAGATACACCTGTTTTCTTTTCCCCTCTAATATTTGCTTTTGATCACTTGCTCTGCACTGCACAGCGTGTTAAGTGCTTTACAAACGTTAGCTCATTTGGTCCTCACAATGAACAATAATTGAGATACTGTTGCCCCCATTTTACAGGTGATAAAATTGAGGCTGAGAAAATCTGAGGGCTGAGAGCTGAAGCGATTGGTCACATAACTGGTAAGTGGCCAGTCTAGGACTTGAAACCAAGACCATCCATGTCAGAGTGCAGGTTCCCACCACCCCGTTCCAGATTGCTTCTGTGGGCACTAGTGGAACAGACAGGGACCTGGACACCCAGGACCTCTCTCCTGCTCCAACAAACATACTACTCCCAACAGAATACAATCTTTATTATTTTAAATAGGCTCTTGGGGTGGTGGGGGCGGGGGAACGGCCGGTTAGCTCACTTGGTTAGAGCGCGGTGCTCATAACACCAAGGTCGCCAGTTCGATTCCCACATGGGCCAGTGAGCTGTGCTCTCTGCTAGTTGAAACAACTACTTGACTTGGAGCTGATGGGTCCTGGAAAAGCTCACTTAAATAAATAAAAGTAAAAAAAAAAAAAAAACAGTTAAATAGGCTCTTGGGAGGGGGCGGGAAATGACTTGTGGATCTTCAGAATGATCTAAACACCCCACAAGCCCATTTCTAAAAGCAAGCGGAATTTGGAGCCTTCCCAAGGTTGACACGGTCAATTCCATCATGCCCAGAGCCCGGCAGACCCAGCTTTATAAAGCCCTGCAGCCCATTCCCCACTAGGGCACATAACGCTTCTCCCTTGATTTACAGCCCCATCTACTCTGGGCCACTCCTGATGGGCTGTTCTCATCCCCTGCTGCCTGACAGCTTTAGGGATTCTTCTCAGGCCATAACTTCTGAATATGTGCCCCCTCCCCGTCCCTGGCCCTGGAATCTCAGCTACTTTCCATTCAGAAAAAGATTGCTCCATTTATTCTCAGCTGCACGGTCCTTTTTACATTTATCTACTGCTCAGCTGCCTTCCTGATCAGGTATTTAAAGATAAGCCCGTCTCCTTCTGACGAGTGACCCTGCTCCCTTTTCTCATTGCCCTGAGTTAGTCCCCGGAAGATTCAATATCATTTTATATATTTGCAGGCTTCCAACTCATTCCGTTATTCTTTTCCTCTAACCAAATGAGACAATGGATGTAGAAGGACCTGGGAAATTATAGAGATGTATAAATACTAGTTCTTGCCTGTTGTTATTTTTAAAACTAACAACTTCCCAAGTTCGATTCCCCATGGTGAAATGTGAACGCTCCCTGCTCTGATGGTACCTGGATTCATTCTCAGCTTCCAACACACCCCACACCAGGGTTGAGGCCGTCCAGGTCTGAATTCTCTGGGGTACAACACTGCCTACAGTCAGCGGGTGGCTACCCGGCTCCAGGATTGCTCAGTTACCTAGATGTCTGTGTCCACGATGTCTGTAGTAACAGAAATTAGCTTGTGTAAATGAATGGAGTTTGTGAAACTTCAAGAGCAGTAGCTCAAGAAGTTGCTTACACGGGGAAAGGATGAGGCTGACCGCACTGGATTCAAATCTCAGCTCTGCCATTTATGAACTTGGCTAAGATAACCTTTCTGAGCCTCCTGTTCCTCATTTGCAGTCTCTCTCCGGACAGTACAAAAACTAAATTCAATAGTCCCATAAAAACCCTGAGGAAAGTGCCTCACACATGACAGCCAACCAAGAAAGTATGTGACTAATAATCACACTAAAGAAATGGAAGACTGGTAGTCACTACAAAGAGTTTAAACACTCTTGAGTTTTCAAACTGAAAGGGATGTCCAGAATCTGAACTCTTTTTCTTAAGTAGAAGATCAAGAAACCCGGAGAGAATTTAGATGTCCTCATCTGCAAGCTCTGAGGGCAGGGCCACGTGTCTCCATGCCGTTCCCGGCTCCTGGCTCACCGCAGGCCGCTGAGTATATGCTGCTCTTGTGGGTGGTACTGTCGCACTCATAGTGGCTAATGGCAAGTGTCAGGAGTCGGCAAAGCCTGAGCCAGAGCCCAGCTCTTCCACTTGGCCAGTGACTAACCCTCTCCAAGCCTGAGAAACAGAGGCAAAACCAAACTCAAAGATTCGATAAAAGGTTAGCTCTTAAAACTCCCAGTAACTTATGTAAGATCTCCTAGTGAATTAATGGGAGAGCAATGAGAACCCAAGAAGCATGACTTCGAGCCAGGATACTGTCTTCTACTGCAGAAAAATAAAATTTAAAAACATCAGGGTGCTACAAAGTTATACACTGTTTCATTCTTACTCCTGAGCACTTTTTTTTTAATGTGGTATATTCCTCGACTCCCTTTAAATTCTCAAGTATTTTGCTTTCTGTTATGAGGAAAACAAGGGAAAGTGCCAATATCTGAGACTGGTGATGCTTCAAACACGTACACACACACACACACACACACACACCATACCATTTACACACACCCCTCTTAAAATGCACTCTTGGCCCAATATTTCCTATGGAAAGATGTAGTATTTTTGCTTAGCAATCAATGCAAACCATAAAAATCCTAATGTTTCTATCAGTGGTAAAACCGCAATATGTCAAATCATATGGCCAGGCCCCTTTGTGGGACTGAATATCAAGGTGTCATCATTATCCATAATGCATATTTGAATCAACTCTTAAAACTTAACGCGGCTTTTATGCCTGGAGATAAGGTGGGATTTGAGGTTGGCATGTTCCAGTGGCACACACGAGGGCCGCAGGTTGGTCCTAATTCTCTAGGATGATTTAAAGCCTTCATTAGCTCTGAAAGTTACTACTCAGGATGGCCTGCTCTTCGGCATTTTGCACGGAGTGGGTGACAACCTGGGAAAGCAGACCGCAGTGGAGAGAATCAGGATTCCATTACAAAACCTTTTTGTTCATCCTGAAGGACACTGAAAGTGAACAAAGGTTAAAAGACAAAGCTTTTCTCTAAAAGGGAATGGGCTGTGAGTTGAAAGTTATATGACTGAAAGTCTTGGCAGAAAGACAAAAACTGAGAATGGAAGCAGGAAGCTGCTGCTCCAGGAATCCCTGTGCTATGGCTGTCGGCCTAGCTCAACCGTGGTCCACCTCTTGCATTATTCTTTCAGAAGCCTACCGGGTGACTGGTTAAATAATGTGGGAAAGAATTCGTGGTCTTTGTAAGTGTTACATGATTGGCCGTAATTTTATTTTATTCCTTCTAGATAATATTTGCATTTTAGTAGTCCCTTCCAGGGGCTTAATTCAGGAGGCCCCTCACATCTCAATTCAACAGTTAACTATTCGCCTCCATCTGGGCAATTACTGGCTTACCAGCCAGGTCATCGCTCTCCCAGGAATCTTTTTTTTGGGGGCAATGAGCATTGGAAAGGAGGACCACCGGCGTGAGCCCATGGTTCCCCAGCACTCTCAATGGCCAGGGTGAAGAAAGGGGGCTGGCTATAGGTTATGGGTCTATCTCTTACCCTGGCCTTCGGTGCATTTCCCAGGTATTGTGTTTGGTGCCAGAAGATTCTGGCACAAGTCTTTCCATCCTGAAGGATGGGACACATACTGAAGGTATCCTTGGAGTTCACAAACTATTCCCTGCAACAGGAGGTTGGCAGTGGGAGTGGGAGTGAAAGAAGACCCAGACCGTGCCACCGAAACAGCACAAGGCATGTGGTCAGGCTCCTGGGGAACATAAAGGAGGGAGTGGGTGTCTCTTGTGGAGGTAGGAAGGGGGCTGTGGAGACTCTGTGTCGTGGAGGAGTTGACATTTGAGCGGAAACTTGAGATATAAAGAGCCTTTCCCAGGATGGAGAGGAAGGGAAGAGCACCCCAAAAGAGGGAACCACTTGACAAAAGCACAGAGCTGTGAGGGTGAATTGTGTGTTGCTGTGGGCTGAATGGTGTTGCCCCCAAATTCATGTTGAAGCCTTAATCCCCCCACTCCCCCTCCACACACACATGAAAACAAAGAAATTAGGGAGGAGAGTGAAGGGAAAGGATAACAGAAGACCCAGTTTCTATGTCACTGATTCCCAATGACAGAGACAAAGAGAAGCTCTCTCCCACCCCCACGCCAGCCCCAGGCACACCCTGAGATGTCCAGCTCCTGCTGCCACCAGTAGCAGGGCAGGCACATTCTTTCTGTCAGCCCATTTTGAGTCCTTCTTCCGGATTGTAGGCTTAAAAGCAGAGGGAAAAACCCCATTCCTAACCAAAAACGGGAGAGAAAAGGGTTTCTCTGAAACTGATCAAATGCAATTAAGCCAGAATATCCAACTCATATACCTTTAATTAACCTTTATCTGGAGAGAAATGATTGGTGGTTAAGAATTAGATGAAGTAACTAATTATATCAGGACTCTGCTTTCAAAGAAATCTCTTTCAGCACCAGAGAAAAAGCTGATAAAAAACAATCATGGCTGTAATGGTACCTTTTAAGGAGAATAATTAACCTGTAATAACAATTTTGGCCTTGACTTAAGCCCTGTAAAATAATCCTTTTTCATTAACTACAAGTTCAATTAGCATCAATAACGAGCCTGCATTTAGAAGTAGCCGCAGCATCAAACTCCCTGATGACTGCACCTGTGGCTGCTCCGCTTCCGGCTGAACGGCCCTCAAGCCTCAGCGGCCACAGGAGCTGCACATCCCCAAAGTGGGGGGCTTTGGGTCTACCCACTGCAGGGCAAGGAAAAAATGTATCTTATGGAAAGTATAAGTTTCATATGATGACCCTGAAGTTTGTAGGGAGGAAAAAGAAGAAGGAAGAAGAGGACAAAGAGGAAGGACAGGGGGAGGAAGCCACCACCGCCACCATCTCCAGGGGGCCGCTGATCTACATGTTTGATGTCCAGGGGGCAGATGGGGGGCTCAGCTGGTTAGAGCGCGATCTCTGGGCACCAGGGCTGCCAGTTCGATTCCCACATGGGCCAGCGAGCTGCGCCCTCCGTAACTAGAATGAAGTCAGTGAGTTGCCACTGAGCTCCCAGATGGCTCAGTTGGTGGGAGCGCATCCTCTCAACCTCAAGGTTGCCGGTTCAACTCCTGCAAGGGATGGTGGGCTGCGCCCTGTGCAACTAACAATGGCGATTGGACTTGGAGCTGAGCTGCATTCTCTACAACTAAGATTGAAAGGACAACAACTTGACTTGGACGGAGCTGGTGAGTCCTGGGAAAAACACACTACTGTTCCCCAATAAAGTCCTGTTCCCCTGCCCCCAATAATATCTTTTATAAATAAATAAATAAACATTTGCTATCCAGAAGCCAATGAACCAGAATGAGAGCGAAAGTTCTCGTCTTCAGCTGAGTGGGATTTGCAATCCAGACACTGTCCGCGATTGTCCCAAGTGAAGGGAAAGGACCCTACAAGATACATCCCAGAGAAAACCAAGAACCTTATTTGGAACCGGCTGCCCTTTCTCTAACTCGGAAAATTAAAAATGATGATGTGCCCACACGACAGGCATTTCCCCTCCTTCTCACCAGCAGAAGCTGGACTCTGATCAGGGCGGGGGCATCTGTATCCTGAAAGGGTGCTGCCTCGGACCTGGGACAGGACTGCTGAATAGTTTAAGCCAGTGCTTCTCAACGTGTGGTCCCCACACCAATAGAGCGGTTGCTAGAAATGCAAATGCTCAGGCCCTCCCTGGACCTACTGAATCAGAAACTGAGGATGGCGCCCAGCAAGCGCTGTTTTAACAAGCCCTGCCAGTGACTCTGTTGCACTTTCAAGTTTGAGACTAAGGGAATTGTGTTATTTCCTCTAGATTTCCAGTTCATTTAGGTCAAGTCATGTGAGACAGCCCTGGTACGTGGGACATAAGCGGAAGTCCACTGGGGGCCTTTGGAAAAGTTTTCCTTTTGCTTATGAAGGAAGAAAGGACAGACACTTGCCTCTTGTCAGCTGTATGTGAAGGTGCCTGGAGCTTCTGCAGCCACCAACCCTGAGGAAGGCAGAGTGGACAGCGAGGAAGGACCTAGGTCCTTGAGTTTGTCATATGCCATTGAATTAACCAACCCTGGAACCACACTCTCTACCTCTAATTACATGAGACTGTTTAGCTACTTTTAGTAGGGTCTTTGGTACTTGCAGCCAGAAGCATTTGAGCTGATCTTGATGAGAACAAGCACAATCACAGCAGAAATGACATCTAGGACGCCCTTACCATGTGCCAAGTGCTGCGGTGACTCACAGTGGCTCGTGGCATCAATCAGTTCATCTTCACAGCCGGCCTTGTCTCCTCACTGACCTAAAATCCTCACAGTAGCTTCTCTGGAAGGCTGCAGTTAACACGAACTGACTGACCTGGAAGTGCTTGGGGCGCAGGGAGAGGGGCCGGGGCCACTCTATTTTCCTTGTTTTGCCCAGATTAAGGGGTTTTGCAAAGCACAGATACATCTACCCTGAGGCTAGGCCAACTCATCCAGAAATTCATGTGTTAGATTTCTGAGGAGGAGAAAAATGTAACGGGAGTAGAGAATCTGCACAGAGTCCCACCTGAGGGATGTCCATGGAAATGGGCTGCCTAATATGTAGTCCTGGACACAGGAGGGTATGGACCACGCAGTGACCAGGAAGTGGGCTAGGGCCACACATCAAGCTGTCCTTGACGTTTATCTCCAGGAATTTGGTAGCCTAAGCAAGGCCGCTGCCTGCCCCTCTCTCTTCCCCACTCCTTTCTCCTTAGTCCATAATTCTTAAATATGCAAAAACTTAAGCATTCCTTCTTTTTAATTTTAAGGAAATTTCAATTTAATCACTTCAAAGTAATTTTTTTCTAGTACCTACTGTGGTGCCTTGTACATAGTAGGTACTTCTCTCAATGTCTCACCACAGTCAAAATTAAAATCAGAAGCTGTAGTTACTACCTCACACCTGTAAGAATGGCTATCATCAACAAGACAAGTAATAACAACTGTTGGAGAGGTTGTGGAAGAAAAGGAACCCTCCTCATACACTGCTAGTAGGAATGTAAATTGGTACAGCAATATGGAAAATAATACAGAGGCTCCTTAAAAAATTAAGAATAGAATTACAATATGACCCAACAATCCATCTTCTGAGTATCTACTCAAAAAAATCTGAAAACATTTATCCATAAAGACATATGTGCTCTGATGTTCATTGCAGCTTTATTCATGGTGGCCAAGACATGGAAACAACCAAAATGTCCTTCAATAGATAATTGGATAAAAAAGATATAGTACATATATACAATGGAATATTACTCGGCCATAAGTAAAGATGAAATACTGACATTTGTGATAACATGGGTGGATCTTGAGGACATCATGCTAAGCAAAACAAATCAGATGGAAAAACTTGAGAATCACGTGGGATATAAAACTGGAAGCAATAAATGAACAAGACAAACAAACAAACAGAAACTCATAGACACAGACAAAGGTTTTGTGACTATCAGAGGGAAAAGGGGTGAGGAGGAAGTAGGAACGGGTTAAAGGGCGTCAAATATATGGTGACACAAGGAGATCTGACTTTGGGTGGTGAGCACACAACGCAATACGAAGACACGTATTATAGAATTATATACTTGAAACCTATACAATTTTACTAACCGATGTCACCTCCAATAAATTTAATTTTAAAAAAGCTGTAATGCAGCCAAAGTGTCGTTTCCACCGGCCCCTGACCAGGCTCCACAGAAGGTCAACGAAAAGTGCACAGGATGCACAGATGGAGGACTTGATGCTGCACTGCTTCACCACTGCCCTCCTTGAGAGAGAGAGAGAGAAAACAATCAGAGCGCGCATCCCACTCTGATAGGCAGAGGTAAAAGAGGAGCACGCAGGAAGAAGAGAGGAACAAGGGAAATGGGTGACATCGCTGAGGAGTAAATGGATATGAGCGCTACTGGATTCTCGTCCTACTCCGTAGGCCTCTGGAAAATTGCAACCCAGTGTCTCTTTTAAAAATATTTTTTCCCTTATAATAGGGATGGGAAGAAAGCACAAGCTTAGAACAAGGAGGGGATCTTCAAGTGCTGAAACCTAATCCCCGTTAGGGGAACCAAGTCCCAGTTCAGCCACTTACTAGTAGTGTGATCTGGACACGTCATATAACCCCTCAGAGACTCATTTGCAAACCAGACATTAAAATAGCCACGTTTTGCAGTTGTAAAGGTTAAATAAGAGAATGTCTGTAAAGTACCGGGCATATAATAATGTTCAATAAATGTTAGCACCAACCCCCCTCTCCATCATTACCTTATCTAATGTTAAGCCTGATACCGTCTGTGCCAGGTAATGCTTGAGAAGAGCTAAGTAAATTGCTGGGTAAGTTCTCTTTGAAGAGGAGGAAGGAGAGGCTTAAACTCAAGACAATTTGACTTTGGAATGCTGCACCGGCTGTACGAACTCAGTTCAAGCCACAAATGAAAGCTTGGTGCCAGGAAAGGAGGCCCAGCTTCAAGCCCATCCCCCAGGTCTGGAAGCTCAACTTCTTCTGGTCACATTATCTGCCGGGCAGCGCGGTCTCTTGTTGAGAATCAGTGCTTTTTTTTAAGAGAAGCTGCAAATCAAACAACCGTCCTGCCCAGGGAACTGAGACTTTCTCTCTTTAAACATTGCCTCCTCTAAATATAAATGGTTGTTTTCCTCTAGAGAAAACTTGCACCCCTCTGATCTCTGAAGGACGGCTGAGGGCCCTCGTATCTTCTGGTGCACATTCCTGATCACCTTAATCTCTTCATTGACAAGCCTCTGATCTGACAGAAATAAAGATTATGGTGTCCCTCCGTTATAAAGTATTAGGGGGAGTGGGAGTGGATCAGAGGGAAGAAAGAACACAAACATCACCAGGGAGGCAGAGAGGCGGGGGAAAGGGCGAATTACTTTTTTTTTTTTTTCTCTTCAGAACATGTATTTTATTTTTGCTCGAATTACTTTTAATACAGTTGCATAATCCATAATTCAGCAAGCTTGTCATTCCTCTTATCCTCTAAAAAAAACATGAAATTAAGTTCCAAGCAAAGCGCATAATTTATGAGGAGTCTCTGAGCTCATGATTCCCAAATCCCTCTGCCCCGCCCAGACTTCTTACGTGAGTTCTAGTCCTACACTTCCAATGGCCCACAGGATGCTTCTGCCCAGACGTGGCTATCATCTCAGCTCCCCATGTGCAAGTGAAACTCAACTCTTCCTCCCAAAGTTCTTTGCTTCCCCAATTCTTCTTTCCTATCAAATGAACCACTGTTAGCTGGCAGAAAGTTCTAGAAAAACCTGGAGTTTTTCCCTCTTCTGCCTCTAAAGCCAAAGTCTATGAAGTTTTTCTGGAGTCATTTTTTATTCTGCCATCTCATTTTCCAAATCTTCCTTCTCCCTCCATCCCAGATTACTGACTCTGGTCTCTACATACTAATCCAGACCTTGCAACCATTACCAATTCCATCTTCCTAAAATGCTATTCACATCAGACCTATCGAGGGCTGCCTATTTCTTGCTATGAGAAGGTCAAACGTGCTTGCTTTCTCGCCAAGGCCCTCCTGTCATGTCCTGATTCCATCCTGCCCATCCAACTGTAGTTTCCAACATAGAATCTCTTCTCCCAATAGAGAGGTCCCAGCAGAGCATGAGATTCATATTGGGTGCTCCAGGAGAAGTAGTCAATTTACTCAAACTGAACTGAGCACCCCTCAGTCCCCACTCCATGCTCTGTGCTCCCTGCTCCCTGCTCACTGCCTGGAATGCTCTTTCCTTCATGCTGACTGCCCAAACCCTATTCATCCTCCAGGACCCATCAAGCATCCGCTCCACAAGGAAGTCATGCTCATCACCTGAACTCACTGTCTGTCCTTTGCCCCAAGACACTTAGCCTTTCAGTCCATACTCTCTTGTACTATTTCTAATTAAATACTTGTGTAATGCTTATAGCTCTTTCTATTTTACAGAGCACTCTTCTACATATATAACCTTATTTAATCTCCTCAACAACCCTGTGAGGACGCAATCATCTCCTGCACTTATACACTATGAGTCAAAAGTGTTTTAAATGAAGATCACAAAGCTAATTGATGCTGGTGTCAAATCTTGAAGGTCCAACTTTTGACTCCAAATCCCATATTTTTGGACTTCTTTATTCGACTATAAGTCCTTGAAAGGCAGGGACCACATTTTGTAATTTTCTTTTACTATATAGAACTTTACAAAGTTCTCAACACACAGGAGGTCCCTATGATTATATGTTAAATGGAGAATTGAAGTTAAGGAAAGAGTTGATGAGCCATTAAGAAGTGAGCAAGTGAACATGTAAGACACACACTGTTCATTGGGACATGGGTTATTAAAGATGCAAAGAACTTGCTCAAGTGGCCTTTGTCAGATACCATATTTTCATCCCGCATTCATTCTTTGTTCTTTGCTTCATTGATTCAGCAAGTATTTACTGAACACCTTCTGTGTCTCTCATACTGACATAGATGACAAA
Source organism: Rhinolophus ferrumequinum (assembly GCF_004115265.2). NCBI lineage: Eukaryota > Metazoa > Chordata > Mammalia > Chiroptera > Rhinolophidae > Rhinolophus > Rhinolophus ferrumequinum. The sequence goes on along the minus strand of NC_046296.1, from coordinate 51,311,924 downwards.
TATTCTTTCATCCCTCAACACTGCCCCTAACATAAACCCTACGAATAAGAAGTACAGTTTTAATGTGTGTGGGTAGGTGGGTAGATCGCTATCTATATTTCTTTCTTTCTTTCTATCTATCTATCTATCTATCTATCTATCTATCTATCTATCTATCTATCTATCTATCTATCTATCTATTGCCTCTATCCACACAATTTGTTCCTGACTAATTGTATTGATTAAAACAGAAAACCAAAACAAAGCATCTTGGATGGTTTACTATATATCCAGAAGAGCACCAAAATAAATGGGTTTTCCTTTGGAGTGGAAAGGAAAATAAATTTCTTTAATCTTATCATATTCTCTACCCGTATTAGTTAGAGCTAAACAGATCTTATCAGAACCTGCTTGTTACCAAACATATAAGAATCGGAGAAGGTTATTATTATCACTGCTCTGTGAAATTCTAAATGACCCCCACCCCCAACTTGTTTATAGAAATAGCATCTTCCCAGTAATGCTTCAACACCAGCCCTGTAAACAGGTTACAATCACAGAATTTCAATATGAAAGGGATAGTAGAGATTAGAACTCACTATTTCATATGACAGAAATGAAGACTCTAGGCAGTTTAGGTGATTTTCCCAGGTTGAAAAAGGACAACTTGGCACGTCTTAAAATGAAAACCCAATGCCATGACTTCTGGGTTCAGAACTCTCTTCCTTCCTTTCAGTGCCACAACTCATGTAGTTTTTCAAACTTCATAGTTCATTATTGAAATAAATAACTTTTTTGTTGTTGCTGTGAAAGATCTTATAATGAATAACTTCAGTTTAGAAATAATCTTCGTGACTTAATTAAAATTATTTGACATTTAAAAATAAATAATAAAAGACATACTGGTTCCATATGGAATTCTTAGGAAATGCACATTGGGATGGCACTGATTTTCTGATTACATTAGTTCTTTGAGCAAATAGGTTGCTTTAGTCTACAATATTTAAACATTTCTTTTGGGTCCTTTTTTTTGTTTCATTTATTTTCTACAACATAAACTAATTTTGAGTATAGTCTCATTTCAGCAAAGATAATATGAAAATCCACAAGAAATAATTAGGAGAAACCTCTTTATTAATAAAACAACAACAATAATAAAATAGAAGACAATAGGTAATATTTTCTGTGTTTTAACCCTGGCAGGTGCTGTACTACACTCTTTGTTGTTTTTTTTAATTATCTCATTTACTTCTCATAAGAATCCTATAAAGCAAATGTTATAATAATCTCTATTTCATAGATGAGGATTCCAAGAGCAGAAAATGAAGTTATTGTCTTACTACCTTAAGAACTTTTAACTAGCAAGTTCTGGAGCTGAGTACCTGACCCAGAACTAACTCCAGATTCTATTTTCTTAACACAGTGCAATAGTGTGTCCTTTCAGAAGTAAATGGGTTAACTAATGTTCACAGTTTAAGAAGAAAAAAAAAAAAACACCTTTCAGAGACTCCACTCTGAAAGGAACACTGCTGCTTTTGATGATAACTGAGTATGAGGCTGAGTAGAGAATTACACTCCAGGCTGGAGGATTACACTTCTATCAGGATTTACACAGCTGGACCAAGATAATTCTCCTTCCTCCTGTTTTAACAATAAAATGTCTTCAGTAAAATGGGGCTAAGAGATACATGTAAAAATGAGCATACTATAAAATATTTTTGTATTTAATCAAGGATAGGACAACTGGATTGTGGGTATTTCTATGAAATGCCATCATATCACACCACGCAGGTATGAAAAACCTAAACGCAATTTTGTGTTGCAAAATACTTTCTTGATGTTATCGAACGTCTCCATTACCTATCAGGAGTCATTTACCACTTCATTCTATTCTGATTGTTCACATTTCTGTTTTCTGAAATGTAAACATCATTGCTTATAATGGTTCCTTAAAAGTGCATATGATTCTCATAGGTCAGAACCTTCATGCAAATTAGACTTAAGTCTAAACTATGTTTCTTCCCTAAATATTTAAGCACATAAATATCTCTGGCCATCCTGGCTGTCATTTTAAGCTGACATTTATTGTTCTACAGAGAAGAAAGGTCAGATGTATCAAATCTGCATTAATACTTCTTGATATTTTTTTCTTCAACCAGATTTTTCCAAATTATGGTATTGAGATGAGAGGAGAGAGAGAGAGAGAGAGAGAGGAGAGATGAGAGAGAGAGAGAGAGAGAGAGAGAGAAAGGAAGGAAGAAAGAGGAGGGGGAGGAGAGGGTGGGAGGGGGAAGGTCTTCCGTCTTAGCTGTATTTAGTAAACCTTTGTGCTTCCCCCTCAGCTACATTGGTCAAGTATATGTGTGGGTACAGAAGGGCTGGAGCATGAAGGAAAGGCAGGATCTGTGGAATGGAAAGGGATGCATGGCTTCATGATCTTTTTAATATGACCTTTGGTCATACTTCATGGAATGTATTGAGACCGTCTGGCCCCATTCCTGAACTCTCTGTCTTTTGTCTCTGCATGGCCTCCTTACATTTGTGCTCCTGTCTCAACGAAGAGAATTATTTTCCTCTCTCCAGTCACTCCTGCTGTGACTATACCTTTAAGCGGCAGTAAACAAGTTTTCTCAGTTAAGAGCCTCACTGTGCTCCAGGACAGTCAGATTAGAGTGGTGGAAAGTTGTCTTCATTTGAAGTCCACCCCTTAAAAGGAGAGGATATCGGGAGGAGAGAAGCAAGCACGGTGAGCTCTCTGAAACCCAGAGTGTATGAGGAAGACTGACACGGGAGGCTAGAGATGCTTGTTTCCTTCAGAGTATTTATCATCATTTCTTACTGTGTATTTATTTGCTCATTTAATATTCTTCCCTCACTAGTCTGTAAATCCCATGAGGGCAAAGCCCTGATTTGTTTTGCTCATTGCTATCTGCGCAGCTCCTAGCACAGTGTCTAATAAACTGAAAACTGCTCAGTAATTATTCATTCAGATTTCCAGCATGATGGCAGAGTAGGTAAATGCTGTGCTTACCTACTCACGACCACATCAAAAATTACAACTAAACTACAGAACAACCATCATTGAGAATTGCCTGAAGTCTAGCTGAACCGAAGTCCTACAACAAAAGACATACAGAAAGAAGCCACCTCAAAGACAAATACAGGGAACAGATGGCCTCACACCAGCATGTGACTGTTAAAAATTAGAAAGGATATCCCAGAGGAGCAAGGGGTCCCAGCCCACACCAGGCTCCCTGGCCCAGGGTTCCAGTGCTACGAGAAGTCCCCACAACTTCTGTTGTGAAACCAGAAGAGATTGTAATTTGGTGAGACAGAGGGTGGCTAGAGTCCCAAGTGTTCCTCTTAAAGGATGCACGCATGGACTTATTCATTGACAGGATCATTTGCTCTGAGCTCCAGCACTGGGGCAGCAACTTGCAAGGCCCAGGGATATATATAGGGAAGATCTGAGTTGTTGGCTTCAGGACGCGGGCTGGAGGGGCAGCTTTCTCCAGACAGAAGTGCAGGCAGATTCCATTGATTTTTTGTTGAGCCCTCCCTACTCCCAGCTTGCAGGTACTAGAGGCCACTATATCTGAGTTTCAACCAACACCATTTGTCCGCCCCCACACTGATGATTCCTTGAGACCTAGCCCCACTCAACTTGCACACCCAAGGCACGTCCAGTGGCTTTTCCATAAAAACAGCCTATCTTGGCTCATGCTACAAACTTTCCTAAGATCTCTCAAGGGTTCACAGAACCCAAACAAGCAGCATTTGGCTTTGTCACATCCTGTACCTCTTGTTGAGCAGCTCCAGGTCCAGTACTAGTGGCAGCCAGCCTCAGTTCACAGGTTGCCCTCTTGAGGCATCTCCAAGCCCAGCACAGGTGGTGGCCATCTGCAGATTGCTTTGTGGCTCATGCCAGGTGGCCCCAGGCAGGACACAGGCTATGGCTGAACTTGGCCTGCAGCAGGTCCTCTCCCAGGTGGTCCCAGGGCTGGCAAGTCCAGTGGCCAGCTTCAGACCAAGTCAGAGCATCACCCAGCCACTTCCAAGGACAAACACACCCAAAGGGCAGACTGGAAAGGCACCAGAGTGCTGCTAAAGCAAATCCTGCTCTGTAAGGTCAGCCCCTACACCACAGCTCCTACACTGTAGTCATAGCCAATTCTCACAACCAATCATCCTGAGGGTCAATCCCTCCCATTGACCTGCAAACAGGGCTAAACTACAATTGGAGGGCACACACAACCTACACAAAGGGCACACCTGGTACACTCAGCATAATGCCACTCTACTAAGACTGGGAGATATAGCAGCCCTACCTAATACATAGAAACAAACACAGTGAGGAAGCCAAAATGGGGAGACAAAGAAATATATCTCAAATAAAAGAACAGAACAAATTTCCAGAAAAAGACCCTAACCAAAGGGAGACGAGCAATCTACCAGATGCAGAGTTCAAAACACTAGTTATAAGGATGCTCAATGATCTCAGGGAGAATGTCAACAAAGAGACAGAAAACATAAAAATGGAAATAGAAACATAAAAAGAAACAGTCAGAAATAAAGAATACAATAACTGAAATGAAGAATACATTAGAGGGACTCAACAATAAATTAGATGAAGCAAAGTATCAAATCAATGATTTAGAAGCTAAGGTAGCAGAAAACACCCAATCAGGACAGCAAAAAGAAAAAAGAATCCAAAACAATGAGGATAGTTTAAGGGAGCTCTGGGACAACATCTAGTGTACCAACATTCACATCGTAGGGGGTACGAGAAGGAGAAGAGAGCAAGGAATTGAAAACCTATTTGAAGAAATAATGATGGAAAACTTCCCTAATCTGGCAAAAGCAATAGACATACAGCCCAGGAAGTGCAGATAGTGTCAAACAAGATGAACCCAAAGAGGCCCACACCAAGACACATCATAATTAAAATGCCACAGGTTAAGACAAAAAAAGAATCCTAAAAGCAGCAAGAAAGAGAAAAGCAGTTAGCTACCTAGTACCAGGAGTTCCCATGAGACTGTCAGCTGATTTCTCAACAGAAACTTTGCAGCCCGAAGGGACTGGCACAAAATATTCAAGGTGATGAAAGTAAGGACCTACAACCAAGATACTCTATCCAGAAAGGCATCATTTAAAATTGAATGACAGACAAAAATCTTCCAGAAAAGAAAAAGCTAAAGGAGTTCATCAACACCAAACCAGTATTACAAGGAATCTTAGAGGGACTTCTTTAAGATGAAATAAGAAAAGATGAAAAATATGAATAATTAAATGAAAATAACTACATATCTATTAATAATTACTTTAATGTAAATGGATTAAATGCTCCATCAAAAGACAGGGTGCCTGAATGAATAAGAAAACAAGCCCCTTACATATGCTGCTTATAAGAGACTCACTTCCAATTGAAAGACACACACAGCCTGAAAGCAAAGGGATGATAAAAGGTATTTCATGAAAATGGTGATGACAAAATAAGCTGGGGTAGCAGTACTGACACCAGACAAAACTGACTTTAAAACAAAGGCTATAATAGGAGACAAAGAAGGAGCAAGTAATCCCACTTCGGGGTATTTATCCCAAGAAACCCAAATTGCCGAGATGTGGAGGTTAGCCTGGGTGTCCATCCATGGATAAAGAAGAGGGGGTACATAGATACAATGGAATATTGCTCAGCCAGGGAAGGGAATGAGTCCTTGTCATCTGCAGTGGCGTGGGTGGACCTGGAGGGTATTGTGTTGAGTGGGTTACGTCAGATAAAGACAGATGCAATGTGATTTCGCCTACATTGGAATCTAAAGAAACAAAATAAACAACAAAATAAAACAGAAACAAACTCATAATACAGAGGAACACTTTGATGGTTGCCAGATGGAAGGGTGCTTGGAGGGGTGGGTGAAAAGGGGAAGAGATTAAACAGTACAATTGGTTGTTATGAAGTAGTCATGGGGACGTAGGGTATAGCACAAGGAGTATAGTCAATAATAGTGTAAAAACTGTGCATGTTGTCAGATGGGTACTAGATTTGTCAGGGTGAGAGGCAGAGTGATTAAGAAGTACAAATTGGTAGTTACAAAATAGTCATGGGGAAGTAAAGTAAAGCACAGGGAATAGTCAATAACATCATAATAACTACATATAGTGCCAGGTGGGTACTAGACTAGTTACGGGGATCACTTCTTAAATGATATAAATGTCTAACCACTATGCTATACACCTGAAATTAATATAAAATAATATTGTAGGTCAACAGTAATTGAAAATTTTTAAAAGGAGAGGGGAAGGGGAATAAAAGTTCCTAATTCCAGTATAAAATAAATAAGTCATGGGGACGTAATGTACAGCATAGGGGAATATAGTCAATCATACTGGTGATAACATAGTACTATGTCAGATGTGCTGGAGTTACCGTGGTGATCACTTCTTTAGTATATGCATGTGAATAACTATGGTTGTACACTTGAAACTAATACAATATTGTATGTTAGCTATATTTTTAATAAAAGTCTTAACTTGTTTTAATAATAATATTTGTTGACTAACAATTTAAAAAGAAAAGGAAAACAAGGTAAAAAAGAGGAGAAGAACAAGAAAAGAAGGAGGAGACAATGGAAATTATCCAGGATTTCTGGGGGTAACTGACTCCAAACATTGAAAGGGCCTTCATGTTGAAGAAAGGACAATACTTGGAGGCAGAATGACAGTCACAAATAGGAGCAATAAGACATAGAGAGTATAGGTGTAGAGCTGAACAGGCTGTGATTCAAATACCAGATCCTTACTAGATATGTGAACCTTGGGCAGTTACTTAACCTACCTAAGCCTCAGTTTCTTTATCTGGAAAATGAGAATAATAATAAAATCAACCTTACCATGTTACAGTGAGGATTAAATAATCTGTCTAAAACTGTTCTATGGTAGCTGTTATCATTAGTATTAAGTTACAAAGGAGTAGAATTTAGCCAGTATAAATATCTTCCCAACAGATCTGTTCAGCAAACACAGGACAGCCTCATAAATCAGCGATCCCCATCTCCCAGATTTATTTAAAAAGATGAGATGGCAGGGACTCTGTTTTAAGAAGAGACTGCAAATGTAGACAGGAACCTAGATGGAATACATTCAATGCCCAGGACTGAGTGATCTTGCTACAATTATCCCCACCCTTTCTGATCCCTAAAACCTTTCTCTTTAGCATTTTCCCTTCTGATTTTCAACATTTCCATTTGATTTTCATCTATCCTTAATACATCTTTTCTTCATTCTGCTGAACCCTCTAACATCACTGACACTCCTTTCTCTCTCTTTTCTTCCTTCACAGATGAATGACTACATAATCACATTTTGCTTTGCTTCTTCAGCCACTCCCGCTAAACTTCTTCTGCCTATGCCTGCTCTCCGGAAGGCTCTAGGCCAAACACAATGGGCCTTTCCACTCCAGCTCTGGAACATCTGCCTCCCTTAACTTCCATGACACCACACGATGTAATGGTTCTCTTCCTTCTTTCTGGTGATGTCTTGACTCCATTCCCCTGTCTAATTATAAACTTTCGTAAATACAAGCTGTTGACCTCATCCCTCTTTCTTCTTCTCAGGAAAATGCATCTACTCTCAAGAATAAACCACCAGGTCATATAAATAGCTCCCAACATCCATATCTTCTCTCTGGACCTCTCACCTGTTCCTGTGTCCATCTTGTATCTTCATGTGCATACCAGATAACCTCATCTTCAGATGGATGCCCACTACAAACTGGTACCATGTCAGCCCACTCTCCCCTCAAAGCAGATCCTCTTCCCAACTATATTCTTATCAGTAATACCACCAGTCCACAGGGTTTTTGAGATCCGGAGGTGTAGAATGAAACTACTTCCAATCACTCCTGCAAGAATTGACCTCTCCAAGCCTCGACCGAACCACTATAACTACTTGTATCCATGTATTTGAATGTTGTGTGTGTGTGTGTGTGTGTGTGTGTGTGAGAGAGAGAGAGAGACAGAGAGAGAGAGAGAGAGAGACAGAGACAGAGACAGAGACAGAGAGAGACAGAGAGAGACAGAGACAGAGAGACAGAGAGAGAGAGAAACTGTGTTTTTCTTTAAGTCCTTCATCATATTTATAATAGCTATTTAAAGTTCTTTTCCAAGGTAGTCTAAAACCATAAACACAATGAGGAGAGAAACAAAATGGAAGTGTAAATTCTACAGGTGAAAAAATACAATATATAAACTAAAGAATTTATTAGATGGGATGTTTATCAGTAGATTAGACACTGCTGAAGAAGAGAGAATGAACTTTAAGACAAGCAATAAAAACTACCCAGACTGAGGTACAAAGAGAAAGAGGGCTGAAAAAATTAACAGACCCTTAATAAAATGGGGAACACATTAAATAGTACAATATAATTTTAATTAAATATCTAGAAAAAGGAAAGCAGAAAAATATGTGAAAATTTTAGTAATGTGATGAAAATTATAACCCACAGAACAAAAAACCTCTCAACAAAGGTGAAGCACACACACACAACTATAAGGGCACATCATAACTAAATTGCTGAAATCCCATGATAAACACAAAATCCTTATGCAGTCATGGGAGTGGCAGGGCGGAGGAAGACATATGGGAAACATAAATAAAGAAACATCCAACGTCTGATCAGAAACAATGCAAACCATGTAACAATGTAACAACATCATTAAAGTGCTATCAATCAGAAAGTATATCCAGTGAAAATTGTCTTCAGAAATGAAAGCAAAATAAAGACACTTTCAGCAAACAAGAGCTGAAAGGATTTAAGTACAGAAGAATGGCACAACGGTTAAATATTAAAGACTGAAAGAAAAATACTGTTGATGGAAACTTTGATTCACAAAGGAAAAAGGGACTTCCAGTGCAGCAAGATGGAGTAAACCCACTGAATCCTATTTATCCTGCTGCTTACAACCAAAAAACTGGGGACAAAATACAAAAAAAAAAGAGAAAAAAGAAGAGAAAAAGAAACCCACTATGAAGGGATTCTGCAAAGTGAATAAAACTAGAGATACTGAGGAAGAGTCAAAACATGGAAAAGCAACCCACATGGACGTGAGTTTTCCATTTTCACCGCTTTTCTCCTGCACAGCAATGAGCCAAATGCAAGCACCCAGCAAAGCTGTGATGGTGGGGCCACAGATAGACAGTGAAAATGCCCAGAAAAATCTTTTCTTTCCAGAAAAAAAGACCAGGAAAAGGAGCCCTGTTATCTACACAGTATGGAGGAAAATCTCCATTCCTTTGTTTTTTCTTCTCTTTTTTCTCTATCTCATGATGGTGCGTCCTCAACAGAGTCAGCATAGCTGGCAATGTCAGCAGCCAAAATGCTTATAGAAACTCTGTTGGAAACCATACCTTTCAGGCCAAAGAACTGAAAAAAGGGGCCCCCTCAGGCCAAAGAGTATGAAGAGACTCCCTGTTTTGTTTGTCCTTATTCTGTCTCTGTTTTATTTGAGAACAACTCTACTGGCAAAACTGTGCGAAAGTTGTACAGGTAGGTAAAACTGAGTTCAGGGAGAATCCCAAGGAAGAGAGAGAGCTATAGTAGGAAATATGCTAATTATGTGAAAAAACTAACCCAGGGCCCCAGCTCATCTCTGAGCAGCACATGCATGGACAGACTCAAAGCAGCAAACAAAGGCTTTAAGAAAAAACAAACAAACAAACAAACAAAAATAAGGTTTAAACCACACCCAAGTCTGAGACCAAACAAATTAACTTTTGAAAATTCCTGCATACAATCTAAAATTACTCAATATACAAAAAGAAAGAAAAAGATACACACACACACACACACAAAAAAAAAATGTGACCAATTCTTCAGGGGAAAGACAATCAACAAATGTCAATAACAAGCTGATTCATACATTGGGATTATCAGACAAAGACTTTACGGAAGCTATCTATTATAACTGTATTCCATGAGGTAAAAGTAAACATTCTGGAAATAAAATGGAAAGGCACTTCTAAGGTAAATAGAATTATTTTTGAAAACAGAAATTTTAAACTTAAAGATAATATCTAAAATCAAAAATTATAGCAAACAGAAACAAAGGAATCAGTAAACTTGAGGATAGATCATGGAAACTATCCAATCTGCAGAACAGAGAGAAAAAAAATTGAAAAAAATAAATTAGCAGACCCTCAAGAACTTGTGAGACAATATCAAAAAGGTCTAATAGTTGTGTAATTGGAAGTCCCAGAAGAGGGGAGAAAGACACTGTGCAGGAAAGAAAAAAAGAAAAGAAAAAAAAAGAATGCCTGAGAACTCCCCACATTTCATGAAAGACAACTTACAGATTCAAGAATCTCAATAAACTGCAAACAGGATAAAGTCAAATAAAACCATGCTTGACTAGTCCTAATCAAACTACTGAGAACCAAGACAAAGAAATCTTGAAAACAACTACATATAGGAAAGAACAATTTAATGGCAGAATGCTCCATCCGGAAACTATGAAGGACAGAGGTAAAGCATTCTTAAAGTGTGAAGAGAAAAGGAAGGGAAAGGAAGGGAAGGGAAGGGAAGAAGGGGAAGGGAAGGGGAAGGGAAGGGAAGGGAAGGGAAGGGAAGGGAAGGGAAGGGAAGGGAAAGGAAGGGAAGGAAAGAAAAAAGAAAAAAGAGAAAAGCAGAGAAGAAAAGAAAGGAAAGAAAATTCAACCCAGAATTCTGTGTCCGGCAAAAAATACACTTCAGAAATATAGGTGAAATAAGGACATTTCTCATATAAAGAAAACTAAGAGGATTTGTTGCCAGCAGACCTGCTCTAAAATAAATGCTCTTTTGCATTTATTTAAAGAAAATAAAAATAAAAATAGAGAAAACTGAAATTTCTGGAAAGAAGGAAGAACAAGAAAAATGGTATGTATTTGGATAAATATAAAGGACTATTTTTCTCTTCTTAAATTATTTAAAATATGTGTAACTGCTGAAAGCAATACAGAGTTTTTAATTATGTAGCTATAACACATATGACAACTATATATAAAGGGGAAGGGTAAAGGGACATATAGGGTTGTAAGGTTTCTATATTTTACTTGAAGTAGTAAAATGTCAACTCAAAGTTGACAGTAAAACTGTGTTTGTGTGTAATCAGTAGAGCAACCACTATAATAGTTAAAATAATAATACAAACAGATATAGCAAAGAAAAACCTCAATAGATATTAAAACTGAATAGTAAAAAAAATTCAAATAACCCAAAAGATGTCAGAAAAGAAGCAAGAGAAGAACAAAAACCAGGGAGACAAACAAAAGAAACGAATAATAAAATGGTAGACCAAAATCCAACACACTGATTATAACATTACAAGTGGCCTAACAGATTAAGTAATTAAAGACAAAGATTATCAGATTGAATTTTTTTAAATCACACAAGATCCAATGGTATGTTTTCTACAAGGAACTCACCTTAAATATAAAAACATAAATTAAAAGTAAAGGGATGGAACAAATATACCATGCAAGCACTAATCAAAAGAAACCTGAGTGGGTATATTAATATCAATAAAAATATACTTCAAAATATGAATATCACCAGGGATAAAAAGATATTACACAATAATAAGAGAGTCAAATCATCAAGAGAAGAATCAATCCTAATGGGTAGGCACCTAATAATTCAAAATACATGAAGCAAAATATGACAGAATTGAAAGGACAAATAGGCAAAATAAAAACGTGGAGACTTTAGCACTCCTCTATTGGTAATACATGTAACAGACAGAAAATCAATAAGGATACAAAAGACCGGAACAACACTATTAACCAAATTGACCTAATTTAACATTGAGTGAACACTCCACCCAACAACATCAGAAAAAATGTTCTTTTCATGAACATTTTCGGAGTGCATGAAATGTTCAGCAAGATAGACCACATTCTGAACCATAAAAAAAAAACCTTAAAACGTTTTAAATAACTGAAATCAAACCAAGTATGTTCTCAGGAGATATCAGAATTAAACTAGAAATCAATGAGAAAGATATTTGGAAAATGCCCAAATATCCAAAAATAAAACACACATAAATAACCAAGGGTCAAAGAGAAAGCCAAATGAAAAATTAGAAAACATTTCTGTTGAATGTAAATGAAATTTCATTAAAACATAATGAAATTTGTACAATGCAGCTAAAGCAGTTATTGAAGGAAAATTTTTGCATTACATACTTGTATTAGAAAAGAAGAAAGATATCAAATCAATGATCTATGATTTCACCTTAAGAAACTAGAAACAAGAAGTGCAAATTAAACCCAAGGCAAACAAAATGAAGGAAAGGTAATAAAAAAAATAAAAGAGTGGAAATCAATGAAATTGAAATTAGGGGAAAAAAAGAAATTGATGTCACAGAAAGCTATTTTTAAAAAAGAAAAAAATCCTAACTGACTCTGGGTGGTGAACACACAATGGGATTTATAGATGATGTAATACAGAATTGTACACCTGAAATCTATGTAACTTTACTAACAATTGTCACGCCAATAAACTTTAATTAAAAAAAATCAATAAAATTGGTAAACCTCTAGGCAGAATGACCATAAAAAGAGATAGATGATGCAAATTAGTGATGTCAAGTATGAAAGAGGAGACATCACTGTGGACCCTACAGACATCAAAAGGCAATCAGAAGATATTACAAACAACTTAACCTATTCAACAACTTAGATGAAATTAACCAACTTCTTGAAGAGTACAAACTGCTACAGTTCCCTAAAAAAGAAACAGATAATCTGAATCATCCTATAATTATTATAAAATAAATCTAATTAGTAATTTACAACTTTCCAACAAAGATTATACCAGGCCAAGTTGGCTTCAGTGGCAAATTCTACTAAACAAAAATTCAAGAAAAATTACAATTCTCTTCCATGAAAATGAGAAGAAGACGGAGCACTTCCCAACTCATTTTATGAGCCCAGCATTACCCAGACCCTAAATCCTGTCAAAGACAAGAAAACTACAGACCAATAATCCTTATGAATAAAAGATGCAGAAATCCTCAGTGAGATATTAGTGAGCTGATACAGCAATATGCAAAAAGGATAATACATCATGACCACGTGGGCTTATCCTGGGAATGTAAAGCTAATTCAACATTTGAAATTCAAACACTGTAATTCATCATATTTACAAAAGAAAGAAGGGAGGGGGGGAAAGAAGGAGGAAAAAAAGGAGAGAAAGAAAGGAAGATGAAAAGAAAGAAAGAAAGAAGAAAAGAAAGATCATATAATCATCTCAATAGATGCTCACTCTGAAGGAAGCCAGACACCATGACACAAGAATGTTTCATCAGCCCTGTGGAGAGGACTACCTGGAGAAGAACTGAGACCTCCCACAAATAGCCAGCATCATCAGCTTGCCAACCATGCCAGTAAGGCACCTTATAAGTAGACCCTGCAGCCCTAGTCAATCTTTAAGATGACTGCAGTGATGGCTGACATCTGACTGCAGTCTCATGAGAGACCACACAAAAAACACCCAGTAAAACTGTTCCTAAATTCGTAACTCACAGAAACTATAAAAGGTAATAAATTATTATCATCATCATTATTGTTGTTGTTGTTGTTGTTATTTTGAGCCACTAACTTTTAAGCTGATTTCTTATGCAATATTAGATAACCAATATAAAGAAAGAAATTAAAAATACAACGAGATACCACCATATTTTGACAATACCAAGTATTCCCAAGGATATGGATCAAACAGAACTTTCATACATTACTGTTGGGAGGAGGAAGTGGTATAACTACTTGGAAAAACAGTTCATCAATTTCTTGTAAAGTTAAGCATGCATTTATCATACAGTCCAGCAATTCCATAATGGATTTAAGAGAACTGACAACATATGTCCACAAAATGACTTGTACACAAAATGTTCAAAACAGCTTTATTCATGAAAGCCCCAAACTGGAAACAACCTAAATGTCCATCAACAGATGAATGGTTGGAAAAAAAAAAAAGTGTGGGTATAATCACACAATGAAATACGATTCAGCATAAAAAGGAGCAAACTAATACACTCAGCACAAATAAATCATAAGAGTTATTCTAAGTGGAAGAAGCCAGACACAAATAAGAATATACTGATTCCATTTACATGAACCTCCAGAACAGACAAAACTAATCTATTGTGATCAGAAATTGCCTAGAGCAGGACATACAGGAGGTTTATTGCAAAAGGTCAGGAAGGACCACTGGTAGTTGATAGAAATGTTCTATACCCTAATTAGGGTGGTGGGTACACAGGTTTGTATTTCTCAAACAAATCAAACTGTACACTTAAAATAGGTGCATTTATTGTAGGCGAATTATATATCAATGAAATTGGAAAAAAAACAATGTTGGTCATAATTTCAGAGTGCAGATTTTGACACCAGGTCAGAATCCTTCCAGATCAAAACGTAATCAAGTGTTCTCCCCCATTCTCTTTCTCTCACTCTTTGGTCTCTTTTTCTGTATCTTTGCATCTCAGTATCCAGGAGATAATTCCTGCCTTCTATTTTCCTGGTTTGCCTCTTCTTACACATTCTTCTCTGTTTCTCCACTTATATCTCTGTCATTCTCAGTCATTTTTGTCTCTCTTAAATACAGTTGTATTTCTGTCCATCTTTTTCTGTCTCCTCTACACTTTTTTCTCTCTTCTTTAATTGATCTGAATGTAAGACCAAAGAGTTTTTTTAATTTTTCATTTATCTATTGAATAGCTTCTTTGTTAATTCTAAAACTTAGTGTAAGAAACATTTGTGTTTTATTAAAATTATTTTATTTATTTATAATTAAAAGTATTTATTAAAATTATTATTAATATATGTAATTTACATGGTCCTTGGCTGTTACTTTTCCCTCTGTGAATTAATGACCCTACTTATAAAAATGTTCCCATTCCCTGCTTCAGGAAATTTTTGAAGGATCCATTCTAGCCACCAAGGAAAAGAAATATCATCAACAACTGAGGGAAAAAATAACACTTGTTGAGTACCAAAAGTGTGTCGGGGCCTACTACCTGCCTTATCCCATTTAATTATCACAGTAACCCTGGGAGATGGGAATTATCTTTCTCACTTTACAAATAAGAAAACTGAAGTTCAAATACACAAAATAAATAGCCTTGGGCCAGTGAGTGGTAGAGCAGGGCTTCAACTCCAGATCTAGAACTTATGCTACCCATTACTTGGAATAGCCTCTTTTACTTTTGATTTCCCACACATCCAATTCCTTGGAAGGAAAACAGATAAATAAATTGTGTCATATTCACATAAAGGAACACAACACAGCAATAAAAAAAAAAAAGAAAGAAAGAAAGAAAGGAAAGAATACTGGTACAGACAATGACGTTGATGACTCCCACAGAAATCATGTTTAATAAAAGAAGCCAGACACGAGAGTACACATGGTATGATTCCACCTACACGAAGTTCAAAAATAAGCACTACTAACTGATGACAAGGAAATCAGAAGGATGGTTGCCTTGGGTGGTCATGGATACAGACTGGAAAAGGACAGGAGGGAACTTTCTGGGATACTAGAAATGTTCTGTATTTTTATCTGGCCGGTGATATATGGATGTTGCATGTGAGAATTATCATCAAGCTGTAAACAAGATTAATGCCTTTAATGCACTTTATTGCATTTGTCATCCCTCAATGTTTTTTAAAAAATCATTTTCTGATGTTAAAACACACGTTCCTACCATGTTTCCCGGAAAATAAGACCTAAATGGGCCATTGGCTCTAATGTGTCTTTTGGAGCAAAAATTAATATAAGACCCCGTCTTATTTTACTATAATATAAGACCGGGTCTTATAATATAATATAATAATATCATATCATATCATAACGGGTCTTATATTAATTTTTGCTCCAAAAGACACATTAGAGCTGATGGTCTGGCTAGGTCTTATTTTGGGGGAAACACGGTATGTCCCACTACCAGAGATTCATTTCCATAAAAATTCTGAAATTGGGAAAAATGAACCCAGTGAAAAAAACACATTTTGAGAAACCTTGGGGAGGGGCCACATAACCCCTTTTCGGGGCTGCTGGGCTCTTAACTGAACCCAAGACCGCCTCAAAGTCTGGAACCTTGTACTGCTGCTCCTAAAGCCACGGGTTGGTTGAAACCATGATTGGATGAAGCAGAATCTCAGTACTTTTCATGATCTTGTATATTCATTCTTCTCCTGCCTTATTTATTTATTTCTGAATAATCCAGACTGGAGCCTTTCACACAGATTACCTCATCCAATGCTCTAGAGATGTCATGAAGTAGTAGTCAACACAAGTTCTATAATATATTATCTCCTTTAGGAACAAAGACCCAGAGGCTCAACAAGGTTAAGGGAGCTGCATAAGATTTCAAAGCTAATAAAAGGCAAATATCATAATAGAATCTAAGTCTTCTAGCTCCTAACCTAGTGTCCTTTCTGCCACAGAACACTTAACCTCAATTATCTGAGCTGAGAATGTGGAAAAGATACATAAAGGAGACCTGCCCATGCCCAAGCCCATGAGCCATATTCCAATGAAAACTGAATAAAAGGTAAATAAGAGAAAAAGAAAAACACAGTCAATGGCTTCAATTTTCCTTTTGACTTCCTTTGCCTTTAAGGTTGCTTAGATTTCCTTTGTGGTTCATCCCTTCCCTTTAACCTTTTCCTTACTCCAGAGAATTCTGACTGTCTACCTTTCCATGCACCTGTTGTTACTTAGCCACAAAGGTAAGCCTCAAGGAAAAAGGACTCATCATTAAAGAAGTGGTTGGGTATATCTGCCCCTCAGAACTCTCCCTCTGTCCAGGCTGGGGCCTCCCACTTTTTGGAATGCTTACATTATATCATCAAGTGATTCTGATAGAATTTTCCAGGGAAAGAACCCAAGCTCCAAACGGCCCCGCTGGAAAATTCATCACAAGATTCACTGAAGAAAAAAAAGTTCTTTTGAGGAATCTGAGTCACCAAAAAAGGTGCTGGGATACCTCCCACCTCCTCACTACCTCAGCATCAGGCCAACACTCTTGTTTTAACTGCTCCTTCCTCACATCGTGACCTGTGTGGAAGAGCCAGGTCGTCACTAGGTTAAGAATCACTGACCGCATCCTAGACCAGAGGACCAAGCGATGGCTCGAAGGAAGAAGGCATTGACAGCTTTACTCACAGCTCTGTCCATGTGACTCCCGGACACCTATAACCACCCTCACCAACATGCCCTATTCTTTTTTGGGGTAATTATTAATTTTTATTAAATTTATTGGGGTGATATTAGTAAAATTATACAGGTTTCAAGTGTACATTTCTATAATATATCATCTATATATTGCATTGTGTGTATGGGATATAAAATTGACAGCAACAAACGAACAAACAAAAACTCATAGACAAAGACAACGGTTTGGTGGTTACCGGGGGTACAAAGGGAGGGGGGTGGTAGAAGGAGAGAAAGGGGGTCAAATACCCAGGGTGCCAAAAAAATGTACACTTTTGAAGAGATGTTATCTATGTATTACTTTTCAAAGTGGAATTGAATTATGGTATCAATGTGTTGTATGATGTTCGCTCAAAAGATGGCATTAATCAAATGAATGCTAGCGTCATTCATTGTATTACAATTTTAATACAGCTTTTGTTTTCCTTTCTTAAAATGTACATACATTTTGTTTGGCACCCTCTGTATATGGTGACGGAAGGAGAACTGACTCGGAGCGGTGAACATGCCCTATTCTTCATCAACTCCCAAGCACAGGTGATGACCATGTGCTTCTTTTGGAGGCAACGGTCCGCTATGGCTCATTAAAAAACATCACCTAGAAAGTGCTTAACAGACTCCTTAGGATGAGGCACTTTCCTGAGGCAGCCTCCCACTCAAGTCCCTGGGCTGTGTGTCTCCATGAAATCTCAAAGGTTGAACTGTTCTCAATGGGCTCATGCCCATTAAAGGATTGGTACCTCTCTCCTGCCTTCCACTTGACAACGAAAGGTGAGGCTAGAAATGTAAGGAAAGAGCACAGCCAATTACAACAAAGGAGTTACCAGAAGCCTGTGGCCCAGCACCTCTCAGAGCTTGGAGGGGCTTGAACTGCACAGATCACTCTCAGGAAAGATCCACTATCTGAAAACTACTCTTCTGTAATGCCTCTATCTTGTTCTTCCTCAGCATTAGATTTCATACTTTCATAAAGTTAAGGCTTGGTTTCTTTCTATAGAAGAAAAAAGAATTGGACTGTGAAAATAGTCCCTGTCTTTGGACTGAATCCAAGGTCAAAAGACCTACAAGAAGATACAAGTTGATAGATATGAATTAAATGCCACACCTCAATCCTGCTTCTCAACCACATTTCTTGGAAAGACAGACCTCCCATGGCAAGAAAGTACAAATTACCACCCCAGTCAATCTCTCCATTTCCACCGAATCCCACCTCTCATCTCTTAGAAATTAGAAGTTAATTGCAAGGGGAGCCCACAGTATCACAACTGCTGCTGCCAGGGTTGCCACATATGGGCACGAATAAGGACTGTGCAACTCCAGATGGCACCATTCAAATAGACTAAAATGTATATGCATCGCTGCGTGTTGCTGCTGCTAGGAAAAACCACGTGGTTCATATTGATGGAGGACTTTATTATGTTTCAGGCACTGGGAGAAGGATCTGCATGTATCATGTAATTTACTCTCCATGACTACACCTGAAGATAGGAAGTATTACTATCCCCATTTTTCCAATAATAAAAGTGGGCCTCAAAGATTTTCAGAAACACTTCTAAGTCATGGCTATTAAACCCCACCTATTTGTCGCATGGCCTTCTAACAAAGATAATGTAAAGCTTTTCATCTATTCACATGTCTTAGTTGTAATTGGCACCTTGAGATGACCCCCTGATTTGAAGGAAAGGGGATCTGTGGTCCGAGTCAGTACCTAGCCCAGTACCCAGCATTGCATAACCTCTCAACACATAAATGAAAGTTTCCATGTCGACCACTTTCTACCTGCATGACCTCGTAAAAGTATTAGCAAACATCTAGACTTCAGTTACTCCATTTATAAACTAAAACAAAAACAAATAGGATTCGTAAAAATAATAAATATGAAAGGGCTTTCTAAATTGTAAAGTTCCATACAACTGTAGCAGGACATGAATAATGGTTATAAAGAAAGGCACAATGTCCTTATGCGTCAGGCTGGGCAAATTCCTATGAAGTGAGGTTATCAGGCAGGAATCCTAAGAGCGGCAAGGGATTGCAAGGTCTGCTGACCCTTCTCTCCCTCTCCCCTTCTCCAACCTGCAGGCCAATCCTTCCTGACCTTCAGCACACACACGTCCTTAGAAAGACATTCATTTTTACTAATGATGACACTTTCCTCCCCACATAAAAACCCCTCATAGGTTTTCCTTCTTTCTCTTTTGTAAATCTGTGAGAGGATCAATTGGATTTAGATGACCTTCACCTTTCAAATAGCCATATGTATTCCCAGCATTTCACAGTGTTTTCAGATAGCTACCTTTTTTCTCTGTCTCTTTTCTGGAATAACATCCCCCACCCCATTTCCAAGACAACTGTGGGTCTTGACTGTGGGTGACCAGTGGTGGTGAAAAGCAGGTTATTTCCAAGACAACGAGGGTCAAGGTCTAACTTCCTGAAATGTAGGCAAGACAATAGGGATATATGTCCACCACATCTGGACTTGGTCTCATCTTCTCAAGACCCAGGTGTCTTCCGCCCGCCCAACGACGAGGTTATGCACAGACCTACAGATGTGTCTTCGATGCATAATGCTCTGGTGAGTGTGCCTCCCCCCACTGGATATACAGATAACACCCCAGAGAAATACTCTGTGTTTAATTTGGGAGCAGAAAAGAATAAACCCAGTAATTTCAAAATAATTTTTTTATTAGCAATCTTCTTATAAGTATGCCATACCAACTTCAAAGATACATATGCAATGCAATTCTCTTCTTTTTTCCCCTGGAAATATCAACACCCAAAGGCTCTCAAGAGTTGTATCCCACTGGGGTGATAACTTTGTAAGTTACATAGATGTCTAATCACTATGTTGTACATCTGAAACTAGTATAATATTGTATGTCGACTATAATTGAAACATAAAAAGATTTAAAAAAATAAATAAAACTGAAAGAAATAAAGTTGTATCTCCAAATATCCTGATTCTTGCCACTGTCCCCCATCCCAGCTTTCCTGCCTACGGTGGCTTCTTAACATTTGAAAATACAGAACTGATTAATTATGAATTCTGTGGCTTATCTGACCCACATCTCACCTTACTCTTTGATCCCTTAGAATTCCATTCCATAGTACAGGAGGATCAATTTCAGAAAATAAGGTTTCCCTGATATCCAACCTGAAGTTTCCTTCTGCAAGTTTCATCCTGTTACTTCTACGGACCACACTAAATAACTCCTCCTTTACTGCCCCTCTCCCTCTTCAGAGACCTGTGGATTGTTACCATAGCCTTCTCTGCATCGCCATTTAAGCCAGCCATACATGTATTTAATTCTTTTCATCTTTCACCATAAATCAGTCCTTTCAACTCTTAAATCAGCTCTTCTCTGGACTTGTTCCAATTCTCCCAATTTACCTCCAATAACTGCTATCCCTTCTGGGAGCTCCAATTTCTTCTCTGTCTTCCTTCACTCTCTTTCCCTCTCCAGCAACGAAGCGGGAAGGGACGGACAGGTATGTGAGGTCAAAGCTCCAGTGTCCCACATTGCAGACATCTACTGTAAATCGCTCAGGCCTCTCCAGAGCACATGTAAAATCCCCCATCATATACCCACTTTCCTAGAGCGGGAAGGGGTGGGGCGCTTGCAGGGAAACATGCTTTCCTATCCCACAGGTCATCATCCCCTAAGCCCCTTCCTGGCAGGTGGCAGAGCAAGACGTTAAAACATCTATAAAACAGGCTGCCAAGTGGAGCTGTGAGCAATGTGGTGGCCTCCACGCGGACGTCTCTTCTGAGGTTTGGGCTGTCCCAGGATGGTGCACTACCATTTGCACTGTCCCACCAATTGCTTCTTTACCTCTTGTCCATGAATGGATGCCCTGGAGAGCTGCCTCAGACTTTGAAACGCTGATCCCATTGATGAGTGAAAGCAACCCACAAAGAAAAAAACAGTAGCATGTCATGCTTTATCAGGCCTCTCAGACATCCTTTTGTCCTCTCAAGACAACCCAAACCACAAGCAGTACAAAGGTATTACTCTGTCCTGAGTGGGTACTTTTCCATTTTTACTACGCCCCCAGTAATAGTTCTACTCAGATTTAGGAAGTTATCTTCAGTGAGAAAAATGGGCTGCTCCAGGCCCTTCACCGGAACACCCATCCTCTCCTTTTTCCTCCCCACAGATAGACCCATCAGCATGGGTGGGCCCCTCTAGACAAGGCTACCAGTCACTTGGGAAGAAGCAGGGAAAAATACACTGAGTTGTGCCTATTTTCCTTTTGTGTACTTGAAGATCCTATGCCACAAAAGAGTTAAATGTCTCTTTTATAAATCACAGCCTATATAAAAAGAATAAACCCATTTCCTCAAACATGATAAATAGCAAAATCAATCCAAGTGAGAAAACCTAAGCCTGAATTTTCATACAAGAAAATGAATGCAACCACAGTGCTATATGTTGCCCCAAACCTGAAACATGGTACAGCAGGGTATGTGGACTCCCTCCATGGGGAGGTCTGCAGTGGATATTGTATCTGAATGAGGCTGAGGAGGCAGAGGTAAGGCAAGAGGCTAGTCATGCATGGCTGGCTGCCTCACTGAAGACAGCACAGGGCTCAAAGCAGGAGAGCCCAGCCTGTTCAAGTGTGATCACCACAAGCCCCGAAGTGCTTTTCAATAAGCTGTCTGTCTCTGCGGAGGTCATGGGGAGCTCATCCAGTTATACTTAGTGTCTTATTTGATCTCATCAATTATCATTTGATCCCAATTCTGCTGAAAAATGCTTGGCCAAATTTTCTAGCCTTTTAGTGGCAGAATCCTGGCTCTTTCGGAAACCAGGATTGCTAGACGTGTCAAATGATGCATAAGGGCTTGGTCCAGCTGCCAAATGGACTGTGGGGCTGAGGGAGAACTTGGGATGCTGACAGTGCTTCCCTCAAAGCACACTCCTCTCTGCAGGAAACTCCCCCATTCTGCAGCTTCAACTTCTTATCTAAGGCTCGACTAGAGGATATTCTTCAAAGGCATGAAACATGTGACTCTTGCAAAGATACCCACTGATAGCTTCATGCAACCTGCCTGTTTACAGCAGGCAAGTTCAGGGCTGCAGAAAGGACCACTTTTGCCTGTTACCAACACCTGACAATCGCTGATCTAGATTGCTAGGGCCTATGGTCGTTTAACAGGAGGTGATGGGAAAGCTCTAGAAATGCTCCTAGACATCAAAGTGGAAAAAATCCGCATTCCCAGAGAAGTCATTTTTATATCCATTACAAAAACATTAGGCACTAAAAGAGAATGTTGCATGTATAAACCACAGAAGCCAGGATGACATTAAAGCACAGCTGTTCTGTACAAAAGTATCTGTGGAGAGACAACACTATTGGTCTCCTATCTCAGTTCACAGAAGGCGCTATGAAAGTCATCAGACCCTGCCTCTTATTATGGATTAATACATAGTCCAACACTGAACACAAAGGGGTCATTTTAGGTGCCAATGTCACCAATGGAATATGCGTCCAGACTCTGTTTTCCTTGGGGATCACATACCAGTATGTTTACCATGCAATGCCTGAGGAACTGCAGCTTCTGAATATCTCTGCTGCATGACAGCACTGGGTGTGTGGGGGAGATACTTGTGTCTCTACAGTGGGCTTTCCCCATGCTTTCCATCCAATTAATACTCAGCTTTAGTAACCAGTGGAGCATGAGAATTTCATTTATTTCTGAAGATGAGAATGATATGACAGATGCTGGGTTTGCTCAATGGAATTAGAGTAGGCTTTTAAAAGACATGGTTTCTTTTCTCTGCTTTCTCATTCATTTACATTGTACATTTTATTCACAAGTCTTTCCCCAGTGGTCTTACAAGAGAACCATCCATTCAAAACCACCTGGTTTTCCAGTCAAAGGATACTATGGGAAGAGTTAGTAGGAAGTGCCTCCACACACACACACACACGCACACGCACACACACTCATACACACACAAACTCAGTGAATATGAGAAGAAAATGAGAGAGTAAATGAAACAGAAACCTCATTTCAGGAGTCTCCAGCAGAGAGCTCTGCAGTGAAACAGGCCTGCCAGAAAGAGTTATCCAGAGCTGCTGCTGCGGACAGTCAAGCTAAGAATTGGAGGGAAGGCAGGGGGCAGGGGAAGCAAGGGAAACCAACTACTGTCTCTCTCTGACTTCACTGTGACTCCCCAAAAAGAAGACCATCTTAGCAACTTTGCTTCCTCTCTTCACATCACTGTCCTGTCCCGTCCCTTAGTTCTTCTGGGACTCTCCAAATGACATCTGAGAGAAAGAACAAGAGTCTAAGAGTGAGCAGCAGATGGTTGGCGGTAGGGAGAACAGGATGAATTAATGAAGAAGAGGCAGTAACCCTAGGTAACCCAACATTTGAAGGAAACAGATGGGTGGAATTCAACAATATAGCGAGGAATTCTATATTCCCTAAGAAAGTGTACCACATTATCCAAATCTGTGGTGGCCAGAAAGAGAAACAAGGGAAAGGGATGAAGGGCAATAGTTTTGAGATCTAGAACTAACCTTGGGATAGGAGCATTTCAGCTGCCCCAGGGACCTCCAAAGAAGGGTATCCAATTTTGGCTGGGACCCTGTGTTAGTACAAGGAAGGATTCTGCCAAGAGAAGGAAACTTTTCTCCCAACTTGGCTGCTAAAGAAGCAAGAAGACCCTTGGAGAATAACTGCATTCGTGGAGAAAATAAGAAATATGGTCTAACTGGGGGAGGAGGTTTGTGGAAGGAGGAAAGAGGGCAAAGAATCAGAGGCTGAGGTTTTGGAACAGGATATAGTTGACACTGGTTGCAAACTGATGTGTCTAAAAAACCAAATCCCGACAAGCTCAGGCGGGAGCTGCTCACCGGTCCCGAAGATCTGGAAGAGAAGGCGGGGCTGGGAAGCACGAATCGCCGCAGACAGCTTTCCCTCTCTGCCCACTTCCGACGCCTTCTTCTCAGGCATCAGGCGGATCCTCAGCCGCCCTTCGCCGTGGTGAATCCACCAGCTGAACAGCTCGCTGAGGTTGAACTGGAGCAGCCCCGCAGACGCCTCCTCTGGGGGCCCCACGCAGCCCTCGAGGATTGCCTCCTCTCCCAGCTCCAGCACCAACTGTTTGGCGCGCCTAAGCTTGCGAACCGAGCCACCCTTCAGCACCCTGGACAGCGTCGGTGCCGGGGCTGGCGAGCTGGCTCCTGGTGTCCAGGACACACCAGGTGGTGACCCAACCAGCCTAAGCAATGGGGCACAGTCTAGAGCCAGCGAGCCGCGCGCCTCCGACCCTCCAGCCCTCGCAGACGGCGACGGCAGCAGCAGCTCCCGGGCATAGACACGGAAGAGCGAGGGCACCACGAAATCCACCGCCAGGCTCTTCCTCTGCAGGCGCGAGTAGCTCAGCGGCTCCCGGGGCTGCACCGCTGGTCCTCCGGCCGGTGAGCCCACGCGCTGGCCGGTCCCCATCCTGGTCCCGGAGCCTGAGGCTGCCGTGGAAAGCAGGGGCAGCAGCAGCCAAAGCAGTCCCAAGGTCCCCATCCCGCCAGAGAAAGGTTTTCTGTACTAGTCTCCGGACTCTCCCAGATCCAGCCTCGCCCTTTGCTTCCCCCCTAATGAGAAGGGGCTCCAAACAGTCCTTGGTCCTGAAACGCTCCTTCCACCTGATTTCTGGAGAACTGTGCATGCACTCGATTCTCTCGCTTTCCTCCAACTGCAAGGAGGCGAGCAGGAGTCTCAATAAATCGAGGCTCAGGGTTGTATCGAGACCCTGAAGCACATTGGGCTAGGCAGATGGGACCCTGTGCCTCGCGCTGAGTGCTGCGCTCCTGTCTGTAGCTCGCTGCGCTCCGGAAAGAGAGAAACTACTATAGTTGAACAGCGATGGTGATTAGGTACCGTCCTCTCCTGCCCCCAGGCCTGAGCTGTGGTCTGTCTGCTCCGGAGCGGCCTCGAATCCTCTGCAACTTTCCAGCTGGGAACGGTGGTTCCGAGCTGTGGTCTGCTGTCCTGGCCGCCTGCTGCCCTCCTTTCAGCTGCTCTGAGCTTCTCGCCCCTTGTCTGGGGGGCGGTGTAGGGTAACCGAGGGCGGGGACTGCCTTCTTACTCACCCTCCTACGACCCTCTGCAGCGGGAAGTCTTCCGGTTGCACTACTCGCTAAACTTCTGGGCTTAAACTGGGCCTCTGCTCTATGAAACGGAGGCTCAGACAGCCGCGGTGCAAGTTTGCAGTGTCCTTGCTCTCCTCTCGCGCCTGTCTCCTCAGAGTTCTCAGGCACCAAAGCGGCCCCGGCGGCAGCGTTGGAGTGAAAGCATTCAGGGCAGAAAAGCCGGATATCTGGCTGCCCCCTCCTCACCCAGCAGCACCCCCCGGGGCTTCGGGTGGCTGGCTGGAGGGCGCCCGGAAGGCGCCTCTGTGCCCCGCGACCCTCCGGACAGGGGCGGCGGGAGGTGCCAGCTGCTACCGCCCTTGCCAAACCCGGAGCCACTGGATCGCATCTGCCTGGGCGCCCGCCACTTGCAGCTGGCGGAGGCGCGAGCGCGCGCCAGGAGGGGGTGGGGACGCGGCGGGGGCGGGGCTCGAACGCCAACTCCCCGCGGCTGCCAGACCCACGCAGGCCCGCCCCGCCCCGCTTGCATCAGCCAACCAACTGCGTGGAGATGTCGGCTCCTATGCAAATCTGCAGAGGCCTCGGCATTCATTGATAAAAGCAGAGAGCCCGCCCCGCCTTCCCTCCATCCCTCTCCCTTCTCCTGCCTTTCCTTCCCCCAGATTTCCTGCCCTATTTCTCTGCTGTGTGAACAGGAGTGTGTTTTAAATAAATGGGAGAACTGGAAGAGGCCTTTGCAATCAACCATTCTCCCTAATTATGCATTTAAGAGATTAAACTGCTCCGATTTCGGAAAATCCGGCTGTGGAATAAAACTGGAGGCGACGGTTAGGGAGGAGGGGCAGCGCGACATTGCCAAATCCGAGGACAGCTTGGATTAGGGCCCTGAGACAGACTCTCCTCCGATCCGTCCATTATTTGCACGCATTCCTGGGCACCTTGCGGTCCCACCATCTACACAGGGAAAGTTGGCTGGGTGGAAGGTGGGGAGTGGCAGTGATCTCCCAGAGTTCTTCAGGACAACAAACACGTTTCAGACCTGCTAGTCCCCCAGCGTTTTCTCAAAATAGTGCTTACATGTGTCACCTCTTTTAGTCTCCACAAGGCAAATATTGTAAATTCTAGATTTAGAGAGGAGGAAATTGGGTCGCAAAGATCTTACTTAATTTTCCTGGGGTCACATAATCATATGACGTGCCTGCCAAGCCCTTCCTCATGCACTCTTAAGCACCGCTCTGCCATTGGCTTCCAGGAGGAACAGGTCAAGAAGATACAGCGGTGACTTAGCTGGAAGGAATAATGATCCAACACTCTTGCTCACAGCCTTGGGAGTGAGAATTCCCAGCCACAGGCGTTTGTTTGTTTGTTTTGGTTTGTTTTGTTTTTTTTACCTGTAAAATAAGGACTGCACCTCTGGTCTCTCTTTCCCTTCTTCTCTCTCCAAACTGTCAATACAGAACTCAGATAATGTCTGTGTTTATAACAACTGGTTATAAACTGCAGACAAAGAACTGCAGACAAAGCTACTTTGGTTTGTCTGGTTTGGTTTGTTTGGTTCATACAAATCCCTCTTGCTTCTGGCCAGTAGCAAAGGCGCTTCCTCAGAGTCAGAGGACAGAGTGGAGCTGAATCTCACTCACTGAGCCGCAGAAGGCTGCAGTAAACATGTGCGTCGCCGCGTGGGAGGTGGTGGCTAAGCAGGGCCCCCCTGCTCTTCCAGGCTGGGGTTTTTCAAGAATTGTCATATTGACTTTGGCAACTGGAAGACCTAATCACAGAAAAATATTGATTCTCGGAGTGACTTGCTCTTGGCTTCATGTTTGGCAACTCTCTTAACTTGACAGGCAACCAGACTCCCTGGAACTCAAACTGGGTACATTGACTTTACGAGTTGAAGGACAAAGAATGATATGACTCAAGGAGAAAAAATGATTCTCCAACCTAGGTCAAGGAAGTCATGGAGAGAGAGAGAGAAAGAGAAGAGGAAAAAAAGGATATAGAGGTTGATACTTCCCTAGTATGTGAATATATATATTTGGATTTTCATCAGATTTCACTGGCGTGCACACAGATGGAAGAACAATTTTCTATTGAAATGGTAAAAAGACTAAAATGTAGGCCGTTTCAATCCCCACGCCACCCCTTATTCTCTGTATAATTCTTGTCCAACGTCAAATTGACTCCAGTAATTTGTCAGTCACTATGGATCTTCTGCTACAATCAGTGGCCACTAGAGGGCTGCAGAGACCTGAAACTTCAGATGAGCCAGGGTTTCACATTCTCCCAGATCACATCCTGGACCCACTGCCTTTGCACCTAGTGGACACAGGGGTCTCCATTAATTCTCATGCTTTTCTAAATTCTCTCAAATTTCCCCCAAGGAAGGACAAGTGCTTCTTACTGTAGATTAAATCTCACCGAATCTCAAAAATG
Organism: Rhinolophus ferrumequinum; assembly: GCF_004115265.2. Taxonomy (NCBI): domain Eukaryota; kingdom Metazoa; phylum Chordata; class Mammalia; order Chiroptera; family Rhinolophidae; genus Rhinolophus; species Rhinolophus ferrumequinum. The sequence continues at coordinate 51,284,161 of NC_046296.1, read as the reverse complement.
TTCCCCACTTGTTAATTTAAAAAAGGAAGCAGGAATGAATTTTAATAGTGTATCGATCACTATACATATGCATCTGTAGAAGTGTGTGTGTGTGTGTGTGTGTGTGTGTGTGTGTGTGTGTGTCACACCACACAGTAGCCTTTGGGGAGAAAATATGTTATTATTTCCATTACAGAGACAAAACAGTTAAGGGTCAAGGAGGCAAAATAATTTGTCCAAGGTCAAACAGCAAGTAATCACAGAGTTGGAATTCAAACCAGTGATTCTTTTCCTCCAAAATTTACACATCCCACTCGAACAAATGAGGCCTTTTCCTCGTGCAGATAGCTATAATTTTAACAATTCCATCCTACATCATTGCCATCTAGAGGATGGGAGATGAGAAAGCACAGTCAAGAGCGAGTGAGTGAAATAGAGACAGAAAGATCAAAGGTGTGAGTAGAAGTGATAGCTAACACGTTTTGTATACTTACTATGGGCCAGCATAGTTCAAAATAATTATCATGCATTTTCTCATTTAATAGTCACAGTAACACTATGAGGGGAAGTAATAATATCTCTATTTTACCAATCACAAACAGAAGCTCACAGAGGGTAACTTCCTAACAACAAGACTACACAGGTAACAAGATGTGTTAAATTACTAGAACCTGGATATCTGACTAAGAATTTCATGCTTGCAAATTCTGGGCAAACTCACAAGAGAGATAATTGAGTGGGTGGAATAGATTGAGCTGGGCAGAGGTGAACGGAGGAAGAAACTCAGAGCCCAACTCAAAAGGAAAGATATAGGGGAGGGGGTGGCAGGGAGGGCAGCGCTGGAGACACAGTTAGTGAGTGGGCTGCTCTGGATCCCTTGCCGACGGCTTGGACAGTTAAGTTGGAAAGGGAGGAAGGGAGGAGACAATGTCCTAGGAGAGGGAAGGGCCAGGTTGGACACTGAGAGCACCAAGACCCTCCTGAGGACAACCCCAATTCCTGGAAGTGGAGCAGAGGACAGCTCAGTGAAGGAGGCATCGGAATTCTCTCTGAGGAAAGCAATAGTAAAAACAGCATTTCAAATTCGGGCAGTGTGACTTAAGGCAAAACACATCCCGCAACTTCAAAATCTGACTGAGACCTACAGGGTTAATTAAGTGAGGCATTCGGATGATCAGGTAGGAGGAGGAAAAGGGAAAGAAAGAATTAGAGGAAGCAGAAGGAGAAAGGAGAAAAAAGAAAGGCCGGAGAAAAAGAAGGAGGTTGAGCTGAAGCTAGACGTTAGAAGATACTTACTGCTATGACATTTGGAAATCGACAACCTGAATAGCTTACCCTGAGCCAAGAGCAGGAACTGGGACCCAGAAGACACATGCACGTGAATCGTGGCTTTGTGTTCAGGAAACTGGATTTTAATCACAAGCTTGCTTCTCAGAGGCTCTATGAATTTGGAAAAACCCTTGATTTCTCTGGGCTCATGTATTAAATTAGAAGAAAGACCAAGTATAGTCTTTAAGACTCATGTCCACTCTGAAATTCTGTGAGAGATTCTCCAAGTGGCCAAAAGGTCTCATCCAAGACTGGAGATTAGAGTCGACAGATACTAGAAGGAGAGTAGGAACTTCCATTGGATCCAGGAAAAAAGCCTGGATCTAATGCTAGACAAAGGAAAAATACAACAAAGACTTCTTTAAAAAAATATGTCTCTGCCACTAGACAAACCTGAGCTCAGAATCTATAACCTGCAAATTGCCAACCAGTCATGCATAAGGTATCTTCTAATAATCACCATGCTAAGAATAAAGCAGTTAAAGTTATTAATTCAGCCATTATTTATTAGGTACCTACTACGTGCTTAGCTTTGCATAAGGTGCCAATGAGAGATACTGTGGTGAATAAAACAGTCAAGGTCCCTACCATCATAAGGCCTGGATAAAATTAAATGAAATAACCCAGGATATAAAATTGAATTCCTGCCTATGCTACAACTAAGCAAAAATTACAAATATAAACACCTGGGGGAAAATATTGAAAACCATTGAGGTGGCAGAATTGTGGGTAATTTTTTTAATGAATGACTTCTAATGGTTTTGTATAATAAATAATAACATAATTTGACTCCTACAATAATAGAATTTGATAAAGAAAGTGTATCAGTCAGGATAGCCAGGTTATGTTGTAATAACAACAACAAAAAAAACCCACAAACAAACAAAACCCCAAATCTCAGTAGCTTAAAAACAATGAAATATATTCTTCTCATAGTCCATACCCATTTTCAGGTGAGTAGAGGACTCTAATCACCAAAATCATTTAGAGATCCATGCTGCTGGAGCAACCACTATTGAGAACTTGGAGAGTCTTACACCAACAACTAAATACTCCAGCCTGGAAATGGCATGTCTTATTTCCAATCACAACTCTGCTTAGAAATATCCACATGGTCCTAACCTTTCATGAAAGGGCCCACAAGGTAGACAGTCAAAAATATCTAGCAAAGAGCCATACTGACTCCCAAAGAAGGAGAAAACGTGCAAGTGTTGCATTAAATGACTTACAGCAGGAGAGGTCTAGAAGACTGGAGTTCCCTGAAGAAAATGTTAGTTCCCCTGGGATCCATTGGGAAGCCCAGTGGGGAGCCCAGATACCATCAGCACAGTCTGTCAGTGCTATATCATCAGGATATCATCATGCAGACAACGAAAGAGCTCAGCCTACTTTCATTCCCCCAAGGCAAATGAGAAGCCACACAGCCACAGAAAAAGCCCTTTGAACACCAGACAGTGACAGCTCTCTCCCAGAAACTATAAACAATCTCATGTTTACTGAAGAGAAGAGAAACAACAAGAGAGATCAAAGCAAACAGTTCACTATGTATTTCGCAGCAGTCCCTGTGTTTGTTTGCGAAGCGCGAAGCTCGGTGCATTAGGGAAAAGGACAGGGGCTATTACTGTAAGTCCCATGTGTTGGTCTTATCACCTGCTGCTATCCTGGTATTTCCTTGTCTTTTTAAATATTCTTTTCAGCTGAGGAAGATGGAAGTAAAACTTTGGGATGATTTGTTTATCAATATAATCTTCTCGAAAGTCCTCCTAAAGAGCTACACACCAAAGCACAGTATCCATTTCATTCAGTTCTTTCTGACTTTCAGCCAACACGGGTCCGTGCGCTGGCCTGTGGCATCAAGGAGAGCCTTGCCTTGTCTACGTGATAGATCAGACAGACAGTAGGCAAGTCAATCTCTAAGCGAGGGATTACATCTAATTGACTTGCTCCAGTTCTCTTAATGATCAAAATGACAGACAGTTGCCACTAGTAAGTCCTATCCGATCCATCATTTCACATCTGTGTCCTGCCTGGTCCTCAATCCCTGCCTTTCTCTTATCCAGACTCAGAGCTGACTGAATCCCTTCGACTGAGCCCTACCCAGTTCGGAGACCAATCTTGATTCTTGATTCTACTTAGGAAAAATGAAGAGCAGAAGGCTCAGCATCAGTTGACTCATGCTAACCATCCTCTCACTTTGAATCCTATTTCACATAACTGCCAGTTTTGTCTTGCCCCGGTGACCAAGCCACACCATACCCCTAATTTCCTAAAAGGCTGGGCTTAGCCATGTTCTTACAGGACATCCCCTCCAGGCAATACCCTACTCTGAAGTCTGCTTCCCACTGACTGGCTTCCCTGAGGCCAATCCCTTGTGGGCCTAGGTGTGTACACACTAGCTCCCAGTTTTCTTTCCCAGGGATGTGAACTAGAGATGCCCGTGTTTCTTCCTTTTCCCCCTTCTGACTGGGCCCGCAGCCAAGAGGGAGCATCACTAATTACATACAGGCCAGGGCCATGGCTGATTAGACCAGTGACGAACATTGGACTCTAGAGAGGACAATCCCCAGGTTAGGTTGAGCTCATCAGCTTCCTTCTCCAAAATTTCAACTAGGAAGCAAAGAGACTGTGGAACTGGCATCTGTGTCATGGTAATCGTGGGGCACTAGAATGCCCCCTTTCCTGAGGACTGATGGTTTTCTTCAGATCTGTGGCTTTAAATTAATACCTCGGTTGTTGGGCAAATTTGGGATGGACTTTGCTCCTGGAAAATCTAACTGAGACAAGCTGGGGACTTGCCCTTTCCCTCTCACTGGTCCTTCCTGGCACTGCCTCCTTGAATAGGTCCTACCTACATACTGTTCTCTAAGCTCAGGAGACTCTGACCCCAGAACTACTCACCCTGCTATCCAGGACTGGCTTGTTTTATGCCATGAAGACCAAGTCTAGAGTCCTCTGCTTTCAATTGGATGAGTGTGAATGGAGCACCCAGGTGGACTTGGCCATCACTAGGGAAACCTAGGCTTACAAGAACGATATTCTCAAAGCCATAAATCTGGACACGTAATCTGATATGATCTCTGCGTATAGTAGGTTTCCACATAAGAAGCAAGTTGGACCTGCAATGTTCCTATTTTGCAGCTATTTCAAGGATTTATGAGAAATAAAGTTACATCACGCTGATCCAAAGCAACCAAGATGCAAAGTTATAATACCAGTGATGAATACTTGGGTCCTCAACACATGACAGCAGTCCTATAAACAGGGAGAGTCATCTAATTTCAAGAGGGAAGAGCCTCATCTATACCGCCTTCTCCTTTCTAAGTTGTAAACCATGCCTGATAGCTCCAGTGGCTTAGCAGGCCCATTAAGGCCCAAATAGTCCCCACTCGGCAAAACAGACCCTGAAACCTACCACCAGTCCAGGATTCTTGACCATTGGACACTAGCCAAGCTCTGGAGTCTTGCCCATTACTTTGACCAGTAAGTGTCCACCAGTGGTAACCAGCCTCAAAGATGGCCCCATCCCCTTACATTTGCACCCTTGTGAATTGCCCTCCCACACTGAATAGGACTGACTGGTGTCACCAATAGGATATGTGGAAATGATACTGTATGACTTTTGAGCATGGTCATAAAAGACATTGTGGCTTTCTTGGATCATTTGCTCTGGGGGAAGCCAGCTGCCATGTTATAAGGATATTCAATAAGCCTCAGGGAGAAGTCCATATGGCAAGGAACAAAGGACTCCTACCAATAGCCAGCCCTAACTTTCTAGGCATGTGAATAAGTCACCTTGGAAGTGGATCACCCAGCCCCAATCAAGCCTTCAGATGCCTTCAGATCCCTGCAGCCCCAGCTGATACCTTGACTGTAATGTCATAAGAGACCCTGAGCCAAAACCACCCAGCTAAGTCAAATTCTTGACTCATATAATCTGGGAAATGAAATGCTTATTGTTATTTTAAGTTGCTAAATTTGGGTTAATATTTTGTGTAGCAATAGATAACGAATACACTACCTCTCCTTCAAGTTCACCAGCTTCCTCAATCTCCCCTTTAGCTGCTTGCCCAGCCAAGCCATACCATTGCAGGCCAAGCCACCACAGCTGGCCCCACCAATGCCCAAACACCCCAGGGCAGGGTTCCTCACTACAGACCACGTCACTCAGTAGCCAGGGGCAGGGTAACCATCAAAAACATTTCACTGTTTTAGCAGTACCTGCGACATAAGCTACACATCCCTCATAGGCCTGGGAATAAATCTTTTCCATTTTTTTCTTTTATAGCATTTTCTTTATGATTATAACAGTGATACATATTAATTACAGAAAATTTGGAAAATTCAAAAATATATTTAAACAAAATTTAAAAAACCCAGAATCTCATCACCCAAAAACAATGATCGAAATTTTGGTATATTTCCTTCCAGTATTGTTTTAAATTAGTACAATTTGCAGTTATATCCTGCTGTATTTTTTTAACTTAACATTAGATTGTGAGCATTTTCCCATATCACAGGACATTCTAAAGATTTATGATTTTTAATGGCTGCATAGAATTACAATGTATAGATGTACCATGATTTGTTTAACCAATATCTGTTTTTGGATATGTGGGTTGTTTTCAAGTCTTTGAGGTTATAAATATTTCTGTGACAAATATTCATGTACATCAATCTTAGTCCATGACTCTGATTAATTCTATAACTCGTAAATCTGTTTGCACTTAATTTCTTTAGATTCTTAAGTTTCTTTGTATAAAAATAATGTATTAATAACTAGCAGATGCATAGAATTGAAAAATTACAAAAAGGTTATGCAGTTAAAGTGTATCTTTCTCCCACTTGAGTTCCCTGGTCCTCCCAGTTTCTTTCTCCAGAGGCAATAATCACTACCATTCTGGGGTATTCGTGCAGAATTCTTTTATGCATATATAATCAAATATGTGTGGATCACGGGTTCTCAAAGTGTGGTCCGCAGGCCCCTGGGAATCCTCAAGACACTTTCAGGGAGTTCATAAGGTCAGAGTATTCTTGTAATATTAGGTTGGTGCAAAAGTAATTACAGTTTAAAAGGTTAAAAAACTTGCAAAAACCACAATTACTTTTGCACCAACCTAATACCAAGGGCATTACTCGCTTGTTTCACTTTTATTCTCTCACAAGTATACAATGGAATTTTCCAGAGGCTGCATGACATGTTATGATAACATCACTTTAACAGCTAATGGAACATGTGGTTGGATATTCTTGGGTTTTCTAGAATCTTCTAAGACAACCTTTGATTGCTGTTCTCAATAATTTTTAAGAGTGTAAAGGCTTCCGGAGACCAAACTGTTTGAGATCTGTTGGTACAGACCTTAAAACACACACACACACACAACTGGTAGCATGCAATTCTGTAGCTTTTTTTAATATGACAATATATCTTTGAGATTATTTTATCTCAGCAGCTATAAAACAGCATTGGTGTTTTTAAGTAACTGTATTTCAGTATTCAACCAGCTCCTATTGATGAAATTCAGGGTTTTTTCAAATTTTTGCTTTCATTAGTACTATTATATAACAATATTGCATGGGATAACCTTGTATGCTCTTTGTTGTATTCAAATGCAGGTAAAGCAGTCCCCCTTATCCTTGGGGAATATGCTCCCAGACCCTCAGTGGATGCGTGAAATCACAGATGGTACTGAACTCTGTACATATGTATTGTTTTTTCCTATATATACCTATAATAAAGTTTAACTTATAAATTAGGCACAGTAAGAAGTTAACAACAATAACTAATAACAAAATAGAACAATTATAACCATATATTGTAATAAAAGTTATGTGATTGTGGTCTCGCCCTCTCTCTCTGTCTCTCTCTCTCTCTCTCCTAACCAATCTGATAACCAAGACAGCTGCTATGTGACTTATGGGTGGGGAGACTATACATCATGGATACACTGGACAAAGAGATGATTCATGTCCCAAAAGGGACAGGACAGAGTGAGATTTCATCATTCTACTCAGAATGGCATGCAATTTAAAACTTATGAACTGTTTATTTCTTGAATTTTCCATTTAATATTTTCAGACTGCAGTTGACCATGGGTAACTGAAACCGTGAAAAGTGAAACTGCAGATAAGGGAAGACTACTGTATATCTTTATAGTAAATTCATAGTGGTGGAATTGCTGGCTAAAAGAGTGCACACATTTAAAATAGGTACTGCCCAATTGCCTTACACGGAGAATATGACAATTTTTATACCCAAAATAGTTGAGAGTGATTGCTTCTTCATGGCTTCACCATCACGGGATGCTATCAAACGTTGGATCATTAATATCTGATAGTTAAAACTATGGTATCCTACTGTAGTTTTAAATTCCATTTCTTCCATTAAGAGTAGATCAAGCATATTTTCCTATTTTGAAAAGTCTATTGTATCTTTTCTGGAAAGTCTCTGCTTACGTGCTCTGCACACTTGTCTTTTGATTTGTTGGTGCGTCCTTATTGAGTAGGATTTCTTTACATACTAAGGAAATTAGCCCATTTCTGTCTTTTTCCCTTTGGTTATTTTATCTTACCCTGCAAAATAATTTTGCAATTATCAAATGAATAATCTCTTTTATGGCTTCTGGGTTACAAGCTCCCCCACCAAGACCACCACGAACACACACACACACACACACACACACACACAATTTAAAAATTTATCCCATATTTTCTTCTAGTAGTTTATGAGTTTTTAGGTTTTAATCTTTTTAATATATTTGGATTTTTTGGTAAAGAATTAGATTGGAATCCAACTTTATTTTTTTTATTTCCTTTCTATATGCAGATCTCTGAATAAACTCAATATTTATTTCATTAAAATATCTCTTCCTCACCGATAAGAAATGCCACCCTTATTTTTAAATAATTTCTTGCCTGTATTTGGATCTCTTTCTGGTTCCCCCATTCTGTTCATGGATCCATCTGTCTACCACCCCCCGCCCCCTAAGAGTACAATAGGTAGAAAGCTGTTCCCCTCTTCCCAATTATTCTTCCTTTACAGAATTTACCTATCCTCACTCCCTTATTTTGCCATATGAATTTCAGAACTGACTTAACTCGTTTTAAAAAGTCCTGTTATTTTATTTATTGAGCTCACTTAAAATTAACAAATTAACATAGGAAGATCTGCATCTTTATTATGTTGTCTTTCTATCCAAGAACACAGAAGGTCTTTTTTCTTTTTAATCATGTGCTTAGTAACATTTACCAATTTTTTCATATAGTTCTTATATATTCCTTGTAATGTTTATTCCTATTGTTCCTTTTCCTGTAGTAAATGGGATATTTTTTTCACTCAAGTATAGCTTGTAACTGATTATTGGGGTTATATTTTGGGATGCTATTGATTTTTCTATATTCATTTTGTGCCCAACCTTCTAAACCAGATACATGTGTTGCTTACAAAGTTTTTCACTGGATTCTCTTGGATTTTCCAATACAACTACATCACTTGCAAACAATGATAATTTTGCTTCATTCCCTCTGGTTTTTATACCACCTTTCCTTCTCTTATCAAATTTTATTGGCTAGTTCCTCCAAACACCAAAGTAAATCACAGTGAGTGTAGCGTAGAGCTTTGTGTTCTTCCTGACTTTATGGGATTGATTCTAATATCTCACCATTAAGCCTGATGCTGGGATTGGCCTTGAGAAATACATCATTTTTATTGAATGACAACTCTTACATTTCCAAACTCCATGCTCCTATCAAAATTTCAGGTCCCCCAGTCAATCACTGTGGCCCCCTATCCTGCACTGCCAGATAATGTGTACACATCTCAAACTGGAGAAATGAGTTCCTTGTCTAGAATCAGGTGATGGACTCTGGCCTGAGGACGAGGATGAGATGTTTTTAAACATTTTACTCTAAAGGGGATTACCAAAAAGGAGGCACTACACACATTTCAGTTGAGGATGCTGGGTAAGAAGTTACTATTGGGACCTGCCTAGTTTTCAAGGAACATCTAAGGAAAGGGTGCTGTTCCTGCAAAGTCTTTAAACCCAAACCTATGATATGCCACTGAGCTATCTGAGCTCTGACTCTCCCCCCGTGCCCCCTAAGCCCTTGCCTGTCTGACTTACATCACATATCTCAGCCTTGGCCTAAAAGTCATTTCAGACACACTTTCTATCCTGACACCAAAACAGCTAATCCCACCCCTATGTAGGCTGTGAAACCAAACTTCACAGCAGTATTTCCCAGTGAACATAAGAGGAGTCTGGGACGCTTGCTTAAAACTTTAGAATCCTGGGCCGTAGAGATCAGCAAACCAACCTCCGAGGAGAAGCACTGCCTTATAGTCCCATCACTGTTACAAGCGCTGATGAAACTCCCCCCAGGGCCTAGAAGGTCCCACCCTTCTTCCTCAGCTCCTCCAGGTCCAAGTTAAATCACCAGGCGGTCTCTAGAACTATTTAAGTGTGCTCTGACCAACCTAGATTGAACAAAACGCTTTCTAAATTATTTTGACCCAGAGTCACCAAGGGTTCTCACGAATTTATGTGAAGATGGAGATGCATGCAAACAAATCATCTCTGGATAGATCTACTGGACATTCTAAAGGAAGTGGGCAAGGCATGCCGGTTAAACTCGAAACTAGATGAGGTAACTTGGAAACTTCTTTAGGGAAATCGGCCTTACCTGGGAGGGGCCATGAAAGCCTATGACAAGCACATCTTTCCAGCCATAGAGAGCATGTGCCCAAGGCTAGCTCTGTAACCCCACGTCTACGGAGCAAGTCCGTCTCTATTTCCAGCGTCTCAGAACTCCGTGCCTATTCCGAACTGCCTCAGATACTAAGGCCAACCACAGCCAAAATAGCATATGCTGCCTCCCATTTTTGTGGGAGAAGGTTGGCTGTCCTGTACCCATCTCTGCCCTCCTCCTGCTTCCTCATTTCCCCACAAGCTGATGATGAAGAGGTCTCACCTGCAGCCTGCCTGAGTTACGGCCACAGATAAGGACAAGCATCCCTGGAGACAAACGGCCATATTTACAAGCTGTCTACTGCTCACATGCAAAGTCAGGGTCACTCAGGAAGTGGCCTTCAAACACTGAGGAGACCCACAGGCCCCTCCTGTGGTGAAGGCAGCAAGAAGTTGCAGAACTGCTGAACTGCTTTTAAATTGGTCTTTGAGCAAAAGAATCAAGTAGCTCTGCCCATGAAGGAACGCTCACTCAGAAGCTGTCCCACTGACAGCCTCCTGGGGCCTTCGAGAACTCGGTTAACGAACCCTCAGCACCACAGCCAGTCACTTCCCTGCAAGTCACACCACATCAAGGCAAATTTGCAGGGACCCAAATGTGTGCCTGGCCCATCAAGGGAGCTCATCTGGTGAGCATGGCTTCTATCTCCAGCAGCAGGACATAATGAAGGAGGCTCCTCTGGGGGGAGCAAAGCATTTTTCCAGCCAGTCTCTCCGCTTTCTTTACAGCAGTGATTTTCAAAGCCTGGCGAATGCAAGAGGTCTCCCTTTCTTCCAGGCAATGATGAGCTGTTCTGTAGACTTTAATCATGACATGGGCCTACGGGCTACTTAGTAACAACTTAAATTGAGTTATGGAGGTTATTAAATGTTGGCATTCATAAACTAAAAGCAGCTCATTATTAGAGTTTGCCGAGGAGCTTAATTCAGTATCCACTAAAAAGGAAGGATGCCTTGCAAAGCCTGGCCATGTTTCCCAGCTCCTGCTCACCGTGCGTGCAATTCCTTACAGGTAGTTGTACTCCAACAATTTTGGCTTTCTTAGCAGCGGGTCTTCAGTGTTATTGTGAGTTGCACTCATAATGCAAATGATACTCCATATCATTTCTTACTAGCAACAAGATTAACACAACTATTTTGAGCTGGTGAGGTTTTCAAGAGCTGCTACTTTGAATTTTTTTTTAAATAGAAATTGCTGTTCATTTAGCCTCGTTATCAATTTAGAGTATTATCAGTTATTTGGTTAAGCCTATAGTGTGTAATGATATATAGTTGCATTAACAGTATTTCAGGCCTATAGTTTTTCCAATAATTAAAGCTTAATATTAATCATCTATATCCCTGTATTCATTTGCTTTTATAAGGACACTTAAATTGTAATGTGCTGCCTGTGAATCTGTGCCATTGGGATAACCTGATGCCATTGGGATAACTTTCTGTCAAAGAAAGTGTAATAAAATCACTGGGTTGTTTTAAGACCACAGGGCACTGTTCGAGCATTCACAGGCATGTATATGGTCACTTTCTTCTTTCACAATGTGAATAATATGGAATATGTATTTCTTACTAGCAACAAGTTTACCACAATTCGTTGACTTTGTTTTTCTCCAATTCTTAAAAGCAGATTAAAAGCAGATTCTGATTCAGTAGGTCTGGGTGGGCCCGCGGTCCTGCATTTCTCACCAACTCCTATCCATCACTGAAAGGGAATCGGTGAATCATGGAGTCTTTTACCTCGTGTAAGTGGACTATAATCAAAAACATTTAAGGACTATGGGGTCGGGATGGGCGCTGCAGGGGAGACCCATGGCTGAGGGTCCAGGCTCCCCACACCACTTCATCCAAGCACAAAAGCTTGCCTCCAATCTAAGCACCGAGTTTCTATGTTTGCAGAAAGAATCCTGCTACCAAAAAATGTCTGAAATCTCTGCGTTACACTTTTCTATTTATTCAAATACCACAGTCATTTAAAACAATGCTAGGAAAATCCGGAAAAAAAACACTACCTTGTTAGTTGTAGGAGTTACTTTATTTTAAGAAAAGGAACATGGAAATGAAGTCAAAGCAATGAAAAAAACAAAGGCAGAGCTACGTGTGGAAGGTTAAATTCAGCTCAATTTAACCTAGCAAAGCACCTAGATGGTTGTTGGGAGTGGATGGGGTGAGAAGGATACAGGAGATGAATGAGATAAGATCCTAGGCTTTTTGGTCTACGGGAACAATAGGAGATGTTCAAAATTGACTATGATACAGAAAAGAGATGCAAAGGGCATTGAGGGGGAGCAGGGGTTGTCCAAAGGGGCGGGGATCACCTCATTGTGAGGGGCTAGGAAGGAAGTTTCTCCCCCAGCCTGCATTGGCATGATTCATTCAGTCCTTCAGCAGAAACTACCACCGACAAGATGCTGGACAAGGCCTTGGGAAGAATATCAAGAGCAAGGGATTCCCTTGTTCATCTTGGCACCAAGGAAAGTGATTTAAGACAAATTTGAATCAAACTTGATTGTGCATACACATTACCTGGGGTTTCGTTTTCTTTTGTTTTCTGAGGGCGGGCAGGGGAGAGAGTCTTGTTTAAAAGCAGATTCTGATTCAGTAGGTCTGGGTGGGCCCACGGTCCTGCATTTCTAACAAGCCCCCAGGTAATGCTGACACTGCCAGTCAGATACTTTGAGTAGCGTGGATCTAACAAACCTGTGCCACACTTAGGTGTTGGTATAATAGGGCATTAAGTTCTGTGACAAATACTGCTGCTTGCCTACCCAATATCCATTCTCCTTTTATTTTACAATGAGAGTCTCAGTTTTGCTTGGCAAGGTAATTTGCTTACTCTTCACTATAGTGGGAGTAGGGCTGACGTAATTCTGACAAAAAGAGGTGTAGGCAAAACTTGCTGAAGAAGGCATCCCTTCCTGTTTAAAATGGCAAAACCTCTTGTGGAGGAGGTTTTTGATGTTTTCTCCTTTTTCCTGTCTAAAATACAGGTCTAATGCTGGGAGGGCAGCACGTCTGTTGCTACCATGACACTGACAATCACGAACTCGAGTGGTAGACATGGAAGAAGTAAGTAGCCTGGGTCCTTATGCCTCGTGGATTGTGCCCAATTCCTGTTACCTGGTGTCTAGATTTGGGTTTCCCCAGAAGCAGCCCTGAGACAAGAATTCAACTGTGGTTTATTGGGGAAGTAATCCCAGGAATCATGAGTAGAGACATAGGAAGAGACACAGGGAAGGGAAGGAAGCCAACAATGTTGTGTCATCAAGCCCGTTGGGACACACAGTGGGAAACTGGAGCTTAGTCCCAGGGGAATGTCTGGGAGATGGCAGAACACACACCAGGCTTCCCCACCAAGGGGAGCGGAGGCTGGGGTAGGCATCCATGAAATCCCATCCCTCCTTGGGAGAGGGCTGCTTCTGCAGGGCATTAATTATCCAGCACACTGGCTTGTCCTCACACAGGCCACAGATGCTCTGCAGCCTGAAAAAGCCCTAGGACCAAGTTGGGGATATTTGCAGTAGCAGTAAGAACCCGTAGACAGGCAGGGGTAGTGTACTAACAGCATCTGCTATACCTGGGGAAACCCAATCCGGACTCTGTTACCCCCAGCAAACACAATTGTAGCGGAAAACCAGCCTTAGGAATATTCTAACTTTAAGAGGTTCTCACCCTTATTCACACAAACGTTACAGGGTGATATTTAACACTACGAAAGCTTTGTATCTGCATGGCAAAATCCAAGGTAATACACCTAGAGGCAGGAAGCTTTTCCTAACAAAGTTTAAAACACACTATATAGGAAAGAAAAGGGGAGCAGCCAACAGGCCTCTCCACCGTGTGGGGATTTTGAAATAATACCCAGAGCTTATAAATATGTTATTCACACAGAATATTTTCCCACTTAGTCTAGATTTTATTTTCTTAGTTCTTGGGCAAATCAAAGAGACTCTCAATGAGTTCTGGAAAAAGCATTCTCCAGGTAGGGAACGCTCCCATCCTTCTAAATGATTAATATCCTTATGAATGACCTAGAAGATGAAATAAGAAAAGTTACTTAGAAGGGCACAGGTACAAAGCTGAGACAAGGCAGAAATGTGAAGAAAGACTTTAAAAATCAGTTCATAAAGTTCTTGAATGTAGAAGCGGGAAGTGAGTTCACTGAGATCATCTTTTATTCTTGTCTGAGACCTCTGGCTGACCTTGGGCGAAATGAAAGCAGAGTGGAGAGCAGAAGCGCCAGTCCCAGATTACACCACTCCAATACCCATTACTCCATTCCACACAGCACCTGGGTTAATGGTTGGACACAACTGAGGTAACACAAGCTGGAGAGGAAGCAAGCAGGCCTAGAATTTCAGAGGTCAGTGATTTCAAAGACAAACTCAGCAGAAAAAGCACCCATTACTGAGGGACAAAGAGGAGCAATAGTTGCAATAATATAGTAAACCCCTCTCAGCTAACCCAAAGAATGAGCTTTGGGCAGGCAGGGTAGAGTCCCACCGGGACAGAAAAACAATAAACCAAAGGTCGTGGAGAGGAAGGGGAACCACTTTCTTTATAAAAAATTTTGTGAACTTTTTAGTCTCAAATATTTCCAAATCAGGTTTCAACATAGATAAAGGGCATGCAATTAAGCAAATGCTTTTGCAGTATAACAGTAAACACTTTGAGTTTTTTATTTATTAATATTTATTGCTTTTATTAAGTTTATTGGAGTGACATTGGTTTGTACAATTATATAGGTTTCAAGTGCACAATTCTATAATACGAGGTCAGACAATTAAGTTCACGAACTCATCCTAAAAAAAGTGCTACATACCTCATTGCTGAATAGCACTACAGTCACCTTCAAAATTCTCCCCTTGGGAAGCTATGCACTGACGCCAGCACCTAGTCCACCCTTCAAAGCAGTGGAAATCTTTTTCTGGAATGGCCATCAGACCTGTTGTTGTATTACCCTTGATGTCCTGAATGTTATCTAACTGTCTTCCTTTCAATATTTCCTTTACCTTCAGGTAAAGAAAGAAGTCATTGAGGGCCAGATCAGGTGAGTAGGGAGGGTGTTCCAATAGTTATTTGTTTACTGGCTAAAAACTCCCTCACAGACAGTGCCGTGTGAGCTGGTGCATTGTTGTGATGTAAGAGCCATGAATTATTGGCGAAAAGTTCAGGTCGTCTAACTTTTTCACCCAGCCTTTTCAGCACTTCCAAATAGTAAACTTGGTTAACTGTCCAGTTGGTACAAATTCCTAATGAATAATCCCTCTGATATCAAAAAAGTTTAGCAACATCGTTGCAACAAGTTCGCAAACTTACTATATATATATATATATATATATATATATACATATATATATATATATATATATATATTTCTTATTTATCCAATCATCTATCAAAGGACACTGGTTGTTTCCATGACCTGACTACCATGAATAATACTGCAATGAACATAGGGGTACATATACCTTTACCAATAAGTGTTTTCAGATTTTTTGAGTAGATAGATCCCCAGAAGAGAAATTGCTGAGTCATATGGTAATTCTATTCTTAATTTTTTGAGGAACCTCCATACTGTTTTCCATAGCAGCTGTACCAATGTACATTCCCAGCAGCAGTATATGAGGGTTCCTTTTCCTCCACAGCCTCTCCAACACTTATTATTTATCTTGTTGATGATAACCATTCTAACAGGTATGAGATGGTAGGTATCTCACTGTGGTTTTGATTTGCATTTCCCTAATAGCTAGTGAAGTTGAGAATCTTTTCACATATCTGTTCGTCATTTGTATGTCTTCTTGGAAGAAGTGTCTATTTGGGTCTTCTGCCCATTTTTAAATTGGATTGTTTGTGTTTTTGTTGTTGAGTTGTATGAGTTCTTTATATATTTTAGATGTTAGTCCCTTATCAAAGTTGTTGTTTGCAAGTATCTTCTCCCATTCGATAGGTTGCCTCTTTGTTTTGTTGATGGTTTCTTTTGCTGTGCAGAAGCTTTTTAGTTTGACATAGTCCCATTCATTTATTTTTGCTTTTACTTCCCTTGTCTTTGAGGTCAAATTCATAAAATCCTCTCTAAAACCGAGGTCAATTTCATAAAATCCTCTCTAAACCCAAGGTCCATAATTTTAGTACCTTTGCTTTCTTCTATGCAATTTATCGTTTCAGGTCTTATGTTTAGGTCTTTGATTCATTTTGAGTTAATTTTGGTACATGGTGACAGCAGTTTAGTTTCATTCTTTTGCACGTGGCTATCCAATTCTCCCAGCACCATTTATTAAAGAGGCTTTCTTTCCTCCATTGTATATTTTTGGCTCCTTTGTCAAAAATTATTTGCCCACATATGTGTGGGTTTATTTCTGGGTTCTCAATTCTGTTCCACTGGTCTATGTCTGTTTTTCTGCCAATACCATGCCGTTTTGATTATTGTCATTTTGTGGTATAATTTGAAGTCAAGGAGTATGATACCTCTGGCCTTGTTCTTTTTTCTCAGGATTGCTTTGGCTACTTGGGTCTTTTGTGATTCCATACAAATCTGATGATTTTTTTTTCTATTTCTTAAAAAAATGTCATTGGGATTTTGATAGGGATTGCATTAAAACTGTATATTGCTTTGGGTAATATGGCCATTTTAACTATGTGTACAACACAAAGAAAACAAAGTTGTGCAAATCATGAGGAACCCCCAATGCGATTCCCCTGAAGTGCTCTTTTGTCACTTATTTCTTGGGTGTGTGTTGATCCATAACTTTACCTCTTTAAGTCACAATTTCCTTATCTATAACATGCAATACATCCACCCTTTCCATCTCTTGCCAAAGTCAAAACAGAAGAGGTATCACGGATGAGAAATGGCTTATAAATTAGAAATAAATGTAAAATGCTATTATCACTAACATTACTCTTGTCCCCTAAGCAGGTCTGAGTTTGTTTTTCATACAGTATCATTGTTTATTCATTAGTGTGATCCTGGATAACACAATGCGGTTCAGAGGCTTAAATGAGATGGTATGTACATAGACTTAGCACAGGCCCTGGCACATAATCTGTACACTCTGTATGTACCGGGTATTATCATCACCATCGTCATCATCACCACTGTCACTGCCATCTCATCATGACCACCGCTATCCTGACCATCACCACCACCATCCTCATCATCACTACCACCACCTTCATCATTATCATCATGTGTTGTTCATTTTACATTGTAAATGCCCCAAATTGGTGAACATTCTCTTCCCTTGATTCATGGGCTTTTGACTGTGTTTCCTTTTGGAGCCAATCTCTGAACCACCAAGCAACATTAGAAAAGTGAATAGTAAGGCTCTCTCTGATACCCTGAGAGGTTTTTCTCCTCCAAAAGATGAATAATGAATAAATGTCAGATTACGTTGAAAATCAAATAATGTACCCTCCATATTATTTTTGCTTTTGCCTAATTTTCATTTTTGTCGACAGCACTCACACAGGTGGTGTCACCACCCAGCCTGGGGAGATGTATATCCATAGGCTGAATTTTTCAAGCAAACAATCACAGAGCCGATTTTTCATTAGCCCTGGAGTTAGTCAAAGGTAGTTTATCCACCTGTGGACAAATCAGGTGCATCCCACCTATCTCCCTTCCAAGGACTCATGACATCATAGAACATGAATACTGGAAAGCCCTTAGCAATCTAGTCAACACTTTCACTTAACACACGGGGAAACTAGGGCACAGAAAAATAAAGGACTTATACACCCAGATAACAAGGTGGCAACAGGACCAGAAGCCATGTCTGCTTAATTCTCAACTCAGTATTCTCTCACTATCTAGCACCACCTTTTCTTACTATCTGATTTTTCTGGCACTATCAGATTCTTGGTAGGAAGGGTGGTAGAATGCAATTTATGCAGGTGGGAGAAGCCAGGAGCAGCTGGAAGTTAGCTGGCTGGAAGGAAGATGAATCAAACACAGAAACAAGCCCCAGGACCACGTAAATGCAGATAAATTACTAACATTACTATTGTCCCCTAAGGCACATCCAAAGGTTAGGCAGAACAGATGGGAGCCCAAACCCAGCTAGCAGTGACATCTAGCCAGGCTGCTCGGAGGCAGTTACCTGGGATCCAGACTCATAGGGCTCACAGAGATACAGGTTCCACATCTTCATGAAGTACAGCGCTGACCTGGAGTAACCGGGGTTGAGAGCTGGACTATCATTCTGACACATACAGGGTTGGCATTGATTTCTGATGTTAGTTTGGTGATGCTGTTTCCAACCTCACCATTCTGAAGGGCCTCATGTGATGAAAGTTTGGATCCAGGTTGGAAACCACAGGATGGGAGTGAGGATTCCCCAAATCTCAAGTATAAAAGACTGGAAAAGTGGAGTGGGATTTTCCCCCAAGCCCCAACACTGGCAGCATTCACCAGGACTGATGATTAGGAGAAATAGAAGAAACAGGTCCCTAACAAAAAGAAATTTCCATGTGCTTCTCCCATGATTTATGTATGCCCCAAAAACATATGTTAAAATGTCGTATGTATACACAATGAAATATTATTCTGCCATAAGAAAAGATGAAACAGTGCCATTTGCGACAACATGGATGGATCTTGAAATGATTATGCTAAGTGAAATAAGTCAGACACAAAAAGTCTAGAACCATAGGATTTCACTGATGTGTGGGATATAAAACTGAAAGCAATAGAGGAACAAGACAAACAAACAAACAAACAAAAACTCAGAGACACAGACAATAGTTTAGTGGTTACCAGAGAGTGAGGGGGATGGGGGTGGTAGAGAGGATAAACGGGATCAAATAAATATATGGTGATGGAAGGAGAACTGATTCTGGGTGGTGAACACGCAATGTGATATATAGATGATGTAATACAGAATTGTGCACTAGAATTGTGTAGAAGATCAGGTTTCCTGTGTATTGGTATCCCTTGAGAAGAATAATAGCTTACCTTTGTGAGGCTTTTAGTCAGAAAACACAGTTTGTGCAATGGCACAGAGGCAAGAAACAGCATTCCCTGACCAGAGGACAACTGGTCAATAGCTGGAGAATGGGGTAATTGTAAGTGAGCAGCCAGAGAAAGGTCTAGAAGAGCAAGCAAAGGATAGATCTTGGAGGGCTTGGCACACTAGCTGGGGTCCTTTGGACCTTATCACAATAGACCCTTACAATGACTCTGAAATAGGGTCGATCCTCATTATTCCCAGATTGGATATCTGTGAATCTTCCTACTCACTGAAACTTCTTTGTAACCCCAAATCAATTCTTGCAGCACTTTCACCGTCACTCACACACATGCACAGAGCAGCGAAGATTCTTGTGCATGTTCCCAGCTGAGGTCAAACAGGGTGATGCCCTGCCTATTGGTTTCAGCTCTCATGCTGGAAACCGGTGCCCTTTTTGCCATCTATTTTAGTGCCACGTTTTTCTCATTTTTATGCTTTGTGTTGGTTATTTCACTGTTTATAATAGTCCCCAGGTGTCGTGCTGGAGTCCTAAACAGCAAGAAGGCTGTGACGTGCTTTCCAGAGAAAACTCATGTTAGGTGAACTTCATTCTGGCATGGGTTCCTGTGCTGTTGGCCATGAGTTCAATATTAACTAATCAACAACATATATGACCTAAGATATCTTTCACCAGAAACACACATCAAACAAGGTTATGTATTGATAGATTGATCAACCTGCTGTGGCCAGAAGTCAGAGGAACCTAAATCTACATTTCCTCTAGGAACACTGGTTCAGGATTCATAAATTCAGTACTCACGGTAACTTTATAGAAAATGACTACCTTCAATAAAGAAAATCCACTGTACTTGAAATGGTTTTGCTTTTCTTTTCACTTTTAAATTTCCATTTCACAAATGGGGAACCTACGTCTCACAAGCCTGAGACTTGCCCAAGGCCCCCTGTCTACTACGTGACAGAGTCAGGACTTGAACCCAAATGGTCTAACTTCTACTCCCATCATATTTCTACTCTGAAATGCTGCAGATGCTAAAAGAGCAGAAATGCCGGTGTCTCACTGGCCAGATCTTAGCAATCTGCAATCAGCCACCCCACGAGACTGAAAGAGAACGCAATGCAGGCCTGCAAGGATTCCCAGCTGGCTCTTGATCGGAGGGAATGGCCAGATAAAGACCTAGAATCCTACCTGGCTCCACCTGAGCTGGGCTTTACAAGGACTCGATTTATCTTATAGGAGCCACAGTGAGCTGTGGCAGCCCCTGCAAGAGCCCAGTGTCTTAACATTCCACATGCAGCAGTGCTTGGCAGCCTGCAGTCAGGTAACGGCAGCCTGGTGTGTGTACTCTTATTATTCCCTCCAGCAACCCCAAATCCCTCCTTCTGCTTCAAGCCCTGCTACATTTTTGAAGAAGATTGAACGGATTATGAAGGAAAACCAAAAAGGGCTTGATGTCTTGACAGAGCAAACCATGGAGAGAAGGCCGTGGGGATGAGACAGAGCTGCAGCCTTCTACTCAGACTGCACTTCTTCGGGGTACTTAGATGCCTGTTCTATACTCAGCGGGTCTGCATGAACATGTAAACATGATGTGTGTGTGTGTGTGTGTGTGTGTGTGTGTGTGTGTGTGTGTTGGGGAAAGGGGGTAAGGGGAAAGCAAAATATCAAAAGAAAGAAGAAAGGAATTTTCCCGTCTGATATATTAGTAATTGACCATCTCCGTGAGACCTTTGTCAAGTATGCCAAATTGTAAGGAAAGAAAATCCTTCCCAGACAACGTTCCGCCAAAGAGAGAGGGATCAAAAGTGAACAAGTGTCACAGTGGACTGCAGCAGCCCCAGGTTAATTGTGACGTTTGTCTTATAAGCCCCAGTTTCTCCTTCCAAGGTCCTCTGCCCCCCTCACAGACACTTAGGACCCCATGGTTTCTCCCTCCGCCCACCTTCTAAGTATCATGCGATTTAGTGTTAAAAGAGACTCCACAGGCCATCCAATCAGAACCCCTGCGCAACGCAGGTGTATACACCCTGGCACTGCTAAGAGGATCTGTCAACCTCTTCTGGAACACTGTCCTCCAGGAGGGGGAACTAAGCAATTACTTCCAAAAGCCACCCAATCAGACAGGAGCTCCTCTAATGCAAGGCTCCACAAACGATGGCTCGTGGGCCAAATCTGGCCTGCCACCTGCTTTAGTATATAATGCTTTATTGGCACACAGCCATGCTTATTACGTATTGGCTATGGCTACTTTCACACTACAATGGTAGAGTTCAGTGATTTTGACAAAAGACTGTATGGCCCATAAAGCCTAGAATTTCTACTATCTATCCCTCTACAGAAAATTTTCCCGACCCTTGTTTTTAAAGGAAGGGATGTATGTGTTTTCTTACATTACGTTGAAATCTGCAATCTGCCCTGTTGGTCATCATTCTCCCCTGGAGTGCCATGGAGGCCGTACCCTCCTCCATCAGACAGCTCTCCACCCTCCTCCATCAGATAACCCTTTGGTTATGTATAATCAATCGTTGTGGTTTGCTCTTGGTTCTCTCTTCTGAGATGGAAACTCCTGCCTTATTTAGTCACTGCTCGTATTTTACAGGGGGCCCCATGCACACACATGGCTGATCGGGCACTGCATTCTGAGGAAACTCTATCTTTCTCATGCCCACTCCCACCCCTCCCCTACATCTGCCCCAGAAGTCTTCGTGTTCTTAAACTTAATAACTTAAACATGTAATGCTAGATATAACTTGTATTTATTCCGCCATCAATTCCCTTTGTAAAGATCCTGTCTGGTGAGGATTGCTTTGCCTATTAATCAGTTTATAGCCCCCAGCCAACTGGGTAGGGTAGCAAGTAAATAGAGACAAACAGGAAAAAAAGGTTTCAACTCAGTGTGGCTGGATATTAGAATCAATGATTCTTATAGCCAAAAAATGAGAGAGAGAGAGAGAGAGAGAGAGAGAGAGAGAGAGAGAGAGAGAGAGAGAGAGAGAGAGAGAGAGAGAGAGAGCGCGCTTCTAGGCCAATTCCTTTATTTGACAGATGAGTGAGTGGAGACCCAGAGCTTATGGAACTTGCCCAAGGTCACAAAACTGAGCAGTGGTGGGATTTAGACCAGAACTCAGGAGTCCTGACTCCAAGATCATTCTTTCCACTATTGTTGCTTTTATTTTTCTCTCTCCATATAGCTAATTCCCTTAGATCCACAGTAAAAATGTCTTAATGAATACAAACTTGGAAAGGAGACCTTTTCTAGGCCATATTAGCCTCTATCCAAGGATTTCCCTTCATCCCACTTTTGCCCCAACTCTCTGAGGCCCCAGCGTCAGGCCCAGGACATTGAGAAAAAATTATCAACATGTATATAATTAATATAATCTATCGAGCACTTACTATTTACCAAGCACTCTGTCAAGTGCTTCTATACTGATGATCTCATTTAATCCTTACAACAAGATAGACATTATCATTATCCACATTGAATAACTCAGAAAATACAGTTCTAAGAACCAGCTGAGTGGTCATTTGGTGGAAGCGGGATCCCAACCAGACAATCAGACTCCAGAGCTGGAGCACTTAGCCCCCACACTCTCCTCCTCCCATCGTTGAAACTTCACTGGAGCTTATCTGCTACCAGGCACAGAAATAGACAGATGTAAGTCTATAAGGCATTACTTGGTCGTCCTCTCCCTAACACTCTTTCCTTTCTCTCTCCCCCTTTCATGCTCATTCAAGCAGCAATCATTTTGCTCAATCAGTAAAGATCTGTAATAGACCAATTACAGATCTGCTTATCCTCTTCGTGTTTCTCTTATTTTTCTCTCCTCTCATTTTGTTCTCTTCCCTGTAATGGCTTCGATCTGCCAACAGCCCCCACTACTGTTGCCAGCTCAAACAAAGCATGCAGAAATAACGGTTTCCTTCCCTGGGGCTCTCTCCCGTTAAAGGCGCAGTTGATGCTACCCCCGTAACTCTTTGAGCAGGCACCTTGCCCTGCACTGTAGAAAGGGACAAACTTGGACCCTGAATTCAGTTCTGTTCATATTGGGCCTTTCTCTGCCACAAACTATGAGTGATGCTGGAATACAAAGAGAAAAATGTAGTCCCTGCCCTCCAGAAGTGTACTACCTAGTGGGAGAAACCTAAACAGCTCATTCCAAAACAATGTGGTATATAAGGCAAACTATGAAGCCCAGAGGAGGAGCATTTGGCTCAGCCTACTACTGTGTTTCCCCGAAAATAAGACCTAGCCGGACAATCAGCTCTAATGCATATTTTGGAGCAAAAATTATTATAAGACCTGGTCTTATATAACATAAGACCAGGTATAATATAATATAATATAATGTAATATAATATCCCAGTATAATATAATATAATATAATATAATATAATATAATATAATATAATATAATATAATATAATATAATACTGGGTCTTATATTAATTTTTGCTCCAAAAGATGCATTAGAGCTGATTGTCCGGCTAGGTCTTATTTTCAGGGAAACACGGTAGGGGTCAAGGAAAGTTCCAGAGAGAGACTCTCTTAAGTTGAATATTTTAGGATCAGTAAGACCCATCCAAATCCAGGAAGGAGAAGAAGGTGTCCAATAGGCATGGACTCTCAGTCTGGGGCCCATTGAGGATGAAAGAATCCCTTGAGCCTATTCATGGGCAAGACCAAGAGTCCTTGCTCACATAATAGCCACCATTCAGTGAGTACGTATGCATGTCTTGTGCCCTTTAAATGTTATCTAATTTAAACTTCACATGAAATGACTAGGTAGGCAGCATTAGCCCCATTGCATAGATAGATCACTGCGGCTCCGAGAAACGAAGTTCCTTGCCCAAGTTTGTGCAGATAGGAAATGATAGAGATGGAGACAGAAAAGTGTCTGTTCTGATTTTCAAGCCCTTGCTCCTAACCTCTACACACATTTCTGCCCTCCCTGGAGCAGTATGAGCTTCTTTCTTCCAACCTGGGACACACTCACCCATTACTCACTCAGAGTTTATAAGAGATAACAGGTTGGGGATCGAATTTGATGGATTCAAGAAGGTTACATGGACATAAAGGCAAATTGTCAGGAAGAACATGGGCAGCTATGCCTTCCCAGAGGTGCTCTCTCTGCTCCGTGGTACAGCAAGAAAGGCACACAATGCTCAAGGGCAATAGAATGTGTTTGTGCCCTCTATGCCACACTTTGCAAAAGCTGGCATTTTTGCAGGTTCCCTTAGACTGGCACTTGGGGCCTGTGTCTCTCTCCCCACCACTGCTAGACCCTTGCCTTATGCCCAGGTATTTGGATGCTCGTTGACCTGTAGCAACAGGTAGCACTGCAGTCCCTCAGGTCGCCCAGAGCTCCCTTCCTACTGTATCTGTCTCCATTTTCCTCTGTCCTGGAGCCAGACTGAGCTCCAGATTTGCTCCAGCACAACCTTGTCCTGGAAACTGCCAACTGCTTTTGGTAATGACATTGCCAATGACAAGTAAATGTTTTACTCCTTCTTCCAAGCCCCTTGCTGAACTTAAGTATCCAGTACTATTTAAAAAAAAAAAAAAAAAAAAAAAAACTCAGCAGGTTTGCGATAATTAAACAAAGCCCAGGTCCCAAGCAGCCGGTGAGCTGCAGGTTAGAGCCTGTGTATATACCTCCCTTTGGGCCCAGCACTTGGGGCCCTGCCTTGTGAGTCTCTGGGCCAGGTGCGAGATGAGGAAACCAGGCCTCCTTAGAACAGAAGCCAGCTGCTGAGGCTAACAGAGACTTGTAAGGCCAATAAGCAGTGGGTTTGTTTTCCCCGAAAGGCCCCAAGGGTATTAGTTACAGTCAGAACAATCTTAAATCAAACCTTATGTTTTCTGGCCTCTGATCTTATATCTGAGCAGGATTAAGCTCTGGGAGACAGTTACCTGTGGCAGGTACCCGACACTTGAGAGAGAATTTAAAATCAGAAGAGCTGGGGGAAGAGATCTAAGATAGCAGAGTAGATAAACACAGTGCCTGCTTCCTTCCATGAACACAGTAAAATTACAACTAAATTATAAAACATTCAACCTGGAGAATCATCTGAAGTCTGGCTAAACACAAGTTTTATAACTAATGATATAAAGAAGAAGCCATGTCAAGACTGGTAGGAGGGGCACAGAGGCAAAACAGCCTGGCCCCAAACCTCCACGTGGAGGTTCAGAATCAGGAAGGATATCTCGGCTGCAGAGGTTCCCGCCCCTAGCAGTGAAGGATCCCAGCCCCAGACGGGCCTCCCCAGCTTGGAGTGCTGATACCAGGAAGAGGAGCCCCACAATATCTGCCTGTGAAAAACAGTGAAGATTCTTACCATCCAGGTGGGACAGAAGGTGTCGGGAAACCCACACATCTCTTAAAGGGACCACACACAGACTCGCTCGCCGCAGGCACTCACCTTGAGCTCCAGCGGAGGGACAGTGACTCAGGGGGTCTCGGAGGCATAAGGGCAGGGGGAGGCAGACGGAGTTGTGCTGCTTTTAAGGCAAGGGCTGGAGAACAGTCAGCATTTTCCCTTTGTGGAAATGCTTCCCTGCACCATGTTTCCTGCATAGGGCCCTCTCCCCACACAGCTAAACGTGAATCTGATTGGTCTGGGGAGCTGCGCAGCTCCACGCTGCTGACTCACCCAACTGCCCCAATGCCAGAGTCACTTTCTTATTCCTCCCAAGAACTCGTAAAAGATCAAACAGAACAGGGAAGGGGCCACCAGCAGACCAGAGTACTCAACAAAGGGAAAATAAATCACTTGGTAAGTACTGACTGATAACAGATGAAACCACAGCCTAAAATACACTTAGAGTCGGCTACAAATTAGGAAGGAGTTAAAATTTCAGGAAAAACTCCCGAGGGGCAAGTACAGTGAAACCTGGAGTCAAAATGGAGCAAATATGAAAGGTGTGTTGATGGAACACTATGTCTCCATTCTCGTATGCTGAATACTGGGTGCTAGGCCTCCGTCCCATGCAAAGAATTAAAAAAGAAAGTTTCTTTTTCTAATGTATTAGAACAAACTACATGGGGAGGACTACAGCCTTTCTTGTGGAAGTTTGTGTCCCAAGCAAAGTGCCCTTCATTTGGGTATTTGGGGAGCCCCCAGTATAAGGGCTTCCAAGACTCTGCACCCGAAGGAAAGCTGCCACTCAAGAAGCCCAGGCAAGTACAGAGAGCTCCCAATCTGCCTTCTCCCAGCCTCAACCAAAGTGATTGGACAAGCAAAGCCTGCAGCATAATGAAGAAACATCAAGATAAGAAAATGTCCCCAGTGGAATTCAAGAAAATACTGCAATAATAAAACAAGACCAGAATGTTGTTTTTAAAATATCGAGAACTATAAAGATCTCTTGGAAATCAAAAACATAATTTTCCCAAAGAAAAAATAAACAAATAGAATCATTAGAAGATAAAATCAAGGACTACTTTCAGAATGGAGAACAAAAAACCAAACACATGTATGAGAGAAAAAAGAGGCATAGTAGTCATTTCAGAAAATCTAGATTCAACTGACAGAGTTCCTAAAAGAGAAAACATAGTGTCAAGAAGGATGAAATAAATTGACCTACATTCAGACACATGACCACTAAGCCTAAATAGAAGCTAATAAAACTATTGTGTGTGTGGCGGGGGGGGGGGGGGGGGGGGGGGAGTTGGCAGGGGGAGTTTACCTACAAAAGAAAACAATTCAAATTGACACCATTATTTTTCATCATGAACAATGGATTCTAGAATATAATGGAAGACTATCTTAAAGGCTGAGAAAAAAAATGTTTTTAATCTAGAATTTTGTAAGTAGGAAGTTGATTATTCAAGTATGAAAGAAGAATAAAAATATTCTGACACATCCAATACTTCAGAAAGGTAATATTCCATGTATCCTCTCTTAAAAGTTACTTCAGCAGGTACGTCAACAAATTAGGGATGGAAATAAAGAAAGAGGAAGCTATGGGATCCAGATACAAATAATGGATACAACCCTGGATAACAATATAAAAAATCCTAGTGTGATAGCTGTGAAACAGGTTCAGCAACCAGTGAAGAATGGATCAGAGAGACTGGTATCTCCAAGAAGGAAGAGTCTAAAGAAAAATGAAGAAGAAGTTGGAGGAGAGGTGGGAATGTAGACTCAAGAGAAAATGTTGAAAATACATTAGGAATGATAAAAGCATATTTTTAAAAAAAGCACACACACACACACACACACACACACACGGCAAGTAAATAAAGGTAGGCACCTAGATACTCCAAGAAAAATGAAAAGCTCTCAAGAAAGTTATGGTCCAAATATGAAGCAGATGGTTGAACACAAACCAGGAGAAAATTGTTCTTGAAAAAGTAATTAAATGGGTTCTCAACAATAGAAAGACTGAGTGATAAAGGAATAAAGTGAAAAGTCATACATTTCTTCCCTTAACAAGAAAAATGTTAAAGCAATCTGTAGTATCAGGATGGGGTGAGGAGGAGCAAATATTACACAATAAAGGCAAAGTCCAAATATGAAATCAGCTTATATATGACATGATTTTGAGCAACGGTGAAATGTAAGAAATAATCCATCTGAGGATTTTTCCTTTGAGTTGCAAAGAGTAAAGGCATTGCAACCATAGAGAAAGAAATATAATCAGAGCCCAGCACCTGGCTCCACAATAAACAGTCAGCACCTCTTCATCCTCTTCATAATAACCACAAAGGTTTACGTTGGTTTCCACTTCTGGAATCAACTTATATTCAAGGCAAATACCCTCGTAATTATAATTCCAAAATAATGTATCAGATTGGTGCAAAAGTAATTGCGGTTTTTGCAATTATTTTTAACCTTTTAAACCGCAGGTACTTTTGCACCAACCTAATAGATACTCTCAGCTGAAGCTAGTATGTAAAGGTTCAGCTCACAGGAAGTGAGAGGTGAAGGAAGAGGAAGTAAAGGGAGGGTGGGGACTTGATGCTTCATTTTACAAAAGTGGAAGTTAAGAAGAATGGTCTTTCACTTGCTATCAGGAGACTCAGAGGTTTAAGTACAAAATGTAACATTTCAAAGCCAAAGGAACTGACAGTAGAATGGCTGTTCCGGGGAGTGGGGGTGGGAAAATAGGGAGATGTTGGTCAAAGGGGACAAACTGACAGTTCATTTATAAAGTGAACAGGTCCTGGGAATCTAATGCATGGCCTGGTGTCTATAGTTAACAACACTGTGTTTCACACGTGAAAGTTGCTAAGAGAGTAAATCTTCAATGTCCTCATCACACACACAAAACAGGTAATTATGAGAGGTGTGATGGACGTGCTAACTGACCTTAGTGTGGTGATCATTTTGCAATACAATAGATAGATACGATAACATGTGTATAAAGTCACGTTGCGCACCGTAAGTTTACACAATGTTATATGTCAGTTACGTCAGTAAAGATGGGGCGCGTTAAAGCTAAAGGAATGGAAAGTAGTGACATCATGCTTCTAGAAGTACAGAAAGGGGAGGATGAGAGTGTAAAGAAGCTACATCCTCCTTCACCATCGGAGGAAGTCAACTGAGAAGAGCGGAGTCAGTGTGCCATGTGTGTAGCACATGGTAGCAGCCAGACTAAATCAAGGAAAGGTTCAAAGGGATTGCTTCTGAGCACAGCTGAGCTTGAGAATGGGAAGGGCAGGGAGTACACCAGTGGAGTTGGCTTCATTATACACACACACACACACACACACACACACACACACACACGTTTTGCTATTTTTTTAAAGGAAAGAAAGATTATTTTCAGAAATGTTATTATAGCCAATACCTCCTGCTGTACCTCGATCAATACTTCTTCCCAGGTACAACCAGAAATTAACAAACTCCTTCAACTTGCCAAATCCCTTCAGGGGCATTCCAGTTTTGCTACTAGTGTCCATGACTGGTGAGGACTGCAAAATGTTTTGACATTTTCAGTGGGCTCCCAAAAGGTCTCAGAGCGATTTTAAGGTGTGGATTGCAAATTGTTTTGCTTAGTGTGTTGTACTTTGTTCAATATGTTTTGCTGCGGAGATATTGATGTTTTGCATAACCAAATGATTGAAACCTCTGAGAAGAACCTGAGCTATGGTTGCATGAAGGACAGAGATAATCCATCAAGCCACTGTATCCCCTCCGTGTTTGTAACTCAGAGGTTAAAACCTTTCCTCCTGATGCCAAATCCCTTTTGTCAATGATCCCTGATTTCTCTTAAGAACTAAATACCTGTCGGGCTTTAATCTTTAAAAAAAAAAAAAGTGTTATTAAAAATCTTAAAAATCCAAAGTCCATGAAAAATGTGGTATATCCCTAATTTTTGACTAAAGGGCAATCTAATTCACACATAACTCAGTGCAAACCTTAACAGAGCTTTGGATATTAGTCTTAGCCACATTAATTTTGTTGTTAATTATATATTTTCAAATAATTTTGAGTTTAAAGAAGCACAAAAACTTCCAGAGATTTACCCACATTTTTTAACATGTTACCATATGTGTGTGTGTGTGTGTGTGTGTGTGTGTGTGTGTGTGTAAGAGAGAAAGAGACAGATTGAGAGAGAGTCAAAGAGAGAGAATAATTTTTGTCTGAATCATGTGAGCACAGGTCATATATATCATATCCCTTCATCCTTAAGATTTCAATGTACCTTTCCTAAGAACAGGTATCTGCTCTTATAAAACCATAGTACAGTTAACAAATTCAAGAAATTTAACATTAACATATTTTCCCTGTAGATTGTTTTCTAATTTTATCAATTGTCCCAATAATATCCTTTACAGTAATTGTTTTTTCCAGGAAAGGACCCAGTCCAGGATCACATATTGCATTCAGCTGTCACGTTTCTTTGGTCTCCTTTAACTTGAAATAGTTCCTTGGGCTTTGTCATTCATGACATTGATATTTTTTGAAGATTGCAGGTCAGTTGTTTTATAGAATTTCTCTCGATTTGGGTTTGTTTGATGTTTCCTTTCCTCGTGATGAGACCCGTGCTATGTATTTTTGGCTGAATACTATGTAAGTCACATGCCTCTCTCAGGCATCACATCTGGCGTTATATGTCTATTTGCCCCTTATTCACAACGTTCATTTTGATCACTTATTTCAAGTGTTGTTCATTGTTGTCACTTTTGTTGTTCATTTTTCATTCATATTTTCCTTTTAAATCAATATGTTATTGTGGAGAAATATTCTGAGACCATATAAGTATCCTGGTCTTCATAAAACTTCCCCATCCCACCCTTGCCAGATTTAGAACAACTGACGACATCTGCTTGAATCAATGTATACTAGAATGGTTGCAAAATGCTGCTTTTCTAATACCATCATTTCTTCTATATTTAATAGTTGGCATTCTACTGTAAAAAGAGCTTTCCTTTCTTCATTTATTTATTTACTTATATATTTATCATTATGGACTCATGGATACTTGCTTTATTCAATAGGCTAAAATCCGTTCTGTCCTAATTTACTTGGATGCTCAAATTTCCCAGATTTGGCCAGTAAGAATCCCTTCAAGCTGCCCCTGACATCTCTTTTTTTAATATATAGATATAACAGCTTTGCTGAGATATAATTCATATACCATACAATTAACCCATTTATAGTATACGATTCAATAGTTTTAGTATATTTACAGAGTTGTGCAAACATCACCACAATCAATTGTAGAATATTTGCATGTCTCATAATATTTGTTGAAAATGACATTTTAGATAATATTTTATAACAACTGCAGATTCTGATTTTTCCTGAGGGGGTGTTTTTGTTTGTTTGTTTGTTTTTCTGG
Organism: Rhinolophus ferrumequinum; assembly: GCF_004115265.2. NCBI lineage: Eukaryota > Metazoa > Chordata > Mammalia > Chiroptera > Rhinolophidae > Rhinolophus > Rhinolophus ferrumequinum. The sequence goes on along the minus strand of NC_046296.1, from coordinate 51,253,351 downwards.
GGTTTTTTAGTGAGACAGTAACTTGCCTGGATGTAAGCTACAGAATCTCTCTCTGCCATGGTGAGCAAACATTGATGTCTCACATCAGTTTTCTTATTCTTACCTTCATTTTTTAACCTAGCTTTTTAGGAATTATGTAGTTTAGAGGATAACCAACAATTTGAGTAAAGACTGTTCTCAAATACCTTTATCTCTTCAGGCTTCCAGCCATCCTTCTACTGATCTATACTGATCTATAGGCTAGAAAGCATTCCAAGTTCAGCCAGCTCTCAAGTCTGCCTTGACTTCTGCTTTCCACTGGGCTCTCTTCAGTCTCTGCTCACCATGCACCTACTTTCATGGTTGGTCAATGGCAGGTGGAGAGCTTATCAGCCCTTCTAACTGTCATTTCCAGGGCTTCCATCTTAAATATTTGATTGACCCACCACTTGCCTCAACTTGCTCTTGAACCACAATCTCAGGTTAGCAGAGCTGTAGGTTTTTCCCAATTCATTTCATAGTGAGTTTTGTATTTTTACTGACAACATCCTAAGTTTTTGTCCTCTGCCCCTTATCGACTCCAACCTGCTTGGCAGCAATGCTGCTTCTTTCCTGGCCAATTCTTTAATGACCAAACCACAATTCTTGCCAAAAGATTCATGTGTGAAGGTGAGGATGGTGGTGTGAGGATGATACAGCCCCAGCAAGTGGGTTGCAGACTCTGATGTTCTCATCCAAGGTTCTAACACTTTTTCATGAATAAATGCATCTCAATTTTTGCCTGCCTTTGGTCAATCTCTAGGTCCCTTAGGTGATTTTTTTCTTATAATTTTTTTTTTATTTTGGGGGGGAAGCATATGACAAATTCTTGATGCCACCATAGCCAGAAGTTCTGCTCTCCTCTGATCCATCTGAAGCTTATCCCTACACACTGTATGGATCTAATTTTATCTTTTACTATATGGCTATCCAGGTGCTTCGCATTACTTATTCAAATGTCTATCTTTTCCCCCCATGATTTTTAGATGCCATTTTTATCATAGACACTAAATTTCTGTATGTATTTGGTCTGTTTCTGGACTTTCTATTTTATTCTATTGGTCCATCTCTTTATATTTCAATCCATTCTCTACACTATTTTAATTATAGAAACTTTGTAGTGTGTTTTAACATCTAGTAGGCCTGATCCCTTCTCTCCAACACCAGCCCATCACCACCACACACACACACACACACACACACACACACACACACACACACAGCTGTTCTTTTATGTTTATTTTTTTACATAAACTTTTAGCGTGTCTAGCTGCAAACAACATGGTAGCAATTTTATGGTGATCACATCAAATTTATAAATTAACTTAAAGAGAACCATCATGTTGATGATATTGAGATATCCTAGCCAAGAACAAGAGATGTGTTTCTACTTGTTCATGTCCACTTTTGTGTCTCTTCGGAGTGTTTTATGGTTTCCTTCCAATAGGATTTGCAAATTTCTTGTTAAGTTTATTTCAAAATTCTTTATCTTTTTTGTTGCCCTAACCACCTTTAAAAGTCTAGCAGCATTAAACTTTAGCCTCAACCAAAACTCATCTGTGGCAGGGTAAAAAAAAAAAAAAACATGGACCTTAGAATCAACAAAACCTGGATTCAAATACTGACTCTTTCTTTTCTTTACCATGTGACCTTAAACAAGTTATAACCTCTCTAAGCCTCAGATTATTCACCTGTAAAATAAAGATGATGAAACCTACCTCTACAGGATATTGTGAGGATGAAATGACATAGCCTAAGAAATGAGCACAAAGTTGTCACTAGTACCTTCTTTTTATGCTGTGACCACCGATTCTTGGACTCTGAGCTTTCATTTTTACGTGCTTGCATGCCTTGTTTTATTGTGCTTCACTTTATTGTGCTTTGCAGATACTGTGTTTCTTACAAATTGAAGGCTTGTGGCAATCCTGAGTCAAGCAAGTCTACCAGCACCATTTTTCCAACAGCATTTGCTCACTTCGTGTCTCTGGGTCACATTTTGGTAATTCTCGCAATATTTCAAACTTTTTCATTATTGGTAGTCTGTGATCAGCACACTTGGATGCCACTATTATAATTGTTTTGGGGCACCACGAACCAGCGCATATAACACAGAGAACTTAATTGATAAATGTTCTGTGTGTTCTGGCTGCTCCACTCACTGGCTGTTTCCTGTCTCTTTCCCTTTGTTCTGGCCTCCCTATTCCCTGAGATACAACGGCATTGAAATTAGGCCAATTTATAACCCTACAATGGCCTCTAAGTGTTCAAGTGAAAGGAAGAGTCAATCGATGCAGCAAACTTCATTGTTGTCTTATTTTAAGAATTTCCACAGCCACCCCAAGCTTCAGCAACCACCACCCGCATCAGTCAGCAGCTATCAACAGTGAGGCAAGACCTCCACCAGCAAAAGGATTATGACTCGCTGAAGGCTCAGGTGATGGTTAGCATTCTTTAGCAATACAGTATTTTTAAATTAAGGTGTGTACATTTTTGAGACCCAATGCTATAGCACATTTAATAAACCGCAGGATAGCATAAACATAACTTTCACATGTTGTGTATAGAAAAAACACAACATTCGTGTGACTCGCTTTACTGCGATACTCGTTTTATTGCAGTGGTCTGGAACCAAACCTGCAATATCTCCCAAGTATGCCTGCATTTCAGATTCGTTGCTTAGCCTCACAGCTACAGCGGCTCAGTCTCTTGCTGATGTTTTATCAATAAATTCGTGGGGTGAGAATTGGTGTGTAAACAGTGAAGCAAAGTATATTTTTCATTATTTTCTATCAGGAACTATTCAAAGGGTGCGATTGTGCTTGCTTTTCAAGTTTCTTAATAATCATCTAACCCTCACTTTAGGATTATTTCACCGGCACTGTTTTGAGGAAAGAGAAATGAAGTTCAGATCCAAAAGCACATAACCTCACCTCTCTTAGTTTCAAGCTCCACAAGTGGGGTGGGAGGTGAGAAATCCCATCAAATTTCCAACAGTTCTTCAAAGTCCCCTCCAGCCCCAGGATTTATCCACACGCATCATCATCCCCTCACTATCTCATCCCGCAGGCTCTGTTCTTTCTTGTATCACATCTCTATTTTTTCTTTGTGAAGCTGAAGTAATCACCCTTAATGCCAGGTAAGGTGCTTTGAGATCCTAAGATGAAAGGATTTGGGCCCATAAACATGGAGTTTGGTACTGCTTGATGTTACGTGTCTCTGAACCCTTCGTTCAGCCCTGAACATCTCTGTAATCTTGCTCCCTTTCAAAGTGAACACACCACATGGGGAGCTGGGGGGATGCTGCCTTTAAAGATACCAAGTGTCCTATTTTCTGAAGACAGCCTGTTTGTTGCTGAGGCAGCCCTTGGCTGCTGCTCTGGATTCCTGAGCCAACAGAACCTCCCAGAGCAGCTGGGAGAGGCAGGTGCTTCCGGATTCCTCCAGATTCACACCTGAAGTGAGAATGTTCACAGTCCCATTCTTTGCAGGGCTCCCCCTCCTGCCCTCCATTGGAAACCTGCCCTTCGTTTCCCTTCATTGACCCCCCACAACCCCAGAGACAATCCAAAGGGCGTGGTTTCCTTTTGGTGGTGGTTTTCCTATTATTTTATTGGCAATGGAATCCTCTTTTCAAATTCAAAATTTTTCTGAAATCCAAGCTAGATGACAAATAATACTGGAGCAGTTCTGGATAAAGGGGATGAAGGGGATGAAGGCCCCCACAGATTCCCCACCCCCAGCCCTCTCTACCAACCACACACTCACAAACTGGGGTGAAGTTACATTCACAGAACCCTGGGTCTCCATGCAACATAGTCTGCAACTCATGAGGGGTGGCGGATTAACAAAAAACATATTTAGCTCTATAAATGAGGTTTAAAAAGAAAAAAACAGGAGATTATAGCACCAGATGACATTCCTAACAAAAACTAATAGTGAAAAGCAATATTTAAACTTTACAGACCAATGCACCAGCTGGGAAGTCAGGGTTCTCGGACTACACAATCCCGTCTGCTATTGATTGGCAGCGTGAGCTTGAGAACTTACCTAAGTTCTCCAGGCTTCCGGTCCTTCTTCAGGGAAGAGTTAACGATATGGACCCACTCCCTTACATCTTTCCAAGTAGTCATTAGCAAAGGTCATTCTTCCTCCAATAATATTCCATGAGGAATAGTGGGAACTGATAACAAAACGCCTTTGCTGCATAAAACTCATGTTTTATAATACTTTACGTGAGCCAAAAGGGAATCCCAGTTATACCTATATTTAAAATAATTATTCATTCACATATCATCATTCTCCTTTATTGGAGTCTAAACTTGCAACTGATTAAGGTTTCTATATTTTACAACTTTCTATATGATGCATTTATTCCCTTTGCTTTGTAGTATGTCCCCACTAAAACTTGTTCAAAGTAAGTCTGACATTTTTAGGACGTGATTTTTAAGTGGTACCTGTGTGCAAATTACATTACCACTTCCAAATTAAATTGCTTTTATTTTAATGCGTAGTCAAACAAATACCTAATTTCTATTCTTGAGAGTAGAGAGACTGGTATTAAAAATATCAGTATAATAACATGCTTCAAATCTAAAGTTCAAGGAAAGCTAGGAATATACTCGTATATTGTGGTTTTGCCTCATGAAATAATTTTCATCTTAAAGCTGGTCTTGCGGTTTCTGGATCAAATGAAATATGGCAGCACCTTCCGCAAAGAAAGAGTAGATAGCCTTTGGATAAAAGATGGAAGGAGACAAGGAAAGAAAACAAGCCCTATCTTCATACTCTCCTTTCTTCCTAACTTGTTTTCCTTTATAAGTTTCCCAGCCTGGTTCTTTGACTCTGTATTAATTATGCTATTCATTTTTATGATTGTTTATAATTTACAAAACACTTTCACACTCATCTCATTTCATTTTATTGTCAAAACAATGCCAGGCTATCGGGGGAACAGCTCTGTATGTATCCATTCTTCAGAGGACCTAAAAGAGTCTGGAGTAAATGACCACCCAGGCTGCCTGGCTAAGTGGGGAATCAGAGCTCGTTTTGCTCCCACCTGAGCCCGCCCAGCACTCATGTCAGGGATGCTAACGAACATCCTAGCCCAGCTGAATTTTAGAGCCTCTCTGAGGACCTTCCCCAGGAGCAGAGGACACCTCTGGTGGAGCTGCGTGGGGCAGCTGGCTCACTTAGGAAGAGCACTGAAGACCTAAATTCTGGTTCTAGTCTTGACCCTGCCTGACTCACTTAAGCAACATCAGGCCCTTCACTCATCTTGTCTAGGCCTCAGGTCCCCATCCATAAGGGGATATATATGTGCCCCGCCTACTTCTCATGCATACTATATACTCAACATGATTATATAACGTACGAAAACGGTTTCCAAAGCAGTGGTTTCCTTTCATTGGGTTTCATAGGTCCCTGGAGATGCCCTCTTTCAAGGTTTATGTTGGGGACCTCATCATTCTTCAGAGTCACCCCAAACTAGGAGCCAGCCAGGCACAGCATCTTGAGGAGACAAAGTGCAGTGTTGGTGCCCTGACCTTCTCAGAAATCGTCCAAGGAGGCGGCTCCTGGAGGGGCCCTCCTGTCCTGTCAGCCCAGCCCTGCCGGTGGCTCCCCAATTATATCACGGATGTGGTCCTCCTCCCTCGCCCCTGTCAGCAGGAGGGGATCATGACTTGATGAGAGTTGCAGCCACAGCTCGGAGGTGCCAGAAGCCAGCCCAGGGCCTACCCTCATGGAGCCTGCTGGGGGAGCCAAGACTGAGAAGAGGGGAGGGTGGGGAGCACGCAGATGGGAACAGCAGCTGCTTCTCCAGCTCCGGGTCCCTGGGGCCTGCTCCCCCAACTCCTGACCTTCTCAAGACAGTCTGCTGTGCCTGGGGCTCATTAAGTGTTCATCTGGGTAAAGATTCAAACCCAAACCGTGGATTAGGCAGGTCCTGGCTGGGAAAATCTGTAGTGCTAATCACGGGCCTCCCAGCTGCTGGGGGGAGGTGGGGAGACACAGAGTTGTAGCATTTCTGGGTGGGGGAGAGTCCAGAGTTGGGGAGGGGCAGGTAAAGGAACCCTGCGCTTACATTTGGTTTAACCACATGTTACTGTTACATACACAGTTTTCAGACACGCTTCTGAGCACTTCACAGATCTGGGGCTCACAGTGTCTAGAGAGGGAGAAGCAGCCGCCAGGAGGCCTCCTTCCTTTTTGTAATGGCTACAGAATCAAGCCCAGAGGCAGGAGGTGTGTGGGGGGCTCAGCCAGGCCTGGAGACAGAGCTAATCCAAGGAGCAGTTGCTGATCTTCCACAGGGAGACCCAGCCTTTGGAAGATTCTCACTGTCATCTCTAAAGTGTTTCACTGGAGTGAAAATGCTGCCAGTAATGGCTGGTGTTGATTGGTACTAAGCAGTACACTGCCAAATCATTTTCATGCAGTATTTCATTTAACCTTCACAATGGTTCTATAAAGGAGGGACAATGAGGAAATCGAGGCTCTCCTATGCAAGTTGACAAAGCCTGTAAGAGACAGCAAAGCTTTGAACGAGGGCTGGGTTTGACGTCAGAGCCTGAACTCCTAAGTAGCTGCTGTTCTGAACTCCCTCTCTGGCGTCAACAGGCTCTACTAAGGGATATCTGCGGGCTTTTCTCAGGAGAAAGGCAGAAAATGTGTCTACTGAGCACCTACTTTGTGTTAGGCATTTTGCATTCATTCTCTCTGGTGTTCCTGTAACAGTCCTCTGAGGTAAATACTCCGGTTTACAGATCAGAAAACTGAGACTCAAAGATGGCAAATGATTCACTCAGGTCATAAGCCTGGGTCTAAACCCGTGTCCATCCTCTTTCTACGAGGCTGACTGGAAGTGTTCACTTCTGATTCTCTCTCAACTTCATGGTCCCCTATAGTAACTTAGCAAAACCATTAAGAGGAGAAGAAGCCCCTGGGGACTCCATTGGATTAAGTGGAAAAGGGTTATGAGGTTAGGTTGGGCAGTGACATCCCAGAGAAGTTTCTACAAATTCCCAAATCCTGGGAGTTACTGACCCACATTTAGAGAATCTTGGGCTTCAAAGCCATGAACCCAGAGTGCCCAGAGATATGTAAAGTCACATGTTTTTGAAAAGTCCTGCAATGGAAAACATCATACCTTGGTATGAAACTCAGGATAAGTTTGCCTAGGTTCTCCCCCAAATTCTCTGGTTGACTCCCGGTAAGTCAATTATCCTTTCTGGGCCTCAGTTTCCTAATAAGACCTCTTAAGGACCCTTCTGTCTCTAGTCCCTAAGCCTGCAGTCAAATCTTAGCCTATGAAACCGGCTCCCAGTAGAGATGTCCCGACATGTTGTGAGACATATTACAAATAGTTTGTGACTAACATTAGGTGTGACAAATTAGAGACCGTTCAAGTAAAATCACTCTCACTCATGATGAATGAGCAGGAGAGAAAGGACTGAATTCCCCCCAACACTAGGAATGACACAAATTATTGGTTCTCCAAGGGAGATACAGGTAAACAGTCAGATTGCAGAGCTGAGGCATCAGGAAAGTGACACAGAGGAAGTGCCATTTGCACTGGGTCTTGAAGAACAAGGCGTTTTCCAGGAAAGAAGGGCCTTTCAGTCAGAGGACACATTAGAATGGAATGGGCACAATGGGAACAGGGCAGATATCGTCCTGAAACAGCAGGGGACCTCCATCTAGTCAACTCATCAGGGAGGATGAATTTGGGGGTTGCCATTTGTAGGGGCTGCTGGGAGCAGCAGCTCCTTTCAGAGCCCAAGGCCCTGTCCTACTATGCTTTCTCCCTGCACAGATCTGCCCGTCTGTCCAGCCCTGCCCCAGACTGCTTTACTCTGCCTGCTCCACCCAGCCCTAGCAGCCCTGCCCAGCTCTGCCCTGAGCTGCCCAGCACATCACAGCCATGCTTCGCTCTGCCCCGTCTGCCCAGCCCTGCCCAGCTCTGCCCTGCGCGCCCAGTTATACCTGGGATCCCACCCTCCTGGGACATAAAGCCCTGTCCTGCCCTGACCAGCATAGCGCAGGACTACCCCCTCCCACCAGGCTCAGAGGAGGTCCCTTTTCTCCAAGAAACCCTATTCCCTCTATGGCTATATTTGGGGACATTATAAGAAACAGCCCTAAGAAACCCACTACTGTTGATTTAATCAACATTCTATTGTAAGGACGTTGTTGAGGACATTCTATACTATAGGGGATTCTCTTTACAAAAATCCTTGGGAGAAATTTCCCTGTGGGATCAGTAATAGGAATTTTGCTTCTTTCAACTGACTGCATTGTTTTAACGTCAAGGCTCTATGACTATGACAGTTCCAACTGCAGGGTCTTGCAAGAAATCCAGGAGCAAATAAATGACCCATTTTCCAAGTGTATAGGTTTTCATGGTGTGCATGCTTTCACCAACCTTTTATCACCTTACACGGTTGACATTTTTTTCTCTTTGCCACTTTTTTTTTCATGGTTAATTTATTTTTCTTTGTAAATTACCCTGAATTCTTCTTAGAAAGAAGTTGGGCACAAATAAGCAACGTTTATTACATTTCCACTCTGTGCAGTGTTGCATAGATGGAGGTCCCCCTGCTGTTTCACACACCTGGAGGAGGCACACGGAAAAGCCACCCTGATGCAAGCAGTGTTCCATTCCACACACAGTCCCTCCAGGAAGAAGGAAAAATGTACTCAGCAGGGAGTGACTATTCCCATGCAGGGAAAACAACCTTATAAATGCTTACAAACTGGTTGCCCTTGCTTTAGGGACTTAAAGAGAATCAGGTTTGAAAAAAAGATCTGCAAAAGACAAGTGATTGACAGCTTTAGGTTTCTAGAAGGAGTGTTCACAAAGTGAGTAATCATTGTCAGATAATTAATTATCTTAAGGCAGAAGGAAGGAGGAGCCGTGTGGACACAAGAAGGGAAAAAATCCAAGTGACATCAATTTGCATGCAGTGGGCAAAACGTACATTTTAATGTCATCTTCCCCATCATCAAAAAAGTCCAGAACTCATGGATGTCCCACTATGGGGAGAGTCTGAAGATACAGAGGGAAGAAGAGGTGATTTTTACCCTCAGAGACCTAACATTCTTGTTGGGAAAAGAAGTCAGAGAGGTGAAAATTGCATAGTACAAAGTTGTCTTTGTGAGTGTCCACTTGGCATTGGGGACCCTCTGAAAGGCTTTAAATCAAGGAACTTTTAGGAGCTTCAACTGATTCTGGTGCCAAAAATGGATGGAAGCATGCAAAGACCAGAACAGGAGGCCAGCTCTCCAGAACTCTAACAGCAGTCCAGGAGCCAGAGCAGGGTGGTGACGGAGGTGGCAGAAAATGATGCCAATAAGACAGGGACAAAACAGAAGGGAGTCTCATGGTACCTGCATTTTCTATATACAGATTCAAGTATGGGAGTATGAATGCACGCGTGAGAGAAAAGGAAGAACGATCTACAAGGTGCAGGCTCATCGGCCTGCACGCCTCTCAGTGCTAATGTTTCAGAGAGCGAGCACGAACCTATGCATCTGATTTCTTCACCTGGTCTCAGCTCCCACATGCCTCTCATAGTTTAGCATCTCCCAGCAGGGCTGATGTTTAAAGGTCCTTCCTTACGTGCAATGTGGATCTCCAAACCAAGTCATCACGTCTTCGTAAAACCATATATATTGGACTTTATGGGGGATCTAAGGAATTTTCAGAGGTGACTGTGACTCCATGTAATTTTCTACCTTCTCCACTTCAGATTTTTAAGCCCTTCAACCCTGAGTAACAGGCAACTCTCTAAAAATATCTAATAGGTGCTTTATGTAAATTTAACGAGACTAAAAGAATGAATGGATGAATGGCTAAAGAGAAGAAGGCAGAGATGAGAATCAGCCTCAGGTCATGGTCTGGGGTGGCTAGTAGTCACTGAGACAGTCATAGAGCCCAGAGTTGGAGCCAATTTTGAAGACATGTCAACAGGTTTCACTTTCTGTGGCCTTCATGTCATTATACGTGTCCTCCCTCAGCTGCAAGTGCCTCTCCTTCTTTCCCCACCTGAACTACTTCTACTCTCCATTAAGACATGGCTTGAAGATCACATCCTTAGTTAAGTCTTTCCTGAATCCACTGTGGAAATTTAGTTACTGTGATCCTTTTGCACGTAGTATGTGCTATGTCTGTCATAGGACCTATTGATAACTGCCTTCTGATCATTTACTGCAGCTGCTACTGATTGGGAACACATGAAGAGGCACAATTTATTCATTGTTTATTATGGATTCCCCCAAATGGAGCCCGGAACATAATGCAAACTGAGTGAGATTGATAAGACACCCACGCTGGTAGGTTGCATTATTGGTCCTAATTCTTTGCCTCCTGTGGTAGCAACCTTGCATGATAGTCACAGGGAGAGATGAGTGCACTGCCCTGCCACTTGATTTTGACCTTGTCTAGCAGCGTTCAAAGTGCAGAAGGCAAACATCTGAAAGGGAGCAGGGTGGTCCCTGAGATACTTTCAGGGGGGCTGTGAGCTCAAAACTATTTCAATA